>NW_027205603.1:71532632-72927632 GCF_024711535.1 Dipodomys merriami
AGGGGTGACCTAGATCAAAATGCACTGTATTCTTGTCCAGACTTATGCAATGTAACCTCTTTGAATGACTACTTAATAATGAAATTTAAAAAGAAGAATTTGAAATACTTAAGTAACTAACTTTAGAGTTACTTGGATGTTAAAATTAAGTGACACCCTAATTTGATTCTCTTGTTGATGGAAATATCTGCAGTCTTTTGGAATAGTGGCTTATTCACATAGTGTAGAATATCACTCAAATATTTCATGCCTTAAATGGATTTTGACCTTTGGAAAAAATAGTCTACTTATAGAACAGCCACTGAAGTGCTAAATAGTTCTAGATGCTAGGTTCACACAAATTCCTGACCTTCTAAAACACAGACTAATTGCTTTTTTTTGTAACATTTTTAATTTCCACTAGCCAAACTTACATCATTTTAGGTTGTAGTGGCTGATATCTCTCACTGAAGTACAGACCCATGTAGTATAAGAGTCATTATTTATATTTCTATTGTTTAAGCCAGGAATTGCTAAACCTTTCCCTATGAAGAGTCATAAAATAAAACTTCTGCTTCTTTGTGCCATGTAGTCTCTTTAACAACTATTCGCCTTATTATTGTAGTGTGAAAACATCTGTAAACAATGAGAGTGAATGAATGGCTATGACTATGTTTTGATAAAACTTTATTTACAAAGCCAGGTATTAGGGCAATAACTTCTTGCTACTACTTAGCATTGACAGAACTACATAGATATTTAGCAGCAGCAGCAGTGGTATGTTAATTTTGTGGAATTACTGAAAGCCTAAAGAATGCTGGTATTTGTGTTCATGTATCTTACATTCTAGTGGAGATTATAACAATTACAATGTAGATGGACCATGTGCAATGCATTGTAGGAGCCAGAGATCAGGCACTCTAATCAGAGTGAGGGAAGGGATTAAAAAAGGCTTTATGGAATAGGTGGACCCTGAATCTTATTCTGCATAAGGAATAGAAGTGATACGCTGTGATGTGGAGAAAGAATGTTGTAGGTAAAAGGTGTATCACTAAGCACAAAAGCACAGAACTCCATGACACATTTGAAGAAAAAGTAGTTTGGCATGGGAATTTTGCCAGTAGAAATAGTGTTGCCATTTGGTTCCTCTATCTATGTTTTCAATTCCTTATCTATTTTTCTCTAGGGTAGACACATCATTTTATTTTATAGTTTATTTAATTATTTTATCTTCTGTTTGTTGTTTCTCTCTTCTGGATCTTTCACATTGGTAGATATACATGCTTGACTGTTTCTGATATTTAAAACTATTTCTATTTTTATTATCACCACTATTACCGTTATCAACTGCATCTTGGCTATTGGCTATCACTCCCACTGACAATAATTTCTCTTTTCTACTTCTATCATCTGTACCTCCTTCTTCACCATCTCTACCACCTCCATCAGGGCAGTACCTTCACCTCTCTTCATCATTAGTACCTCCACCATCACCAGTGTTATGCCCTCTGCCACCTTTACCAACATCTTCTCTTTGAACAATACTCCTAGTTCTTTTGTTGTTTAGTCTGTTTTTCAGATAGAATCTTTTGCCTTTGCTGGGATGGCATTGGCTTATGACCCTCCAAGCTTTAACCTCCCAAGTAGCTGAGATTACAGATATAAGCCACCATTTCTAGCTTGTTTTTAGAGATGGAATAATGCTAACTTTTGCCTTGGGCCAGCCTCAAACCAGATCTCCCTATCTTCGCTTTCTGACCGGTGTATATTCTTAAGAGAGTAATATTCCTTTTCTCCCCTGCTTTCACTTTTCTTTGTTACTCAGCCAATTGTAGTCTGTTGGCGTTATATGAACAAACTTACCAAGCTGCCATTATCTCCATATTACAGCCTTTAATGGGCTCTTCCAGCTTTTCCAACTTGAAATCTCTGTAGTGGAGGGAGGGAACAGAAGACACTATATAAAAAGAAATATACGGGGCTGGGAAGGTGGCTCAGTGGTAGAGTGCTTGCCTTGCATGCATGAGGCCCTCAGCACCACGTAAGCAGAAAAAAGCCAGAAGTGGCGTTATGGCTCAAGTGGTAGAGTGCTAATGTACAGCTGAAGAGCTGAGGGACAGCGCCCAGGCCCAGAGTTCAGGCCCCATGACCAACAAAAAATAAATTAAAAAAAAAAAAGAAATATACTAATCACCTGACTCAACTAATTGTAATCCCTCTGCATATCACCTTTATACTAACAGTAAAGTAAGTTAATTTTAAAAAATCTCTGCATCATTAGATGCTGCTTTTTACCTTCCCCTTAAAACATCCTCTTTCTTTACAATTTTTTAACAAATTTTATTTAATTGTAAAGATGCTGTACAAAGGGGTTACAGTTACATGAGTAAAGCATGAGTGCATTTCTTGTTGAGCATTGTTACCTCCTCCTTTGTTTTTCTCCTACTATCTCTTCCCTCCCCCACCTCCCTCACTCCTCCCCTGCCCCCAAGTTGTAAAGTTCATTTCCAACATAGTGTCTTGTGAGTATCATTGTTGCAGTGGGTCATCCTGTGTCCTTGTTTCAGCATTTTGTTATTCCTCTTCCCCTCTCAAATTAGACAAATGTATATACAAGATGCAGGGTACCAAATCAAGTACAGTGACAACAAGGGATTTACCATAGGGGGAAGAACATACAAAGGAAACAAAAAAAAAAATCACATGGTACATTAAAACAACAACAACAAAGTAACTTTCTAGTTACTTCCTCCTTTCCTGTCCTTTCTTACCAGTCTGTTCTAAAGGCTAACCATCATCCTGTTCTCCCTTCAGCTTAGGCGTTTTCCTTGGCTATCTGCTAGGGTCACAATCTCTAGGTGATTGAGGATGGGACCTTCCATACTCGGGTCTTACAGCCAGTGAAGAAGAAAAAGGCAGTGTGCTGAGAATGTGTGAGAACATTTGGGGGAATGGTGTGTATTGGGGTAGGAAGCTGGAGAAACTGCTGAGGGAAATTATGAACATTGCTGAGCAAGACACACACGAGTCCCAGTGAAGAGGCCTGCTGAGTGTGCACATCTCAGATTTGTGATGTCTTGACCTTACCCAGCTATAGAAGGTTTCCACCATCCTAAGAATAGGAAAGAGTTGTATAGGGCTCTAGAAAGTGGGTAAATTTTCCTAAATTAAAAAAAAAATTCTCTGGACTGCTCCAAAAGCTGATAACATGATATCCAGTAGACAGAATGGTAAATAAAGACTAGTCATTCCTATTTTACAGTTAGAGCAATATGTTGTTCTGATATGACAGCTCTTGACCATCCTAAACTTACTTTTAGATACTTTAAATTTTTATATTGTTTTTATCTACTATGGCAGAAAATTAGATTTGTCCACATACTTTAATGTGATGTTTATACACTTTTTGACATGTTAACGCATGTCAAATGTGTCTGTTCCATGGCATTGGCCAGCCAAAATCAATTTTGTGAAAACATTTGGAGTTATGTTCAGGAGACCAATTATATTCAGGAGGCCACTAAAAATGGACTTCTGTATAGTTATGGGCCTGATTCTAAATTAGTTTCTTTTTAACTTCATTCCTCGTTTGACTGTGTCTGTATAAGGGCATGACCGGATTCACATGTTATTTGCTATTCTACTTTGTCTTCCATTTTCCTTTTGCAGAATCTTGGTCTCAGCACCTTAAATTATTTGAAGTCAGGAAAAAATAGTATTTTGGACAAAATCCAAACATTTTAGCACAGCTTTACATTAACAGCCAGCCCACTCTCTCTCTCTCTCTCTCTCTCTCTCTCTCTCTCTCTCTCTCTCTCTCTCTAACTTCAAATCTCCATTCTTTCTGAATGCACAGCACATGTTCAAGTTAAAGTGAGTGGTTTCTAAATCCTCAGACCTGCCATATCTACCCTCACCTCTTGTCCTTGTGCCTGCTTTGCTCACAGCAGATCACATTCTCTTCTAATTACTTCCAGTAAATTCTTTAAGACTTCACCTCTTTTGAGAAGCCTTCCTGACACTCAAACTCTATCCTAAGACTGGGTATCATAAGGTGATAATTTTTTGATGCTGCTACTAGACAGTATGATCATTGAGGAAACTCTGTTTATATCCTGGCATAATGTCTAAAGTGGGGATTGACAGAGGTGTTCAACCATTATTATTTGGTTGAATGAGTAAATATATGAATGAAATTACTCTCTTCTATTTTTATTTTGAAATTTTATTATTCTGACATATTTTAGATACATATCATAATCTCTTGAATGTGAACTTTTGTTTTAGTAATAATATATAGTATATATAAACCAAACCCAAATATTGTTTCATATATAAATACATATATAAACATATAAATATATATCTATAAATATATATTTATAGATATGAAACAATCTTAGTATATGTCTACAAATATATCTATAAATAAATATATATCTATATTTATATATATGAAACAATTTTAGTGTTTGGTTTTCTTTATTGGTGGCAGTTGTTACAATTTTTACCATGATGCTACTTCTGCTCCCATGAGCTTTACATTTTCCCTTTTCATGAATTTACTTGCTTCTACCTACAGGCCTGGGCTGGTTCCTGCTGCTGCAGGAAGTACGTGAGAAGCTTCCTCCCAGAGACTGAAGATTGTGTTGGAATCAAGTGATGTTGTGTTTTGTTTTTGTTTTTTTTGTAGGCCATGGGACTTGAACTCAGGGCTTTGTCACTGTCCCTGAGATCTTTTGCTCAAGACTAATGCTCCACACCGCAGCTCCTCTTCTGGATTTTAGGTGGTTAATTGGAGATAGGAACCTCATGGACTTTCCTGACCAGGGTTGGCTGTGAACTGCAATTGTCAAATCTCAGCCTCCTGAGTAGCTGATTATAGGTGTGCATCACCAGCGCTGGGATCAAATGATTCATTTTGCTGATACCTTGTATCTGTTCTTTTGCTCGTCTTACTTGCAGATCATGTGGCTCCTGCTGACCTACCAGAGCTTTTGACCATCTTTGCCTTCCAGCTTTGAGAACTTCCAGGTTATATTTTCTTATCTCTCCCACACCTGCTGTTTACCTTGACCTTCTACAGTCATTGACCTTTCCTTTCATTTTTGGTTTCTGACTGTAACATCATGAATTTTGAATCATTTATGTACTTGAATTATGGGCTACCCAATATAGTTGCAATTTTATTATGTTTCCCAGAGTCTTCCAAATGAAAATACCTCATTTTTTCTTAGTTTTAGATATATGGATGATTATGTTTAGTGAAGACCTGCCTCTGTACTATTGTTTCTCTTGAACCATGATGTAATTTCTATTTCTTTATTTTGTGACATAGGTATGGAGGCACAGAGGTTTATATACTTAAAAGCAAGTTATTATTTCATAAACAAAACACACACTAATGAATCTAAAAACACTTTTTAAGCTGTCACATGCTGAACATTCATCATTGTGATTGTGTATCAGAATTATCTTAGAACCTAAAGTACATGCAAGTTCCCAGCCCTACAGCATGAGAATCTTGAATGTATGATTTGGCATATGTATTTTCAAAAGTATCTTGATGTACTTTGATGTACAGATGGGTTGAAGTTGAGTAGTTCTACACTAATGATTACCTTAAATGTTATTCCGTTGACATGACAATCAGAATCACTTAACCTTTAACTCAATACAAGGTAGATACTGTCTATATAAGGATAATTAAATGTAAGTTGAGAGAAGCTAAATTGCCAGCTTAAGCTTACACAGTTTATTGCAGAGTAAGAATTGAAATCCAAGTCCTTGCCAGATGTGGTGGTCCACACCTATAATCCCAGTTACGTGAGAGACTCTATCTCATGTTTATAAGATAGAAAAGTAACTAATGGAAAGAAGAATTTGAGGCATGACCATAGTAGAATGCAGGAAAGTGCAAGGCCTTACATAGAAACACAAGTACTGTAAAAATGTCTTTCTTATGCTTAAACATTGATTGTTATATAACATATCAACATCTCAATAATTGTGATCATATGTATGTCATAACTCTGTTATTATTTTTTAGTAGCGTATGTTCAAAGCAAAGAAAATCATCTTATTATCCTGTTTGAAACTGTTTAGTTCTTTTATTGTCAATAAGATAAAGTAAATTCTCCTTGTTATGGTATAAACTCTCTTAAAATCCACCTTGCAGCTTCCTCTTTGGTTGTTTCCTTCATATTGCTCCTCTATCGATACATGCAGATTATCCTACCACTTTTGTAAGACACCAAACTGAAACAGAGATGCTTTTGTATTATGATTTGAGGGTCATTTGCAGATCATATTAACTCTCCTATCCAGATGGTAAAGCAATGCAATGAGTCATAAAAGTCAAGAATCAACAGATCAACTTTATTGCAAATAAAGTTGACTTGGGACAGCAACTTGGATCCAATGCTCTCACAAACTCAGTTCACCCATCTATTTACAGATGAATCAGCTGACTGCGGACTTCCCACAGGGAGCCTGGGCACTCAGATCTTGGTGTGGTACTCTTGAAGTCTGTGTGAAGTGAGCACATGGACTAAGATTGTGAAGTGGATGCTTCTTAATTCTATAAGGCCTATGAGCATGGCCTTATGTAGGGTGGGATGGTGGGATGAATGAGAGACAAAGCATTCTGCCTAACACTTCTGGACAAGTGGATGGAAACTTTTCTGATACCTATCATAAAAGCATTCAGCTCATACTCTTTTTATGATATACTTACCCTATACATAAGTGAATATGCCTCAATGACTGAGATTTTCTGAGACAAGGACTCTTATCTCATGGGCTTTTGTATCCTCTAAAGTTAGGCATAGTACCTGGGACATTGTCTTTAGTTCTTACATGTCTTAAGGGTGTTCCTTCAAGGTATGACAGCTCGAAACTACTCTCCCCATGAGAGATAACATTCAGTGGCTCTATACTAGCATAGTGCATGGGAAATAGGACCTGGAATACCACACAATAAAGTTTCAGTGGATAATTTAGTGACAGTAGATAATTGCATATGTTTATTGACTGCCAAAGTATTCAACTAAGCTCACAGTAAAAGATATATAGGTTTTAGGAATGAAGTAAAATGATGAAATCAATGAAATGTCGCCATAGATCATGCAGAAAGAAACATTCAGATGTCAAACAAAAGCTCCGTGACCAGGAATCTGTAAAGTTACATAGCTGTTACTCTTGTAAAATATATTCACATGCTTTTGAAAGTGTTGTTCATGTAAAATGTCATACAGCTGATGTCAATGGTTGCTTATCTTCTTTAACATGAACACATAGAATATTGATACATTTATAACACCTACGTTTTATTAAGAAGCATAAAACTTTTTGAAACATTTCTCTTATTTTCTATCTCCATAATCTAGCTTTGTAGCTTCTCCTATATTTCTTTTAGGCCCATATTTTATTTCAAAAGTTGAAAATTCTTGAGTATTAAGCCATAATTTTGTAAAACATACATTAGATTCTTGTCTGTACTTCTCCTTCTTGTTCTCTTCATTTGTCTACAAATTTCCCCTTGAATCCAGCCTGTGCCTTTCAAGTCCCCACTTCCTGATGTTTCATTTTGTTGAACTCTGATTTTGGCTTTCTAAGGAATTATACTATTTGAGATCTCTCTTGAATATGCCATGACATTGATCAAGATAGATTGTATTCATAAACTGCATTGTTAAATGGCATCTCCTGAGCTGGGATGTAGCTCAGTGGCAAAGTGTTTGCTTAGCAAGTGCAATGTCCTGGGTTCGATCCCCAGTACCAAAAAAGAAAAGACAAAAAAGTGGCAACTCCTTTGTACAACTACTTACAGATAATAATAAAAAATGCCTGACAAGAAATGTACTCATTACCTTACTGATGTAACTGTAACCTCTCTGTACAGCATCTTTACAAGAAAATAAAAATTGAAAAAAATCCAAGAAATTTAAAATAGGGTACCTTTGGAATGTCATTATATGAAACAAAATTAATAGTATATTCCCATGCCTATAGGCCAATTTAGTTCATCTTATCTAATTGGTGAACTTGCCAAAGAGAACAAGTGTCATGTACTTACTTTGTATTTATCCTTGTAGACACAGATTTGGGGAGCAAATTTCTTTTCCTCCACATTTTTTGTTATTAAATAATTGTATAAAGGAGTTACAATTCCATAAGTCAGGTTATGAGTGCAATGCTTCTTGACAATGTCACTCCTTTTTTCTCCCTCCCTCATTCCCCCTCCCATCCCACCCAAAAGCTACATAGTTCATTTTCCTCCACAGAGAAAATATACATGACATTTAGAATCCTTATCTTCTTGAGGTTATTAAATATGAGAGAATGTCAGTAGTATACATAGTAATGTACAATGCCTAGCCTATAGGAAACAATAAATTAGAATTGCCAGTGCAGTTATGTTACAAAAAAAATGTTCAAATGTGGAATCCTCTAAGTTCCTAGAGGTTAATGCCCGTGTCTATTAACCTTTACGTGGCTTGCAGCACCCAGAAACATCCCTTGCAGATATGAAGCATAACTAAATTTTGGCAAAGGCGTGAATAGATGAATGAACAAAAGAGATAATCGAATGGACTAGCATATGAAAACAATTGAATAAACTGAAAATACCATCTCAATAATCAGGGATTGTCATTTTTCACTGTTAGGTATAGCTCAAGTTTTTGAAGTATAATTGCATTCAATAAAGTCTAAGATTTAGAAAATGAATGGATTCATATAGCCACTTCCCAGATCAAAACCAAATCACTACTAGCATCCCAAATGCCCCTTTGTACTGTATCCTGCTGATAAGACCTCATATTGATTGGCATCTTGACTTTCGACTCTATAGTTTTGTTTGATGTGTTTTAAATCTTGTAAAATGGAATTCTACAGACAGAACTCTTTTTATGTCTCACTCTTTCCAGATAATAAGTATGTGAAACTCACATTTCAGGATGTAGCTATTGTTTGTTCCTTCTTGTTGTTTAGTGTGTAATTCATCCTTTCTACAGTGGAGGGACCTTTGGGCTGATTTTCATTTAGGGCTGTTATGAATAATATGCTTAGCATTCTTCTACCAATCCTTTGGTGAATATATGCACCTAGTCCAATTGCATGTGCACCTAAGCGTGTTACAGCTACTGAGCATAAGCACATGGCTGATAATGCAAAACAGGCTGCCAAAGCATGTGTACCTAATTCCATTCTTGTCAGCAGTACAACAGCATCTGAGAATTCACTTGCTCTCCACTCTATACAACATGACTCCACTTTAGCTGTTTTGATGGGTATGTGGTAGCATAGAGAAATTCAAATTTTCATTCTTAAGAGCACTACTAAAAATTAGGACAATTTTTACTTGCTGCATATATATACACGTATATGTACATATATACACATATGTGTGTATATATATGTCCATTTATGAAGCATATGTTTTCACATTTTCTTCTCTTGGGGGGAAATAGATGTCTTCTTTTATTTTGTAGATATACTTTATATTCTGGATGTAAGTTCTTGGTCAGATATAAGCATGGTAGTTATTGTCTATGTAAACAGTTTTAATCTGCAGTCTATTCAGGTTACGTCACCTGCATGGACCATGGACCATGGATACTGGGAGTATCCGACTAGTGTGCAATAGAATTCTGAGCATGTTTGGAAGACCCTAGTACTAGAGCATCATTCCCAAATAATTGAATTAGAATTTCTGGGATTGGAGATTTTGTTTCCCAGAAACTAAGTATAGTCTTGATATTGCAAGAGGTAAGTTTTCATCTTAATTTTTATTTTTTTGCCTTTTTTATTTTTAGCAGTATTTGTTTGAATTCAGGGCCTGACAGTTGCTAGGCACTCTGAATGCTTTCATATTTTGCTTTAGATAGTGTTTGTGGTCTTGTTTTTTGCCCAGAAGTAACTCCAGGGCTATGATCTGCTTACTTACCACCTCCCTGGTAGCTGGGATGACAGAGAAGTGTCTTCTCAGCCAGTTATGAATTTTTAACATAATTACACATACTTAGTAGAAGCTGATATATAGATGAAAAGAAAAAAAAATTTCTTCATATTTTTACTCTATTTTTTTTTTCAGTCCTGGGGCTTGAACTCAGGGCCTGGGCACTGTCCCTGAGCCTCTTTGCACTCAAGGCTAGCTCTCTACTACTTGAGCCACAGTGCCACTTCCAGCTTTTTCTGAGTAGTTTATTGGAGATAAAAGTCTCATGGACTTTCCCACCTGGACTGGCTTCGAATCGTGATCCTCATATCTCAGCCTCCTGAGTAGCTAGGATTATAGGCTTAAGATACTGGAGTCTGGATGAAAAGGTCATTTTTAAAATCTTATTTTTGAGAAAATTATGACATGATTTAAAATGTTTTTAAGGTGGGTTATGGAATTTCATGAAAGAGGTTTATGGTTCAACATTAGGTGGAGAATGTTGCTCTGGAGAGGAAAACAGGGTAAAATTTAAAAAAAAACCTGAAGGTTGTGGCTAACAATTAAGCAAAAATCTGAAGAGAAATACCCAAGAATGACTTGTTCCTGGAGGGCCATTATTAAGGTTAGTCTTAGGGAGTTTGGATTTTCATCTGGATGGAAATTTCCACGTGGTCAGATTATATGACTTCTAACAATGTCTCATCCCTTTAATTAATTATGATGATTATTATTTTGCAATATAAGGCATACCATCTGATACAAACCAAGTTGTTTCCCAGGAAGTGAAATCCTTCTAACCTGACTTCTCTTGATATTCTTGCCCCGGACACCTTAAGGGTTTTGGAAGTCACTCTTCAAGGCACTGTTGGGCATAAAGAATACTTTCCTAACAGCAAGCCTAAGTAGAGAGGCTCTTACTGGTTTTCCTTTCTCTTTTATATTCATTCTTGTTCTATATTTTTAGTCTGCCCTACCTCCTTCAACTAGATTCAAGATGTGCTGTGAAATGGAAATGTAGCTGAATGAAAAGCTAGATTGACGGCTAGAGTCCTCAATCTTCCTTTTATGAAGGATAATTTGTTCAACATTCGATATAAAAAGCTCTTCCTGATGGCTTCATTATAACCAGTGGGGTGTCTTGTCAACCAACATACTGGGAAACAGGTTTATACAACCCACTCTTCATTAGTAATTATTGCATTTAAGGGAGAGCATCCGAGCATGTTAAGTGAGACTTAGTTCATAATTGTCAGATATTAGTATAATGGAGTCACTGAAAAAGATTGTAGACATTTGGGCCAATTTAGCTCTCTGTTCTAGAAGCAGCATGGAATGAACCTGCTTCTTGAAATTGGAAAGCAGATGACATGAATGCTTAGTTGCCGGACTTTAGTTATTCACATTCCAGACATATTTGCCAATAGAAACATCACAGGCTTGATTGTATTAGATATAGGGCAAGCCTAATTCTAACAAACAACCTGCAGGAAATTGCTGACTTTGGGGTGCATGATCCAGAGCTTTATTATTAGATATAAAATCCACAATCAAGAATAGTTTCATCTGGAGTCAGATGCCATGACTACACCTGTACACCTAGCTACAGGGGGTTGAGAGCCAGACTGCGCAGACAAGTTTATGAGACTACATCTCCCAAATAACAACAAAACAAAACAAAATAGCACAGAACAAAATGAAAACAGGGCCTGAGATGGGGCTCAAGTTATAGAACACTAGTTAAGCAATAAAGTTGAGCAAGTTACCCAAGTTCTAATGCTACTATCACACATGAAGAATATTTTCACTTGGCTTTTTAGCTCACATTTCCACATGTTGTGTGAGACAATTTTTAGTCTTATATTAGGACATTTGAACTATTCAGCACCTTGTTAGTATCTAATATTGATGAATAAGAAACATGGAATTTCCAAGTCTTAAGTACATCGGATGTACATTCATAACGGAAATCACATCTATTCTTGTACTGACTCAATCAGCAAGTCAAAGTTGAGCCACAGTTTCTGTGTACTATTAGAGCTGTCCATACTACATGTAGAATTAAAGAACATTTTGAAAGCCTCAGGATCATTTTGCTTCAGAAACATTTTGGGACTTCTGATGTGTGTTATTCAGCATTCTGTTTCTGTAACAAAAGGCTTGAGATAGTAAACTTAAAACAGTTCTTGTGGTGAGGCTACACATGGCAGGAGTTCATGATGGAGGAGTTCAAGATGTCACCACAGCCCTTTTCAACCTGTTATTCCTCCAATAACCTAAAGATCTTCTGCTAGGGCCCTCTCATCTGAAAGACCTCATCTTTCCCAGTAGGGGCTGACCTGGATATCAAGTCTTTAACACTTGCTCCTTTGGGACACATTTGCTATAAACTATAGCACAGGGGGAAATATTATTTTTCTAATAAATGATATCCAATAGTTTTTAAGAATAGTAGACCTAGCTTTGGAGAACACTTGGATGGATACAGAACCATCACTGGTGACTATTAGCTAGACAATTTCACTAGATTAAAATGTGCCTGTGAATCCTGGAGTCTATGATACAGTTTTATTCTATTGTCATGTTCAGATTCAACCATGCCAGAGTCACATTTTTTCATCTTTCAAAACCCACTTATTAGTTTACATAGATGACACATGAATACATTCTTTTGGAAATGTTAAAAATATTTTAAAAATGACTATATTCAAGAATAAATACCTATTTTTCTTCATTTCTGCTTCTAATTCTACTGCAGCTGACCCCAGGATATAAGAAGTCATTAGTTATAAAGCGATATAACTATCATGTGCATCATGCTAGCCTGGGACCTATTATGTACTTCAGGCTGGTCTCCAACTTCCAATCCTCCTTGCTCTGCCTCCCAAGTGCTGGTATTACAGGCAATGCTGCATTTTTATGTTGTGAATACATTTGCATCCATATCTATAAATACACACAAGTATATAGTTTAGCAACTATTAAAGAAATCAAATTTTTTTTTTGCTATTTGCTTTGCCAAGTAAAAATCTAAATCAGCTATGCTCATTTAACATACTATTAAGCTGGGGGATGAGCTCCTATCTGGAAACCAAGGTTTGCAAGCATTTATTTGGCCCTAACTGTACTGTTTGATTTCACTCGTTGGCTTTTCCATTGTCTCATAGTGCAGTTGTCTCAGAGGGAAAGACATTTTGCCCAATGCAATTTAGAAAGCCTTGTTTGTGTCTTTGAATTAAAGAATTTATATGATTTCCAAGCTAACAGGGCGAGAAAATGGAAATACTAACAAAGATTTTAATTAAGAGCCAAACCATCTATACAGATAGGCAGCTCAGGCAGCAAGGGGATATTTCTCACAGCCTGGGAGATGGAAATGGGATAATTACGAAGACAAATGGGTCCATCTGACCTATTATCCCTCATTTCTACCGAATTCTAGCAGCTTCCCTAACCTTTCCTTTATGACCACTTGACAATGGGAGCAGAAGGCAATGGCTTTTCCCTGCAACAGTTGAGCTTGATTGCTTACAATCTTCCACCCCCAGGGGTTCACATCCCCCCCTTGATTAGGAGAAATGGTCCCCTGCTCATCCTGTCAGGTCTCCTGAGCCACACAGTGAATAGGGGGGAAATCTCATTTTGGAGACAAGCATTTTCTGTGAACTCTATTAAGCAACAAAGAAGCCAGCCTTTGAAGGGGTCACATTTCCAGGATGTAATCACCAACTTCTTGGGTGCAATATAAGGTCCCTGCCGGAGTCCTCTCTTTCCATGTTCATCAATGTGATTATTTCCCGATAACAACCTTCTCCAGGGAGTTGGAAATGCCTTCTGTACATTTTAATGAGCTTGTCATCCTGCTTCAATTATCCCCCCCCCCTTGGTCTTTATTTCTTTCTGATTCCTTTCTTTCATGTGGTGCGTTACATTTATTTGGAAGGCATAGATTTTAAATGTCATCCAGCATAGATGAAAATCCATTGTCTTCCCCTCTTGAGACTTCGCAGTACTGCATTTTCAAGCTTACCAGGGTTAAAAAAAATTCTTTGTGATGTGTGTGTGTGTGTGTGTGTGTGTGTGTGTGTGTAAACAATTGGACATGGAATTTTGATATGTCCTTGGATAAAAATAGTTCTATTTTTCCTGAAGATCTAAAACATGTGTCAAATGAAGTTATAAGAAAAGAGAATTTTAATAAACATCCCATGTAATAAATGATAACAATTTTGTCCATTGCCTCAGGAAGTGAAGAATTCATAATTCTGATCTTGTTGAGTCATTAAAAGGGACAAGAACATCTGAATGTGAACACAATTTCAATGATAACATTTTTTATTTTTCACATGTCACATGCTGAATTAGAGATTCAAAGAATATGATTTTTACTTTTATGAACAGAAAAAGAAAAAGCAGAATCAAAAAAGGAATGGTCAGAATATTTTATTTCATTTCTGTTGCTAAGGCTATTTCATTTTTATTAAATTTTTACTTACTTTTCAACATTAGAATTGTATAACTACATTTAGCCTGGGATTTGTGGTAGAGGAATTTGCTTTTATAAATAAATCTACCTTACTATTTATTATGTAGGGATTGTGGATTAGGTCTTATTTCAGTATATTTCTACAACTCATTGATAATTTTATATTCTAATTATTTTCAGGTATCTCTTGTTAAAAAAAAATGTCTGTGACTAACACTCCCTATATAACTCCCTGTTTAAATTAATCTACCTCTTTATCCTTTTCAAACAAATGTATGATTTGCTTTAATCAGATTTTCTGAAAACAAAAGGAAGTATTCCCTATTTTTCCCCAGGGGGTCCACAAATGATATGCATTGAACTAATCCAATTGGACTAATATGATTTGTGTGTGTGTGTATGTGTGTATATGTGCGTGTGCCAAAAAGCATGGATCCTCAATAATACATGAGAAAAGAGAAGTGACTATTCTCTTGCCAGCTTCTTCGCACATGACCCTGAGGGGGAAAGTGTTTGTGGACTAAGAGTCCATGTGGTCATTAAGACTTTTCCTTATGCATGCTGGTTCTTCTTCCTTTGGAAATAAGCATGCATTCTCTAACAGAAAGATCTCAGCATCATTCACACGCCTTTTTTCCAGTCAGGAAGAGAGTCTTGTAAACATGCACTGAGACATCCACCTGCTTGCCAGTGTGAGCACCCAGTCCTGAGTAGCCAAACCAGCTGACTGAGGGAAGGACATGAGGAAAGGACATGTCTCAGCCTGTACATAATATCGTCATTCCAAAGGTTTCCTGCTGTACTTCTGTCCTCTGTCCTGTGTTTATACCCTGGACTTCCCAAAGCTTTTCCCCAGGTCCCTTCTCTTTGCACATTCATACTCTTTGAGAATTCATGATTTCATCATCTCCTAATGATGGATATGAAAACACATCATTCACTCAGACTCGCTCTCAAGACCCAGAAACAAACATACAACACCTTATTGGAAAATTTCCTTTGGGAACAACCTTAAATCATCAAGTCCTATAAAGAATGAATATCTTCATTCTCAAACATGCTTTGTTTTGTGTGTGTGTGTGTGTATATATATATATATATATGTATATATATATATATATAAAGATACTGTACAGAGGGGTTACAGTTACATGAGTAAGGTAATGTGTACATTTCCTCTCGAGCATTGTTAATCCCCTCCTTTGTTTTTCCCCTACTATCTCTTCTCTCTGTACCTCCCCAACTCCTCCCTCCCCTCCCGTAAAGTTGTAAAGTTTGTTTTCAGCATAGTGACTCGTACATCTCTTTGTTACAATAGATCCATCAGAAAGAATGACACCGCCCCATTTGGTAGGAAATGGAAAGACTTGGAAAAATTATATTAAGTAAAGTAAGCCAGACCGAAAGAAATACAGGTTATTTGCAATAACTAGTATATGTATAGGACAAGCAGAAAAGGTCAAAAGCTATGTACATATGTCCATATAAGCTGATGCTAAGTGAAATGAACCCCAAGATAGGGACACAAGAGGTTTTATCTTTGTTGCTGTGTTTTTAGTGTACTTATAATGTACTATGTTTTTTTTTGTTTTTTTTTCTTTGTATGTTCTTCCCCAGTGTTATACCCCCTGTTTTCACTGTATTTGATTTGTATTTTGTGTTTCTTTTTCTGCCATTGAATTCAGAACCTTGAAGTCTTAATGAGCTCTCTTGTTCATGGCTGGTGCTCTACCACTTAAGCCACAACTTCAATTTTTTTCTGAGAGAATGATACCTCAATATCCATAAATGAACTTATAATGAATTTTTCCCTTCTTGTTATCTCCCCTACTCCAGATGACTAAATTCTGTAAAGTTTATCCCCCAAACACAGCTCAGATCTGTACTGTTTCTACCACCAGTTCTATTACATTTTTTTTATTACATTAATTTATTTAGTGAATTTCTTTATTGCTTTGTTGAAGAGAGAAGTGAGTGGATAAGGAAATAAATGGGTTTAGTTTCTTTGATAGATGTCATACACAATGTTAGTTAGGCTGAATTACATACTGAACATATTAGCATCACTGTTTTCCTTCTTATAAAGCATTGGTAAGCTAACAAATTATAAACTATGATGATGGGTGGCTTGATAATTTTTTTTGCATCATTTTGTACTTCTGCTAACGTATGAAAGACTTCTCATGCACACTCCTGCCAACTCCAAACAGGATAATTTTTCAGCAATACAAGAGACAAAAGACTATGTACTTAATTCTCTTTTAATGTCTCATTTTCATGAATATCAACAAGGACTAGCAGTTTCATGTTTATTATGCATTTATCTTACCTGATTTATCTCTTACCCACTTGAACACCTATTATTTGAGGATTTTTTATAGAAATAAAAAATAAAATTTTCTATTAAATTGGAGTTTTTTAAATTGAGAGCTGTCACATGTATATGGTTTCTTTCTTTCCCCCTAGAACTTACCTTTTAATGATACATTAGGTTTATCTTTGCAAGTCAAAAATATTTTTATGAAGTACTTCTGATATATGTCCTTATTCCTCTACAACTGATCTCTTTCACAGACATCTTCCTCCACATGTCTCAGACTTAACTTTTCACAGCATCGATCAGCCCTGTTATTTTCTGCTTGCAACACTCAGATGGCTTTCTCTCATCTAGATAGATTTTAGCATGGGAAAGGTCTTTTGTGATCTGGTACTTTGTTGTCTCTCAACTTACAATCTATCAGTCATTCACCATCCAGCTCTCTAGCCACATGAATCCACATGCTCACCATAAAGTTCATGTGAGAGTCTTTGTGGATGGTCCTCCTTTGTCCGGAACAACTTTCTTTTTTTCCTGGCTTTCTTGGGAACACGTACTCATTTTTCTAGGCTCAAGAATCTTTGGTTATCATTGTTTTTTATGCTCCTAGTATACATATTCTTCTTTTTTGCAGTTTTCTTAATTTTTGTTTTACCAATATGCTTATATTTACTTAATAGTGCTTGTTATAGATATCTTCTTAATTTAAATAATAACCATTAAAGGAGAAGTTTCATATCTCTGTAGAAAATGGGGATGTAGTGTTATGTGCAAAAGATAGGAGAAATCCATAAAAACAAAAATATTACTATAGAAATCTGTGCCCTCTCTCGCATCATCTTGCACATCAAAGGCAAGATACATACTGTCTTTGGACAGTGCCCACTTGTACCATTTATCAAATTATCTACAGGTATACTTAGATTTTTCTGGAGACTGTTTATAGGTCACTATACAATCATAGCTTATATAATTACATAAAGTGAGAGAGATGAAATGAACTGTCATACAATCGCATTTACTTCTGGTTATTTTTGCAGTAAATGGCGTTCATCTCAATCTTGTGTGAATGGAGCAAGTCACGGTTGGCTATACATGGCTGCCTTATAACCAGAATGTGAGGGCTAGATTTAAAAGTCCTTCATAATTGTCTATCTGAAGCTGTTTGTGTTAATTCAGAAGGGAAAGTATTAAACACAGAAGATAAGGACAATGAGATTGGCAGGACAATGAAAATGAGATGTTGTTCCTCAAGAGACAGATGTTGCAGAAAGCTGTCAGGCTGAATTTGTTAGATTACATGGTAGGATGAACATGAGCTGAGAATAAAACACAATATTATATTTAGATTTGGGAATTGTCAAGTACTGCTGCCAGGCTAAGCTTAACTGCATGTGTCATTTGACTTTGTGGTAGTCTATATTTATATAAAAAAGATTTATTGTTTACAATTCAAATATACAGTTCACATTGCTTTGCATTATTCTCTGTAGTTTTCATCTGTTCTGATTTGTAATTTTAATAGAGATGATAGAAGAAATAGTTGTTGTCCTTCAAATTTTTTATTATTTGTTTTTACAAGAATAAGTCGACATAGGCGCTGAATATTTAAAAAATTGGAATGAGAAACAAATAAAATTATTTAAAATATTTCAAATTTGTTGCACCTTATGCTAGGACTCTGAAGAAGCAGTTTGTATTAAATGCATAGAATTTCTGGCAATTTAAAAAATTCAACACAGAATAGGATCCATTAACTAGTAATATAAAAATAGAACATTGTAGCCAGTAATAAAAGGGTGTTTATTTCCTACATTACTCCAAAGTGTATAATTTTAGTTGTTCCTCTTCAAATTACAACCGGATACAAAATCCCTTTTCACTAAGACAGGATGTTATTAAGTTTTCCTTAATATAAAAAAAGACAGCCATGTGCAGGCAGTTTTTTTTTAATCCTAAAGATGAGTGTAACAGCTTATTAACAGGACCTATTAACAAGGCAGTGAGATGAAGTCTCCCTATTGAATACTTTCTCTTTTGTACCAGCTTCATTACCATGCACCATTTGTGAACTTAAGACTGTGAGAAAGTCCCTCAGCTGTATGTCCTGGAGCTTTGGAATCAAGAATGCTTTTTTTTTGTCCTCTTGTCCCATGGGGAATTGTTTTGTTTGTCTAGGCCTTTAGCTGAACTGGGACATCACATGCCAAGTATAGTTCTCTATGTCAGGCCATAAATCTTAAATATCATACCATGATGGCTTTCTATATCAAAGTCAATGAAAACATTTCTGGGCATCATATCCTCTGTCTCCCAAATTATCTACAGTGAATGCGTTCTCTACTCATACTTCTTTCTCCAGAAAGAAATTCCTGCTCCTATAGCTCCCAGAAGATTTCGCAATGGCTTATGAATGGAAAACAGTTTGAAACATGTTCCTACAACACCTGTTGGTTGTACTTTATAGTCCTAGAGTAGCCAGGACCACGTTAGCTGGAGTATCAATATTTTTAGGGTGAGACCAGGAAGAGTTCTTTTTAAACAATGCTGTGGTATAATCTATGCATGATATACTACTTAGCATTTTTACCTATTCCCAAGTGTTTGCCTCAATGGTATTAAACACAGTCATAATGTTGCGGAACCTCCACCATCATCCAATCCCAACTCTTTCATCATCCTAACATATTTGGGTACAAATACTCTGTGCCCAATAATCAATTGTCATTACCCACTCATCTCCACAATGCCCCATAATCTCTCTTCTAGTTTCTGTCTCTGTGAATTTCCCTGGCTTATTTCAGCAGTATAGTATTTTTGAAGACTCATACACACTGTTGAACGTATGAAAACTTGATTCATTGTGTATTCAGATGCTATGCTCTAGTATGCTATGCCAAATTTTGTGTATCTCTTTACCAGTGGATGGGTACTTAGCTTTTTTTTCCTTTTGCCTAGTGTTAATAAGACTATTATAAACACTGATGTACAAATATCTGTCTGAATTCCTGCTTTCAGCTCTTTTGGATACAAACCTCCAAGAGGTATTCCTGAACAAGTCCTTTAATTAGATTAAAAAATTTCAAATAAAGGTTGGGAAGGTGGCTCAGTGGTAGAGCACTTGCCTTGCATGCCTGAGGCCCTGGGTTCGATTCCTTAGCACCACATAAGCAAAAAGAAAAAAGCTGGAAGTGGCACTGTGGCTCAAGTGGTAGAGTGCTAGCCTTGAGCTGAAGAGCTGAGGGACAGCGCCCAGGCCCAGAGTTCAGGCCCACGACCTGACCCCCCCCCCAAAAAAAATTTCAAATAAGTTTCCCCTTTCTATCAAGAAAACCTTTATTTAAAGACAATATTTTTTTTAAAATGACTCAAGGGGTTAACTCCTAGTCAGTTTCTTATATGGATGGCTGTGGACCTACCTGGGGGTAGCGTTATGATCATTCTGTTTGCAAAGTACGAGTAGCTTTCTCATATTATTGCATTTGCAAAACACGTGGAGAAAAAAAGTCAATCAAAGAATAAAATAGTTCTTTATTAAACCTCTTTGGTAAAGATCCTATTTTTCCCTTTCCATATTTATCCCAAAGAATTTTTACTTTATGAAAAATAGATTCCAGACAAAATATGTTCAGAACATATTTTGCAAAATGGGTCAAATGGCACTTGGCACCAATGAACAAGCTGGAAAATGATTATTCTAGACACGATGCTAATTTACCAACCTTGAAAACATCCGTTTTGGCTGTAGATCTTGACATATCCACCAAATGGAGAATTTTAAGCAAATATCAAGAGCTTATGTTTGCTGATCCCTGGGGAAATTGCTTAATATGAGTCCTTCAGAGTTCTTTCTCCTCAGAAATCTTATTGAAACGATGACATTATCAAGGTGTCAGAGCATGGGTGAGAAGTAATATTAAAGATGATCTTCTTGTGGGAACTTATCTTCATTTTCCATGAAGATAATTTTGTCATTTCATCTAACTTCATCCTTTTGTCCAACAGAGACAAGAGAGGAAGAATGGGTATATTATATTTTGAGACTCAGCTAATTATCCTAACTAGTCATGATGAAGATTGTCAGTTAATGGGGATGGAAATCAAATCCTCTCAGGAGCCTACAGGGTCCCTTCCTTTCTTTTCTTCCCTGCTGCTGGACTTGGTCTAGATAAGGGCTGGTTCTGTACAGGAGAATAATGGAATCAGGACACTGAAGATTTAGATGGAGTACTGCATTGTTGCCCATTGGATTGATGCTTTATGACCAGTGAGCTGTTCAGAGACAGTGAGCAATCTGAGGGGCTGATTCAGAGTGCTTGGGCTTGGGAGTCAGACATCTTTGGGTATGATTTTAGACTTTTCTACTTACTACCTGTGAGTCCTTCAACAGGTCATTTACTTCCTGAGCCTTAATTTTTTTTTTCATGTATAAGGCAAATTTAACAATACTTTACATCAATATTATAAGGGTTGTGTACTGTTACTATTATGGAATGGCTATTTTATTTACATTATACTGATGAGTGCTTTTTTACACATTGGGTCTCTAGTTGGCACAATGTATCAAGTATGTATCAGCTATCCCTGAGGTCATCTGAACAGCATCAAATGTCACTTCATCTCTTCCTTCAATGAATTCTTCAAAATAGGATTGGGCAATCACTTGAAAATGAAAGTTGATGGCATAGCCATTCCATCACCATCAGCATCAGGACTGCTCAGACTTCTTAGCATGGCGTTCACTGAACTTGGTTTGTACCAACAGCCTTTTCTCTTGCTCTTACTTGCCCTTGAACATAGTGAAATATCTGAGGTGTCATATGTGTCATATGCTTTTCCACAGCCTTCTCATCTCTTCTTTTCCAGGATCCTAGTAGTGTTTTGTTTGCCACTATCAGAGTCCATTCTTCTAGAAGCTCTCTTTGATGCATCACATAATTTTACTGAGATTACTTGACTACTGTGGGTTCTGGCTTCCACAGACCAATAATTATTTTCCATTCCTATATGAAAATACCACATTTCATTCTTGGTCTCAGCCAACATTTACTGAATTAGCAAATGAGTGGGCACCATTTCTTTGAAGGTAATGAGCCTCATGCCTTGATTTGTTTTTCTTTACATTAACTTAGTTGCCTTTATTAATATTTTTGGTAGCCTCAGAATCAGTCTATTTTGGCTTATTCTCTAGTTAGAGATAAACAAGCTGGGTTTTCTTCTTCTTCTTCCTCCTCCTCCTCTTCCTCTTCCTCCATTGTAATTATAATAGAAATGCACAAGAAATAATACAGTCACTCTCATGAGTATAGAGAAATGGAAAAGAGCTATACGTACAGCAAATATCTGGGACAAACTTCTGGAACACTAAAAGTGAAGAGGTTCATATTACTAGGTAGAGAGGAGGAACCCACAGTTCAGATTATATTAAGATCAAAATAGAGTAGAAGCTTGGCCTCACTTTTTTCATGATGATTTATGTTATAATTATTTAATCTTTTTCCATCATACTACCAGAGTTAGCAGTAGAATGAAGGGCCAATATCAGATGACTGACTTGGTCTGTATATGCATTAATCATGGATTCTCTTCCTTCATTACTGCCTGTGTGGTGATGCTATTGGCAACATCAAAGCCAGGCAGATACTGTTCAAAGAAATGGAACTCTGGGACCAGTGAGCGCATTAGTACTCCTGAGGTGGATTCTTCTCTTGCATTCGAGGACTGGCAGAGCTGGGAAACAGTTCACATTCCTGCTCCTAATATGGGCTATGTATAGCCCAGCTGAGTCTGTCAGTCATTCTCAGCACAGAGTTTGCATCTTTTTCTCCATCCTGCGAGGCCCTGTTTATAGGTCAGATGATTATCATTCACACAGAATAGCCTTGATTCACCAGGTTGTTGAAGAAATCCAACAGAATAAAGACAAAGCACCAATGAGAGGAGGGAAAATAGGCAAACAACTGATTTTATTTCAGGAAATAAAATGATCTGTAAACAGATAATTTAAAGTAAAATAATATTTTAAGATTATTTTGAGTTTGGATATATCTCTCCAATAAAACAACAATACACTGGTAAGAAAAGGTGTAGGGAGCAGGTAAAAAGTCATGGATAAAAAATATATATGCAGAATTGGAATTAAATGTCAAGAAATGTTCCAGAATATAGAACCAAAAAACCCCTACAAAACAAATAAACAAAGAATCTGGGAAGCATTACAGAGGGAAAAAGTTCAAAGAGTCAATGCAGGACAAGCAACATCTCAATAATAATTATAAAAAATACAGAAAATGAAAAGATAGAAGCAATCCAAGGAACATAGGCAAACCAGCCCCAAGACAGGTAAAGCTGAAACAAAAATCAGCTTTTTAGTGCTGCTTGACTATAAAAATGAAAATATTCAGATTCAAGAAGACAACTGAATACTTAGCAGAATAAATCAAAGGCCATTATTTCAATGCACTTTATGGCATTTGGAACACAAAGGACAGATAGAAGATCTTAATAATCATTCAGAGAAAACAACAGTCAGTCTACTCAGACAAAGTAAACTAATAGAATAGTATGAAAAGGTTGGGAGATGGAGGGATAAGAGATGGAAAAGAATGTATACACACATACATATATATGTAGTGAATACAAATATATAAACACATAATATATAATGTAATATATATACATAGATATATATCTCACATGCTTTTATAAGCTAAACAGCACATGATATAGTATAACATAAAGGTAATGAAGACAATCTCTTCTTTTTAAAAAAATTTTTAGTCTGTCATGGGATTTGAACTCAGGGCCTGAGTACTGTCCTTGAGCTCTTTTGCTCTAGGGTAGCTCTCTACCACTTTGAGTCACAGCTCACTTCCAGTGTTCTGGTGGTAAGGAGGTAAGAGTCTCACAGACTTTTGTGCTGTGCTGGCTTTCACCCATGATCCTCAGATCTCAACCTCCTGTGTAGCTAGGATTACAGGTGTGAGTCACTAATACCTGACACTTTCTTCTTTCATGGAGCTTAATTTCATCCTAGACAGAAGGAAATTTAAAGATATTGGTAAAGCCAATAGCTAAAGACAGGCCTAAGCACTTTACTAAAAATAAACATGAACTGTAAAATAACAAAAATAAAAGTAAATGTGGCTCATGGGAATAAGGAAGAAAGAGACTCTGGAATAAGTGCAATTGTGTTAAATTTTAATGAGGCGCCAGTGGCTCATGTCTGTTACCCAAACTATTTGGAATCAAGGAGCTAGGCTGGTCCAGGCATAAAAGTTTATGAGACTGAGGAGGTTCTGGGAAGATGGCGGAGGAGCAAAAAAAAAAGTTTGAGACTCCTCTCTACAGAAACATCTGTGTGTGGTGGCATGTGCATGCCATCTAGCTACAATACGAAGTATAAAGAGAAGGATCTTGATCCAAGCCAGCCTGGGTAGCAAACAAGACAACACACCTCAAAAGTAACCAGAGCAAGAGGGAGTAGAGCTATATCTATTGATCAAGCAGTACAATGTCCGCCTAATAAGCATGAAGCACTGAGACCAAATCCCAATACTGCGCCCCCGCAAAGTGTTAGTATTCTGTTTCATGTTTTTTTGTGGTGAGACAACACAAAATGTTGGGTCAAGAAATTGCCATAACAAAGGACATAGCTAGCAAGATCAATAGAAAGCCCACGGATTGGGAGAAGATCTTTACTAGCCATACAATGGACAAGGGCCTCATATCTGAAATATACCTAGAACTCAAAAAATAAACTACCCCAACAACAAATCCTCAAAGATACAACCGCCTGATTAATAAGTGGGCTAAAGCCTTAAAGAGAGACTTCTCTGAAGAAGAAATAAGAATGGTCAATAGACACATGAAGAAATGTTCAACTTCTCTGGCCAGAAGAGAAATGCAAATCAAAACAACATTAAAATTCCACTTCACCACAGTTAGAATGGCTATAATTAAGAAATCTAATAACAACAGATGCTGAAGGGGATGTGGCCAAAAAGGAACCCTACTGCAATGTTGGTGGGAGTGTAAAATTGTTCAACTACTTTGGAAAGCAGTATGGAGGTTCCTGAAAAGACTCCACATAGAGCTCCCCTATGACCCAGCAATCCCACTTCTCGGCATTTACCCAAATGTTCACAAACAAGACCACACTAAAGCTACCAGCACAACTATGCTTATCACAGCATTATTCTCTATAGCGAAGATATGAAACCCACCCAGATGCCCTCAGTAGATGAGTAGATCGAGAAAATGTGGTGATATATATGTTTATATATACATATATATACACATACATACATACATACAAAGGAATTCTATGCCTCCATAAGGAAGAATGACACTGTCCCATTTGTTAGGAAATGGAAAGACTTGGGAAAAAATCATACTAAGTAAAGTAAGCCAGACCCAAAGAAACAGGTCCCATGGTTTCCCTTATTTGCAATAACTAGTATATGTCTAGGATAATCTTACCAGACAAGCAGAAAAGGTCAAAAGCTATGCACATATGTCCATATAAGATGTTGCTAAGTGAAATGAACCCCAATATAGAGACACAGGTGGTTTTTATCTTTCTTGCTATTGTTTTTAATGTACTAATAATGTACTATGTGATTTTTTTTGTTTCTTTTGTATGTTCTTCCTCCATGGTATAACCCCTGTTTTCACTGTATTTGATTCCGGTGCCCTGCGTCTTATATATACATTTTTCTAATTTGGGGAGGGAAAAGGAAATAACAAAATGCTGAAACAAGGATGCAGGGTGACTCATTGTAACAATGAGATGTACAAGACATTATGTTAAAAAAACAAACGTTACAACTTCTGGGAGGGACGGGGGATGGAGGATTTGGGGAGGAGAGGAGGGAAGAGATGGTAGGGGAAAAACAGAGGAGAGGGTAACAATGCTTGATAGGAAATGTACTCATTACCTTGCTCATGTAACTGTCACCCTCCGTACAGTATCTTTACAATAAAAAGTATAATACAATAAGAGGACATGATTTGGGATTGTGGTATATAAGAAGGATAACACCAGAAATGGTGAGCAGCAGGTCTTTTACCCTTTCTGGTGTGGGCACCCTGGCATAGAAGGGGCACATTTCCTCTTTATCTAATTTGAGTTATACATATACATACATTATTCTCATAACACATGGAAGTTAGAAAAGCTAAGTGAATGCCTTTATAAAGGCCTGTCAATACTTTCCTAATTTTATTCTTTTTTTTGGGTCCGGCTGTTGGGCCTGAACTCTGGGCCTGGGTGCTGTCCCTCAGCTCTTCAGCTCAAGGCTAGCGCTCTACCACTTGAGCCACAGCGCCACTTCTGGCTTTTTTCTTTTTGCTTATATGGTGCTGAGGAATTGAACCCAGGGCCTCAGGCATGCAAGGCAAGCGCTCTACCACTGAGCCACCTTCCCAGCCCCCTAATTTTATTCTTATCTCTCTTTTTCTTTTCTTTCCATTTTCCAGTTTCCTGTCCTATAGTTCCCACTTCTCTTCCACCCCATACCCCACCAGTCACATAGAAATAGTTGTTGTTTCAGGGTTGTTTTATTTCCAGATCTTTTCTCTACCTTAATGTTCTTTGCTATATTCTCATTTGTAAATCATAACCTTGATAAGAGATGTATACATTAAAAAATACAAGACACTTAAAAACCCAGGAGCAAGAAAACAAATAACTCAATTAAGAATAGGCAACATCCGGGTGCTGGTGCCTCAATCCTGTAATCTTAGCTACTCAGGAGGCTAAAGTCTGAGAATCCTGGTTCAAAGCAAGCCCAGGCAGGAAAGTCTGTGAGACTCTTATCTCCAATAAACTTTGGAAAAACCAGAAGTGGTGCTGTGGCTCAAGTGGTAGAGGGATCACCTTGAACAGAAGAGCTGAGGGACAGTACCCAGGCCCAGAGTTCAAGCCCCACAACTGACAAAAAAAGAATGGGCAACAGATTTGAATAGATGTCTCTCAAAAGTTTGTTAGAAAGATAGTCAGAGGCTTATTAAAAGTCCTTGATAGCTCAATCATAAGGAAAATGTAAACAAATCATCATAAAATACCATATTACACTGGCAGATACAAAAAGATAGCAAGTCCTAGGCAGGGAGTGAAGGAAAGGGAACTTTGCAAAGTGCTGGTGGAAATGTAATTAGTACAGGAATTATGGAAGATGGTATAGAAGTTCTTCTAAAAATTTAAAATAGAGCTCCTGTCAGTGCTTTAAGATTCCATTTCTTTTGCGGATAGGTTCTGTCTGAACTTTTTCTGGGCTGATCCTACCAGCTCTGGCTCCCAAAAGGCTAGGATTATAGGTGTAAGCCACCATGCCATGTCCAGTTATACTTTCTACAGTGTTGGTCTATCTCTGTAGACTATGCTATGATTGGCTCATAGATTTCTAGGTAGAGTCTTAATATATTGAAGTTGGTCCACATTTACAATTCTATTATAGGCAAAGGGATTAAAATTCATGATATATGCAATTTAGTTAAATCTGCAATGCTGAAGTTTTAGATTATTTCCATATTTAAAAGATAATTTGGGGCTCATGCTTTAGTAGAGCAGAAGCCAACCATCCTGAGGATTTTACAATTCATTTGGAAAGCTGCACTTCTTTAGAAAATGTTTACTAATCTGTATTTCCATCTGCACTGAGCCAATATAGACTTTTGAAAATTGAAATCCAGAATTTAATCAACCCTGCCCTCTTGTGGTAAATCTTAAAATTTCAGTGCAGATTTTTTTCTTACCGAAGGATTGTTTTTTGTTTTTATTTTATATTATTCCAAATTCACACATTATAATTCTCTGTACATATGGAAGAATGATGAGATGGTATATAATTCTTTATTTACTTTTTTAGATTTTGTGAGCTTTTAAAAGTTGTTTTCTTATTAAGTACTTATTTTTTCTAATAGGATCTATAAGCCTTGGTATTACTTGAATAGATAATGTCCACAAAAATGAACGAAAAATGTAATTTATGGCCGGGTGCCAGTGGCTCACACCTGTAATCCTAGCTATTCAGGAGTCTGAGATCTGAGGATTGCGGTTCAAAGCCAGCCCAGGCAGAAAAATCTGTGAGACTCTTATCTCCAATAAACCACCAGAAAACCGGAAGTGGCGCATTGGCTCAAGTGGTAGAGGGCTAGCCTTTAGCTGAAGAGCTGAGGGACAGCCCTGAGTTCAAGTCCCATGACAGACAAAAAAACATAGCAAGCAAGCAAACAAGAATGACAAATTCTTGTTTAATGGATTGAGAAACTTGAGGTCTTGTCTAAGGAGTAAATTTTTGAGGGAGATGGTTTTTAAATAATGACATAAGGAGGGAGAGTATTCAGTTGAAGACTAAGGGATTTGGGTGTAGTTTTTTAATATCTAGAAGAAACATAAAGGATTGTCTAGTTCAATTGTGTCACAAATGTGAAGCCTCATATTCAGAACAATCAAGTGCCTTTCACAAGGAAAAAAAGTCAACAAATCATACAGAAACTGACAGATGTGTCTTGCTCTCCCTTTTTCTAGCTATTGGGGTTTGAACGCAGGGTGTCAATCTCATGAGGCAGGTCATCTTACTGCTAAGCCATGTCTCCAGCCCCATATTGCAATGGCTAATTTTGAGACAAGGTCTTGCTTTTTGTGTGGAGACACACACACACACACACACACACACACACACACACACCTGGTTACAATCTGCCTGTGCCAGCATTCTGTCATATAATAATTGTAATAAGGAGATTTATTGTGCTATTTCTGTACATATATATATTGTGGAGTTAGATCATATATATTCCATCTATTACTCTATATCTCCCCTTTTCAATTTTTTTTTTACTATTATTGTAAAGGTGATGTTCAGAGGGGTTACAGTTACATAAATCAGGTAAAGAGTACTTTTGTTTTTGGACAATCTCACCTTTTTCCTTACACTCTCCCAGTTTTTCCCTCCCATTTCCACCCTTTTCCTCCGTTTTAAGAGCAATTTTTATGAGCTTTCCTTGCTCTATTTTTACATGGTATAAAATACCTTCCTCATATTCATTTGCCATGACCCCCTCACCCTCCCTGCTCATTGCCCCCATTACTGTCTCCATTTTCTTTTTTTAAATTTTATTTTGTTTAAAGGTGCTGTACAGAGGGGTTACAGTCACATGAGTACAGTTACAGTTACATTTCTTGTCAAAGATTGTTACTCACTACATTGTTGTTCTCCCACTATCCCTTTCCTCCCCCTATTCCTTCCGCCCCAAAGTTGTGAAGTTCATTTCTGACATAGTGTCTTGTGAGTATCATTGTTGCAGTGGGTCATCCTTTGTACTTCTTTCAGCATTTTGTATTCCCTTCCTCAAATCAGATAAATGTATATAAAAGATGGAGGGTACCAGAATCAAAGAGAGATTGCCAGGGATAAACCAATGGAAAAAAAATGAATTAAAAAAAGAAGAAAGAACTAGATACAGTTCATTGGCAACATCAAGATTGACAACTGAAAAAAAGACCTGTTCTTTCCATATCTTGGAGTTCATTCTAATTGGCATCATTTTGTATGGTCATATGTACATAGCTCTTGAGCTATTATGATTCTCTGCCACTATCTTAGGCAGATACAAATTATTACAAATGAAGGAAACTATATAGCCTATGTTTCTTTGGGTCTGGCTTACTTCACTTAATATGATTTTTTCCCCCAAGTCTTTCCATTTCCTTACAAAATGATGTCAATCTTTCTGAAAGAAGCATAAAATTCCACTGTGTATATATACCACATTTTCTTGATCTGTTCATCTACTGAGGGGCATCTGGGTTGGTTCCATATCTTAGCTATGGTAAATAATGCAGTGAACAAAGTTGTGCTGGTAGCTTTAGTGTTGCCTAGCTTGAGATCATTTGGATGTGGGATTTCTGGATGATAGGGGAGTTCTATGTTTAGTCTTTTGAGGAACCTCAAAAAAGCCTTCCAAAGTGGTTGAAGCAGTTTACATTCCCACCAACAGTGTAGTAGTGTTCCCTTTTGGACACATCTCCGCCAGCATCTGTTATTATTTGTTTTCTTGATAATGGCCATCCTAACTGGGGTGAGGTGGAATCTCAATGTTGTTTTGATTTACTTTTATGGCCAGAGATGTTGAGTATTTTTTCATGTCTATTGACCATTTCCTCTCCAGAGAAGTCTCTTTCTAATTTTTTCTTTCTTTCTTTTTTGTTTTTGTTTTTTTTTTTTTTGTCGGTGGTGGGGCTTGAACTCTGGACTTGGGAGTTGTCCTTGTGCTCTTCAGCTCAAGGCGAATGCTCTACTGCTTGAGCCACAGCACCATTTCTGGTTTTCTGGGTGATTTATAGAGATAAGAGTCTCACGGACTTTCCTGCCTGGGCTGGCTTTGAACTGCTATCCTCAGATCCCAGCCTCCTGAGTAGCTAGGATTACAGGTGTGAGCCACCAGCGCCCTGCACACTCTTTCTAATTCTTTAGCCCACTTATTAATGGAGTGGTTGTTTCTTTAGGGATTTGTTATTGGGAGGTTAAGTTTTTGAGTTCTAGGTATATTTTTGTTATGAAACCCTTGTCTGTTATATGGCTAGTGAAGAGCTTCTCCCAATCTATGGGCTATTTATCTTGCTAGCTACGTCCTTTGCCAAGCAGACGCTCAGTGGTTTAATGTGATCGGTCCCGACCAGGGGAAGGCCGCCCGGCCCAGGAGGATGGTACTTCTCACTAGGCCAAGGCAGAATGATCTTCACTAACACACACACACACACACACACACACACACACACACACACACACACACACACACACACACACAGAGCAAGATCGTGCTTTTAGTCTGGGAAGATCACAAAGTCTCCAAGCCTGTAAAGCAGAGCTGATTTGAGAAACCAACAAGCTACAGGGAAAACTGGCCAAGGAAAGCAACTGAAAGATACTATCAAGGGACTAGAAGGTGGACACAGGGGAGACATAAGATCCCCCAAATAAATAGAAGATCTTTTTTTTCTTTTTCCTCAATTATAGTTTTTATATTTTTAAATTAAAATAATTGCTCCTTTTTCTTTCCCTTTTTATTTTTTGCAACTATTTTTATTCTCTGTTATCTCTTTTTTCTGTCAGTTGTTCTGTTTTGTTTTTATTTTTGTTTTCTTGTTTTTTTTTCTACAATCCATTTTCTGTTTGATTTCTTCTTAAATAATTTTTGTTAGCCTCAAATGAGAAAATATACAGGAAGTACTGTGAAAGACCGTACAAATGCAAGGAAGTGGAATTATTACATAGGTAGTCAAAGGCAGTATAAATCTAGAGTGCTGACTTGTATGCAGTGTTGAGCTTGGTTCTGACATTATGTGTGGCATTGGATAAATTATTTAATTCCTGTGTCAGTTTTCTCATTAGCCAACTATATGATAATGGAATCACAAGAGCTGTTGTTAGGTATGCTATAAATTTCTGCTTAAAATACTTCAAAATTGTGAAGTACAAAAGGACAAAAAAAATCCAGTCCATTCCATTTATCTCATTCATTGACACTAATAGACACAAGAGCTTAGCACAGTGCTAGTATACAATCTTGGCCCGAAGTCCACAAAGTATGTTAAATAATAATCATTACTATCCTTTGTGCTTTACACAAGTTAACTCCTTCACAATAACCCTGTGAAGTAGTCTTACTTTTAATCCCATTGACAGTTGAGGAGACTGGAGACTAAAGAGGTTAAGTAACTTGGTATCGTTACCCAGACCTAAGAGGTCTGTCCAAAATCTGACCCCATTAGCCTTACTCTGTCATTTGAGGCCACATTGCCTCCTTAACCCAGGCTTAGTGGTTCATCCAGTACACAGGCTAAGTGTCCATTTCCTAACTACAGTGGAATGTATTCTGTATTTGCTGCTATGCATTTCTAGAAAATTGCACACAAGGTCTCTCTAGGCCTTTTTAGGCATTCTGTGTAAGTTTGTTATTAGTCCATAAATGATCAAATGAAATCATTGTGGTAGGAAGAAATATCTTATCTACTTTCTACGTAGTCATAGTAGCAGAGAGAGGGATAAGACATGTATTAAAATGATGTATAAGTGGTAAGTTTGGCTTCGTTTTGCTTACTTTCTTTGGTTTCAATATTTATTGAAGAAGCATTTCTGGAGAATCTCCTAATTCTCAGCAGTGTGCCTGATAAAGAAAATAAAAAGTATGGACAAGAGCTGCTTCCTGCTTTTAAAGAGTTTGGAGTCTGGTACAACAAAGATGAATACAAAGAAGAAAACTAGTCACTTAGAAGTGAACAGGTGCCATTTGTTCCTGCTCAATCTATGGTGCTATGCAAACATCAGCTTCAGAGTGTCTCAGGAAGCTACTTCTAAGATGTAATTGAGAAACTGAGGCCAGAAAACAAGTAGAACCTAGGAAGAGGGAACAGAGGGAATGTAGATTTGTACAAGGGAATGCAGATTTGAAGGTAACAGCTGAAAAGGTAGGTAAATCTTTCATTCAGGGTCACCTAAGTTATTTTTTATGCCCGTGGCAGAATGAGTAGAGAAAGTATTGAGAGATGACTGTGAAGAAGTAAGCTGGGGATAATTGAGGAAGGCCTATGTTGTTGTACAGGAATTCAGTCATGAGTAAAACAAGGAAGTCATATTTAAGAGGTCAAATTGGGAGTCTATATTGGAGAGTTGGTGACTGCAGGTGCTCTCTTGTCACAAAAATCTGCAGCCTCTCGAATACACTTAGCACTGTTAGAAATCTGAGCAATGAGAGCAGGAGAAGAAGGAAAGAGCAGATAAACAATACCAACAAACCAGATAAACTGAAGTAGGGCACCATGGTGACCAGAGGAAGCCAGGAGATTTGAGGCATGGCATAATGGCTTGTCTGGGTCGGAGTCAAGTCACATTAAAATTGAGAGTCTCGAGAATTCAAGGCACAAGACTGACAGGTCCAAGAACCTGCCAGCCTTGATCTAGGAATTCAGGCATGCCCCACAACTAGGTGTGGAACTTTCCTGACTCTACCATAAAGACAAGATGGTACCAGTTAGACCAAATTCCCTATCATCCACCACATGTCCACGATGGCTCCAGTTAGGCCCAGTATCCTTATTTCAAGACAATTAGCACTCCTTTGCAGTGTTTATCTGAGCCAGGCTTTATGCATATCAATAGTTGAAATCCTTAGTAAAACTTTGTTTAACATAGGAAATAGAAGGTTAGGAAGCATAGTAATGTGAACTAACTTATCCAAAGCCAGCCTAGTGAGGGCATTGGGAAGAGTATCCAGAAAGATTCTGACCACTGAGATGCTCGCTCTGCCAAAGACAATGGCAAAGATTCACTCCGTGTCTGAGCACAGCCTTGGCACGTGATCAGAACTATATTTTATGAAGATTATAGAATTCATTTTGGAAATGGAACACATGTGGACAGGTCAGAAAATGCAAGGAGAACATAACACTTAAAGGAGGAGAAGAGGGGAGTTCTGCCTAGTAATTGAGCCTGTGGTAATTGAAGTGAAAAATTTTGCCATCTCAGATCTTCTGTTAGGTATTTAAATAGTTAAGGGTGAAAAATCAGTAGATAGCTCTTGGTTTAGTAGGTTCCCCTTACCAGCTTTTTGAGTCTATAAAGATAGGCCTGGAATTTTGAATAGTATCAAAGAGGAGAGCTATATTTCCAATATTCTGAATGAAAAGCAACAATTACAAGGTATGGTTAGAGATCAGCACAGGATTCATTCCTGGGGTTAAGAGAGGCCCCGTGAGGGGACAAAGTCATTCGATTTCTGGTTAGGAACTCCATTGCCCACTTCATATTTGGAGTTGTGTTATCTTCTCTAATGTCTTCTACTTCTAAATTTCTGTAGCTGGTCCATTTCCACTGCTGTACACTAGTAGTGGTTTGGGAAAAGAAAGCCTGGGAGAAAAGCAGAAAGGGAAAGGGAGAGAAGGACTGGCATCAGTCATAAAGTGGCTCAACGTGGTGCTACAGCAGGTAGAGAAGATACAGTGAGCTATTCAGGAGTTGGGATGGGTCAATGTACTACAGGAAGTGAATCTTGGAAAAGGGGAGAAGAGGAAACTGGAAAATGAAGTAGTAACGGTAGAAGGTGACAACTCATGCCAGTAAAAATTCATTGGACAGAACATAGCAGAAGCATATCAATTATCCTAGAACACAGGTTTTACCTTTGGCGAAAGTAGTATACATTGACATAAAACACCATACAATTTAGTGAGATCATAAGAGCAAGAACAAATTAAAAATGAGTACAGACATAAAAGAGATGCACACACAATACAGTGGCAAAGAGTTGCTGAAACATTTTGGATGGTAAAAGTTGGTGTTATCAAGGAAATTAAAAAAAACAATTTAGTATTCCATAAGATTTGGCTTTAGTTTCTATTGGTTACAACCTTCTTTCTCACCTTTCTTCCTCTAGGGTACTACTTGTTTTTTTCTTACTGTATTACTTAGAAAGTTCTAAAGAATGATTAGGGATAGAGGAAGGTGAATTTTCCAGATGCAAATACCACATTTTTCCATCCATTCATCTGTTGAAGGGCACCTGGGCTGTTCCCATCATTTAGTTATGGTGAATAATGGAGCGACAAACATGGATGTCCAAGTGTTTTCACTATATATTGACTTGTAATATTTTGGATCAATATCTTGGATGAAGAGCAGTAATACTGGGTCATAGGGTAATTCTCTGTTTAGTTTTTTGAGGAATCTCAAACTGCCTTCCATAGTAGTTGCACCAGTTTGCATTCCTGCTAGTGGTACATTAGCCTGCACCAACATCTGTGGTTGTTTGTATTTCTAATGATGTCCAATCTTATTGGAGTGAGATGAAATTAGAGAAGGTTTGTAATCCCACATCCTCTTCATATCCAAAGTCCATTGCTATAGCAATCAATGCAGATAGACAGGCCACCTTAGGAGGAATAGCAATTTCTCTCCCTTATATCAGCACACAAAAGACATGTGTCAATCTACATGGCTCACAGCTTATTTTGACAAGTGCTGTTGAAGTAGAGAACCATAGTTATTCTCATTTGGTCAATTGGAAAGCCAAGGAGCAAATCATTCAGCCTGTATCATGAAGAAAATGTGCATCCGTAATAGGATTTTGCTCATTTGCAGGGTGGATTATTTAGTTTTGTTGTGTACTCTGAATAATTAAGTTTCTGTCCACTTAATTAACTTCTGTCTTGGGTCTCAGAGCAAACTTGTCTATGAATATCAACCACACAATTCCTGCTTATGAATAATAAAGCTAGAGGGTTCATTTTCCAGTTGTTCTATTCTATAGTATTCAGCTTGCTCAAAGAGCAAGGATTTCTAATTAATTGCAGTAAAGCTCATTGCATAATGTGGATCAGTGGTTACTCATGGGGAAATGCTTTCGTTGGATCCTTTCAAAAGGAAGTTAAAAAAATAAAAGAATGTTCCCAAGGAAATACCAGTAAAATTTTAAGGGCAGAACATTAACAGTGCTATTTTTGGGTGCCACACAACTGAGTTTCACCGAGAACTCCATCTCCAGGGTCTCATGGACCCATGATTGGTGCTGTACACCTGACTCTAAACCTGGAAGGGTTTGGCTCTGAAAACTATGTTTAAATTGTGGCTGGGAACATGTTTTTCAAATGTTCAAGATTACATTCTGATAAAGCTACATTCTCTATCTGGTCTCACTGAGATTTTTCTGGGAGGGATTGTGCCGATGTTTTATTATGTCTGACAAGAGGCAGGAAGAAGAGGCAAAACAAAGGAATACCTTACATTCCTTTTACAACTGGTCTGTAAAGAAATGAGAATAACTATAAGATCCAGTGAGGAGGAAAGAGATGAAACTTATACCAAGAAATTCATGAATGTAAATAGTTAAAAATAAGTTTTCTGTTTCATTACTCATCTTCTGCTATTTCAGAATTTCACTTTCTAATCTGTTTTGTCAGTATTTCATGAAGATTGTTGTCACTTACAAATGACTGTTTTTGTATTTTACCTGCAATTTCTGGGCCAAGATTTAGGGTGCAGGAAGGAAAGCAATAGCTTTCAAGGTACTTTTATTATTTAGGTGTCATCTCTCTAGGTTTTGAATTATTCAGACCGATTACCCAGATTCTTGAAATTTTTCTCCTCTCACGTTATCAGTGTTATTTCATTTTTATTTTGCCTACGTGTACATTTGGTTCCCACTCTCATGAAAGTAGGTAACTGCTACAATAGAACAACCATTTATCAAGACTGGATCAGCTTAGCTCAGCAGGTTTTTGGGCCTCACTTCCCACAGTTCTTTCTCTGTATCTGATAGTGTTATATGGAGATTTAATCATGAGATGCAGAGCCATGGTTTGAGAGATTGACTTGTGAGTCTTTATTAAAAAGCCAGAGACTGGCTGGGAAGGTGACATGATGGTAGACTGCTTGCCTTGCATGCATGAAGCCCTGGGTTCAATTCCTCAGTACCACATAAGCAGAAAAATCTGGAAGTGGCGCTGTGGCTCAAGTGGTAGAGCGCTAGCCTTGAGCTGAAGAGCTCAGGGACTGAGACCAGGCCCAGAGTTCAGGCTCCACGATGGACAGAAAAAAAAAAGCCAGAGACCGTGCATGGACACATGTCCCCGGAAAACTTACAGCCTTGAATACAAAGGGGAGTAAAGCAAAGAAAGAGCAGCAAAACGTTCGCACAAACCAGATTAACTCCAATGGAGAGCTTACGTGGGATGCCATGGTGACCTGAGGAAAGGCAGGAGACATGAGGCATGGCACAACATGGGGGCTGAGCTAATGAGGGTCTAGGTCATGGGGTCATGGTCAGGGGACAGGGTCACAAGGATCGAGAGTTCAATGGGTCTCATGAATTCATGGTATAGGTCTGGTAGATCCAGTAACCTATTGTCCGAAGTCCCCACCCTCTGCCTCTAGGAATTCAGGGAGGCCAATCACTTTCGGGGGGAAGGGGGAGGTGTGAAACTTGACCTTCATCCACCAACAAGCCAACATGGCACCAGTTAAACCCAATGTCCTATTACCCACCATGTTGCCAAAATGGGGGCAGTTAGACCCATCCAGAATCCTTCTATCAATAATGGTATTGAAGCAGACAAAGTAACCCCTCTCAGTGTCCAGTTGCTTGCCAGAATGTGGCCCCTACCCAGTTGCCAGAAAGTAGCATGGCAAGCTATTTCTGGAATGTGGGTTGGGGGCAGACAGGGTGAGGCTATCTGAATTAACACCAGGAAACCCACAGGTATTTTTAAAATAACAGTACAAAAGGGCATAGTAACAGGAAGTTAGGATTTCTGCACCACTAGAAAGTGTTGTAGGGGAACTCAGTTGTGAGAAACAGAGAGGCCACAGTTTGAGAGGTCAAATTGGGAGTCTTTATTAGAAAGCCGGTGACTGCAGGCAGACTCTTGTCACCATGATCCACAGTCCCTTGAAAACATTTAACACTGTTAGGAAAATTGAGCCATGACAGTAGTAAAGCAAAGAAAGAGCAGGGAAACAATACAAATATACCAGATTAACCCTAATAGAGTGCTGAAATGGGATGCCCAGGTAACCACAGGAGAGTCAGGAGACATGAGACAGGAGGCGGTGCCTGAGCTGGGCCTAAATAGGGTCAGAGTCAGGAGGCAGGGTCACAGGAACTCAAGAGTCTTGTGAGTTCAAGGCACAGGACTGACAGGTCCATTCATCTATCCTCCAAGTTCTGGCTCCTGTATCTAGGATATTAGGACCGCCTAACACCACGCGTGGAACTTCTGTGCTTCTACCATGAAAACAAGATGGCACTAGTTAAACCCAATACCCTATCATCCACCACGTGGCCAAAATGTCCCTGGTTAGATCCAGTATCCTTATTTCAAAAGGAATTGCCCATCTGGTCGGAACTTAATGTCAGCTTGCCTTTTGTATATCTGCTGAATGTCTATTTTGTGTGTAACCCATTTGTATAAAACCGAGGGTTTCCCAACCTTCAGGTTGTGAACTTCTTTCTGGCACTACCCTCACTTCAAGAAACTCCTGTATCCTCTCTAGGAAGTGGTCATGATCTTTGCTGGTCTCTGTATGACCTTGGGGGAAGATATTTGATTTTGTTCCTTGTCTATGAAATGGGGATCTGACTTGCTATCTTCCTGGAGATTTAGAGACCTGATGGTGATGAGGTAGATGGAACTCTTCACAAGTAGTAGAGTTCTGCAGAAGCTTATAAAGTATTCATGAACATCCCAGGAAATTCTTCTAATTTGAAATACTGTGATTTGATCTCTTGCAAAGGTTTTGTTATCTCTTTAATGCACTGTACAATCAGACATTTCCCCCTCAGTAGGCAAGTGAGTCTGTCTACTTGGCGCCTTCCTGGGAAGCAAATCTCTTTAGTTTGCTTCCAGTTTGAAGGTTATCTTCATGTGGAAATTAACTTTGAATTTGGGTCATTCAGTTTTGAATTTCTAGCTGTGGTGCTGTTCGCTGTTTGAGCATGTATGTGCTAGGAACAGATTCTGTGTCAGGCCCTGTTCACAGCACTCAGTAGGATTGTGTAACAGAGGTCATGTAATAGTCACTTCAAGATTAGTCCCTTATTAAATTTCCTCCAGTTGTTCATGTGTTTCTTGTTAATTTTTTTCAAGGTTGTTGGTACTGGGGTTTGAACTCAAGAACTTGAGCTTAGTAGGCAGATATTATACTGCTTAAGCCAGGCTCCAAACCCTTTTGGGCATTAATTATTTTATGAACAGAGTATCATGTTTTTTTGCCTGGTAATTTGGACTGTGATCCTCCTATTTCTATCTCTCCTATACTTGGGATGACAGGTATGTACCGCCATGTCCAACTTTTTGGTGAGATGAGCTCTTGATAACTTTTCTTCCTTGGTAACCTTTGTTGCTGTCTTGTTCTCTGCCTCCTGAGTAACAGGGTTTACAGATGTGAGCTGCAGTGCCCAGTTCAAGAGCTCTGATTAATTTAGGCAACAAATAAACTATAAGAAGATCTTGTTCTTATAGAGTGTATTTTGGAGAAGGAAGAATTTCATAACTATTAGGTAAGCAAAATAAGCAAAGTAATAATAGAATGAATCTTTGAGCTAAAGTTTTTAAAGTTTCCATGTTGTTTTTTGGAGAGCTAAGCCAAATACTCACCCCAAGTTTCCTTGTAGAAACATCCTTTGGACTTACCAGTTGTCACCTGTCCTTCTCCATCTCTTATTGTCATCCACACACCTAGATATGGCATTGTTTTATGATAATACAAAACTCCCAGAAGGTCAGTCATGCTTGAAGCTCCTTCTCAAATCATTTCTCTCATGTATTTTTTCCTTAAAAAACTGTAGAGCTAAGCTGGTGGATGAGCCACTCAGGAGGCTGAGATCTGAGGATCATGGTTTGATGCCAGCCTGGGCAGGAAAGTCTATGAGACAATTGACTACCCATTGACTACCAAAAAATCCAGAAGTGGAGCTGTGGGTGAAGGAGAAGAGCCCTAGCTTTGAGCAGAGAAGCTCAGGGTAGTGTCCAGATCCTGAGTTTAAGCCTCAGTAGTGACACACACAAAAATGTAGACCTATTTTTGGTGAAAGTTCGATTGTAAAGATCAGATCTCTCAACTCAAGTGTCTAAGTAGGGAAAGCTTTCTTATCCCTGGGCCAGCTGTGAACTGACCCAGTTGGTCCTTTCTGCGCTGCACTGCTATCATCACAGTGCTAGTAGGAGCCTGTAACATGCACATTGCTGAGTTTACAACCAAATCCTACAAGGCCCATAATACACAAAAGGCTTGATGTCGGGAAGCAGGAAAGTTTGGAAACAAATTCCTTTAGAAGCGGCTTTGAAACATTAGAATGGGAGACTGCAGAAAGCATTACTGAGTTGCTCTTTTAAAAAGGGAATGCTCTGATTATTGAATTAGTATTTAGAGAATATGATTCTACTTTATTAACATATTTAACTTTTCTACTTAAGAGTATTTTGCAAGAAGTTAAATTGGGCTATCCAGTATTGAAGGAAAGAAGCTTGCTGAAAACATTTGCATTTTTAATATACTTGGAAGAGAACATGACCCAGGAAGGACACTTTGGAAGGGGACATAATGGAATTTTTCACAATCCATCCTACATTTAGAGAACTGGTCTTCTATTGAAATGCTGGGACAATAACAAATATGGCTCATTCACAATCATGTTCATACAGGAGAACATCGTGGGGTTTGTAGAAATGGACAGTCAGGGAGGTGACTGATTACTACATTTTTAGAGTTCAGTGATTTCAGACCAATCTGATGCAGGCGTTACTACTTACTGACCACTAGATGGCAAGAGTGAACAACATATAAAAATAAGCCTTGGCTTCTGACAGCATAAAAACTAGTTTTGTGTTTCTCTTCTAGTTCCACGCCCCTCCACTTGCTATTAGCTCTGAGTCTTTCCTCATTCTTCCACTTTTCATCGCTCTGTCCTTCACTGTATTTGTGTTTTCTGATGTAGTTTTGCATAGTGCTCCCTGTCTCAGGTTATCTACAGTCTAAAAATGCACATTCAAGAGGGCTTTCTTTTCTAACTGCTTTGTACTTGAGCTGGGGATAAAGCTTGAGAGGCTATGGAGGCTCAGGGAGACTTAGACTTGAAGTCTGGGCTGTCTCACTCTGGCAGGCTGGGGTGGGTGGGGGAAATGAACATGAAGGCAAATATAATAAGAAAAAGAAAAGCCAAAATCTCTGAGTGCTGTGTAAAGCAGTGAGCTATAAGCCATCACTATGGTGTTATCAAGGGGGTGGGTTGACAGGGATCTGGATGCTGAGCTGAAGGTATACTTAAAAACAAACAAAATCTACTTCCCCAACCAAATCAACCAACTAGATGAAGAAAATAGGAAACCAATGATACAGCTCAGTTACAAATGTCCCTGGAGAAAGGAGATACCATTTTGCCAGTCCATTCCAAAGGGGTTTGCACAACAGCTGTGTAATTGAGCCCCATATTTGTAAATGAGATTTGGGCAACCTGTTCTGTCTCCTCAGAGTCACATATATATATATATATATACATATATATACATACATACATATATATGTATGTATATATACACATACATACATATATATATACAGAAATATATACATGTATGCATATATACCCAGTATGTAATGTATACATGTGTATTTGTATGCATGCTTGTATGTACCTATGTGTGTGTATGTATTCCTCGAAGGCCTCTGCTTTTGAAGATTGAGGGGTTCTGTTTTCTTAAGCATAGGCTTTGATTTTCACCCCTAATCCTTCGATCACTCACAGGCAAACTTCAGAGCACTTCTGTGAGGTTAGTGATATCACTTAGGAAGCCACTGAGCAGTGTTGATAAATCAAGGGTTTGCAAGGTCCAGCTGTCATGTTTTTTCAAACAATAGGAAATTAAGGCAGCCAGGAAGATTCCTTTCTCTTTTCTTCTCCTTCTCATTGTATATCTTTATCTCTGTACCTCTCTTGCCTAAACAAACACAAACACACACACACACATATACTCACACACACTCACAAATACACAAATGAGAGAAAACAGACATGCTAAGAAACCTGTTCTAACAAAAATGAGATTATATAAATTATTTTTGTTGTTGTCATGATGCATGGTTAATTTTTTTTCTCTTAAGGTAGAAGTTAAGTACCAGTCTTTGATAGGAGAGATTAAGATAGAGGAATATAAGGCCTTCATTAGCTGTAATAAAATTCAGAGAATTCAGGGTGTACCAGTTTATTCTAACAGCTCTATTTAGGAACTATGCAGTAGTATTTGCACAATGCATACAATTGTGTACCTGAATTAAGGCACAATCCTTTATTGAGTGAGAGCTCTTGCTGCAGTGCTCTTGGAGCTACAATTTTCTCACTTGTAAAAGAAAACTGATGATTTCTACACCACCATTTTTGTGAGCATAATCTGTTTGTGATATGTGTAACATGTTTAGCCCTGGGCCTGACTCATAGTAATTCTTAATGACCTGAAGTTATTTACTTGGGGACAGAGGTAGAGGAATGGGGAATAGTAGAATAGGACAGTAGAGTTCACAGATTATGATTTGAGCACTTCTATGATAGCCTTTGAGATATTTTCTGAGCTACCCAATTTTTATGTGCAAAAATAATGACATGTCATATTGCTTATTGGGTTGCTGCTCCTGCACTGAGTCAAAAAACAATCTATGATTGTTATTATTTGTCTCTTCTGTAAAATTTTGTTGACACCAGCACATGTTTTGTGCTTGGGATAATGTTAAGTCTCAAGAGAGAATACATGAAAGAATCACGTCTGTTCTTGCTTCGAAGGGGTATGAGGGCTATTCTGCGGATACTTCAAATGACTGCATTTTGAAGGATGCTAAGTGGCTATGCCTCTCCTCTTGGCCAATCAAAATCACACTGAGAAATTTTCAGTGTTTGTTTTTATATTTCTTGCTTATCTGAGATATGAAATGTCATGTCTTCAATTTGACTCGGTCTCTCAGTAGACTTTGGCCATCTTTGTTGGAATGTATTGATTTTGAAAATGGACCAATTACTTAAAGACTTCATCAAATCCTCATTGATTTCTACTTCTTTTCAGATTATTGGTACAGTTTTGTTTTGAAAATGAAATGTTTTTGACAGTGTACCCTCCCCCTACTCTTTCTTTCTTGGTTGTGGGGCTTGAACTCAGGGCCTGAGCCTCTTTGTGCTTAAGTGCTCTAGTGCTCTACCACTTCAGATAAAGCACCACTTACAGTTTTTGCTTGGTTAATTTGAGATAAACATCTCTTAGGGACTTTTCTGCTAGGGCTGGCTTTGAAGTGCTATCCTCAGATCTCAGCTTCCTGAGTAGCTAGGATTACAGGCATGTACCACCAGTGTATACCCTTTTGAGATGTTTATTGTTCAACTAAATAAGTACTGATGCGTCCTTATCCGCCAATCAGATCCAAATAAGAAATGTATTATTTTTTTTTTACCTCTTGTCAACTCTATAGACATTGATAAACAATTGTTGAGATTGGAAAATATTTTAATCATTTCAAAAAGAATACCTGCCTTCAACTACAGATCACTTGTACCTTCTGGAATAGAGTTGATAATGTACTTCTCCTTGGCCCTGATGACATCTCTATGTGTTGCATGCGAGTGTGACATCTTTTCTGGGCACTAGTGTCTCTTAGTTTAATAAAATCTCAAGGTGCACTGGATGGAGAGAGAATATGATAATTTTGAGTTTTTATAACTTCATCTTATGATCTTATCTCTTACTGTTTCTCTGTCCATTGATCAGTTTAAACCTCAATATTAAAATACAGAATCACTTTTCTTTGTCTAAATCAATGCTTTTTTAAAACCTCTTGTTTTTGTTTTTATCTGATTCACACTTTCTTCTCTTCTTGATTAGGTACAAAAATCCCATGTATTGGGGAAGTCAAGCATTTCTTCTGAAGTACTCTGACTTAAACTATTACCATTATTTCTTCTACTATTGCTCTGCTACAATTACTCCTATTAACAGCTACAGCAAAAACAACTATAACAAAAGCAATAACAATTATTTACAGAGAATTAATGGATACTAGCAAGTGGTCTTTATCACCAAACTAACCCCACAAGTTGGGTAATCTTTTTTTCTTGACTTTTCAGAAGATGAAACACAGTTTCTTCATTCTTCTAAATTTAATTCGTAGTTAGAAATAAAAAAGTAATACTGAGTGAGGGATGAATGAAAATCGTTTTTAATTCATTATCCAACCCAAAACCTTGATTAAACTGAACACAGGATGTCATCCTAGGAGCTGAATGATGCTACAGACTTGGGCCCTTCCCAAGGGATTTCTAGAAATTATGCTTAGCAGATAATGAGAGGGCCACTGTGAGAAGATTTCCAAGAAAGTCTAGTCTGGCTTCTGAATAGGGAGAGATGATTATTTTTGTTATTACTTTTTGATGTTGGCATAGAGAAAAACAGTTCCTGAATCATCACCTCAATGATGAAAAGAGGGAAAGGGAAAATTTCAAGGAGAGGACAATAATTGCGGAATGGATGTGTCACTAGACTTCGCAGTCTAGTGCAAAGTCAAGAACATTCATTAAATGGAAGTGGGAGGTGAAACAAGAAATTTAGCTTATGAGTGACAGTGTTCATACATAGGTGAATTATTTTCCTAGACAATGAAGAACAAATCAAGGGGTTTATCTGCAAGGGGTTGACACAATACAAACAACATTGCAGTCATATAAATTCAGTGCCAATATATAATGTGAAAGAGAAATATCCTGGGCATGATCAGAGGACAATTAAAGCAGTCCAATGGAGAAGTACTGAAGAAGAAACTGGAAAGTAAATTGTAATTTGGAGCTTGGAAGTCACCGTCAAAAACAATGTAACAAAGAAGAATGCTTTATGTAATATAATGAAGATGTTTACATGCATCGATTCATCCCCATTTATTCCTTGAATATATGAACAGTTAGTATATGGCAGATCTGTGTGTGTGTGTGTGTGTGTGTGTGTGTGTGTGTGTGTGTGTAAGGATCTAATAGTTTAAGAAAGGAACAGAAAAGTAACTCAGTGCTTATATACATTGAAAGAACTTCTTGTCCCCTAATAGTGTCATGAATTTTCCCTAAGTTTTCAGTATTTTTCTTGAGTTGACCGAGTTTAGAGGAATATGTTACATGATTGTCCTCTGTGTAAAGGAGTTGCCTTTCAGTGGTTATAAAGGGCACTTTTTTTTTTTTTCAGATTTCATTGACTGCCTCAGGCTCATCATCTGTTGTTTAGCTAGGATAAAAGAGCCCAGACAGTGGAGATGGAAGAAAACAGGGAAGGCCTGAAATCCTGTGCGTGTGCAAGAACACATACGCATACACACACACACACACACACACACACACACACACACACACACACACACACACCACACGCTCACCCCTAACTGGCTAACTTACCAAACAACCTCAGGCTCCACATGCGTTGATGAAGCATTAAGGTCTTATATTCAGGGCCAAATGTCTTTCAAATGGGTGATAGATCCTCTAGCCAAGATGAAAAAAGAATAGAATGAGCCCCCAGCATTCAGCTGATGAAGAGGGCTTGGTCTTCTGAAAGAGAAGGAAAACAAATGCTCCTTTATTGCTCACTAGTCTTTGGGCTCTGTCAGCAATACTGAGAGCACTTGCCAAATAAAATGATTTAACAGATGGAAAGTAGTTTATAAGTGCCATTTCCACCCTTCTCTTGGAAAGTAAATGATGACTCAAACACCCAGCAGCAGCTCAGGGTGTAAATGAGATTCTCTGGGTTTTCTTCCCAGTTGACTTACTGGCACAAGTGGGAGCCCCGTTTTTTTTTTTTTTTGCATTGGCTGGATTTAGGAGCTGTGCTGAAGTGTAGAGAATGGGCACACATGCCCATGCCCAATGTTGGTGCTCAGTGAGCCTTAATCAGAGCTCCCGTGCTCTTCATTCAAAACCCTGTGAGTTCTCTACTTTCAACTGCGGTGGTGATACAGCAGACATCTACAGGAGACTTTTAGAACAAGTCAACATTACTAATGATGTGGAGTCATAGTTAAGAGTGCAGCTTTGTAAAACTTTGTGATGTATCCATTTACCACATTGCATGAGAGACATGCATACTTGTATCCATTTGCCATTTGTAATCCAAACCTCTTCTATTGAAAAAGGAGGCTCCAAATTCAATGTATTATCTCCATTACAGGCTCTGGGGCAATATCACTTTTATGAATTAAAATAATTCTTCTTTTTTACCTTTCCATTTGCTGTTGGGCTAAATATTAGGTTAATAAACAACAAATTAATTTTAAGTTTTTTGCATGTTAACTCAAGTGCTACATCTGACTATGGTTTCGTTTTGAAAACAACAGACTACTGTTTTCAGATGGTGATCCCTCCTGTAATTGTTAGTATTTTACTAGAAGATTCAATTTCTCGGATAAGTTTTTAGTCTCGACTGACTTCTCTCACTCAGGGTTTTAAAGGTAAAATTTTGCAAGCTAATTAAAGCGAGGGTACATAACCATTGGAGTAAAAAGCAACTTTTAGAAGTTGTCTATTCCCAATTTCATTTCTCCAGAAGGATCATGTAGTTGGATGTGCGAACTGCGAAACTCCCCAGTAGTGTAGAGGATTTCTAACTATAATGGAAATATGCTCAGCAACCCTGTTTCAAAACAAAGCAATGCGAAAGCAATCCAAACAATAACAAAAAAGAAATTTAGTGATAGATGCTTTATAGACTGCGGGCTTCCATGTCGTGGTATGGAAAAAAAAATCTGGGCTGGGAAGGTGGCTCAGTGGTAGAGTGCTTGCCTTGAGTGCCTGAGGCCCTGCGTTTGATTCCTCAGCTGGAAGTGGCGCTGTGGCTCAAGTGGTAGAGCGCTCGCCTTGAGCTGAAGAGCTGAGGGACAGCGCCCAGGCCCAGAGTTCAGGCCCCATGACCAACCCCCACTCCCCCCAAAATCCATGGAGTTATATTAGCCTTCTATTCAGTTAAAACCTTAAAATTTTTCTAGCCTAAAAGTCTGGAAAGACGAATTATGTATGGAGCTGATAAAACATGACAATTCCAGTGTTTTATCCACAGACATTCTAATTTTGTAGGCTTGGGGAGGGGATCTGGAGTCTTTTTTGTTAGAAAACCCTTTTAGGTTTTCTATACATCTTCTATATTTTCTATATATCTTCTGAAGATATTCAGCGTTCTGAAGATAACATAGTGTTTCCCCTTGGATAAATACCATACCTGTGCTTTTGCACATGCTATCAAGACAAATCTTGACTACCTGTCAGTCACTCTGCACAAATAAAACATCGTCAAGTTAGATTTTCTTTTTAAATAAAGCAATTCAATTTTATGCTTTTGACACTATAGTCAGATTTTATTTTTATTTATTTTTTTTCAAATTTAGGAACTCCTAATTATAGTTTCTTAGTTTAAAATTTGCAGACAGTGGAAGAATTTCTCACAAGTGACTATACATAAAGAGGAAATGACTGGACAATCACCTGTCATTTAGACTATAGAAATGGAAAGAGAATCTAGTGTGTTAGAAATAGAGGCAAAATCCACAGTTTCTGCAGGAAGTGGAATGATCTAGAATTAATGCTAGATTATTTGAGACTGTTCAAACATACCTTCCCTTTTATCCCCCTTCTCTTTCTCTCTCTCCCCCTCCCTATTTCATTTTTCTTTCTTTCTTTCGTTTTTTTGTGTTGGTCCTGAGACTTGAACTCAGGGCCTGGATGCTGTCCATAAGTGTTTTCTCTTTGCTTGCTTACTTGATTTCCTTCTTTCTTTCCTTCCTTCCCTCCCTCCCTCCCTCCCTCCCTCCCTCCCCCTTCTCCTTCCTTCCTTCCTTCCTTCCTTCTTTCCTTCCTTCCTTCCTTCTTTTTCCTTCCTTCCTTCCTTCCTTCCTTCCTTCCTTCCCTCCCACCCTTCCTCCCTCCCTCCTTCCTTCCTTCCTTCCTTCCTTCTTTCCTCCCTCCCTCCCTCCCTCTTTCTTTCTTCCTTCCTTCCTCTCTTTCTTCCTCTCTTTCTTCCTTCCTTCCTCTCTTTCTTCCTCTCTTTCTTTCTTTCTTTCTTTCTTTCTTTCTTTCTTTCTTTCTTTCTTTCTTTCTTTCTTTCTTTCTTTCTTTCTTTCTCTTTCTTTCTTTCTTTCTTTCTTTCTTTCTTTCTTTCTTTCTTTGTTCCTTCGTTCGTTCGTTCGTTCCTTCCTTCCTTCCTCTCTTTCTTTGTTTCTTTCTTTCTTTCTTTCCTTCCTTCTTTTTCTCTTTCTTTTATTTTGTTTGCTTAAGGATAATGTTCTACCACTTGAGCCATTACTCCACCTCTGGCTTTTTGGCAGTTAACTGGAGATAAAAGTCTTCAGGGAAGAACACAGTGAAGAACACAGAGAAATAAGAATACATGTTCTTGGCTTGCTGTTTAACTCACTATAGATTCTTGCATGGGCTTTTCCATGTTCAGAATATTTATTATTATACCCATGGCTATACCTTAGCTCTTATTTTCCACTCTTGTCTTACAATGATCCAGGTGTTCTCTTTTTGCTATTCTGTTCTTCAGCTCACTGTGTGTGTGTGTGTGTGTGTGTGTGTGTGTGTGTGTGTGTGTGTGTGTGTGTTATGTGCTGAATTGTCTCTCCTCTCCCTCCAATTCATAGGTTAAAGTCCTAACTCTAGTACCTCTGAGTATAAGGGGACTTGACAGTTTTTTAAAAAGATGTTGAGTTAAATCCATTAGGTTAAATTGAGTCCACTAAAATGGACCCTAATCCAGTAGGATTGGTGTCCTGTGCATAAGAAGAAAACAGGACATGGACAAGTTGAAGGATAGTGATGTGAAGATATAGCACAGAGAAGATGGCTAGGAAGGAGCCAAGAAGACAAAGGAGGCCACAGAAGACAGCAACCCTAGCCTAGCATACTTTATTATTATGGCAATCTAGCAAATGAATGATGTTTAAAACATTAATTTTCATGTTTTTAAAATCAGAGTTGCCAATAATAGAGATCTTCATGCATCCTGCATTATGCTAAAAAATCCTACAACTCTCCAAATATTTTTATAAAATGTAAATTTTAAAGGTCTAGACCTGAGTGTTTCTATTATTTCTTTTCTTTTTTGGGGGGGGGGTCTGGTCGTGGGACCTGAACTCTGGGCTTGGGTGCTGTCCTTCAGCTCTTCAGCTCAAGGCTAGCGCTCTATCTCTTGAGCCACAGCGCCACTTCCGGCTTATGTGGTGTTGGGAAATCGAACCCAGGGCCTCAGGCATGCAAGGCAAGCGCTCAACCACTGAGCCACCTTCCCAGCCCTCTATTATTTATTTCTTATGTGATGTTTTTGATACATCTTTTATTGTCACCCTGCTATTGAGATTCCAGCTGTCTGGACTCATCTCTCTACTATTTTGCTTATTCTAATGGTAAATTCTGATACCTGGTTCAAGTGCTGTCTGAGTTCAGGGTGAGATACTCCATTCTAAACTCCCATGCATTCCTCATAGCATAGCATATGGCTTGTTTACCTGAGTACAAGGCCATTCTTTTAGATTCATGGTTTCTCATCATTGTGAAGGTCCTGGTATTTTGTAGGTATTTTAAAACATTCATGGAAAAAAAAATCACAGAACAAGTGCAACTCTTAGATTCTAATTTCTGTTATGGTTATTCTCAAGTTTCTTCAGCTACCAGTGTTTTTTGAGTATTTACTTTATACAAAGACATTGAACTTGTTGACCTTGTACTTCTGCTGGGATTTATGCATAGCATGAGTTTCATAGTGTTTTCTCTTTGTTGGATTGTGAGTTGGGTAATTACTTAAGCATATGAGCATCTAACTGATTGAACTATGTTACATAATACAGATTAGAACTGAATCATGAATCATATATTTATCATATATATCATGAGTCATATCATATGATATGTACTTCATATATCATATGTTCTCATGTAAATATAACTTTGATTATTTTATTGGTATCAAAATAATTTGGACTTGAACAAAATTTTCTTTGGATTGTTTTTGAAATAAGATAACATCATAGTTGAGTACATTCAAGACAGTCCTAAATCAGTTTGGAAAATTGGAAACATATACTTCCAGAAAGGCTGAGTTAATTTTTTAAAATTGGAGTTTACTTGAATTACAAATGGCATTTTGCATTGATTCCTGACATAAATGGTCTAGAGGAAATAATGGATACTTACTTAGTAATGGTCTTCATTTATTTTATAATGCATTTTTTCTTATTTGACTTATATTCATTTTGGAACAGAAGTATTTCAAGTGAAAATGAAGGCTGGCATGAGTGGGAATAGTCCTTCTGCTTTTGTTGGTGGAAAGGCATATGGGAGTTTCCCCAGGAAACAGGATGAAAGAGAATATTGGAAACAATAAAAAAAAGTCACATCAGCTCACTGTTTAGTTCACATGTCAGATGATACAAGGAAAAAAAAACAGCTCTGTTGGACATAAGGTCATAGAATCTATCTGTTTGAAATTCTGTTGATTTAGTACATAATTTCAGAAACTCTTGAGGTGGATCTGTGTCTAAATACACTCTCCACCCCCTTAGAAGGAGCAGACAAGGCCTGATGGATTCAAAGTGAGCATAGGGATGAGAATCATTGCAATTCATTATCCATTTTTGTCTTCAGCATCACCCTGTGTTATCAAGAAATAGAGCTGTAGGACTTCTAGTTCAATGATCTTATTGAGATGAGAGTAATGAGGCCAGGGGGTGTTAATATCCAGGACAAAGCAGATGTTCCTCAGATCACTGGGGTGTCATTTTATCATTTGAACAATGACCATTTGAACTGAGTGACTATTACATAAAAAGTGAGTAATTATGGTTTTTAAATGCAGTCCTGCATTTAAACAATATGAAATGTTAGGATACTGTGTGGTTTTGGAATACTTAGGTATACTTCTGTTTAAATGATAGGAATCAGATTATTTAGAAATAATAATTATGATGATGATGATAAAAATAAAAATAATAAATGATAGGACTGACTAATTAAAGAGCTACTGGGACTGGTGAAGATGGATTGTTCTGGTAATTCTAGATACTTAAGAGGTTGAGATCAGGGGGATTGTGGTTCAGTGCCAACCCCAAGCAAAAAGTTCACAGGATTCCCCCTTTGTCAACCTATAACTAGGCATAACACCATGCATTTATCACACCAGATATATGAGAGACTGAGATTAGGAGGACCTCAGTTCCAGAATCCCGAGCAATCTTTGTGAGATGGAGTCTCAGTAGAAGTTGTTAGATGTGGTGGTGCATGTCTGTCATCACAGCTACAGGGTCTAGCTAGCGGCCTAGACTAAGCTCAGGCTCTAGCTCAGGACCAAGCAGTGGAATACCTATTAGCAAACAGGAGTTGTTGACCTTACCTGTCTCAGTATCCTTGTCTTAAAATGGGAAAAAATACTTGCTTTAAAATGGGAGGAAAAGCTGGCTTGGGACAGTATGTCAGGTAGCACATAAATTGATTCAAGAATTTGTATTTTCTGGTATTCATGTCCTATGTGATGTCTCTCTTCTTAAAAATTTAAAAATTTGTATTTTTTCTTGTTATTATAAAGGTGATATACTGAGGGGTTATGGTTATAAAGGTCAGGTGAATGAATATATTTCTTTTTGGACAATGTCATCCCTTCTCTCAATGTCTCTCTTTTGATTATCAGATGGATTCAGTGACTTACTTTTAACCAATAGAATTCAGAAAGGTGATAGAATGTCAGTTTTGTGAGTAGGTTACAGAACAGTATAGCTTTTAGCTTGCTAGAAGATCATTAACTTTCTGGTTTTAGTGAACTAGTCATATGGCAGTGATTCATGGGACCAAGAGCTGAGGTCCTCAAGTCAATAACTGTCCAGGAAATGAATGTCACACATAACCACTGAGGGAGTTTAGCAATGGTTTCTTCCCCAGTGAAGCCTTCATTGCAGCAGAGGTTGTATCTCAGCCAGCCTGGAATCCTGACCCATGGAAAATGTGAGATAATAAATGCTCCATTTTAAGTCACTGAGTTTTGGAATAGTTTGCTATGCAGCAATAGATAACTAATACATACCGTCAAACAGAAAGTAGTGAGTTGGATGGTAAGGGTGAACTTTTTAATTTTTTAAATTTTTGTTTCTTTCTTATTGTCCTTATGTGGTTTGTACAAAGCTGAGTTAGAACTCCGTTTCATCTGACATCTAGTTTGTGAGTACCCCTTCCATCATTCTCCCCATCTCCCTAAACCTACCCATCCCTTCAATTCACCTAGTTCCATCTTCACATATGTGCTTTGAATATTCTGACTGCATCCACATATCCTTCCTCTATTTGCCTGTCCTTTCTCCCCTTGGCCTCACTCCACCCCTTAACAATGTTCCAATTTTCTGGTGTTCATTTTGTTGAAGTGTAGGTTATTGTTCAAAGGAATATCACCACTGGAATCCTTGCCTGCATATATCACTTTAGTTAATATGTTTGTGAATACATGCATATGATCCTGTATGTTTACATGTATTTATATATTTATAATTCAGATCTTATTTCCACATATGGAAGAAAATATGCATCTTTACTTCACTTAACATAACTTTTTCCAGGTACATTCACTTCCCAGCAAATAGCAATAACATTCTTCCTAATGGATGAACAAAATTCCATTAAAATATAGTATATTTTCTTGATCTGTTTGTCCACTGATGGACTTCTGGGCTGTATCCATAACTTGAATAGTACAGCAATGAATTTAGATATGCAAGTATATATGCACATTTTACAAAAAAATTGTGGATGAAGAAAGTATTGAGGGACCTTTCTAGGAGCCCTTAAAAAACTATAATCAACAGATAGAATGATATAAACTCAGGCTTGTAAGTTACTCCTGTAATGTTAAAAACAACAACAACAACAAAGAAATCATAATGGCTAGGAGAATGGTTATTTTGGATTTTAGAGAGCAAGGTCATGTAGCATAAAGATTTGATTTTTAAAAAAATGTGCTGCAAAGTGAAATTATTTAGCTATTTACATTGTTGTGTGGAGAACTGAATGTTTTTGGTGGGGGCAGAAATACGAGCAGGAGATTTGTTTGGTGCAATAGTAAGGCAAGGGAAGTGAAGGTAGCCTGGACGAAGGAACAGCAGGGATGGCGGACAGTCCCTGAAGGCAGCTGCAACCAATGCATAAATGAGTGGATGTGAGAGGAATAGAGAGGAGTTACAAGGCTTCTGGGCAAAGGAAGCTGGCAAAACAATGTCAACTTTCTGAAATGGAGAAGCCAACGAAAGACAATTGAAAAGCAAATAGGCATGGAGTGTCTTTAGTGAGGTAGGGGTTGAAGAGATGAATTAGTCATTAGTGTAAGTGTGAATCTAGATAGAGTGAGGACAGACAGAAGAGACCTGAAGCTGGAGCCCAGGTTTCTCCAGCACTTAGATGCAGGAAAGTCAAGGAGGGTTTCATAGAGAACCCTTGAATGTGTAACCTCTGATCTTAGGAAAACCGGAAGTGTGGCTCTTCAGAGGTCATGTTCAAACAGCTATTTCAGTTTGATTTTCAGATCAATACTTCTTAAATTTGAGTATGTATTATAATCATCCAGAGGGCTTGTTAAAGCAGAGAATTGTTTTTAGTTAAAAACCTTTCATTTTATTGTTTACATTTAATTTTATTTTACTGTAAAGGTGATGTACAGAGGGGTTATCTTTACACAAGTAAGGCAATGAGTACATTCCTTGTTGAACATTGTTACGCTCTCCCACATTTTTCTTCCACTTTCTCTCCCTTCCCTGTCTGCTCTCCCCTCCAATTTGTAAACTTCATTTCTAACATAGTGTCTGGTGAGTATCACTGTTACATTGGCTCATGCTTTGTCCTTTGTCTCACCATTTTGTTGTTCCCCTTCCCCTCCCCCAATCAGATAACCATATATACAAGATACAGGGAACCAAAATAAAAACAGTGACAACTGAGGATAAACCAATGGAAAAAAAATGAGAAAAAAGAGGAATAACCACACAGTACAGTAAAAACAACAACAAAAACTCTCTTGTTTCTATATCTCGGAGTTCATTTTGATTAGTATCATTTTATATGGTTATATGTACATAACTATTGAGCTATTGTGATCCTCTGCTAGGACTATGCTAGACATATACTAATTATTATAAATGAGGGAAATTTTGGAGCTTATGTTTCTTTGGGGAAATCAGAGACTTTTGACAATTCCAAACACCATGGTTTCCTTTTAAAAGAGATACAAAATGTAGTATAAACATATATTGTGTTATTCCATTTATATGAAATATCCAGAATAGGTAAATATGTATGTAGCTTAGTCGTGGCCAAAGGGAGGGAGACGTGGACCAGGAGTGAATGCTTAATGGAAAGTGTGTCTCTTTGGGACTGATGAAGATATTTGGGAATGAAGTTATGATAGCTGTACATTGATCTAAATACCATCCAAATGATGACCTTTATCTGATGTGATTTCATCTCAATTAAAACTATCATGTTATGACAACTCAAAGTTTAAATACACTATTTAAAAACTGCATGTGCATTAAGATGACAAATTAGGGCATTTCTAATTATCATGTATGTCTAGAGAGAAATACCAAGACATTTGGTGTTTCTAATATAAAGGTTGCTCATCATTAACCTGACTAAACACTACAGTAGAGCTTTTTTCTTTGAAGAATAAAACACACAAAATTCTAGAAGCTCAGATAATTTAAGTGATGATAAGCATTCTTTTTTTCCTGATGACATTTACTGACTGACGGGCCTGTATTGTTATCTTGGGGGTTAATGTCTTAAAATGGCATTTCAGTGTTGAATGTGCTGCTTTGCATGTGACTCATAACTAAAAAAAATCAACACAATATTGGAAATGTATAAATGGATTAGTGTCAGATTAGCTCAACACATACGCTATTATTTCTAAGAGGAAAACCTTCTTTTTCTTCAATATTATTATAAAATTACAGTACATTCTAAAATTATGGCAAAACATACCCAAATATGACATAGTTATTTTGTATATTTTCTTCTTTGTAGTTTTAAAAACTAGAATTAGGAAAAAGTAATCTTATTCCTGATGGTCTGAGGCAGAGAATTGAGTTTGTTACACTTAACCTAGCAGAGTACATGTGTGTTCTCCATGAAGTTTTCTCATTTCAACCCAACTTCAATTTCATACCCTCATTCATCACTGCAACTTCTTAATCAGTTCACTGAGAGGTACACATATTTACATTCTGGAAGGATTCATAGCATTGCCTGGTTCACTTGTGGTTTTTTTTAATGTCCTTATTAGCTCTTTTTTATTGTGAAAATACTGTACAGAGGGGCTACAATTATATGAGTACATTTCTTTTTTATTTTATTTATTTTTTATTGTTATTATAAATATGATGTCCAGAGGAGTTACAGTTATATGTCAGGTAAAGAGTACATTTATTATTATTATTTTTTGTTGGTGTGGGGCTTGAACTCAGGGCCTGGGTGCTGTCCCTGAGTTCATTTGCTCAAGGCTAGCACTCTACCACTTTGAGTAATAGCTCCACTTCTGGTTTTTGAGTGGTTAATTGGAAATAAGAGTCTCATGGATTACAAGTATGTACCACCATGTTTGGCTATCTTCACTTCTTAATAAGTAATAAGTACCTTCTTAAGGATTTTTCCCCTTGGGAGTATTTTCTTTTTTTTTAAATGATAATGATTTTTTAATTGTGAAAATAGTGTACAGAGGAGTTACAATTACATGGGCAAGATAATGAGTACATTTCTTATCAAGCATTGTTGCCTCCTCCTTTATTTCCCCTTCCTACCTTTTCCCATTTCCCCCCCTCTGCCCCTCCCTGTATCCCCCCCCCCGTCTCGCCCCCCACTGCCAAAGTTGTAAAGTTCATTTTTCAACATAATGACTTGTACATCTCGTTGTTGCAATGGGTCCACTTGTATCCCTATTTAAACGATTTGTTTTCCCTTCCCCTCCACAAATTATACCAACATCAAATACAGTGAAAGCAGGGGTTATATCATGGGGGAGGGACATACAAAGCAACAAAGAAATCATATAAATATGTTAGAAACAATCACATAAAAGAAAAAAATTTGAATACTTATCTTGGGGATCATTTTGCCTAACTTCAACTTATCTGACCTTTTCTGCTTATCTCAGACATATACTAGTTATTGAAAATAAGGGAAACCATGGGGCTTATGTTTCTTTGGGCTTGGCTTACTTCACTTAATATCATTTTTTCCAAGTCTTTCCATTTCCTAACCAATGGGGCAATGTCATTCTTTCTGATGGAGGCATAGAATTCCATTGTGTATATATACCACATTTTCTTTATCTATTTATCTAGTGAGTGGTATCTAGGTTGGTTCCATGTCTTAGCTATGGTAAATAATGCTGCAATTACCATAGTTGTGCTGGTAGCTTTAGTATGGTCTTGTTTGTGATCATTTGGGTAAATGCCCAAAAGTGGGATTGCTGGGTCATAGGGAAGCTCTATGTGAAATCTTTTGAGGAACCTCCATTTCTTATCAAGCATTGTTACTTGTGTTTTTTACTTAGATGAACTATGTCATAGAGATCTCATTCATTTGGGTCTAGGTATTTTTCCAGTACTTTCTTGATAGCACTATTTTTTTCTGTTCTTCAGTTCCTCTTTAAGTTTTGTTTGATTTCATTTAGCATATGTTTTCACACCCAGTATCTCCACACATTGGTTCTTTATGTCTCTGCCTTTGATGAAAGTTTCTAATATTCTCCTTTGTTTCTTTGAGGATTTTTTAAGTTGTATTTTAAACTTGATATTTAGCATTTAAAAAACTTTAATCTAGTCCACTAGTTCAGCTTCCTCTGCTTTGCAGTGGGTTAGTTTTCATAGCTGTGACAGGAGAATTAGATCCTTTCCATACTCTTTCCCAGTATTCTGATAGAATGAAGGCAGCTTCTAGAAGTGCTCTAAGTTCCGGGAGAATCTGGTTCTTTGTGTCTGATTCATTTTCTGTGTGGGTGGTGTGCTGCTCTAACCTTGTCACTGGCGGAAAAGTTCAGATTTCATGCTCATTATAAGAGAAAAGAAGCCTGTCCTTGCAGTTGTCTTTGACTGAGGTATTTACCTCAGACAACGACAATACACACTCCTCCATCAACACCTTGGTTCTTGCTGGTGTTGCTTCTCCTTGGGATTTCAATCACGATTTCTTTTGTTCATCCAGACTATTTAAAACAGTGGCAGCTTTTATTTTAAAGGCATGTACTGTGTTCCAGATGCACTCTATCCTGGTTTGGTTTAGATCTTTATATTATCCAAGGCAACTAAAGTGATCGCATGAACCAACAGAATCCTTTCTTTTTCTTTTGTAACTTATTTGGCCAAGATGAATGTTGAATTGATGTGACTTTTAGGTTTTGTATAAACTCATAGCAATTTGGTAAGCAGCATGTGAAAATAGGTTAATGAATCATTGTGGGAGGTAACCTGAGAATGTTTTACTTAAGAAAAAAAGAATGTTAGCTGAAGGAGAGTGGGGTGCTAGGCTTTCCCCCAGGCTGTATACAGCCTCAGACTAGGAGCCTGTCAGAGGTGGCCCTAACTTCTGGCTTGAATCAGACAAAACTCTTCATCAGGTCCCACAATTGTTTAAGGGTTAGTGCCTATAATCAATCAGTATGAAGTATAAAATAATCATTTCAAAAGACTTCAGAGTCATTTTAATCAGTCTCCTACAGTAAGCAAAATTTAACCATCATGTACCAATAGTCTATTAATTTTGATTGGACTCCTTCTATGTCTAGAAGACCGCCATCTCATCAGAGAGCCCATTCATTCTTGGGGAACTGAAGTGAAAGTTCTGGATTGGTTTGGTAGTTCAGGCCTATAATCCCAGGACTCTGGATGCAAGGGGATCACAATGTTGTAGCCAGCCTGGAATGGAATCCTGTCTCAGAATGAGCAAATAAACCCCAAGTATTCTGATTTTTTTTCTTGAATTCATATCTTGACTTACTGGCTTAAAAAAAACTGGCCAGAATAAAGTTATATTTCTCTTTTGTATAGACCTTCAACTATTTGAAGATACCTACTTCATTGTTTGGTATTCAGATTTCTCTCATATTTAAGGTAAATACATTTATTATCTAGGGTTTTATTTTGTTTTGGCTTATTCCTCCAACCCACCTCCAATCTGTCTACCCATAATCACTTCAAACACTCTCCTGAGTACTTTTCTCTTTATCCGTGATTTTAGAATAAAAGTCCCCGATCAGAACAGAGAGGTTTACAGACACAGTACCACCTGCTTTATGTTCCTGCAATCTTGACTTGAGAGGTGTGGCCTTAAAAGTATCTTGAAGACCCTCTCTAGAGTGCATTGGTATGCAGGCTTCTCCTTGATATGTCTAGATGTGCATGGTACCTTCATTATGAGAGTTCGTATTTTAAATGATTATTTTTGAGGACTCTGTAATAAAGCTATATGCTTTCCAAAATGATGAAAAGATGACCATTTATACTGTGAATCCAATGTCTAGTTAATTATAGCTTGAACTTTTGGGTTAAAAATTGAGAGAAAAATAAAATGGAATGACTGTGATCCTAGCTTCTCAGGAGGCTAAGATCTGTGGCTCAGACAGGAAAGTCTACGCGACTCTTTATTATTTTATTTTTGTTTTATTATTACTAATAAATGCAGTGAAAACAGGTTATACCACGGTGGAGGGACATACAAAGCAACAAAAAATCATCTTATAAATATGTTAGAAACAATAGCAAGAAAGAAAAACCACTTGAGTCCTTATTTTGGGGTTCATTTTGCCTAACATCAACTTATCTGACCATTTCTGCTTGTCTCAGAAATATACTAGTTATTGCAAATGGGAGTGTAAACCACTTTGGAAAGTAGTATGGAGGTTCCTCAAAAGACTCCTCCTAGAGCTCTCCTATGACTCAGCAATCCCCCTTTTGGGCATTTACCCAAATGATCACAAACAAGACCACACTAAAGCTACCAGCACAACTATGTTTATTGCAGCATTATTTACCATAGCTAAGATATGGAACCAACCCAGATGCCCCTCAGTAGATGAATGGATCAAGAAAATGTGGTATAAATACACAATGGAATTCTATGCGACTTATCTCCAATTAACTACCAGAAGTGACACTGAGGATCAAAGTGGTCGAGTGCTAGCCTTGAATGAAAAAACTCAGAGACAGCACCCAGGCCCTGAGTTCAAGTCCCATGACTGACAAAAAATAAAAAATTAAAACAATAACATAAAATAGAAAAAATAATATTTCAATATATTATAGTTAAAGAATAGCCAGTCATGTGTTTATAAAATTTGTAAAGAATATAATCATTTTAAGATATGTTACACATCATATATTTCCAACGACAGAAGTGACGAATTACTTGTGTACTTTAAAAGGTTGAGAGGCTACTTTACACTAATCCCTTTTATTTTTATTTCTTATTTTCTAGTTCCTACAGTATAAAGACAGTCTTTAAATCTTTGAACATTTTTATTAGATTCAATAAAATTTTCTTTTAAATAGAAAACAAAGCTGAGTTTTATTCAAGTTAGCTAGAAGGGTCAAGGTAGTTAGAATGCCTTACAAATATAAGCAAAGTAGTTTGTCTTCCTACACTAAAATTTGCTATTTGCTTTATATATATATATATATATATATATATATATATATATATATATATTGTGTGTGTGGTGTGTGTGTGTGTGTGTGTGTGTGTGTGTGTGTGTGTGTGTGTGTGTGTGTGTGTGTGTGTGTCTGTTCTTTTAAAATAACATTCCTGGAGCAGAATATAGTGGAATACAGCATTGTTTTATAGATAGATAGAAAGATGACAGAGAGATAGTCACATATTGTTTTGGATTTTGTACTAATTACTCTTTTCCTTTCTTTTTCTCCTAGCTTTGTTATGTAGTGTCCGTCCACAGGAAATAGCTTTCCCAGTTTTGCCCATTTTAAGCCTTAGCATACACAGACCATATTTCATATGTTTGCATGTCTTGCTGCTTTTACTCAACATTAGTGTTGTATGGTACATCTTCATGGATGTGTGTAGAATGCTTTACTTGTTTGTAATACTGTGTGGATATTTCATAATTTATTCAACTCATTGTGGATATGAAATTGGTTGAAGTTATGCTTTTTGTTTTGATCAATTTCAGACAATGCTGATATTTTCCATATGCTGAGTGGCACACAAATTTACAGCTTGTAATTTCCAAAGTAGAAGTGCTACATTGTAAGGTGAGCGTTTAACAGAAGTAAGTGAAGCCCAACTATTTTAATAATAATTGTATCAAAAATATAAACATTCTTATTATTCTATATAATGGAAAACACTTGGTTTTGTTAGCTATTTGAACAGATTTTCCAGTTGAAAGACATATTTTGTACTTCATTTTGATTTTTATTGAAAGTCTCTCTCATTACTGCAACTGAACACTTATACATATTTATTGACCATTTGATTGTCCTTTTTAATGATTTGCCTGATTAATCTTTTTTTAAAATCACAGACATAAATTATTCTTGATGTACTCCTTACCCTACTCATGTAATTGTAACCCCTCTGTACAGTATTTTTACAATAAAAATATATATGGTAAAGGAAACAAAAATTATTCTTAATATTGGTAAATTATTAAGAATATTGCTAATATTCTTTGCTAATAGAATTTTTACTGCATTCAATGTTTTTGAACTTAAGTTACTGATTTTAATGCAGTTGAAAATATCAATCCTTTCTGTTTGAGCCAGTGCATTTAGACTATTGAGTACTGTTAGGAATTTTTTCTTTTTTTCTTACTTTTACAATGAGAAGTACAAAATGTCATGTCAAAACCAGCTTTACAATTTCGGTGTGGGGGGGGAGGGGGGTATAATTGGGTGGGGGGAGGGAGGTAAAATTGGGTGGGGGGAGGGGGGAGGCGGGGAAGGGAAGTGAAGGGTAAACAAAGGAGGAGGCTGCAATGCTTGGTAAGAAATGTATGCATTATCCTGCCCATGTAATTGTAGCCCCTCTGTACAGTATGTTCTCAAATAAAATAAAATACAATTTAAAAAAAAAATTTAATTTTTATTTATTTTTATTGTGAAAATACTGTACAGAGGGGTTACAATTACATGGGCAAGATAATGAGTACATTTCTTATCAAGCATTGTAGCCTCCTCCTTTGTTTCCCCTTCCCATCCCTTCCCATCCTCCCCCCCCACACCCCCACCCAGGAATTTTTCCTTTACTACTAAGTATTGAAAATTTTCTTTTCTATAATAGTTTTAAATTTTTATATTTTTGCCTTTAACTACAACATGTTTTTGAATGATATGAAAGATATCAATTAATGTCATATGTGGACAAAAAGTATTAATATTGGTTTTGTCCCTATCATAGGATATTTAATATTTGTAAGAGGAGAATCTTCTATATGGTGTTTTGACATATTTCTGAGGTTGATAAATAATTTCTAAATTATGTTATTGAGTTAGAAACAATTAAAAACATTTGATTCTTTTTTTAAAATTTTTTTATTTTATTTATTTATTTATTTATTTATTTATTTATATTTTATTTTATTGAGAACATACTGTACAGAGGGGTTACAATTACATGGGCAGGATAATGCATACATTTCTTACCAAGCATTGCAGCCTCCTCCTTTGTTTACCCTTCACCTCCCTTCCCAGCCTCCCCCCTCCCCCCACCCAATTATACCCCCCTCCCCCCCCCCACACCGACATTGTAAAGTTGGTTTTGACATGACATTTTGTACTTCTCATTGTTGCAACAGGTCCACCTGAATCCTTAAACGACTTGTTTGTCCCCATCTCCTCCACATGTTATACTGACATCAAATATAGTGAAAGCGGGGGTTACACTGTGGGGGAGGGACATACAAAGCAACAAAGAAATAATCTTATAAATGCGTTAGAAACACATGCATGAAAGAAACGAAAACATTAAAATACATATTTAAGGGTTCATTTTCCTAACATCACATTATCTGACCTTTTCCGCTTGACTCATACCTATACTAGATATTGCAAATAAGGGAAACCATGGGACCTATGCTTCTTTGGGCCTGGCTTACTTCACTTAATATAATTTTTTCCAAACCTTTCCATAACATTTGATTCTTTAATATTTTGTTTTACTTCACAGCTTTGAATAATCTTTGGAGTGCCAGTAAATGATATTTCCAAATTGTGCAGAACGCCTTCTTCCCTGAATACTCCAGACCTTTAAGACATCACCCAGGTATCCCAGGTATATGCAAAAACATTTTACAATCATACTGCATATCACAACACCTGACAATAGCATACTACTACTAGAAATGAAACCACATAATTTGAATCTTTCAATTCAGGAAAAAAAAAGCATGAGAAAGCAATTTTAATTCCCAAAATGATCACTTACAAAAACTTACTTGGGTCTCTTATAATTTGATGTAATGCCTAATTTTGCATAAACCAATGTCACAAATATTATCTGCTGGGTTTTCTCCATAGAATTTTAGAGTTTGAGCTCTTCTATTGAGGCTATGATTCATTTTGAATTCATTGAATTGTGCATGGTTTAAGAAAAGGATTCCAGCTTCATTCTTCAGGATGCGGATATCCAGTTACTCTGAGTAACTATCCAGTTACTCATTAGTTAAAATATCTGCTCTTTCTCCACTGAATTATTTCACCATTTTTATTTTAGTTATTCAGTAGTTTCTCTTCTTTATCTACCCTTTCCCTCACTCTTCTTGATTTCATAGGATATACATTGCATTTTCTTCAATGTAAAATCCGAAACTTTGAAACTACTACAGGAAGTATAGGAGAAATATTAGTATTTCAATTTCCTTTAATTTGTATTGCTTATGTTTAACAGTTTCTAGAGTGTAATTTGGACTTTAATAGTATTTTATTATTTTGGCGCATTTGGTCTTACTTTTCTTTTTGGATTATTTATTGTCGGTAGATAGGCATACAATGGATTTATATTGTAAATTCCATTGGATATTATTGTATTGTATTTTAATTATTTCTAGCTACACTGCCCTGACTAGGACTTCCAGTAAAATGTTGAATAGGACTGGCAAAAGCAAGAATCTTTGCCTTGTTTTTGCTCTTAGAGGAGACTCATCCAGTCCTTTATTATTAATTATGATGATACAGCTTATGTAGATGTCCTTTATTAGGGTAGCTGACTTGCGGAATATTTTCATCATAGAAGAATATATATATATATATATATATATACATATATATATATTGCCAGTTGTCTTTTCTGTTAAGAAGATAAAGTATCTCTACTTTTTAATATATTGATATAGTGTATTAGTAGAGTTCTAGGTGAAAGAACATGAACATGAATGACTTTTTAAATGAAAAGAAAACCAACAAACAAATTAGGCTTGTAATGAAGCCAGCTGAATTTTACCAGGGGTTTGAGCATCAGATTTTTGTAATTTAAAATCTATTCTATGATTTGATATGATTTATTATTATTTCAAGTTTTCCCTCCTTCCTTCCCTCCCTCCTTCCTTTCTTTCCTCCTTCCTTCCTTCTTTATTTCCTTCCTTCCTCTTTCTTTCCTTTTTGCTTCTTCTTCCCACCTGTCTTTTCCAATTCTTATCCCCTCTCCTTCTTTATTTCTTTCTTCTTTCCATGATTTCTTTTCTTTTTTAACATTCTATTGTGAAAATACCATGTAGAGGGGTTACAATTACATGTGCAGGATAGTGAGTACATTTCTTTCTCTCTCTCTTTTTTTTATTGAGCAAGGTAATGAGTACATTTCAACGCTTGAGGCAACAATGCTTGATAGGAAATGTACCCAATTTTTTATTTATTTATTTTTTGTTGTGAAAATACTGTACAGAGGGGTTACAATTACATGGGCAAGATAGTGAGTACATTTCTTATCAAGCATTGTAGCCTCCTCCTTTGTTTACCCTTCCCATCCCTTCCCATCCTCCCTCCCCTCCCAAAGTACTTGGAACTCTTAGTGACTGAGACTCAAAAGGACAGAAAAGATGTACATAACTATTTTCTTTAACATTCTCCAGACATACACCATTGTTTGCTGTACAAATTATTACAAATGGAATATACCAGTACATCTCAAGCTAGTGTTTCTAGCTAAATAAATGGGTGTAAATAATTTTATGGTGGAAAAGAACTCTGCTATCTATTATGTTTTCCTTCAATGTGTATAATTATAAAATAAGTAATTCTAATTTTTTTTGTTTCCATGATCAAATGACCTAAATTAGACAGACTATAGGTAGGGCTTTCACTTCCTTATTTTCATTGTAAGAAGCTATGTTGGCATACATTTACTCTAGTGAGAACTGGTATTGTTTTATATATCATTAAGGGATTTAATGTTTCTTTGGGCCTGGCTTACTTCACTTAATATAATTTTTCCCAAGTCTTTCCATTTCTTAACAAATGGGGCAATGTCATTCTTTCTGATGGAGGCATATCATGATTTCTTTTCTTCTTCTTCTTTTTTGGTTAGAAATTGGGTTCAGGAATATAACAAACCAAAGAAAGGTTGGACACATGGGATTGCATGAAATTTTAGAGCTTCTGCATGGCAAAGGACATAGCTAGCAAGATCAATAGAAAGCCCATGGATTGGGAGAAGATCTTCACTAGCCATACAATGGACAAGGGTTTCATATCTAAAATATACCTGGAACTCAAAAAATTAAATCCCCCAACAACAAATCTTCAAAGAAACAACTGCCCAATAAATAAGTGGGCTAAAGACTTAAAGAAAAACTTCTCTGAAGGGGAAAGAAGGATGGCCAATAGACACCTGCAGAAATGCTCAACCTCCATAGCCATAAAAGAAATGCAAATCAAAATTACATTGAGATACCATCTCACCCCAGTTAGAATGGCTATAATCAAGAACGCTAATAACAACAGATGCTGGAGGGGATGTGGACAGAAGGGAACCTTACTTCATTGTTGGTGGGAGTGTACACTTGTTCAACCACTTTGGAAAGTAGTATGGAGGTTCCTCAAAAGACTCCACATAGAGCTCCCCTATGACCCAGCAATCCCCTTTTGGGCATTTACCCAAATGATCACAAACACGACCATACTAAAGCTACCAACACAACTATGTTTATTGCAGCATTATTTACCATAGCTAAGATATGGAACCAATGATGCCCCTCAGTAGATGAATGGATCAAGGAAATGTGGTATATATACACAATGTAATTCTATGCCTCCATCAGAAAGAATGACATAGCTCCATTTGTTAGGAAATGGAAAGACTTGGAAAAAATTATATTAAGTGAAATAAGCCAGGCCCAAAGAAACAGAGGTCCCATGGTTTCCCTTATTTGCAATTACTAGTATATGTCGGAGACAAGCAGATATGGTCAGATAAGTTGATGTTAAGTGAAATGAACCCCAAGTTAAGGACTCAAATGATTTTTCTTTCTTGCTATTGTGTCTAACATATTTATAAGATATCTCTTTGTTGCTTGTATGTCCCTCCCCCATGGTATAACCTCTGTTTTCACTGTATTTGATGTTGGTATAATTTGTGGAGGGGAAGGGAAAAAACAAATTGTTTAAATAGGGATACAGGTGGACCCATTGCACCAATGAGATGTACAAGATGTTATGTCAAAAATGACCTTTACAACTTTGTGTGGGGGTCAGGGGAGTGGGAGGGGAGTTTGGAAGGGATGGGAAGGGGAAACAAAGAAGGAGGCAACAATGCTTGATAAGAAATGCACTCATTACCCTGCCCATGTAATTGTAACCCTTCTGTATGGTATTTTCACAATAAATAAAAAAATATATATTAAAAAAAGAAAAAAAAGTAATTGGGTTCAGGGCCTAAAACATGCTCTCTATTTGCTTTATTATGGAGTTATACATCCCAATCCCTTTAATTTCTTTCTTATTATAAAGAAAAAGAAGACATTTTTTACTTTATATTTGCTCTTTGTGTTTTTTTTTGTGTGTGAATTTATACTTGGTATAAATATATTTATACATGGTATACCAACCAGTATGGTATACCATGAGGTTTGAAAATGTACATGTATTTTCTTTGGTCTTAGTACATTTTCCTTCACAGTATGTTTGAAATTTTATATGCCATACTTACAAAACATTTTCCTTTTCCTTCTGTCTTGAAAGTTTAAAGGCAAATTCCACTCAGAGTTAATAAATTGTGTAATTTTGCATTAAGGTATTACTGTAACATGCTTGCACAGCCATGTTCTAAATTTAATTCTCCAAACGACTCAAGGTCTTGATTAAAGTTAAATTGGCATAAGAATCTTTTTTTCCCTTTTATGTCACAGTTAGTGGAAACCTGATACAATTTAACTTTTGACAAGTGTCTTAAACAGTAAAAAAGAGGGATTTTACATTTATGATTATCCAATTGACATTTGTAATAATTTTACTGGGTCTTCATTTGAGCCAGATATTGTTAATTATTGGAAGTAATAGGGAGCTGCCTCACACCGTCTTCAGCGAACTTTATAGTCTGATTTGGGAGAAAGACTGATAAGTGGTTATAGTAGTTATACTGATAGGAGAAAAATAATCAAGAAAACTCCAAAACAGTCGTTTTGAGTCTCAAAAGACACCAGGCAGTGTGAAGGAGAAGTATCTAGTCGATCTTTCAGAATTAGTGTGGGTTTTCTAGAAGAAATCGTATTTAAGCTGAGTTCTGAAGGATAAGAAGGATTTACCTGCTCTACCTAAAGCGTTGTATACATCCCCAGTGTGTTGTTCTGGTATTTTAAAATAATTCTCCATCTTTATGGTTGAGTACTAATAGGTAGTTTTCATCTTTCCTCAGAAGCGGCACATAGATATCGCTGGGAAAGAGTTCATCCCTATGGAGAGAAGCCAGACAGAAGCTCTGAAGGCCAAAGTCCTCTACCAGGACGTTTGCTTGGCCGCTCAGCGCCTCGACCTATTCCTACGACATGGAAATGCCCACAGGGAGGTGTTCAAGCCCCACATCCTGGCTCTCAGGGATATGGTTCACCAAGCCTGTATTAAACTCATGTTTTTGTACCCAGTGGCTTATGGGAGGAAGGCGGAGGAGCTGCTGTGGAGGAAAATGTACTCTGATGTTGTCATGCTGTTCATGGAGACCAACAGAAAGCATAGGGAAACTTCCCCATACTGGGAAGGTCCCTTGCGGGCTCACCTGAAGGGGGGCCTCCAGTTCTATGAGCATCTCTTCCTGTTCCTTCAGGGCCATTATGAGCTGAGGTTACAGAGCTACATAGACTGGCCGCACAGTGTGGTGCACTCGATTGGCTCTAAGAGAGTGGGGCCCACCTCCAAGGAAGAGGCTGCCTGGGCTCGCCTGGCTTGCCACCGCTGCCTGCTCTACCTGGGAGACTTGTTCCGCTATCAGAACGAGTTCCTGGACTTGGGTACCAAGCACTTGGCTGAGCGATGTTATTACAGAGCCCTGTCAGTGGCCCCGCACCTGGGAATGCCCTTCAATCAGTTGGGAGCTCTCATGGGGACCAAATACTATGATGTGGCGGCTACCTACTTTTACCAGCGCTGCCTCCACTCAGAAGTGCCTTTCAAAGGGGCAGCCTGGAACCTCAAACGACTCTATGATCGTGCAGGAAAAAAGTACAGCTCGCTGAAAAGGTACCAGGGGAAGAAACTCTCTCGTAGCCAGAGAAAGTGTTGGGATAACAAGCGGCTACTCGTTAGCTTTCTCTACCTGCAGAGTCTCCTGCAGCCCCAGAGGAAGTTCAAAGCGGCCAGGTTGATAGCCCTGTGCCAGTTGGTTCTGGAAGATTTCCGTCTCTGTCTTTCTTACCGGCCATGTCCTTCGGATCTGGGCCAGGCGTCCACAGATACCAAACCCCCGAGAGGCTATCTGTTTCTCCCAGACCTCCTCATCTTCCACATGGTGGTTCTTTGCCTCATGAACGTGCACAGCCTGAGGAAGACAGGCTCCAAGCAGCAAAAACCTGCGGTCATCTTCACCTTGACCCTTTTCTCGCACCTAATTCAACATGTGAACGTGCGAATCCAGGCCGAGCTGCAGAAAGTGAAGCTGCCTCCCGAAGTGGCTGCCCGCAGCGAAGGCAGCTGTAAGACAGAGACTGGAGAAAGACAAAAAATCTTTCCAGCTCCCAGGCCCCCCCACCACAGCAAATCCCAGAAGAGCCACAGCTCTTCCAGTGGCTCTGGTGTGGATTGTATTTCAGACGCTGGTGTTTATTCCTGCTGTGACTCAGATGACACAGAGGAAGAGGAGAACTTGATTTCCCAGTTCCATTCAGAAACGAGCAGCGACACTTCTTACTCAGATACGAGTGATGAAGAGCCTGATGGGTCCCTAGGTCCAGAAGTAGGGTGGGAAAGTGAGGCCACATCCAATTCGAAAGCCATCCACTCCAGGAATATATGGGGCGCATCTAAATCTCCTAACAGTCTTCTAGAACTCCTGAAAACCACCATTTCTTCTAATCTGCCGGCTCCGCTGAGCCAAAAGCTTCAAGGAAAATATGGCTCACACTTGGTTCCTGTCTTCAGTCACAGTGTTCTGACACCTGCGTCTGAGCTGCGCACCCGGGCCGCTAGGGACCGCTTTCCTGAAGCAGATGCTGACAATAGTTCCTTCTTGGAGCAGAGTATCTGCATTGGCAGGTCTCACAACCATCTGCAGACCATTCAAAAGAAGCTGAAGATCCTCTCCGCAGAAGGGTTACTCCCCACCATCAAGGTGATGCTGAGCTGGCTCCACACCAACCACAGTTTCCTCTCCTCCCACTGGCGGAGTTCCCTTAGCTTGTGGGATCACCTGTGTGTACTGCTGAACCTGTTACCCTCTGAGGGAGACCTTCAGCAACCAGGCCTGGGTCTCTCCCCACATCTCCACGAACTGCTGCAGAGCTGCAAAGATCCCCATCCTGCCGTTTTCCTGCAGCTCCCTGAGGACCTTGCTCTGTTCCAGCACTCTCCACCACAGGCTTTTCAGGAAATGGTGGCCTTCAAGCAAGACTCACCTCCACTCAGCTACCAGGATGAAACTGCCGTGCGCATCTGTTTCCTCAGAAGTTTTGGCCATTTTGTGACTAGACTCCCAGGACAGTTCCTGACGTTCAACTCTAAGGTGGGTGTCTTTGTGAGCAGTACACCTGAAAGGCCAGAAAACCCATCTCATCAGCTTCCTAGAGATGAAAGGATCAGATTTTCCAAAGATATTGTTCAGCTATGGCTTCAGCGTGAAGTAGCACTGTTAGAAAAGACCCTCCGGGGTCCCCAGACTCGCTCAGCTTTGACCCCTTACCTGTTCCCTGATCCCAGGGCTTTGTGTGAGCATCTTCCCATCATCCAGCAACTCACCAACAGTGGTAAGTTCTTCCTCATCTTGCCCAAGATTGTGGTTGACACACTATACATCCTGAGGAGAGAAGACCACAGGGCCTTGACAGCCATCACCTTCCTAGAGGATGAATTGAAGAGAGGGAACCAGTATATTCTTTGCCAATCCTTTGTGTCTAAGAGGCTGATGAGGCCCAGAATGACCAGGCCAGACTCTGATGCTTGGGACCTTTATAATATTCTTGACTTTTGTAAAGGTCTTTTGGAGGCTTCCAGGCCAGGGACGCCGGATCCCAGCAGCATGGTAACTATCATCACTGGCACCAGTTTGGAAAACCCTAGGAATTTCTCATATCCTCTGCAGTTGGTGCTGGGGATCGCGACAGAGGCTGGTGTGGAAATCAAGAACGTTCTACGCTTCCACAGAGAGTGGAAAGCAATCAGCTAACACAGTCATCTCTCTCCTGTTCCTCCTCCTTCAGCACTAATGGATCAAACTCAATGTTTCTCTCTCTAGTAAGCACCTGAGGCTATAGACATTGTAGACTATTCATGTCTACCTGTTGGTAGAGTTGTAGAGTAGCAGCTCAGAGGACTTGCCTCCTCCTCCTTTCCATCTTGGCTTGACACCATGTACCATCTCTGAAAAATTGTAGGATTGCTTCAGTGCTTAGTGTTCTAACAGTAAAGCAACATGTTCAGAAAGCTTTTCTACATGCAAATCTAGCTCTGTGGACTGTCTGACATTTTCCTAGCTCTGTTTTGTGACATGAAACTTTTACTTATGCTGTTTCATTATGATGGGGGCCATCCCCTTGTTATATTTAAAACTCAATAAACATAAAGCTAAAATTCATGATTGTGATGAAAGGTTTTATTGTCATATCTAACTAGGCATGACAGCAATAGTCCCAGGGGTGGACAGACACCATTCTGGTTTTGGTGAGTTGCAAATAAGTATGTAATACTGAAAAATTCATTCATTTATTTATTTATTACTATATCTGCTCAAAAATCTCAACTTTGGAAGGCACGACAGCAAAGCCTTCTAATTATGGCTACTTCGAAGGCACAAACTGAGAAAATCATGTTTGGAGGCATCCAGTATAAAAAATAGTTTGTGAGACTCTATCTCAACCAATAAGCTGGATGAGGTGATTCATACCTGTTATCCTAGCATTTAAGAGTGCTGATGAGCTGGATACTCTTGTAAGTTAGCAGAAACAAGCCCACTAAAATTTTGCTAAGGTTAATTTTTTTTTAATGCGCAGGAATCCTATTCCCTGGAAAAGTTCCCCATTGCATTGGGTTCTGTGATATTTTCTTGCTTTCCTTTGTAGGTGTCAGTTGACTATCAGCTGATATACTTCATTTGGAGTTAAGAAAACAACTCTAGAGACTGCTTTGAGGTAACGCTTTAGAAACTTATGTCAAATGTCACTGATATCTGTTACATGGCTTGCTGATGTTTGGTTGCCATTCAAAAGAATCTCAGCTGAGTTTATGAAAAAGCTAGAGAGTCAAAGAGAAAGTAAGTATATTATTATAAAATGCCTTGTGTTATCTACGTAGATAATGAGGATATTGAAGTTTGCACCTGCCATTTAAACCGTTGGGCATAGTCTTACAATGAATACTTCAGATGATTTATTATTGCATTTGTCTTCTGGAAATATCATGTTTTGGCTTAGGCCTATAAAATTTCTCTGGTAAGATTTCTCCTCACCATTATATATGAGGAATGATAGAGACCATGGATAAATATTTAAGTAGTCCATTACCTAAATATAAAGTATTTTTATGAAGAATTGGCTGAGCAAATATCTCTCAGAAACTTGTGCATTAGGATGTGATTTTTCTGGAAAAGACAGTGGTGTTATCTGTTCAAAGCCAGGGAGTTTGCTATCAGGCAAGGCTATTTATTACTTAGATGCCTTTGGGAAGGGAACCAACATCTTTCTGGCTTTCTTTTTACCCAGAACATTGGAAAGAACTCCATTGTGTAGAGATGAGTCAGATAAAATCAGCGCAAAAGCGTGCAGCTACGAAATGATTTGTTTCATATTCCATTGTAGATATATCTCTCAGATATATTTCTATAGATCTGGCTAACCCAGAGTATAAGATAAGCAGGAAGAAGAAATGCAGTAATCAGCTTGTGGACCACAGAACCATCCTCCCTTTTCCTGCAGCTTGTTGTCATGGTAATGTTCAAATTTTCACCTTTTATCCAGAGCTCCAGGGAAGGGAAAGAAACAACCCTGATGGGAGGTTTTGAATCCTTGAGTGATATTTACTCACTGAGATATCTTTAAGACAGAAATTTTATTTGGATTGGAATAAGCTTGAAGGTTAAGTTCTGTTCAGACAATAACTAGAGCTAGGTATTTCTTTTGTATATATGAGCTGTAGAGTGTAAATTTCAACCTCACTCTAAATGTTATGTGTGTTTTTTAGACAACCAGAAACTATACTGTGGCTAAATAATATATTTTCACTGCATCATTTTCTCTTAGGACCTTAAGCATCATATTTCTATCTGCTCCCTCCCTCTCTCTGCTGAATTTTTCTTTGCTGCTGAATTTCAACACATCTAGTCATTATTTGTACCTGAACAATTTCTTTCTCTTGGTAGTCTTTCTTTTGACAAGTGAAGCTCAGCTAAGTTTGAAAAACTGGTTCCATTCTTCTAATAAAAACGACATAAATGTATACAAGTACAAAAACTAAAAGAACACATACATGTACTTCATTCAATGACTTAGCTTATACCTGACAAGTGTGAAATCTGTAGGATATAGAAGCTGGTTAGTTTCAAGGGAGATTGTCTTTTTCCTGATACAGTTGGTACTAAGGCCTTTTTGTTTTTCTCAAATGATTGTATAAGGCTCATTTCATTAGTGCCTTAGTAACGAAGGTAATAATTGAAGTAATTCTTTTATTTAAAGTTATATGACTGTAACTGTTAGCCATATCTGTAAGAAACCCTCCTGGCAAAACGAGTATTTTAGTCATTAGTTGGGTATTATAGCTTCACCAAATTGATACACTTAAATGTATCAGTAAGCATTTGTTCAACTTAATGAGATTTTTTTTCAGGTCCATGTATTATATTTGCTATTGCAGACCCACAAAAGTGATATAGTTGAAGAAATTAGCTTCTCAAAAAGAAACAAATATATAATCAAATTCACAATTACTGTAGTAAGGCTAGAGGTGTTAAGGAATTGAAAGGATACTAACAATACCACATAACATATTGTGAGAGAAATATCCCAACCCAAAGTGTCCATGAGTCTACTGACCCATTGTCTCCCGTAGTGGGATCCAAGTCCTCCTCAATGTGAGGATACAGGTAAATTACTGTGTTGTCCCAGGTGATCTCTCTACTTACATTCTCCATCCAGTTCTGCAGCAACATTGCCACCTACATAATACTGCTTTTATGTGTCTGCTCATGTCTCTTTCTCAGTTAAAATGCAAGGGTTGGCTGGCTGGATTCTGGTGGCTCATACCTGTAAGCCCAGCTACTCAGGAGATTGAGATCTGAGGATCTCAAAGCTAGCATGGGCAGGAAAATCTGCGGGACTCTTATCTCCAATTAACCACCAGGAAACTTGAAGAGGAGTTGTGATTCAAAGTGGTAGATTGTCGCCTTGAGCAAAAAGAGCTCAGAGACAGCACCCTGGCATCTAGTTCAAGTCCCACAATTGACAAAAAGCAAAATAAAAATAGAAAAACGAAACCCCAAACCAAATAACAACCCACAAGGGTATCATTGATTGAGTGGAAAGTTGAATCTTTTAGTATGGTATAAATAGTTCAGGACTAGATCTCCCCAGTGTTCTGTACTCAAACCAAATAGTTGGAGGTGTGGGCTAATCTATATTTCTTTTCTTGTATCCAAGTATTTCCACACGTTGCTTTCCCATTTTATGTAGCAAGGTTTTTATTAATTGTTGTGGACTCAACCTCATTTCTCAGTTTGGTATGTTGTTCTCTGCCATTCTTTCATTGTATGTTGCTCCTACACTGTTATACTTTATATAATGGTTCCCATAGTGGAAGAAACTATATTTTATATCATCCTCTCTCTTAAACCTAGATTTGAACCTGCCATGTATTACATATTGAACATGGACTATTTTCTTCCAAATTGCCCATTATTTCTTACACTAGTCCTTCAAACAATATGATTTAATTTGATGGATTTTAAAAGTAAAGCCTGCTGGGTACCAGTGGCTCACACCTGTAATATTAATTACTCAGGAGGCTGAGATCTGAGGATCATAGTTCCAAGTCAGCTTTGGCAGGAAAGGCTGTGAGACTTTATCTCCAATTAACCACTAGAGAACCCAGAAGTAGTCCTGTGGCTCAAGTGGTAAAGCGCTTGCCTTGAGCTCCAGGCCCATAGTTCAAGCCCTGTGACCGACCGAAAAAAAAAATAAAGCCTAATAATATTTAGAAACATTCCTGATAATTAGATGTTATGTCTTTCATTTGAGGTTGTACTTAAATTCTGAAGTTTAATACCCATATTGCTATCTCTATAATATATGCTTAAATGAAATTTTTTTATTTAAAATTTTCTCTCGTTATTCAAGTATATCTGAGAAATAAACCGGTCTTTACTATGAAACTGTCAGGGTTTTATATATGCATACATTGTGGAATGGTTAAAACAAGTTAATTTCTGACTGTTTTAACAGTTAGTCCATCTTTTTGAAAATGTTTTCCTCAGATATTATTCATTCCATAATATTAAGGGAACACAATTGAATAACTGAATAATGAGAATTGAATAATATGAACATTTTGTAAATTAATGTGTTACGCAAACATCCCGGCCATTTACAAAGCTACGTCCTACATAATGACTTCACAAACCCATCTGTGGAAAATGACTCATTTCATCATCACTAGATCACTTTTATATAATTTTGTGGAAATTTTTTCTTTATCTTACACTCCTCTTTGCTAAAAGATTTAGTTGTTTTTGTTTTGTTTTGTTTTTGTGGGTCGTGGGGCTTGAACTCTGGGCCTGGGCGCTGTCCCTTTGCTCTTCAGCTCAATGTGAGCGCTCTACCACTTGAGCTACAGCACCACTTCCTGCTAAAAGATTTAGGGAAACGTTCATTTCATTTCTTTTTTTTTTTTTAACTTGGGTTTGTTAAATTGAGACCAAAGGATATATTTCTTATTAGCTGTCTTATTGCACTGCCATTTGTCACCCTTATTTTTTCCTCATCAGTGTGAGTCAGAGCTGGACATTTAAGGGATAGAACAAAGTACTTTGCATGTTAGGGAAAACATTGTTTTACTTCTTAAATACATACACACAAAATAAGTTCCTTAAAATACTTAATGAGCTTCCACTTAATGTATTAGGTTTTAGGGCTGGGATGTAGCTCAGTGGCAAAGCGCTTGCCTAGCAAGTGCAACGTCCTGGGTTCGATCCCCAGTACCAAAAAAAAAAAGACAAAAAAAAAATAATGTATTAGGTTTTAAAAGAAAATAAGATAGTTAATAAAATGCGACACTTATCTGGTGAATTGAAGGAACACTGCAATTTTTAAAATTTTTTTTTCTCTTTTAATCATATTTATTTTATTTATTGTTTATGTGGTACTGAGGAATGGAATCAAGGGCTTCATTCATGCTAGGCAAGCACTGTACCACGAAGTCACATTCCCAGCCCCATTGCAAATTTTTGAGAAATGCCAAAAGCTGTGGCTGTTGCTCAAGTGGTAGTACACCTCTCCATAAGTGGAAGGCTTAGCGTTAAGAACCTGGTACCCCCTGCTCCCCCCCAACAAAAGGTGCCAAAGGTATATTCAGATTTCATTATATATATTAGATCTATTTAAACAGGAAACATTATAAAACAAGTTTATATTTGTGACCTTTGCAGTTTTGACGCTAACTCATTTTTTATTTTAGGGGAAATCAATGTCATTGTCACTCGCAAAATAAATCATATCTAAAGAAATAAAAGTAGTTTTATTAGAATATTGGAAATCCTGGTCTCTTGTTTCACCCTTTTAGAAATAGTTATTTTATTTATTTATTTTTTAATTTTGTCAATTGTGGGGCTTGAACTCTGGGCTTGGGTGCTGTCCCTGTGTTCTTCAGCTCAAGGTGAGCACTCTACCACTTGAGCCACAGTGCCACTTCCAGTTTTCTAGTGGTTTATTGGAGATAAGAGTCTGATGGACTTTCCTGACTGGGCTGGCTTTGAACTGTGATCCTCAGATCTCAACCTCCAGAGTAGCTAGTATTACAGAGATGAGCCCTGGTGCCCGGCTCAATAGTTTGTTGTTGATAGTAGTGTTAGATCTTTACAACTCAGAAAATGATTTCATCAGTCTCAAAGGAAATTCTGAGATCATCAGTTACAGTGTGGATTCCAGAAATTCTTAAGAAATAAAAAGAATCTTTCTATACCAAGTGGAGAATCTGTTCTTTTTCAAATTAGGGATAATTAGTTCTAGTGCTCCATAACACACCAAATTAATTATAGTATGCCACAATGTAATATATTTTAAAATAACTAGAAATGTTTAGAGGTTCCCAACACAGAGAAATGATAAATATTTGAAGGAGATGGAAAAGCTAAGTATTCTGATTTGAATGCTATACATTTTTATATGTATAGAATGATACCATATTCATAAAATGTACAAATATATTAATTAATAAAAATGTTTAATGGAGGATTTCAAATTTAACTGTTTACAATCAGCCATTGAAACTTCCTCTCAGAAATTAAGAGAATGCAGTCTTGTTCATTTGGAAGAAGTCTATGTTGACATGACTGCCAGTCTATTAGTCCTTCTTTTCCTCTCAGGAAATGCAGTACACACTTCCCCAAAGTTCTTGTTTTTCTTACTGAAGCCTGTATCCAAGGTAAATGCTTCATTCTTTCCCCAAATTAAGTCTTCACAAAGCGTCATTAAAGAGTATGGATTACAGAGCCAGACTCTGCTGGCGTGGTCACTTTCAGAGCCAAGCTAAAAGGCATGGTTTTAATTTTTCTTACTTTTTTACTGTCAAGTTGATGCACAGAGGGGTTACAGTTACGTAAGTAAGGTAGTAAGTCCATTTCTTGCCAAATTTGTTATCCCTTCCCTCATTTTCTCCTCCTTTCCCTCCCCCACAAGTTGTACAGATCATTTACAATATGTTGTCATGTGTATATCGCTTTTGCATTGGTTCCTCCTTTTGTCCTTTGTTATACCATTCTGTTGTTCCCCTTCTCTTCCCTAATTCAAATAAAAGTATATACGGCACCAGGTTTTAATCTTTCTAGGTTGATTGGATTTTGTCTTGAAGACCAAATGAGCCAGGGTATATAAAGCACTTTGCATGGTGCCTGGTGTAGATGGCAGAAATAGCTGTGAGATGTGACTCGAATGAGTACCCATGCTATAAAGTCTTATTGGCTTATTCTGTCTCAAAAGGGAATGGTCATACTCTAGGGCAGAGTGTTTCTGAGAAAATATGAAATTCTATATTCCCTTTTATTCCTCTTAAGGATTATTTTTGTTTCTGACTTGGACAGAATGAAATAACCTGAAATCTGATGTTAATATAGAAAATATGCAACCACTGAATACTCATGGAAGCCTTTAACCAGGAGGCTCCATGTGGAGAGTATGGAATAGCTCCTGTCTTTGTAGGTTTGTCCATTAATGTAATAGATTTACCTAATCTAAAAAATAAGAGATCTAACGTTTTTTCAAAAGAGGTACAATTTGAATTGTATGTTCAAAATAGTGAAGATTCCTAAAGGGGAAATGCAGTATATACATATAGAATATGAGCAGTAATTTATTTTCATTTTATTTTCTAAGGAAGAAAAAGAAGATTGGATGCATTTGCTTGTAAGTGGCTGATTTTGATTCATTGCTATGGTATCCCGTTGAAGCACAGTCACTGTGCTGTTTGACAACGTAATGTCAGGAAGGCAAGCTTGGCATTAAAGTCTCAGTAAATGTGCAGTAGCTGCTGTTTCTCTAGCTTGGCTCATTAGTCTATTGGATTGTGGATCACTATCTTAAATATAATAACATTTCAAATGGGACTGAGGCTCAGAAATCCTATTCCAAATCCTACTCCCACATTTATTGATAGAGAACACTGGAAAGGGAATACTGGTTGACAAGGCCTGGTTGACAAAGTGCTATCGCACTTTGAAAGTTTTCTCACTGAGCAAAATACCTTGCTAATGCTACGGATCTGACCTTATTTATTCATTTATTCATTTATTTATTTTCTTTCTGAAGACAGCTTTTTGCTATGTATCCTGGACTGGCCTTCCATTTGTGATCCTCCTGCCTCCATATCCCAAGTACTGAAATTTTGGCATGTAACTTCTTTTCATTTCTTCTCTGGGCAAAAAGTGCCAGATACCTAACTGGAGGGAACATCCCTTTGGCAGTGTATGTGTTAATTCTGTGTCTCTTGAACAAGACTAGCAAGCGGCAAATGTTTAAATTGGTTTCCCCCAAAGGTTAAATATGCAGATGATTCTCAGTGTCTGTCCACTTGGTAGAAACAATGGTTTTGCTTTATCCAAGTTCTGAAAGATCTCCTTAGAATTTGGCTTATCTATTTCTATTTATTATGATTTGAAGAAGAAACAAAAAACCAATACTAATCTGGTAGAATTTAACAAGAAAACCTCTAAGTAATGTTCTGAAAAATCCACAAGAGCCAACTAACAGTAAAAATGAATTGTAAGGAGGGCATTTATAACCTGAGTAAGTCTATTTTTAGTAAGAATCCAATAAAACATTTTAACCCATCTCATGTATAAAATAAAATCTTATTAAACTTTATCATTAGAAAGCAGTTTGGAATAATCTAAAAATCCATGAAAGATTTACTCATCTGAATAATAAATGTCAGGTGTTTTAAGAGAAAAGATATCATTTAGGGAATTTTCTTCAATGTTTGTTTTAGGGAGAACTTGCTTCTGTCTTCTTTGATGTGCCCTTAGTCTCCTTCTGGGCATCTCCTGTTGTGGAAACAATGGCTATGAAAATGAGATCAGATTTTTAAGTTGCCACTAAGTGAACATCACTTAGCAATTTCCTTCCACATCACATAAATTGCTTTCTAAAGGAGCTCATCACATAATTGCTTTCTAATAGTAGGCAAGCAGGATGAAGCATGACAAAGCGAATGAAAATTTAAAGTGGCCTCCAGTTTTGCTTGGCTTAGAAAAGGACTATCTGAAGAGGAACAATTTCTGCAGATAATAAATGACTTAAATGAATTAAACCAAGTCATGCAGAAGTCAAATAAATCTTTTGACTCCTTAAAACATAGTCCGATCAAACATGATGATAGTACCTGGAACTCACTTTGATATTTTGTCATGCATTTTAAAATTGCTATCATAAAGGTGATGTACAGAGGTATTACAGTTACATATGTCAGATAAATAGTACATTTCTTATTGAATAATGTCACCCCTTCCCCTCTCCTAGTTTTTCCTTCCCTTCCCTACCCACAAATTTTATAGTTCATTTTCAACATAGTGTCTAGTGAGTACCACTGCTACATTTACTCACCTTTTGTCCCACCATTTCTGTGTTCCTCCTTACTCCCCCCAAAGACAGATAAATGAATAAACATGACAAAAGGAAAAGAAAACAAAAACAGGGGCTGGGAAGGTGGCTCAGTGGTAGAGCGCTTGCCTTGCATGCATGAGGCCCTGGGTTCGATTCCTCAGCACCACATAAGCAGGAAAAAAAAAGCCAGAAGTGGCGCTGTGGCTCAAGTGGTAGAGCGCTAGCCTTGAGCTGAAGAGCTGAGGGGCAGTGCCCAGGCCCAGAGTTCAAGCCCAAGATTGGACCCCCCCCAAAAAAAAATTAAAAAAAAAAAGAAAACAAAAACAGCAACAAAGAAAAAAATCTTCTTTCCATTTCCTTCCTAGAGTTTCTTTTGATATATATATATTATTATTAAATGATCAAATACATATTGTTATTGTGCCTTTTGTCTTCCTCTTCTAAGAATTTCCTCCTTTGGTCGCACTATGTGTGATGTGTGAATGCCTAGAGTCCTGTATAATTTATCATGTCCCAGTGCTTTTTTTTTCTTTTTTTTTTGTTGGTCGTAGGGCTTGAACTCTGGGCCTGGGCTCTGTCCCTCAGCTCTTCAGCTCAGTTAACACTTTACCACTTGAGCCACAGTACCACTTCCAGCTTTTTTCTGTTTATGTGGTGCTGAGGAATCAAACCCAGGGCCTCATTCATGCAAGGCAAGCACTCTACCACTGAGCCACCTTCCCAGCCCCCCAGTGTGTTTTTTCGATCTACTGTTTGAACTTGTGGATTTATACATAGGCACATTCAAATTACCACAAATGAGGGAAACAATACAACGTATGTTCTTTGGGTCTGGCTTACTTTGTTTAATACATTTTTTTCTAAGTCCTTCCATTTCCTTACAAATGATACAACATCATTCTTTCTGGTGGATGAGTAGATTATTCATCAGTTCTCATCTCTCAGTGATTTTGACTTTAGGTAATTTGACATTTTGGGAAAGCTTACAAGTACAGCAAAGTTTTGTGGGACTGGAGAAAGCTCTGTGGCACTGAAGGAGAAGGAATCAACTCTTGTGGTAGGAAGCTGTCACATTCCAGGAACCATCTCCACTGCAGCTGCTGATGGACTCAAGAGTGGATGGAGAGGCGATGCAGCACAGTATAAACATCTCTACAGTCTATCTTTTGTGCCACTTGATTTTGTTCATGCTTCTCTTTAAGTGTTCTTATTAAGATATAAAATACTATCTCTAAGAAAGGTTTCATTGCAGAAGGAGATAATTTTCACAGCTAGTCCCAAGGTATAATTGACATCATTAGCTTCCTCCTCTTCTACTCATTCTAGATTCTTCTCATCCTTGGATAACATTTCTGCTAGTCTAATGCAACAAAGGTAGGTGGTATGAAGGCCTATCTTCTCATTCTCTCTCCTTTTGCTTTATGTCACTTCTTCCCTTCTGTATCTACAAAGGCCCTATCCTGATTAGCTCATTTTCATTGTATAGTAGTTTGCTGCCAAGCCTGCCTGATCTCATGACTGGTGGTTTTAACCAAACTCCTTTATTAAGTGGACATTTCCAGTTTCATGTTCACTTAATGTGCCTTATGTGATTAGAGAATCATTCCTAGGACTCAGTAGCATTTTCAAATGGCAAGTAGTCAAACGCTACAGAAAATACGGTATTGCTCTGGGATGTTAGAGAATGCTAAGGAATACTGAGACTCTCTTAAAAAGCTTGATAGGGACCCCACAAATATTTGTACTTTGTTACAATGGGTTGGCTGGAACAAGTGGTCTAAAAGAATGTGAAATCTTCTTGCTGATAGTCCTTTCATGCTGTAGGATTCTTTTTAAAAGTGATAGCCTTCTAAGTGATCCATAATTGCATTCAAGTATGTTCTCAAGTATGGAATACATTGCATCTAGAATTCAAAACAATCTATTCAGTGGTCTGCCTACTTGTAGGAATTACAGAGTTGGCCTTTCCTTTAGTGAGGAAATCTCAGCATGCTCAAGTCCCTTGGACACTTGGAAACTTCACTCTCTATATCTGTACAGTTTATATTGAACCTCTTGCATGCATATGTATTCCAGGGACACATAGAGTGCTTGATACTTCCTGCTTACCAGTACCAGTTAACATGCCACCAGCATGTTTAAATAATCCAGGTCCTTTTGGAATGTTTAAATAATCGAAGTCCTTTTGGACTGTGTCAGAAACAAGGGGAAGAAAGACAACACAGCTCTGGGCCAGGCCGTAAATGTCTTTCCCAGATGAATATAACTAGCTTCTAGTTCTTCTTTCTGATAGAGATGAAAAAGAAATGAATTCCTCAGATCAATAACTGCATATATAGGATCAGATGTTTGTAGATATGTCTCATTCATGATATCAAATTTGGCACAGGAGCCATGATTGGGGCCATGAATGGTTAAATTTATAATTGTCTGATATCATTTGCAATGACTTATCTGACTATGCAAGTGAATCAAACTTCACGTCATTGAGGTCAACACTAATTGGAAAATTGGGGGAAACCAATGCAATAGCGACATACACAAGGCAATATGCTGGATGTTGGAAGTGATCTGTATAGCTTGGCGAAGAGGAAAAGTAGGAGAAAAATAGGGAAGGTGTAACAAGTTTGGAAAGAAATGTACTTACTACCTTACTTACGTAACTGTAACCACTCTATATATCACCTTGACAATATTTTTTTTCTATTTTAGGGAGCAGTTTTAGGGCTTCAACTTGGCTTTCCTTATCATACTTTCCATAAATTCATAGATTTCTTCTTTTCTTCTTATTTTTTTATTTTTGTATGTAAATCCACAGTGTAAGGAGACTCATGGACTTGTTGAATCAAAACTCCTTTATACAATTACAAAATTGGGGGCTGGGAAGGTGGCTCAATGGTAGAGTGCTTGCCTTGCATGCCTGAGGCCCTGGATTCGATTCCTCAGCACCACATAAGCAGAAAAAGCCGGAAGTGGGTCTGAGGCTCAGGTGGTAGACTGCTGGTCTACAGCTGAAGAGCTGAGGGACAGTGCCCAGGCCCAGAGTTCAGGCCCCACAACTGACAAAAAAAAAATTATACAATTACAAAATTGTACTATCATAATTTAAAGATAATTTTTAAAAAAGGTAGGAAAAGAATCATTTGAGCATTGTCAGCATCCCAAATGGCCTAGACCAATGACAACAAGAGTATGGAACTGTTAGATGCACTAAGTGCTAGATATTTCTCTCAATATATTGCTACTGTAATAGGAGGATACCATGGTATTTTGAGTTGCTTGTTAGTGGTGTCAACTCTGTATCAAAGAACTTCCAAAATATCTTGATATTTCCTATTCTCCTGTATATAGGACTGTACTTATCTTTGTTGGGGGAAGGAAATCTGAGAGAATATTTTGGTATAAGCCCTGTTTTCACTGTATTTGATTCTGGTGCCCTGCATCTTGTATATACATATTTCTAATTTGGGGAGGGGAAGGGAAATAACAAAATGCTGAAACAAGGATACAGTTTGACCCATTATAACAATGACATGTACAAGACACTATGTTGAAAATGAACTTTATGACTTGGGGGAAGAGGGAGGAGTAGGGAAAGTGGGGAGGGGAAGGAGGGCAGGGTTAAAACAAAGGAGGGGGTAAAATGCTCGATAGGAAATGTACTCATTACTTTACTCATGTAACTATAAATCCTCTTTATAGTATCTTTACAATAAAAACATATGCTAGAGTATTTTGGCATATACTTGAAGTGACATGACATACCTCTTTCCCTTCTTTATCTTCTACATGGATCCATGGAAGTTAAAACAAATATGGCTCTAATAATGACTAGAGCCAGTTATATTATCCGATTATGTTACCCCTGTGCCAAGGTGCTTCTTTAGGTAACACTTTTCTCCAAATTAGCCTTGAAGATCTAGCTTAAATGTGGGTCCTCATAAGGATGAACAGTTTAGTGCTGCAACAACCCTTTCCTTGGGCTTCTTTGATCCTCATGGGTGTTATTATATGAGTCAAAGAATGCTTTAATGTCTGCCTATCTATCTTTCTCAAGTAATTCCATGGTTTAGCAGTCATTTGACACGAACCTTGTGCTCAAGGCCCTTTGCTTGCCACTCTGGCCTTGTTGTTTCACTCTCCCTGACAGTTAAATGCTGTCTAGAATTTCTGGTATACCCCTGACACTAGGGAGACTATTTGGTAAAAATAGTCTCACAAAATAGTCTACTCTTAAAACCCCACTGGCCACAGAAGACCATGGAGCTTCTGAGCATTGATCTCTCCTTCACTAGAGCATTTCTTATTACTTCAGTGAAAAGTGGTCATTTTGGACCTTCATAGAACATGACTGAAAAATGCCCCAGTTAAATTTCCTGTAGTTGGATGATTTGGGGAAAAAAAAGCATAAAAAAGTTATTGTTCTTGGACTTTGGAATTCCCGAGACTTACAGAATAGGTTTATTGAAAAACCAAATTTATATACCTACCCATAAGCTATCATTACCACCTTCAGAAGCCAACAGTAAGAATTAGAGAGTCCCAGATGGTTATTACTGCATTTGAAGATGAGTTTTAGAATTTGTTTTAAGCCATGCAAAGAGCTTGTTTGATGCATATTTCATGAGTGCTGGGTGAGAGGCAACATAAATGCAATATTTCATACTGCAAATATATGAAAGATTCTAATCAAACATTTATGTCAGCAAGAGTTTTCTTGTGTGGAAGAAAGTTAATATGATAAAAATCTTAAAGACACAAAATAATGCCCTGAATATATTAATCCATTTCAGATGATATAGAGGACAGGGAGCAGTGCACCACAAATGGTCATGTCTTCACAACTGTATTCAAGTCCAAAGCATGGTGCCGAAGTGTGGTTTTTGACCTTGACTTTCTCAAGATGCTTTTAAACCTTCACAACTCTGAGCTCTTTCTGATATACCTGCTGAGTAACATGACAGTTATAGGTAGTCACCTTTAAATTTCCTCAGATACTTTTGTGTTTCAGTGTGAGAAAACTGTATTTCATTTAAATGAGGGTAGTTACTAGTCTGAACAGTTTCTGAAGGGGAGGTGAAGTGCTTTAAAATGTGTTCATTCTAATCAGTATTAGTATCTTTGTTGTCACACTCTTGTTTTTTGCAGTTATTCTAAGTTGAGACTCCTGGTGGCCTTTGGGTAAGGTTTTAAAATTTTTCTCCAGTGAATTCATTTCCACAGGACTGTGAATTCCTTAGTTGCATTCATCATAGCTCTACCCTCTTTATTTTCTATACAGATTTGGTGAAGATGAAACAAATATGGCTCTAGTGATGACTATTGGGCTGTTGATTCCAATTATGTTATTCCCCATGCTGTACCTTTTCCTCCACTTTGTTGATTTCTCTCTATGGATTTTCCCCTATCTGGTACAGATATGAAGAATTCTGAGTGTCTAAGTAGTTCAGAAGACCATATTTCCTCCCCTCTTATCCTCATCTCACTTTACTTATTCAGGATCCAGATGTGGATATGGACCTAGGTTCTCAGTTTCTGTCTAAGCTCTTGACTTTACATATCACTTGACTGACTAGATTATTTTCCTTCAGACTGGATCATCTTCATTGAGAGGGTGGCTCTTAGCTTTTATTTATAAATCTTCTGTAACTCAGTTCCTTTTCCCTTGGCAACCAGTGTATAGCAATCTTCTGGTTGCTCTCCCTTACTTTCTTTATGCAAGACCATAGTACTAACTAATTCCACAACCTATGCTCTGAAAGTTGAGTCTTAAAATACTGTCTCTAGCAACTGGGCATCATCTCTATGGTTCTTTGTTGGGAATGTACCCCCTAGATTTCCTTCCTCATTTTTGTCCTCATTCCACCCTCTTATCTCTCCATCTTCTTATTCCTCTCTGTTTCTGAGGGTCCCATCTCAGAGGACAACTAGACAGAGGATGGATATTATGGTATGATTTAACAGCATCTTGTATATAGCAGACATTCATTAATGTTTATTTTGGATGAGTCATATTTTGATCCTATCTTGAACAGAATAATTTGTTCAAATGGTAGGAACAACTATATTTTGAGATTACTGGGGACTCCATTGATGTATGATAGAAATTGGGCACAGCTGAAGATTTCTTGTGCAAAAAAGAGAATGTGTTTGAGGAAGAAGTAGAAATTTTCTTCCATCTTTTAACACACATGTTTATAATATACCTGCATGTGCCATGTGATGTTTTCAGTGCTGAAACATTACTAATGCTAGGTTGAAAGCTTCATAGAGTTGACCCCAGCACTATTGATACATATACAGTGCCGGGAATATTGCAGATTTAAAGCAAACTATTGACAAATGATTGGATTGAAAAGGTCAAACTAACGCTAAGTTTAGCTGTCATGCTTGAATGGAACATAATTTTGTTTTAAGCCATGCAAAGAACTTGTTTCATACATATTTCACTCATGAATGCTGGGTAAGAGGGAACATAAATGCAATATTTCATATAGCAATATATGAAAGCTTCTGATCAAACGTTTATGTCAGCAAGAGTTTTCTTTTGTGGAAGAAAGTTAATATGATAAAAATATTAAAAGCACATAATATCCAAGAACCTCTGTGTGTCTTTAGCTTATTTTTAACTAAAGTCTCAATTTCATGAGTCTTTCTTTTTTTAATTAATTTTTTTATTGTGAAAATACCGTACAGAGGGGTTACAATTGCTTGAGTAAAGTAATGAGTACATTTCTTATCATGAGTCTTTCTGAAGTAAAAAATTCTTTAAAAAAAATAAAGCAGCTATATTCTTCACATTGATCAAGAAGCCTCCTCCAAAACTTCCCTCTGATCAAAATAAAGCAAATTAATTTCATTTTTCTTTACTTTAGTATCCAAACTAGTTTCTCCTGGTAAATTTAATTTTACATAACCTTGGTTCTATTATTGGCTCTGATTTGATCACTTTAAAGGGAGAATTGAAGCTTCCCTAATGACAGCTTGTCTGAATAACTAAATTTATAAAACCCCATTTGACCATTACATCATAATATTTTAAGACAGAAATATATTTTTATATGCTACACTTCAAAAGTTCAGGTTCTCCTGTTCTTCCTGAAAGTGAAGAAAGCTCATGAGAATGTGGTACGTGTGTGTGACCTGTGCTCCTCAGAACCTTTAACATAAGGATGCTCATGTTTATATGTCACATCAGGGTTTTAACAGAAGCCTGGTGAAATGGCAGGTCACAAATTTTGGAGTTGGACAATCTCAAATACTAACTGGCATTTTGTCTTCCATGTGGCCTTGGTTAAATTTAGCTTGTGTGGGTTCATTTCCTTAATTCAATAAAGGAAGTAATACCACTTATTTAGGGAAATTGGGAGGATTAAATTGCATAATGTACATACTACTCCTTTTCAGGAATTTTATATATTCTGGTTTGATAGCAACCCTGGAACACAGAGGGGTTGGAAAAACAGGCAACATGAAAAAACTTACAAAGACCTTCAAATATACTCTTGAAGGTTTAATATTTCCATTCTATACGTTAGTACAAGAAATGTTTTGGCAATATTATCTAAGTTCATAATCCTTAACTCTTGTTAAGGAAATTAAGTATTTTTAGTTGCTTTTAATAATTTAATTATATTTAAATAGTTGTGCAAAAGATTTCAAATCAACATGCCACTTTATGAGTACAGTGTATCTTGATCAATTTCACCCCTTTTATTGTTTTCCACTATGTCTCCCAACCTCAACCATCCCCTTAGGAAATTAAAACTTAGATAAAGGTCTTATTGTTTTCTTACTCCTTAGATTAACAATCTGGTAAGGAAAACATGGATACTTACATGGATAGAGAAAAATCTGGGAGGTAATATTGGCCTTGGTCTAATAACTCCCTTTTCTAGAAAATCTACCTTTCACAAGGAAGATAAGAGAGAAGAGTCTTACAAACTTTCCTGTCCAGGCTGACTGTGATCATGTTTGGAAGACAGCCTGAGCAGGAAAGTCCATGAGACTCTTCTTTCCACCCCAAAAAATACCCAAAAAGAAACAAACCCCCAAAACCAGAAGTGGAGTTGCGGCTTACATAGTAGAGCAAGTAGTCTTGAGCACAAAAGCTCAAGGACAGTGTCTAGGCCCTGAGTTCAATCTCCAGGAAGGGCAAAAAGAAAATACTTGTTAATATTTAAAAACCATCACTGAGCTTTAGACAGGCATCTGTTCATCAGTTTAGGGCTCTAGGAAAAATGGCACAACCATACTCAGTGTCCTCTGCACCATGTTTCACTGGCAGGAGAGGGGCAAACCTTTGTTCTTAGATGGTCATAGAAACACAGTTTACACTTAGAATGAGAAGTGGCACCAGGTGTCAAAATACTTGGCAACCAAAATGAGTTATGAGTAGAATAACGAACCAAGTATTTGTCCTATAAGCTCTTCTGTTACCATCAGAACCATGATCTAAAATATCGAGATGAAATACTCAATTTCTCTTTTGTTAATTACATAACTATATTCATAGATACAGACAGATCAAAAGCGGAGAAAAAGACAACCGTGAAAGATAACAATAGTCATAGGTCTCATATTAAATGCTAAGATGAGGTCAGCTACTGGACACTGCATTACACTGAGTAATTGTAATTTGCTGGGCTTATATTTTGCTAAATATTGTTTAAGCACGAACTCAACTTATGCTCTAAAAAATGGAGCCGATAGTCTGAATATCAAATAGGCAATTCCCAGATGCAATTTTAGGAGTGGTTCTATTTTCACAGTGGAAAATTAGAAAATAATTGAAAAATTTGGATCTCACTCGGTGCTTTGATTTATCAAAAAGAAAGGATTTGTCTTGTCATGTGTGAGAGATGGGTTTGGCAGGCTGATTATTTTCAAGAGTGTTCCCAGTAGGCCCTAACATGCAATCTCAACCTGAATAGAGTAACAAGAGCATGCTTTGCTGGCAGGTGGCAATCTGCATGATTCCATGAAGTCAGGGTCCCATTATCAAGGGCACATCGAAGCCTTTTTGTACACCCTGCACCATTTCCAGAAAATATTATTTAATATTTTCTCAAACCCAATTTTATTATTTTTTCTGTAGAAGATGAGGTGCTAGGATCAAAGTGTTAGACTCAAATGAGATATTTTCCATATTAATAATCCTGAGGTCATTATCATATCAGAACTATATTAGATAATAAGATTCAAGAGGCTGAAGCTCATTTTCATGTTGAGCCGCTCAGTTTTGGTAACTGTTGAATTTCATATCACCACTTCTTACTATCTGCTTACAAGAAAACACAGAAAATTATTGTCAGACTAGACATTTGCATCTTGTGGATGTCAAATGTGCCATAATTTTAAAACTGAGCAAATAGTTCCCTACAACCCAGCATTTTGCACTTAGTTGGGGCACTTAGTTAAAAATAGAAATATAGATGTTTTCACACTGAAATTGGGATTTTTTTCTTTCTGAGGTTTGAAATAACATATTCACATTTTTTTTGGTGGTGGGGGGAGATGGTACTTGGTTTGAACTTAGACCCTCATGCTTTTACTTGGATTTTTAAAAAATTTCTTTTCCCTCAAGGTTGTTACTCTATCACTTGAGGCACTGTTTTACTTCCGGCTTTTTGGTAGTTAATTGGAGATAAGAGTCTCATGGTCTTTCCTTCCTGGCTGGCTACAAACCATGATTCTCAGATCTCAGCCCCCTGAGTAGCCAGGACTACAGGAATGAGCCACTAGTGCCTGACTTCTCTCTTTTATCCTTTTAAAGTGTTTAATCTTTGTTCATTCTTACCATTTCTTCTTTTACTAGCATGAAATACCAACCAGCTGGTAGATTGAGAAGCTGCTACCCATTGTTGCCAGTGCAGCACTAATTTCTCTATGTGGAATGCATTTGAAAAAAGCCACTAATTAAGGCTATTTTGTGCAAAATGACCTTGTATAAAAGTGTTCATGATGAGATTTTAGTTTCTCTCACTTATCTGCACTGATCTGTTAAGGGTATGCTTGATTAGCATCCTGTTAGTGAAAATAAATTGCTTTGTTTTGCAAGGGCAGACTTTTCTAGAGAACCACCACAATGTATACATCCTTTGATATTGTGATGATAAAAAGAATTATTGTCATTTTTAATAGTTTACCCTGCATTTTAAGAATTATTATTTGGTACCAGGGAAGCAACTTTGTTCAGTACATTGAAACTTGTTTTTATTTGTACACCAAAAGAGGTCTGTTGGACATGCATTCTATCTCTGAGAATGACAGAAGATAAAATCCTTCCTATTGATGGTCAGTCCATCAATATTAATGTGAAAAGCCCACCAAATTAACATAGACAGTGGTAGAGTTCAAGTCTGCCCTGCCATTACTTTCTTATATAACTTGGGCAAATAATTGAACTTATTAAGGAATTCACCCCTGTAAAATTAACTTGAATAGGCTTTCTTGGCCTAACTTTTATTTTACTAAAAATAATCACAATTTTAAAGTACTAACCAGAGTTGAACATGGCAACGCATAACTGTAATTCCAAATTCTTGGGAGATGATTGTAGGAAGATCATTGTCTATGGCCAGCCTGGAGGAAAATTGAGACCTTATCTTTCAAGACACTATGTTGAAAACGAACTTTACAACTTGGGGGTGGGGTGGGGAGGGAGGATTTGGGGAGGTGGGGGGGAGGGATGGTAGGGGAAAAACAAAGGAGGAAGTTACAATCCTTGATAGGAATTGTACTCATTACCTTACTCATGTAACTGTAACCCCTCTGTACAGTATTTCTACAATAAAAACATATTAAAAAACAGGCTGTAAACAAAAGGAATGGAAGTATAGGTCAAGTGAGAGAGTGAAGCCCTGGGTTCAAATCCCAGGGTTCAAACCTCAGTACAATTATGACAAGTAAATAAATTCTAGGCAAAATTGTTACTAAAATTTTCTATTGATATATTGTTTCTTATCAGAGAGCCATGAAACCAAAGTGACTTTCCCTATATTGGATTTTGCTATTATTCTGGTAGACAAACTTAAGGAGTGATATAAGAAAAGTAAAGCTGCTGTATTTTGCTTTATTGAAAAGTAATTGGTGACATTATTTGCACCTCATGTAGTATCTTCTTCTGATGCTCTAGGGACATGACACAATTTTCTTTAAATCAGGTATCTCAACCTTATTTAAATAGAGTCCTCTATATTGTAGTTGGTAACTATTCTCACGGTGGCTTCCAGGCAGCTGTGAATTCAATACCTGGTTTATATCTAGCAAGGCCTGTAGATTGAGCTTCATTTCTTCATCTTTGTGATATATATTTACGTTGTTGCTCACTATATTTTCCTATTCTTCATAATTCTCTCAAAATTTTCTCTTCGTAAGTTTTACTTCTTTCAGAAGCTGTGATTTTGGAATGAGGTGATACCTAAATACAAAAGTAATGTCTTCTGTAAGGCAGTTGTTAAACAAAGTTGTAATTTCTTTTTTTATTATATATATTTTATTGTAAAAATATTGTACAGAGGGGTTACAGTTACATGAGTAGGGTAATGAGTACATTTCGTAGTGAGCATTGTTACCTCTTCCTTTGTTTTCCCCTACCATCACTTCCCTCCCTACCTCCCCAACTCCTCCTGCCCCCCCCCACCCGACATTGAAAAGTTTTTTTTTTTTCAATATAATGTGCTGTACATCTTGTCATCACAATGGGTCAATCTGCATCCCCATTTAAGCATTCCACTGTATCACTTCCCCTCCTCAACTTACAAAAATATATACACAATATGAAGGGCACCAGCATCAAATCCAGTGAAAACAGGGGTTATACTGTTGAGGAAGAACATACAAAAGAAATAAGAGAGTCACATAGTACATTATAAGTACATTAAAAACAATAGCAAGCAAGAAAAAATCACTTGTGGCCCTGTTTTGAGGTACATTTTGCTTAAAATTATCTCATGTGGTCATATGTACATAGCCTTTGACCTTCTCTGCTTTTCCTAGACATGTAATAGTCATTGCAAATGAGGGAAACTATGGGACCTATGTTTCTTTAGGCCTGGCTTACTTCACTTAATATAATTTTTCCAAGTCTTTCCATTTCCTAACAAATGACGCAATGTCATTCTTTCTGATGGAGGCATAGAATTCCATTTTATATATATATATATATATACATATATTCATATATATATATATATATATATATATACATACCACATTTTCTTGATCCATTCATCTACTGAGGGGCATCGGTGTTGGTTCCATATCTTAGCTATGGTAAATAATGCTGCGATAAACATGGTTGTGCTGGTAACTTTGGTATGACCTTATGTGTGATCATTTGGGTAAATGCCCAAAAGTGTAATTGCTGGGTCATAAGGGAGCTCTAGTGGAGTCTTTTGAGAAGTCTTTTGGTTGAACAAATTTACACTCCCATTAACAATGCAGTAGGGTTCCCTTTTGGCCATATCCCCTCCAGCATCTGTTGTTACTAGATTTCTTGATTATAGCCATTATAACTGGGGTGAGGAAGAATCTCAATGTTGTCTTGATTTGCACTTTCTTTATGGCTAGAGAGGTTGAGCATTTCTTCATGTGTCTATTGGCCATTCTTATTTCCTCTTCAGAGAAGTCTCTCTTTAAGTCTTTAGACCACTTACTAATTGGGCAGTTGTTTCTTTGAGGATTTGTTGTTGGGGGATTTAGTTTTTTGAGTTCTAAGTATATTTTAGATATAAGCCCCTTGTCTGTTGTATGGCTAGTGAAGATCTTCTCCCAGTCCATGAGCTTTCTATTGATCTTGCTAGCTATGTCCTTTGCAGAAGCTCTACAGTTTCATGCAATCCCATTTGTCCAACATTTCTTGGATTTGTTGTGCTTCTGGGAATCTATTAAGAAAATTTCGCCCTGTGCCAAGGAGCCCTAGAGTTTTTCCTATTCCTTCCTGTAAGGTTTTCAGGAAGTCTGCTTTTATTTCGAGGTTTTATATCCATTTGGAGTTGATCCTGTTGCAGGGTGATATATACAGATCTAGCTATAGTTTTCTACAAGTGTTTAACTAATTTTGCCAGCAACATTTACTGAAAAGGTTGTCTTTCTTCCATTCTATTTCTTTAGCTCCCTTGCCGGAAAGGACTTGGAGAAGGGGAACAAGCTCTAGAGTCCAGGACTTGGTGGTCATTAAGATATTAAATATTGAAAACTTCCTGGTGATTTAATTAATAATTTCTTTTGGTTTAATACATAAAAGGGACTTCATTGGGAAAAAAACAGAAAATTGTAATTTCTAAAGCTAGGTGACTCATGCCTATAATCCTAGCTACTCAGGAAGCTAAAATCTGAGGATAATGGTTCAAAACTATCCTGAGATAGAAACTATCCTGAGAAAAGGCATTTCTTCTTATAATTTTCAAAAGAACACTACACAGAAAGACATTAGGTATCTTATTTAATAACATTCCATTAATGAATAAACAGGACTTAATTCTAGTATAAATTCCAAAATTCATGTTAGGTAGTTGTTTCATTCAACTGATGAGTAATAGTATTGTTGTTACAAAACTAATATAAACAGTTTTTAGAATAATGATATATTTAGACTTTACTGAGAATGTGTATAATTTTTAAAATAACATATTTTATTTAATTTCAATATGTTTATTTTTTGATGATATGGGCTTTGAACTTGACTAAGCAGGTACTCTTCCACTTGAGCCGTACTTCATCCCCTTTTTTAGTTATTTTTCAAACAGAGTCTTATACATTATCCATGGGCCCACCCTGGATTGCAATTCTTCCCTTGCTGCCTTTTACATATCTAGGATTATAACAGTGGTACAAGCCATCAAATTTGGATTACTTGTTGAGATGGAATGTTGTTACCTTTTTGCCTATGCTAGCCTAAAATCATGATACTTCCCGTCTCTGTTTCTTGAGTCACTGTGATTATAGGTATAAAACAATGTTTTGAAACTTTATTATTTACAGTTTTGCTTGACAACTTCGTAAAGCATCTTTTTCTGCCTAGAATTATTTAAAGGTCTATTTCTGTCTTCACATATGATACCCATTCCACACTTGTAATATTCAAGAAAAGTGTTTGAGGCTCAATGATATATAGAGAAACACATCCCCAAATCCTTTTTTACAATGTAACCAATACTTCTTGACATTTCAGAGCAATTTCTTTTACACTTTGTTCTTTTAAATTGTACTCCAAGTGCTTTTGCTCTCCCCTTCTCTTTGAACATTCAGGTATTAGTATCCTTTACCATATCTTTCTGCTTAGAGTTGTTTAAATGGAAGGAAGGTACTTTGCTCCTCTTGGTGCACAATAATGGTCTTAAAGGCACTCTTACTCTTTAACTGCATACACATGGTTTAGAAATTAAGACTGAGGAAACACAGGCCCCACAGAGTTGAAAAAACTAGTAGGAAGATCCTGGCTTGGATACTGGGAATATATTTTGTGGTACAACCAGGAAAGTACTATAGAATTGAACTTCTAAACTTCTATATGGGTTCACACTGAAGGAAGGGCAAGGAGGGGAGCTCTCAAGGTGGGGCCCAGACCTATTTCTTCCCCAGCAAAGCCACATAAAACCCTTCTCCTGCCAAAGTGCAAAGTAGAAGCAGTGCTTTAAAATCATGAACAGTATAGACCAGATAGAGAAGTCATTTCCAGGAAAAGAAGTAACAGAGAAAGTCATTTTTCAGAGAATTCAAGGACACAGGATCGCCATCACTTCAAGCTTTTGAAGAGATATTTTGAAGAGATATGTGAGTAACTCATAGGAATGAGAATAGTTGGAACAACTGGCAAGTAAATCACAAGACTCTACTGAGAATGATTATTTTGAGCCCTACATTCAGAAAGAATGGCATGCACCTTCCACTTACTTCCATTCCAGAGTAGATACTCATGGGATGGGGACCACAATGGAACACAGAGGATGGGCTGAGGGTACAAAATGAGACCCTGGATAAAAATGAGGTCAAAAACAGAGCCAGTGGAATGGAAAAGGAATTTTTAAATCATGTCTTACTTTTAAGAATTTTTGTGTTATATCCATTATGTAATATTGGCACAATTCCTCAGACTATATTTACAGAAGATCTATAGGCACGTATGAAACTTGGCTCTACAGTAAGAAAGTAAAACTGAAAAAAAATAACACAAATGAATGCCTAAAGGAATAGCCACAAAACATAACAATACCTATTCAGCTACAACTTACCTCAGGATAAGGGTGACAAGCCAAAATGCAAATTATGAAAATCCTCCCCAAAACTTTTATAATAAAGAGATGCTCATATGGAAATTCAAACATTTGCAATATGATACACAGTAAGACTTTAAAATCAAGAGAATATATTTCTTTATGAAGCTCAAGAAACAAATCAGAATAGGTTGTTTTCATTATCTATTGGTATGTGCCAAATTATAATTTTTCAGATTGCAAAAACACATTAGTATGTCATATTTTTTTCCTGTGTTAGAACTCTTGGCATGGGATCTAACCAGGCTCAAAGATTTTGCTGGACTATTAGCTTTCCTAGAAGTTCAGCTCAGTTGGCTAAGAAGAAATCTTCATGGAGTGATATCCCTATCATATTGTATAATTTAGTCAAGGCCATGCTATCCTACCACCTTTACAAAATGTTATTGGTAAGAAACAGATTATATATACACTTAAAAGGAGGGGAATTCACAATAGGTTATATTTGCCATAGTCTTTATACTTTCCTTTGCACACACGGAGGTTTTGCTCTCTGGTAAATGTGTTCAGTTACTGTCAATTATTTTTTAGATATTTTTATAAATTTTGGGACACTTAATACTGTCATCTATGCTAAATTTCAGAGCCAGCCCCACACATGGTAGGTACAGAATTGTTGAATTACAGAGAATGTTATTTTATCTAGGAAAAAAACAAAAGATACAAAAGAGTATTTAGAGAAAGATTTATTTCTGATTCAGTTCATCATGTTCCCTAAGCATTCAGGCTTTAAGTGTTCTAAGAGATTTCCTGGTAAACTTCAGCTGGAAGCTTTCTCCGAGGTTGTAAGGTGATAGATGCTTAAGAAAAAGCATTGGTTTGGAGTGAAAATGACATTACTTATTCTATTCTGATAACCTTTCTGAACACCATTAATCTTCCACTTGCTTGTGTTCCCTATTTTTTCCCTTATTGCCTCAAATTTCCATCTCTTATTTTTGTCTTGTTTATTACCTCTCTTTATAGCTTAGCTTTCTGTCACATTATAATTTTAATTCTTGTCTAATATTATTCTCCTGAGTTGCTATTCTATCTTCTAGGATTTATTACTTTTATGTGTGAAAAGTTTCATGAAATAGAATTCTAAGGATGGAAGTAATCTTGGAAGTCTCACAAACAGTGGAGAGTTGGTTTTCTTCATGGTGCGTGTCCCACATTCTTGAAAAGCAAAGGGATTTGAGGAGAAGAATGGATTCAACAATCATAGGGGAGCTTTGGCTTGAAAGTGTTGGTCAGTTAGGGGAAGGATCTGTGCTGATACTGTTATTCTGGGTAGCTCTGTTGGGTAGCACTAGAAAATGTTAAGTTGTCCTTGTAAGTTCATGGTTCTCCGTTTAAATTCCTACTCTGAAAATTAAGCTATGTATCTTTAGCCTATAGTTTCTTCTTTGTAGTGGTTCTTTATACCATGACCACCTGAAGGACTTTCAAACAGTATATTTTAATGTCAGAGAAAATAAAACAACATCTTTCATGCACACACATTTCTAGTGTCCTCCATTTTAATTTTCTTACCCACTAGTCATTGCAGATGCTTGAGCTAGCTCTTCAGTTGAAAACTGAGAACAAAGTGAACCACATGATGTCTTCATATTATTTTTGCCATCTGTCTTTAAATATGATACCCCAGAATGTGTCTGTAAGTAGCATAACAAAATACTCCCCACCTGCAAACTTAATCAAGCTTGAAGTCAACATTTTCCAAACATAGTGATTATGTAAGGATGAAGAAGAAGATAGGGAATAGTATAAAAGAAGAAAAGTGAAAGCAGGTAAGAAATCAGTTGAATAACAGGAAAGAAATAGATATTGCCAGGAACTATATTATCCTCCTACAAACTACAGCTGGGGACCTTAATTTCCTCTCTTTGATAATTACTGCTAGAACCTCTCTTGTGCTAATAGTTTTCCTAGATCAGTTAAGAAAGTCTCATAAAACTGGAACAACATTAAGGTTAAATAGAGTTTTTTTTAAACCATTTTATCCTTAACACACTATGTAAATTAAATTACATATTTTAAATCTTCATGAATAGGTTGGAACTGTTCTACATTTGTTGATGTATTACTGTAAATGAGAAGTTTAGAATGTATGAAAATTAATTGTATGCATCTAGAATCATCTTTAAAATATATTTTAAGGTAAACTTGTGTAGTCTTTTTTGAGCTTGGAGCAAGTGTCTCCCAGGAACTTATATGTTAAAAGCTTTGTCACCAGCTTGTTGCTGTTGGAAGTGGTTGGATGCTTTAAGAAGCAGGACATAGTGCTTTAACTTTTGTGCCTTTAGGGTCATTTCTGCGAAAGGAACTGAAGGACACTGCTTTCTTCTCTTTAGCTTCCCAGCCAGGAGATGAACAGGTTCATTTCTGTAGGCATGTCTGCTGTGATGTGCTACCTGACCACAAGCCCAAAGTTTCAACCATGGATTGAAACCTCTGTAATTGTGAACACAGCTAATCTTTTGTCTTTATAAGCTGATGTATCGCAAGTGTTCATTACAGTGATGGAAGGCTAGATTATATAGTCATATTCAAACTCTCTGAATAGGAGAAAGTGTTGCATCCTGAAATATCATTAAAAAAGAATTAATTCAGAATTATTGAATGCCACCTTATTTGTTGGGAGATTTCTAATCTGAAATTTCTTTTTGGTGAATATAATGTTGTGTCATCAAACTTCAGATCCTTCTTATGAGTCCTGGATGTAGAACTTTAGTTATGGAAGCTCATATTCCCAAACTTCCATATAATAGGTTTGTACTGACTAACTCTCAACAAAGTGAGATTTTTGAATCTCCCCAATGGTCTTTCAGTTACTAAGGGAACATTAAATTTAAGCAATATGTAGACTAGATAATTCTTTGTAAGTCCAGAACGTGTTTCCATTGTACCAATGCTAAGAAGTCTTAGAGGCTACAGAAGATTATTCTCTATATACCATTCAGCACAAGTTCATAATGGTGTAGAGACTAAAGATGTTTTCTTATGCTCACATTTTCAAATACTTTATCCATATCTAGAGAATAAATGCAGATGCTTAGCTTGATTCTGAAGGTTTAATTGAAATGGGATATGTAAAACTGTGTTTCTCTGCTACTGAAAAAAGAAACAATAACACATAATATTTGGAGAGGAAAGAAGGAAACAACCACTTATTATGTTAAAATTTCAGTGATCAAAGAAGTTAAGGTTTAATTAATTTTATTAAATGAATTAATGGCTTTCCAGGGAGCTTAGTTACTCAGAATTAATACAAAGTAATATTGAAAATATGGAGGAAATGAAGACTGTAGACAGAATACAGGAAAATAACAAATATTCTCTTTTCCAGAGGTTGCAGACAAAAAATTATCAGACTCTGATTGGAAAATGTCACTTTTCATTTGTTGTTTAAATTTCTCCAAAGTATAGAGAAAGTAGGCAATACTCACCATTCCTTTTAGAAATCTTCATGACTTTAATGTGAAAAACTGAACACTTGCAAAATAAGAAAAAAACAATATATAACCATATGAAAATATTGTCAATAGAAAAGTCTCATTAAAACACCAGTTTTATTATCTATTGTATAATAAAAGAATAAGACATCACAAACAAGGAAGAATGATTTCAAGAATGCTAGGATGAATTGATATTAGAAAGGGTTTTCAAATATAGCTCATCACACAGGTTGAGAGCCTTTTTGCTTTTATTTCTCAAGCTCCTTTTCATTGAATTCAATTGTCTTTTCATCTCAGCCTGATCTGTCTTATGACTTATCTTTTCTTTCAAACACTCCGTGTCTTGCTGCGTTCTCCTGAGAATAGCGGATGTGTTCCTGAAAAGTCCCTCTTCATCTTGAAATCATTGTTACAGGCTGTCTCTTTTCCTCTATATCTCCTCTCACAACAGGGGGCAAAGTATTACTGAGAGATTAATGAATGGTTTTACTTTCATTTCTCAGCCTTTGACAAAAGTGGTAGTTCTCAGACTCGGTATTTGTCAACAATCAGGACAAGCAAATTACACTTCAACCACCTGCATACCCAAGCATGATGGGCTGACTATTGGCTCTTTTCACGATACCTCTTCTAACAGAATACATAATTCTTCTCCAATACAGCCACTCACCCATGGCTTCTGCCTATAATGCTAGCATAATTAGGGTCTTAAGAAGGGGAAGATGGTTTCAAGCTGGTCTGTGCAGGAAAGTTTGCAAGACATCTTCTCAACTCATAGGCACAGTGGCTCATGGCTTCCAAGCCAGTTGGGAGGCTGAGACTGGAAGGATTACAATGCTAGGCTAGCCCATTCAGCAAAGTTCCTGAGACTCTGTCTTCATGGAGGAAAGCTGGGCACAGTGGGATACACCTGTGTCCTGGTGTTGACAGACAGATTAAAAGTGTTTGGGGATGGGAGTGAGATTATATCCTCAGGATTGCCAGTTGTAAAAAAAGGCTCTGGAAATGTTGCTCAGTGGAGGTGCATCAAAGCATGGGGCCCAATAACAACAAAATAAAAAAATGCATCAAAATAAAAAGTCAGAAAACATTATGATGGACAGGAGTTTACTACTCTACCCTTTACTATAGGAGCTTTACCTAGCAATATACCACTCTCATTGTTTCTCACCCACTATCTAATAATGTTGATTTTTCCCTCTTGGGATTTTCAGGCTTTGTCTGGAAAGCAATGATTAGATTTGAAAGAGGAAGGGCAGTAAGGAGCTGAGGGAAGACACTTGAACAACTTCACACTGCCTATCACAACCTATGGCAGCCTAGGCTTTCTGGTTTACTAAAACTGACTTCAGACTTTGAGGCAGCTAATAGAAAAAATAGACAATTATATCATGGCTTTTAAAGATTAAAAGATCATTGTTGAAAGCAAAGAAATGTAAGTGATCTATATCTAAAGTGATAATGTGATTTTAATTTGGTGTAGATTTCTTCTGGCGTAATTGGTATTTATTTTCTGTGCCAGTAGGAGTGCTCGGAGTCAGGGCATCTTACTTTCCTGCAGCTATTACATTCACAGTTGGTACTCTTATCACTCAAGCCATGCCTCTGGTCCAGCCTTTTGCTGATTACCTAGGGATGGGCTCTCTTGTGCTTGGACCCTGATGCAAGTCATCCAGAGGTGGAACTTTGGGGCTCCAATTGAAGACTGCTTCTTCATCAGTAGATGAATATGATGATCTTATTGGAAAGTGGGATGTGGGTTTCGTTGGAGGAAATAAGTCATTATGGATCTTTCCTGGAATTATGTACTTTCTCTCAGTTTCTTGGATGGGGTGAGATGAACATCTTTGCCCTGCGTGCTCCATTGTCTTTCTACCACCATGCTCTTCCTCCCTATCTCTCAAATACTTTGGAACCAGTGGTCAGTGGACAATTTTTATAAACCCATCAGGCAAGGCAAATCTTTCCTTTGTTTAATTTGTTCATCTAAGATATTTGTCATAGCAACAAAAGGTCTAACAGAGCATTCAATAACTATATAGATTTACTTTATGTAATTTCGTAAGTTTTAATATATGCACATATTTAGGAAACTATACTACTTTTCTTCCAGAAGTTTTTTAGTTTTGTTTTTACATTATAGTGTCTGCTTATTTTTATAGTATAAAATAGGTATCAAGAATTACTTCTTTTGTATGTAGAGATTCAATTGCTGCAATATTTTCTGTTGAAAGAAATTATGCTATAGATATCCAATTGTTCCAGTGTCTTCTCTAGAAAGAAATAAAGTTTTCTCTCATTTAATTACTTTGACATGTTTGATAATGAAATACCTGCATCCATATATGAACCTTACCTTTTTATTTTTAATTTAAATATTTTTTAAAGAATAGTTTTTAGTAGTGTACTGGTTGATAATGACTGTAATCCTAGCTACTCAGGAGGCTGAGATCTAAGGATCATTTTCAAAGCCAGCAGAGGCAAGAAAGTCCATGGGATTCTTATCTACAAATAATCAGCAAATAAAAGAAGTGGAGTTGTAGCTCAAAAAGGTAGAGCACTAGCCTTGAGCAAAAAAATAAATCAGCTTAGGGAAAGTACCCAGGCCTTGAGTAACTTTAGGTTCCCATTTAGGTGAAGATGGGTCAAATTTGTGAAAAAAATTGTGAAGAAATTAAAACTCCTAAATTTTAAAAGCTATCTAATGGAGAGAGAAAAGCATGGAAGGGACTAGTTGATTGCTGTTTAAAACATCTTATTCTCATATAGAGATTTTTATCAATTTTAGGAAGAAAGCCAATTCAAGTCTACAAACATCAGACTCCATTCCATACAACTAAAATTAGAATTGAACAATAATTTTCAAGATACTTCAGGATCAGGAACTTCTAAGATTTTAGAGGCTTATATATTATTTTTTTACTACATAGACATCTTGCATTTAGAGCTTTTTACCTTAAACTTAGTTTATTTGAAATAATCAAAATAACAAGAGAGATAAAATGATCTCTTGCTTTATTATCATGGTTTCAGTGATTGACATCAAGATGGTAGAGAATCCAGGGAACAAAACGCAAAGACTGTCACATTCACTCAACTGTTTTTCATTTTATGGTTCTAAGAAATTTTAGAATTGTACATAATATGTCAAATTTTATGTATTGTACAGTGACACTGGGAATTCTGAATGATAAGTATACTCTAAGAAGCAGTTTTCTCATGGGCAATTTTCACATTAGAACAAATGCTTTGCCACAGTGATTTATTTTACATTTCAAATAAACTGCACATTAGAAGTTAGAGAATTGCTAATGGGCTTCAGATGCCTTTCCTTACTGCAATCAAAATGCTGTACTCAAGAGGAAATCTTCTAAGAGGGTGATAGGAAGATGTTTTTGTTTGGAAGATGAAGTATCTTGGTGTGCAAGTTTCTTTTTGGAGGTTCCTCCAGAGTTTAATAATTTCTCCCTTTTATGCCTCACCTCAGATGAAGGGACACTGAAATATGGAATTGGGTTATAATTCTTCATCTTCAATATTAATATCCTAGTATAAAATTTGCATTTTCAGGGAAAACTCTGAGCTCTCTTAGCTATAAAATTGTTCATTCACCGTGTTTTTAGAGAATGAAACTTTACATCAGGTATCAACTGCAAGTTAGAAAAGGTCAGGGCTATTAAAATATTTAAATTCACAAGTGATTAGGCTCAGTAAATAGTATTGTTTATTCAGCAGGCCAGGTAATTAAATAGAGGGAAATCCAGAGAGGTAACCACAACAGTTAATGTTCGTTTGGGAGTTGGAGAGCAGGAGATTGTCTATAGAACTGGTTCTGAGAGAATTTACGTAGTCTACGTAAATTAAGTCACTAGCTCCTCATCTGCTAAATCAGCTCAAGGAATTACAATATATTTCAAATCTTTTCCAGTGTTTGTAGTTTAGCATTATCTTTTGGGAAACCATTTGACATTCTACTTATGGGGAATGGGAAATTCTGATTGAAAATTATTTTTAAAAATCCGAAAATTAGCTAAGTGCCTGGTGACTCACACCTCAAATCCTACCTTCTCAAGAATCTATTTACGATGGAATTCAGAAAGAATGACACTGCCCCATTTGTTAGGAAATGGAATGACTTGGAAGAAATCATATTAAGTGAAGTAAGCGAGGCCCAAAGAAACACAGGTCCCATGGGTGCCCTCATTTGCAATAATTAGTATATGTCTAGGATAATTTTATCAGATGAGCAAAAAAGGTCAAAAGCTATGTACATATGACCATATAAGATGATGCTAAGTGAAATGAATCCCAAGATATGTACACAAGAGTTCTTTCTTTGTTGTTGTTTTTAATGTACACTTATGTTTTTAATATACCCCTATAGTATACTCCCTTGTCACTGTACTTGATTTTGATACCCTGCATCTTGCATATACATTTATCTAATTTGAGGAGGGGAGGGGGAATAACAAAATGGTGAAACAAGGATACAGGATGGCCCATTGCAACAATGATGCCCACATGACAGTATATTGGAAATGAACTTTACAACTTGTGGGGGGTGAGAGAGGTGGGGGCAGGAAGGGATAGTAGGAGAACAACAAAGAAGGGGGTAACAATGCTCGACAATGAATGTACTCATAACCTTACTCATGTAACGTAACCCCTCTGTACAGCATCTTTACAAGAAAAAATGTAATAACCCCCCATCCTGAAAATTAGCTCAGTGCCAGTGACTCATACTTCGAATCCTACCTCTTCAGGAGTCTGAGACCTAGAAATTCACAGTTGGAAGTAATCCTAGACAGACAAATCCATGAGATTCTACCTTTCATTAAGCAGTAAAATGCTGTACTGGAGGCCTGGCTTAAATGGTAAATGACTATCACCGAGCAACAAAGCCACACAAGAGTGTTAGGCCTGGAGTTCAAGCCCCAATACTGACATAAAAACTTTGAAAAAAATAATATGTAGTCTGATGATTTTCATGGCCCTATTCTATGTTAGTGTTATAGGCCTTAAATTATATATTATTCTATAATGGACATTTGGGCTGTCTCCAAACATAGCTATTGTTAATAATTTTAAAATACTATTGAAACATTTGTAGCAATTTTATTATGTTTTTTGGTAAAACTATCATGGTGAGATTTCTAGATTAGAATATATGTGTTTGCTTCATTCTACTGTTCAAGAGAAGTGTACAGTGATTTTAGTTGCTGTATGTCTTGTCCCCAGAAGGAGAAGCTCTTCCATAAGATCACACAATGTCAAGCATAAAATATGTAGAAAATATGATTAAGGCACGTTTCATGATTTGGCTGGAATAGTTGTGGTTTAGTTTCAGAATAACCAATCAAGCTTTCAGTTTTAAAACAATCTTCACAAAAATATTTTTCCTATCTGTAAGTAGTTGTACAAAGGAATTACCATTTCACAGTCTATGAAAACATGCAATGCATCTGGATCAAGGTCACCACTTTGATCATTCTCACCCTTCCCTCACTTTTCTCATTTTTATAGAATATACAGTGAGTTCTTGAATGTCCCCCCCCTTTGTCTTCATGTTTCACTCATCTGGGCCTTTTATATCACTTGAAAAATTGGAGATTTTTATAGTTGTCTCTGAGTCTTTATTCCTTGAAAGTAGTATACATTTTTTAGAAGTATCTTCATTAACACAACTGAATTTTTCTGTTTGGCTGTCTCTCACCCTTATTTGCTTATCTACATAGATTGCTATTACTTTCTTGGAGATGAGACAACTTCAATTTATTGCAGTGGCTTTTTATTAGAATCTCTTCTTCACAGATAGGAGAGACATAATAATGTTTACTTTTAATTTCGTTGTTCCTTCCTTGCTCCCCCCCCTCCAGATTTTAGGATCTATGGCCCATGATTACAGCACTCAAATAAATTTCCTTGGAGCAGTTTGCCTATCTTTGCTCTCTGGCTTTATTCTTTAGTAACTTATCATTTCTTTAAAAGAATTGGAGCTCTATGCAATCATTTTGAGATTTTTCTCTAGATTAGCACAGCTTCCCCAGGTGCAGGGTCTGAGAAGGGCAATTGATTTATTCATGGAATTGCAGATCATGTACTGTCTCAGAGAATTTTTGCCTCCTCTTGGAGAAAGGTGGCTGAGCTTTGGTACTTTTGTATCAGGTTGTAACTCTGTGAGTTTCACATGGTGGCAGACAGTGGGAGAGTGATATGTATAGATGGTCTAATCCTATTGGTTGAGAAAATTCCTCAGAGAGGGAAACAAAGTGAACTAGTAACAAGAAGGTGACAAAAGAAAGACAATCTATGTGGATAACAATCATAGTTTCTGTAGGTGCAATAGCTTTAATGTTGATGCTAAAGAATACATAGTTTCTTTTTATATTTCCGGTTGCTGGGCCTTTTGTAAGGTAGCCTCTTCAGTTCTGAGTAAATGAGCACCTTAAGTTCACAAAAGACTGATTTGCTTGGAAGAAGGTATCGGACAAGACAAAAATCCTTCCTGTAACACCAGTTAATTTTAAACTTAGAAAATGAATACTAAATATATATTATCTGTACCTATCAAAAATATAACTTCTTTCCAGAGATAGTATAGTATGTTAATTATCTACCAGAGTTTCTTTTATGCTCAAATCCCAACAACATGAAGTGTAATGGAAATTGTCAAGCTAGAGAAAGAATCCAATTCAAAATACATTAATAGGAAGAACAACAGCTGTTATAAATAGTGCCTCATATGCCTTTGAAGTATGTTTATAAATTTCTTCTGAGGCTGAAAGAAATTGAGACTACAGTGAAGTTTCATAATTCATGCAGGCAAAACTCAAATTTCAATTTCAATTCAGCTTGGCAGCAATATCTTGGGGCTCATTGACAAACATTTCTAGGTTTGGTGGAGAACCAAATTTTCTTTTAGGTCCTGGGGCTTGAAATCAGGGTCTGGGCTCTATTTCTGAGCCTCTCTGTGCTCAAGGCTAGTACACTGCCACTTCTGGCTTTTTCTTTTTATGTGGTACTAAGGAATTGAACCCAGGGCTTCATGCATGCTAGGCAAGAACTCAACCATTAAGCCATATTTCCAGCCCAGGTACTGTGGATATTGAAGTCTTTGATCGTTTTTAGAAAATCAATAGAACAAGAAGACAACTTTAAAGAGTTTTGCTTTTACTAACATATTGAGTCCTATATACCTTAAATGTCCTCTTACAGTCAAGCTGTGGTTAATTTCCATAATTTAAAGCAAAATCATGAAAAAATGTGTTCAGAGGCGAGAGAAAACACAGCCAAAGAAATTTTGCTCTTGAGTAATGTGTTTTAAGATTCCAATAGTCTAGAGTTCTGCCTTAAAATAAAGGTTTTATTAAACAGACTTGATTTTCTACATTTTTTTTGCGGGTCCTGCGGCTTGAACTCTGGGCCTGGGCACTGTCGCTAAGCCTCTTTTGCTCAAGACTAGCACTCTACCACTAAGCCACATCACCGTTTCCAGTGTTTTCTGAATATTTTATTGGAGATAAATCTCATGAACTTTCCTGCTTGGGCTGACTTTGACCTGCATTCCTTAAATTTCAGCCTCCTGAGTAGCAAGGATTACAGGTGTGAGCCACTAGTGCCCACCTTGACCACCTACTTTCTACCAAGAATGTTAAATTTTAATAGACTATAGTAAAGAAGAATTCCAAAGTCACACCCTAAGAGCCTTCTTCTGCCAATAACTGAGCATGATGAGGGTCGTAAGGCAAGACAGTTAATGCAAAATGGTGGATATTTCCTCTCTGTGTTTCTAGATCAAGGATGTTTTGTTGACATGGTTCAATCTTTCTTAGACTTTTCCTGGTATCTACAATTTCTCCTACCTTTTCTGTACTGTCCTACTTTCTTCTATGGGATCTGAATCTTCCCTTTAGGTCCTTTGGAAATGAATCTTTCACATAAGCACTCTCATACTGCGTTTTGCTTCTGAGTGGACTTTAATAAACACAATCAAAGTGGTCCAGTAAAGCAGGAGATAGGATGAGAACATGAAATACAAGTGTCATCCTGAGCAGATATCCCTGGTACACCAATGGCTAAGTGTTCATCAGTGACAGTTTAGAAAATCATTCTGAGGGAGGAATGTAGCTGTGATTCAAACATTAAGTGGTATTTGGGAGGAAATGCCTATGGAGTAGAAGATTGACCCACTAGTATTAAGTTGTGATGGCCTTCTAAAGAAGGAGAATGAGAAACTAAGGGCTGATAACTATGAAGTGTGAGAGCCGGGAGTCCTATTTGCTAGCTTACAATGTCTCTTTTCTTGGAGAAAAATAAAGATGTGATAGAATAAGAGCATTCCAGAGACATTTGAATGCTCAGTCTTTAAGAATGGTGACTTCTGCTAAATTCAGTGTTCATTGTTGTATACCTGTGATCCTGAAAGATAGCAGGGGAGATTTTAATGGATTAGCCTGAGGAAGTTGGCTTTGAAAATCAGTTAGTATGGTTAGAGCTTGGGAACATAGTCTACCTTTTACTAGAGGACCTGTAAGGTGCTTCATACCTGATCAAAGAGCTCCCTCAGAGCTCTTTCCAGTTCGTTCTATGGCATCCAGGATGATTTAGGTTAAGTCTCAGCATAAAAGAGAGACTACAAACTGAAAGCATTTCAAGATGTGGTTATGGTGCATTGGCAGGAGCTAGGGGAGTATTCTTGATGCCAGCACAGGCAACTGACATCACAGAAGGTGGTAATACCCTTCTGAAGACACAGTGGGTCATCACAATTCAGGATACAGTATATATTAAACCCGAAGCATACTCAGAGTCTGGTATCCTGAGTGAGTAGAATGAATTTGTATGTGAATAAAACTTGAACAAATGTGAAGTGATTTATAGTTATCTTTTAACCCAACTTAATGACAAATTAATTCATATTTCACTACAGAACTACTAATAGATTTGATTTTGGGCAGTATCCCAAGGCTGCTATGGATGTTTCACAGTATATTACATATTTAATGTATGTGGATGGATTAGATAGATACTTAGGAGAATAAGTCAAGAGCGATGGAAATCTGGGTGAGAAATGAGGAAAATGCCTGAGAGGGATTCCCAATGCTTCTAATGCCTCATCTCTAAAATGGGTTAACTAATGGAAAGCACTTGTGTTTGCCCATAAACACTCAAAAGCTATAGGACCCTGCCAAGAGCCTGAGAGACAAAAGAAGGAAAGAGCTAATAAACCAGGCAGTTGCCTCCATCGGCTAGACTTTTAAGTACTCGGCAGGACTGATCGGAGAGCCCAAATGTTAGCAGTAAGTTTTTGAGTTGATGAATGCCATCTAAAGAAGTATGGCTTTTAGAAGTCTGCTCTCACAGTTGTTTGCTCACTAAAAGTCAATAAAGAACAAGTACTTCATAAAACATGTTCTCAGAAGACTGTCCTTGGGTGATAGAGTAGGTTGACATTTTTGTCTAGATCACACTCAACATCGTGGCATTTAGACTTTGGCACATAGTGTGCATAAAATAAAGTCTCTCAGGAAACTAAAATGACCCTTTGGACAAGGAAAAAAAATGGCACATGATAGGAAAGACAAATTTCTTTTAATCTTTCAAGCTGATGTTGTTGCAAAATTGAAGTTTTTCAGACTTCGAAACAAAATTTATAGAACATGGACATATTTTCATAACAAATACATGCTTTTTTAAAGATAAAAGGATAGCAGATATAGCTCTCCCTCTGTGGTTAATCCTTAATCCTATTTTATATCTTAAAAATAAAAAAGAAGTTAAAGAATCAAAGAACAATAACACTGATTTTATTTTGCCCAACCGGGAAATTCAACTTAAAACCAAAACTAATTTAAGAAAAATATTATATTAATTGAAATAAGGCAAGCTCAGAGAGAGGCAAAAATGTTTTCTGTTCTATATGGAAGTTAGATCTAAATTATAAATATATAAAAACATATACAGGGCCATATGCATATATACACAAATTGACTAATACATGGCATACATAGTGGAGGATTCCCACTCCTTTGAATACCTAACTTACAGTTTAACAAAGTAAGTACCAGGATGCTCAAACATTTTTTTTTGCGGAGGGGCAAAGTGAAATAGGGAGGGGCAGACAAATGGAAGGAGGAAAAGTGGGAGACTACATTTGTGATATTCAGTGTACATATGTGCAAATGGAATCAGGTAAGTTGAGGGCATGAGTATTGTTGGGAGAGATGATGGAGAACAATGACAGTGATCAAGATGAATTATGCTCACCAACTGACGCGTTGAATTGAAACTCCTTTGTACAGCTACTTAAAGATAATAAAAATGAAGATAAAAGTAAAGGAAGAAAGCCTAGTACTTATACACTGATTTGTTAAATACTGTAGCAAATAGAATCTACTATACAAAAAGTTCTTTCCAGAATATTCCAGATGAGATCATTGCCCTCTAACTTTTAGGGTTTTAGATAAAGTTTAAATCTCTGGGAAAGTTAAAACTGGGTGCTATTTTGCCAGATTTCATGAATTAAAATTTTTTTCTGTTAAAATCATATACATAAAAATACTTGTTGACGTGTTTAGGAAGAGCATCCTCTCAGTATTATTTTAAGCCATCAACCCTTGGTCAGGTTGAATTTTTCCAACACAATATTGTACAGATAATAGCAAAATAACATTCAGCATTTTCCTCATGCTCAGTCTACTCTCCTTTGCGTACAAACACTGATTTAATCATTAACTCGAACTTAAATCTGAGTCTTATCCATTCTGTACTTTCTTTAACCTGTTTCTGGTTGGGATACTTTGAGTTCTGGGGACTCCCCTGTCTGTCCATCCCACTGTCAGGGTCTTGTCTTGACCTCTCCTAGTTTCTTGCCTCTACTACCTCAGATTATTCTTCCCTGGTGAATCACAATTATAGAGCTGCCAGTTTGTCTGAGAACTACTGGTGCACAGTATATGTAATGTTTTTCCTGGAATGGTCCTTGTCTAGGACTCCACTGTCTTGTCTTGTTTCACTTGTACTGTAAGGTCCGCTCCTGTGTTCAACTATCTGCAGCTCTTTGAACCGGCACTTTCATATTGGCAAACTGTCAAGGAGCAAATGCTTGCTCTTCTATCCAGAATACTGTGACTGCTTTTATCTTCTTAGTTTACTGCTAGTCATTGTACAAAATCATTCTCAGGTATGGGTCGTGTTTCTCAGAGAGCCTCTTGGAATCGCTATAACCTTTTCATCCTCTCACCATTGGCTTCATCCCCTACAGAGATCAATTCTTTTTCTCCTTAATACAGTGTTTGTACTTTGTGCACACAGATAGAAATAATTATGTGTATTAGATTATAATCAAACACTATTCTATTCAATTGGATTTTTTGTCCACTCAACATTGAATTTATATTGTGTACAATGTCACTTTATTTGACTAATGCTTGCTACATTGTTTTATCTATTTGTTCTTCATTTCACTGTTTTCCCTTGAGAATGTTTTCTGCTATTTCTTCTCTGCTCCATACGACTTGTTTTTTATTCATGTTCCTGTTTAATCTTTGTACTGCTTAAAACTGATTTATGTATCTGTGTATTTCCTAGTAAGATAATTCCTGCTTACTGATAAAACCTTGGGTACTAAACAGTAAAACCTTGGGTTTCTGGAATATCCAAAGAATAAGTCAGCCTGTTCTCTTCTTTAGAAGGGGACTTCTGTGATTAATTGGAGATAAGAATCTAACAGACTTTCCTGCTTGGGCTGGCTTTGAACCATGTTTCTTAGTATTACAGGTATGAGCCATTGGTGTACTACTTCTTTTTTTCCTTTTGTCTGTGTTCTCATTCCTACCACTGGGGAGATTTTACAGCTTCCTGTACCCAAACCCATTAAGCCCTCCATCTGGAAGTAGGTCTTGCAGTGTGTCACGAAGATGAAGCTGATCTGTTTGCTTTGTGTGGTTGGTTGTCTTAAGACACACTTGCTAGATTATTTCCTTTTCTTCTTGTGCTTAGGAATCCAGTAACAGAAAATGTTGTTTTCTGTCTCCTTTTCCTACTATATGAATTACAGCCAAAGCTCTGTTTATAACCAATGAGTCTAACTCCATCTTTCCACCTCCTCTGACAACCTTAATTCTCCACTCCTCACCGAAGGTAAAGTGTTATCTGCCTTGTCTGTTCCTAGACTTTAGGATCAGACTACCTGTGGTTATTACAGTGTGCTTCCTTTTGGACCGCATTTTTCTTTAGAATAATACTTGTATTTTGTAGTCTACCTTTTTATAGTTTATGATTTTATATGTTTTATTCAGCGGTGGAATAAGGTCAAATCACATATTTATAATGTCCCCTGAAAAGAAAAACTATATCAATTTCTCTGTATGTTGCCATAAACAACTTTAAAGTGATACATACTATTATCTCAAAATCTCAATGGATCTGAAGTCTAAATATGCATTAGTTAGCCTAGGACTTTATGCATAAATCAAAGTATTAGCAGGGATGTGATCTTACCTATTGTCTTTTTTTTAAAGGCCACTGATTGTTGGTAAGACTCATTTCTTGTGTTTATATAACTGATGCCTACTTTTTCTAGCTAGCAGGTGGCTGGGGAATACTCAGGGTTACCAGTAGCCACCTTTGGGTCCTTTTCTTCTCACAACATGGAAGTTGCTTCCATCTACAATGACAGCTGAAGACTATTTCCCTAACGTTTTATTTTGTGTTACAGGTCTACCTGCATAAATAAGGTCCACTCTACACACTCAACTCAATTAGTTTCCAGAAAGGGCAAAAGAAGGGAATATTTTTATGGCTCTTTATTTTTCCCTAAAAAGTAAAGAATTTTATTTGTTTACACTTGATATTGAGAGAACTGGAGATTTCCCATATGTCCGTCTATAAATGGATATTTTCAATGTCGTCAGTGATATTTTCACATAGAAGAGTTATGATTTTGCTTGCAATCTGAGGTTGGTTTTGCTTTATAATGTGTAGTTCTTTGATATGGCAAATTTATAGAATTCCTCTTACAATTCTGATTGTTCATGGGAATTGTATTCTATCGTATTTTCTGTATTACATAGGCCATCCAAGATACATATTTTCTTGGTTTGCTAATAATGTTAACACATACCTTAATTTATTTTAAACTCTATATTTTAAACTCTGGGTACCTAAGCCCAGAGTTGAAGCCCCAGGACAGGCCCAAAAGAAAACAACACCTAGGCTTATAAGTAAGTTTATACTTTTCACCTTTTTGAGTTTGTTTTTGTAAGCTATAAAATCAATACAAATTAAACCTATTTGGGGTCTAACCAAGAATAAAGGATCTATGTAATGAAAAATGAATATATGAAATATATATGTTCTAATGTTGAATAGGATTACTTCATAATACATGAGTGAATTCCTCACAAATTACATACTACACACAAAGACATATCATGCAGACATATAGTAGTACAAATTGATGCAAGAAAATAAAAGACCAGTGGAAAAGAGATATACTTCAATATAGATATCTATACTTATAGATATCTATCTATAGATAGATGTGTATGTGTTTATACAAGCATATATGTATATACATGTATATATAATTTGTACATAAACATGAACATACTTACAAATGAGGGCCAGAAGTCCATGTGAATTTGAAGTACAATAAATAAACAAAAATGCCTAATGTATGTGGAAAATCCTCTTAATTCATACCCAGTACAGCAGTGTTTTATTCTAACTAAATATGAGTATGAAGACTAGAGCCTTCTGCCTAACTTTAAAAAAATCTCAAAATTTAAAGCATGGATTATAAGCCAAAGAAGTTATTAAATTTAGTTACATTTCTATTCAAAAAGGGATGTAACAATGCTCAAAGATGATGCACTGACATCAGAGAATCACAATGTTCAATCAGGGGCTTAAGATTTCTTAAAGTAGCTGATCTTTAAAATCATTTAAACAACTTTGATAAATTGTCTTCAGGTTTTTTTTCTTTTTACCTATTTATATTATTTTATCAGAATTTTTTATTTTTTGGGTCCGGTTGTGGGACCTGAACTCAGGGCCTGAGCGCTGTCCCTCAGCTCTTCAGCTCAAGGCTAGTGCTCTACCACTTGAGCCACAGCGCCATTTCCGGCTTTTTTCTTTTTTCTTATGTGGTGCTGAGGAATCGAACCCAGGGCCTCATGCATGCAAGGCAAGCGCTCTACCACTGAGCCACCTTCCCAGTCCTATTTTGTCAGAATTAAATGGACTATGTCAGGACAGTTGTATGATTGTATAACACTAGTGGAGAAAACAAACATTATACTTCATGAAGTGTAGTTCAAGGACTATCCCCATGAGAACTTGGGAGATTGTTTTAAAATAAAGACTAATAATGCTGTGTCAGCCCTATTTAAAGTTACTCTGGGGCCTGATGATTATTATTTGTTCTTTCTTAATTACCTATAATGCATAGAAAGAATGAGTTTTTCTTAGGATACTCCAACCTGTTGCAGGTTGCTTCTATAAATTTGCTCTCTAAAGATCCACACCACTCTTTACCTATCAGTGATTATTTACATGAAACTTTAGTTGTAATATTCTCTATAGAGGAGGTTTGGTTTAGTTGATTGAATGGAATTCTTCTTTTGTACAGGTTTACACGAGTTATTTTCATTTTTTAAAACTGCGTAGTCTGAAAAACAGAAATTCTTTTTTTCTCACATTGTGTTCTATCATAAATGTTAATGATGGTGAAAAAAGGTCATAAAAAGTGGGGTAAGCAATAAGAATTCAAGAATATTTAAAGACAAAGACAGCCATTTCCCAAAATGATGTTTTTCAACTCTTGAAGTTTCTGCATGTCCAATTTTTAAGAATAAATCTTTTTAGCCTATGTTCAAATTTTTTTAAAATTTAATTTAATTTTATTTGTGAACATAGTGTACAGAGGAGTTACAATTATGTGGGCAGGATAATGCATACATTTCTTACCAAGCATTGCAGCCTCCTCCTTTGTTTACCCTTCACATCCCTTCCCAGCCTCCCCCTCCCCCCAATCCCAATCCTTCTCCTTCCCCCCCCCCCCCCCCCGCACTGACAATAAGGTTTGATAACAGCTTTATGTTTCCAGAGAAAAGTATTTACCTAGTGATAAAATCTTGGTATTATCTTCATAGCTTCACGAATGACCATAGAGTGATTGATGTTCAATTTTAAATGATTTAGGGAAATACGGCAGGCAAAACTCTTCTGTAAACAGCCATATAATAAATATTTTAGTTTGTGAGTCATATGTTCTCTGTCACAACTAATCTTCTCTGCTCTTGTAGTGGGAAAACAACCATAAAGAGTACATATGTTATAGGCCTGCCTGTGTTCTCATAAAACTTTATTTATAAAAACAGATTGTAAATTTTGCCCAAGGTGAAAGTTTTCATACTTTTTCTCAGTTGTAAATCATTCTGGCTCCTATTTGGTCTTGGTTAGGATTATTAATATTATTATTAATTTTTCCATAAAGGACAAGATTTGGGGATTGAGCAGGAGTTAGTAGAAGAAAAAATGCTTTGAAATAGAGACTAATCCACACAAAGTTAGGATATATCAAATGGGAACTTGTTTATTGTGGCAAATTAATGCTCTCACAGTATTGCAAAGGAAAAAGCTAGTGGCTTCCTATTTCCATGGAGTTTTCATGTAACATAATATCCTTTTTACTATGTAATCTTAAGCAATTATAATCAGCACTGATGCTATTAGTTCAATATAATAACTGGATGTAAAGGTCAGCTAGCAGTGCACTGAATCCATCACAACTCTCTCTCTGTTTTTCCTCCACATTTTATAATTGAGTTTTATTGTCAGACTTTTCAATATTATACTAAGATTTGGCTGTTCCTACTAAAATAAAATGATATTAAAAAGAAATACCACTCATTCATATTAAAATTTCATTTAATATAATATTCAGTTACATTAAGCAGAAGAGACTTTCATTGATTTCAAATATACCCTTGCTTGGTATGGGTGAATACAAGGGACATCATTTCTCGATTTCAGTCAGATTGAATGAATAGCGGTAGCTAATCAGCCCATATTTTATTGTTATTTTTCCTTTTCTCTTGCCCAATGACCAAGCCATCATTATATTGGATTTGATTTATACAGTTAGCATGTCTTTATTGCCTGGCCTGTATTTTAAAGTTAGGAACTTTGAGTTTGTAATTCTGCTTAACTTCTCAAATATAACTACTTAACTTCTGTCCAGTTTCTCCACAAGTGAAGTAACGTTGGAAGTTACCTTCTTCATGTAATACATGATCTGAAAATAAACTACAATTTGCTTTTAAGGAAAAATATCTTAAATTTTTCTACTATCATGAGAGAATTGTTTAGCTGATAGGCCTCAGATCTCCATAAAGCATTTTTTCAAAGCATTCTGAAAAACTGAACACCAATTTATGCAATTTCTTGGGGGGAAAGGTACCATCGCCTTTCTGCATTCCATCATATCAGCTCTCTGTGAGCAGTTTTGTCCTTAGTGTGACACGATAAACAAAAACCCAACACCAGGCAATAGTTTTCCCATGGCTATTCTGCTTCCTACATGTCATGTGACAATTAAAATTTACCTCTTCAGCTGCCACAAACCTTTGAAGAATGTTTTCCAATTTGTTGGCAAAATCTCTGCCAGAGAATGAAGAGCAAAGCAATTATATTTTAATTACCATTGCCTACCAGCAAGAATTGCTCTATGAGTTTCAACTATTCCATCTTTCTTGGAAGCGCATGCATAATGGCCAACTTTTATTCTACAGATTTCTCCAACATTATTTTTCAGAGAACATCCATGATATGAAATAAGAAGTATGTAGCAGGGGACAAGGTAAAAGTCTATGAGGACTCCTGTTCAGAACAAAGCATGTGTGGGAATTATGTCCATGGCAGTAGCTAAAATTAAAAAAGTGGATATTGGAATTTAAAACAGTAAACAAAGATGAATGCAATCAAACAAAAATGCCTCATAATATGTGACTTGATTTTCTGTTTGATTTTATTTTTGACATTTCACGATTCTTTTGCCATGCCCACATCCAATTTGTAAAGGTTAAAAGCTTACTTATTAATTAATGTATTAGCAGTAAAGGCTTTTAGAGCCAAGTCTATGTGTCAGTACTATAATATTGGGATGCAAAGTAATCTCTAGCTTCATAGAGGTATTTGAATCATAGACAGACGATAAGCATGTAAAGAGATGGAAGAATGTGATCATGTCAATCAACAATATATGTGATCAAGAAATTAAACAAGACTATGAGGAACAGTTGAGTGGAGGGAAGACTATGGAAGGTTTCTCCCTGAAAGTGACTTTGTAGGCAGGCTACTGGTGAAAGTTAGAAAGTCATATGAGAGTTTAGAGAGAGTGTTGCAAGTAAAGCCACTGCAATGCAAATACCAGTCTTCTACAAGCTTTTTGTGCTCCTGAAGCTATGTACAAGCTTTGTGTGTTCTGGAAGCTGGGTGAAAAGTCCATATGATGAACATATGGTGAGTAGAAGAATAGGAAAGGGGGTGAAGAAATATTGGCAGAGTCCCTTAGGTAAATGTAAAATGTTTAGACCATTATAACACTTCATTGGGGGACCATTGAAGAGATTTAAGGAAAGAAAAATATAATCTAATTTTAAGTTTTTGTATGTGCTGGGCCTGGGTTTGGTCTCAGGACATGGCCACCGTCTTTGAGGTTTTCCTGTTTTGCTCAAAGCTAGTGTTGTACCACTTGAGCCACAGTACCACTTCCTTAGATCTTAGCCTCTTGAACAGCTAGGATTACAGGTTTAAGCCAATGGCATCAGGCTTCTAATTTCACTTTTATTCAAGTGCGCTTTTTTAAAAATAAATACATCTTTTTTTAGTTTCCTATTCCTTTAATTATTTAAAAATTATCTTTAAGTTGTTGTATGAAGGAAGTGCTATTTAACAAAGCTATCCATAAATACAATCATCTTCATCAGTGTAACCCCTTCAACATTCTCACTCCTCTTTGACCTATTTTTTCCTTAGTTTTCTTAATTTCTAGACTGCATTCTTAAATTCTTAATTCTAGACTGCATTCTGCCCTCCTTCCCCCTTCATTCCTCTACCCTTTACCCTTGTTCCCACACCTTCTCTTGCATGTACCTGTTTCTTGGTGCTTATTTTATTGGGCTTTGATCTAGTCTTTCTTTAAAAAATACTATTTGAGCTATCTGTAGAGTGTATTCTATTTCAGTTATTTCATTTGTAACCACTTGCATACACCCCAATGTGTTTACTTATAGATTTATAGGCACATTCTATCTACTACAAATGAGGGAAAAACCATGCAACCTTTGTTTTGATGGGTCCTGTTTACTTTACTTCAAATATTTTTCCAAGTCTTTCCATTTTCTTACAATGATAAAATGTCATTCTTTCTAATGAATGAGTACAATTCCACTGTGCATATACCACATTTTTTTCAGTCCACTCATCCACTCAGAGGCAACTGGGCTGATTGCATATCTTGGCTATGGTGAATAGTGCTGCAGCAAATATGATATGCTACTGGCTTTACTATCACCTTCTTTGGGTTCTATTGGATAAATGTCCAGGAGTGGAATTGCTGGGTAATAGGTAGTTCTATATTTACTTTTTGGGGAATTGCCATACTGCTTTCCAGAATGGTTGAATAAGCTTAAATTCCCACCAATGGTGGGACACATCCTTGCCAGCATTTCTTGTTTGTTTTCTTGATTGTAATTATGGTGTGGTGAAATCTCAGTATTTTTTTAATTTGCATTTTCTTAAAAGCCAGAGATGTGGAGCATTTCTTCGTGTATCTAATGGTCATTTTTACTTCTCTCTTTAAAATTTTAATCCATTTATTAATGGGGTTGTTTTTTGTTTTGTTTTGTTTTTTTGAGCAAGTCTTGATTTTTTAGCTCTAAGTCTATTCTGGATATTAGGCCCTTGTCTGATGTATAATTTGTAAACATCTTCTTCCATTCTGTGGGTTTTCTATTTAGATTTTTAGCTATGTCTTTTGTTATGTTATGTTTTGTTATGTTTGATTTATCAAATCAGAAATGAGACAATGATATCTACTCTCTGTACTCTTCTTCACTGTACTTCTGGAATTCCTAGCAAGAGCAATAAGACAAGAGAAAAACATAAATGGGATCCAAAGCAAAAGGTAATCCATTTTTGTGGATGACATGATCATGAACTAAAGGACCCTATAGACTCCTCCCCCAAGCTAGTAGAGCTGATTTAAAAGTTTGGCAAAGTATCAGGGTATAAAATCCCCCACAAAATCAGTAGCTTTCTGTATACCAACAATGAGGAGATCAAGACTTAAATCAGGAAAGCAACCCCATTTGCAACAAACAAACAAACAAATTTTAGGAATTAACTGAACCAAACATGTGAAGGACCTCTACAATGAAACCCTTAATAATTTGAAAAAGGAAGTTGAAGATTTAAACAACTAGTTTCGTAAGCTGTTGAATGGATTTCCTGTGGACCTAATCCTCTTCCAGCCCTTAGTAGTGCTACTGTAGATACTACCTTGATAACCCCTGTTACCATCTGAAAGGGTTAACTTCCCAGGATGTGCCCTGTGTAAAGGCAAGCTCCATGTCAGTGTTATTGTAATTGCATATTGCTACTGGTAAAAATAGAATTGATTATTCACAAATGATCCAGGAGTGATAAACAAATGTAAGTCCTTAAGGGTCTTACAGTAAGTGGAAACAGAAAAAAAAACCCATCTCTGGTGGTTGTTTTCTTCATTATTGTTATTCTCTGCCTGAATAGTTTGTGCTGTTCTATATCTGAGTCTTCAAATGACATTCTGACGTTAGCCTATGTTCATCTTGTGATTTATTCTACTTTCCAGAGCCTTCCCTCTTCTTCCGGTGACTAGTTTAGATGTTCTTAACTGTGAAGTTAATTTTGTTTCAGTAAGTACAAGATAGGCAGTGGGGTGTAGGTTTAAAAGTGCAGACGTTGGAGTTAGAAAATGAAGATTTAAAAGCTAAATTAAAATATGAGTTTGAGATGATGAAAGATTTAGCACTTAAGAAAGGGCGTCCGTGACTTGCAATGTACCTCCAGCCTGGGAGGTAGGAGCTTGAGCTTTGTACTTAGAGTTGAGAGTCAGTCATGGCTGTTCACTGGCTCAGTGGCTTTGAGGGTAACTCACTTAATAAGACTCAATTTCTTCATATATTCAATGTGAGTAATAATGTCTAGTCCATAGGGTCTTTGTGAGGTTTAAGTAACAGAATTTCAGTTAATGCATTTAGGACAATTTTGGACACATTTTATACTCTCAGTATTTTATTCAGGAGGAATATTGCATCTTGGAAAAGAATGACATAGTAAGTCCTCTTTTCTAGCTGTACTGATTAAATGAATTATCTGTTACTAATATTTCTAGGATAGTTGACTTGGAAGGTTTGTTTGTTTGCTTGAGGTTGGTAGATGTATATGGCTTAAGTTCAAGCTCCTTTGATTTTAGTTTTGAGATCCAACATGCTATCAAAGAAAAACTTTGATTTGAGAATCTTTCACATAATCCATTCTCCAGAAGGAGAGACTATTTGGAGTGATAATTGTAGAAAAAAAAGAAATCTAGAATACTGCTGAGTAGAGCTACAACTCTTTTGATGTAATTTTACACAGACAATTTTACTGGAGTAATCCAAGGAATCTATTGGCTAAGAATAATTTTGATTACAAGTTATATAAAAATGAACTCAAAGTGGCTTCAACAAATCAGGTTTATTTTTCCTCACATAAGAAAAAGTTTAACTGTTCATTGAAGCTGTTAATCAATGTTTTGGTTTCCTTCCTTTTTGACACATGGTATAATTTTGCTTCTTTTCCCCTTAATGTTAGGTGTAGTTATATAACTTGCTTTGGCCAAAGGAATATGAGCAGATGCAGTTTGTGTTATTCTGGGCAGGAACCTTTAAGCAGTAGTTTCTCTGCCAAGTTCTCTTCTCTGTGCCATGGAGACTGGGGACATACCACATGACAGCCTGATGGTACACAGCCATCACTGGCCACTGGGATTTGATGCTGTTTATTGCAGCAGCAAATCTACCTGGTAAATATGCTCACTGATCCAGATACCATTAAACACATGTTTCATTGTTTTGTTTTCCTTTGCCATGCTTTGATTTTATTCCTTTGTCACTTCATCTCAAAATGGCTGCTGCAACTCCAGGATTTGTATTGATATTCAAAGCAGGGAAAATTGATAAAGAAGGATAGTATCTTGTGAATGACTGGGTTAGATGGTCTTTCCTAGTTATAAGGGGAGTTGTAAAAATGGGTATAGTACTGTCCAAAAAAGAAACCGGAAAGATTGGGAGGGGATATGATATTGAATGGGCAGTGCTTGCCTCAGGACACAATTGTCATTGGAAGTGAATTTTTTCCCCAAATTATGTTGAAGATGCTTGATGCTCTTATTAAACCTTTGGCAGATTCACTTAACATCCCAATTTTAAGTTAATAGTGAACTTTGGAAACCTACCTTTGTTTTCTCACTCTCTCTGTTCCCCAAATTGTCACTATACAGGTTATATTGTTAATAATAAAAATAAAACATTCTTGTTGCGGCAAGATAACATGAGCTTGGTCATTTCATCTCATTTGCCATATACCTTGAAGATTATGAAGATTATGACCTGATTATGAAAATGTTAATTGTTCTGGTCATCACATTCTTCCGTCAAAGAAATTCTCAAAAATGTAACTCATAATGATATCAGTTATAATCCAAAACTCTAAGGACCTTTTAGAGACTATAAATTGGCTAATGGTTTGTTTCTAACTCTTACTAGATATTAGAGCTGCTGAGTTTAAACAAGCAAGTTGTAATATTTCCATTTCGGGGATATTATATGTAGCATCCTTGTCCCACCTTTTTAAAATTAATGCCTTTAAAATGACATGACCATTTTAGAAGAATTCCACTTTTAATTAGGACTTCTTGATATGCATGAGATACAAAATCAGTATTGCCTTTTATATTTAAAAATCCTCTGGTGATAGTAGAATATGATCAACATATGTATGGGGGTGGTGGCTGAGAAGACAAGACATTTAAATAACAGTTTTTCCTAAACTTGAAGGCTCTCTTGATTTAGTTAACAAATATAGTCACTAGTCATTTTTTTAGTTCCTTGGAGAGAGCTTAATAATATAGATAAGTATTGAGCCTGCTACAGCTTGTAGCTCCTTCTTGTCCTTTGGGGCCAACTGATCATACAAAGGCTCTTCCTTGTTGTTGATATATGTAAGGTTGGGCTGCAGCTGCTGTTTCTCTGCTTTGCTCAGTCATCAAGGTTATGGCTGTGGAAGATGTGTTTATAGTTCACTCTGCAGTAGTTTTACTTCAACAAGGCATCCCACAGAGACTTCAACAGGCCCAGTATGAGACATTCTTGATAGTTTCCCCTGTGGTCTAGTGGTTTATCAGAAAGGATTCACCAGGAATTAGAGAATATGACCTATCCAGATCTACCCTGAACCCTATAATGAGGATGACCAGGTCTCAGACCTATGAATATAAGGCTAGTCTTTGGGGAGTCATCCGAGACTCACTAAACAGATTTAGAGTAAAATTAATTGAACTCTAATTGAAATGAAAAGTAACAGAGTGTCCTAAGACACACTTAAAACTCAGACTCATTAATGGCTTAATGTTGTGAACAAGATGAAATTTATTCACTAAAATAAAATGGGCTACAGATTTATGATATTGGTAAATGCAACTGCTTAATCTGTATAAAAATATTAAACTTTTCTAAAAAATGGTTTGAGCACTCTTAGGCGGGGTTCTACGAGATAACCGCCTAGCCCTTAGAATGTCTTGTCTGATAAAAGTGTCAGTTACCAGGGGGCATTGGGCCATGCCTGATGCTCTATGCAAATGATGTGATTTATGGTGTTCATATTTGGGACACATAATACATTAATATCTGAGGTGTTTGTGATAGGCCATTAGGGAGAACCCAATTATATCTGTATGACCAAGCCTCAGTTAATCCCTGGATACTAAAGGTTGGAAATACCTGAAGCATACTAGCATACACTAGTATGCATGAGCCCTCCAGGGGAAGATAACCTGGTCTCAATTGTACTCTTGTAGGAGTTTCTCCCTTTGACAGCTTTAGTCTATGCCATTGGGCTGTAATAAACTATTACTGTGAATTAATGGCTTTCCAAGTTTTATGTTTCCTATATATTTTTAATTCAAATGTCAGCTAGCTCACCACTTAAGGAGTTTTGAGGCACTGTATAACATATCCTTAAGCAGAAATTTTGGAATGTCTGGAGATTTCACCAGGAACTTTCTCTCTAAGCTTCTACTACTTATTTGGGGCTTTCCCTCTCTATACTTCTAACTCTTCAGAATTAATCTTTGATTTGATTGTCTCTAGCTACATTGTCAAGTTTTGCCCCCAGTTTCTGTCATGACTTCATGTAACCCTTTATCGTTTTCATTGCAATTATGTCATGATATCTCTTTACCTTTAAGGTGAAGGAATTGTGTCTTTTGTGTTCACTTTTGTTCTGCAAACACCTAACATAACCCCAAAACATTGCTCAATGATCAATTATTGCATAGTTGAATGAATGAGAGCTAGGTTTATTTTTACTGCCACAATAGCACTGTCTCCTAGAATGTCAGTTTAGGCCAGTCAATTGTCATCTTCAGTTCTTGGCCTGAGCATTTTGCTGATTTAGTAGGTAGAATAAAAAGGCATTAAAAAAACCTTGGTGAATAAGAATATCAAAGAAAGGTATAATTTTTCCAAATAAGAAAGTGGCAAACTGTCAATAAATCCTGTAGTCTATTTATTTCAAAGCAATACTTAACATGTAGATCATAGGTAGAAAAATTGTTACCTACCATACAAAACAAAAATTGGGCCACTGGAAGGGTTAGGTGGGAAACAGAGAGGCTTCTTACAAGTTATCATTCTTCAATTAAAGAGGGCCTTCTATTTTGGTAGTGTCTCTGCTGAGAGCATTCCCGCAGTTTTTAATAGCTCAGTCTCAGCTGTCAGGAACATTTATGTTAATTTTTCCTGTTCAGCACACATAGCAATGGCTGTGCCCATTTTTTTTGCTGATCCCCAAATCTGCTTCCTAATAATGACTGAGAGTGTTCATCAACTGGAGCTGTAAAATTTTCCTTCTGCTTCTTGAAAACCTGAGGATGTTTTAAGAGGCATTTGTTGAGGTAACAAATCACACTAAAAATTAAATGGAGCAAGAGGCCTATTTAGAGTTTATATGTTTTTTTGATATTTCAATTTTCATTTTTTTAATTTATTATGGTTTTTGCTGTATTAGTAGACTCTGGTGATAATGAAAAGGTAATATATTATTATATTATTATATGGTGTTTAGATCTAATTTGTTTTACTTTTGGGGAAAGGATGTATTTTGGACATAGTTCTAAGACCTTAACTACACATGAACATCAGGCAAATGGAGGATTAAAAATACCTCCTGTATTTCTCAGTAGATTCAAATGCTTCCTGTGTTCAATAATCGCTTCACTTTTTTCCATGGTGGGTGTATTTATTTCTTATTGTTGCCACAACAAAATTACTACAAATTTAACAGCTACATACAACACCCAGTTGTCAACTCAGAATTGTAGAATGGAAAACCAGGTGTTCAGTGGTTCAGCTGCTTATCTGACCTGATTTTACAATGATAAATCCAAGATACTGGCAAGAAATGTTCCTTTCTGAAGACTCTAGGAAGGAAACTGTTTCCCATTACCTTCAATCATTGGAAACATTTAGTTCCATGGGTTGCACAACTCAGGTTCATTTCCTGACTGGTGATTTCCTGGGTATTCTCATCTTCTAGAAGCTACCTGTATTCTAAACACTGTATTCTGCCTACCATCTTTCCCTCTCACTACTGTTTTTCTTTATTCTTGTCATTCTAGAGATTGGACCAAGGCCATCTGCATTCTAGACACCTGTCTTACCACGAAGTTATACCCACATATCCTTTCATTTTTAAAATTCAAGAAATGGAGATTTCACATAAAAGTATTTTGGCCTCAACTTCTGCCTCCCCTCCCCTCTCCTTTCCTTTTTTTCTGCTTCATTCACTTCCCAAATCTAGCTAGAGCTATTTGTTGTGCATGACTCAAGTAAACATTGTTTCCCTGATTAATCCAGAAAAAGAGATTCCTCACCTCATGGTTCCTAATCTTAATTACACTTGCAAAGTATGAAGCTGTAACGAGGTTAATGCTTGCTTGCTTGATACATCTGATGTTGAGAATCTTAAGCAAACTTTAGAATTCAGTTTAATATAAATGTTATGGTTTAATTTTAACAAATTGCACCCCTCAAAAGGGTCATGTGCTAAAAGCCTGGTCAGGAGCTAATGGTGCGATTATCGAAAGGTGATTTGATGACAAAGGTGCTAAATTTACCAATGGACTAATGGATTAATCCATTATCAATTCATAGCCTATTAAGATATAGGGTATACTTAGAATTAACTCTGTGAAGATTTGACCTTATCCCTATACCAATCTTAATACCTTTCTCTACCTTCTCCCTCTCTCTGGCTTCTTGGATGCCTTTCTTCACCACTGACTATATGTTTGATAGTGTGCGATTGCAAAATTGAGCACTGAAGTCACACTTTACATTAGGCACTTTTTAAGCATACAAGTTTTTAATCCTCAAAACAACCCTAACAGGAGATTATCATTTTAGTGATATAAAATAAAGATGTAAAGGCAGAGTCACTAGGGAACATTCTCACTATTATACCATTTTCAAGTTGTAGAGCAATACAATCTGATTTTCTTGCCATGATTATCTTGTGAATTAAAGGAGACAACGTATGCCAGAGCAGCTAGCAGAGTACTTGACACATATTTTGCAACAGAGTTGCATGGCAACTGATGAGCTATTATTTCCTCAATTTTTCCATCATCTGTTCCCAGCTCTCCCTACCTATAACCTTTAAATATTTAAAGCTGAAGAAAAGGTACAATAGCGACCTGCAAGAAGGAGGTAGGAAATTCTAGGAACAAAAACCCTGCAGCATGCAAAGTATAATGCTAGATCTTTTCCATTCTTTCCTAATTTGTGTGCTTCCAATTTAAAGTAATTAGAATTAAAGTGTTATTTTTAGAGAATCCAATGCATATTTATTTAATATCATCTAGATGCTGTCTGCTTGATATCGTTTTATCTCTGTCTGGATATTTCACACTATATTTGCACTTGTGTTTCATCAACAAAGCCTGAGTGATAATGGAGCATGTGGCTGGGCAGAGTTGCTGCAGAAGCATCAGTGCAGGAGTTCACAGGCTCCTATCAGTATCAGTGGACAACTAGCCTGGTCACATGAATATTTCTAAGAATGAAGGTGAGGGAAGGTTGGAGACAGTCCTAGGCCAACGGAGGGTGGCTGTCAATGACAATCGGAATGCCCACTAGAAGTGGATGTGTTGGCAGAAGCCTTGGAAAGCAGGAGGAAACAGTAATATTTTCCTGCAGTGGACAAAACTGAGCCACAGAGGTGGTGTGGGCTTGTCCGTCAATCCTAGACCCTAGACCCTATTTCTGTTCCTGATAAATTCCAGTGCTTAACCAATAAAAATTTTAGTAAAACTTTTTTTTTTTTGCAAAATAAAGACAAATATGCTAGACACTAGTGGCTCATGCATGTAATCCTAGACTTAAAAAGCTGAAATCTGAGGATTGTGGTTCAATGCCAGCGCAGGCAGGAAAGTTGCTAAGATTATCTCCAATTAATCACCAAAAAAAAAAAAAAAGGTGGAAGTGGAGCTGTGGATCAAAAGGTAGAATACTAGCCTTGAGGAAAAAAATAATAAGGTCAGGGACAGCACCTAGTCTCTGAGTTCAAGCCCCGGACTGGTACTAAAAAGCAAATTGAATAAATAACTAAACAATGTCAAAGTATTAGAATCTCTTATCTCTTAAAATCTCTTTCAGAAATGTATTACCACATTGTAAACAATCATAAATTTACAAGTAGGAATTAAATTGAATGATCATTTATTACTGTATTTTAAAGTTTGTCTGTTTTTACTTCTATATATTATACAAAATTCAAATTTTGTATAATTTCTAGAAAATTATTTGCAGTCTTGAATTTGCAAAGGATGACTAAAATCTCTTTCAGTTCTATTGATTGAACATTAAATTACTTAAATAATCAATTCTGATGATATGGTGTAATAAAATTGCAGATAAGTGAAAGCTTGAAAACTTATGGGTAATTAAAATACAATATTCCCAAACTACTATTGTTATATTGAATGAAATTATGACACTGAGAAAGACTAGATGTATATTCATAATTTGATGTTATATAAGTATCACTATTATACTTAATATGTTTCAAAGAAAAAAAAGATTTATACTTTAATATCTTTAATTGAACTTCCTCAAATGTTCTTTTAATACCAAGTCCCACAAATTATGTAGTGGGCCCTTTTCTTTTACCTAACTTTGTAATCTTTACTGATGTCCTTATTATTCTTGTTCTTTTTTCTGTCTAACACAATGAATCCCCTTTTATGGATCTAGGATTTAATGCAGATAATAGCATATTTCTTATTGTATAAAATGTATCTGGAACTGGATAGTAGACAATGATAACACCTGATCTTAGAAAAATTTACTGTCATTTAAGTTATCTCTTCCTTAGAACTAAGATTGTTTTTTATTGGGTTTCTTGTGATTGGAAGCTGTGATTTGTCAGTCACAAGACTGACATTTGACAGCATTGGTTTTTCCCTTGTTCTTCAACTTTACTTTCTTATGCAAGGGACAAACTACTGACTTTTAAGATGTGTTGGACACTTTTTTATTTGTCAACTTCTAAGACTTTTAGAACTTTATACTATGCTGACTGATAAGTCAATATGCATGTGATCATGCTCTCCTCAGCCCAAGGATGTATCTTATGTAATCACTGTGGACCTTTATTTTATAAGTACTTGTGTCATTATTTTCCCACTCAAACTGGTTGATATATGTTACTCTATAACAGGATTGAGACTCTTTTCTAGTACACAGCTCTTTTCCCTAAAACTTTGCCAGATGCTGGCAGTATATGCCTACAATCTCAGCTATTCGGGAGGCTGAAATCCAGAAAATTGTGCATCAAAACAGCCCTGGCAGGAAAATCTGTAAGTGTCTTACCTCCAATTAACCACCAAAAAACCCTAAGTGGAACTGTGGCTCAATTGGTAGAGTACTAGCCTTGAGCAAAACAAATAAGGACAGCACCCACGCTCTGAGTTCAAGGACCAGAACACTGAATAAACAAACAATAATAACTGGAACTACCATGGGATTCATCTATATTTTTCTGGGTATATATTATACAAACATTACATGAGCTTATTAAAGAGATTCTAGATGTCATACTTATTAAAACACTTTCACAATAGTCATATTATGCAGTCAGCTGAGGTTTCTATTGTAGCTGAATGGAGAAAATACTATTAATATTATTAATCCATAAAAAAGAATGAAATCTTGCCATACATGGAAAGATAGATGTAGTTGTGATGATGTTAAGTGAAATAAGCCCAATATAAGAAGACAAGTACCCAAGTTTTCATTCATTTTTTGATTTTAAAAAAAGTTGATTTCATACAAGCGAATAGGGATCAGTATAGGCTAGGAAGAGTGGAATGGGGAGAAAAAAGAGAGATGCTTGATAATGAATATGAAAATAGATAGAAGGGCATGTTCTACAACTGATTACAATGATTATATTTAGAATAATTTATATTTAATTTGTAAAGAACTGAAAAGAGGAGTTCCTAGGCTTCAAATATAAAGAAATGATGTTTGATATAGAAATTCTAATTTCCCTTGTGATTATACATCACATTAATGTATCAAATTATCACACCACATCCTTAAATATATACAACATAATGTATTCAAATAAATTTATGACAGGATGTATTCAACTTTAACAAAGTCTTCTGAATCAGATAATTTTCACTACTAATTATGCTGTTTGCTAGCTAATAATACCTTAGGAAATTTACTTCAATTTTTAAAGGACGTGTTTCTAGTAACTGTAGAATTTTAAAACTATAGATTAAAAATGAGTGTATATTAATTGTACAAGGGGATTTTATATGGTATTCTTACATATCTCTTCAGTGTACTTTGAACAAGTTCATATATCAGTTCCTCAACTTCTTTCCGTCTTCTCCATTTACAAATAGTATTTAATACTTAATTGTGTTATATTCATGTATTCACATCTCCCCTTTCCCCTTTTTCTTCCTACAGATTTTCCCCATCCCTGTTACTAGTCTCCCTTTTTTTTGGGGGGGGGGTCCGGTCATGGGGCCTGAACTCTGGGTCTGGGCGCTGTCCCTCAGCTCTTCAGCTCAAGGCTAGCGCTCTACCACTTGAGCCATAGCTCCACTTCCGGCTTTTTTCTTTTTGCTTATGTGGTGCTGAGGAATCGAACCCAGGGCCTCGAGCATGCAAGGCAAGCACTCTACCACTGAGCCACCTTCCCAGCCCACTAGTCTCCCTTTTACACTAAATCCGAGTATCATTGTTGTTATCTTTTTATATCTAGCTTTTTCATATAAGTGAACACATATGATATTTGTGTGTATTTTTGACTTTGATTTCTCTCAATCAACTTCTATTCCACAGAATGAAGAATGAAATATTATAGACTTCCAAAAAGCTTTTGGCTTCTCCTTATCTGTAAAACTTCTCTTAGAGGCTGAGAGATTTGATGACAGCTAATTGGACATGTAGGGTTACCTTAGGAATAAATGTTATATGCCCATTGTGGATATTAAGATTGCTTACTGAGTATTTATTTGATTTTTTGTTATTGTTTTTTAGTTCTGTCATCTTTGACAGATATTTGCTTCTTAATAAATCTATTTGGCAAAAAAATGGAGTCAAGGAATAATTTTTACAAATCATCTTACTACTATCGATATGTTTGTCTTGATTCTGGGACTTTATTCTTTCTCTGTTCTGTTGGTGTGTTTTTCATGGAAACCATTGGTTTTTACTTATATTTTACTTCTTTATATCTGCTAACATTGTTGAAAGTCCTTCATGTTCAGGTTTTTAGTAGGTATTTTTTTCAAAAACATGTTTTAACGTATTTTATTAGCATACATTAATTATACAAAAGGGGTTGTTTTCATCGTGATATTTACAGACTTTCCAATGTGTTCCAGTTGAACCACCTCTTCTATTGCTCCCCACTCTCTTCTCAAACAGCTTCAACAGGTTTCATCATTTCAGTCTTACATATGCAAGTGAAGAATATGGACCTTACTCAACATGACTCACCTCTGTATCTCCACCATCTTCCACTCAAGCCCCTACCACCCCCAACTCAAAGAGCCAGTTTTACTTTTCTACCATTATTTCATTAGTGTGCATTGGTTATGCCAAGAAGTTTCACCATGGTATTTCAGATGCATGTATTGTTTTCATCAGGATAACTCTCTCACACACATTCTCTTTTTTGTATATTTATTATATACATATGCATGAAATTTCTTATGAATCCTATAATTTCAAGAACACTTCTCTATTTTGTTGGAATTCATTTAAATTGATAGTTTATTTGAAGGCATATTAACAGCTTTGTAATATTAAGTGTTTTATCTGATAAAATGGCATGTCTTTTCGTTTGCTCAAAATTTCAATGATTTGTACTTTTCTGTATGGGCATTGTATATGTTTAGTTAACTTTAGAAATCTAATCTCTTAGGACTGTGGTTGTAACTTGGATCCTTGATCTCACACCACTATTTTGTTGTTGTTGTGTTATGTTGAGAAAAGTTTGTGCGCTTAATATATTAGGATCACTAGAAAAACATGACTCACTAAAGCATATTAATAAAAAAAAGCCTTGGAACAGAGCAACTGTTAAAACATAAATCGTTATCGTATATTCAGTTTTTTGTTTTATGAGTGGGATGAATTCTTCAAAGAAAATTTATACTCTGTCCCCTCATTCTAACCGCATTTTCTCTGAATCTCATTTCTTAGCAGACTCAAACGATATGTTTCTGACATGCTTCATTGCCTGCCGCCAAACTAGTATGAACCTGTGTTTTTTAATCTTGATTTTTATTACACTGGAGACAGAATTAAGGATTGCAGCATGACTAATGCACATTTAAGATAGAATGTTTATTTTAAGCTGTTTAAAGCAGACTGACCACTTAACTATCATTTTGCTGCCCATTAAGTTGTTCGACATTAAAACAGATCTTTTCAGAATTAAAATGCAAAGCCAATAATACCAACTACCTCAGTTTTGATTTTGATGGTTTTGTTTTGCAGATTATTTTTCTAAGCTAACATATAATGGTCGCCTATCTAATCCGTGATCGCAAGCTGCTGTAGAGGCCTAGGTGAAGCCGTTGAGACATTTTATCTAGTTGAAATAAAAGGCCCAGACAGAGAGTCATGGGACAGGCATGTTCATTTTGATTTTTTTGAATGTTCATGGAAAGGGATTTGGTGAGTTTCAATAGACATGTTGAGTCCATGACCTGAAACAGACATGGTTATGGACATAAACAGAACGCTTGTTCATAAAGACTTAAGTCACAAAGTAAAGCAGTATTGTGTTTTGCTCAAACATAAGGGTCCAACAATTTTTTTTGTCCTCTATTTTTTTCTTCTCCATAGGAGTTTGTGAAACAGATTAAAATAAGAAAGATATTATAGGGAATATAAACATAACTGATTGAGTATTTGGTCATTTGGGACAATCACACTTTGCCATTTCTCGAATTTTTATCAATTAGAGTAAATTTGGTAATTACATAAAATTCAATTCATGGAATTTGCTAATTCCATTAGAATAATGGTTATTACAATTAAAAAATTCAGAACCCAAACATGACTGTTACACACATACTATTGTGGACCAATTAAACATTACCATGTGGGGTACAAAATCAGAATTATTAGTTTAATTGATGTATGGGGAGATAAAATATAGAAAGACAAAGTCTTATAATTAGAACTCCTTTGTTCTTACTTTGTATAGAATGGTTGTATTTTATTGCACACTTTATTGTTTTGTTGATTCTTTTGCCAAATTCTCTCTCTCTCTGTTAACATAATGATTAGCACTTAAATATGTGTGGTTAGTTGGCTGATTGACAATATCAGTATCAATGCATTGGAGACAAATATATATCAAAATTATTTTTTTGTGGTGCTAGGAATTAAACCTAGTGCCATACACAGGCTTGGTAGGTGTTATACCTCTAAGCTAAATTCTCAACTTACCTGGTAATTTTCACTGATATGTAAAATAATTTTATCGTGTAAGTGTCCCATGATGTAGAGAATCTTGCTCCGTAGCTGAAACAATTATAAATGAGATTTAATCTGTGTCCCTCAAGATACAAAGAGGCCATTATTACTCCTAGATTCAAGTAATTAGATAAGTAATTGGAGGATAAAAATACTAGCAACATTTTTATCTCAATCATAAAATTATAAAATTAACTTGGCAATTGTATACTGGTTATATTTTCTCTGAAGACTTTATTGTTATTTGTAGGATTATCAGTTTTTTAGTGGCTCTGATTGTGATTGACAGCCTTGTGAATAATAATGGAGCTAACATTGTCAATTTTGCACTATATTATTTTTGACAAAACAAGACATGATTTCTTGTTTAAATTTTTCCATAGGTATGGAACCAACACTATCAATATTGTAGATATAACATTTCCTTCATGAACAGCTGTCCCAGGAGACAGTTACTATTTAATCTGGTAATATTTGGTCAAGATCTGTTTGTGCTACTGATGCCAGATGCAAAAGTTCAGATTAATTAAGGGACAATAAATATTCTCTGATTATAAATCAGTTAGGTTAAGAAAAGTACAGGATTCAAAATCAGAACTAATGTAATATAAGTTGTCTATTGCTTTTGTCTACAAGAAAAGCAGCTGTATTTTTTCTTTTTTCTTTTTCCTTTTTTTTTTTGGGGGGGGGGGGTCCGGTCGTGGGGCCTGAACTCTGGGCCTGGGCGCTGTCCCTCAGCTCTTCAGCTCAAAGCTAATGCTCTACCACTTGAGCCACAGCACCACTTCTGGCTTTTTTCTTTTTTCTTATGTGGTGCTGAGGAATCGAACCCAGGGCCTCAGGCATGCAAGGCAAGCGCTCTACCACTGAGCGACCTTCCCAGCCCCGCAGCTGTATTTTTTCTTAATGTGAATATTTCCTAGGGACTTAGTGATATTTATGTACACTGTAAGCATCTATTTGAACTTAAAAATTAAATTACTTGTGTTTTAGATACAGTGTCATTTAAATCAGATATATCCTCTAATGAATTACTATTAAAACAGTATCCTTTCAGTAAAGACAATGGGCTATATTTTAGAAATACAGCTACATTAGCTGTATTTTTATTTTTTATTAACTTTTTTTTGGTCTAGTCATGGACCTGAACTCTGGGCCTGGGCACTGTCAGTCAACTCTACAGCTCAAGACTAGCGCTCTACCACTTGAGCCACAGCACCACTTCCAGCTTTTTTTTTCTGCTTATGTGGTGCTGAGGAATCGAACCCAGGGCCTCATGAATGCAAGGCAAGTGCTCTACCACTGAGCTACCTTCCCAGCCCAGATTTTTATTAACTTTTAAGTAATTGTGATTTTCTTTGGCTTAGTGTGGTTGAATATTTTAGATGGGCTGTTATTAAAAGTGAAAAGACAATTACCCACAAAAACATACATTACTCCTGTAATCCTTAACCATAGCTATACTGTGAGGGTGGAAGTAAACAAGAGAAATAAAGAAGAATTAACAGATAAAAAGTGAATGAAGAGCTAAATGTATGTGTAAGGACTGCTCATGATCTACAAATGCAATTAAGAATGGTTAAGTGGAAGAATAGGAAATGAAGTATAATTGTATTTAATAACAGAGCCCAGGAGTGTAGTAATGCAGGATCAGCTCAGGAGAAAATCAGTAAGATCTTATATCAACAAATATGTCAAATGTGGTGATTATGCCTATACCCACAAGCATATGGAAGATATAAGTAGAAAAATTGCTCTCCAAGATCAGTCCCAGGCAAAAGTTTGATATCTGTAAAATAGTTAAAACAAAAATGGCTGATGAAATAGTTCAAATTGTATAAACAGTATCTGCTTTCTGAGTTCAAACTCTAGTTCAAGTCCTACAGTACAAGAAAAACAAAGAGCATGCTGTCAAATCTGGGTTGTCAACTTGAATGATGAAGACATGCTTAGTTTAGTAAAGTAGAATTTGAGATGATTGTATCATGAAATCTCTGGAGGAGTCAATGGTTTAGTCAGTTGATGGATGAAATATGTGTGGACACTACTGGGTTTTTGTAGAACAATGGAAGATGTTCTAACTTGGAATGTGTGTTTCCTCTTGACTCAGCTCTTTGCTCTTCCTTCTATTTCTTTCTACTTCCTGGGCTGCCATGATATGGGAAGCCTTATTCTAAGAGGCTCATCTGCCAGGACTCCAGAGCCTACATGCCACAAAGCCAGTAGACCATGGACCAAAAATCTCTGAAACCATCAACAAAATAAATTGTTCATTCTTTAACTTCTCTGTGTCAAATACCTTGTCTAACACAAGAATGAACTGCTCAAATAGTATTCAAATAGGCTATTGGAAAATAGTTTCTTTTAACTTTTAAAAGCAAATCTCAAAATCTCAATTGAGGTAACAGTAATACCAACATGAATAAGTATACAACCATGTTAATTAGAATTTAATAAATACAACTTCTATTTCTCAAACTTACACTCTTTTCCCTAACCTTTTTTTTGGGGGGGGGGTCTGGTTGTGGGTCCTGAACTCTGGGCCTGGGCGCTGTCCCTAAGCTCTTCAGCTCAAGTCTAGCGCTCTACCACTTGAGCCACAGCACTACTTTCGGCTTTTTTCTTTTTGCTTATGTGGTGCTGAGGAATCGAACCCAGGGCCTCATGCATGCAAGACAAGCGCTCTACCACTGAGCCACCTTCCCAGACCCTCCCTAACCTTACTACCATCAGCCTGGCCTTTTGTAAAGCTTTCCATTTCCCTTCATGTACCCAGTTTCTTTCTCTGCTCATCTAAATTTCCCAGAGTTCTCATTTCAGAACAAACCTGATTCATTTCATATACCAGTACAGGGCCCACAATGCCTCCCAGTAGTCCTATAATAGAAGTTCAGCCATTTACAGCTGAACTCTGGATTCCTTCCTATCTAATTTGCCATTAAGCTCTCTATGATGTCTTCTCTTCTTCAAGCCCACTACAATAATTGACATCACCTTTAATTTATTGGTCATTTCCCTTATGATGCTTTCTTCTCCCTTTGGCAGCCTTTGAGAATTTTACCAATTCTTTAAAACCTGCTCATTGATTGACAGACTTTCTAAGAAGAGTCAGTTACTCCATCAATATGTTTGTTTGTTTGTTTGTTGTCATTGTTTTGTTAGGCCTGAGGCTTGAACTCAGGGACTGGGTGCTGTCCCTGAGCTTCTCTGTGCTCAAGGTTAGTTGTTGACCACATGAGCCACAACACCACGTCCCGTCAATATTTTTTGTAGCATTCTACGAATACCTCTTCTATTCACTCATTGTACAGTATTGTGACTACAAGTTGATGTGTCTCTTTTCCCTATAAGAAGAGCATCTTGGACCTTCAGTCACTTACTCCATTAGATGATTGGGACATATCTTATAAGTTCAAATTTATAAGAACTTTGTGTGTATACAAGTTTATTATTGGTGGCCCAGAAATTATTCTCAGGCAAAACCTGTAGTAGCAAAGTATATGGAACATTGCAAAACTTAGTTGATAATTATGACTAGAACCATATGGGTTAGATGAAATCAAACAAATTGATTTATGATAAAAAAAAAAAACCTTCGGTGTGTCTAAAAGAATTACTTACATTGCCAACTTCTTTCTTCACTTTTTCTGCCTGGGAAATTCTGAGTGCTTTAAAAAATGATTACATCCAAAAGGAATAAAATAGCAGCTTTTTACATTCATATCTCAAAATAACTCCACAGATGGTCTTCAAACTTTCCAAGAAAATAAACTTTGGAAAAAATTCAAACACAAAAAAATTGCAACCTAAAAATAAACCCCTCAACTCCAACAAAGTTATGGATTGAAGGTGACTAAAGATAATTTGACTTGGACTTAGGTAACAACATTGTCATTTTCTAAAGAAAGATGTTGAATTCAAATGTTTTTAATATGCACATATACATATATGCATATATATTTGAGTAAATGTAACTAGTAATGTAATCTCAAGATTTAAATTTTAGTTCATCTTGATGATTAGCATATCATCCTCACAAGCATTGCTAGTGATACTAAATTGTTATGGATTATTTATCAATTACTTTATTTGGTGACCTATGTAGTTTTCCTCATTCTTTGGACAGTTTGAGAAGTGCTAAAGACTTAAGTGCTAAGACACTTAAAGGGGTTCAATAAATTTTTATTTCAGTTTCTTTTTCCCTTACTGTGGTTCAATGTGAAATATTAGAATTCATAGTCTTAGAGTTAAGTTTGACAATACAGCATGATTCTGAGCAGCAGATACAGATGAGAAAATCTAAGAGAGAATTTCTTTGCAAAGATTTTCATGGGGGAGATTATGCTCGTTTGCTTTTCCTGATATTTACCTATACATTGATGCATGTGAGCGCAGTAGGCATTAGATTCATGAGGGAGAAAGGATGCTGAGGAAACAGGTGCAAGAAACATCTGGGACCATAACTTGACTGTTAGGAAATATCTTCAAAACAAATCACTTCCACATTAAACCACAGAAATTACTAATAATCTTGTTAATTTAACACAAATGCTGTAAGTTTAGTCTCTTCAATATTATTTAAGATTATTTCCCCCTCTTCTCCATCCCTCCCAGGATGGCCTGAACTTTCAAACCGATTTCCCTTTCTGAAGCCAGTCTCCTCCTTCCTTGTTGAAGTCATGAAACTATGGCTCTATAATTGCTCTCTCAACTTGTATATTTTAGTTGTTAATTTTCAAAAGCCATTATTTAGTTATAGTACTGCTTTAATTATACTATTGCTGTTCATATTTATGGAAACAAACACAACTGTAAATAATTCAGGTCCATGTTACTATTCTTATTTTACAGATGATGAAATGGAAAATCAGAAGATTTTGTAACTTGTCTAAAATGTTACCGCTCAGCTTGGGTGTTGTTCCTGAAGTCCTTTTCACTCAAGGCTAGCACTCTATCTCTTGAGCATAGCCCCACTTCTGGCTTTTTCTGTGATTAATTGTAGGTAAGAGCCACAAGAACTTTCCTGGTTTTGAATGACAATACTCAGATCTTAGCCTCCTGAGTAGCCAGGATTACAGGTGTGATCCAGCAGCACTAAGTGATACATATAATTTTTTTAAGGTTCAATTTTATTATAGCACAATCCAAAGGAGCTCTTTATATTATAAAATTAATATTTTTCTCAATGATGCTGTTTGAACTTAGGACCTGGCACTTTTTAATCAAGTGCATTATCAATTGAGTCACGTCACCAACCCATTTTGCTTTAGTTATGCTTCAAATAATGTCTACTTGTCCCTGAAGCTAAATTAGACCACATTTCTCTTTGTGCTTCACGAGGGTCTGAAATGACCCAGGGTATACCACCATACACATCTTTTATTGTTTGAGATAGCTTCTGGAGAATGTTTTTCCGGGGTTGGCATTCAATTTTGATCCTCCTGATTTCAGCCTCTTGAGTAGGTAGCTTAACAAGTATAACCCAACTTTAAAGTTAACATTTTCATTTTAGGCACTGATATAATAATTAATGGCAATAGCATATGATACAGCCTAATAGTTAAGTAATATGTGTGTGAGAGAGTCTTGAGAGAGTTCTAACATTGCATATGGATGTTTCTTGATCAATTCAAAAAATTCAGATTTAATTAATTCAGCTGCTCAATAGGAAATACCATAAGTAGGTTAATTATCGTTTCCAAGGTCATAATTTTATTATATAAGTAGTACCTTAATGTTATGATGCCTGACAGTCTTCTTAACACTCATTAGTTGCTCCAGAAATAATCCTCAAATAAAGACTCTTTTGTGCTTAGTCGTCTTTTGGGGAGTAAAGAATGACATAAGCATTTTGAAATAAGAAAGCTATCAGCTATGATATAGTTCCTGTTCTGGTGTTCTCCTCAGTTATACTATCTTTTTGAAACAGATGGTTTTATCTAGAGCATTTTCTCTGCATGGTCTAGAATATTTGTATTCAGGCCACCTACCTTGTGAGGACTTTAGAGCCACGTCTACCTTAGAGTCACCACTGAACCTGAGCATTAAAAAGTTGCAAATTTAATTTTACCCTCTTCTATTTGTCTTCTACTTAGTGAACTTCAGCAAGGAAATAATTTTTGTACTTATCTTTATATTTCAAGAACTTGGGTCATAAGTAATAAACATTTGATGAGTGACATGAGTTACTCAATTTCAAGATTATTTAATGTCCTGTGTACATTTTTATAAAAACAAATTTATCCAAAAACTTGTTCTTTAAAAATTCCTAATGATATTTAATGACTTAATTTTGAGTAAATATGCTTACTCAAAGTGTCTATTTGAAGGAAAATAAAATAAAGTGAGACAAGCTTCAGTTTTGAAGAATAAATAAATATGTGGAGATATACTCAACCATTTAAGAAATGGAGAAGTGTGTGGTAGCAGATACTTCTAGCTATAAAGACTATCACAGCAAAGTCCCTCTGTCATTTCAATGGCATTTCATCAGTTGCTGTGTGAACACAAGGACATTTGTATAAAAGTCAGCTTAAGGTTAGATGAGCGAGAGAAAAGGCAAATGAAGGCTAGAGACTGACCCACGTGCATGGTAGTTGTAAATGCAGTCAAGTTTTTATTTAATTTAAAAAGTTTTGCTTTGTTGCAACAATTTTTGTTGTGAAGTAATGACAGATGGACTTAGAAGGTGAGTCCAAGATTATGTAATTCTTTGTGCAGAAGAACTGTAAGATTTGTGGCGCTGGCCAAGCCAGTCAGCCATGAGCCAAGATCACTTCTAATATTTTTGCTGAGTATTAAAAACTCCATGTTTGACCTGTCTCCTGATACCAAAGCATCCTTATAGTTAGTCACTTAGACAACAAAGTAGGTCAAAGCAGCAGCAATGTGCTTCCTGTGTTACTGCTTAGGGGTGAGGATTGGTGTTTATGGTCTTCAGCAATATTGCTGTGCTCACTATAATGTGTGGAGGCTCTTGACCTCTCCTGTGGTGCACCACACTGTGTGTGCATGTGTTACAGAGCCTTCCTCATCCTGGAAACTAGGACAAGTGTGTTCAATGCTTATGATGTACTGTGAGATACAGAGACCCAGGAGACTCAGGTTTGCTCTCAGCATTCACAACACTGTGGTAGGCTACTTAGTTAGACTGCAAGGGAGCTGACAATTTCAAATCCTTGCTGGTGCTTAAAAGTTTCTTACTTGAACATCTGTGCTTACGGGATGAAGAAAATTTGATATCAAAGTTGAGTGATGTCTAAGAGATTACCCAGGTCTTACACATTTTTCTATGGACAAGTGCAAATTAACATAGACAACTCTGTGGCATCACAAGGCACAGTGGCTCTGATGTTCTGAACAACTTGGAGATTTAACTTTTACCATATTGAGTTAATTAATTCTTAAACTTGAGGTAAATAGATTCTTGAGCTAAGTAGATCACTTAAGCATGAGCCTTCTGGATGTTACTTACTGGGTGTGACACTAGAGAAAGACCAAACACTTTTACTTGCTCATTCAGGAAATATCATGCATATATAAAAGCTGTTAAATTGTTCTAGTGAAAAGCAAAACTGTACTGAAATATGACCATGTTAGTGACAACGAAATATGGAGCTTTTATAGGCATTGAAAGACATGATTATACATATAAAAGAAACATTAAATAGTTCTGTTGAAGCAAAACACTGTATTTAAAGGCAGCTAAGTGAATAATTCAGTAGTAAGAAAATAGGAGTTAGGGTTAGTTGCAATACTGTGTACTTTCATCATTGCTGACTTTTGAGGTTCTTTAACATGTCTAATGTCGCATTAAATGCTCACTAGGTCAAAATGTACATCATCAAACAAAAGCTTGCTACTGCTGGCCAGAGAATCAGAGAGCAGGAGAAATACAAAAGAAAACTAAGGATTTAAGCCTGATATGTATGCAAAAATTCTACGGAGAGATATTCTTTAATTCAAAAACCTTTGCAATTGTGATCTTCCAAATTTGGAAGATCTATTTATAAACACTTAACAATCTAGCAACAATAACTCTCCAAGGCGGTAGAATTTTAATTAAATGTCTACAGGCAATCTAAGATGAGGTAAGTGAATCTAAATTTGAAAAGGAAGTGATCAGTTATAATTAAAATAGAGTATTTCTAAAGTGATGTAATTAAATGATGGAATGTACTTTGGGCCCTGGTTCATTTATTCAATAATTGACCAGTTTCCATCTACCACCCACTGTTCTCATTCTTAAGGAGTGCATTTTCTAGTAGAGAAGGAAGCAGTAAACAACTACCTACAGCATATTTTATTTAATTAACTACTCTAGTAAAGGATCAAAGTTGTTTGTAGATTAATTTTTGATGAAAGCAGCCCTCTAGTATTATAGAAGAAGTAGCCTTAACAATAAAACTTGAATATGTATTAAAGTTATTGTAGACAAAGAAATTAGAAATGAATAAAACTAAAGCATGAAATTGTAAACATTCTGTACAAGCTCAGGAGAGGAGGGGCAAGCTGGAATATCAATTTAGTTTTAGATTAGCCACTTTTACAGTCTTTATCTCTCTCTCTCAAAAATTGGTATAAAATTACAATTCTGCTGAATGAGTAAGTTCTAATACTGTACAAAACAGTGCCTATTGTTTAAGAAGCATGTATAAATGTATCTATGTATACATACATATACATACTTACAGTTTGTATATCAGGTCAAATTTATGTTGTGTTCCTAACACACATGTACACACAGAGAGAAAAGGTAATTTTGATGGTGATGAAACTTGAATGAGGTGATAATGTCACAGAAGGGTGCAAACTCCTTAATTATATTCATTTTAAATGTAGAATGATATACCAACAATACATCTATAAAGCTATTAAAAAGATGAATTAAGGCCCAGTGTATGTCTACTTTTATTTATCGGTAGGATAGATGTGATTAGGCTTAGTTCTGCCATGTAGTTTTCTAAGAGACTTTATTTATTTATTTATTTATTTATTTATTTATTTATTTGTCAGTCGTGGGGCTTGAACTCTGGGCTTGGGCGCTGTTGCTGCACTCTTCAGCTCAAGGCAAGCGCTCCACCGCTTGAGCCACAGTGCCACATGGGTTTTCTAGTCGTTTATTGGAGATAAGAGTCTCACGGACTTTCCTGCCGGGGCTGCCTGGCCCGCGAAACTCAAATCTCAGCCTCTTGAGCAGCTGGGATTACAGGCATGAGCCACCCCCGGCCCGGCAGAGTTTTATTTTTTTGAAGGCAATCTCCCCTTCGGTGTATAGTCTTTAATATATGAAAAAGAAAAGTAGTTTTTATTTTTATATACTATCCGTTTTCTATTTTTAACTCCAGTCCACTCTGCATGTCCCTTTGTTGTTGCCTGATAATTACCTAATATGAGAAATACTGACATTATTTAGTTATCTCTTTATTGCTTTAATCAAATAGAATAATAAGTTTATGGATTTGCAAATCTAATGTCATGCATATTTGTTGTTTGTTTATTGTTGTTAGAGGAAAATCTGGCGGTTCACATTATAAAGCTGAAAGTGATGGAGTATTTCTTCTTTCATAATATATCAAAATGTGGAAAGAAGTACTTTCAAAAAGTTAGTGGCAATGTAGTGTCTGCCAACATAGCAATGAACTTTTTGTGCTTAGCTACATTAAAATTCATTGTTTCTCTTCCACTTTAAATCTTTTCAGTAACAAAGATTATTACTCATCTAGAAATCATGCACTGTTACTCAGAGTTCCCAAGTGTTGATCGAGTTCAATATATGGTTTCATCTCAACCATTTATTAATATTGCTATTGATCTTTTTAGAAAAAAAATTATTCCTAGAAGCTGTAACATTTAGTATCAGATAAAAGGATTTTTTTAACTTCAGATTTTATCAATGCCAGTCATTTACTCACACCATCAACCTTAAGAACTCTGTTAAATATCTAAATTTAGTAATAGCAATTTGCATAGAAGGCACTATTTGAAAAGTAAGTTTCAGTTTTTGTAAAAAATCATAAAAACTTCAGTTTGTAAGTCAAACCATTTATTATTTCTTTTCTTTTTTTTTTGTTGGTTGTGGGACTTGAACTCTGGGTCTGGATTCTATCCTTCAGCTCTTCAGCTCAATGTTAGCACTCTACCACTTGAACCACAGTGCCACTTTTGGATTTCTGAGTGATTTAACGGAGATAAGAGTCTCATGGATTTTCCTGCCCAGGCTGGCTTAGAACCATAATCCTCAGATCCCAGCCTCCTGATAGCTAGGATTACAGGCATGAGCTACCAGTGCCCAGCTATTTCTTTTTTTAATATGCATTTTTACTGTAAAGATACTGTACAGAGGGGTTACAGTTACATGGGTATGATAATGAGTACATTTCCTATGGAGCATTGTTACCCCTTCCTTTGTTTTTCCCCTACCATACCTTCCCTCAGTACCTACCCAACTCCTTCCACCCCCTCACCCCAAAGTTGTAAAATTCATTTTCAACATAATGCCTTGTACATCTCATTGCTACAATGAGTCAACATGAATCGTTGTTTCAGCATTTTGTTATTTCCCTTCCCTCCCCAAATTAGAAAAATGTATAAACAAGATGAAGGGTAACAGAATCAAATACAGTGAAAATAGGGGTTATACCATGGGGGAAGATCATTAAAAAGAAACGAAATAAATTACATAGTAAATTATAAGTACTTTAAAAACAACAGCAACAAAGGGAAAAACCCTTGTGTTTGTATTTTGGGGTTTATTTTGCTTAACACCATCTTATATAGTCATTTGTACATAGCTTTTGACCTTTTCTACTTGCCTGGTAAGATTATTCTAGACGTATACTAATTATTGCAAATAAGGGAAACAATGGGACCTATGCTTCTTTGGGTCTGGCTTAGTTCACTTAATATAATTTTTTTCCAAAACTTTCCATTTTTTAACAAATGGGACAATGTCCTTCTTCCTGATGAAGGTATAGAATTCCATTATATATATATATATATATATATATATATATATGTATCATATTTTCTTGATCTTTTCATCTACCGAGGGGCATCTGGGTTGGTTCCATATCTTAGCTATAGAGAATAATGCTGCGATAAACATAGTTGTGCTGGTAGCTTTAGTATACCCTAGTTTGTGATTCTTTGGGTAAATGCCTAAAAGTGGGATTGTTGGGAGTCTTTTAAGGATTGTTGGGTCATAGGGAGGGAAGCTCTCTGTGGAGTCTTTTGAGGAACCTCCATACTACTTTCCAAAGTGGTTGAGCAAGTTTACACTCCCACCAACAATGCAATAGGGTTCCCTTCTCCATCATCTGTTGTTATTAGATTTCTTGATTATAGCCATTCTAACTGGGGTGAGGTGGAATGTAATGAAATGTAAATTAACCTGAATGTCAATCTAAAGACATAATCAGAAAAAAATAAACTCCTTAAGAACTTGAGATGATAGATGAAAGCAATAATTAAAGCAATTAAAAAATACCTCTTGCTTAACAAAAGTAATCTACAGGTACTGTAAAGCAGTGATCTTGACTAAAAATTATAACTAGAAACTTATTTTTTCACTATTTTAAATGAGAAATGGTAATATATTGTCCATCACCTTTAAGGTGACAATATTCTAAATAGAGCTACCTTTACATATAAGAAAAATCCCACTGCATATAGGAGGCCACGCCTACAATCCTGGCTGCTTGGGGAGTCTGAACAAAATTGAGATCAGCCTGAGTGAAAAACTTTATGATACCTCATCTCAAACTTTAAAATATTAGGTACTTTTATAAATAGTTCCAGCAATGTCCCAGACACACTTGAATTTTCCTATTACTTAGTATGATTTTCCAACACATGCAACTTTGACTTTTAATATTAAAAAAAATTACAATTGAGCCACAGCTTGAGAATTTTCTTTACACTGTATTTTGTTGGAAATGTACTGAACTTTAACAAGAAAATATTAATTTTTACTAAATAGACACCAGCAAACAATCTGTATATTGCAATATGTATATTCTATGAAGTTTGAATGGGAAGTCCCTGAGAAACATATATGAAAATACTGACCCTCTAGATTCCATATAGGCTGTATGTATATGTTAAAGAGATGGAAGGAGTCTAATTCATGAACAATGGACATTTATTTTCTTTAGAAAAATAATACAATAGCAAAAAGAGAGAGAAAGACTATGAAAAAAATCAAATCAAAGCTTCTAGAAATAATAGAGGCATTGATGTAATAACCTTAATTGATGAGTTAAATTGAATATCAAAAATAACAGAAGAGAATTATCTAAAAGCTACATCTCATAAATTTTCTTGAATAATTGCAAATTAAGAGCCAATTAAGTAAAAAAAAAATATATATATATATTTTAGATAAGATAGAGCCAGGCACAAGTGGTTCATGCCTATAACATAGCTACTTAAGACGCTGAGCTTTGAGGATTGCAGTTCAAAGCTAGCCTGAGTAAAAAAAACTCCGTTAGACTCATATTTCCAATTTATCAACAAAAAACTAAACAATAATGGAGGCATGGATCAAGTTGTAGAGTGCCATCCTTGTACAAAAACATACTAAGTGAGGTCATGAGGCTTTGAGTTCCAGCCACAGTACTGGCACAAAAAATAAAAAGAAGTAGAATTTCAAAATTGCTGGAAAACAAACAATGTAGAAAAGATAATATTGTCAATAAATGGTTTTAGTACTTTGGATATTCACATACAAAAGAATGAAATTAACTTCTCTCTCACATCATGTATAAGAATCATCTTTAAATAGATTAAATACTTAAATGTAAGACCTAAAAATATAAAACTATAAGAAGAAACATGGGGGAAAGCCTCATGACATAGTTTGGGCAATGAACTTTTTTTTCTTTTTTAGGTATGACTGTGAAAACCCAGACAACTGAACCAAAAATAGACAAAAGGGATAACTACAAACTGAAAAGCTTCTGCACAGCAAGGGAATTCACCCACAGAATAAAGAGACAATCTATAGCATGGAAGAAACTATTTGGGTTAACAGCTAAAATATATAAGATGCTAGAATTCCATAGCAAGAAAATAACCAAATTCAAAATGTCTAAAGACATATATGTCTAAATAGACATATCTTAAAAGAATGCATATATCTATATCTATATATTTATATGTAAATATATATGGACACCAAGGTATTCTGAGAAATCATTCACTGTCAGTCATCATCAGAGAATGATAAATCAAACCCACATAGCTCCAGTAAGAATTATTTTAATTGAAGAGATAAAGTACTAGTGAGGATATGGGAAAACAGAACCTTTGTATGCTTTTGAGATGTATATTAGTAGAGTGTAGAGATGTAGATTAGTATGGTCTTTATGGAAAACAGGATGGAAGTTTCTCCATATCTTTTGTTAATGCTGTTGCCACCATCGTCAGACTCCAGCTTCTTCAGTCTTTGTACATGGACTTCAGGGATCTTCCTGGCCTCTATCTTTGGTCCTTCTTGTCCTGAAGCATATAGCTTCTTGTACTGAGCAGCTACAGGCTTTCTTAGCTTTTAGCTGCTCAGCTTGCAGATATTTGGCTTACTTGTTTATAATTCTATACATTTTCAATTCGCTTTGTGCTTTTAGAGAACTCTGACTACAAGGCTATTTGTAAACACCCAGAAGAGCTTGGAAGATCTTATATTAAGTAAAATAAATAAGACTTAGAAATACAGTGTGTGATTTTACTTATATATGGAATCTAAAAGCCTTGAGCTCATAAAAGAGTAGAAAGAAATAAGATGACTAGAAGTTAGCATGACATAGATAGATCTTGATCAAACTTTACAAAATTTCATTTAGATAGGATAACTAAATATGAGCTTTTATGTATAACATTGATTTTTGAAGTTCATATCAATGTATTACATTCTTGCAAATGGCTAAAGGAGTAGAATTTGTATTTTCTCAAAACAAAAATAAGTATGTGACATAACACATGCATTGATTAATTGACATTGTACAATGTACATTTAAAAACATAATGTTACATGAATGTTGCATGTATCCATGCTAAATAAGTACTTTACCATGTGTATCCCTCTAATAATTTCTCCATAACTCATTAGCACAATGACAGTTCTTTTTTTTTTTTTTTTTGTCAGTCATGGGGCCTGATCTCTGGGCCTGGGCGCTGTCCCTCAGATCTTCAGCTCAAGAGCCACAGCTCCAGTTCCAGCTTTTACTGCTTATGTGGTGCTGAGGAAACGAATCCAGGGCCTCATGCATGCAAGACAAGCACTCTACCACTGAGCCACCTTCCCAGCCCCATATTGACAGTTTTTGTGTTGCAGACACCACTGATATAAAGAACAGAGGTCACTACTAGCATTTATGATAATATGGCTATATGAAATTAATATTTATTTGTTATTTTCAAAAATTTTATTCTTGATGCATTATTTATTTATGCTTATATAAATACTACATTTATAGCCCTGTCAGCAGAAATTTCTTACATTTTTTTTTGTTTTTTTTTTTTTAAATTTAAAATTTTATTTTATTTTATTTGAGAACATACTGTACAGAGGGGTTACAATTACATGGGCAGGATAATGCATACATTTCTTACCAAGCATTGCAGCCTCCTCCTTTGTTTACCCTTCACCTCCCTTCCCAGCCACTCCCCTCCCCCCCACCCAATCATACCCTCCTCCCCCCCCCACACCGACATTGTAAAGCTGGTTTTGACATGACATTTTGTACTTCTCATTGTTGCAACAGGTCCACCTGAATCCTTAAACGACTTGTTTGTCCCCATCTCCTCCACATGTTATACTGACATCAAATATAGTGAAAGCGGGGGTTACACTGTGGGGGAGGGAACATTTTTATACATTACATTAGGATTTAAGAATACAATAGAAAAACATAGACCTCATGATTCCCCTCATTTGACATAACTAGAATGTGCCTATAAATCTACAAGTACATCTAGACATGATTAAGTAAACAGAAACCTAAACATTCACATAAGGAGAACAAAGGAGGATATTCTTAGGAGAAGATTAAAAGTCTCAATAGCTATGTACATATGAGCATATAAAAAGATGCTGATTGAAATGAACTCCAAGAAATGGAAGTAAGAGGTTTATTTATTTATTTATTTTCTTCTTAAAGCATTTGGATTTTATTTTATTTTCATCGTAAAGGTGGTACGCAGAAGGGCTAAAACTACCTAAGTCAGGTAATGAGTACATTTCTTTTTGAGCAGTGTTACCTCTCTCTCATTTTTTCCCACCTTCCCCAACTCCCCTGTTCCCCAAGTTGTAAATTTAAGAGGTTTTATATTATACTGTTTTTGGTGTTTTTTCTTTCTTTTCTTCTTTCCTTTTTTTTCTTTGATTCACCTTTTTTGGCTGTTTTTTTTTTTTTTTAAATTCTGTACCCCTTCCTTTGTCTTCTGTGTAAGTTTACATGATTTGGGGAGAGAAAGGGGAAGCACAGAAATAGTGGAGCAAAGGGTGAGCTCATTCAGCTGTGAAACCCACTAGACACTATGTTGGAAATGAACTATACAACTTTATGGGAAGCAAAGTAAGGAGGAGGAAAACTGGGAGAAAAAGAGGGAGGGGTACCACTGTCCAAAGGGAAATGTACTCATTACCTGACTCATGTTACTGCAACCCCTCTGTATATCACCTTTATGATAAAATTAAAAAATATAAAATAATCAATAGCATTGCTGTTGTTTCTTTTTTAAATTTTCTTTTCTTGTAAAGATGCTGTATAAAAGGTTACAGTTAACATGAGTAAGGTAATGAGTACATTTCTTGTTGGGCATTGTTACCCCCTCCTTTGCTTTTCTCCACTGTCCATTCCCTCCCCTTCCTCCCCTAGTCTCCTCACCCCCCCAAAGTAGTAAGGTTCACTTTCAACATAATGTCTTATGAGTATCATTGTTGCAATGGGTCATCCTGTGTCCTTGTTTCAGCATTTTGTTTTGTATTGCTGTTATTTTCATGTTTCGTTGGGAATCTATAACAGACATCAGACATGTTAGTTTTAATGAGAATCCCAGAACCCCTGAAATAAACTGCATTCCTTCACAATGAGCATGTTACCTCCACTGTATATCCAAGCTGTTACACATGCCATTATCAGCCTCAATTTCTGAATAGTGTCTATAGATTTATTCAGAGATGCCATTTCTTCATTACTATACACAACCATTGTTTTGTCTTATTTCATTTTTCTAGCCTCTAAAGGCTACAGTGAGATATGAATTCATGTCACTAAATTGCAGATTAGACTCTTTAATACCCTCGAATGCCAAAAGGTTTCTAATATGAACAAAAGGAATTATATACTCAGTTTAAAAGAATAAAGAAAAGAAAAGAAGCAGCACATTAGTTTGTGCAGTCTGTGAAATGCTGGGCTTCAAAATGAAAGTGACCCTAGGAATGACAAAAGAGTAAAATCAGAGCATTTTCATTTCATGTGTCAATTTAAAGTTAGCCTATCATTTTGAGTGGCTGAGTGATAATCTTGGTGTTGAATATTCTAGCTGAAAAAAGACAGATATTTGTGTGATACTGTATAGCTTTACAAAGTGTATATTTCACATTGATACTTATGTCTCTGCTAGACATCATTAATGGAAAAGGGAAGATGGGCAATAGTACAGAGTAGTAGTGAGCAGACTGGCAAAATAAGAGCTCGCACCACAATTGAACACCTTATAAAGTTTTGAATACTAGAACTGCTAAACATCTTTTTTGGGGGGGGGCATGGGTCTTGAACTCAGGGCCTGGGCACTGTCCCTGAGCTCTTTTGCTCAAGGTTAGAGCTCTACAAGTTTGATCCACAGCTCACCTTCCAGTCTTCTGGTGGTTAATTGGAGATTAACTGGATTTTCCTGCCTGGGATGGTTTTGAATCATGATTCTCAGATCTTAACCTCCTGAGTAATGCTAAACATCTTTATAGAGTTTATGTGGTTTAATTCCTCAAAATTGTGGCCCTTGTTAAAGGACAGACCTGTATAGGAGACTTTGTCCCTCAGTTTAAGGAGCCCTTTAAAAAAAAAAAACTGACAATGAGAAAGGATCCTCCCTATCAGTTAGAGAAGGTGAAGAAGGTCAACACCTTCTTCTCTTCTTCTTCTTCTTCTTCTTCTTCTTCTTCTTCTTCTTCTTCTTCTTCTTCTTCTTCTTCTTCTTCTTCTTCTTCTTCTTCTTCTTCTTCTTCTTCTTCTTCTTCTTCTTCTTCTTCTTCTTCTTCTTCTTCTTCCTCTTCTTCTTCTTCTTTCTTCTTCTTCTTCTTTTCTTCTTCTCCTCCTCCTCCTCCTCCTCCTCCTCCTCCTCCTCCTCCTCCTCCTCCTCCTCCTCCTCCTCCTCCTCCTCCTCCTCCTCCTCCTTTCTTCTTCTTCTTCCTTTCTTCTTCATTTTTGGTCAGTCATGGTCAACTCAGGGCCTGGGTGCTGTCCTTCAGCTCTTCAGCTCAAAGCGAGCATTCTACCACTTGAACTACAGCACCACTTCCGGTTTTCTGGTGGTTTATTGGAGATATGAGTCTCATGGACTTTTTCTGCCTGGACTGTCTTTGAACCGCAATCATCAGATCTCAGCCTCCTGGGTAGCTAGGATTACAAGTGTGAGTCACTGGCGCCTGGCCAGGTCAACTTCTTATAGAAAATAAGTCTCCTCATGGGCCACAAATCAAGTAAGTTAACAGAATTTAAGATTTAAAGACAAGGGGAAACCAATGCAACAGTAATATATTGGAAATGATTTGTACAACTTGGGGGGCATTGCAGGGAAGGAAAGTAGGAGAAAAATGGGAGAAGGCATTGCAGGGAAGGAAAGTAGGAGAAAAATGGGAGAAGAATGAGTTTGACAAGAAATGTACTTATTACCTTACTTGAGTAACTGCAACTCCTCTGTACATTACCTTGACAATTAAAAAGAAAGATTTACAAAAGCAACTGGCTGTACCATGAAGGTAGACAGGCATCTCCAAGACTTATGTAAGAATCTTCCATTTTTCATCTTCCTCATAAGATAAAAATTGACAGGAAAAATTAGACTTCCTTCTCCTACAGCACAGGAATCTTAATGCATCAAATAATCACTGGGGTTTTATAAATATATCAGAGTTGAATTCATCCTTAGGTAATGTGTCATCATTATTCAACAACTTTGACTCAAATGAATTCCACAAAATTAATAAATTCATATAATCCACTATCAGGTAATTCTTTACTAAAAATGCTCAATTTGTTATCCTGTTAGTTGCTACTCTACTAAAAATGAAAATCTAGCAAATTTAGTTTCTTGTAGTTGACATGATAAAAGAGCCTAACTACTTATTTTGTTGTATTTACTGTAATTTCCACTGAAAATTATAATAATCTCGTTAACAGTTGATAGCATATGGCTGATTAAAAAAAAAAGAAGAGAGTAGTAAAAATCAACAGCCTTAGCGTATTTGGAGATGGTATGCTAATAATAGCAGCGTGTAATCAGGGAGATTTTCTAATAGTGATTGAATGACTCAAGCAACCTGTTTTACATATGTATGGCTGGGTGATAACTCTCAGAGTATTTATGATGACTGAATGAAATTTTATGTCATAAACCACATATGATTTTTAAACATAAAAATTCCAAGTTTAAATTTTGCATTAGTAATTTTAACAACCACTTTATTAACTGTATTGTATTATAAGCTGTCAAGCTCTCTTATAACCCAGTTAAGCTAGGTTGATCTTTGGGGTCTCTCTTTTCAATTTTTTTTAATGGAAGGGAGTTTCACTATTAAAATTGAATAAATTTATGAAAGGAAAGAGTTGGGAATTTGAAAAGATTTTACTAGATCATGTAAAAATGATAGAATCTGAGATAAATGACAGAGACTGATAAAATAAATAAGAGGGTACATCAAGCTTAAGTATAATGTAGAAATACTTGGGTGATACAAAAGGCAAAATGTACCTTTAAATGTTTAATTTTTATGGGGCGATAGCAATAAAGGGAGAAAATACTTATTTTCATTTTGTCATTCTTGAAGTGACATTTCAATTTTAATATCTCTGTACACTTATTCAGTAAATTATATTTTAAACCTAACCTTCTTGGATAAATATAGGTGATCATTATTTTTATGAAATATTTCTGCAGTGCATTTTAGCTTTAATATATGAATAGGATTTAATTTTGTCTCTTTAGCAAACAATTATTTCATCATATCAGCCATTGGGAATATTATTTCCCTCTCCAGTTTTCATTTGCAAAATTTCATTATAGCGTGATGTGGTTACCATCTGGTGTTTCTTATATAACATTATACTCAGGCTTTTGAGCTTTGCAATAATAATATTTCAAAGCCAAATGGAAATCCTTTCTGAGAAAATAATTTCTTGTGAGTAATACATTTACAGAACATAAAATGTAGTCTAAATTTTGCTTTGTATACATATTGGAAATATGCCTATGGCACATTCAGCTTGAAATGTCTCTATTTTTTAATTAATGGGTTAAAATTTATCACTGATTTATTATTTTATAAACATGATACATTCCCTGGAATTTGCCTGTGATTACCCTTTACTCCTCTTGTTCCCTCTTTCTCCTTTCATTCCTTGTCTGCCTCCCTGGTGAAATATTTTTTTTCCCTTTGGCATCTATTATAAACTTGGCAACAAAATTTCACTTGTAAATTTAGGTCTGGATGTATTTCAACTGTAAATATAATTCTATTGATCTATAATAATTCATATACATATAAAGAAATTAATTTATATTTCATTTTGTTCTTAAGATAACCTGAGTTGCAGTGTGAATGCTGAACACATAGTTAGTGTGTCAATAAATGTTAAATTGTATTAACTTTATATCATATATTTTATGGGCTCACTTTACAAGGCTGTCCTCTAGACATAATAAAATTTCACTCTTGATTAAAATGGTCTCTGTTTTTTTTAGTAACTGTTTTATACAAGTTGGTTCAGTTGCACTTTTTGTGTCTTTTCTTTTTTTGTGTGAAGTTACTGTACAGAAGGGTTACAGTTACATGAGTAAGGTAATGAGTACATTTCCTTTGGAGCATTGTTACTCACTCCTTTGTTTTCCCCTATTATCCCTTCCATCCCCACCTCCTCAACTCCTCCCCCCTCTCGCCTCCACCCCCCCCCCCAAGTTGTAAAGTTCATTTTCAACATGTTGTACTGTATGTCCCATTGTTACAATGGGTCAACCTGTATCCTTGTTTCAGCATTTTGTTATTTCCCTTCCCTAAGTTAGAAAAATGTATACACAAGATGCAGGACACCAGAATCAAATATAGTGAAAACAAGGTTATACCATTGGGGAAGAACATACAAAAGAAACAAAAAATAACATCATACAGTGACAAAAAACCCTCTTGTGTCCCTATCTTGGGGTTCATTTTGCTTAGCATCATCTTATATGGTCATATGTACATAGCTTTTGACCTTTTCTACTTGTCTGGTTAGATTATCCTAGACACATACTAGTTATTGCAAATAAGGGAAAACATGAGACCTATGTTTCTTTAGGTCTGGCTTACTTCACTTAATATAATTTTTTCCAAGTCTTTCCATTTCCTTACCAATGGGGCTATGTCATTCTTTCAATTGCACTATTTTGATGCTTACTTACAGTAACTTGACTAATAAACAGATACTATTTTGTAGGTATTTGAATGCATAGTTTCTTTTAGAAGCTAAGATTTTCAGATATAAAAATAAACAATATGTAGTAGTTAGTATACAGGGATTGTTTTTCCTATAGCAAAGTGACAAAATGAACTATGCTTCCTGATATTTGCTCCTCTCTTTGACTCATGTTATTGAAAGTAACAGAAATGTGGCTGGATGGCCCACAGGTCCTTTCATGAGTATTCTTGCAGCTAGCTATACTTTAATCTCTGGGAACCCTCACTGCCATGAAGAAAGCAACCGACAAATAGAAAGTCCAGTGACTCCAAGATTATAATCTTTTAGAAGGAAGCCAAGGATCTAACTACCTACTGAGCTCTGAAGACAAAAAAAAAAAAATCCACCAGACTCTAGCTATTCCAGCCAGTCCAATTAACTAAAGAATTCAAAAGATGTGTCTAGCTTAAATCACTTTCTGTCATCCGTACAAGAGAATATGTGCAAGTACCTGCCAGTTGAGTCATTTATTCTTTATTCAGTGATTTTTCATACAGCAATGCATAGCAATATTCCATTGCGGTGTGAACTCTGCGGATGGGAAGTTCCCATTTGAGTTGGGGAAGGCAGAGAACATGAACAGGTACTTGAAGGAAGAAAATCTTGGGCAAAAGGGACCATCTGAAGAAAGAAGTTATAGAGCAGGAAATGATACATTTTCCATGTAAGAAATCATTAACTGTAAAATCTTGCCTAATAACTTCTCTCAAAGTCGAGAGTTATTTTTGTAAACACAATTAGGGAGCCTGAAATTGGAAGTTCACTCATTTATTCATAGATTGATTTCATAACCTTTTAGTAACCCACAATATGGTCCAATGGTGAGGGTCAGAGGAGAATGATAGAGGCAAAGTAGGGGTAGTCAATTACTTTTGCAGCAAGACTGATGGCAGAGGGAAGGAGCGAAAGGAGATGGCAGCTAAGGTACTTCCATGAAAGTGGAGGAGGGATGCTGCCAAAGGAAGGAAAATGAGATAGCTTTGAAAGAAAGATACTTTCCAGAAGTGTAATTCAAGGAATGAATTTGGAAACTGAAGATCAGAAGCATGAACAGAAAGAACGGCAAGCCTTCTTCCTATGAGGCAGACAGAAAACAGGATGTAAGGATGAGGTGACAGGACCATTAATATTTTTATTGGAGGTGATATTGTTTCAAATAGCATCCACTGTCCTGTGGAATGGAGGGTACAGTCCTGTGGAATGCAGAGTACAGTTCTGGCAGGGAGAGATGGGGAGGGCTGTAGTAATTTTCATGGTTTATGTGCTGAGGAGTGGTACAGGGATCCAACTAGCAATGAGTAAAATGAATGTGGAAATGATGGCCCAGCTGAGGTCAGAAATCATAATTATGATTTATTTGAACTGCAGCCAATCACCACGGTAATGGAAATTTCTCTTATAACGTTGATCCCAGAAGCAAAAGGGAAAGAGACGGATAGCAGAGTCTGCGTTAGAAGGAGTTTAGGTACAGTTTCAACACTTACCTTGGCAAATAATGTTGCATGTAAAAACCACAGGAAATAATCAACACCAGTGTTGTGCTTGAGCATTGACTCTAAATTCTTAGAAGACCTTGGGAAAAATCACAAAGGCATTTAGCATTTTTTGTCATAAATGAAATGGGGATGTTTAGCTATAAAATTTCTTATGATGATAAATTGAGAACATTTTACCAGTGTGGTTTATTAACTTTAAGGTGTGATTTTTACTAGGAAGTGTCATTTTTTTCTCTTCGACTGTGGAAATAGATTAATTTCATGGATGACCAATTTCATCTTGTCTGTTGTTGTTTGCTAATATATCTTGTTTTGTCTGAATCTGTAGAGAACCCTTTTGTTCCCCACAAATAAATTTACTCCTTTTTTGTTACATTCATTTTTGTCTATCTGTAGCTCCTCTACTTTTCTCTCTCTTCTTTGTTTTATTAAGTTGTTCTTTTCCAGCATGTTTAGCAAAACACCAAGAATCTCTCATTTTTTGGTAGATGAATTATGTGCTATGATGTTGTTTAGTTTTCTTTTCTATGGAAGCTCTTAATTCACCTCTGCTAATATGTTAAAATTCTTCAGTCTTGTGAAAGGAGTATCCTAGGAATATGTTTGGTTCTTAGCCTGGTTGATCTAGAAAGAAAGTATATCTAGCAATTTTCCTACTTAATCCCTTAAATCATATTATTTATTTATTTATTTATTTTTGTCTGTTGTGGGGCTTGAACTCTGGGCCTGAGTGCTGTCCCTCAGCTCTTCAGCTCAAGGCTAGTGCTCTACCACTTGAGCTACAGTGCCACTTCCGGTTTTCTGGTGGTTTATTGGAGATAAAAGTTTCATGGATTTTCTTGCCCAGGCTGGCTCTGAACCATGATCCTCAGATCTCAGCCTCCTGAGTAGCTAGGATTACAGGTGTGAGCCACTGGCGCCTGGCATTAAATCATATTTTCTTATAGTTAGCAATTTACCATCATCATTTTAAAATAGAGTATTATTTGTACAAAGTTCTAAACTCATAATTTATAAGTGAGATCTTATTGGTGCCATTAGTTTTTTTAAAAATTTGATTCCATTTATCAAGGTAGGGGAAAACAGAATATGAAATATTATAAAACAAAAAAGAGAGAGGTAATTGTGCCATGTTGTACAGTGTTGTGAAGGTCTTTGTAAATGTACAACAATTAAAATAGTTGCTAACTTTCAATAATCAGGAGATTTTAAGTAAATAATGTTTCCATTTCCCTTGAAGGAAACTGTCTTACCACTCTGGAAAGTACATTCCCTATGAAAAGTAATAAGGGATAGGCTGGGTATGTTGCACACAGCCAGTTGGGAGGCAGAAATAAGAGGATTACAGGTCAAACCCAACTCAGGTATAAAACTAGCCAAACGCTATCTCAAAAATAAGTGAAGCATGGTGGCACGTATCTGGAATCCCAAATATTTGGAAAGTGGAGACTGGAAGATCATGTCTGAGGGCAGCCAGGACAAAAGCCTGAACCCTTGAAAAACAAACTAAAAACAAGAGTCAATGTGTGTGTGTGTGTGTGTGTGTGTGTGTGTGTGTGTGTGTGTGTGTTTTGCGGGGATGAGGGTAAAATCTTGTAAGTGTAAAACCTTGCTTAGCAAGCGCAAGTTCCTGAGGGAAATCACCAGCATGTCAATTAAATTAAAAAGTAAAAGTACTGATGGATTCATGGTGTGGCAAAGTTAGCTGGTGAATTTTGTTCAATCACAGTCCCCACCTGGCCCACTTCACACAAGTTACTTATAAGCTTGATTCTTGTGAACATTTTACTGTGTAATTCCGACTCCAAAACTTCAGAGTATACACCTTTCACTAGAACAATACTTGATACTGAATCATTTCATAGATTGGAATAAATGTTGTATCATTTATTCAGTACAAGGAAATTTTGAGATGGGTACATGGATTTCAGGATTATTTGAAAGAATGTTTTAATGCTCTAAAAACCTTCATTCATAGAATAGGTATTTATTAGGCATCTATTGTGCTGACATAAGAACTGGGAAAATATATATATATATATAAAACAAGAACTAAGCATATATATGTGGCAAAAATTCCTGCCTCTAAAAGCTTTTACTCCACTAGTAGAAAACAAATAATCTAATATAAAGGAATAGAATATATTATGATAAATTATAAGAAGTCACACAAAAATTATAAAGGAAGAGATATGAAAATGACCACTAGGAGTGTGTGGTGAGGATAAGAAATTGATTTTACACAGTGAAGTCAGAGAAGGCTTCTTTGAGGAAACTCCTCAGTAATGACTGGAATGCAGGTCAAGAGAGTTATTTCTGCCTCAGGACACATGTTCAAAGGCTTTGGGGTACAAAGGTATGTTCAAGAAATGCACAGAAGACAACATGGTCTGCAGCTGAATTTCTCAATCTCCGTACTACTTTAATTTTAGGATGAATAGCTATTTGCTTACACTAGAGGATGCATTAGCAACATCCTGGTATTTGATCACTAGATGACAATGACAACTGTCATTACTCCTTTTTTTCTGAATAACCAAAAGTTTTGGCAGACATTACCATGTATGCCCTGGGGACACAAAATTACTACTGATGAATTATTCTTACGTTAGGGTCTTATCAGTTATTGTAAGTACTTTGACTTATTCTAAGAGTTATATGAGAAGGCCTTAAGAATTTTAGTAGTACAATACCATGATTGAAAGTAATGTTTAAACATGACTACTCTGGATGTATTAAAGAGTGGAGCAAGTACTCTAGCAGGCCTGAATGTGATAGATGAGAGAAAGAGATGAAGACTGTTTCTAAGTTTGGGGGAATAAGATGATGGGAAGTGTGAAGATATAAAATATGAAGTAGAAGATAGTCAGTCATTTGAAGACGACTGTTAGAAATCAAAACCAACCCATTAGAAATAGAATTGGACTTTATAAGACTGAAATAAATAGAATGCTCCAAAGCCATGTGTTAAAGGATGGCTGCAAGTCATGGTGCCCATGGGTGGTGGTAGATCTTCTTCAAAGATGGAGACTAATGGGGGAATATTTGTTCATTGAGGGTGTATCCTTGAAAGAGGTAGTGACACTTCAGTCCTCACCTTCCTTTTGTTCCTGTTCTGGCTATAAGATGAGTGGTTTTTCTCTGTCATATTCTCTCTACTGCAATGTGTTGTTCTTCATAGGCCTATAGGCAGCAGGGCCAGCCCATCATGGAGTTGAACCTTAAAAACTATCGGCCAGAATTTCCTTTTTCTATTTATGAGTTATTTATCTTAGGTACTTGTTATAATGATGGGAAAATAGCTTACCCAGCAGGAGATACAAATTAGTAAAAAGGATATGTAAAGCCACAAGACTGGATTTAAGGGTGAGTTAAGAGACGAATACCAAGGGGTAAGCTCCCTGTTAGCTTGGGAGACAATAGGATTCTACAGAGGAGAGAAGAGGGAAAAGTCATCTCATTAATTATCAGGACAGATTAGGAAATAAAGTTGTTATTTTGAAATTATCATTTGCATGTAAATTGCTTTTCTTTATCAAAACATGAGTCTTAATTTATCATGCTATGGGGATAAAAGATTATAACCTTTTCCAAAGGGAATAGAGCAAAGTGATTGATTTAATTATACTATTAATATTCAGAATGCCAGAGAAGAAAGAACCACTTCATTTATTGTCCTCGCTCTGTTTCTGTTCCCCAATAATTTCTTTTCCCTTCTCAGTATCTCCTCTGAAGCTCTCACACATGAAGTGAGATATAAGAGAATAACTTGCTTAAAAAAACAGACATTTTAACATGGCTTTAGTTCAGGCTGTATCCAGTAAACAAAGCAGCAGAATTGTTTTATATCATTTTTAGCCATCCCAAAAATCTTTAAAGGTTCTTAATAACCAGCTAGGACCCTAGATGACTGGGATCATAAATACCTAAAGTATGTTAGAAAGTAGGAATTTGTGAAAAATCAGAGTATAAATTGCTTGCCTATTTAACCTAAGATTTTCTGTGACCATACAATGTTTGTTAGTAACTTCTAAAAACATTGAGGGAGTATTTTTTCAAATTTACTGCTGATCATTGGATTTAAATATTATCTTTCTCTTTTTCTCCACAGAAACGATTTTTCAGAACTTCAAATCAATCTAAGTGATAGTATAAAAATTTACAAGCAGGGGCTGGGAAGGTAGCTCAGTGGTAGAGTGCTTGCCTTGCATGCCTGAGGCCCTGGGTTTGATTCCTCAGCACCACATAAGCAAAAAGAAAAAAGCCGGAAGTGGCGCTGTGGCTCAAGTGGTAGAGCGCTAGCCTTGAGCTGAAGAGCTGAGGGACAGCGCCCAGGCCCAGAGTTCAGGCCCCATGACCGGACCCCCCCCAAAAAATTTACAAGCATAAGAAAAGCAAATGTGATGGGAATAATTAAAATTGAGCATACTTGTCATATACATGCATATACATTTGTAATTTTTATTACCATACATTAGTGGTACAAACTGAGTTTCATTTGATAGTTCTATATATGCATACATATATTCCATTTAAGCTTATCCTTTCAATCACCCTCCCTTATTCTTTATGACTTCTAAAAGAATGTCAATGGATTTCACTATTCTATTTTCATTTATGTAAATAAACCACTTTGACTGTATTCATCCTCACTTTTTACAGTATTTTATGTAATCGGAGAATTATGGTAATCACATCTCTTGGTTGGTAAATTGTTTGTACTCAAGGACTACTTTGAAATCCATAGATGTATTAGCTAGAATTGGTACAATTACATCTTTTCAAGATCTGATACATGGATTATGGCTGTCAGTGAATGAAGAATGTCAGAGAATTTGACCCAAAACAACTAATCTGATTTATTCCTGATTAGTTGGCTTTACTTTCTTGATTGTTTAGAACTGCCTTGTTTAGAACTTTCTTGTTTAAGTCTAGGGAAAAAGAAGTTTCCTTTTTAAAAAAAATGGACCTGTTGCAACAATGAGAAGTACAAGTTGTCATGTCCAAAAAGAGCTTTACAACGTCGGTGCGGGGCGGGGGGGGGGGGGGGGGGGGGGGGAGGGGGGGGAAGGAATAGGATTGGGATGGGGGGAGGGGGGAGGCTGGGAAGGGATGTGAAGGGTAAACAAAGGAGGAGGCTGCAATGCTTGGTAAGAAATGTATACATTATCCTGCCCATGTAATTGTAACTCCTCTGTACAGTATGTTCACAAATTAAATTAAAAAAATGGATATTTGATACCTGATATACAGATATGCAAAAAATAAAACTAAAAAATGCTATATATAAATGGTATTCAAAACTGAATTTTTGATGATTAAATTTGGGAGGGTAAATGATATATGACTATTTAATAACAAAATATAACATTTTCAAAGAACAATGTAAATGTTGAATCTACTGCTTAGCTACATTCAAACATTTATTTTACTTAGTTATAAAGTGTTTTTTTAAGCACTTTCATTTACTGCACTACTAACTTTTGAGATAGGATATCTTCCTGTCTATATGTGTGTCTAGATTGCAATCTACCTATTGATGCTTCCCATGAAGCTAGGATGATAGGCAAGTGCTTATGCAAAACTATTCGTTGTAAAATGGTCTCGCAAACCATTTGCCGGGAGGGTTTTTATATCTCAGTCTCCCAGGTTGGTAAGATAGCAGGTGTGAATAATTGATACACTGCTGAAGTCATCTTTTCTACAAAGTAGGAATCAATTATAGTTCTACTATAATAAAATTTACCTGCATTTCCATGTGCATGAATTCTAAAAATATTCAATTTAACTTATTTTTCTAGGTTAAAATGATTTTATCACTAGATAAAAAGAGGAACATTCTTAGATGACAAAATAATTCTTAGGGGTCTTTAAAATCTCAAATGTCAAGTAGCTCACTGAAAGGATATTCAGTAATATGTTTCTCTCATTTCCTATCCTTGAGTCTTTCTAGATCCATTTGTCTCTTTACCCAGCCCTCTCTCTTATTCCTCTTGGATAACTACTGAAACTTTAATTTCACTAACTTTATCTGTTTGTATATAAAAATACATCAATGAATTTTACAGAACAAAAGTAGTCTAACTTGAATGTAACTAAATGTTAATTGCTTCTTTGATTATTTAATATTTCTTTAAACATTCACAGTTATTTGGGAAACTTTCAAGTGTTCATTGGCCAGATAGTTTCCTTTCTCTCCACCTCTTCAATCTCATTCTACATGCTGCTGCAACCCTGACTTACATGAAATTCTAAATTTCTCTTTTAATAACATGGTCTACACAACTTGACTATAAAAATCCTCCATAAGACTCTTATATGGAGAACTAGTTATTAATTACAGTGACAGATGTGGGCAACTGGTCTTTTTCTGAAACTACTTGATTCTATACAAAACTACAAGATTGTTATTCCTTAAAATACAAATAAAAATATCATGGTTTTAGTTTTAGAGTAATCATATAAATTAATCATAATGTAGCTTCTGTTAAAGTTGTTTTGAGCAGTGGTTGATTCTGTTTATGGAATATAATTATGTTTTCCACAAAATAATCACATTCATGATGTAAATTTCAGGGATTTGGGTCAAACAAATGTTTTTTTCCTTTCTTTTTTTTTTTTATTGTTGTATGTTTTTTGTTGTAAAAATGCTGTACAGAGGGGTTACAGTTACATGAGCAAGGTAATGAGTATATTTCATATTGAGCATTGTTGCCTCCTCCTTTGTTTTCCCCCTACCATTTCTTCCCTCCCACCTCCACAACTATTGCCCCACCCCCCCAAGCGGAAGTTGTAAAGTTCGTTTTCAACATAATGTTTTGTACATCTCATTGTTACAATGGGTCAACCTGCATCCTTATTTGTTTTTCCCCTTCCCCTCCCCAAATTAGAGAAGTATATATACAAGATGCAGGGCCCCGACATTGAATACAGTGAAAACAGGGGTTATACCATGGGGAAAGGAACATACAAAGCAGCAGCAACAACAACAATAGCAACAACAACAACAAAACCACACATGGTACATTATAAATACATTAGAAACAATAGCAAGAAAGAAAAAAACATATTTGTGTCCCTATCTTGGGGTTAATTTTGCTTAACATCATCTTATCTGGTCGTATGTACATAGTTTTTGGCCTTTTCTGCTTGTCCTACACATGTACTAGTTATTGCTAATAAGGGAAACCATGGGCTCTATGTTTCTTTGGGCCTGGCTTACTTCACTTAATATAAGTTTTTCCAAGGCTTTTCATTTCCTAAAAAATGGGGCAATATCATTCTTTCTGATGGAGGCATAGAATTCCATTATATATATATATATATATATATATATATATACACATATTATATATGTAATGTACATATATATATATATATATATTACATTTTCTTGATCCATTCACCTGCTGAGGGGCATCTAGGTTGGTTCCATAGCTTAGCTATGGTAAATAATGCTGCACTTCTACTTCTCTTCAATTTAGTATTAGAATGCCTAGCTATAGCAATAAGACAAGATGCAAACATAAAGGGGATCCAAATAGATAAAGATGAAGTAAAACTCCCCCTCTTTGCAGATGACATAATCTTGTATTTAAAGAATCCCACGGACTCTACTCCCAAATTACTCAAGCTGATTTGAAACCTTGGCAAAGTAGCAGGGTATAAAATTAACCCTCAAAATCAATGGCTTTTCTGTATGCCAGCAATGAGAAGAGGCTGAAATCAGGAGAGAAACTCCTTTTGTAAAATCCCCACAAAAATATAAAATACCTAGGAATCAACTTAACTAAAGAAGTTAAGGACCTCTACGAGGAAAACTTTAAAAATCTGAAAAAAGAAATCAAAGCATAACTTAGGAAGTGGAAAAATCTCCCATGCTCCTGGATTGGCAGGATCAACATTGTGAAAATGGCAATACTTCCAAAGGCTAGCTACAAATTCAATGAAATACCTATCAAGATTCCAATGTCATTCTTCAAGGAAATAGAAGAGGCAATCCAAAAATTCATATGGAACAATAAAAGACCCTGAATAGCAAACATGATCTTTAACAGAAAGAACAGTACTGGAGGAATATCAATACTAAATTTCAAACTCTACTACAAAGCCATAGTAATCAAAACAGTGTGGTACTGGCACAAAAACAGACCTGAGGACCAATGGAATAGAACTTTTTTTCTCCTAATATTTACTTTCTGCTTAAAAACAAACAAACACGTAAATGTATTTAACATTGACCCAGTCATAGCTATTCTCCTACTTTCGGGTTCAAATTTGTAAGCAAAGAAGATTTGTTGTCAAATAGCTTTAAAGGGATGGGAAAAATATAATTTAAAATCAAATTATATTAAAGTACTCCATAAAGCATATTATTACCAAAGGAAGATAAAGCAAGTGTATTATATTCAATATCTTTTATGTAACAAATTATCTCCCTATTTAGTGCTTTGGCAGAAAAATAAGTATTTCTTGTTTCAAGTTTCTATGTGTCAGAAATAAAAAAGCTCAAGTGTATAGCCTGGCTCAGAGTTATTTGTGAGATCACAATCAAAATGTTGACCTGAGGGATAAGTGTGTGGCTTGAGAGATAGAACATTTATCTATCAAGTATAAAGCCCAGTGTTCAAACTCAAGTACTGAAAAGAAGAAAAGAAAAGAAAAGAAAAATGTTGAATGTGTTAAAGTCATCGAGGTTTAAGTGGGTTTTGAGGATCCATATTTGATTTTCACTTTCTTGTCTGACAAGTTGATGCTGGTAGGTGTCAAGAGACCTGAGTGCTGATGACAGATTGAAACTCTTTAAAGTATGTTAGACAGCTTTCCCAGAGTAAATGATTAAGGAAGGGTTAATGCCTTTTATGACCTACTCCTGCAAGTCACATACCACACCATCAATAAATGGAATAGGTAAAGTACTTAATATGGGTGGCCAAAGGAATACATGAGGGTAAATAGTTAAAATGGTGAAACTCACAGTTGGCCATGTAGAAAACAGCCTCATCTAGGCACTGGAGCAATGGTTTAAAATTGTATTTGTGATTGATACAAAGATATAAAAGAGACTGTTAGGGAAGAGGAAGAGAACCACAGGAAAAGAAGAATGGGGTTATAAGAGAGAATAATGTAGGGTAATTATCAAAGTATATAATATGGAGGTATGTCTGTCACAATGAAATCCATTTTTGAACAATTAATGTATACTGTACTAATAATAATAGAAAAGAGGGGCTGGGAAGTTGGCTCAGTGGTAGAGCACTTGCCTTGCATGCCTGAGGCCCTGGGTTCGATTCCTCAGCACCACATAAGCAAAAAGAAAAAAGCCGGAAGTGGTGCTGTGGCTCAAGTGGTAGAGCACTGGCCTTGAGCTGAAGAGCTGAGGGACAGTGCTCAGGCCCAGAGTTCAGGCCCCACAACCGGACCAAAAAAAAATAAAAAAAAATAAAAAAAAAAAAATAAAAAAAAAAAGAAAAGAAAAGGAGAAGGTTCAGATTGCTAACAAGTACTACTTTCTTATATCTCTACAAATTATAAATAAATCCAGAAGTTTTTATCTTCAAAGAAAGGCAGGCAAGAGAGGAAGTTAGTGGTGGGTGCCTGTAAATATCTAAGTAGGTAGTAGCTAGAGAAAAATAAAAACAATTCCAAATGGCAAATGTCTTCATTTTTATTTTTATTTAAAAATATCTTTAAATAGTTGTACTGAGTTGTCATTTGACAAAACATTTTATGAATACAATACACCTTGCTCAATGACACCCTCTTTAATATTCTCCTGTCAATACTCTCCCTTCATTACCCACCTCTTCCCTAACTCTTCTTAATTTTGTAGGCCATAAATTGTATTCCTGATTGTATTTTCTCCTCCCTCTCCCTTTCATTTGTCTATACATCTGCCCTGAAACCACCCTTTTTAAGTATCGGTGTTTATTTTGTTGAAATTTGACTTTGTATGTTTTAAGAATTGCATTATTTGACTTTTACCTTAATCTGTCATGTTTTCAGCTTTTTGCATACCATCTATTGTATTTACTTGTATATGGATAAGCTAATTCAAGCTTCTACATATTAGAACAAACATGCATCCTTCATCTCTTGGGCTTGACTTACTTCATTCAATATAATTTTTCTGGGTCTTTGCAAATGATACAATATATTTCTCATCTAATAGATGAGTAAAATTTCTCTCTATATATATCAATATATCATGATTTTTCTGATCCATTCATCCATTGAGTGTTATCTAGGCTTATATCTTACCTTGGCTGTGGTGAATAGTGCTGCAATGAACATGGTTATACTGATGGCATTACTGTATCTTGCTCTGGTAATCTTCTGGGTAAATGCCCAGGAGTGGAATTACTGGATTATACAGTTATTGTATATTTAGATTTTGAGGAGTCTGCATACTGATTTCCAAAATGCAAATAATCTCCATCAGCAGTGTATCAGGATTCTCTTTTGATCATATTCTTACCAGCATCTGTTATTGCTTGTTTTCAATAATGGTCATTCTAACTGAGATGAAGTGGAATCTCAGTGTCATTTTGATTTTCATGTCCTTTATGACCAGAAATGTAGTGCACTGTTTCATGTTTGCATTGGTAATTTTTACTTCTTCTGAGAAATCTCTCTTTAGATCATTAGCATGTTTATTTATTGCCTGGGTTGTTGGTTCTTTGAGGATTTATTTTTTTATATTCATTGCATGTTCTGGATATTAGGACATTGTGTAATGTACACACATCTGGCAAAAATCTTCTTTTACTCTGAGGGCTGTCTTTTTAGCTTGTTGGCTATGTTCTTTGCTGTGCAGAAAATTTTAGTTTGATGCAATCCTATTTATCAAGTCTTTTCTTTGAGCTGCTGTGCTTCTGGATCTTCACTCAAAAAGTGTTAATTGGTGCCAAGGACCCCTAATGTTTCTCCTGGTTTTTTTTTTCTGTAATAGTTTCAAGGGTTCAAGTCTAACATTGACATTTTTTATCCATTTTGAATTGACGCTGGTGAAAGATAATAGAGAGGGATCCAGTTTCAGTATTCTATATGTGGATATCCAGTTTTCCTAATACCAATTTTGTAGAGGCTGTTTATTCCAGCCTATATTTTTGGCTCCCTTATTGAACATTAGATGGATGTAGGTCTGTGGGTTTATTCTGTGCATATACTGTTGGTCTTCACCACTGCTTTTGTGCCATTACCAAGCTGTTTTTTTTTTAATTAGCAGAGCTCTGTAGTAGAGTTTTAAGTTTGGCATTGTTATACCTACAGCACTACTTTTACTGCACGGGACTGGGTTTGCGATTTGAGGCCTGTCATGTTTCCATTTGAATGTGTGTATTGCTTTCTTTATCTCACTAAAGAATGATGTTGGGATTTTGTTGGATATTTTATTGTCATTGTAGAATTCTTTGTGTAATATTGCCATTTTTACAATATTAAATCCGCCAATCAAAAAGTATGGGAATTCTTTCCATTTCCTTTCTTCTATTTCTTTCTACAAATGTTTATAGCTTTCACTGTAGAGATCTTTCACATCCTGGTTAATTCTGTGGTATAATTTTAAAGACTATTGCAAATAGAGAGTTGCTTTTCTGATTTCAGTCTTAATTTTCTTATGGTTGGTGTACAGAAAAGCTACTGATTTTTTAATATATATTTTTTATTGTAAAGATACTGTACAGAGAGGTTATAGTTACATGAGCAAGGTAATGAGTCCATTTCCTATGGAGCATTGTTACACCTTCCTTTATTTTTCCCCTACCATCCTGTTCGTCCCCCACCTCCTCAACTCCTCCCTCCCCTCTCCCACTCTCCTATCCCCACCTGCAAAGTTGCAAAATTCTTTTTCAACAACTTTCTTGTACATCTCATTGTTATAATGGGTCATCCTGTATCCTTATTTCAACATTTTGTTATTTCCCTTCCACTCCCCAAGTAGAAAAATGTATATACAAGATGCAGAACACCAAAATCAAATACAGTGACAACAGGGGTTGTACCAGGGGGGAAAACATACAAAGAAACAAAACAAAAAAATCACACAGTATATTACAAGTACATTAAAAAGAACAGCAACAAAGATGTAACCTCTTGTGTCCTTATCGTGGGGTTCATTTTGCTTAGCATCAGGTTATATGGTCATATGTACATAGCTTTTGATCTCTTCTGCTTATCCTAGACATATGCTAGTTATTGCATAGAACTGAAGACCCAGAAGTGAACAAATAGACCTATAGCCATGTAATCTTTGATGAGGGAACTAAAAAAATAGAATGGAAGAAAGACAGCCTCTTCAGTAAATGATGCTGGCAAAATTGGTTAATCACTTGTAGAAACCTAAAGCTAGATCCCCCATATATCGCCCTATACCAGTATTAACTCCAAATGGATCAAAGATCTTGAAGTCAAAGCTGACACCCTGAAAACATTACAGGAAGGAATAAGACAAATTCTAGGGCTCCTTGGCACAGGCCGAAATTTTCTTAATAAAGATGCAGGAACACAACAAATCAAAGAAAGATTTGACAAATGGGATTGCATAAAGTTGCAGAGCTTCTGCATGGCAAAGGACATAGCAAGCAAGATCAATAGAAAGCCCATGGATTGGGAGATCTTCACTAGCCATATGACAGACAAAGGTCTCATATCTAAAATATACTTAGAACTCAAATTATTAAATCCCCCAACAACAAATCCTCATACTTTACCAATGTTTTCAAATCAGTTATAGAAGTTTGGAGGAAGACTGTGTAGGGTCCTTTAAATGAAGGATTTTTTAAAAAAGAAAAACTTCTTGCTCATAGGCCAAAACTAACCCATAGAAGCTGATTGGAACTGCTTTGTTAAATCCATCCCATTTCTGGTGCTTCTTTCATCTTTTTCCTTTCATTTCTTTATTCTCTACATCCTTCCTTCCTTCTTTCCCTCTCACACTTCTTTCCCCTTCCCTTCTTTCCTTTCTTCTTTCTGTGATTTCTTCTTTTTATTTCTGACAATAATCACCAACACGGAATACCTTATAAATAAGATATCTGAAAAGAAGATAGCAAACATTGTCAAGTGATGGGACAGAAACTGAAACAGAAAAGCAACTATGACTCTTTAGCAGTGACAGGACAAATATCTGAATATCTGTGGGCATGGCCTACCCCTGGTCAGTGTGAAGACCTGAGACCATTAGATCATGAGAAACATTCAGCAAAGCAGGCAGAATAGAGATCATCACACTTGTCACTGGACTATTGGGTGAGTGAGAGTGCTTAGTGTTTGAAGTCCCTGCCCCAGTATAAAATGTTCATGGGAGACAAAGGGTAGTTGAATTTCTCCATAATTTACATTATTCCTGAGGGTATTACACAGACCAAAGCAGAGTGTGGATATGAATTTAATAGTTCATGAGAGACGGTAATTGAAGTTGTCAGAGTAAAGGCATACACACATCTGGTCCTGGAAATAGAAAATTCAGTCGGCACATGAAGAAATGCTGGACCTCCATAGCCATAAAAGAAATGCAAATCAAAACAACATTGAGATACCACCTCACCCCAGTTAGAATGGCTATAATCAAGAACTCTAACAGCAACAGATGCTGGAGGGGATGTGGACAGAAGGGAACCTTACTGCATTGTTGGTGGGAGTGTAAACTTGTTCAATCACTTTGGAAAGTAGTATGGAGATTCCTCAAAAGACTCCAGAGAGCTTCCCTATGACCCAGCAATCCCACTTTTGGGCATTTACCCAAATGATCAAGACTATACTAAAGCTACCAGCACAATTATGTTTATTGCAGCATTACTTACCGTAGCTAAAATATGGAACTAACCCAGATGCCCCTCAGTATATGAATGGGTCAAGAAAATATGGTATAGATACACAATGGAATTCTATGCCTCCATCAGAAAGAATGACAGTACCCCATTTGTTAGGAAATGGAAAGACTTGAAAAAAATTATATTAAGTGAAGTAAGCCAGGCCCAAAGAAACATAGGTCCCGTGGTTTCCCTTATTTGCAATAACTAGTATATGTCTGAGAGAAGCAGAAACGGTCTGATAAGTTGATGTTAGGCGAAATGAACCCCAAGATAAGGACTCAAATGGTTTTCCTTTCTTGCAATTGTTTCTAACATATTTATATTTCTTTGTTGTTTTGTATGTCCCTCCTCCATAGTATAACCTCTGTTTTCACTGTATTTGAGGTTGGTACAATTTGTGGAGGAGAAGGGAAAAAATTGTTTAAATAGGGATACAGGTGGACCCATTGCAACAATGAGATGTATAAGACATTATGTTGATAAACTTTACAACTTTGGAGGAGGGGAATGGGAGGGCAAGGATGATAAGAGGAAACAAAGGAGGAGGTAACAATGCTTGATAAGAAATGTACTCTTTATCTTGCCCATATAATTGTAACCCCTCTGTATGGCATTTTTACACACACACAAAAAGAGAGAAAAAGAAATGAAAATTCAGTAGGCCTGTAGCTGACTTTCCAGCTACAGACACATCTACCTGGATTCCAGGTGGAGGGCAAAGAGTGTGCTTCCACATCCGCAGAACAGCACTTCCTGGCCATCTATCTGTGCTCAGACACATGACCACTCAACCCAACTGCCACTTCACATGTCTGAAAATCTACTGTCATCAGAATCCAGACAGATAGCCTCAGTCTCTGTGAATTGCTGCTGCTTTAAGGACCTATTCTGCCTTTACCAGAAGCTGCCCCTGGCCCAGGCACTTAATTGAACACAGTAAAAAAAATAGTGTCTATTTTGTGTATCAGTAATTCAATTCAAATGTTCATGTGCCAAATCATTTGTTATTATGATTTAAATGTGCATGACAAATTTCATGTATGAAAACTTTTTCTCTAAGAATACAATTTACTTGAGCTTAAGTGGTACTTTAAGGAGGTTTCTGGGTCATGTGTTCCTGGCCTTTTTAATGGATCAGTCCATTCATAGATTAATTATTCAATCACCTATCAGTCAGCTTTCCATCACCATAATGGAACACCCAAAGCAATCAACTTTTAAACTGAAAAGATTTACTTTGCTTGATGGTTTTGGAGATTCTTGTTTAAGTCTGAGTGGTTACATTGCTTTGATGATCCTCTGTTGAAGTCAGCACATCATAGAATATGGGGCAGATTAAGCTCAGGAGCCAGGAAGCAACCAGGATGAGAAAGATACTAAGGACCCTTAATCCCCTACAAGGCTATATTGTATATTCCTTACTAATGGTCTCCATAATGCCAATGGCATTACCATGGACTTTTGATGGGCACTACCCACACCCAAACCGTAGTAAAGGATAAATGGGCTATGGACGGAGGGGGAGTGCCTTTGTTATAAAAGCAAGCATTCTCTGGGTGGAAGGTAGTGGGTCCCTCTTTTGGGAATACAAGAGGTCTTCATGAGATTCTGAGCAGATGTTAGTGTCATGTTTGTGGACCAAGTCTCTAGACATGAGCAAAATCAAATTGTTCTTTAAAAAATTACCTAGGCTCAGATATTTTGTTACAGAGAGTGGGAATGACATTTATTAAAAATCTAGATCGTGGATTTCCAGCTAACTAAATATCTCTTTCTGTCCACACTTCTCTGTTAGCTGTGGCTCAGTTTAATTTTGTGCACAGGATCTCTCCTCTACAAAGTAGCCATTAGCAATGTTATTCTGGAAAGGCCATAGAGAAGTGGTCCTTTCATGTAGATGACTTTCTCAGGGTTGCTTCCTGTATCTGTATTGGACATACCATGATATCCAGTGAGGCAAAGTTTGGATTGCCCAGCCTTGACTATGACCAATGTTGGGACAGGGTAAGAGTTCTCCACAAGCCTGTGCAAGGTATGGGAAGAGTATATCTTTCTATGTAAAGGAAGCAATTTCCAACTCAAGTATGAAAAGAAAACTGCAAAAGTGATTTTTTGTTCCAAAACCTGTAAATGTAATGCAACATGGGTTTTCGGTTACTATATAGATTATATGTATATTTTCCATGAACTAGTGAAGTATATTGTTGAGTAAGGATCTACTATGTGACCTATTTTTATGCATATTCTTCTTCAGTGATTTTCCTTTTATTCCAAAACGCACAGAAAAAAATCTTGTGATTATTTTTCTTGACTCCAAAAACTTGTTTTCCAGTGAGCAAAGTTGTACTGAGGTGGAAAATTTGCTGTCTGAATAACAATTAATAGCTATCATAACTGACAAAGGCCACTACGTAGTTTTTGGAATAAATTTTGACATAAATTTGGAGTAGAACAAAAATTTACCTACCATTTTTAATTTGAAAGGAGGAAATTTGTGGACTAAATTTAGAGCTAGATTGCACATAAATTAGCAGTGACAGAGGGCAAACACAGAAATATTAAAACAGCATACATAGTGTTCCCTGTGACTAACACAATATTATTTACAGGTTTGGTTACTGTGGTGATTGTCTCATGTGTTCGTCTTCATCTAGAAATGCTGCAGAGTTTTTTCCTAGCATTATAAAAAATGCCAAATTAAGAAAAATTATTTTAAGAAATCACTTATTAGTTTTCCAGAATACAGAGAACATTCAATTATAGTTCATTCCATTACATCTGTTACTGGAATAGTAAACTAAAAAATATATTAGAACCTGCAGTTTTCAAAGATTACATGTGGAAGAGAAGATTGCTTTCTCTGAAATTCATAATTCTCATTGTACATTTTTCTAAAATAATGTAGAATTTTTGAGGTTAGAAGATGTGTAAGTGTCACAGAGCTCAGAATCCAGCTGTAGCCAACAATGTTATTGAACTTTTTACTACCAAGTCAAAATTTGAGGAAATTTATTAAGAAGATCAGCTGTCAGAAGAACCATAAAAAAGGAGAAAAAAGGTTAACAAAACAGTTAAAGGAACTGATCTCCTTGCTGTAAGAAATAGGTATTTAAGAGAAAGTTTATTCTATATGATCTGAGGCTTTCAACACTATGAGGGTGAACTTCCTGTTTCTAGCTTATAGATATTTAATTTAACCTTCTTAACTTTCTTTATTCCTATTATATGTTCTTTATTATGTCCTTAGATTAGTTTTGGGAGCTAGGTCACTTAATTATGTCTTCCTTACTGGACCAATTGGAAGTAAATCTATTTGTTCATTTTGACAGAAGGAGATTACTTTTTCTTTGTTTTCTTTCTACAGTATCATCAATTTCATTGCTCTTACCTTTGTCTGAGCCTAAAATTTTGTTTTCCCAATTGTTATCAGTATCTGAAAATGTTAACTGATCAGTTTATATAGTAGATTAACATTCAAAATCTAGCAACTGATTATGTTGGAATTGTTTTCAAATGCTCATTATGAATAGTTGGCATTGTGTAACATTTTGAATTTTATGTGAACACAGTATTTCTGCAGTATGTTTCTATAGTGATAGTGTAATGTCACTCTAAGTAGTAATTATTCACAATTTACACAATTTATATTGTTTTCTCCAACATATACTGAAACAAATAATCACTAAAGTGATTAAGTCACATTATACACATAAAATTTTCTACCTACCATCAGAAGAGTATTTATTGAATGTTGAGATATGTTAGTTTAAAAGTGAAGCCCAGAATCCAGAATCCAGAATCTAGACCATAATCTCATCTCAAGCAATTTCTGATTCTATCTTTAATTTTCCTTTGTTATATGAACATTTCCCTGACTTTTAAAATGTTTTTTTTCCTCTAAATAGAAGCCCTTCTTTTTAGTTTCTACTCTTAGAAAAGTCATTTAATTTCAACATATTTATCTTGAACAATTCACTCAATTTTACTTACTTGATTATTATTATTTCTCAAGGACTATGCTTCTCGAATAACTTTATCATTAAACTTCAGGGAATAAATGTTCACAATGTTTTGTCTTATGTTTACAGATAAACACAAGAAAATCCTTTCCATTTTAGTTTTTTTCCCCTGGACAATAGTGTTATAAAATCTCAGAGAAAATTCAGAAGAGTATTTAGAATTTTTTCCTGTGAGGCTGATTGCAACAATATGAAGCTTTGTTTGACAACATAGATGGACCTTTTCCATAAAATCAGCCAAGTACTCATGTTGTTTCTGTTATAAAGGCTCTATAAAAGAAGTGATGCAACTAATGGGCAATCACAAAGATTCTCATTTCTATATAATTAAAAATAGTAACCATATTATAATGATTTATTATTTATATGTCTATTCAACATTTAGCAATAAATATAGGATGGAGAATCTAGTTACTAACAGCTAGTCTTTGCTTTGTTTAGGAAATATCAACTGTTGATTGGAAAGGGTGAGTGCTCTTACATAACTTATGTTGCATCTTAGCAAGTAGTGTTGTGTTTCTCCTGCCTGCCTATAGTGCCTATAGTGCCTGGAACTCCTAGGTAAGGAAAATGGTAGCTTCAGTAAAGGAAAAAGCTAAACTAGAAGAAAAAATAGTAGAAGCGATTTTTCAAAAAAGAACAGGGGAGGAAATCAGCAAGAATCTAGTTCAGCTATTAGTTTCATTCTTCTCAGATGCCTTTCTGTATTATCTTTAGTCTGGTAGATCATTTACAATGAGTGTTAATTTAAATAAAAGTGAAAAAAGTAATGGCTTTGCAATAATAACAAAATAATATTTGTGAGGCATTTCTCAAGTACTAATGGAGAATAAAACTTGTCTTTTGATAGAACAGCATAAAAACAAATAGTTTAAAAATTCATTTGCTGATAAGCAAGTGCTTCCTCCATGAACGACATGGAAATCATTGGTTAGACACAGCCAGCAAGATTATGAAACCTCCCTCTGAAGGATCACAGATGAATGGCTTTATTAGCCTTGTTCAGAGATTGTGATGAGGTCAAACACAAAGGCCAAACTAAGTGCATATATGTTTACTCATGTTAATGTTTCATGAGTATCTGTATAAAGATAATCTTCTATGCAAGCAAATAAATAGCTACACATTCATTTAAAAGACACCGACCAAGTTAGCTAGAAGAATATAACCCATTTTGAATCAAGTTGCAAGCAGTATGAATAAGGAATTTGATTAAAATTTAAATGAATATTTTATTTTTAATAAGTGAAATGTAATTCTAAAGGAAATTTTTAAAAATCTCAATTTTTTCATTGAAATTATAACTCTGCCACCTCTACATTTTAAAGAGCTGTATTATTAAACATTATAATCATAGCTTGGTTACCTTAAGTGTCAAGTGCATTATTCATAGAAGTTATCTGACTTTTAGAAAAATCATAAAGTCTCCTTTTTGAGACTTAATTTTTTGTTGAAACACAAGTAACACGTAGTATGTATTGATGCAATATTTATTGTTAATGACTGTAAAAAGCCTAATATGCTTTAAAATATTTGAATTATTCTATAGATTTAATTTTTGGAGAAGTTCAGGATAGAAGGTAAACTATGTACTGTTTCACAAACTTTCTTTAATTATTGACATCTTGCTTTGCTGTGGTATGTTGTTATGATGAATGAATAATTATCTACTTTTATTAATTAGAGTTCATAGTTTACTCAGATTTGTCTCACTTAGTAACCTTTTATATTTTAGGTTCTTATCCTAGGTACCACAATACAATTGGAAAATGTCTCTTTAGTCTCTGCTTATATATGGGAATTTCTCATACCTTTTTTCTTGATATCATTGAAAAGTTTGAGGGCTGGTGGTTCAGCATATTATTGGATTTCCCTGTCTTAGAATTTGCTTTCTTCAAAATTATACTAGGATTGTGGTTTGGGAGAAGATCACATAAGTAAAAATTTAAAAATCTTATATCATGAGTAAATACACTCAATGCAATTTGTGATTATTGCCATGGATCTGATCACATTGACCAGAATTTTTCAGGTTTTTACAGCTTTGGCTTTTGAGAGAATATAATACAACATCTATAATATTAATATCTACAGTAAATAATAAAATAATAATATAACATATAATATTGTATATGTGTTATATTGGCTCCTATTCTCCTTTGACATAGGTCCTCAATGTAAGAGACATTTTTATTTTTGGTTTGAAGGTTGAGTTTGTTGAGAATCTCTTCATTTTCTGGTGCTACAGAACACTATCTGAGCATACTCATTTGTGTATTTCTTGACCCACTCCTAAAATAACTCTTTTATTAGAAGAACCTTGGGATTCTGTTTGGAATATTGCATAAGAAACCAGGATTGGAGTTCATTTTCATGCGGATTACTTCTCTCAGGTGACATAGCAATGAGTATATGCTAACCCATTTATTTACATATAGCCATATTACTTTATATAAGCATATTCTGTTAAACATTAACATATTATTAATATATTGTTAGATCTTTGACTACTCAGGTCATTCTTAATTTCTTCCCTTACATCTCTTCAGGGAGGAGCTTGACTCCAGCAAGCCACCACACATTTATTGTATCTGTTCACTTGCAATATAGATGTATAGCAGTATTAAAATTGTAAGTGCCTCATCTCATAGCAAACAGCTTTCTCCACTAGACTACCATTTCTATGTGTACTTCCTTTCTTGTCTCTAGTCTTATAGATTCATTCATTTCTAAAGATACCTAATGTTACTTTCCTTCTGTTTTCTTCAGTAAAATTGCTTTAATGCATTTGCAATGTAGTTACATTCTTTTGTCTCTGTCTGGATTTTTTTTTTAATTTTTGAGATTCTTTTTTTTTTTTTTTTTTGGGTCCAGTCGTGGGGCCTGAACTCTGGGCCTGGGCGCTGTCCCTCAGCTCTTCAGCTCAAGGCTAGCGCTCTACCACTTGAGCCACAGCACCACTTCTGGTTTTTTTCTTTTTGCTTATGTGGTGCTGAGGAATTGAACCCAGGGCCTCAGGCATGCAAGGCAAGTGCTCTACCACTGAGCCACCTTCCCAGCCCCTCTGTCTGGGTTTTTTCCTGGAATCCTTCAGCCTTCTAAATAACTAGAATTTTGCATATATTATAGTTTTTGTGTTGTGAATCTTCATAATGGCAAATGGATAATACCACAGACTTACCATTGCTGCTTCCCACAGAATGATTTATGTGTATCTCACCAATTCTTTCCATCCCCCTGCATCAAGCCCTGGACAACCATTTAATTTTAGCACTGACTCTATAGTTTTACATTTTGGAGGAGCTCACATAATTAGAAATAGATCAGTATCAATCAATCATTATAGATATGATTCTTGTACTTAGCAATATGAATTTCAGATTTCTTCATGGATCCTTGATGCTTGCTAGCTCGCTTTTCTTTATAGCTGATTAATACTTCATTTTGTAAATACATCACAATTTTTCCTACTTATTCATCTCTTGGAGGACATCTTGGCTCTTTCTTCTTTTGGGTAATTATGAATAAGCATAACACAAATATTTGTATGCAGGGATTTATATTTATGGGAGCACTGATGTTTAAACTCGGGGCTCTTGTCCTGGGTTCCTGTGGAGATTTTTTAACTTTTCAGATTTTTCCGCTCCGAGCCTTCATCAATTCATCAGTCATAACACAGATTTTCTTACTCTGACCGTGGATTCTGCCGTGTTTTTTCTTCTTGCGTGTCTGCCCTGGTGAGCTCTGACCCATGGATCTGCCTGGCTGTTTCTACAGTCTTTGAGGGTTGCCCTGTGTCCTCCCCTCTCTTCCACATCGAAGAGCTGTTGATATTTCAGTCTTCTCACAATTTTGCTTGTTAGAATGAAGCTCCTTATGTAGCAGAAATAAAAATAAGAAATCCACATTATCAGTTTATTTTAAAAGAGGAAAGTGATCTCTTGCATGGGCAATGCATCATTCCATTAAAATATTATTATTATTGGGATAGCTATACCATTGACACATTTTCAAAAAATGAACAAAAAGCTAGCAAGAAAAACCTTCTCGGAGTATTTGGAAATTTTGTAAATAGAAGGTAAAGTTTTCTTGTCTTCACTCACAAGCCAATTGAGGCTATGTTCCTAGAAAATGGAGCTGTGAACTCTTCACTGTCCTGTTGTATTGATGGTCTACTTCACATCCCACAGAATCAAGATATAAGGTTGGCTCATTTTTCTGCTGACCAATGTGTGATTTCAACATATTTCTGCTGGTTCTAGGTCTCAATGTTCTATACTTGTTCCAGTGTGCTGTGTGCTGTAATTGTTCACACCTTGTGAGACATGCTGTGACATCAACTTTAGGCTGTTTGTTCTGCCTTCCTACCTCATCCTCACTCTATCCCACTTCACCCCATTTCACTCCATACCCTGCCATTCTATTCTGTTCTATCCATTCCATCTTATTCTATCAACTCTATTTGAAAAAAAGAGAAAAAAGAAAGCAATTGTCTTCTGAACTTCAGTGGCTCATACCTGTAATCTTAGCTACTTGAGAAGCTAAAATTGGGAGGGTTGTAGTTAGAGGATAGCTTAAACAGAAAAGTCTGTGAGATTCTATTTTAACAGAATGATGTTGGGAGGAGTCACATGCCTCTGTCCTCATATCTCAAAGGAGGGGCTAAAATAGGCATATTGCAGTACAGGTGCACATTTCAGTAGGAAGCAAGGCCATATCTGAAATATAACTAGACGAGGAGGGCTGAGGCATGGTTCAGAAGTAGAGCACCTCGCTAATGAGGGCAAGACTCCCAATTTAACCCTGATTTTGCACAAAGTTGCAACAATCATAACTCAGTTAATTTATTTCATGATTTGTTAGTGATTTTTGACTTGCAAGATAAAAAGAAAAGCTCATGTCATATATGCCCAAAAGAATTGAAGTTTGCTAACAGTGACCCTGGTATGGTGTTAAAATGATAGCATTGAGACATACCTGTATTCTCTAAGTATCAAGATAAGCTATAGTACCTATTTTTGTAAAAGTTACTTCCATTTAACTTAAACATATGTACTTGTTTTACTTGGTAACACATTCGTTGATTCACAAATTTCTTATCTGAAATTTGGAAGAAGGTAAGTACAAGGCTGCTATTACACTAGCCTAGCCAATTATTATATAATTTGGATAAATTATGCCACACCTTATTTCTACAGCATATGTTACCCTGTCCATAAAATAATTAATTAGCCATTCTTTTCTGCATATATGCAAAGTCCCTGAAAGAATGTCCTATGAAAGCAAATGGGAAAGTCTTGTTTCCCATATTTATCGAAAGACAGTTCTGGAAGGTAGACTTCCAGAACATCAGCTAGATGTGAGAAAATAATATTGTTAAATGGATAAGAGGATAGAGTAGCTGGAGGTTCTTTGAAGGTTACTCTCCATACAGGTTAGGGGATGCCAAGAAGAGAAGGAAGGCTTATTTTTACATATTTTGTATTGAACAAATTGATTTTATCTACTATTTTTTTAAAGAAATGAAAAGGTTTTTATTGATTATTAAATCATACAATCGTGTGAGACTAGTGTTGGCAATTTAATGGGTGTACACAGTGTGCAATGCTCAACCCAGAGTATTTAACATTTCGAATTCTTTAAACATTTGAATTTTTTTCAGTTAGCCAAGTGCCAGTCATTCATGCCTGTAATCCTATCTACTCAGGAGATTGAAATCTGAGGATTGAGATTAGAAGTCAATCTGAGCAGGAAAGTTTATAAGACTTCTATTTCCATTTAATCAGCCAAAAGTCTTTAATAGATCTTGGCCACCAACCTTGAGAGAGAAAAAGTAAGGGACAGTGCCCAGGCCCTAAGTTCAAGCTATTTTATTAGCTTGTCATAATTGCACATAATTGTAAGATATCACATTACATTTTAATATGTGTATACGGCATATATATGACTCATGAAATCATGGTAATTAGCAATTCCATCTGTTTATCATTACTTTGTGTTCAGAGACCTCAAACTTTTCTCCTCTATTCATAAAATATGAAGCAAGTTCTTGGGAACTGTAGTCATTCCACTGTGACTTAACACATGAGAACTTAACCCCTTTCTCTTGCTATCTGTTGGTGCCTCTTGTCCAACCTCCCTTTGACCCCTTTTGCCTTTTTCTTTTAAGACTCTAGTAATCACTACTATACATTGTCTTCAAATTGTTTTAGTATCCTTATATAAGTTAGACTGTGTGGTATTTGCTTTTCTATGTCTTTCTTTCTTTGAATTATTTCTTTAGCATACTTTAGTATACTTTATTATACTTTAGTATGCTTTATACTATTTCATTAAAAGGAAGGAAAATACTGACTCAAAAGAATTCATCAAATGTCCTTTCATAGTCCATTCCCTATCATTATTATTACACAGTTATAAATAAATTCACACTGGTTTGATCATTATATGTTATCTATATATTTAAATTTCACTCTTCATCCCATAAATATGTACAATTATTATCCATTACACTACTATGCACAGAGAGTTTCTGCAGGTGGTATTTTCCTTGCCCAAATGCTAAAGAAAAAATAGAAATAAATAATAAATAGGACTTATAAAGCTCATGTAAAGAAAGATGCTAGAGTTCATTTTAAAGTGGAAAAATCTTTTTAAAATTTTACTTTTCTTGGTGGCTTATGGTCAAGGTAACAGAATTTTCTGTGAAAGTCTTTTTTAACTTTAGAAGCAACATTTGTTAAAATAAATTTTCTACAAAGTAAGGTTTCCATAGCAACTGTGACTGTCTTTAATTTTCCCATGTACAATTTAGAATTAGATGACAATAATAATTATAGACCACTTACGCTAAAACATTTGCTATATAGTAAAGACACGTATAAAGACAGGGTTTTGGAAATATTGTCCTATTTAAAAAAACTCAAATTACTTTTAAGGAAGATTTGATATTTTAATGTAGATAGAATTATGTCTATATCTCCAGTGTGAAGTAATAAGATGATAATTGATATTGACCAAGGAACATTTTTCCCTTTTGCAATTTTGAAATCACATTTATTACAATAAGTTTTTATTCATCTTTTCTCACATTGGTAGATATGTCCTTTCCTTAACTTTGGATATAGTGTATTAGACAATAGATTATACACACACAGATACACACATACACACATTATCATAATTTTCTTCTACTTGCCAGGTCTCTTAGATTATAGACCCTTTAAAGAAAGTGAAATAATGTTCTATATAATTGGGAAAATTACCACTAAACTGTGGAACACAAAAATGAAATTGAAAAGTTATATTTCCCTGATACTTTAGATTTTCTTGTATTATGTTATTGAAAGCTAAATATACCTATCTAACTCAATGGCTTTATAGAACTGAGATGAAAGCATGAAAGTAGTTTTCACTCATTTGATTATTAATAGTGACAATTAGAACAGTATTATACTAGGCATCATATACCAGTTCAAAAATAGGAAAAATTTGAATTAAAGTCCTTTTGCAATTGCCCCTTGAAATAAGTTTTATTCATGCTATCTCTTTGCTCAAAAGTAGAAGTAAATGTCATCACTATGATGATACTATACAATAACAAATTATGGTCTGCTTCAGTGCATGAAAAAGATAAAAATTGTTCTGTGACATAGCAGAATAAAATTGTCTACCTATGTCTTTTAGGATACTGGGGTATGGCGGAGAAAAGAATATTATTTTATGGGCTGTGGTGAATGGCGGAAGAGAGAGAGAAGACAAGGAAAATGTGTTGTCTGGAGATGAGCTGAAGCAATGAGAGTTCTAATTAATCCTCCTACCTCTTTTTTTTTTTTTGAGCTTGTTCTAAAAAAAAAATGGCTCATAGGTTCACAGAGACAGCAAGAGGGAGGAGAGTACTCTGGAAGTTGCTTGGAGAAGTGAATCTGTGTAGGTCCATGAATTGACTATGGTGTACTCAGATGCTCTGCTTCCATCTCTTCCTGGAGGGAATGATGGCCCTTGTGGAGTATCAACGCAGACCTGGTTCTTAGAATTGTGGGTCGCAAGGGGAATGGTATTCTTGTCCTTTCAATCAACCTGACTGAAATGTTTTAGAACTGGGCTGGTTTTCCTCTCAGTTTTCCTCCCCTTATTTTCATCATCCCATCTGTTGGATCTAGATTCTGATAGAAAGACTCTCCCTAACCTTTTTTTAGATTCTGATTTTTCAGTATTCATAATTCAATTTTATAACAAATTTCTTTTATACCATCAATATTGTAATAATCAACAATGTTCTGCTTCTCAGAGAATTTACATTTGGAAGGGTTTTAGGGAAATGTGAGTGATTTGCCATTGAGTGTTTTATTTGCAAGATGGCTATTGCACTTCTTATGCAATAGATGCAGGAAGCGATAGGAGAGATGTAGCTTGGATGTAAGAAATTTGGGAATTGACCATGCATCATTTTAAAGCTGTAAAAACAAGATTATTTTAGCAAAGGAGCAGCAGTAATAGAGAACAGAAGTGAACTGAAAAGTCTTAGTTGACCACCTAAGCTAGAAAACTGACTGAACAGAGAACTGATTAGAGCAAAGCAAGGGGCTATAGAGGGTCAGATGTCATACAAAGGAAGGGCATCAAAGGTGAGTCTGAAATGATCTATAAGAAACGCTACTCATGGGTTGAACAGTGTGAGTTCTGAGTATTGACCACTGGATTTAGCAACTGTTGGCGATGTTGTTAACCATAATAGGAACAATGTTATAGGAGATGTAAGGATGGGAAATGGCCATGAGTGGTTTTCCAAGACAGAATGAGAAAAGAAACAGTGACTATAGAAATGGAGAGGGTGAGAATAGAAAGTTCTGTCACAGTTTTGATGTGAAAGAACACAGAGGATTAAATGTTTTCTAGAGCTGAAGTAGACTCCGGGAGTTTATTTGCTGGTTTCCTTTTTATTATTATTATTTTGGGGGTGGAAAAAAATAAATCATATTTGTATTGTGACAGGACTGTTCAGAAGTGTAGTGAGAACATTAGCTGAGGAAAAACTTGCTGAAGGAATGTCCTAAAGAAGGAGAGAAAAGTCAGAACCACAGTTCACCATGTACAATGTGAAGAAAAGCAGAGTGAAGTGGCACAGATGGAGGTAGGTGGAAAGAAGTAGGTGCTGGTTCTGGTAGAATGTCTCTTCTATGATTCATAGCATGTCTTTTTTAATGAGTGAAAGAGGAAGCGATTTTCCTTCCATTTATTCTGAGAGTGAATGGATGCAAAAATTGCAGTATGATTGCCTAGCAGCTTGAAGGATGCAAAAACAGGGAGGGAGAGGATGGAAGAGAATAATAAAAGAGAATGAGCATGATGAAAATATATTGCACGCATGTATGGAAATACCATTATGAAACCACTTACTCTGTAAAAAATTAGTATGTGTTTAAAAATTTAAATGACTCCAAACACACTTGTGGACATGAACTACATTTGTGGTTATGATCTGGAATATAGTCTGAGGAACAGATAGGCCTCAGATTGGATTTAATTGGGGTTAAGATGTTTCCAACTGAATATACAAAAGTAGGAGGAGGTCAACAAGAAAGGGATTATACCCAGACATTGGTGGAGCATACCTATAATCCTCAGCATTCAGGAGTCAGAGATCAGGAAGATCATAGTCTGAGGTTAGCCCAAGTTCACAATATTCCTCCTGAACCAATAGCTGAACCTGTGTATCCACCCATCCTCCCAGTTGTACAGGAAGCTAAGATCAGGAGAATCACAGCTCCAGACCATCCAGGGCAAAAGTGTTTGGAATATGTTGGTATGTACTAACTTCTTTCACTGATAGCTAGTGCTCTATCATTGTGCCACACCTTCCATTCTTGCTTTCTGTTGGTCAATTGGAGATAAGAGTTTCCAAGATTTGTTTGCCTGGGTTGGCTTGGAACTGTGATATCAGATCTAAGACTTCTGAGCAACTAGGTGGATAGGCATGAGCAACCAAAGCCAAGATGTCAATGTTTATGCAAATTCATTGGAAGATGGACTTAGAAGAGAAAAGTGTCTTTCCCACTCCTTGTAGTGCTTGTTCATCTTCTGGATTTTAATTGAAGCATCCACATAATACTCTAGGTGTAGATGTCTCTCAAGTTAGCAGATGTATGAGTAGTGGTTATATTCTTGATAAAATTTCTTCTTAACTTTACTTCCCATGAAACTTATTCTTTATGTGTTCATGAATTGCATGCATACCTGTGTTTTATATATAAAAAGAGCAATATTTTCCCCAGTTTGATTCACTTTAGGGTCTTTATTGCGTCCATGGAGAAAACATTATTAAAGCGATCAGTTCCTTATTGTTATTATTATTATGTTTGAAAAAATCCATTTACTAGAATGTTTGGCATCATAAACTGGTTCTTAACTTTAGAGCTTTTGGCTTTGATTATATAACAGAATGTCTAGGAATTTTATTATTATCATGAATGTCAAAATGCTGTCAAAATGCCTGACAGTATGAACATTTGCTATTTACCCCAATAGTCAGAAAGCTGGCCATAATATTTTTTGTTAACAAATAAAAGATCATCAAGTTCATCCAATGATGTCATTAAACATATTCTCATTTTAGGAAACAAGACTATCAAGGCATTCCAGTGGATAAATTTAGGATATTCACTAGAGTTCACTTTTACATATTCATGATGTTAAGGACATAACTTAAATGGTACATCTAAAAGGAGACATTCTAAAAACCATTGAATTTTCATGGAGAACTGAAAAAATACATAGTTTTATATTTTACATATTACACTCACTGGGAAAATGAAGATGTGTGTGTGTTTGAAGCCTGTGCAGAATTCATTGAGGGCCCTATAAGGCAGCTGAGGATTCCCACTTGCAAGAATAATCCAGTGTAGCTCTGAGTGTGGATAGTGGTTTGCCCCAAACAGAGGATAGGGAGACCCACTCTGAGCACTAAGTCCAAGACTTGCCTTGCACAGCTAATTGTTATACTCAACAGCTTTAACTGATGGCGAAAGGAGTAATTTACTTGGCAAATACCTTTAAATAGAAAAGATGTTTGGTGTTTTTTTTTTTATGTTCACACATCCTTTCTCCAGGCTATTTGAATATAACTGCTCTTTATGGTAAAAGAAAATTTAGTAGTGCTAACACTTTCTCCAATGAGTGATACATAAAACTTCATTTGATGTATGTATTGTGATATTTTATACTTGACAATTTCAGATAGCTGTGCATTATCTCAATTGCTTTGGGTTGTGGTGTTCATTAGCAATTTTTGAGATTCCAGGGTGTCTAAACAATGTGTGTAGTTGCCATGGGAGATGTGAAATATTCTAGCAACCAAGGAATGCATCAGCAAGACTTAAGATAAGTGGCACCCAGGAGACTCCTCAGTGGTTTACAGACATCCATACACACCGAGACATTATCAATCCAGTTAATTGCACACAGAAAATAAATTGCAGGTGGCTTAAAACCAGAAATCATCTCCCCCACTACTCCTAGTGCTTGCTCGTTCTCTGCCTTTTAATCGAAGCATCTCCATAATACTCCGAGCATAGACATCTCTCAGATTAACGCTGATATATGAGTCAGTGGCTATATTCTTGGTGAGCTTCTTCAGAGCTTCACGCTGTCTAACAGCTGCCTCCTTGAGTTTCAAGGTGAAGTAGCAAGCAGAGAATCGATCATTAATAATAGCAATAGGCAAGGCCAAGACAAGGATTCCTGATAATATACACATGAAGGCCACAATTTTGCCTGTGGTAGTGTCTGGTCTAATGTCCCCATATCCTACGGTAGTCATGGAAGTTGTGGCCCACCACCATGCACAAGGGACGCTTGTGAAGGTTGTATCAGGAATGCTTTGCTCTGCAAAATATTCTATAGTTGAAAATATAGAAATTCCCACAGATAGAAATAGAAGTAGTAAGCCAACTTCTTCATAGCACTGGGTGATCGTCATCCCAAGTGAGCGTAATCCTGCAAGAGAACAGCAGCTGTCAATCATCAGCACCCCCTTTCCTTCTCCCTTCTTTACCTCATCCTCCTCTCCCTGCTTGCTGTACACCCATGAGCATGCACTGCAAACCAAATACATCCCAAACATTGAGCAATATTGTAAGGATACGAAGATGATCAAATCACACCCTGTCTTTAGATAACAGGTTATGAAGTTGTTGGAGTCAGTGTTAGATTATATTCATTTCTTCACTTGTATCATTATTGAGCTTCAGCTATTCATATTTCAAATGCAAATAATTAGACCATAACACACAGGTACATCATAGGAGCTTTTTTCATTGTATATAATGAACTTCTTTTGCAGGGTTGCCTGTAGAGGGCTCATTTGGTCAAACCTTACATTTAAATTCATTGTTTCACTGCTACTTTCTAACACCATTTTCATGTTGATGTGTGTGTGTGTGTGTGTGTGTGTGTGTGTGTGTGTGTGTGTGTGTGTGTGTGTGTGTGTGTGCGCCTTTCTTATCCCCCTGATAAAATTGAACAGAAATAACATCTCCTTGCCAAAATGTCAGATGAAGAGTGTCGACTATGAAACGAACATGACAGCCGGAGCAAGTAAGGCCTTGGTAACCAAATTGACACACATATATCTTCATGTGATATTCTTAGCAGTGTTCGAGAAGGTCCTTGGACCCCCGAAACATGCATTGGAATCCTAGTCCTTAATACAAATGCTATATGGAATTGCCTCTTTTAGCACATACAATTTCTCCTTCCTTGGAAGAAGATAGAGCTATACATGGAGTATTCCTCCATTACAAGAGAGTACAGAAATGGTGTCACTGGAGAAGTCACTCACTAGGAGGCATTGGTACTTTTCCCATTGCTAGAGCTTATGATTTATTGAACATCTGAGAGACAGACCCAAGGGATTCACATTTCACCAGTGAAGACACTAAGCCTTAAGGAGAGTAGGAAGAGCCCACAACAAATCCAAATTAGAACTAGCCATCACATACCCTCTCTAATGCATGAGAGATGCTTCTAAGAGTGTCCACATTGTGAAATCAGTTCAACTTAATATCACACTAATTGTCTTAGAATTTCAAAGCATGACTTCATAGAACTATTGTATATTTTAGTCATTCACCAGAGATTATTTGAAACACATTGGAATACTACTCTAACTCATATGATTTTGAATTTTGTTATTAGAATTTTTAGACATTCTTGCATTATTATTACCTATTTTTAAATGAACATTAGTTTTAAAGTTTAACTCCAAAAGAATATATTGCAGAATATCTTTATAATACCTCTTTAGAAAGTGAGCTTTGATGTGTCTATATGGAATGACATTTCTGACAAAATATGATGAGAAACATAAAGATGTCAAGGAAAACTGTTTTTATCTAAGGAAGAAATGTTCCAGGCCTGGAGTCACAAATCAAGCAGTAGAGTACTTGTCTGACAAAAGAGAAGCCCTGAAGTCAAACCCCAAGATCAGAAATAAGTAAATAAAAATAAAGTAAAATGAAAATAAGGACTAAATGTTTTCAGGAACTATGTAAAGAAACACAAAAGGGTTTAAATTCTTGGCATATTACATCTGTTAACTCAGATAATCCTCATAAATGAATACATTGTTCCACTATTTTATAGAGAAGTAGCTCATTTAGTAAAAAGCCACAAGGCCAGTACTTAAGCTTAGCCCATCTGACCTTTTAACCATTACTCTACAACATGCCAATTTTTATAATTTAAAATACAGGTACAGATTTGACTAGCTAAACATTTCTAAATATCATGCTGGATGTAAAATGATCAAACATTCATTAAATTGTGCTATTTTCAATAAATACTGGTTTTATTAATGCTTTATAATTGACTTAGAACTGGGAAAACTTTTGAAGAGGTGACACTGGAAATTACTATTATTTTCCTTTTCCTTTCTTCTGGGAAAAAATGTGGCTGTTGCCTGTGGTGTTTTTAAAATTGAATCCCGTGAAGAGTTTATAAATACTTGAAGAAAGCACCCCATTATGTCTGTCACAAAACAAAGAACGGTACTTTGAAAAGTTGTCAGGAACCCTTGGGATGTGGTAAGACTAGCTGGGAAAATACACAACCAAAATTGTATTAGGATAAGTCCTAATTACCAGAGATGTAAAAAACACACACACAATAGAACATCTTAGAGGTTAGGTTCTCCCTGCATTGATAGGCGAAACAGCTAGCAGGTAGTCAGCCAGGGAGAAACAATTCTAGGGTAATGAGGATGGAAGAGGAGTCTGTAATCAATTGTACAACTTAATATTGTGTTAATATGGCATCCTACTCTAGTGTTTCTCAAAGTGGGGGGAGGTCTAACAATCACTTATATCAAAGTTATTTGCATGCTTCGTAAAATGGACGGTCCTGGATGGCACTCACATACCAAAATCTGATTCTGGGAATGAGAGGCTCAGTCTCTGCACTTCAGCATGTTTGTTCTGGGGATTCTCCTTTTCTCTAATATCTTGCCAGAAAGTAACTCATATATTACTCCAGAACAGCTTCAGGGCTAGTCACTGAAAATCAATATCCTCTTGATCCAAGAATGGGCTCTAATTGACCTGTAGGACTTCCATTGACATTGAATCTAATTTTCACATACAATTAGTTTGTGTATGTTGTATGAAGATTTGTTCACATGATTTCTAAAATCTCTAACAGGCAAAAAGAAAACCCTGAAGAATTTTTGTTCCTCTCTCCCCTCTTACTTCTTTTTGTCTCTCTTGTATATGTCAGGTTAGGGACTTCAATATTCTCAAACACTAATTAAGCATTTACTTATTGACTTCTCTATCTTCCAAAACACAATATGTCTATATCTTCTTCAAAAACTTCAAGCAGAAGTCCATTAGCACCTGGCCACTTCTCTTACTGCATGCATGTCTTCAAATTTTTGTAAGTTTGGATCTCCAGATTTTAATAAATCAAATTGGACAGGTGGCCAAATTACACCTGATTCCTTAGGGAGAGAAAATGTGTGCGCAATGTCTTCTCTGCCCCAGTGATATCAATACCAACGTTTTGCCTCCCAGTACCACTTTAGAGGTCATGGTTGGGCAAAGCATTGTTTTTTTTATATATATACCAATTCAGTCACTTCCTTGTATTATGGTCAAATCACTAATGCTTGTGAATAAAGGTAAAAGAAAAGCATCAATGAAACCTGAATACCTGTTGAGTGCCGGCCCAGCTTGAGCATGCGCAGAGCTCTGAGCAGCCTCAAAACCTGGACAAGGCGCCCCACGTTTTCCAGCTCCTGTGTGGTGTGGCTTCCGCTGAGGCTCTCCACCAGAAGCGTGATGTAGAAGGGCAAGATGGCGAGGAGGTCTATGATGTTAGGCACCTTTCTCAGGAAGCGGCACCTGTCCCGCACACAAAGAAAGCGCAGGACGAACTCCCCGGTGAACCAGCTAATGCACACATATTCCAGGATTTCCAACAGCTGCAAGTTCAGCCAGCTTAACTCAGCTGACATCAGGGCCATGTTGACTATGGACACGGCCACAAAGATGATGGAGATGACCCCAAAGATTCGTGCAGCTGTGGAAGAGCCAGGTTTCTCCAGGACGTCCCAGAGCTTCTGGCGGACAGTGGGACAAGGTCCTTGAGAGAAATCCTGTTCGCTCTCATGTTGGCTTTCTTGGTCGTCTGTGTCCTTCTTAAAGTCTAGTGTTTCACTCAGCTCCTTTCTTCGAAAGTATCTTTTGGAGAAGACAACTTAGTGATTAGTCTAACTTCATAAAAACACAGGGTTAGAAAAGAATTAAACCTGAGAGGGAAAGTCACACTTTTTGTCCTAATATAATGCACAAGGTGTCTATTTATACTGCATCCGGATTGTTGCCTGCCCTGAGAATATTCTCAGAATCATGGCTTTTTTTTTTTTTAAAGTGACACTTGCATCCAGGCACTGGTGGCTCATGGCTATAATCCTAGCTACTCAGGAAGTGGTAGAACACTAGCTTTGAGCAAAAAAGCTCAGGGACAGCACCCAATCCCTGAGTTCAAGTCCCAGTACACCCACACACACATACACACACATATTTTCTTAGCTAGCATTTAGGCAGAGAAATTTATATATAACAAGGCAACTTTGGATCTATGCCTTTTTCTGACCCACTTTCTTGTAACAAGAAGAGCTCCTTGGCACATGGAATCTGTGTGTGTGTACATGTGTGTGTAAATGAAAGGTATCCATGAAGATGAAGTGGTAGTGACAAAACGGCAGGTCACCAGCAAAACTCCACAGTCTTGTAGGCAAATAACTTTCCTTCTGTTTTTAAGCACTTCATGAAAGTTTTTCCAACATTAGTCTCCTGGATTCAGGAATGGGAACACTTTACACCAAAACTTTCATCCCTGTGCATCATTTGAAGAATTGCTTTTCTGACTCTTTAATCACAGAATGTTCCAAATATGAGCTTCCTGGGATTTCATATGAAATTAGCATAACTCACTGGTACAAAAGGGACACAACAGTACAAAAGTTGGCTGGCGGCTCATGCCTGTACTCAGGAGACTGAGATTTGAGGATCCTAGTTTGGAGCCAGCTTGGGCAGAAAAATCAGAGAGACTCCTGTCCAATTAGCTAGTAAAAAGCTAGAAATGGAGCTGTGGCTCAAGTGCCAGCCCTGAACAAAGAAGCAAAGAGACAGCTCCAAGGCCTTGAAAACGACAGAGAGAGAGACAAAGAGAGAGACAGAGAGACAGAGAGACAGAGAGGGGGGTGAGATTGGTGGGGGGAGGAGAGTTGGCTTTACACTTTTGAGCTCCACATCTCCACCTTACCTTCCAGACCAGAAGTGACCACCCCTATTCTTAGGCTGGGGTTCAAGGAAAAGCTTCGGGAAGGAATGTTCCCAGTGTGCAATCCACCTCTCCAGGCAGCCCCTGTCTCCCTCCCGACCCGGCCACCGAGTCCTCCGGTCCTACCTGTCCCTGCAGCAGGAGTCAATGCTGAGTTCGTCGATGCCCCAGTACTGGATCTCCTGGAGGAAGGAGAGCGCACACAGCTGCTCCATCACGTGCAGGCGGCCGGTGCGGTAGTAGTGCAGGACGTAGCGGAAAGCCTGCGAGCTGCGGTCGAAGAAGTACTCGTTGTCCACCGGGTTGGCGTCGTCGCACAGCTCCAGGGGGCTGGGCGCCGCGGCCAGGGCTCCCAGGCGGCGGTAGGAGGCCACCACCACGGCCAGCTTGCCCAGGCGCGTGTGCGGGAAGCAGGACAGCGCCTGCTGCGAGAGCACGAAGCGGCTGCCGCCCACGTTGACCGTGAAGCAGTCCCCGAGCGCCAGGGGCTCGCCTTCGCCCTCGCTGCAGAACACGCTGGAGTCCAGGGAGCTCAGCGACCCGCTGTCCAGCAGCGAGCTGGGCGGCGAGCGGCCGCACAGGGGCAGCTCGTCCATGCTCACCGGACCGCCGCCGGGCGCCACAAAGTTGCGGACGCGCTGCCGGCCTCGGTCCCCGGAGGGCGGTGGCACGATCCCGGGTGGCGCGCGGGATTTCCCAGGTTCCTGATGGAGATGCCGCCCACTCGCTCACCCCCTCCCGTCTCCACCCCCACCTCCCCTTCCCCCCTCCCCACCCGGGCTCCTCCGCGTCGCTAGGGAGCTGCCAGGGAGCGGCGGCGGCGACAGCTCGCAAGTGGCAGCGCCAGGAGGCTGGTGGGGAGAGGAGGGCTCGCAGGGGAGAAGATCCCAACTCAGGGGGGCGGGATCCCCAAGGCCCAACCCGGAGATTACCCACCCAGCACCCCAGAGGTGCAGGGATCCAAAGCCTGGCTCTCGGCTGGGAAGGGATGGGGAAGGGAGTGGAAAGGTGGGGGGGGGGCGGGGAGAAGTAAAGTGGAGCAGAAATGGGTGGGTGGGGGGAATGGGGAGACTCACTCCTAACAGCTGGAGACCAAACAAAAAGTTCTGAAAGCAGAGAAGGTGGCAGCTGGCTGCCAGAGCGTTCTAGCTCCAGGATTTAGAGGCCTGGGTCTTTGATCGCCTTAGCTGGCTCTGTTCCTCGGGGCTGGGAACGCGACGGGGAGAGTGCCGGGCTGCACCGTTCACAGCTTCCTCCCCAATTCACTCCCAGCCCAGCCTGATTGTCAGGCGTGCACGCGCTCCTTTTTCTTCGCCTTCCTCCTCCTCCTCTTCCTCCTCTAGGCTTTGACTTCCTACTTGAGAAAGAAGGCTTATTAGTATTTTTTTTTGAGGCCACAGAATGCCAGTTAAAAACGACATGTATTAATTCCCCCCCTCATGTGCATATATATATATATATATATATATGTATATATGTCTATACACATATGTGTGTATTATTTTTCTGTGTGGTCATTTGGCACTCTTCCTAAATTTCTCCGAATTTCTGGGCACCTTACAAAGCCCACAGCACAACTCTGATTTTAGGAAACGAGAAAGGAAAAGGAAAATAAGGAATAGAATAGATCAGGTGGGAGCTGATGGCACGAGTTTAAGTAATAATGCTTTCTCCGTCAAAGGTGCAGGTGTCCAAGAAAGACTAGAAAGGGATTCACCCAGCCCATCAGAGAGCTGCTCCCAGACTAACCTGTTATATACCCTGCAGGTAGGGTGGGGTGGGGTGGGAGGAGGAAAGGCAAGTGACTCACCTGTCACTTCTGGAACAATCGGGCTGAGCTAGGTTCTTGCAGCTGATGGTGTAGCTTTCTTTTGATCCTCCTGATCTACACGTGAGGTCTAACTTAAAGCTGTCCAGAAGGGAAACTGTGCACAGCTGAGCGCTCTGCTATGCTAGCACTTGCTGCCTGGGCACGCCTCCACCCACTTCCTGGCTCAGGGCCTTAGGTCTTTGCTGGGCTGGCAGACTCTGTCTGAGCTCACTAAGAGCCAGGCTGCCTGGAAGTGCCCAGCTCTACCAGAGAGGAATGGATGGAGCTGAACAGAGAGAGGGCAAAAGAGGCTCTCAATTGACACTGAATATTATATCCATCTTGAAAACGCTTCTTGAATTGTTGTACTTGATTCCTGTTCCTTGCAATCTGTGTCCACACAAGTGTTCAAAAATTTGGAAACATCGCTTTTTGAAGTGTTGTGTGCACTACCTGACCTTTGTAACTGTAACCTCTCTGAACATCACCTTTACTATAACAATAAATAAAATAAAAAAGAAATAAATCATTTATGTTGGCATCAGTAATCATTAGGATTGTTTCATGCAATATGGAAAAAACAGAAACTGGATAAGTAGGCTAACCTTGGTGTTAGGGCACTTATATTAACTGATTTGTTTGGTGTTCTTCGACATTTTCTCATTATTTCTAGCAAAAATTTCATAACCTTTAATTTTTCCAGATTGTGAGCTCCTCTTCTTGTTGTTATGTCTAGTAAACAGCTTCAGCAGGCTATGGGTGTACAGTTAAGCATTGAGGAGACCATTTTCATAGGTTGGATAGATATGTGATTATTTAACCATGGCTTTGCCTACTGGCTGAGGGGCCAACCAGTAGCTGCCATTTACTTCATTAATGTAATGCCTCATCTTCATTTCTAGTTTTACTAAAACTATCCACCCTTTAGGGAACCAGAAAGTTCCTCAAGTCTTTGGCTCATGTAATATCTTAATTATGCAATAAGACTAGGAAGTAATGCTATTTCCCTTTTATGGAGAAGAAATGGAAACATGAATTTACTTAGAGTCACACAATACAAATTTAAACCCTTAATTACATGCCAAAGTCTGTCTTCATAAGCAAAATATTAGAAAAATATTTTTTGTTAATTTTTAAGTAGTTTAAAATGTGCTTAGTCTTGTTTTAGCTTTTACAAGGTACTAACTAAAGAAGGGTAAGAGTTTCAGGTTTATTCCCTAATGAGCTTTAAATACATCAGAAAAGAAAACAGACAAGATCTCTGCCCTTGTGAAACTTAAGAATTAGCTAGGTGCTGGTGGCTCACACCTGTAATTCTAACTACTCAGGAGGCTGAGATCTAAGGATCATAGTAAATAGCCAGCCATGGTAGGAAAGTCCATGAGACTAGGATCTCCAATTAACTATCAAAAAGCCAAAAGTGAGGCTGTGGAATACTTGATAGAGCAAAGAAGCTCAAGGACAGCACCCAGATCCTGAGTTCAAGCTCCAGATTGGGTACACACTCAGACACATGCGCTCATGCGCACACACGTGCGCACACACACTATCCTAAATACTAAAACAGCAAAAAAAAAAAAAATTAAAGTACAACATGTCGAAGTTATAGTCCTACTGACTGCTGTCCATTTGATTAACTTTTGATTCTTTTAAGAACTCTTCCATAAAAAGATGTGGAGAGGATAAAGTTATCCCAGTAAATAGTTCATCATTATGTTTAGGTACTGTAGTCATTATTTTTTTTAAGGTAACAGAGTATTCCTTTATTCAAAGTATTCCTTTGAGGGAAAAATGTTCAATTACAAATGGTTCAGATATTGAAAAAGTAAAAAATACATATTTTTGTTAAACCTTACCATGATGAATAATCAAGATCTACAACCTCTTTGCAGATTATGGTGGAGAACCAGAAAGCTTTCATAGACCATGATAATCTTAGGTGAGGGGAAGCTCTTAGACCTATAACCAGAGGCTAGTGTCAGGTGACTATGAGACTTGTGTATCTAATTCCCTGCCAATAGACACCTGACCTACCTAGATTGTGAGGAGTAACAATCAAAACCGGCACCTGTTAAGTCTCAGGTATTTTGTTTTGCATCTGAGATTTTTATAGTGATCTAAGAGAGTGAGCATTATCATCTCTATACAAAGCTTTTAATTTAGATGCATACAGGACTAAGTAACTTTCCAACTTACATATTAAATATATGAGAGTGTAGGAAAGAATTAAGGACAAGATCTTTCTGATTCCAATTTGTCTCAGCTGCTAAGAGCATAAAAATGTCATAATTGTAATAAAAACAATTGACACCAATTAAGGCAATTGTAAGTACAGGTATGCATGCTGGTTTTTCTTTTTTTTTAATGGTTTTTTTTTGTAAAAATAGTGTACAGAGGGGTTATAGTTACATGAGTAAGTAAGGTAATGAGTACATTTCCTGCCAAGCATTGTTACCTGCTCCTTTGTTTATCCCCTACCATCCCTTCCCTCCCCACCTCCCCAACTCCTCCCTCCCTGAGAAATTTTCAATATAGTATCTTATATATCTCATTGTTACAATGGATCAACCTGTATCCATATTTCAGAATTTTGTTATATCCCTTCCCTTCCCCAAGTTAGAAAAATGTATATACAAGATGCAGGGAACCAACATCAAATACAGTGAAAACAGGGGTTATACTATGGGGGAAGCACATACAAAAGAAGCAAAAAAATCACATAGTACATTTTAAATACGTTAAAACAATAGCAAGAAAGGAAAAAAAATTGTGTCTCTATCTTGGGGTTCATTTTACTTAACATCATCTTATATGGTCATATGTACATAGCTTTTGACCTTTTCTGCTTGTCCTAGACTTATACTGGTTATTGCATGCTGACTTTTCAACTGTGAACATGTAAACATGGATGACCTCTGTTTTATTTTAATTTTAATTAATTAATTAATTAATTTCATTTATGTATTATTTTTGTCAATCCTGGGGCTTGAACTGTGGGCTTGGCTGCTGTCCCTGAGCTTCTTTTGTTCAAGGTGAGTGTCCTACCACTTGAACCATATTAACACTTCCAGGTTTTTTGAGTAGTTTTTTGTTTTTATTTTTTTGGAGATATGATTCTCATGGAGGAGTTTCCTGCCAGGTTGGCTTCCAATCACAGTCTTCAGATCTCAGCCACCCAAGTAGCTAGAATTACAGCTGTGAGCCACCAGTACCTGGCAAAGGACTCCTTTTAAAACAGTCTTATGCTTTTATTTATTTATTTTTTTGTCAGTTGTCGGACTTGAACTCTAGGCCTAAGTGCTATCTCTGAGCTCTTCAGCTCAAGAAGAGCCCTCTACCACTTGAGCCACAGCACCACTTCCAAAAACATAGTCTCTTGAATAATAAAAATTATTGACTTTTCCCCTGCTACATTCTCTTACATCGATTAACTTGTCTCCCTTTTGGATTGCCTAGGAGTGAGAGCAAAAAGCTGATGATAGGATTTTGAAAAGAGATGCATCCTGTATTCTGCCCCTGACCTGACAAATACCCTAAGATATGCTAAGAAGTGAAGGAAGATTACTGGTAGGTATTTGGAAGTGACAAGGTCTGGCTTTCCATGTCATTCCTACATGGCATGGGAGGAAGATGGCTGTCAGTGGCAGGTTGTATAGTATTGCAGTGTGAAAGTTCAACAATCCAGTGACTTTGAATATATTTACTTTCTAGTCATTGCATGTCACATTTGAGTGAGTTTCCATTAGGAGTCTTGAGGTGAAGTGCTCTATCAATTTTTGCTTCATCTATCAAGTCTGGTCCAGACTAATTTGAATATTGACTCTCCAGCTACTACGGGTGGTTTTCAGTCTTTCAGTTCTTGGGAGTATTGTAAAATTTATCAATGAACAATATACATGGTCATATTTCTAAGTTGGATCCAAAGAAAAATCAGGACATTCTCTAAATGGCCCAGTCTATGGATGGCCATCATGAAAAATAGTAGTTAACATTTATTTCAAGCATATTACATATTTGTGTTATTAAAATATGGGACATTCTCTTTAGGTTTGGAAAATTCATTGAAAATATTTATATGAATATGTTTGTGATTTATTTGAGTGATGTGTGTCTATGAAATAATCTTAAAGAATGTTTGAAAATGAAGATAAAGATGGGATCATAAGTGATTTCAATGCTTTCTTTTTAAAGGAAACTATATATTCATTAGTAATCTACACCCCAAACACTGTAACTTCACATTTTTTATAATTACACAGAGGAGATATTTTCAACATGTTCAGTCTATACATTCCCAAACATGTATCTTAAATCCCTTTAATTTTCATCATTTACTGACAACAAAGACCATATTTCAGGTAAAATATCCATACTTTCTGTCCTTGCATTTGATTTCTAAAGGACTAACCATTGGATAAGTGAATTACAATAGCTTTTAAAAATGCTTTTATGTATGGAAAAAATAGCTTTATCACCTTTTTCTTCATTACACTGGGAAATGTTTAAAGGAAAAAAAATCTGCTGAATTATATCTATTCATCTTTCATGTGCCTTCGAGGTGCTTGGAATAAATCCTCCCAACTGTATGGCAGCCCACTCTAATGCAGAATTTAGCTTAATGTGGGTTTGTTCTGGATTCCTTCCAAGGGGAGACAATTATCTTTGGAAGTACCCAAAGAGTTCTCTTTTATAGCCTAGTCTGCTACAGAAATGGCAGCATGCACTAGTAATGGGGATGAGGAGGATAGTAATATGAAAAGAGTTAACTTTACATATGGGTTGAGCTATGCCCTATCCTTTGTTGCTTGTGTGATAGTCACAAATTTCTTGTTTTACTTCTAATAGGAGAAATAAATATTTTTAATTAAATGAGTTAGTCCATGTAAAACCTCTAGTTCGTGTTCATTATTATTGTGTTGTTGCCAATATTTTATCCTGTGTCTCTCTGCCTCACATCTTATATGAACTGTATCATGCTCAGAACTTCACACACATTATCCTATTCATTTGTATTGCATATAACCTTGTAAAAAAGTAATATTGTTATTCTTATTTTATAGAAGAGAAACCAGTATCAGAATGCTAAAATAATTTCTCATCTGTCACACAGACCTGAGACTTCGATTTGAACTCATTTGTTCTATTCAAAGCACAGTAATGAGCCATCTCTATTAGACAGGTTCTTTACAAATAATTTTAAAATAGAACTATTTTATTCAATGTTCTAAATGATGAAAGTTGACTGTATTTTATAGACAATAACCTGAATGCTGCCTGATTTTACATTCTCACAATCGCACATTACTTTTAACCATAATAAAAGAGATAGCTGGTTCGATTGATCATTATATGTTTTTTATTATGGGACTCTGATATGTAAAAGACAACTCAATTTTTTTCCTACATGATCAAGAAAATTTATAGAGTCAGATGCTTACTGTTTTCTGGGATGAATTCCTGTATTTTTACTGAAATTAAGCTTTTGTAAACAAGATTTAACAGTAGTCGGGCAAAAACAGAATGAGTGCTCTTCTCATTGGGTAATATGAACTGTTAAATGAACACAATATCAAATTAGAAAAGTCTAACTAAATTCTTTTGCCTGGCTTTATCTCATTTCCTTTATGTAAACGAAAGGCTGAGTTATCCATTAAAATGACGTTTTGAATTGAGCATCTGTGATTTGTTAATATTAGGAGCAAAATTGCCTTTGTGTTTATCCTTCATTTTATTTAGTGCCTTCTTCCCAGGAACTCAATAACTTGAATCAAGGAACTCAATAGCTTGAATTTTACCTTTTAATTTGATGAAAGTTAATCTTTGCAATCCATACATATTATGAGCTGTTTTTTTTTGTTTGTTCATTTGATTTTTGGTCAGTTGTGATGCTTGAACTCTGGGCTTGGGTGCTGTCCCTGTGCTCTTCAGCTCAAGGCAAGCACTCTACTGTTTGAGTCACAGCGCCACTTCTGGTTTTCTAGTGGTTTATTGGAGATAAGAGTCTCATGGACTTTCTTACTGGGCTGGCTTTGAATCGCCATCCTCAGATCTCAGCCTCCTGAGTAGCTAGGATTACAGGCATGAGCCATTGGGGCCCGGCCCTATTATGAGGTTTTTATGTTGTATAGTTTGAATTCCTTACAATGTATTCAACATTGAAGAGCTCATCAATCACTGATTATTTGTAGAACTATACTACCATAAGCTGTGAGAGTAGGTAGAAGAATATACAAATATGTTACATGCCTTATAAGTATCATACACTTCATATATATATCTCACACGTGCAACAAAAGCACACACAAAATCAACACAGTACAGTTTAAAATGAGCACTATATAAATAAGACTGCCACTACTTTCTGCAAAAGAGAAGTGAGCAATCAGTGACAAGAAAAGATAGAGAAAAAGGAGAAAAACATTTTAAGAGATTTTTAGTTATGTCATTTGTTTCCCTTTGAATTCCTGATAGTACTTATAACATGATATAATTAAAGATAAAAATGAAACATCTTTTAGCACACACATGTTGAACTTCTTGCCAAAATATTTTAACTGAATTGTGAAACTTGATAGAATACCTGAGGCTAATATTTTAGTATTATTACCATCTCAGGTTAAGCACACAGAAGCCATTAATTTAAGTAAATATCTTATACATTAAATCCATGTCATGAAAATGTAGTAATGCCAATTCTGTCTGAACTCACAAGTCAATGTCTCATCCTTAATTATGTGTAAGAAATGTCTTGATTTCGTACATAGTATTCCATTGGTACAAAGGAAAAGAAACACAGATGTAAGAGTTAGTACACACTGATCTGGTTGATTTGAAAAAAGAGCACAAGATCAGTTCATGGATTCCAGAGTATATTTTCTCTACACAGAAGAGAAAATTATATGGATGGCAACTGAATATAAAAATTTGTCCTTCTTCCCACGTGAAGAAGAGCAGTAAGCCATATGGTTTCTCCCTTGCACATCCCATCTGATTGACATCTCAGTTTTAGACATGGCCTCACAGTTCTCCCACAAACAGATTTCCCGGAAACTAAAAAAAAAACCCACAAATGAGAATTGGAAGGGAAGTCAAAGCATAGCAAATTTGTCTTACATCTGCTTCCTTGTTTGATTTCTAAAACATCAAATTTATTCATTTTAGTACCTGGGAATGTTTGTATGTTCATGGTGACAGGAAGAAGTATTCAATTTCATGTCTTTATAATGTAGAAAAGTGGAAAGGAGTCTCAATTTGTGAAAGGATAGAAAGTGAATAGGAGTTGGGGAGGAAAGAGAATATTAGAGGGTGGGTGAAGAATACCCAATATTATGTTGCAACTGTGAGTTAAGATGACAAAATTAAACTAGCAAAAAGCTATTGAATAATAGCTTTTTGAGATTAGGTATGGTGTCAATTGGATTAAAGTTTATGATTATATGAAATACTATGCTGAAGCCTTGATAAACTACCATGCACGTAAAAGAAGTGAATGCTAGGGGGATGAAATGGTTCTCTTTGTGGGAGTTGTACTTGTAAGGGAGGGGAAGAGGATGAATGGAGGATGAGTATGGTTGAAATACTCTAGTATGTGTGTAAAAAATGCAACAATGAAGCTTGCTGAAATTGGTTTGGGAAGTGAGAAAGTGAAGGAGGGATTTTGAGATGAATTTAGGAAACTAACTTTGTGATACATCAGTATTTATAATGGTTCTCAATTACATGTTTTAATTTTGATATCAGAAACTTAAAAGTCAAGAATAAGCAATCTCTGACCATATCAATGGAAGTGTGAGTAGAGCAAATGTTTTATGAGAGAGAATATATTTTCATATACATGCAGAGCTAGTACTTTTGAAGGTTTTACAAAATCAATCTGTACAAAATCAATCAAGCTGGGGTTGTTTATTAAATGGTAGGGCATTTGCCTAGTAAGCACCAGGTGCTAAGCTTAATCCCTAGTACTGCCAAAATTTAGCCATAAATATGCAGATTTTCTAATTTTTTATTATTTAACTAATAGTAAAGGATGAAAAGCTTTTTTATAGCAGACTTTAAAAAATGTTCACTATCCTCCTCTCAAATGAGTGAGGGGACTAGCATTGCTTTGTATATTGCTTAAATATCTACATATCTGATTTGTATTCAGACTGATACATATTTGATGTTTTGATATTTTTCTTAAAGTTTATGAAGAAATCATGGAGAGGAATATTTGAATAGCTTAGACATATAATTGTGTAAATTATTAGCACTAAGTCAAAAATTGACAGGTTACTTCTGACATAGAATCTGAAACTACGTTGATGATATTTTTTAGTCAGTAATATTAAATGCAATATTTCTTGCCTTTAAAATTATTTTAAAACAATTTATATAAACTTCGTTCCCACTTATGGTGGTCAAAATGGTTGTCTCAAAGTTATACAAATCTTACATGTGATATATTTCCTTAAAGAGCAAATAACAGTCAATTTTGTTAATGTTATCATTAACTAATATGAATGTTCTATTTTGGGGTGTGTGTGTGTGTGTGTGTGTGTGTGTGTGTGTGTGTGTGTGTGTGTGTGTGTGTGAGAGAGAGTGTGTGTTTTGTACTAGAACTTGAACTCAGGGCTTCGATGCTGTCCATGAGCTTTTGTCCTCAAGGCTAGAGCTTTACCCTTTTAGCCACAGTTGTTCTTCTGGCTTTTTGTGGTTAATTGGAGATAAGAGTCTCATGAACTTCTTGCCTGGGTGGGCTTTCGACCACATTTCTAAGATCTGAGCCTCTGGAGTAGCTGAGGTTACAGGCATGAGTGTGACTAAATATACGTATATGTATATATAGATACAGATATACATATATGTATATCTATATATCTATATCTATTTGTCAGTCGTGGGGCCTGAACTCTGGGTCTGTCCCTCAGCTCTTCCGCTCAGAGATAGTGCTCTACCACTTGAGCCACAGCCCCTCTTCTGGCCTTTTCTGCTTATGTGGTGCTGAGGAATTGAACCTAGAGCCTCATGCATACAAGACAAGCATTCTACCACTGAGCCAACTTCCCAGCCAGTGGCTACAATCTTTCTAAGTATTGGAATGTTACCAAGTTTTGGTGGCAGAAAGAAATTTCCCAAAACTTGTATTTTTCCCTTGAAGTTAAACTTTTATTATTAGCAACAAATATTGTAAAGTTTCCTTGGTAGTGAGTCCTTATCCAATTTAAAAGAAATTCCTCATAACTATCTATTGACAGAAAATTAACACTACTTATAAAAATTTGTCTATTAGTCATTTTCTTTCAAGTAAAATGGTAATCTATGGAGAATGAAGATATTCTGTGATTTTGTTACACAAATGCTTAAAAAATAACCACAGTCCCATATGGCATAATGCTGAAGTTCCCAGTTAGTCAAGTGAACCACTGAAAGCATATATACCCAGTAATAAAATTTAATAAGTTAGTCATATTTTAATTAAAGTAGTAATTTCCTTTATTGTTCATGAAGGACATTACTGAGTGAATCTGATTTTCCTCTTTGCAACTATGAGGTGAACACAATGGTAATTGGTATAGTCTGGTACTACTACTTTGTAATATGTTAAAACACAAACAATTTTATACCACTATGTTTACCACTCCTATTTAAATAAAAATCTGTTTGAGAGTCACAAAGTAAGTAGTCTTCTCTCCAGTGAGAGTTAGGATGTCACTCTCTTCTGAGTACTGATTTTAAGAAAAAAAATATGTTTCCATACTTCTACAGCAGAAAAAACAGAATCTTGGAATAATGAAATGAAAAATGAATTTTTTTCACTATCAATGACCTTCCAAAATGCCCAGCAAACCCCAAAGAATTTATAGGGCACACTATAAAAATTATTCTTCTAAAGGATTTTTGGAATTGTACATCTTAAGCGTAGTACTTACGCTTCTAGAAATTAGTGTAAGACTTTGGAGTATCGTTTTGTAAAGTCTCATCTAACTCTTTCCTGTATCTACTATATTTTATATAGAGATAAACACAACCACAGAAATGTTACTATATCTATGTATGCATATTTTTAAATGCAGAAAATTGTAATTAATGTTAGTTCCAACTGATCAACTGCTTCTTGTAAATTCCTTCAAAATAGTATTTAAAGGAAACCTTTCTATTTTTGTACAAATTATTTTTTAGTAAACATAAACAACATGGTACATTGTAGTACTTTTTATGTTAAATGTAGCCTTTTACATAAAAATGTCAAGTCTCAGTTAGGCACTGATGGCTCATGTCTGTAATCCTAGCGAGTCAGGAGGCTGACATCTGAGGATTGCAGTTCAAAGTCAGCCTGAGCAAAAAAATCTTTGAGACTCTTATCTCTAATTAATTACCAAAAAAACCAGAAGTAGATCTGTGGCTCAAGTGATGAGTGCTAGCCTTGAGCCAGAAAGCTCAAGGACAACATCCAGGCCTTGAGTTCAAGCCTCAGGACTGGCACAACACCAACAACAAATATGTCCAGTCTCTCAGGTTTTTGTCATACTTCTGCCTTTCTCCAAATAAGCAGGTTGCCGGCTTGGGAGGTATGGCTCTCCCTTAGAGTCAAAGCTATATGGATTAGACACACTGGTTAGTGGCCTCCTGCTGAGGCCATGGTTTGGCCATTTCTCTTTCCCTGTGCCCTCAGGTCACAACTGGTTCATCAGAATTCACTGGCTTCTCATGGCTGTATTGCCTGAGCAGTATAGATCTGTAATCTTCTATTGTTATTCCACAAAGTGACAGCTGTCCCACACTGAATGTGACTAGCAGAGACTACCCACAGAAGCCAGGTGCTGGTGGCTCACGCCTGTAATCCTAGCTACTCAGGAGGCTGAGATCTGAGGATTGCGGTTCAAAGCCAGCCGGGCAGGAAAGTCCGTGAGACTATTATCTCCAATAAACCACTAGAAAACCGGAAGTGGTGCTGTGGCTCAAGCAGTAGAGCACTCCCCTTGAGCTGAAGAGCTGAGGGACAGCGCCCAGGCCCAGAGTTCAAGCCCCACGACTGAAAATGACAAAGAGAGAGAGAGAGAGAGAGAGAGAGAGAGAGAGAGAGAGAGAGAGAGAGAGAGAGAGAGAGAGAGAGAGAGAGAGAGAGAATGCCCACAGACCATGTGGCTTTGCACTAACTATCACAAATGGCAATGCTGACTCACTTATAACTGGGCCCCATTTCTGAGTTTTCTTCTTGACTTGCCAGCTTTCATCATCAATGTGTAGATTACATTTACAGAGGATGTAAGGAACCTGTAGCTTCTCAACTTGACATTTCTGCCTCTCCCTTATCCCCTACTTTTTCCGTTATAACTATCCATGTGTTTTCCCCTCTTATTTTGGTGTCTAGGGTTGGAAGTTAAGGCTAATATTGATACCTTTCTTGGTTCTGGCCATGGACTGGTTAGGAGGAGAGGATTCCTTCTTCCCTCCCTCCTTCCCTCCCTTCCTCCCTACTTCCCTTCTTCCCTCCCTCCCTCCCTCCCTTCCTTCCTCCCTCCCTCCCTCCCTTCCTTCCTCTCTCCCTTCCTTCCTTCCTTCCTTCCTTCTTTCCTTCCTTCCTTCCTTCCTTCCTTCCTTCCTTCCTTCCTTCCTTCCTTCCTTTCCTCTTTCCCTCCTTCCTTTCTTCTTCCTTTACTTTCTTTCATGCTTGCCTTATGCTCGCTAGGAAGGTACATTGGGCCATGCTCCCAGCCCATATTGCTCTACTTTTATCCCCCATATAAGGTCTTGTTTTTTCTTGGACCAGCCTGGAATACAATGATCATATTTATGACTCCTGCAGAGCTAGGATGACAAGTACACACCACTACACTGAGATTTTTATTAATAGTGATAAGAGATGGAATCTTAAGAACTTTTGGCCTGGCCTTGCCTGGCTTGAAGTTATGAACTTCCCAATTTTAGCCTCATGAGTAGCTAAGACTGTAGGAGTGAGCATCACATGTGGCTGAGGATAGGTATTTTTATCTCTCATGGTGACTGGAAAATGTTACTGGGTGATTTACTTAGGAAATACAGATGTTAAATAACATATATCAAGAAAGAATTGTTCTCTTTTTGTTGTTGGTAGTTGGTACTAGGGTTTTGAACTCCGACCTTCATGCTTGCTAGGTAGGCTTTCTATGAACTATGCCTCAAAATTGCCATTCTCTAAATGCTAGTAACTCTCTTATCTCTCATGAAAAACTTGTCTTTAGTAAACAAATTCCTCAGACTCTCACGAAGAAAATGAGCCATGGTGCGATATCCAAGGCAACACTGATTATGCAAGCCCTTCTACAATGGTCCAGATGCATGCCTAACACAATCTGACAAAAAGTCAAGGACGAAAAAGTGCTGTGCTTATGATATGAAATATGTGTATACATCATTTCTTAACTTGTGATCTTTTACCATTATGTAAAAATGTCCCATTAAGCGTCAGAAATAGCATATATTTTAATTCTACAGATAAGTAATGTCTTATTGTGATAACTGTTGAAAAGGTATTGATTTCCTTCCTAAAGTGAAGACTTTTCAGGGCTTCCTGAACACTATAATGATAGTCATGTCAACTATTTTCCACAGATGTACTCTCAAGGTTTCTAGAAGTTTCCATATGCAGTTAAAATTAGCTTCTTTAATACTTAGGTCAGCTTTCTCAAGGACAGTGTATCCTATACAATATCTTTGCTAAGTACGATTTTTGATTTCACAAAAAACAAACAACACTAATTTCCCAGAATGTCTTTGCAATGTTTTTTCTGTTTCTCATATTCGTGTCTACCTTTTGCTTAAACTATTCCTTTCACAGTGAGAAAACAGATTGTGTATAAAAATAACTGAGTTGAGTGCAAATTAATACATATTTTTAAAATTATTAACTTAATATCTTTTAATTACTTTATGTTATATTTTCTTTTGTAGTGCTGAGGATAAAATCCAGAACCTTCTAATAAGGTACTGAATCCTCATCTTTGGGCCTACTTATTTAACCTGTTCACAAGCTCTCAACTTTCTGCTTGATTTACTAAAACAAATATTATATGCATATTAGTCATACAAAATCCCCAAACCTTAATTGCTGAACTTTAAATTTGAAATTAAAATACCCTACATCCTTTTCAATTCACAAAATAAAAACAATATAGATGAGATGTTTGCCATGGAATATGAGAAAGCAGCAAAGGTACATCTTTGTTATAATGATGCTTTCACTTTAAAAATATTTGTATTATCTTTAAGTAGCTATATGAGGGAGTTGTCACTGAAGAAAACAGTTTATGAATACAATGGGTCTTGTTCAATGTCAACACTTTCGAATTCTCATCTACATCTTCCATTCTTTGTCCTCTCAATTTTCTTAATATTTGTAGGATAGATGTTGAATTTTTTACTGCATTCTCTACCTTTTCTTCTCTTCATTTTTCTACTTCCTCCCATCATCCTCACTTGCCCACTTTCAAGAACTGTTATAACTCTTTTACTATTCACATTTATTTAATTTTATCGTATTTTCTACTCAAATATATTCATTAATGGGCATGCCTGATGACAACAACACATTTGAATTGATTTTTTTCCCAGTGGAAAAAATTAAAGAAGTTTCCTGGTGCACGTTTTTTGACTTAAAAATTAATATTGAATGATGCAGAATTTGCAGATATTTTAATTTCAGACATAAGATGATGATCTACAAGTTCTACAAGTTACTTTTATAATTTGTAGATTCGAACTATCCTTTTTTTTTTGGTTCTTTCATGAAGTGTCAAACTAATCAGCACAATACTGTTTTCCAGATGTCTACTTATTTTTAATTTGGTTTTGATCTAATTTGCTAAAATCTTCTGTTTTTAATTTTCACCATTTAAGTTACTGTCCCTGCTTATTATCTTTTACCTTAAGCAAATTTAATAGAGAGGTTTTAGTAGATATACTCCACATTACAGAACAAAGATCCTGATGACCACATAGCTTCTTGCACATTCTGAAATTGTTACATACAGTCATTTGTTCATCTGTAATGAGGAACAGTGCATTTCACGCCTGGATACTTGCTTAGTCATCTACAAAGGGGGGGGGATTTCATCGCTGGAGCAAGAAAGTCAGAAAGAAACTTTTAAAATCTTGCCTGAGAAGGCAAGGATTATCTGGCAAAAGGTTTTGTGTATTTACTGGAAAACAACAATCAAGCTAAATGGGCAGCCGAAATGCTTAGAAGATGGTCTTCGATGGGATGGCATGATTAGGTTGCTAAGAAACGGCATTTGCAGAGTTGAAGTAAGCATCCCTGGATGAGCCAGATGCAACCTTAGTGTTTTCCCTAAACATGTGTAAAGAGGAGAAGGTAGAAAAAAAAATAAAGCCTGTGCATTAAGACATCTTGATGCTTTTTCTGTGTGAAAGCTTTGATATGTTTCGTAGGAGTAGAATATACAATGATTTAGTGAGATATAGGGGAGACATTTAAAAGGTTACAAATATTTGTTAGTTTTATTTCATGGGCAAAAATAATAATAATGTGTTACTAATATTTTAACATCAGCTATTTGTGTATTTGACCCCCAAAAGTCAATTTCCTAGGAGTCATTTCTCTGTGGAGAACATCAGAGCCAAAAACCCATCATTTTCTTCATGATTTCATCTTCTGTTACAGTCTGTCTTTTTCTAAAATCAATTCGTAGACGCAAAAAAGAGCCAGTTGGTCTCTGATTACTGCACACCTGGCAGGCTCAACTTCCAAGAATCCAGCAATTTTTATTTTATTGCTTGAAACTGTTTCAGCACACCATAGACAACATTTTTTTCTTTCTTTTTTTCTTTTTACCTTAGTCACTCTGTTTCAGTTCAGCATAGATCTCAGATATCTGCATTATTATTATTATTATTATTATTATTAGTAGTAGTAGTAGTAGTAGTAGTAGTATAATTATTATTTTTTTGTTAATCGTGGGGCATGAACTCTGGGCCTGGGTGCTGTCCCTGAGCTCTTCAGTTCAAAGCAAGCACTCTACCACTTGAGACACAGTGCCACTTCTGATTTTCTGGTGGTTAATTGGAGATATAATTTTATGGACTTTCCTGCCTGGGCTGGCTTTGAACCACAATCCTCAGATCTCAGCCTCCTGAGTAGTAGGATTACTTTACAGGCGTGAGCCACTGGCACCCAGCTTGCTTCCCTCATTTCTAATTTTAATTTTTTAAAACCAGTTTCACTATGTAACCCAATCCTTCTTCAGTCTCCCAAGTACTGGAATTATAGACATGTACCACAATGCTGGGAATATTTTTAGAAAAACAACATTTTGTGATTGATGGGAGATGTTCTCTATGGTCAGTTTTTAGTGGTTAGGTATATCATTCCCATGAATCCTTCCCCAAACTTGTGGAACATCTTTAGGCTATTAAGAAATGTTTACTCAGTTTTTTTCCCCCTCATCTTTCCAACCCTCTCTTTCTCACTTCCTCCTGCTTTTTCTTCTTTTATGTCCCTTAAAATTTTTTGTTTCCAATTGGACTCATGTTTGCTAGGTGAGCTCTTTACCCCTTAAGCTACACCATGGCTCTTTGACTTTTTAATGTGTTTTACAAACAGGGTCTCATGATAATTTGCAGCAGTCAGCCTTAGAGATCTTCCTACTTGTACCTTCAGATTAGCTGAGAGTACAGTCATGCACCAACAAACACTACCCTTAAGAAGTATTTCTAAAGGATAATTTAGAGATTTCTTGCATTGAACAATATTAGGGAGATTTCCTTTTCTCACCCAAACATTTGGAAACTGGTTCATCCTTCCTTTTCTCACAGTGGGTGAACTTTGAGCTCTCAGTTTTGATGTCTATGACATGCTTTTTTTCCTCTTTATTCCTTTTAACTACTTTTTACTGTATACCAAATGAAATTTCTTTTCAAAAAAAGTATTTATTTATGATTGAAAAGGTGGGGGCTGGGAAGGTGGCTCAGTGGTAGAGCGCTTGCCTTGCTTGCCTGAGGCCCTGGGTTCAATTCTTCAGCACCACAGAAGCAAAAAGAAAAAAGCCGGAAGTGGCTCTGTGGCTCAAGTGGTAGAGTGCTAGCCTTGAGCTGAAAAGCTGAGGGATAGTGCCCAGGCCCAGAGTTCGGGCCCCACGACTGGACCCCCCCAAAAAAAAGAAAAGGTGATGTACAGAGGCATTATGTCAGATAGAGTACAATGTCATCCTTTTCCTTGCATGCTCCAGTTTTTCCTTTCTTTCCCACCCATGAGTTTTTTTTCTTTTTAAAAAAAATTTTTGTCAGTCATGGGGCCTGAACTCTGGGCCTGGGTCAGTACTGTCCCAGCTCCTTAGCTCAAGGCTAGCGCTCTACCACTTGAGCCACCGTGCCATTTCTGGCTTTTTCTGCTTATGTGGTGCTGAGGAATCGAACCCAGGGCCTCATGCATGCAAGACAAGCACTCACCACTGAGCCACCTTCCCAGCCCCCCCACCCATGAGTTTTTTTTTAAGTACTTTTTTTATTGTAAAAAATACTGTACGAGGGGTTACAGTTACTTGAGCAAGGTAATGAGTATATTTCCTATTAAGCATTGTTACTTCCTCCTTCATTTCACTTAACATCATCTTATCTGGTCATATGTACATAGCTTTTGACCTTTTCTGCTTGTCCCAAACATGAGTTTTATAGCTCATTTTCTTCCTTTCTTTCTTTTTTTTGGGGGGGGATCTGGTTGTGGGGCCTGAACTCTGGGCCTCGGTGCTGTCCCTCAGCTCTTCAGCTCAAGGCTAGGGCTCTACCACTTGAGCCACAGCCCCACTTCTGGCTTTTTTCTTTTTGCTTATGTGGTGCTGGGGAATCGAACCCAGGGCCTCAGGCATGCAAGGCAAGCACTCTACCACTGAGCCACCTTCCCAGCCCTTTTATAGCTCATTTTCAACATAGCATCTTGTTCATGCTTTGTCCCTGTATTTCTGTGTCCCTCCTCTTACACTCCCCAGGACAGATAAATGAACAAGCAAGACAAATGAAATGAAAACAGAAACAGCAACAAAGAAGAAGAAGAAAAATCCTTCAGCAGTTCATTTTGATAAAAAATATTTTCTGGGGCTGGGAAGGTGGCTCAGTGGTAGAGTGCTTGCCTTGCATGCATGAGGCTCTGGGTTCGATTCCTCAGCACCACATAAGCAAAAAGAAAAAAAAAGCTGGAAGTGGCGCTGTGGCTCAAGTGGTAGAGTGCTATCCTTGAGTTGAAGAGCTGAGGGACAGCGCTCAGGCCCAGAGTTCAAGCACCACAACCGGACCAAAAAAAAAATTTTTTTTTTCCTGTGGTCAGATGCACATAGCTATTGAACCTTTGTGATCCTCTCCTAAGAACATCCTCCTTTGGTCTGTGTGAATATCTAGAGACCTGTATAATTTATCATGTTCCAGGGTATTTTTTCTTTAACTATCCAATATGTTTATTTGTAAATTTATAGATACATTCTAGTTACAGATGAGGGAAACCTTGCAACCTATGCTTCTCTGGGACTGGCTTACTTCACTTAGTATATTTTTCCAACCAAGTCTTTCCATTTCCTAATGAATGGTACAGTGTTATTCTTTCTGAAGAATGGGTAAAATTTCATTCATACTGCCTTTCCTTGATTCATTCATCCACTGAGGGGCATCTGGGTTGATTCCATATCTTGGGTGTAGGAAACAGTGCTGCAATTAACTTAGTTGTGCCGGTAGACTTAGTTTGACCTTGTTTGTGTTTTATTGGATAAATCCCAGGTGTGGGATTTGGGGCATAGGAAAGTTCTATGTTTAACTAGTCCTTTGGGCAACCTCTGAATGCTTTCCAGAGTGGCTGAACAAGTTTATACGCCCAGCAACAGTGTAGTAGCATTCCCCTTTGGCCACCTCCCCTCCAACATCTGTTGCTGTTAGATTTCTTGATTATAGCCATTCTAACTGGGGTGAGGTGGAATCTCAATGTTGTTTTGATTTTCATTTCTTTTATGGCCAGAGATGTTAAACATTTCTTCATATGTCTATTGGCCATTCTTACTTCTTCCTAGAAGTCTCTCTTTAAGTCTTAAATTTCTATAATTCTGAATTTCTGTAGCTCTTATCATGACATTTAAACCATAAATCATATAAAACTTGTTAGTATGTTATACCAAATGGTCTTTAAATCATCTTTAATTGTACACAAGACAGAATACAGAGTTCCCCTGGGCTTCAAGGCTTCTGCCTTCGCTCTGTTGTTCTCTACCACTCATTTTTACCTTTCAATCCACTGCTGCCTTGCTCCTATGTCTTATATAGCACTAATAAAAAGGTGGGGGAAAGGAAGTGATTAGTTAGTTAGTTTGTCTATTATTTTAGTGTCTGGTGGTACTAGGATTTTAAACTCAGGACCTTTCTCCTGCTAGAGTTACTCTACCAGTTTAACAACACTTCCAACCACTGTTCTACTTTAATCACTTTTCTTACAGAGATTTTTACCAAGGCTGGCCTTGGTGGGCAATCCTCCTATTCCCATCTCTTACCTTAGGTGGGATCAGAAACATGCACCATCCTGTCTGGATTATCTGTTGAAATGAGGATCTTACTGACGTTTTATACTGGCTGGGCTCAATATTCTTCCCAATCAACATTTCTTGAGTAGTTGGGCTTATGGGTGTGAGCTACTATGAATAGAAATAAAAGGGTATTTTTAACATCTTATACCTATGTATCATGTCAAAATAATGTTAACATGATCCTGTGAATGCTAGTTCTCTAGCTCCATCTTCCAAGTATTTATGTGTATGTGTCATGTTTAAGTGTGTTTGTAATAGATTTCTATGTTTATTTGTATGTTTATATGAGTTTATAGCTCTTGCCAGATTTGAGGTCATTATTTCTTCCAAATAAACTGATTGTGGCAATTATTTATGGTTTTCTTCTAGAATATTTAGCAGATATTTTGTCTCAAGTGTCTGTGGCAATCATTTTATTCTGGATTAAATAATCTCTGGGGACCTTTAGACTTTGGTTTTATGTTATATATATGCTGCAGCTCAATACTCATAACATTCAAATGTTTAAAAGTACTGAAAAGTTGTCATTTACTTAAAATAGTTCTTGTTATTTGACTTATTTGCAATTTTTATTTATTTTTATAGTCAGACCATTGGATTCATGCTAAGTTGGCACAGTGCAGAATTTCTTAGCTGATTAACATTTTGATTAACCTTTATGGGTCAATGTTCAATGACCTTATAAAGGAAGAACCTTACATTATTTATCTTTGAATTTACTGAAAAGATGTTGAGGATGAGGTATTCTTTTCATTACATAGTGCTTCTTTCATGAGGATCTCCACTGTGACATTATCTTCATTATCAAATAGAAGGATATTGCCATTATGCTTTTGTTTTGATATATGTAGTTAGGAATATGGAAGATAATTCACATAAATTTTAGAAATCTTTTATAATTCATGTTCATCAAGCCTTGAGCTAGTTATTTTACATATAATAGATTGATTTTACACATAATGGATTTTACACATAATAAATAGATGATTCCATGTAATACTCAGAGCCCTATGGCATATTCATTTTAAAGATGAAGCATAATTAAAAATTCAATAATTATCCAAAGTCACACAATTAGAAAATGTTAGAGCCAAGTTCTAGACCTAGTTTCAGTAGGTCATGTCCAGGACTTACATCCAGGTTATTGCTGTAACTTTATTTTTCTTCTTTCTGTCTAATTTTTAATCTGGTTAAGTCATTAAAGTACATTTGGGAAAAATGTGAAACATAATAAAATAAATAAGATACTGCCTTTCCATATGAGCTGGATGTCCTATCACAAAACTTAAATAAGTCTGTAGGTAGAAAATCAAATGAGACTGAGAGGAAATGTGTCTTTGAGTAAGCTACTTACTAACCATTAATTTGTAGCTGTGTATTTCAATCTTTTCTGTGTTATAAATCAACTTTCATTTCTCTTTGATTACTTTCTTAAATGGTACTCATTAGAAACTTTATTTTTTATGTTAGTATAAATCATAATATTTTTGTATTCAGTAAAGTATAATACATATTTGGTAAGTCTAAAAACTTTATTGAAATTAACAATAGCTAACAAAGTGTTTTCAGAGAATCAGAGGCTTATATCTTTTCTATTTGTATCTACAATGAAGGCCTGTAGCCACCATGTAGGATTTCTTGTTTATAAATTCTAACACATTTTAATTGTATGCATCACAAATGTAGTCTAAGTCTAGTGAGAAACTATATTGGAATATGAATGTAGTACACTAAATACATGAATAATTATGGTTGATATTACCCAAATTGTTGCAATAAGGCATTCCTAATTTATCAATACGACATCTTCTATTTAAATGTTTGGAATGTCTTATATGTACAAAAATTCAATTGAAATGGAATGTTTATTAGCTATACTATAATAAATGTTTACCTTTCAGAATAAAAATGCCCCCTCAAAGATCCATTTATTATGTCTGGTAATCTACCAAGATCAATTGTAACATCGGCATTTGTAAAACAATAAAAGAATTAGTAAATTTCTCTTCATCTGGTGCTCTTTTCCAATCATCTTTCTAAAGTTCTTACATGAATTACTTTAGCCATTATATTGTTAGAAAATCCATCTGTTATGATAATGGAATCTGAAGTTTACTGAAGTCATAGATGTTTTTTAAATGGTATTCAACTTTAAAATCCTAGCACCAGAATTTTGCATTAGTATCTTGTACATAATAATGTGTCTACTTACGAACAAAGCCTTGTTGTCTACATACATATCTGTGTGACTCTGTAATTGGCCAATTGAAACTGGGGAACCCTTAAGATGGAAGCAAGTCATAGAGGTAATTTTTGGATGTGGGAACATTTCAAGCAAAGAGAAGCCTATTTGATGACATTCTCTTTAGAGAAAAGATTGTCAAGAGCTAAGAACCAAAACAATGAGGTTAATTGGAACAGGGTGAAGAATAAATTTAGCTTAATTCTAAATTGTAATTACAATTAATCTTTGGGGTTATTTACAGTGGTAATCAAAGAAAAAAGTAAAAAGAAGAGAAATTTTAAATAGGTTATCTTGGTCTGAATTCCCAAGAATAAGAGTTTTGTAAATGGGCCAGTAGTTTTTTTTTTTTTTATTTTAGAGCTGAGGTCTGTTTGAATAGACTAGAAAGCCCAGGGGAATATGCATTAATTAGTAAGCCGTTAGTGTTAAATTGCTACTAATTTGAATCTTGTAATTGAAAGGAACTCGCAGACTACTGAATGGTGTTGACAGCTCTTTGGGATGAGAAGAAATTTGAAACAGCTCTTCTGTAACTCATCTTTCTGTGATGAGAGACACAAGTCTGTTTCACTTGACCGAGTTAACATTGTACTCTGAACTTGTTGTACTCCCTTAAAAACGAACATTTTTCATGGGGGAAAACGTTAGTAGGAACTCATTGCTCACTCAGTTTTCAAAGACCCTTATATTGGTGTGCAAAATATTTTCAAAAATTTCAGCCAGGTGAAAACTTGAAATGTTTTTCCATATAATGTCACCTAAGTATTTTTTAATTCTCTCTGAAGACTTAAATATGCAAGCTTATGGAGGGAAAAATATACAATTTAAGGATATACGAAAATTTAAAATCACACACATCACTATACTTGTTGCCATTTACTGAAATGGGAGGGGGAAAATTTCACTGAACCATAATATGAAGAACTCATGAACCATTTCCAGGGAAACGAAAAGTCTCTGAAAATTATCCTAAAACTATAAAGTAAATTGAAAGATTTTCAAGAAAATGATTAAATTTTTCTCAGAATAATAAACATATATTTGGCCATGGGGCTTGAACTCTGGGCTTGGGCGCTGTTCCTGCGCTTTTCAGTTCAAGGTGAGCGCTCTACCGCTTGAGCCACAGTGCCACTTCCGGGTTTTGGGTGGCTAATTGGAGATAAGAGTCTCATAGACTTTCCTGCCTGGGCTGGCTTTGAACCGTGATCCTCAGATCTCAGCTTCCTGAATAGCTAGGATTACAGGCATGAGCCCTGCTTCAATAGAATTTTGTCTCTTCTCAGCCCACTGTAATGGAGAGTCTACTCTGGATATATGTAACTAGCGCTTGGTCAAGGTCATAATATCTCTATGAAGGACAGGAAACCAGCAGTTTTTGTCCCTAGTTCAATGTTGCAGAAGGTATGTGTGAGAAAGAGTGCTGGAGCTCCATTCTTGTAATTAGTTCCCACTGAAGAAATGGAAGATTTACTAGAAATAAAGCTTCTATGAAGCCGACTGAGATCCTAATCTTCCCTTGCTTTACTTACCCCACTTGTGAGAAGAGGTTTCATGCTGGATGAAGTAAATCCAGAAGAACAAAGGCTCACCGCCCTTTACTGTGTCCTGCTCACAGAGCAAGGACTTTGTTCCTAGAGAAGCAGATTACTTTGCCTGGTCCCAGGTCTGAAACTTTGGTATAGAGGCTATCCTTAAGAACAGACAGCTCCAAAGCTCTCCTTCAACAAGCGGACTATCTCAAAGAAAGTGTGGGAAAGTTAAAACTAAAAGTGTCTGCAAACAGTTTAGGTGGTAAGTAAGAGAAGTCTGGTAGCTCCATGTGAGTAACAAGCTAAACTTTTGAGTAGTTTACCAGCAGCCAGAAACAGAGAAGTTAAAGAATGAACAGATTCTGGTAGTTCTGTATAACAGTAAAGCTACTGTGGAAAAATGCATGCTAGCTCTTTGCAAGTTTGAACAGCATCATCCTAGAAACTATCAATCCAGTCCTTATGTCCATGAACAATTTTTACATGAATGTTTGTAGCCTTATAAAGCTCAAAATCCAAACCAGCTAATCCATAAACCAGGATATATGATTTAACAAGACTAATAAGTACAATAGTAACTCATGTAAACCTTGGATGCCTTATGAAATTGTCAGAAAAGACCAGATATTAAATGATGTCATTTTCATTAAAAGCCCAGAATTGAGACATTTGCAGGTACAGAAAATAGATTAATAGTTATCTAAGGGTGGAAGTAATGGGAGAAAAGGGGGACAGATTTCTAAGGAAAATGGACTCCTTTTTGAAGTGATGGACTTGATCTAAAAGTCACTTTAGTAATAGTTGTATGGAAATTATTACAATCCAAGTAGGGTTGAACAGACTTTTAGTGATTTTATTTTTCTAGTTCAGTCTATAATTACCTGAGTAGACATCCTTCTATCTGGTGCCCGATCACACTGCTATTTGAGGACTATTTGTGTGTGTGTGTGTGTGTGTGTGTGTGTGTGTGTGTGTGTGTTCTTAAGGTTAGTTGACAACTTAGTTCATGGTGGGGTGGATGCATACACATATGCATGCATGTGAATAGATTTAATGATGTACAGTTTATCCAAAGTATATACATTTAAACTCTAGCTTGACAACCAACATGACATTCTATAAAGCTGACACCATGGTGAGGAAATGAATATATCCATTATGTTTAAAAAAAACTTGGTACAGTCCTTTATAATTTATTTCTTCTGATCTTCCATACTCTTTCTTCCTTTCTCAGCTATGTATCTACTTTCTATTATTTCAGATTTCTTTGTATTTTCTAGAATATTTTATATAAATAGAACCACACAGTATATAATGTTTGCTTAGTTTCTTTCTGGTAGCATAGTCTTGGGATTTATTTATTCTGCAATGTGAGTGCATAATTTCATTTTATTGATGAATAACACTATAATACATTACCAGTATAATACTTTGTATCCACCTACTTTTTATTGAACATTATTGGATTCTAATATTGGCCTATTATGATTAAATCTATGAACTATAGAAGTTTTTACATGGGTAGATATTTTATTTCTTTTTCTATTCTATATTTTTGTCAGTCATGGGGCTTGAACTCGGGGGCCTGGACACTGTCCCATAGTTTTTCTCTCAATACTAGTGTTCTATCACTTTGAGCTACAGTGCCACGTCTGGTTTTCTGTTAGTTAGCTGGAATAAGAGTCTCACAGACTTTCATGCCCCAGTTGACTTCTAACCAAGATACTCAGATCTCAGCCTCCTGAGCAGCGAGGATTACCAGCGTGAGCTACCAGCGGTTGGCCTTTTCCTTTCTTTTTCTTAATTTTTGCAAGGCTGAGGATTGATCCATGTGCTTTGTATGTTATTCCCCAACAGGACCATAGTACCAGCCCCCATTTTACTTCTCTTGCTTCTACAAGATAGTCTTCATAGTCAACCCTGATCATAGCAAGTTTTAAATCTTTTCCAGAATGAATGCCTTTTATTTGTATTTATTGGTTACTGCAACATCTAGATGATACTGACATTTGAACTCAGGACCTTTCACTTGTTAAGCAAGCATTCCAACTTGAACATATATCTGGTCTTTTTCTTTAGTTTATACTATCACTGCTATAACTTTTATAAAATAATGTTGAATATAGACTTCCTTGCATCATTCTTCATCTGGGTGAGAGCACATCACCAATAACAATGATAGTTGTAAATTTTTATGGGATACACTTTATTAGGTGAAGGATGCACACTCTGTAATTTACTATCACTAACTTTAGTTTGCAGCTTGGTAGCATTCTTTATCTTCTTAGTATTTTTAATCAGAAATGGATGTACACATTTTTCAGATGCCTTTCTGCCTCAGTGGATATGGACATATTTTATTTTTAAATTGAGTTCATTTGTGTGATGAATCACACTAGCAGATTTTGGGACAGTGATCTGCATTATTGTGCTACAGTCTATTCTATCATGATGTGCTTTTCTTTTTTATGTACTGATATATTTGATTTGTTTTCCTTCTCTGTACTCCCAGCTTTGCTTAACTCTGAGCTGAAGTTAGATTTCACTTGGGGGTTCCTACCATGTATCACAGCCTGCAAACCTTAAAGCTGCAGGCTGTAGGGGAGATTAGCTCATTTATTCCCACCTTTCAGGGGTCACATAGAGGGGATGCAGAATCATACAGAGAATGAAAATAGTCTGTGTCTTGATAGTGGTTATTGATGTAGAAAAATAGGAAAGATTTTTAAATAGATGAAAGGGCTGCTGAATGTTTCAATGGAAAACTATTCATTGGTTATTACTCTTCTGTGTTATTTGATTGCGTGGCATCTTCCCTTTTCCATTTTCTTGAATTTTATTTCAACTGTTTTGAAGGGTAGAAAATATTTTTTAATAAGATAGTTATTACTGTTACTAAACTATTTATTTATTTATTTTTATTGTGAAAATACCATAGAGAGGGGTTAAAATTACATGAGGAAGGTAATGAGTGCATTTCTTATCAAGCATTGTTGCCTCCTCCTTGTGGTTTCCCCTTCCCCTCCCTTCCCATCTCCTCCCTCCCCCTCCCGGGCCAAAGTTGTAAAGTTCATTTTCGACATAACATCTTGTACATCTCATTGTTGCAATGGGTCCACCTGCATCCTTATTTAAATGATTTGTTTTTTCCCTTCCCCTCCATAAATTATACCAACATCAAATACAGTGAAAGCAGGGGTCATATCATGGGGGAGGGGCATACAAAGCATCAAAGAAATATTTTATAAGTATGTTAGACACAATAGCAAGCAAGAAAAAAAAACATTTGAGTCCTTAACTTGGGGTTCATTTTGCTTAACATAAACTTATCTGACCATTTCTGCTTGTCTCAGACATAGACTAGTTATTGCAAATAAGGGAAACCATGGGACCTATGTTTCTTTGGACCTGGCTTACTTCAATTAATATAATTTTTTTCCAAGTCTTTCCATTTCCTAACAAATGGGGCAATGTCATTCTTTCTGATGGAGGCATAAATAAGTGTGCTAAATACTTACAGAGAAACTTCTCTGAAGAGGAAAGAAGGATGGCCAATAGACACCTGCAGAAATGCTCAACCTCCCTACCCATAAAAGAAATGCAAATCAAAACAACATTGAGATACCATCTCACCCCAGTTAGAATGGCTATAATCAAGAACTCTAATAACAACAGATTCTGGAAGGGATGTGGACAGAATGGAACCTTACTGCATTGTTAGTGGGAGTGTAAAGTTGTTCAACCACTTTGGAAAGCAGTATAGATGTTCCTCAAAAGACTACACATAGAGTTCCCCTATGACCCAGCAATCCCACTTTTGGGCATTTACCCAAATGATCACAAATAAGACCATACTGAAGCTACCAGCACAACTACGTTTATTGCTGCATTATTTACTATAGCTAAGATATGGAACCAATCCTAATGCCCCTCAGTAGATGAATGGATCAAGAAAACGTGGTATATATACACAATGGAATACCAAACTATTTATTAACACAAGATGAATACCTAGAGTATGTAAGGAATTCTGAAACTTCAATCACAGGAATCCACTAATACGATTAAAAATGAGCACTTGGCTTAAATAGATTTTGTCTAAAAAAAAAGACATATGAATGGCCAAAAGGTATATGAGAAAATAGTCATCACAGCTAATCAACATAAATATGTCAATTAGAACCACAAGGATGTATCAGTTGAGCCCAGAAAGAATGGGTATTATAAAAAGATGAACAATGCTAGTGAAGATGTGGAGAAACAGGAATCCTTGCACGCTATTGGTGTGAATGCAAATGAATATAAAGATTATGAAAAAATATCCATGAAGCTCCTCAAAAATTAAAGTTAGTACTTTTATGTATTTTAGCTATGATGTTGCCTTTTATGTCTAAAGAATAGAAATTTGAAGTGTAAAACAGTCATATGTACTCCCATGATTTTTGGAGCACTATTCAAAGAGGCAGAAAATTAATAATAAGATAAATCTTGTGTATGAAAATGCAGATTTACCAGGTGGAAAGCAATTGGTTATTGCTTTGTAGATACTTAACAAGTTTGACTTACTATTACATTCATCCCAACATATCTTATAATTCTGCCTATCTATCTTCCTATCTATCTATCTATCTATCTATCTATCTATCTATCTATCTATCATCTATTGAACTGAAACAACACTTTCCTGATACTTTCTGAGTTAAATCTTTGATGAATCTTTGCTGTCTATTTGTATATGAATCATAAATTTAACATTCATACTTTTTAAATGGCTTAATTTAATTTTATAAAGCCTATATCCAAGTAAGTGTGGAAACATATTTACTTCAAAAAATCTTAAAATAAATTAAGAGCATGACCATCTCTCTAGCAAGATTTATCTGTTGAAAACAGCTGATTTTCATGACATATCTTCAATTTGATAAACATTTTATTGGCTTGTTTTATAGGACCTGAATATCATCAATCGCTTCAATATTGCAATGATTCTAAAATCTCCTTTAGGTCAACTTATTCTAGATACCCCCTGATCATATGACTACTTGCAAATGAAGTCAACCTGATAACAAAATGATTTTTTAAATATCATATTTTCTATTCTGTATTTTGTTACAAGACTTCACTTAGTCTTACAATGATCCCAATAAAGTATAAGCTAGGTGTTTACTAAGTCCTAGAATTTTTAAGCTGTCTTCTGAAATCACATAGCAATAACAGATGAAGTTGAGATTTCAATTTAGATAGTTTCATGGGAGCACCCAGATGTTTAACCACTATGAAAAATTGCTTCCCTTTATCTTTCTAGCAATACCAGTCCTACTCTCTACCAGACTTTTTTCCCCTCCTAAAAATTGCCCACATTATAGCTATTCCAGAATTATTAGAATTTATTCAGCGCAAACTCCAGTTTTGACTGGCTGAGTGATCTTAACATGGTACTTTTATGTTTTGGAATATCAGTGCCTTCTGAAATTATTAAAATACTCCATCGACTAACCTTTACATATTTAAGTTGACAAAATGATGATTTACATATATATCAAATGTTTTTCACAATCAAACATTAGCACATCTGTTGTCACTACTGTGATACATTAGACACTAAGGACTTGTCCATACTGTAGCTAAAGTTAGGTGCATAATTTTCAATCCTCTTTAACAAAGAATTAATATTATTTTATTTAAATTAAGATAAATTAGTCAAGTACAAACATGCAAAACTGTTTAACTATTTTCAAGTTATTTCTGTTTCAGTGAAGAAAATGTTCACCAAATATAGGCTTAATCTGATTTCTATGGCAGTAAGTTTTTCTAATTGAAAATCAGGAAAAAAATTACTAGGTCAAGTTCTTGGTCTAAAATTACTCTTTCTTTGGCACAAAATAACAAGAATACTGAGATTATGACTGCAGAAACAACATTTACATTGGTCCCAATTCTAATCATGTTTGCTTCTTTTATTGAATTCATATATTTAGGATTTTTGTCAATTATTATCATTCATTTATTTGATGAACATTTGTGTATGATGCATTTTATTAAGGAAAATCACTTTAGAGAAAAAAGTTTGAACAAAACAAATCTGTCAGCTCTTTCAGCTAATAGGATGATTTAACAATTATAACTTGTATGGCCACAGGGATTGAATGAGCTGTTACTAATTATTTCAGTTAAAGTTTATAATTTTCCATTATTTCTAGTGAAACACAACTTGGAGTTTCCTGCTTGACATTTGTTCATTGCGGTATTGTATGCATTTAATTACTTCCAGAAACTGCATGGCACATGGCTTCAGTGCTATCTGTTCAGGTTTTTTCAAAATGTGGTCCTGGTCATTCTTCCCTTGCTCTAGAATGACAGCAAATTCTTAATCCTTAATTTGGCATTATTTCGCTAACTAGGATCATTATCTTTTCTTTTTTCTATTCTTCCTTATTTTACTTTTTTCAAGTTTTCCATTTAGTCACAGGATCCTATTACGTAGTAGTTATGAAAACTAAGAAGGAAAGTAGCTAACTTAGATATAAGAAGCAACATCTATTACATGTATATATATATATATATATTTACTGAATGAAACTGATAGCATATAGCTTAATAAATAGACATCATTTTGTTTACCATGTAACTGTAAAGTATTGAGACATTTTTCTACTGTGCTGATTCTTAGCCCATTCTCTGGCTGGAATCTTATTTCTTACTTCAATACTGAATCTGTCAATTTCACTATGTGACAGATTCAGTAGTTTCTAATTTTTTGAGCCTCAGATTTCTCATAGTTTTTTTAAAAATAGGTTTTTTAAAAAACAAATGTTTTTATTAAAAATCAGACAACATATGAGACATACTTTAGATATAAAGTACTCACTTGGTGCCAGCTACTCATGCCTATAATCCTAGCTACTCAGGAGGCTGTGAGTTGAGGATTGAAGTTCAAAGCCAGCCAGAGCAGGAAGGTCCCTGAGATTCTTATCTCCAATTAACTACCCCATAAAAAGCCAGAAGTAAAGCTGTATCTCAAATGATAGATTGATAACCTTCAGCCAAAATCAGTTCAAGAACAGCATACAGACCCTGAGTTCAAGACCCATGACTGTCAAACACAAAAAAAGAAAGACATGAAGTACTCAGTAAAACTAATTCATTTACTGTTATTATTGCTAATAGTCATTGTTATTAGTGGTAGTGGTAGTGAATATACTGTGACAGGGAGAGGTAAGTTTACCTAAAGTCATCTTGTTAATACTTCATAAAAACACTTTTAAAAATTCAAATCCACAGATTCACAGTCTGTAATATTTCCTCAGTATTACTTCATAATTCATTACGTTACATTATGGTTCTCTTCTCTCTCTATAATATGGCAGGAGGGGGCTGTGTACTTGCCCTTATAATGGCAAAGCAATTTGATACAACATAGTTATGCATGCAAATATTTCATGTGATTATCCTTGTTTCATGCAAATATTTAGTGTAAAAAATATTTCATGGCCTGCTGTGCTAAGAAGTGAACTAATTGTCCGACTTTACATAAGGTATAAGTCATATAATGTAGGGATGAAATTCAATCAGTCATAGGTATCTTAATTTTCTCAACATCAAAGCATGTTTGGCTAGACACCCATGTCTTATGCTTGTAATCTTAGATACTCGTGATGCTGAGATTTAATGATTGTAGTTCAGAGTCAGCCGAGGCAAGAAAGTCGATGAGATTCTCCTCTCCAATTAACCACCAAGAAGCCAGAAGGAAAGATGTGGTTCAAGTGGTAGAGTGTCATCCTTGAGCAGAAATGTTCAGGGACAGTGCCCAGGACCCAGGACTGGTACACACACACACACACACACACACACACACACACACACACACACACACACACACACACACACACACACACACACACACACACACAGAGCACAGCCCAAACCAGCCCAGCACATGAAAATGGTTGGTGTATACTTTAACTAAATCAGAAACATATGAGAAATTGGAAGAGTGATTATTGGGATTTCTGAACCCACAGCAATGACAATTCATCTAGATTCTGCATCTCAGTACTTTCTCTTGAAACAAAATATTTGTCCTACCAGAAGCCAGGGGAGGGTACAGAACTTGAGGGAAAAGGATGAGAAAATACAGCAGTGGAGTTCACTGGATACTCATGAAAGTGAGCTATGCAACTTATGGGTGAAGAGTGGAGGAAAGGTCTGGGAGGAGAGGAAGCAGAAAACACTGTACAAAAGGAAATATACATTACCTGATTCATATAATTGTAATCACTCTGTACATCACCTCTATAATAACAATAAAATAAATTAATAATAATAAAAAGAAGTCATATACCTAGGGAAATAATTTTCCTTTGTATACTGCAGGCTTAACAGGAAATAAGAATTATATAGGTGAAGAACTATCTTTTCTCGGCTAGCTTTTGAAGGTAGTTGAAAAGAAACATATCATTTCTTCCTATATACTGACTAACACCTCATATACAACCAACAAAATATTATCAAATAATATAGAATATTACCAAATGATATTGTGGAGTATTACCAAATTTTAAGTCTTTGCCTATGTAAGTAATAATACCTTAGCGACAATTAAGTAGTATAACATTGTGTATTTCAGTATTGTTTCACAATATAATAGTCTTTAATGATAGCCTCTACATTAATTCAATGTTCTTGACTCCAGATAATAGTAGACTCATTTGTCCTAAGACTAAGTTTTTCACAGGTCCTTATATAATGAACATGCTATCAATCTGTCTTTACTCACACTCTCCTCATGTGTATATTCACTTACATTTGTAGGCTATTAACCTTCCTTACTAGTTTATCTTCTTTAAAGGCAACTATTATATCTCATTCATCTTTACAACTTCTCCAAAGACACAGCCGAGCACAATTCTTAATACATTTTTGTTATGTGAGCTCATTGCTGATCTATTTGTAGCCAGAGGGTAGACTTTCAGGAGATTTGGTCTCAGCCCACCCCTTAATTCCTGCCTTTATGTAAGACAAATCTTTTTGCTTTGGACCATAGATTTCTTAATACTGCAGTCAAAGAGTTCAACTCTACAGTCATGAAAGCTTATTTCTATTAAATGATGATTCTAGAGATATTGTGACTTTTAATAATTATAAGTGAACATATCCTCTGTGTCTTATAAAATAGGTAGTAAATAATAAGTTGTCTAACTGAACATTTCTAACAAAGAAACAAAATATGTTTCTCTTCAAAAATGGCATTACTTCCAAAACAGAATATTTTAGACAGTCACTTCCTCTCTGCAGTGTGTTAGCCCCATCTAGTGAATGATTAATGAATTCTCAAATGCCAATGGCATATAGGAGCTTTTAAGCTGCTGCTGAGTCCTATGCCATCTTGTATCCAGTCTTTGAGCCTTTGCTGTTTCCCATATAGTCAAGGTTGAAACTATTATGACATCACTTTCGGAAATGCTTGATTCCCTTTGTACAGAGTAGATACACTCAAAGAAATTCAGAATGTGAAAAATTATAATCTATGTCTTAAACTTTCCCTCAAAAATTTTGTTACTAAAAATCAAATGTGAAGTTTACATAATAATGCTCATTTTCAATAACTAGTATAAATCTAGGACAAGCAGAAAAGTTCAAAAGCTATGCACACATGACCATATAAGATGAAGTTAAGGAAAATGAACCCCAAGATAGGGACACAAGTGTTTTTTTCTTTCTTGCTATTTTTTTAATGTATTTAAGATGTATTATGTGATTTTTTTTGTTTCTCTTCTATATTCTTCCCCCACAGTTTAACCTCTGTTTTCACTGTATTGGATGTCAGTGCCCTGTAACTTGTATGTACATTTTTCTAATTTGGAGAGGGGAAGGGAAATGCTGAAATAAAGATACAGCTTGACCCATTGTAACAATAAGATAAATAAGACACTATGTTGAAAATGAACTCTACAACTTGCAAGGTGTGGGGAGGGAGGATTTGGGGAGGTGTGGAGGGAAGAGATGGTAGGGGAAAAACAAAAGAAGAGGTAACAATGCTCTATAGGAAATGTACTCATTACCTTACTCAGGTAACTGTAACCCCTCTGTACAGTAATTTTACAATAAAAATATTAAAAATAATGCACCATTCTGTAAAATGAGATATGGAAACAAGAAATCTCTTACTGCATTTAACTCTCATTTACTTTCCCCAAAGGTACCTAAGTATAATTGATGATTTCCAGTTTTCACCCCCATGAGCTTTAGACATCACTACCAGAGGCTTCCTCAAGTGTGTGGTAGTGTCTGGTTTCAGTGAAGGATTTAAAAAGGCAGACCGGGAACTCTCAGCATACGGTTATGTTTGCCTTTGGATAGCATCACCATAGGGTAATCTGTCAGGGCTGTGTAGCTGTGCTGTGCACATTACTCAAAGTAGGAGCTGTTTCTCTTTTGCCAGGTAAAAGCTACATGTCAGCATTCAGAGATACAAGAGAAGCGACAGTCCTAATGTCCTATATGCATTCTGAACCAGGGGAGATAAGAATGACTATGTTTTCAATGGTCACATGAGCCTCTTAGTACACAGGATACAAAGAATAATCCAGGCACTGGCGGCTCACCTGTAATGCTACCTACTCAGGAGGCTGAGGTCTGAGGATTGTGGTTCAAAGCCAGGGCAGGCAGGAAAGTCCGAGAGACTCTTTTTTTTTTTTATAAGGTTTTAGCATTTGGCACTTTTTTTGAGGTGATCTTTTTAATACCCTTTTTTTTCTTTTTTCTTTTTGTGAAAATACCGTATAGAAGAGATAGAATTACATGGGAAAGGTAATGAGTACATTTCTTATCAAGCATTGTTGCCTCTTCCTTTTTTTCCCCTTCCCATCCCTTCCCATGCATTTGGCATTTTTAGTACAAGCTTTAAAACAAAATGTTATTCAACAAATCATCTAAGAAAATGGCAATGTTCAAAAATACAAAAATTGTTACATCCAGTAGATATTTTACAGTCAAGATAATAAATCTTTATCAAGTTAGGCTGAAAAACACGTCTCATAATTACAAGTTGTCTCAAAGAAAATGCAGAAAAATAGATGTTCTTGTTGATTAATACCATTTTGCTCTGAAAAAAACAGAAATAACTCCATTCCAGTTAGCAATAATGGTAAAAATACATGATTAATAAATATACTATATGTCTTGAAGACAAAACAAACTTACCAGACAGCAATTTTGACTTGTACATTCCTAATATCCTTGGTCCAGAAGAAGGCTCAGTTTTAAACCACTATTTTAAAGGAGTGCATAGGTAAAGTCATTGTTCTCCACAGGATGTTTCTCTTCAGTACATCATCTGCAAAATGGCAAATCACTAAGTTACTGATAAAGAATTTGTACTGCATGTTGAGTATTCCTTTTCTGAAATGCTTGGGACCAGAAGTGTTTTAGTTCAACAACAAATTCATTTCCATTTCATATGGCCTAATTGAATACAACCTGTTACAAGGTCAAATGTAGAATTTTCACTTGTGAATCATGTCTGCACACAAGAAGTTTCAGATTTTGGAACAGTTATGATTTTTGATTTTCAGATTAATACACTTACAATGTCAATAGATACCAAAAAACTTTTCACACACAAAACTAAATGTTACTGTAATATTGAGGTCAGAACATGAGTCTTTTATATAATCAGATTTAATTTCCTATATGATCCTATGATGAAATCCAAACACTTAATGAGTCCAAAGCTACATAATGTTCCAAATGAGTCTCCTCTAGGTGCAGAGCTTGTTCACTCCTTCAATCTTTTTTTAATCGTTTAGCTTTTGGATTTTTTTTGTCGTTTTGGTTTCTTCTTTTGCTCCTTCTCTCTGGCTTCAATCATCTTGGCCCATTTCCAGGATAGAACAGCACTTGCTAGGGCAGTGCTGTTGTAAGGAAACCATAAGGGTCCTTTGCAGCCCATTCCACTGCATACTCAGCCCAAGCTGAGTCTTAGGAAACTTATGTTTGAGTAGTAGTCTCTAATTTTGTACTTGGATAATCAGTGAGCCAATCACAATTTCAGATGACCCCTGGTTGTCATCTTCTTTTGTTCGATCATACACTTCTGAGCGGTTTAAATTCATTAGACCTGAGGCAGCCTTCATGAGACTCTTATCTCCTCCAATAACCCACCAGAAGTGGCTTGTGGCTCAGGTGAGTGCTAGCCTTAAGCTGAAGAGCTGGGGGACATGGCCCAGGCCCAGAGTTCAAGTAAAACTTTAGTCTTTACCACTTTAATGAGGAGAGGGGAAATTCATAGATCTGTTTCTTAAACAGTCTTGTACTTAGTCCTTATCAATCATAAGAAACTGTTTTCCCTCAATGATTCCCAGAATGTTTAATGTTGCCAAATACAGAGCATGCTGGGGAATCTGTACATAAATTAAGTTGGTCTGGGAGTTGATTGGTCCAGTTTAAGACTTCATTAATTTTTTTTCCAAATGTGATTGTGTTCCAACTTCTAAAAGAGTTGCTGTTTTACTCTGTTCACTCTTCTTTTTGTGGATTTGTGTTTTCAAACAACCTTGTGTTTGTGTGTGTGTGTGTGTGTGTGTGTGAAATGAGGGGAATAAATGTGTGGTTAGTATAGAGTAATCCATTTTTAGATTTGGATTTCATTTAATTTATACTGACAGATTTTTGATATGATATATCAAAGATAAATATAAATGAGTTCATATATATTCACATGCAGTACAAATCTATCTCTGACTGATTTAGATGTTCTACAAACCTAATGACATTTAACAAGAAGGCTAAGCAGCTGAGGGGGTCAGTGAACTATTAAGGGGAGCAGGAAATTTATGTATCTCTTTTTTTTAACCTACATCCTGTTAGAGACATGCACACTTTTGGAAGCAGTTGTTTTTTGTTTTCATTGTCACAAGGGTACAGTTTAGCGAATTAGTCCCTTAAAGAGTTTAAGTACTTAACCTACAAAAGTTTACAGAAAGAGCAAATTACTAAGTAGTACTAAGGCGATTTTGAGAGCTATCGTAGCTTCTTAGAAAGTAGCTAGACAACAAAGCAAACTTAAAAAAAAATGTTGTATTCACACACAACTGAAAGGAGAATTTCTTAGGGGAGGAACCCAGAGGCATACCTCCTCTGGATATTTAACCTATTTGTCAAAAGAAAATCTAGGACATGGAAACATGGGTGTATTGTTTTTGTTTTTTGCTTTTTGTTTTTGTCTTTTTGGGGAGGAGGCAAGGGGGAGGACACAGAAATGGAGGAAGAGTATACAAATGCAGTCATGAAATTCAGTAGAAATTATTTGGAAAGTGAACTATGTAACATGTAGGCAGGAATGGATGGGAGGGAAAAATTCTGGGAAAAAGCAAAGGAAGCGATGGCATTGTCTAAAAAGAATTGTCCTCATTTACAAATTTAGGAGATGATAATCCATCTGTACAATACTTTAATAATACCAATTAAAATTATGTATTTTTAAATGTTATAATTAAGCAGGAAAAGTGGGGAAATTAAGGTTATACAATGCAATCACAAGGATGTATTTTCATATTAGTCATAAAGAAAAAGATCTATGGGCTTGTAAACAAAGCAGTAAAATTAGAGACAAATAAGATGGCTGTGATGATGAAAGACTATCAATTTGTCCGTTTAGCATTTCACAAATACACAGACACGCTATACAAGTATTATACAGCAATAAACTGTACTCTAAAGATTTAACTTTCCACAGTCCTGGCAAAAAGTAAGTACAGTTTTGTATAAGAAGTACAAAAGTGAAGAAGTTACACGCATCTGGGTGGCCAGACTCTTCTGTTGTGCAAGGGAGGCGTCATTTAACAAAGCAGTATATGAATACAATGTATCTTGATCAGATTTACCCCTTCAACTGTTTTCACCCCCCCCCCCACTTTGACCCACTTCTTCCCTTAGATTTCTCAATTTTGTGGCATATGCCATAAGTTCTTGGCTTCATTCTGCCCTCTCCCGTTCACTGTATATACTCTCTCCCCCCTTGGCACCACCCCCTACTTGCAAAGTATCCATTTCTTGATGTTAATTTTGTTTTGCTTTGACTTAGTCTTTCTAAAAACAATTGTATTATGTGTGTTTTCCATAGCATCTATTATGGTTATCTCATGTGGAACTGCTGGCATATGACCGAACATATTTACTTATAGATTTAAAGGCACATTCCATCTACCACTGATGAGAGAAACCATGAAATCTTTGTTTCTTTGGGTCTGGCTTACTTAAGTCTTTCCATTTTCTTATGAATGGCAAAAAACCTCATTCTTTATATTGGATGAGTAAAATTCCTTTGTGTATACATACCACATTTTCTTAATCCATTCATCGATTGAGGCACATATGGGCTGGTTTCATATTTTGCCTATGGTGAATACTGCTTCAATAAACATTGTTGTGCTGGTTGTTTTACAGTAGCCTTGTTTGTGTTTTATTGGATAGATACCCAGGAATGGAATTACTGGATCAGGATAGTTCCATGTTTAGTTTTTGGAGGCTCCTCCACACTGCTTTCCAGCATTGTTGATCAAGATTACATTGCCAACAGTGTAATAGAGTTCCCTTTGGGCCTCATCCTTGTCAGCATTTGTTGTTTCTTATCTTTGTAGTGGCCATTCTGGAGTGTGACAAAAATTCTGTTGTTTTGAATTGCATTTCCTTTATGTCCCTTACTATTTCTACTCAGAAACCTCAACGGGTATGAAAAGGAATGATACAGATAGAAGGGGGAAGAAACTCAGAGAAGAGATGCTTTCATTTAAAAGCCAACTTAAACTTGGTCGAGTAAAATAAAAGACAACAAATAGTAAGGAAACCAACAAAAAGCCCAAACCTACTGAAAATGAGAAGATATGAAGTTTATGTGACATGGATGACAGGGGCAATGACGTCATTGTTCTTTTCTTAACTTTGTTTGTAATATTCTATCTCTTTTTTCCAAATGTCTTTGTTCAACTAATTGAAAAAAATCTTTTTTTTTTTTTTTTGGTACTGGGGATTGAACCCAGGACGTTGCGCTTGCTAGCCAAGCGCTTTGCCACTGAGCTACATCCCAGCCCTGAAAAAAATCTTAAAAGACTATATTTTCATACTCAAGAAGTTGAGATTTGAGGATTGATATTAGAAGCCAATCTGGACAGGAAAGTCTGTAAGAATCTTATCACTTAATAACTACCAAAAAACCCCCAACAAAACAAACAACAAAAAAACAACCCAGAAGTAGAGCTGTGGCTCAAGTGTTAGAGTATTAGCCTTGAGCACAAGAGCTCAGGTACAGTGCCCAGGACCTGAGTTCAAGCCCCAGAACAGACATACAGAGAGACACACATACACACACATGCAAATACTTTTTCATGAGATTCTTACTAAGAAAACAAAATATAATGTCCACAGGAAGATTGATATAGATTCTGTTTGTACACTTTTAGGTCCTGACCCTATCCCTGTTTTCCTCATCTCTGAATTAGCTTTCATCACAGAAGTAACTCCAATGTAAACTAGTATGGGATCTGGCATATGATTGACAGCTAACATTACAAAAATGGTCAAGTAAAGGAATCATTCTTAAAAGAGATATAATAAAGGATAACACACATATGTATATATATATGTATATATGCAAATATACACATATGAACACACAAGTAATCATTATGTGGAAATTGGAAGGAATTTGCCTATCATATCAAATTTATTTTTATTATAGATATGTAAAAATTGTCTATTAGTGTTCCAGTCCAAGGGTAAGAGAACAGATAGAGGCAGATAGATGCAGGATTAACAGATACAATTTATTGTGGGTTAACAAGAGATGTAAAGCCAAGGTCTATAGTCAGACCAGTGGATCCCTGAAATTTGAATCAGGGGTTTGTATAGTAGAGAGAACAAAAGTGACTTTTAACCAATCCAGAATATACCTAGTTTGTCAATAACTGACATTAAGGATGCCAGGCACATTCCTATGATGTTGCTAGGGTCCCACTTGTACCATGCTTATAGCATGCTAGGAAACTATGTGAGGAAAAACAGACCAGAAGACTGTCCATCATGGCACTCATAAACCTAGATGGCTGCAGTCAGTTCTAGAGAGATCCCTTCATCCAGCAGAGTAACAGCGAAGTGTGTTATTGATTGAGGAAGTGATTGTAATTTTAGAGGGAATACTAGTAAATGATAACACACTCAAACAAATTATATGCAAGAAAGCACCTGGGACCTGAAGCTTACCTTTTGAGAAAGACAGATGGACTACAGAGTGATTATAAAGCTTTTATCATAGGAAACCTACCTTTCTGGATTAGCATTTAAATCAAAGGAGAAATCAAATGCTCACTAGGCTAAAGCAAGCTCTGTTGGAGTCAGCTAGATAATGTTGGAAGGAGAAAGAGCCCACTTATTCTTCGCTTAACAAGGATGATTTCTTTCTTCCTTAAGCTACATGTTCACATAGGTCAGTGGTCAGCTCTGTTCATTGCTAATACTTAGAGATCTAGACAGATAGACATTTCTGGTGGCTCTAGCATAAACAGAGTTTTAGATAGTTTCCTATATGTACTTACATGTTTATACAATGGGCGGGGCATGTTGCTTCGATTATAATTCGTGGCTACATCACCCTCATTCTTCCTCAAAGAGACAATGAACCATAATACCACTATATGATCAGAAAGAGAAGTAGACCTGAATGATTTAGATAAACACCATGAATAAATAACACATGAATGCATATGTTGTTGTCACTACAAACTCTGTCAATACTGGAGTAAAAATTTGTGTAGAATAATAAAGACACCATAATAAACAAGGTATAAAAATGTTCATATTTTATTTTCTTAAATCAAATTCTAAAAATATTTTTTAAAGTCTTCCAATTAGACGTTAGTAACAAAGGAGGAAGTAGCAATATTTAATAGGAAATGTACTCATTACCTTGCTCATGTAATTGTAACCCCCCTGTACAGTATATGTACAATAAAAATGTATAAAAAAGAAATAATGCATGCTAGGGTAAGTTCGTGCATAATGTTTTTTAGAGTTTTATCTACACTAACTTAATTCATGATTAATAATAAATAATAATTAATTCTGGCATGAATCCATATTCAATTTGTCTAGCAAGCTAATATAATCCAGAAGAAAACATTCTCAGGGTATTTCTCTAAAGCGAAGAAGTATTAATAAATAATGAATAGTAATGTAACTAGTTTCTGCTAGAATATTTTTTTAATTTAATTTTATTTTATTTGTGAACATACTGTACAGAGGAGTTACAATTACATGGGCAGGATAATGCGTACATTTCTTACCAAGCGTTGCAGCCTCCTACTTTGTTTACCCTTCACATCCCTTCCCAGCCTCCCCCCTCCCCCCCATCCCAATCCTATTCCTTCCCCCCCCCCTGCACCGACGTTGTAAAGCTCGTTTTGGACATGACAACTTGTACTTCTCATTGTTGCAACAGGTCCACTCTGCTAGAATATTTTAAAAAGTAATGCATTAAAACAATGTCAGTTATAATGTACAGAGAGTCTAGAGTCTTCCTTCTTGTGTCATCTCCTGTTTTTTCAAATAAAATTACATTCTTATCACCTCAAACCTCTATTCCCATTAACTTCAGTGGGGATTATAAGCAAGTGAATGGCAGGCAATTTGCTCCAAGGTATATATGCTTTGTGCTAATGAATACATGATATTTGCTGAACACAACAGATCCAGGCACTTCTTCAGTCTGTTTGTGAAAAATTCCACTTGGTTATTGTGCTGAGAGCTCAGTGCACACAACCAATAAAGACAGAAGAGTGGGTGAGAAGAGATTTTCAGGGGGGTCCCTGCATTAGGTCTGGATGATTAAAATGTTTCAATCACATTTTTTTGCTGTCTGTATGATCATTTAAAATAACTCAGTTCCACCCATTTTCCTGAAAATGTCATTATTTTGTTCTTTCTAATGACAGTGCAATATTCCATTGATCCATTCATCTGTGGTGGGACATTTGGGTTGTTTTCATATCTTGGCTATTGTGAACAGTGCATCAATGAACATAGAGGTGCATGTGTCCTTGTATCCTAGTTCCTGTTGCTTGGGGTAGATGCCTAGGAGTGCTATGGCTGAGTCATAGGGTAGATCTATGTTTAATTTTCTGAGGAACCTCCAGACTGCTTTCCAGAGTTGTTGTATTAGTTTACATTCCCACCAGCAGTACAGTAAGGTTCCTCTCTCTCTGCATCTCTGCCAGCATTTGTCATTATCTGACTGTAGGGTTATAGGCCACTCTGACTGGGGTATGGTGGTATCTCGAGGTTGTTTTTATGTGCATTTACTTTATGGCCAGGGATGATGAACATTCCTCATGTGTTCATTTGCATTTATTGTTAAAGTCTGTAGAGTTAATAAGCTTTGTAGATCAAGACATTGACAATTAGCATTGTGAAAGTTAAAATGTGTTGGTAACTTTAGCTAAGTATCATTACGCCACAATGTTATGAAATTTATGTAATTACTTAATCTCAGTAAAGAAAAAATATTAATAAAAATAAAAGAACAGTATAAACACTGTGTTATAGATGTGCAAAGGTAGGTAAAGGCTCTAATAAATGGGCCAATTGTTTATTATTTGAAGAATCCTTAATAACATTCAACTTCTTGGTGTTGATGACCTGGAAAATTTTCAAATCTATGTCAGAATACATATATATATATATATATATATATATATATATATATGTTATCATGAGGGTTAATATAATTATTTTAAATGGATGAAACACATGTTATTTAAAGATGATCAAGAAAGATTGCACTCTTTTGTGCCAGTGAGAACTCAGGAAGCACAACAATATCTTGTCTAGATAGAATCATGGGATTCTTTTTTATTCATTGTAAAGGTGAGGTACAGAATGGTTACAGATACATTAAGTAAGGAAATTCATCCAATTCGTGTCAAGCTTTGTTACCCCCATGCAAGATTTTGTTGAAAATTGTCTGTTCTGTCATCAACACTACCTTACATTCTTTTCAGAGTATCATATCCTGTAAGATGCTCAAGGTCACGCTAGAAGTAGAAAGTGAGTTTTCTTCAATTGGTACATGACTATAATTATGTGCTTGCTTAGTCAGTGAACAAGCATAATTTGACTTGAGGGGTTATTTCACTGTGACATATCTGGCATCACATATGTGCAGCTCATCCTGTATATTATGTTTCATGATATAATACCAGTGTTATGTTGGCAAATAACTAAAGTTGAGATTTGCCCTTTAGATGCAATCCTAAATTCCACCTGCCCATCTCCCATTGACCTATGATCCAGAAATTAGAAACCCTTTGTGGGGGTCTGGGAAGGTAGCTCAGTGGTAGGGTGTTTGCCTCACATACATGAGGCCCTGACTTTGATTCTTCAGCACCACATAAACAGCAAAAGCCAGAAGTGGCGCTGTGGCTCAAGTTATATATAGAGCACTAGCCTTGGGCTGAAGAGCTGGGGGGCAGCATCAAGCCCAGAGCTCAACCCCCATGACCTACAAAAACAAAACAAAACAAAAAACAAAAAACTCTTTGTGGGATCTCTCCACAAGATAATCAACGTGCAAAAGCCAGCTAAGTAACTCCATTATCATTTTAGATATGTGAACACCAAGATTCAGACATTTTAAACACTTTACCAAAGGTCTGTCTTTGTGATAGAGATAAGATTTAAACTCATAAGGACTTCTCTCATAGGGCTTCAACTTAATTAACTATTCTCTTCATGCTTTCTTAGGGAAAATGAATCTGCCTCCATCACCACAATAAAATACATCTAATGATGTGGAGGGAATGTAAACTTCCGTGGGCAAGAGGCTGGAGTCTCATCACTAATAAAGCTAACCCAGTACTCACTTTGAAACACTTTACCTTGTGTATTAATCAGATATAAGGACTTCTCTCTTATGGAAAGACTTCATTCTAATATCTATTGAGCACAGTGAGTTAACTTTAATTAGGAAAGATAAAAAACTTAGGTGTCTTTTATCTACTTGGTATGAGGAGGACAAAGGCAAATAAATGTTCTTCAGAGATTTGTGATCTTGCCTTCCATTTGAGTTCAATTTAAAGTTGATACAGATATAAAGCTTGATATTTTAGAATGAATGGCAAGGAACTTCCAAGGTCATCTCATGCAATAACTCTCTTTTGACCTTCTCTCCCTGCTCCTTCTTAGATAAAAATAAAACATCCACGAACATTGTCTATATTTGCTGCCTGTTCCACAGTATCTTCTTTTATTCAGTTTAATGAGGCCTTCATCTTGATCACTTTGTTGTTACTACCCTGTGCCAAGATCTATTGTTATCTTGGTGGAATAGTTGGTCAAATTTTACCAGTATGCTTAGTAGCAGGGTTACTTGCCATCTCTGTAAAGTGTTTTGTTTTGTTTTGTTTTTCATTTGGCTCTGTGGATCCAAAAGCTTACTATTTTAGATTTAGGCTTTTTTGTTTGATTTCTAACTCTCATGTGGTGCCTCCATGTTCTCTGTGTGGAAATTCCTGTGAAACATACATTTTTAGAGTGCTCTAGGTAAATGTGCTTGGATCTACTATTTTCTTTTTCCTAAGAGATCTCATTTAATGGCACATGCCATTAAATAGCATCCTGATTCTGCTCTATTGAATCTTATCAAATCCCAGATACACATTCTATTGAAGTAATCTAAACATCTATGTGTTAGCTGTACTTGGATATCAAATAATACTTCAAATATGGCTTGTATGTAACATAAATTTAATTTCGTTCTCCTCTTCTCAAAATGACGCTGTTCACTTGGGAGTCTTTCTCATGATTCACTTACATGCTCAATTTTTTGGTCTTTGGTTCTGACTTTTACTCATATTCGACACCAAATTTATCAGAAAATGTTGGCTTTTTCTTTGAAAATGATATTGAGACTCATCATCTACCTTACTTCCAGCTTTTTTTCTGCTTCCGGCTTTGACAAAGAAACCTTACCTATTTAAATATAATTTTATTTCATTATTAAGGTATTGTAAGGGGGACCATTTCCTGAGTCAGATAATAATATAGTCAGATATTATATACATTTCTATTGTTTTTGGATAATATCACCCCTTCTGTTGCTTTCCCTCCATTTTCTCCTCCCATATCTGTCTACAAGTTGTACATTGTATCTACTGAGTGGCATAACTACATTTGTTTATCCTTCCTCCTATCCTTTCTACATTTTCCCATTGTCCCCCCTAAAAGAAAAAGAAAACCCAAAGGAAAAACAAACATCACCACCACCACCACCACCAGCAACAAAACATCTTTCCACTAGTAAGGACTAATCTTAAAGTATCTCCTCTGGAAATACCTTTGTGCTTTTACTCTTGGTCTTTATCTTCACAGAGGAATGCAATCATGTGTCTGCTTAGACTAACAGTATATCATGGGTCTTGTCTATCTATCTCTCTATCAATCTGTCTCTCTGTGTGTTTTGCACACACATACATACACACACACACACACACACACACACACGCACGTTATTCAAAAATCTCATAGCCACATACACAATGACATCTTATCCTAATAAAGAATAAATATACCCAAGACAATATAGTGGTAACTGCAATATAGAAAGGGATGCAAATGAGTTAGAAATGGAAAAAAAATTAAAGTGAAACAGAATTAGGATGTTCCAAGACCTGCAAGAAAAATATGATATGACCTAAAATTATGGGTAACAACCTTTTTGAGGAATTTGAGATTCAGGATAAAAACAAATAATAATTCAAAATAAACAAGGTAGTTTGACACTTCATTTTTTTGGGGGGTCCAGTCGTGGGGCCTGAACTCTGGGCTTGGGCACTGTCCCTCAGCTCTTCAGTTCAAGGCTAGTGCTCTACCACTTGAGCCACAGTGCCACTTCTGGCTTTTCTTTTTGCTTATGTGGTGCTGAGGAATTGAACCCAGGGCCTCATGCATGCAAGGCAAGGCAAGCGCTCTACCACTGAGCCACCTTCCCAGCCGACACTTCATATTTTATATGAAAATACTCGCCATATGTTAGTTTTACTCTCACATTTTAACTTCTGTTCTGTCTTCAGCTGTCTGGCCCACTTTGACAAAGTAACATGAACTGGGTAAGTGGCAGGAACCCCTCAAAGATCAGGAGCTTGGGAAATCTACTATGGAACTTGGTAGATTCTATGTCTGGTGAGAGCTTTTTGTTTACAGGTGTTGCTGTCATGCTGTGTTTCTATGTGTTGGGAGAAGCAAGGCAGGTTTTCTTTCCTCTTTTATACAGTGACTTCCTATTGGTGAAGCTTCTGACACCTGATCAAGTCATCTCCCAATGGCTCAACATATGCATTCTTAGAGGACACAAATATTCAGACTGTAGATGCACTATGGATGATTCTCATTTGTGATGTATATGTAGTTACTAAGTCAACCCTTGGAGCAGATATATTTGCAATTATTTCTGGACTACTAAAGCTGTTGGACTCTTACATCTTCCATGTGCCAGATTTAGAGTTTCATCCCTTCCTCATTCTATTTTTCAAAGTTTCCAAGTTTGCATGTGTTTTCAACATACAAGACTATAATAATATCGTGACACTGATAAGGAAAATGATAATTATATTTAAAACTTTCTGCTACAAGGTTTGAAGGTGTTATAGCCACAGAATGAGAGATGGTATGATCGCTCAAAGTTAACCCAAGTGAATAAAAATAGATTTTTGTAATAAGATACTGTGTGCAACAAATGAGTTAAATTCTTTGATGCTGCAATACAAAATATAAATATCTTAGCCTTCATAGGGAAGGGAAAAACACATTTTAGGTATTTATAAAACCTGCTAAATATTGTCATCCCGAGGTGATATTAAGAAATCAAGTCCATTTTGTGTCAAAGTAAGTGAAAGATGGAGTTACTGGCATCAAGATGAAATTAGGTCCATTTCCTATCGCAATTTGGTATCTATTAAAGAGATGCTTCTGTGGTTAGAGGTACTCGGATGCCTATTACTTTGTAAGTGGAACTTTAACAAACGAAAGTTCATGCACTGAAGGAAATAGCTCAAGCTATTATATATTATCTTTTTTAATGGCTCACACAGGTTAAGACTCTTTGCTTGCTACGTGGCTTAGCTTGAGATAAACCTGAATTGTGAGAGTATCTTGCTTTATTATGGAATACTACATGAAAATTGAAAAGAGAAAATAGCTTCAGGGTAGCAGCAAAACACTAGTTAACATTTACTGAACACTTAATATTTTAAAGCTCTGGTACTAAGTGCTTTATAGACCATGCCTTTAGATCTGTCATCATTTAATAATGACATTTATATCACGAGCTTAGAAAGTTTGTGAATTCTTATGTACAAACAGAAATAAAATAATGAGAAGAGGTAAAATTCAGATCTGTTTCACATCCCTGTCTTTTCATCAGTTCTCTAATGCTTGAATTTTTGGATATTCTAGCTTATCTGTTTTGAGTATCTATATGATTTTACTCTGTGTGTGTGTGTGTGTGTGTGTGTGTGTGTGTGTGTGTGTGTGTGTGTATGTGCATGTGCGTGTGCTGATCCTGGAACTTGAACTCTTAGCCTGAGTGCTGTCCCTTAGCTTTTGTGCTCAAGGTTAGTGCTCTATTTCTTGAGCAACACTTTCACTTCTAGGTTTTTCATAGTTAATTAGAAAAGGATCTCATGGACTTTCCTGCTAAGGCTGGCTTCAAACCACATTCCACAGATCGCAACCTGAATAGCTAGGATTATAAACATGAGCCACTGGTGTCCAGATGTTTGTGTGCATGCGTGTGTGTGTGTGTGTGTGTGTGTGTGTGTGTGTGTGTGTGTGTTTATTGTCAAGGTGATGTACAGAGGGGTTACAGGTACATAAGTAATGAGTATATTTCATAATGAGTATATTATAGAAATAAAGTATATTTCTTGTCCAACTTGTTATCCCTTCCCTCAATTTTCTCCTAGTTTCCCTCCCTCCTAGTTTTCCTCTCCCTAAGTTATACAGATCATATCCAATATATTATCTTGCGAATATTGCTGTTGCATTGGTTTCCTCCTTCTCCTTTGTCTCACCATTCTGTTGTTCCCCTTCCCTTCCCTAATTCAGATAAACATATATACAATACTAGGGCATCAAAATCAAATACAGTGACAGCAGTGAATATATCACAGTGGGAAAGAACATACAAAAGAAACAAAGAAAGTCAAAGACTACAAAAATAAAAAAGCAACAACAAAGAAAAAGCTCTTGTGTCCATATCTTGGAGTTCATTTTAATTTGCAAAAAACAAAATAAAACTAGCCATGTAATAAAATCTCACAGAACAGAAATCAAGTGTATACTTTATATATGTCATCTGACCTCATATGTAATGATACCTGGATTCTATCTCTGACCTTTCTGTCTTTGTTCTTTTTCCTACTGAGTCATCAAGGGGCACAGTACAGTGCTCAATATTCTCTCAATAGATGCAGAAAAAGCATTTGACAAGATCCAACACCCCTTTATGATCAAGGCTCTGGAGAAACTAGGAATCTAGGGAACATTCTTCAATATAATAAAGGCTGTGTATGACAAAACTACAGCCAGCATTATACTTAATGGCAAAAGAGAAAGCCATTTCCTCTAAACTCAAGAATGAGACAGGGATGTTCATTCTCTCCACTCCTCTTTAATTTAGTCTCAATCAATTTTTTTGACAAAGAGAAAAAGAACACAATGTATTTTCAAGTATATCTGTCGTCAATGAAGAAGCATGACTAAATGAATTATCCTGAAATGGCTTCTGTCTTAACTCCAAAATTTCATTAATAATAGTAAGAATTTTTCTGTAACTACATGATAATTTGAAAATTTGGTTGCACAACCCCATAAGTTGTTACTCATGTAAAACTAAGTCTTTGGAATTCACTATTATTTTCAAGATTTTATCATTCTTAAAGTTTCAGGATTGGTTCATAGTAAATCAATTCTCAAAGAAAGGAAGCGATTTAAGGGGTCTACAGAAATTGATGTGCTACCAACTCAGGATTAGAATATCTCAGAAGTGTCATGATTGTTAGGACATGTGATACCAACTCAGGATTTGTCCTAACAATCATGACACTTCTGAGATATTCTAATTAGATATGTCTTACAAATTCCTTTCAATAAGTACATACACTTGTCATTTTTACTCTGTTTGAAAGTACAAAGGGTTTTAATTGGAGTGACAATTTTCTACCGAGTTAGCTTTCTTAGGAATGTGGCTTTGTTGTTAAAATGTGCCTCATTGACAAAAGACTCTTATAAGTTCACAAGAGGAAAAGAAGCCTTTTCTATTCTGTTTGGAAACATTAACAGATATTTTCCAATTTAAAGAAATTGACTTTTTGAGCCTAATTCAGCTGGGTGAAATATAAGAATTTAAAAGTGGAATCCAATTATCTCTAACTTGTATACTTTGTTGAAAAGCTATTAAATTGGAAATTTTTGAGCTGTTTCAGAAGGCATATTTAAATTTTCTATCTATAATAAAAGCAAAATAAAAATAACTTTAAGATGCAAACCTAGACAGGTGACTCATGTTTACTTCACAACTGAGGTCTTATACATACAAAAGTAGGCTCTGTTTCTGACCTAGTTATTTATAATACCTTTCCATCTGTGAACTTGTTCTCTTTTTATCTTTTAATGACGAAATATAATTCCATTATCACAGCACAAGATTCAGTCACTAGGTGGCTCCATATAGCTTTTCAACAGCAGTCTTCTATGAAAATCCTTTCATTTTAGAACATTGCCTCCTCTTCTCCTTCCTCCTCCTCCTCCTTTTCCCTTCCCACTCCTCTCCTTCTCCTTCCCTTCTTCTCCCTCCTCCCCCTCCTTTTCCTTCTCTTCTTTTTTGCAATTGTTTAATTTTCAGCTCATATATTTTTTGCCTTCTATTCCTATGATTTCTACTTGGTGTAGCATAGTTGAAAGCCATTAGCTAGGTGTGTAAGAATTCCTGTATAATTTCAGTGGAAAGAGGACACAGAAAAACTACGCATACATTTCTGTAGGTTAGGCAATTCTTACTGAATCTAGGACTTTTAGTCAATTGGTCTAGTTCTTAGAGTAACAGAATCTCATGGATCTTTCCCTCTCTCCTCCCCCCAACCCTTTCTGGGCATGGGTGTGTATGTGTGCGTGAATGAGTGGACTCCTTCTTCTTTCTCATGTATACACAAAATACATAGTGTGTTAATTATCTAGCATGGTTGTGACTATGAGGTTACCTAATCAAGGATTTGAAATCCCAGCCTTCACCAAACAATACCTTATTTTCTTATAGAAATGAACCTACTGTTGCACACATACAGTGATATGTCCTTTAAAAGTGACAGTTTTGATACAAATGAAGTTACGCCCATGCATTTCTATTATATGTATAAAGGAGATAGATGTGTGAACCTAAACAAATGGTTCGACCTGTGAGGTTTTTTCTTTTTTGGGGGTGGGGAGATGGAAGTGAAGGTTGGAAAAATCATTGACTCAAGGTCTCTTTACATAAACCAGGCTGGCCTCAAATTTGAATCCTGCTTTTCATAGCCCAAATGTTGGAATTATACGCATATGCTACCACATCCAGTTTAATTTTACTCTCTGAGTTATCAGAAATGCAGAATAATATAGAAGAGAAGGAAGTGCATTGGGAAATCAGAAAGGTACTAGTCCAGTCTTTTTTTTTTTTTATGAGCACTATCTCTTTCATTGTAATGACTCAAGCTATCTTTTTTGCTTGGAACAGCCCTGGTTTACACCTGCTATCCCAATACAATTATTAATAGAAACTGATCTCCTCTGAAAAGTGTCCTGGTTTGGAAGATAAATTATATAGTTACTTTATTTTGAAAGATCCTTTCAACTTGAGTGTTCTTTGATGCTGCCTGGAGATGAGATGTGGAATCAATTGTCCAAGAGCTAGCCATTGAAATTGTAGTCCTTTACTTTGAACAGTGATGAGAGATGAAAGTATTGAGTTTGCTACTGCCCAGATCATGAAGGTCTGCTATTCAAAGACTTTACTATAAGTGTCAGGATAAACTTTTAATCAGAGAAAATATTACAAAATGACTTTGACTACATTATAGAGAATGAATTTTAAGAAATCATTGCTGGAGACAGAAAAAAACAGCTAAGAATGTTTTATGATAATTAAAATAAGAAATATTATTAATCTTAACCAAGATTTTGTGAGTGCAGAAAAATAAAAACCCAACAAGCAAAGTGATATTTAGATGGGGACATCTATAATAGGTAGTGACAGAATGTGACAATTGAAGTAGATATGAGTCTAGAAGAGCATTCCCTCAACCCATCAGCTTCTTAACTGACTGGATGTATAATCATGCCATTATGAAAAGGTTGACCATAGGCTAAAGAGTAATGTAGTAAAGATAAGATGGATTTATTACTTGACTTTTGTAGTTTAAAATATATATTGGGGAATAAAAATGGAAATATCTAGTAGATATCTAGAAATAGAAGAACCTAAGAATATTAGATTCAGCTCTAAGGATACAGATTTGTGAGCAGTCAGAGTATTCAAATTTCCTAGAATAGATCTAGAAAAATATGCAAAGAGACAAATTTGAGCCAGTAAAGAACTTTGCGGACATGTAGTATAAAAGCAAAGAATAAGTAAAAAGAAACCTCTGAAGGGAGACTAGTAAGGAGCTACTAAGTAGCACATCAATGAATGAAATTCATATGCAACCACATAAGCACAGAGGTAAAGATTATATTTTAGAGCATACACATTGCATTTTAATTAAATAGTGCTCAAAATTATGGTCTCCAGAATTTCTTACACTTATAAACCATAGTGTTTTCTTTATGCAGGTTATTGCTATTCAAATTTTTGCTATATTAGAAATAAATAAATGGAGGACATTGCTTTATGACAATCTTTAATATATAGATTCATTTAAGATAGTTCGATTCTGATATTTCCTTTTGCACATACATAACATGTTACAGAACATTGCTTGGGTTAAGGTGTATGAATAAAATATGACCACATACCTATTTTCATAGAGTTTAAAGGTAATTGTAAGAAATATACTCATTACCTTGCTCATGTAATTGTAACCCCTCTGTATGGTATTTTTACAATAAAAAAGGTAATTGTAAATATTCTTTCTGGATATTCAAGCAGAACTAGTCTATTGGTACTTTTTTAAAGATTAGTTCCAGGGAATCTGAACAACTAACTTTTATTCACTTATTAACTTGCTGTCCTTTGATGTATTTGAATTCTTAATTATTTTAACTTATGTCTGATTCTATATCCTCTCTTATTTGTCAGTTGTGAAATGTAAGGTCATTGGTTATGTAGATTTTCTAAATGTTGACACATGTCATTACATAGCAACACAAATTGCATTCATCAGTATCATTGCTGTTCCTGTCAACAATGTGTTTGAGTATTGGAAAGCTGTCAGGCTCACAGTGGTGGACATGTTTTCCAACATTCTAGTTTCCTCTCAAAAGCACAAATTTTAACATTGGCAATCCAGTTGTTTTCATTGAAAGGATAGGTTTCACTGTATTTGTTTCCCACAAAATGTCTGCCAAATACCCAAGTCTAAATTGCCATGGTTAATCTGCCATTCGTTCTTGTGTTCCATGAGCAAAGATGAGATCCAGAAGCTTGCAACTTAATTGGCCAAGTTCTTCCTTCTCTATTCCAACAGAATTCTTAATGCATATTTCACACTTTATCATATCAAGAAGCAAAAAATATACAAAACAATTAATATTTAATAAAATTATAATTTTATTTCATCAAGGAATATATAATGAAAATGGCTTAATTTTATATTAACTGTGAACATGCATGATATTGATAGCAGTTTTTGGCTAATAGATATAACACCATTGATTTTGAATAATCAATACAAATGTCAGTAGGGCAAAAAGAGCCAATGATATTTTTCTGTTAGTGTGAAAATAACTGATTTTTTTTTAGATGCTTAGAAGAGGTCTTCTTGGCTGGAGGCATGACTCAAGTGGTAGAATGCAAGAATCAGTCTTGTAGCACATCGTTGTGCACAGACTGCAATTTGAGAGTTGTTACTTTACACAAGAAGAAGGTTGTCTCACCAAGTGCTGTAAAAATATTTGAGGGTGTGCGGATACATAAAAAACCCATCTATATAGCACTTGCAAAAAAGAGGACATAGACAAATTTATATAGAATCATTCAGGGGTTCATGCGTTCCAGTTAATACATTCTAAACTTCAGCAAGTAATGTGTGGAGTAATGTAAAGAAAAGTTATACTACTTCCACCGCATTGAATATATTTTGTCTACCTTGAATGGAAATGCTTAAATGTATAAAGGCATTAATTATGGCTGTCACCAAACCTGGAAGAGCATATCAAATTCCTTTGACTGGGAAGTAAATGTCTCTTCTTTCTCTGAATTATGAGTCTAGCATGTAAAACAATTTGACATGCCATTTATAGTAACTTAGGATGGAGAGAGGAAAGCAAATCCTAGTAAAGTTACAGCTTCTGGCTACAGTGCACAGAAGTCAAATGAAATAGTTCAATATTTTATGAATGATTTGAATAAGTGATGGAAGGTTATTGGGTATATTTCAGCCCCCAGGAATTGTACATATGACAGAAAGGTTGCTAAAAAAAATGCCATTTACAGATCATCTTCTCTGAGACTTTCTGAGTCAGAAACACTACCTTCATCTGCTTTTGTCTTCAAAAGCTCTTCAAAGTCCTTTAAAACAGATGCTATTATCCCTTTCTTTTGTCTGCTTATTATAATTAAAAACATTTATTTGTAGCACGTAGTTATACACAGCAGTTTAAATTCCAGAATTTGAGGTGTGAGGACGATGCATCAGGATCAACGTCACCTCCTCCATTTTTCTCTCCCATCCCTTATATTCTTTTTCTTAAAATTATGATTATTAAGGTGATGCACAGAGAGGTTACAGTCAAGTAAATAGTACATTTCTTTATGGATAATGTCACCCTTTGCCTTGCTGTCTACCAGATTTTGTTTCTTATTCACTCCCAAATGTTGTATAGTTCATTTTCAACATAGTGTGTAGTGAGTATCACTGCTACATTTGTTCAGCCTTTGTCTCTCTGTTTCTGTGTCTCCCTTACCCTCCCAAAGACAGATTAGTGAACAAACAAGACAAAAAGAAAAGCAAACAAAAATAGCAACAAAGAAAACCCTACTGTTTCCTGGAGTTCATTTTAATAAATATTATTTTATAAGAGCAGATACATGTAGGCATTTTGCCTTTGTGTTCCTCTCCTAAGAGTATTTTCCTTTGGTCTCACTGGGTGTTAATGCCTGGAGTCCTGTATTGAGCATATTCCAGTGCATTTTAGCTATTAGGCCTTTCTTAAAGACCACTAACCTTATCTAAAAATAATAACTTTATCCAAAATAATATTTAAAACTTAAATTCATCTTGATTAAAGAACTTCAAAGATAGTAGGTTTTTGATTTTCTAAATTTATGTTATCTGAGTAAAATCACTATTCTTATGAATTATGAAATTCTTCATAGTCCAAAACATTTGCTTAGCTTTGGTTTCTCCAAGAAAGGTACTGTTCTAGAAGACTGTATTACAGTTTTAATTTATAAAGCACTCCTGAAAATGCAACCCTGAGGAAAGTGAAGCGGATAGACTCTGCAATCTTTCCATCCTTTCACTTATTTATTTATGTTATCTAAAATGACATGGAGCTCCTCGTCTCAAATGGTCTTCTTGTCTCTGTTTCCCGAATGACTTTGAATTAGTGATATTTTCTACCATGTCTGGCTCTCAGTTTTTGAATAACAGTATTATTCCCTAGCCATGAAACTTACCATATCATGAAATAATAAATAGAGGACGTATTTATTGTGCTCAGATAATGATTTCCAGTATTTTCTCAGAAAGCAATATGGAATCTTATATAATATTTTCATAGGATGTATTTGGAAATGCTTACCAGCTCTAACCCTCTGTTAGCCTTTATTATGTCTACAAATAACTATTTACTTATTATATAGCTGTTCAACAACTAAGCAATCACCTAAGTACTTACTTTGGAATTTTGCTTGCAGATTTATTCCTGTTCTTTTCCTGTCTTACTTGGTGTTTGCCTGAAATCTAGCATATATGATTCTAAGATAACCTTCCCATATGGAGCACTGGGACATTGCTTATTTCTAGAAATCCAATTTCCAACTTTTCTAGCCAGCTGAAAATAATATTGTTGTTTATCTTTTTCCTTCTATTATTTATTTTATTATTTATTATCTTTAAGTAGTTGTACAAAGGAGGCTCCATATAACACCACACTTTATAGATACAAAGCATCATGGTCAGGGTCATCCCTTCAACATTCTTATTCCCCTTCGACCCACTCCTTCCTTTACTTTTCCTGTACTTTCCCCTTACTTTTGTTGTATGTACAATGAAGTCTTTATTTTATCCTCTCCCCCTCTTCCCCTTTCACTCACCTACTCTTCTCTACCCTTATCCATCCCCTCTTGGATGTACCTATTTCCTGGGATTGATTTTGTTGGGCTTTGACCTAGCGTCTCTAATAGATTGGCATCAATTAATTGTACAAAGGTGTTTTGTTTTGACATGCCCATGAATGCATGCAATGTACCTTGATCAGACTTGCCCTTTCTGTGACTCTACCCTCATGCCCTTCCCCGATTCCCAAAACAATCTCAACAAGTTTCACATTTTTACACATGTCCATAAAGTATTTTGACCACATTTACCCTCCTTTACCTTCTTCTCTCCTCCTACCTCCCATCCCAGGGCATAGGACTTGTTTTATATGTGTGTGTAGTATATGTTATTTGTCCAAAGGATTTTCACTGTGGTATTTCACTTTCCTCATTCTCTCAGCCCTATCAGTGAAGAGAATAATAGAATTTGAACAATATTAAAATACATTGCATCTGTGAAGGAAGATAGGAAAACAAAATTCACTGGAGGCAGGTAAGCATGATTTTGAGAAATGTCTATGTTTTCCTTTTACCCCTTCTATTTACCCCTTAGCAATGTCATTTTAAATGTCTCATGCTTCAAAGATTTCATAATCATTCTATTTTATCATCTTCTATAACTTAACATTGTTATAAATACATTAATATGTTCAAACTGATAGCACATAGAAGAACAGAAAATAAGCAGAAAATTTGGGGAAGAAGATAAATAGAGTACATACAAAAAGTGACTGGCAATTCAGGAAATTGGAATAGAATGAATTAAAGATCAAAGAAAGAATGGAAAAGGTAAAAGATGGGAAAGCCACTTAATTTGATAAAACATGCCAGTTTAAAGTTAGAGTAATTATTTGGTAAAATATTCTTTAACATTAATGTTTCTTGTTTTCCACTTGCTTATGAAGCATTTATAGGCAGTCAATTACAGAGAATTTGGGTCCTCAATAAAGCAGAACACAATTTAAATTGTAAGCTTTAGTGATTTTATTCTCACATGGATGCATATGCATCAGAGAATTCTTTCCAAATATCCATCTCTCTTTCCTGGAGTATAATGTTATAAAAATGAAATGTTATGAACATAAGTTGAAAAAAACATTAGGTGTAAAAAAGCAGTACAAATATACTTGAAAAACCAATGTAGTTTATATATCTATTAAATTTTAAATCAAAGGTAGAAGAGTTCTTTTACAACATAGTATAGGAAGTTAAGACAAATTAGTGTAGGAATCTGTGTTATGTAAGCAACATTATCATTTACTGAACATACATGATATTCATATACAATATTGTTTCCCCTCAAAAATCATGTGAGGTATTGATTATTAATTAAATTTTACATAAAAGGTTGAGTTTCAGAGTTGTACTGTCTTTTCCAATCAGTAAAAACCCTCAATTTCAATCCCAAAACCCTTATTTTGTTTTTGAATTTGATTTCTAATCTAATGCAGAAATATCTTCCATAAAGTCCATTGAACACTGTTAGCTACATTCAACATTGGCTAGGATATCTTTGCCTTCGCATTTAATCAATCACAAAAAACAGTCTCAATACTGAATGAGAAGGTAATCAAGGTTATTTCTTAATTAGCTATTGCCAAGAAGCACGAAAGAACAAATTATGTATGCAGTTCTTAGGAATTAACTGTTTTGCCTGCTGTAAACTAAATAACCATCTAAAGTTTGTTAATGTATGTTTATACCTTCTATGTAATATTTCAAAGACTTCTACTGAATTATTAGAAGAAATGAATTTAGATGCAGGTTAAATTACATCATATCATTTAAGGTAGGAATCAGTCATGCAAAAAACTCTTGAATGGCTGGCTGAATGCTATACAGAAACATATTTTGCGATAATCCATTGAAATTAGCTAGATGATGAGAGGCCACAAACACCTTGGCAAGTATAACTTTCTACTTTCCAATTTATGGGAATTTTCCCCCTTAATTTTTACATGAATTTCATTAATGTTGTAGAAACAGGTTATGAATTGAGTTGATGTGTCATAACAAAATATGAAATATCTATTGGTTTCTTCATCTTGGCTTCAGTGGACAAAATGATTCCTGGAATGGAGAAGTAATATCTTATAAGGTTGTTTGGATCTGTACTACAATATATTCTTATTGTCCTTCCTAAAGTTTTTTTCTGTGATGGAAAATACAACACATTTGGAAAGTGAGTAGAAATTCTAATATTTCTACACTTCAGGGTTTGGTTTATTCAATTTTGTCTTGCAGAGTTAGAGGCAAATATGCCTGCTTTTCTAGGCCTCATTTTTTACAATAGAAGTACAGCCTTACACCAAAATAAAAAGATTTGCAGGTCTGGTGATATTTAATAAAGATGTGATTTTAGTGTAAGTATAGTAACACAGCAATTATTCAAGACAGTTATGCTTGTGACAAATCATAGAGTAGAACCTTGATCTGTCATGTGAGCAGCCAGGTACTTTAATAACAGTGAAACATTTCTAGGAAATTATTTTTGTTATGGGCAACATCAATCTCCCAATCTCTGTTTTAAAGTGATGGTGCTAATTTCTTTGTTGTTCCTCCCCTCAGTATCTCAGTCAGTTATCAGTTCTGGATAATTATTTAAAATGGAACAGGCAAGGACCACTGCATGAATATGGAGGCTCTTGAGCAGCTATTTATAAATCCATGATGTTTATTTCTTTCTGGATTTATCCTTCTACTCTCTCAACAACTTTGCCATAAAACTCTAGGTTAGGCCATATGTCCAGAATGTTCACAGAGATCACACTTATGAGGTTAGATACATGAAAAGATAGCAGGGGGAATGTTACCAAAGGAAAACCTAAGTAAGTTCTCCAGCCTCACTTGCTCTTAGTTAACTTGTTACTAATACGAGATGTCACATAGCAGAAAAACATATGATTCATTTTTCTTAAACTTTGATTATACCTTTGATGTGTTGGCTCTGAGCGCATGCCTCCTTATTAGAACAGGAACTAGGATCTTCAAATGATCGTCTCTAATCTGAATATACTTGTAAACAAATACACACGAGCCCACCAAACAATCTAGTCTAAGATCCCCAGAATTTAATTATTTATCTGCCAAGTCATTATTTTTACTCTAGAAGGTAACATTCATAAGACATGCCCATCATGAGCATGAGTGGAGTGACATTATTCTGTTTCTTACAGTTATCCTCAAAGTTCAACATTTGTGTCACTTGAAGAATGCATTTACTCTATTGAAACTCAATCCATGACAATCAACCATATTTGAATTTCAATGTGTTATCCAAATCTGTTCAGTTGGAAAAGTTCATCTTCCTAGGAAGAATCTGAATCAGTTTAGCTGAAATTTCAGGTATGTTTCATCCATAGGGAAAATCTGTGTCACTAGAAAATAAGTTCTCTCTTCCCAAATCACAATATTGGATATTAAATGCAAGCATCTTTAATCACAGTGAAGAACACTAGGGGAAAAGGTAGATATTAGTTAGGAGGAACTTGGAATCTAGCTAAGTGAACATTAAGTTACCAGTTCTGAAAATAACAATCTTGATTGATGGCGCTACCATACACCCAGTGTTTCCTAATTCATGTAGAGTAGCATATGTTTTCAGCAGAATGGCTTTATAAGTCAAGCCCTTTTGCATGTTAAATCCAGCAGCCTTCCTTCATGTCTCCCAATTTCAGTTGAAGCTAGAGTAGAAGCTTGTGACATAAAATTCTCATAAAGTCATGGAATCCTTCTGTTAGACAGGCGGCTCTTCCAGAAATCTGTCATATATAACTTTACCTCTGTTTTTTGTTTCTGCTGAGATGGATAAGAAATTTGGAGTCACAAGTCAAATACTCCCAAAGAGGTCTCTGCATCGTCATGTATTATAATCTTCAGATATTATAAAGGGACTAGGAAAATGTGGCCTGGCCACGTATTTTGCTTTGTCTTCTAACTTCTTTGTTTTCTTGGCATTGAATCTTCTAATTTTAGCATCTTTAGCTATATAGATAGGCTCAGAATTTCTTTGAAGTATAAGTCCTGACATGTTTCCTGTTCTCTCTCTATTTGGTATCCCTCACATTTTCTATAAACTGTAAGATAAAATGTGTCACCTTTACTATTTTGTTTGGAAATCTCACTTAAACATCCATTCATTGTTTACAATTCTGCTTTGCACATTATTGTAGAATATAATCAATTTGGGTTTGCTGTCAGTAGAAAACAAAGATTAAGGGTATTATGTGTCAGGCACATTTCTAAATGTTTTATAAATATTACTCAATTTTCCCATATGGGGCCATTATGTGGTCCATCTAATTTCCAATTGAATGGATTGAGACAAAGGGAAATGAGGCAAGTTATCTAAGACATCTCTTTTGTTAACTGATGAATGAACATCTTATTCCCTGCCAAAATAAATATCATTCTAAACTTGACTTCCAAGTCAAACATTATTATTATTCCTCTTCAACTCTATTATTTTATGACAATTTAACTATTAAGTTCCACCTATACCTATCATTATCTGATTCAATAACTCTATCTATTTTGTCAGATTTTGTGGTATAACATAAAACATTTATTTCCGTTTCTGATTGTCATATTAATGTTACTGGTCCATTATTTTCCTAAAAAGATTAGAAATATATGGAGGGTTAGTACAATGTTAATAACAACTATTTGTAGTTGGTGGGTATATGTGTGTGTGCATGTACATGTGTGTACATATGTATATAAGCACAAGAGAAGATTCAATGAAATTCTGGTATGACAATAAGAAAAGAATCTGAGACCAAAGAATCTGTTCATTTTGTACTAGGTAATGGATGTATTTACTTATTGGAATATTTTACAGATGCCAAATCTTGATTTGTACAGAAGTCTAAATTGAATTTGGCTGTTGCCATCTGTAGCTTTATTCTCTCCATCACACAATTGTCCTGCTTGATTCTTTCATTACAGTGTACACTTCACTCAAACTCATACAACATTAACAAGAAAGCAAAGGTATTTATTTGTCAATGGTGACAAATCATTTAAATTAATCTCTCACAGAATATAAAATGAAATTTCCTCCTGTGCCCTTTAGAGCATTGATTCTCTAATCATGGACATGACCTTTCATGAAAGGTTTTGTATTTTTTTTTTTGCATTCACCAATAGCTGACATAATTCCACCAATTTCTAAGGATAACTTAAACAAAAAACAAATTATATATGCAAAGCTTATAAGCTGATAAATGTTAACTTCTGAAGGAAGGGTTTAGACTTTTGTTCTTGATCTTTGGATGATAGAACAAATACTTCAGAGTAAATGTTGGTTCAAAAAATATTTACAGTGTGCTTAATATATAGAAATCTCTTATAGTTTTTTTTACAAGATACATATCCAAATAAGAATTTCTTTTTGAAATAACTCACATTTTATGGAGGAGCTAGATATTTACTGAACTATTTAGAATATTTCATAGTGTTTTAGTAGAAGACTCATAGGGAGGAAAGAGACAGAAAGAAAGAAGAATCTGGGACTTGTTCTTTTAGTACAAGGGACAGACACATCTAAGCACAAGGAAATTAGGAGAATAAATACTTATGTCTTTCTTTCTTTTATCCCTCTTTGTGCCATTATTACATGAGGTGTATAGGCCCAGTGGATAAGGGAAAGAGTAGGCATGGAAAAAATAAGGAAAATGCTCAGGATAAATTCTGTATATATGGCAGGCAATACATGATGGGTGACAACTGAATGATAGGAGAGCCTGAATATATTGAATGAAAAGAGAGTATTTCAAGATGAGAGTCTTCTGATTATCTTAAATATATTTGTCTACTTCTATACAAGCGAGTAGGTAAAACAATATTTTAGGTCATTTTTTTAATATAATAAGGAATTGAAACTTCATCTTAAAACTAAGGAGCAGTAAACAGGTCTGGAGACACAGCTTGTTGGTAAGAGCATCTGCCTTGTAAGTGTGAAGCCCTGTATTCAAACCACATTTCTATTCAAAAAAATTACTAAAGTTGCTTTATTTCCCATACCGCTTTAATACTATCACAAAAATTGGACTTAATACTTACAAATAGAAACTTGATAGAATAAAGTATCTCATAAACTCTATCAATGATTGGTTGAGTACATATAGCCCATAAGGTCAATCAACATTATTTTAACAAACTTGTGAACCTTAAGTTCAAAATAGAGAAAATGACAAAAGATTGACCAGTGTTTCTAGAACACCTGGCACAAACATTTCCCTTCTGAATGCATAAACTGTGAAGGTATATCCATCCACTCACGATGCTTGGGACACTGCCTCTGAAAGTACACAAACAGACCTACTGTGCTGCTGCTTTTTTCCTTTTCCTTTTCCTTTTTTCTTTTCTTTTCTTTTTTGTTTTTTGAGCATTTGAAAATAGGTCAGGCTCCATGTGCTGTTAGGAGCAGACTTTTGTGCAGTTTTCCTTACTCAGTAAAGATTGATTTTTTGTTTTTGGTTTGGTTTTGGTTTGATTTTTGTGCTGGTGCAGGGGCTGGAACTCAGGGTCTGGGTGCGGTCCTTGAACTTTATTGCTCTACTTAAGCCACAACTTCACTTTTGGGCTTTTGGTGCTCAGTTAGAAATAAGAGTCTTCGTGGACTTTTCTGCCTTGGCTGGCTTTGAACCTCAGTCCTTAGATATGTCATTAAATAAGAAGTGAATTGCCTCTCTTTTCCATATACTTTTAGGTTTTACTTATTAAATATTTTTAATGAATTCATAGAGTTAAAATTGACTTTTTAATAGACAGGTTGTCCTATATTTGTTGTTAGAAGCTCTACAATAACAGTAGTGCATTTAAGGATGGTTAGGTTTTGTTTTTTTTTTTTGCAACTAATACAAGTGTTTTAGTGTGTTCATAAGAGATACATTTGTTTACTGTTTAAATAAAACTTCACTAAGACATAATGTGAATAAATTATATTAAAATCACATAAACATATATCCTTTGATACAACAGTTGTTACATTTTGAGCCAATAATATTTTAAGTATATCATCTTACTTCAACAATAAGATATTAAATATAGCATCTCATAAACAAAATAATAAGCAATATAATAGTATAAGCCAAAATACTGCTTATATAGTATGAAATATAATATACACTATATTGCTACTTGTACTCTAAATATTATTTTTCCCTTGGAAAAAAAGTTGGGCTTTCTCCTTTGAAGATTATGATCCAACCCAGAAAATGAAATTAAAGGAATTAAATCTTCTTGAGCTTAAATAATCATTGAGAAATTGCCTGGATCAAAGAAGTTAACTCGGGCCTTGTACTTGCTATGCAGCATTCAATACAGAATATCACAAAATGTCACTTCTTCTCTTTGTGCATCCACCTCCTTAAAAAGTTTGAAAGTGGCTCTGATTTTAAGCCTACTTTGAGCATTTAGAGTTTTAACAGCATGCTTCATGTTTATGCCTGCCATTTGTAGTGTCTTAAGCTTACCTGGGTATTTATAGTTTGAGAGAGATCACTGACTAAAATTTGATTTCTAAACTGCCTTTATTCTGACAAAAGCACAGAGCAATAGGGAGCAGAGGTCAGTATTGCCATTCCATGTGGAGTGTTGTTATTCTGGTCAGAGTCTTATTTTAGAAATTAAATGTTGCTTGAATCTTCTTCACAGCTCAACAGAGTTTTCTGTGGACAAAGGAGGACAATTGCAACCTGTTATTAGAGCAATGTGAGTGTCCGCATCAATGCAGCTTATTAAGAGTAAGCCACAGGGGTCAAAGGCCCTAGGGGCAAATGCATGTTCGTGGGATTGGCTTCATAGTTAGTTCTGGCCTAGATATGACTTGAAAGGAGTAACCCAGATGCAATAGACTATGACAAATTCTCAAGTCACACAGGCACCTCATTCCATAATTTGAGTCTAACTGACATCTGTGATGGTCCTTGATGTTTCTTTCATAAGGACCCTCTGATATCAATGCGGCAGATAAGCCTTTGAGAATTAGAGTATTAGGATGTAAGCTATTCAGGACCTGGAAAAGATGTGCTTGGAAGATGAAACACTTCAATTTCACAAGAATCAGAAGCTGGATTCATAAACAGATTGAGAGCAGGTACCCATCAGGTTGAAACAAATAAAACACCCATGTAAAGAGCGATGGGGAAACACAAGTGTGGCTGCCATCCTCTGCACTTGGCTCTGACGTCTCTGCAGCTTTTCCTTAATGCAGCATTTTATATTTTATATATTTATTATGTGGTCATTTGAACTGGGTAATCTTGCATGTGTTTTACATTAAAAGCCCTAACTGGTTTGCTGTTGAAGACTGAAAAAATAACTGCCTAGTTTTGAAGTCCTATATTGAAGTTCTAGTACTTTATGTCTCCCTTTAGCTTTGTTCTTAACTCTGCTTTCTCTCCTCATTTGCTGACATGTTTGTAAAATTTTTTTTCTCCATTTTTCTTACTTAGTTTGTTCCTTTCATTTTGTGGTTTTCCAAAATTTAATGCAATAGCTTCTCTCTGTCTGTTCTGGGAAAAAGAAAATACCATTAAAAGCATAATAAATAATGAGAATCATATGCTCATGAATTAAGTCTAAATATTTTGATTGGTTAAATATTTTATACAGTGTGCTATGTATCTATGTATGTTTTCAGCTGAGTCATTTCATAGTTTATTACAAAGATGGAGATAATTTATCCCTAAATACTTCAACAAGACTAAACACAAGTGAATTTTCTGTATTACTATTTCTATGTTATACAGAAAAGCTTTATAGATTTCTCTACTGGCCTCCAAAATGCATTAATGCCAGTGATTGGATCCATTCAGGCATTATTCTTGCCATTTATTATGCATCTTATATATCTTTCTATCTCCAAGTATTACTATACATCTTATTTAAAGAGATTATATCATTTATATTTTAGAATATTCCACATTGTGAATTAGTTTTGTAAGTTTTTGATCATGTCACATATTTTTCTTTGCTTCTTGTGGAATGGGGTGGGGAGGGGACCAGTTCTGTGGCTTCAATTCAGCCCCTACGCACTGTAGCTATGCTTTTGTGCTCTACCACCTCGAGTCACAGCACCATTTCTGGCTTTTTTGTTAGTTAATTTAAGATAAGAGTCTCCTTGACTTTCCTATGCAGGCTGTCTCTAAACCATGATCCTCAGATCTCAGCCTCCTGAGTAGCTAGGATTATAGGCTGGGATTATAGACACTAATGTCCAGCCTTATTTCATTAAAAAGAATTGAATGGAGGAAGTTAAAGACTTAGTAATTGTTGGAGACATTAGAGTTCTGGTTTGGCCCATAAGAAAACAAACAAACAAAAACCCCCAAAACCCAATGGTGACTACTCTTACATTTGGTTTCAGTTTTGGAAATTAATAGGAGGATACATTTTGAGCTTTTCAGCTCGATATAATCTCATATGTCTATATTTACTTTGGCTTCCTGTATTTTGATGGACTTGTTTAGAAAAACCTTTGACTATTGAATGTCCTGGAGTGTTTGCCCTATGTTTTTCTTTCTTCTCATTCTTTCATCGTTTCAGTCCTTGGTTTTTATGTATCAAGCAGGTAAGAGAAGATTTGAGGAAGAAGAGGGATAGGAGGATCTTTGCTTTTCCTTTATGGTATGCACAAGTGATTAGTAAGAGTGGTTCTGTTCTCTCTCTCTCTCTCTCTCTCTCTCTCTCTCTCTCTCTCTCTCTCTCTCTCTCTCTCTCTCTCTCTCTCTCTCTCTCTCTCTGTGTGTGTGTGTGTGTGTGTGTGTGTGTGTGCTGATGCCTGAATTGAGGGCTTGAGCATGATCCCTGAGCATTTGTGCTCAAGGCTAATGCTCCACCACTTGAGTCAGAATTCTACATCTGTTATTTTGGTGATTATTTCAGTTGAGAATCTCATGGCATTTCCTTCCCTGGCTGATTTGAACCCTGATTCTCAGGTATCTAGTCTTGAGTAGTTTGAAATACTGGCGTGAGCCACCAACACAATATTTTTTTTTTTTGGGTCCGGTCATAGGGCCTGAACTCTGGACCTGGGCGCTGTCCATCAGCTCTTCAGCTCAAGGCTAGCGCTCTGCCACTTGAGCCACAGCGCCACTTCCGGCTTTTTTCTTTTTTGCTTATGTGGTGCTGAGGAATCGAACTCAGGGCCTCATTCATGCAACGCAAGCCCTTTACCACTGAGCCACCTTCCCACCTCCCCCAACACAATATTGAAACACAATAAATCCATAAGATATGTCAACTTTATTGCCCTGATTACCATGTAATACTGTTATTACTTGGTTATCATGAGCTATTGGTAATACAGGTTCTTTTATTTCACTCATAGATATTGATATTACCTCTCAGGTTGCACAGTTCACTCCACACACTCACAGACACTATATATACACATATGCACACATGTATACACGTGCACATGTATGTATATAGTGTACATATGTGTACACATATATGTACACATGTATATATACATATGTGTATATATTTATATGTACATATATGTATATAGTGTCTGTGAGTGTGTACACATGTACATATATGTATATATAGTGTCTGTGAGTGTATACATATATGTATATATATAGTGTCTGTGAGTGTGTGGAGTGAAATATATATAGTATATATATACTATATATAGCATATATATTCATATATACTATATATGAATAAATTCTGTAAATGTACATATATACTATATATGTACATATGTGTGTATATATACACATGTACACGTGCACATGTATACATATATTCATGTATATACACATATGTATATGTATATATAAATACATGAATACTATATCTGTGTATATATGTATATAAAATGTCTAAGGAAGACATAATTTGGAAGTCTGTGCTGGAGTCACAGGCAGAGAGATGATGCATACTCAAAGAAAAGTCAAAGAAACTATATAAAACATTTTAAGAACCAGAGGGGCAAAGCTGTTTAAGGCACAAAGTTGTCAAATACAGGTCTGGGTGGTAGGACCAAGTCCAGTGTCAGTGTGAAGCTGGCAGTGTAGAAGGCAGAAAAAAACTGTGCTTGAGCCAGAACATACACAGAGATGGAGATCCTTTGCCTTGAAAATTTTACTGGCCAAGACTTCTTACACGTGATTGGTGATGGATCAGTGTGCCCTCAGAGTCTCAATTTATATCTGACATAAGTGACCAGTTCATGTGTCTGGTATTTTTGATTGGAAAATTTGATTTATTTACAGATGGAATTTATAAATAATAAATAAATAAATAAATTATAAATAAGTTATCCCTTATGGCCTACTGGCAAACAGTAATTGTTTACTTGTATGATCAAGATGTAAAATCATTTTACTTTGGTTATTTATGTTCAAGAAGGAGTAGATTAAGTTAGAAGTGTTGCTATATAAAAATGTAATAAATCAAGGCTAGGCACAGGCTTATTGTACTGTTATAGAGAAGCTAGAATATGCCTGAGCAGGTCTAGTCTGTTTTCTTCATGTATTACACATAGTTGCAACAAAAATATCACTGCAGTAGGAACAATGTTGATGGACAGATACATTTTTATTATTAGTACTGGGAAATGAAATGATATAAAAATTCCATCTATGAGATAAACATTTTCATCATTAATAAGGAACTCTCTTTAATAAACATCTCCAGAAACTTTTTAGAACTGAAATGTATTAAGAGACACGTGCATTTTGCTTAAAAGCACCCTCAACATGTTTATTGCCTTGTCATTAGCACGAATGTGAATGGTATCTGCAGAATTGTTAGTGGCCATTTATATGGAATGCTGAAGTAGTCTCTTGTTGCTTCAACTAATTGTACATGAGTTGTTAGCTTTTTATTATTTTTGAAACTGCTCACATTAGTGCAGTAGATTTTGCATACTTTATCTAGTTTTACACATTTGAAAATTCTCTCTATCCCAGCCAGGATATTTCTTAAAGACAATTTGCTACTGGTCCGTTTACCATTTAAGGTTGAACTATCATATAGAATGATTTCTTTGTTTGAAAAATGAATCTTTTCACATAGAATGTTTTTATTTTTAATTATTCATGTTTATGTTAAATTTTAAATAACATAATAAACATTATTAAAATGTACATTTAATTGATTATTTAAACTTGCCTCATTATTTTAAAAGTAAATCTAATGGAGGACATCTAGTTTTTAAGCCATCTATTTCTAATTATTCTGAAGGTTTAGAGTATCTGCTGTTTAGTTAAATACAATTAAATTTTAGCAATATGAGAATACAGTAGCATAAAGAATATATAGTCATTGTGTATGTGCGTGCATGTGTGTGTGTGTGTGTGTGTGTGCATGTGTGTGTGTGTGTGTGTGTGTGTGTGTGTGTGTGTGTGTGTGTGTGTGTGTGTGCCAATACTTAGGCTTGAGCTTGGGGCACTATTCCTTAGATTTTTCTGCTCAAGGTTGGCACTATTTTAATCACACCCCTATTTTTGGCTTTTTGGTGGTTAATTGGAAATAGAAATTTCACAAACTTTTCTGGTCAGACTGGTTTTGGACCTCAATCCTCATCTATCAGCCTCCTGTTTAACTGGGATTACAGGCTTGAGCCTCTGGTGCTTGGTTGGCTCTATAACCTTGTTTTTATATAATGCCATCTTAGCTGAAATATGTAAATATTGAATATTATGTCCAATTAAATGCTCCATATTAATAATCATTGTGTAATTATTTTCACTAAGTTATCAAATTGATTAAGACATTTGAGGTGCACATTTAACATATATATGTATATATAAAAGGATAATTTCTTTGTTTTCTGAAAATAAAAATTTTAAAACAAACTCATCATCAGTGCAAGGACAGTGTTAGTGCTTTGCTTTATTATGACCATCCCAGTTTTTGAAGTGTACTTGATATTGGCTTCTATTAGCATGTTTATACAACATATGTTTCTTCTCTGAAATTTTAAATTTGTCCTGGATACAATTGAAGAATTTTACAAACAAATTTTAGATGGATGTTGATAGCTTAGGATAAGTGGTGAAATAGAAATAAAAGATAAATATTGAGGATTTTAATCATTAAGATTTAGAAATGGATTGTATTGCCTGGTGACATATTAGAATCACGGATGGCTCCTGGATTTTTTGGCTAGAGAGACTGGGTAGATTTTGGTACAATCTATTTAACAGTGTAGAAACAATTTTGGTATGGAAAGAAGTTTTTGAGATAACCCAAGGTTATTCCTTTTGTGACAAGCATTATCCCATTTATACATATAATTTGCCTTCACTAAGTTCCTCTGTCTTCTTTTGAATGGCAGTAAAGGCAACATTTCTAAGATAAGGTATAACTATTTATGCGTGACTTGAATAAGAGAGGGGAACTGACCAGTCACCAACATAATCTGAAACAAGTGATATGGTTCATCTGGTGCTAATTGTGACACAAATCTGTTGACCATGTTGATCAAAGAGCTAATAGCAATGTTTGTCTTTTTATGTGACTGATAAAAGTAAATGTACTATAATAACTAAATATCAAACCATTTATTAGAAAAGATTGGGTTATTTATATTTAGTGAATGATGGTAACTGAAATTCAAGCACATGGGAACTATGAAAGTGGACTGGCTGGTACAATTTCAAATTTATTCTTGCTTAATATGTTCAAGACATTAGCTAGCTCTTTCTTTATATAATTCTGCCATGCAATCTATGTGATATTATATTCTATTTTGTTAATGAGAAGACTGGGATCAAAATTTCTTTATGGGTAGGTAGAAGAAGAAAGCTAATATAATTTCAAAGCCTAAAATAGTTTTGTATTTCCCTTTATTAACTCCTTTTAATTAATCAACATTGGTTTCTACAAATCAAGCTTTCATAGTTAAAATTTGAGCTGAAGCTCAGAGGATAATTTTTTCTTGAAATTATATATTTTTTATTTACAACCTATGCTGAAAAGAAGTATGAATTGCATATTATTGATTAGAATCTAAATTAATATTTTATTATTATTATTTTCATTAATCAGTTGTGCAAAGTTGTTTTAATTGACCATGTCAATTTGTCTTAATCGCTGGCATCCCTTTCATCATTCTTTATAAATTTAATTAAAAGTTACTTTAGTCCTGTTTATTCTGACCTTGCAATCAATGTTACAAAAATTGTAACTTATGTTTTATTTTATTGAACATCCAAGTTAAAGTATTAAAATCATGCTCAGTTACTTTCTAGAATTAGAAGTTCAGTAAATTATTTGGTTTTTATGATGGAATGAAATTAGGTAAGTTTTGGATAAATTTAAGTTCTGAGCCATAACACTGATTTTTGTCCCCCATAAGTCTTTTGCTGATAGAGTTTTAGTATTTACTAACATGCTTATTAGTTATTATAAACAAGAAAAAAAGTGTCTCAGAAGTAATATAACATTTCTATATTCTGGGCCCCGTTCTCGTGTTTTCTCTTTGGCTCAACGTGAAAGTCAACAATTCATTGTTTATTTTAGAATTGTAAAATAAACCTTGTACTAGCTGCTTGCCCTTTCACAACTCATGTGATTAATTATTTGAATACACACACATGAAGATACATACCTTATTAATCCTGATTTTTGCTCAACTTTTCTTTGAAACAATAAGAAAATATTAAATGTTTGACAATGTGAGAACAGTCTAATTTGAAATACCTAATTTGAAATGTCTACCTTCCCTTGATACAGTTGCTTTTCTCTAGTAGTGAATTAGTATTTGTATGGGTGAAGTTACTTCTTGAAGCTGTGAGTCCTCTAAAATTTATTGGGTGTCTCAAGTGACCCCCCTGCCATCCAGCCAGTCACTCAGCTCACTGCCTGTGATGTGTGCATCAACAGACCGAGAAAGAGCTGCTTCAGCCTAAGTGTATGGAGATGATAGATGGGTTTTGTTTCTGGGGTCATTGTTCTTGACAAGGTCACTTTTGAGATGTGGTGTGTGAAATAAAGCTCAAGCAAAAGAAGAAATTTTAAGAATGCGTTAAATTTTTTTAATAAAATATTTTATTTTCTCAAGAGCCATTTAATTCATGTCGACAAGGAAATTATTTCACTCCATGGGCATATTTTCTCTAAAATAGTCCCTGCTTTATACTTTATAGTATTTTATAAAACTCTTTTATATTACATATCTCCTGGCATGCAATGTCATGTGTGATAGGATAAAACAGTTACCTGTCCAATGCTGTTTTTTCTGCCTATTTGTTGAATCATTCCTTGGGTCTTAAGCATTTTGTTCTCCTTTAGTGAAGGTAATTTTTTTAATTGTAACCTGTACTTGTCTATATTTTTATTGTATGCTATCCCATTTTGAAACTCTGTTGTTACAAGGAATGAAGTTGTTTGGGTAATTTAGTATTTGAAATATATAATAGGGTCTGTCGCCATAAATGTATATGTATGGGAAGGTGTGAAGCTATGCTTCTGGACATCATTATTTGTAGCTTTATGTATTTATCTTAACTGAGCTTTTAATGCTTATCAAAAAGACTGAAAAATATCATTTTTCACTCAGACCTTAATTATATTCTGTATTTTATCTTTTTCTTCTTCTTTTTTTTATTGGTCTTAAGCAAGGAGTTTCCACTGCTGAGTAGTAGTTCTTCTTCCATAATCATCTTCATCTATTATTGTCTACTATGAATTGTTTTCACAGAAACTCTGAAGGCTAAATGCTGTCTTAGATTTGCCTGTGTTTAGAATCCTGCATGCTATCTCCTTTGATAGGTTGACATTTGCATCATGGCCTGATCTCACCTAAATATAGATAGCTACTCTATTTTGCTATAGGTAAGAAACAGGTAACAACTTTCCTATGCCATTATTTTCATTTATATAGTTTGATTGTATTCATTATTACTTGATTTTTATTATAAATTTGTATATTTTACATTTTTGTTTTGAACTTTCCTGGATGTCTTTACAATCTTTTTTTTTGTCAGTTGTGGTGCTTGAACTCAGGGTCTGGGCACTAGGAAACTGTCCCTGAGCCTCTTTGTGCTCAAGGCTAAAGCTCTGCCATTTGAGCCACAACACCACTTCTGGTTTTTGAGTGGTTAATTGGAGATAAGAGTCTCAAGGGTTTTTTTCTGCCTGTGCTGGTTTCAAACTGTGATCCTCAGATCTCAGCCTTCTGAGTAGCTAGTATTACAGGATTGAGCCACTGGCATCCAGTGTCTACACATTAAAAAAAATGAAAAGGAAGCATTAAGAGGTCAATGATTCACAATGAACTATTTTACATTTTATGCAGAACCATAAGAGAGAAACTCAAATATTTCCAGCATGAAATAATGGTGAGAGGGTAATTAATATTCACTGCCAAGGTTTGATGGCCACATATTGTATACATGTATTGAATTATGCCACATTTTACACCATAAATATGTACAACAAAATAATAAGAAGTAGAAACATTATTATGCCTAGGAATAAAATATAAAACTTCTATATTCCTGGTAAATTTTCGAGAAGAAAGCTTCCTTCTAGACATAATAGCAATGCAATCCTTTCTTTCCTTAACCTAACATGAGGTAGAGTGATGGTTTATATACAGATAATCAGTTGTAGGTGATAAACTAACAGGTAATACATTATTCCCTAGGATACATGGGTACTTATTGCTGGCTTCCTTACATTTATTCCTTACATTTATTCTTCCTTTGTTTGAGAACATATTCTCAATTTACAGTGAGAAACATAGTTTTGTTCCTCTCCATCCCCAATTGACCTTCTTCCTAATTCCTATGCACATTAAGTTTCTCATGCTGCTGGTCACACTGGAAACCAATGCAGCACAAACAGAAACGTCCAGTACTGATACCTTTTAAAAAGAGAAGCTCTGTCTAGCACTCATGTTTCCTACCTCTGCAGCTGATAGCCTATCTTAAACTGTTTTGTAACACCTGAAGTTTGTAGAGGCAAAAAAAAAAAAAAAGTCATCTGGGAGTGAAGCCAGAAAATGGGACAGAGCGGATCTAGCTGGAAGAAATAGAACAAAATCTTGAGGCTGTTCTCTGAACCTTTGTAACAAACTGCACAAGAACCTAGCATTATTCATGGGACACTCATACAAGCTGTGCATGAAGATAATGTTATGACCCGTAATGGATGGATGGAGGAAGACCTACTCCTGTATGAGTGTTAGGTCTGGGTTATACAATGATTTTGGAGGTACAAACCTCTGGAGCTCCTCTCTCCCATTACTCCATTGCTGTTCCCTTGGTAAAATCCAGCAATCTCAAGCTCCCCTTAACCTCTGAAACCACATCTTGGTGGTGACCTTACAGTCCTGTCATTTCAGTGCTGAGGTAGCAAGAGTACACAGCATATTTGATTATTAAAACCTTTATTCTAATTTACGTTTCTGTGTTCAGGAATAAGACCAAGCATCTTATTCCTTACACACACACACACACACACACACACACAAACAGAGACATATATATATATAGCCATATATATCCATATATATTTTCTCATGGATTTTGCTTTACTGATTTAAACAGTCTATTGGTTTTTTTCTTAATCTCTCTTTGTCTCTGTCTCTCTGTCTCTGTCTCTCTCTATATATATCTATGGGGCTATCAATATGGATGAAAAATTTTGGGGGGGTTCGTTGTAAGCCTTGAACTCAGAGCCTAGGCACTGTCCTTGAGCCTCTTCATGCTCAAGGCTAGCACTCTACCACTTGAGCCACCCTACTACTTCCTGTTTTTGAGTGGTTAATTTAAGATAAATGTCTCATGGACTTTTCTGCCCAAGATGGTTTTGAACCATAATCTTCAAGTCTCAGCCTTCTGAGTAGGATTACAGGTGTGAGCCACTGGCTCCCAGATGAAAGATTTTTGATGAATATTCTGGTTTATGTGTTTGGGTTCCCAATGTCTGATAAATTCATGGAATGAGTATATACTATCTGATAAACAAAACTCGCTTTTAGAAATTGAGAGAATTGACATTTTTAGTGACAGTTGGACACTATGGCTGTGAGGGCCATGGCACTAGACACTGGGTCCAGTTCACTCAGGAGAATGGGAAGCAGAAATGACCTAGCTTAATCTTGTGAGTCAAATACAATATGCATAAATCTTGTCAGAAAGACTGATCTGTAGTACAATGCAGGTCTTTAAAAATCAGTCCTCAAAGTTGCTATTCCTGTATGTTGGAAGCTAAGACAGGAAAGGCTTGCCAGTCATCGGCAAACACACAAGAGTGGTGCTCTGGGTGTCTCTGTATGAATCTGAGCAGATACTAGTGAGTTGTTTATTCAACATGATTTCTACTGTTTTATTGATGAGGGGAATATCAAGATATGAGTTACGGAAGGAAATAGAATAAGAGCCATCCAAATATTTTCTGTTTAAAAATCCTATTCTGGAAAGTGAAGTATCCTAGAAAAGATAAAAATTCTACTACATTTCTTTCCCACTGTAAATGTATTCTCAGATGATTAAGATATTTTCTTCAATCGCTTTTCTAAAAAAAAAAATAAGAAGTTGCATCTTTGAAAATAGGCTTCAAACTTTAGAAGGTGTTATCTCCTCTGAGTTTCTCTCTGGATAACAATCTTTTTCCCTTTTTCAAGACCACATTTTTTTTTATTGTGAAAATACTGTACAGAGGGGTTACAATTACATGGGCAAGATAGTGAGTACATTTCTTATCAAGCATTGTAGCCTCCTCCTTTGTTTACCCTTCCCATACCTTCCCAGCCTCCCCCCACCCCTCACCTAATCCTCCCCTCCCTCCCCTCCAACACCAAAGTTTGTTTTCTACATGGCAACTTGTACTTCTCATTGTTGCAACAGGTCCACCTGTATCCTTATTTAAACGACTTGTTTTTCCCCTTCCCCTCCACAAATTATACTGACATCAAATAGAGTGAAAGCAGGTGTTAAACTGTGGGGGAAGGACATACAAAGCAACAAAGAAATAATCTTATAAATGCTTTAGAAACAAATGCATGAAAGAAAAAAACATTTAAATACATATCTTAGGGTTCATTTTCCTAACATCACCTTATGTGACCTTTTCTGCTTGACTCACACCTATACTAGATATTGCAAATAAGGGAAACCATGGGACCTATGTTTCTTTGGGCTTGGCTTGCTTCACTTAATATAATTTTTTCCAAGTCTTTCCATTTCCTAACAAATGGGGCAATGCCATTCTTTCTGATGGAGGCATAGACTTCCATTGTGTATATATACCACATTTTCTTGATCCAATCATCTACTGAGGGGCGTCTGGGTTGGTTCCATATCTTAGCGATGGTAAATAATGCTGCAATAAACATAGTCATGCTGGTAGCTTTAGTGTGGTCAAGACCACTTTTTTTTTCACTAAGATTGGCCAAATTGAAGTGATTTCAGTTAGCTAAATTACTATCACTGGTTGTGTCCTTGTTTTGGAATAACTTCTTTTTCTAAAGGCCTTGTTCAATCTCTCAGCTAACCTGCAGAAACTGGTGTTTCCTCTGCATGATCCATGAGTGGGATTTCACACTAATATCCCAGCAAGGAAACTGGCTGACCCACTCTTCCCATTTTACTTTACCTATTAGTAGGATATATGCAAGGGCTAAGTATTTGCTTTCTCTCACTGGGACAAAAGATTCCAAAGCTATAAAGCTGAGAAACATTTAAAAATTATTTCAACTCATTATCAAGCCATCAAAATACAAATGGTGCTGTGTTAGATGTCAGTCATATTTTTATAATTTATAAATTTAAGAACCTACAAGGAGATAGTCTTCTAGTATTTTGGATTGTGTAATTTTGATACTGATCTTTTTCTGGGCTCTCTTTTAGAACAAAATTAATTAAATAGACCCTTTTTTCTTACTGCTAAAAGGAATTTTGTTAAATGTCTTATAGTTTATTAATTATAATTTTGTAATAAATTTATATATTCACCTATTACTGATTCAAATAGAATAAAAGAGATTTTCCCTATCATTTTAAACCTTTTTTTTCCCAGAAAAAAGAATACCAATGCAGTGTCAAGATAAATGAGTCTGTGGATAGTGCCAGGTCTGCAATGCTATGATAATGCGGAGACCAAAGCCTTTTGCCAAAGTTTGCTGCTGCTATTATGTAGTAGAAGCAAGCGAAAATCATTTCTTTAAGTATTTTCAAGCTAAAACCCCTTAAAGAATGGAAATATATTTTTTAGACAACATTCATTACATTTTTACTAGCCCAACAGGAAATTTCTAGAACTGTTTCAAATCCCATAAAAAAACAATGTTTTCTTTTCTAAGAAATCATTATCTTAATCATCAAGAAAAATTATCAATGATTTTTCTACAAATGTACAAAAACATGCTTTTGTTCCTTTCAGGAGTTATTGGCAATTATTGCTGTCATTAAGAACTAATATAATTTTGATATTTCTTAAAAAACTTTATTCATAATGCCCCAAAAATTATTTCTATACTTAAAATGTTCACATATATTGAGTACATTTTACTGTGTTGATTCAAGAGAAAATTGTAGTCTTTATTATTTTCTATTATGAATACAGTGTATGTTGAGAAAAAGTAGGCAATATGAATAAATCAAACTGAAAGCCATAATTGGTTTTCATTTTATCTTATGCCCTTTTCTCATTGGTATAATGTGTGCTATTTCAGGTTCACTAATGTTGCAGATATACTCAGTTTAATGATCACCATGTAAAGGAAAGAACTAGCATGTGGCAGGTTTTTTTTTTTCCTGTCATAATATGGACAGATAATTCCCCAGGTGTGTTAGGTAAAAGGGAATTGATGACTGCAATTTCAAGTGTGGAAACACTCAAACTGGAAATTGTTTAAACAGCTTCCATGATTTCGGATAACTTTGCTTCTTCTTATTTTTCCATTAAAATATAACAGGAAACAATAGAAAAACATGGAAAAATATCAGGAGCATGATTAGTGATGTAGAATTCCTTTGAGTGTATCATTTTCATGGATCATGATGGTAAATGAATGCCTTTGTGTGAATACCTAATGATGTATTGAGAATAAAATTCTCTCTTGTGCTTTTGTCATGAGTAATTTGTTGGGTTTATGTTTATATGATTGTATTAAGTTAATTGAGGAAGAGGTTCCAAAGTGAAAATTAGTAAACTCACTGAAATTATTGATGAAATTCTGAATGTGGGAATTTGACATAGTAATTTGATATAGTTCTCTATTTCCCATCTAGGCATTATTATATAGAATATTCAATTTAAGAACTGTGGTAAAAAGTTTGTTTCATGAAACAATTTATGTCTAAGTAATTCAGAAATAAGTACAAATAAATGACTGCTTTCCAATGTCATTGAAATGATTAATATAATTGCTTATACCCTTTGACTTGCAATCATTTCCAAAATTCTCTTCAACACACTAAGACTTCTTTAAAATTCCCTGAAAATATTATATGTGCACAATAGTACTTACATGGACAACTTTTATCTCATGGGATTATACTGAGAGTCACTTGGACTTCGCTGCCCAGGTTGGCTTTGAATGTGACCCTTATATCATAGATCCAGAGAACTATGATAACAGTTGTGAGCCACTGATTCCCTGCTTGCTCTCTGCCCATGAGTCTTGAAAACAGCCATACTTCTCCATCTCAATTCAACTGTCCCACCTTCTGTTCAACATAGCTATCTCTTTTAATTTTCTTAGGCAAAAATAAGTTACTATGCATTATAAAAAATGGTCTTGCGTGGATATATTTAGTAATATAATTTTCTTTCCATTAAGAAATTTCTGTGAATCATTTTGTACCATACAGATCCTATATTCTATTCTTCCATTCAAGTTTTCTTTCTTGGCAGTCAATATAACCAAGAGGAAATTTACAAAATAGATATTTAGAATTAGTAATGTCATCTCATTTCAGATAATGGAAGGAGACTTCTGCCAAAAAGAAAGGAAAAGAAGCCAGTAATATGGAAGTCATTATTACCAGATTGGTGCTAGGTAAACTTAATAACTTTAGAAATGTCAGAGAAGGATAGTGCTTGTGGGTGTAGAATACTATCTATATGAAGTTTGTGCTGCTTTGGGTTCTCATAGATAAACACTATGTAAGACCAAAGTGAAATGACACGGACAAAGTTACCAGAGCATTGCCATTTAGCAGGAGTTTGAATAATCAAGTGTTTTTTTTTTTTTAAAATTATCTTTAAGGATGCATGCAAAGGAGGTGCCATATTTAAAAGCAGTTTACAAATACAATGCAGATTGATTAATGTCACTCTTGGCAACATTCCCACTCCTCACTTCCATCCATCCCTTCCCTTAGTTTTCTTAATTTTGTGGTACATACAATGAAATCTTGACTGCATTCTTCCCCACTTCCCCCTTCACCATCTACCCCTGTCCCTGTAGCATACTCCCTCCTCCACCCTTGGATGTATCCATTTCCTGGTGCTGTTTTGGTTGGACTTTGACTTAGTCTTTCTAAAAGATTATACTTTTTGGTTCTCCATAGAGTCTATTATTCCTTATTTAATCCTTTTGTAACCACTTCCATACTGCCAATGTGTATGCTTACAGATTTATAGGTAAAAAAAAACAAAACAAAAAACACACATGCAGAAAACAGTGTTGACAATTGAACTCAGGGTCTCTTGACAATTAGACAATCCCATTTACAATCAAGTTACTTTCCTAGCATGAATCTTGTGGTAAGAAAATGGATTTATTTTATAAATAGGCTAAAAACAATAGCAAGAAAGAAAAAACCCACTTGTGTCCCTATCTTGGGGTTCATTTCGCTTAACATCATCTTATCTGACCTTTTCTGCTTGTCCCAGACATATACAAGTTATTGCAAATAAGGGAAACCATGGGACCTATGTTTCTTTGGGCCTGGCTTACTTCACTTAATATAATTTTTTTCAATTCTTTCCATTTCCTAACAAATGGGGCAATGTCATTCTTTCTGATGGAGGCATAGAATTCATATATATATATATATATATATATATATATATATATATATATATATATATATATATATCACATTTTCTTGATTCATTCATCTACTGAGGGGCATCTGTATTGGTTTCATATCTTAGCTATGGTAAATAATGCTGCAATAAACATAGTTGTGCTGGTAGCTTTAGTATGGTCTTTTTGTGATCATTCGGGTAAATGCCCAAAAGTGGGATTGCTGGGTCATAGGGGAGCTCTATGTGGAGTCTTTTGAGGAACCTCCATATTATTTTCCAAAGTGGTTAAACAAGTTTACACTCCCATCAACAATGCAGTAAGGTTCCCTTCTGGCCACATTTTTTGTTGCTTTGTATGTCTCTCCCCCACAGTAGAGCCCTTGTTTTCATTATATTTGATTTTGGTATAATTTGGGGAGGGGAAGGGAAAAAAATTCTTTAAATAGGAATACTGGTTGACCCATTGCAACAATGAGATGTACAAGACATTATGTTGAAAAACGAACTTTTCAATTTAGGGGCGGGGAGTGTAGTTGAGGTGGTGGGAGGGAAAGGATGGTAGGGGAAAAACAAGGGAAGAGGCCTTGCATATGTAACTGTAACCCCTCTGTACAGTACTTTTACAATTAAAAAATATTTAAAAATCCTGAGGCAGCAGTAGAGAGCTGGTCAAGATTAATCATTGGTTCTTCATGTTAGTGTCTCAGTTAACTAGTTTTCTGTATCATCACATTTCATCTATGAAACAAACAGACACTAAAGTATTAAAGCACCTTATTGATGCAAGTGTTATATATTTAAATGCGACATGATGCTTAGATTAGTCATGATCCTGACATAAACTAAATGTACAAATTGTGTTCTTTTTTTCAATAAACTTTACAACTTTGTCAGGGGGAGGGGGCGGATAGGGGGTGGAGATGGGAAGGGATGGGAAGGAGAAACAAAGGAGGAGGCAACAATGCTTGATAAGAAATGTACTCATTATCTTGCCCATGTAATTGTAACCCCTCTGTACCATATTTTCATAATAAAAAAATTTTGTTCCTTTTCTGATTTATTCAGCAAGTTTTTATTTCATGAATTCTAAGTCAGGTATTTCCTATATGAGGATGCTGCAGTTAGTGGATTTATGCAGTTTTCATGTGTGGAGTATAATTTTATGCACATTATATCTCATTTAACATGTTGTCCATTTACATAATGACAGTCTCTTTTCATCTCCTTTTTTTTTTCTGGTCATGGGGCCTGGGCCTGGGCCTGGGTGCTGTCCCTCAGCAATTCAGCTCAAGGCTAGCATTCTACCACTTGAGCCACAGTGCCACTTCAGGCTTTTTCTGCATATGGTTCTGAGGAATTGAACGTAGGGCCTCATGCATGCAAGGCAAGCACACTATCACTGAGCCACCTTCCCAGCCCTTTTGGTCTCCTTTTTAAAGAGAAAGTGGAGCTCAAAAATATTAAACAACCTGCCTTATCCTACAGCTAATAAATGTCAGAGTCAGAATTCAAATTCAGATTTTCCCGGTTCTGAAGATCAAGTGCTCATATACAATGTCATACTTCAATATTTGGAAAGAACTAAATGAGCAATAATTGAGATACCTCCATCATTTCTCTTCAACCTCTTCTAGTCTAGTGAAGAGAGAATATATACACATGAGATCAACAAAGCTTAATTACCCTGTATTAAGGCAGAGTAGCAGCAACTGAGTGTTGAGGAATTAAAGTCTCTGAACATTTGGGCAAATTACTACTCATTTAGTCAGTGTCTAACTATGTAGGGTCTTCCGTGTATATGCTAATAGGTATGCATAATGCTTTATTGAACATTAAAGTAGTAAATATTTTTGTTAAGCTATTTTCATGCAACAAATTTTCTGGTTATGGTAAATATACTATAATTAAAACTCAAAAGTCAGGTATTTTGAGGCCTATTTGTAACTTATTGAACAAGTTCTTTGTTTTTTATTTATCAATTTCATTTATATTGCAAAAGATCATTTATCTTTTAATTTTAAGTTACATTATTTTTCCAATAGAATGAATTTATTGCAACACATTGAAATTAAACAAAATTTTGTCACGCTAGAGGCAGATATGTGGACTTACATAATCAATCAACTAACTGTGGTTTAAAAAAAGGTATTTATTTCACATATTTTTTGCATATAGATAGACACATTTAAAAAATTAGGGCTGTCAGGATAGTAGTTAACAAAATTATTTAGTGCTCAGTAGTACTGCCTGTAGATAACTGGGTTATAAATTGCAATATTTTAGAACATTGATAGGAAAATAATATTTATTTTCAGAAGAAAACACTGGGGCTTTGTCTGATTTTCCCACTTATCTTTGGAAAACATAATTTTATGCACTTTCATGACAGCTGTGCTCTAAATTGTCTTAAGTTGTACTCTGGTTATTGAGCTAAAAATTAGGGTAAATATTCTTGCCACATCAAAAAAAGGTATCTGAAGGATAGATGCAGGAGGATCTTGAATTTTAGGTTGGCATGAGTGAAATGATTGAAGCCACTATCTCAAAAAATGTACAAACCAAAAAATATACAAAACATATACAAACCAAAGGTCTGGGAACACAATTTATGTGGTACAGCACTCAACTAGAATGCACAAGGCCCTATATTCAATTGCAGTACTGCATAATGATAATAATGAAAAATAGTAATCTGATAATTATGGTGACAACAATAATAGATGAAGAAGAAGATGAAGAGGATGAGGAGAAAGGAAAGGGGAAGGGAGAGGGGAAAGAAAGGAATGAATATTCCTGGCACAGGTTACATCATAGATAAATCTCAAAAATGTTATATTTCATAATACAGATGTGAGACCATATTTTATAGAATTCTTTTTACATACAATACCTTGAAAGGCAAATTTGGAGCATCAGAGAATAGATTAGTCATTTCCTGGGGCTGGAGGTAGTAAACAGGTATGAAAGATCAAACTGAAAAGATGAAAAGTGATTCTAAAAGTTATTTATGGTAGTGGCTGGTAGTCAGTAAGGCTACTAGCAATCATAAATTTGAAATATATGAATATCATTATATGTGAAATATGTTTCAACAATGCTGTTAAATATATGAAGTGCTTATCTCTGTGATGACCTGTTCTGTCCTTGTGCTCAGTTTACTTTCTTTAATATTTTTTATTGATGCATATTTGTTTACAACGGAAAGTTCGTTGTGACATTTCCATACATACACTCAATGTTCCCTGATCAAATTCACCCTCTCTCTAACTCTCCTTCTTTCCCTACTGAAACAGCATGTTCATTGGAGTACTATTTATCATGGCCAAGGTATACAATCAGCCCAGATGCCCCTTAATGGATGAATGAATCAAGAGACTATGGTATCTATATTCAATCGACTGCCCAATTAGTAAGTGGGCTAAAGACTTAAAGCGAGACTTCTCTGAAGAGGAAAGAAGAATGGACAATAGGCACATGAAGAAATGTTCAATTTCTCCAGCAATAAAAGAAATGCAAATCAAGACAACATTGAGATTCCACTTCACCCCAGTTAGAATGGCTATAATCAAGAAATCTAGTAACAACAGATTCTGGAAGGGATGTGGCCAAAAGGGAACATTACTGCATTGTTGGTGGGAGTGTAAAGTTGTTCAACCATTCTGGAAAGCAGTGTGGAGATTCCTCAAAAGACTCCACATAGAGCTCCCTATGACCCAGCAATCCCACTTTTGGGCATTTACCCAAACGATCACAAACAAGTTCGTACCAAAGCTACCAACACAACCACATTTATTACAGCATTGTTTACCATAGCTAAGATATGGAACCAACCCAGATGCCTCTCAGTAGATGAATGGATCAGGAAAATGTGATATATATATATATATATATATATATATATATATATATATATGTGTGTGTGTATAAATTATATATATTCATATATATATATATGAATTCTATGCCTCCATCAGAAAGAATGGCATTGCCTCATTTGTTAGGAAAAGGAAAGATTTGGAAAAAATTATAGTAAATGAGGTAGGTCAGGCCCAAAGAAACATAGGTCCCATAGTTTCCCTTGTTTGCAATGACTAGTACATGTCTAGGACAAACAGAGAAGGTCAAAGGCCATGCACATATAACCACATGAGATAATGTTAAGCAAAATATTCCCCAAGACAAGGATACAAGTGGTTTTTTTTTCTTTCTTGCTAGTATTTTTAATGTACTTACAATGGACTATGTGATTCTTTTGTTTCTTTTGTTTGTTCTTCTTCCATGGTATAACCTCTGTTTTCATTGGATTTGATGCTGGTGTTCTGCATCTTGTATGTACATTTTTGTAAGTTGGGGAGGGGAAGGGATATTGAGGATTGTTTAAATGGGGATGCAGGCTGACCCATTGGGATGATGAGATATATAGGACACTAAGTTGAAAATGAACTTTACAATGTTGGGGTGGAGGAGGTGGGAAGAGTTGGGGATGTGAGGAGGGAAGTGATGGTAGGGAGAAACAAAGGTGGAGGTAACGATGCTTGCTACAAAATGTATTCATTATCATTACCCTACTCATGCAACTGTAACCCCTCTGTACAATATTTTTACAATAAATATATATTATATTTTAAAGCTCATGCACATCCTGCTAAATTAATTTTGTAAAAAAATGAGGAAAAGAGTGGACTGGGAGAGATGGGTGACATTGATAAAGATGCATTGTATTTAGATACTACATTTTGAATGGTGACTCCATTGTAAAATTACTTCAAGATAACAGAACTATTTATAAAGGGAACTATTGACACAATGCTGACATTTCTATTGTTCTAGTTTTATAAAGTGCTTTGGCTATATTTATCTTTTTACACCTCTTCTGCTCCTCTTCTGCCAACCCTAGCAGAATTTGTCATTCATTATTATTATAAATTTTCTTTAGTGTACATTAATTGCACAAATGGATTTCATCATGATATTTCATACATACAATAAATGAGTCCCTTCTATTGGCTTCTTTTTCCACGTTTTCCTCTTCCTTCTATTTTTTCATCTTCTATCATTCTCATTTCCTGTTTCTTTCCTCTTCATTCCTCACCCAAATAGTTCTAAAGCTACAAGCTATAATCATGGTTTTCTCTATTGCATGTGTCTATAAATATATCATCTTTTTATATATTATATCTTTAAATATGACTTCTTTTTAGAACTATATTACTCATATAAGTAGAAATATATGGCCTTTGTTATTCTGAGCTTGTCTTACTTCAATTAACATCATGATCTCTAGTTCCATTTACTTGCAAATGACATAATTGCTTTCTTTATAGTGGAGTTGTATATATGTATGTGTACTCTGTTGTGTTTAGTATCATGTTTGCTTTGTCTGTTCATACTTGTTACAGGTCTGCTGCTTCCACATAATGAAGACCCACATCAGATTACTGTATCTCACCCTGTATCTATCTTCGTTTAATCGGGCCAAAGATTTTAATTTTAATAGTGGAAGATAAATGCTCAGGCAGTGATTTCCTGAATAGTTCTCTAATAATTTGGCGAGAATGCTCAAGGATTGACAAGTAGGATTGAATAAAAACATCTGCGCATTCAAGGAAACAGTCACTGCCATAGAGAGACAGCCTGCAGAATCAGAGACAATCTTCCCCAGCCCTGTATCTGACAAGGAATCAGTAAAAGAATACACAGGGAATTTTAAAAAAATGAAACTTTCAAAGAATTAACAACCCAATTTACAAGTGGGTAAATGATCTCATGCTTATTTGGCACGACAGATAGAATCTCATGATTCTGAGTAAGTTTATACATAGTTGTTTTGATTTTCTGAAGCCTAAGAATATCATATGATACAGACAATTGGGACTTCAGATTCTAGACAAATAGTTCTATCTTAAGTGACGATGGTCATCAATGGATAGAATCAGAAGTTTTCCTTTAGGGGCTTAAGAGTCAGTTTGTTTGCCATATTTTAGCTTATTTCTATCTTGTCTCTCTTTGATTAAGTGTACTTGAAATTTTATGAATTTTAAATATTTGTAGAGTGAGTAGCAGTAACATGCAATAATATGTCTTTTTTTTTACCTAAATAGTTTCTAAACTGGTTCCCGGAAATAAACACAAAAGTTAATAATATATTGGCCTTCCATAATGTGTATCCTCAAGTTAATGATCAAAGTCATCCTTTTGATAAGGAAGTTGGGAACAATTTATCTTAGTAGACACTTTATTACAAACCATGATTAAGATCAGTTGTCTAAAACAATGCTGAGAACCTCCAAGAAAAAGGTAGCCTGCTATCTTTACTTTGTTGGTATAAGATATCAACTTGCTAATTATCTCTGAAGGTTAAATAAAAATGTTCAGTGGTTTAAACTATTTTTTCATAGTTTAGATACAATTTCCATGGAGATATTCTCTGGAGAACACAGGTATTACTGTCTAGGATAAAAGAGGTAGAAGAAGAGAAAAAAAATCACCCAATTCATGTCAAATAAGTATAAATTTAAATGCGTAAAGAAACTTAAAGTACAGTTAAAATACACAGGACATGTAAAATGAGTTCAGCGAGAAAATGTCTTGATAGAGATGTACCTTCTCTTTTCAAAACTGTTTTCTCATTCAGTGGCGGTTACACTTGAGCTACAGTCAAGCCAACAATGATAACTGGTTTATGAAGAAGGTAGCTCTCTTTCAGGATTACAGAGGTTCAGGAAGAGACTCAGTTGCAAATGAGACAACAGGACTGTGGCAGATGTGCCACTGAGTAGCTTCATAGATATTGTGAAATGTGTAAAGCATCTTTCAACAATCTCCTATTATGAAAGTTCTGCTTGACTTCCCCCAAAGCCCCTGGTGCCAGAATTCAACAGCCTGGAACTTTCTCTAAAATCTTCTGCCAGGAATTACATCAGATTCTACCCAGAGAATGCAGAAAAATATGAACAACATATTTTAGCAACTGAGAGATAAAGTATCAGAAGGGCAAAACTAGAAATGTAACAATTATCTGAAAGAAGATACCTCTCTGTAGTCTCCTCTACTACAAATAAGATAAAATAGAATTTTAATATTTTTATAGCACTTAATCAAGACTCCTTGACTTTGAATAAGGTAGACACAGAACAAAGAGAAATGAAAGAGGAAATTAAACAAGCAGAAAAATAGCATATTACAATAAAAAGTAAATGGTGATATTGGCATAAGGGTCAGAGGAGGCCATCCTTTCCATATCTTAATGCACTGAGTAGTTCTAATGATGACTATCTTGGTAAACTTTTGTTAAGACAATTTCAAATAGAAAAAAATGTATACACTCTTTTTCATATTTATGAACAGATATGAATGCTGAATCAATGTTCAAAACTATGAACCAATACCATGAATACATTAGTTTGCTGTAGAAATATCAACAAATGTATTTATTGATTGCTTTCCCCCATTTGTTAGTTAAAACATACTAATGAACTTTACTGGATAGGTGGAGAAAATAAAGGTAAGAGATTCATTCTGAACTGAAAGCATATAATATTAATTTTATGAGAGTTGAAAATAACAAAATGTTTTACAGGCAATTCTTTCATCCTGAGATTAAAAATCAATAGCAATAACATCACAGTGTCATCACATGGTGGATTTCTAGTACTTGTAAAGACAAGAGATTAAATGATACGATGAAGTCTGTGAAGTCTGGTACATTAAGAATGGTTAAGAAATGATCATTCCTTTCCACCAAGTACAGTTTAAATTTCCTGTAGCATTTATTTTCCTACCAAGATGAAAAATGAACAAAAAACTGAGGGTTAAAACATTATGGGATTTGCTTTGCTGTAGTTGTTAGGCAGCACAATGACATACCAGTTTTATATGCACGTCAGTTTATTTTTCTAATAGGTTTTGATGCCTTGTGCAGAGGCTCAAACTCAGGGCCTTCTGCATGCCAGGCAAATGCTCTACCATGCACGTAGCCACATTCCTAGACTTTTTTCAATCATTTTCTAAGAAAGTGAATTAATTACTTTCTTAACAAAATATTAGATGTGGTTCACATTGTAAATGCCATCTTAAAGATTGTTTTTCAGGCCTTCTATATATTATTCTTGATAAATATATTCATTCCTCTCTGTGGTCCTTCTTTTTGAATTTTATTCATTTGAAAGAGCTTTAGAGGTCATTGGAGTTCACTGACTGTCTGAGTATCTGCTGTCCAGAGACAATGGCTTACTTTATTTTCAACTGATGAGTAAAAAAATGTATGTGTGTGTATATAAGGTAGCATGATGAGTACACTTTGTAATGTTTAAGTTATGTACTAAATATTTATTCACACTCAAACTTAGATTGGCTGTGGTAGATCACACTACTTGTGTGGCACATATTGGGCAGAATGTGGTTCTAGGCTACCCTGGGAATGTGTTAGCAAGATCTGATCTCAACAAAACAATCTGGGAAATGTAAGATAATTGTAAGTACAGGAGAAGCCTTGGTAGAAGGACTGAGTTCTAGGCCAGCCTTAGCAAAATGTGCAAAAATTAGCTCATCCAAAAAAATAACTAAAGCAAGAAGGGCTGGGTTTATGTGGCTCAAGTTGAAAGAGTGCTTCCTGTCTAGCTAGTGGGAGGAAATGAGTTCAACCCTACTGTCAAAACAAGAGACAAAAGTAAACAATACTCATAATTTCTTCTGGTTTTGCAATATGTATAATATTTATTTGTAGTCACCTTACTGTGAAACTAACTTTATCTAACTGTAACTTAATCCCCCCTTGTGCCTTTTCCTCTTTTTTTTTCCTTCCTATTCCCCCAAAGGCTGGTAACTGCCCTTCAATTCTAACTTCTAGGAAATTAGCTATTTGGAATTTCACATAGGACTGTAGTCATTCTGTCTCTGGGTCATTTCACTTAGTATAACAATGTCTATGACACTATAGTGAAACAGTTTTTAATGCTTAGTGATTAATTTTTACACATTTATTGTCCATTTGCATACTTTCCTTTGGGAAATATTTATTGCTCATTTTAAATTGGATTATTTCTTTTATTTCTGTTACTGTTGAGTTTGTTGAGCTCCTTATAGAATCTGGATCTTATCTGCTGGTCTGATTGTATTTTGCAAATCTTTTACCTGTTCTTTAATAGTCTCTGCACTCTACTGAATATTTCCTTTGTTGTACAGAGCTTTTAGTTTGATATAACCCTATTTGTCTATTTTTGCTTTTCTTTCTCATATTTGGGGACTTGTTGTCCCCAAATTTTCACTGCCTTAAACATCTGCCCCTCCTTTTTTATTTTCCTAGTAGTTTGTGATGTTCATTTATCACACTCAGATCTTTAGGGCATTGTAGAGTTGATTATCTTTCATTGTGCTAAGGTTGACTTCTTTATTTCAATGTTCTCAGTTCTTTCCTTAGTACCTATCCTATTCTACAACTACATGTTGAGTTACATGGATGTACAGGAAAAGCAATCACCTCATAGTTTCACATCCACGAAGGCTTAAGTAAGTTTAATATTAATGCCAATACTTGAGGCAGAATCTGGCTGAAACAAGCTCTTAACCTCTTTACAATCCTGTATTCTTTACAGTTTGCTATACCAGATCACTGTGCTCAGCTTATTATCTCTCTAACTGAAAATATTAGACTTTAAAAGCCTGAAACAGAAAATTATAGCTAATATAGTACTTGGAGAATTGTAACTATTCAATTGAATGGGTGGTGGTGCATTCACACAAACACCTACTTTAACTATTTTCTCTTCCTTAATGTGATCCCACCATATCCATCACAAGTTAAGAAGAGGAAACATCTGTAATTCTCCTAAATTTTGAGGTGGTCAAATTTTGGTTAAATTTTGAGGTGGTCATAGCAGAAGAATGTAGTAAGAGTCAATAAATGATTCATAGGTGTGAGGTTTATTAAGTGTTAAATAACTTCCTCAAATACATAGATATTTCTTGAAACCATACTTTAGTCATAATACATTTTCATTTTGTTTGCATATATACTTGTGTGAGGGAATAATTTTAATGTATATATTTCATTCAGGATTGTTGCTGTTTTACCCAGTGTACTCATTTGTAGACCAAAATTTTTTGTTGTTGCTTTTTGTCCCCTAGAGATTGAATTTAGGGCTTTGATCTTGTTTGGCTTGCTTGCTTAGCTGGTCCTCTACTATAAGGGCCTCCTGCCTGGTTCTCTGCTGGTCACTATTAAGACAGTTTTGTGGATTTTTCTACTTAGGCTGGCCTTAAGTTACCATCCCCCAGATATGAGTCTCCTGAGTATCTAGGATGGCAGGCATAAGCCACCATGTCTGACTGCATCTAAACTTTGACTTTGTCATTGAATCTATTTGTTCAGATCGATAGTACCCCAAGGAATTACTTTTCTTGAGAAGTTATGACAGCAAAAATATCTAAATGTTGGTATAATGTCTCCTCACTAAGTGGAATGTACTTACTCTAGGTGTTATCTAAACTATTATTACAAATATCACTATACATACAATACTTGTCTGTCTCTGGCCACTAGAATATTTTTGACGTTCCCAAAATACCTTAGGTAGAACTTGATTTGATTGTCAGTACATGAGATTTATTTCTACTGAAGACTGGATAAGAGAAGAAAATGATGTATGCTAGAAATGAAGGCAGAAATACTGATGGGTAACAAGGACCACTGAAAGTGCAGACTTGGATGGAATCAAGAGTCTCTGGCTGCATGTTTTCATATAACTGCTTCCTACATTCTCTCCAAATTAGCTAGCTAATTTGTTTCTTTGCAATTTATGGTAAGAAAAAATCACTTTCCTATCTCCTTTTCTCAGTTCTTGTTAGGGAAGAAGTTTGGTGGATGCATCCTTGTCATGTTTCCATTCTTAGACCTAAATATCTTACATTTGTAGTCAAATTTTTAATATTCTTTCTGTTATTGCACAAATTGTGGTGTTTTGGGAGGTATTGTTACCTTTCTTATCAGGTTTGATCATATGAATTTATCATTATTGGGGATTTTTCCAGATTTTCTCATTATTTGTTTTGTTCCCATTGCATGAAAATAGCCATTATTGGTGGCAATTAACTTACTTGATTTTCTAGGTTATATCATTTTTTTCCCCAGTATCCTCAATCTTCCAGTGCACTGTATACCTGAGGTTCACTTCCTCCCAGGTTCATAGTAAGAAAGTCCATGCAATTCCTTCTGGATTTTCCTCAAAAATAAAAAATAAAATTAAAAAAAGAAAAAGAAAAGAAGATCTCAGGTAGCTACCTGTTTCAATGCTTCATTGATTTCCCTGGTGAGTATGTGCGGGAACACGTGCATGTCTGCTCTTTCCTCAAATAGCATGCTCTACACTCAAGTACCTAAGACAAATTCTTGAACATGCCACCCTGAGATCGTGTTTCCTCCAGGATCTGACTTATTCTCCATGGGAAATCGATTCCTTGTTTCATTGCTGTTAGCACTGTCGGTGGGGGCCTTGGCAGGTATCTGGCAGGCACAGTGACAATAAAGGCCAGTTGCAGTTAAAAAAAAAAAAAAAGAAAACCAACAAAACAGCCAAATGCCTCTGCAGCTGGTATATGCCAGGTTTACCAGGGTAGAACTATTAGCATTGCTTGCAACTGGATATATGTGTGTATATTACACATATACAATCAAAATGCACCCTTATGTGTCTCTGAATTCTCCTCCATGTTTTATATAGTAGATATGTGTCTACCCTTCAAAGTGAGGTACACATTTTAGCCTTTTCTGTAAGACATTGATCTAGGTGGCAGAGTCTGATTATGTAGCAAAACTGGGCTTACTCTTTCCAAAGAAGGCTGCTCTGACAGACACTCCTGCAGTGTGTTTTGGATCAGTGCTCTCAGGGAACAAGCTTGCTCACTGCCCTCCTTCTCTCACCAAAATGACATCAACCTTAGATAAATGTGTCAGTGGAAATTATGGGAGTTTTACAGAAACTCAGAACACGTTCATGAATAATAGAACACAGCTCTTGGAAGCCCAAACCTCTATTTCTTAATAGAAATAGGATTCTTTTTTTTATTTTGAGAATAAGTGCCATTTGGTACTTTGTAAATTACAGGCATTTAAAATGAAAAAAAAAACCTGTAAGAAACTCATTTTTTGTGCTATAACTGTGATAAAAGCTTTCTTTCCTTTTGCTAAAAGAACTAATTATGGAATTCAAGACTAATTTTACATGTTATATGACACAATTGTACAAATAAACTTTCTTTTGATATGCCAACATTTGTGTGATCGATTTCATAAAGATGTGATAAACTATCCTACTATGACCTTAACAAGAAATAAAAATACATACAAAATGCATTTGTCATTCTGTGAATAAAATAGAAACATGTTTACTTTGGAAATGAAAATAAGGTAAGTTTCCTCAAAGCAATAAAGGTCATAATAGAAATCGCAGCTAATCTTGATAATAACCATAAGAAAACAGAAGGAAAACATGGGCAATAAAGAGACAGTAATTACCTTTTTATGATGCAAGTAGTTCCTTTGTTTGATCACAGGAGAGCACTGTTCCTCTATGAAACATTTTTGCTTAAAGGGAATAACCAGAGTTTTTGTGATACAGAAGAGGTTTGATGTGGCAAATTAGGTAGCCTTATTATTGAATCATAGCTGTAAAAATGTAGCACAGTCCTCTCATAGAAAAATGGAGATATGTATACAAGATTTTGTAAGTTGAGAAAGTGTTAGGCTTAAAATCAAATGGCAATGAGGCATATATTATAGGAACATTTTCTAGTGTAAAGATCCAGTATTTTGAAAGCTCTCAACAATATGCAAGTGGTAACTCCTCCCAGAAAGAGGAGTAATTATATTGTGCTTTGAGACTTCGGCGTTTTACTTAGGAACTGATTTCAAATAAGCCAGACTAATACCAGCCAACATAAATATTCAGTAAATATAAATAGCTCCACAATGTTCTTTGTAGTCTTGCCATTCATTTCTCAGTTTAGGTAGCTTCCTGTGAATAGTATTTCCAACTAGTTTCTTTCCTTTTCTAAAGTGACATAAAGATTTGATTATTTCTGAGAAAAATTAACCACAGATCTTTATCATTTCTCATAAAAGTGGTGAACAGGTAATATTATCCCAATAACTATTTCCAATAATTTCATAAGAAAATTAGAATATATTTCTTGATCGTTTGATTTGTGGTTGCCAAGGTAAACAGGGGTTCATGTTAATATTTTAAAATTACTGAAGAGTCTAGGTAGAAGTAAATTTACACAGTCCCATCTGATTTTTCTTAATTGCATTTGAAAATTAAACCAGATATATCCTATGTGATTGGGACCTTCAGAGATAGAGCCATCCAAGCTAGGCCAAATCCAGTCCTTTTTCCATACTTAACCTATGTTCCATTATCTTTTTATTTCTTTCTCCAGCCTGGATTCCAAGCTTTTATATATTTAAAATTGGTCTTCTCTGATGAAAGGGGTAACATTGATCAAGATATTTATAAGTTTATTGAATCTTGTGTTTATGCCTGAGCTTGCCTAGATTAATTACTATGCTCTTATTTATACTTGTCATAGAGCTGTATGACAGGTACATATCACCATGCCTAGCTTTTATTGATTGAGTTGGGAGTCTCACAAAATGTTTTTTGGTCTGGTCTCAAACTGTAATCCTTCCTATCTTCATCTTTAGAATATCTAGGACTATAAATATGAGCAGCTACATGGTTTAACACACTTTAAAAAAAACAAAGATCCCATACTTTTGTATTTAAGCATTATTGAAAATTGATTTATACTAATGAACTCTAGATTACATGTGGATTCATTTTGTGTTTTCAGAGGACAACATTCAAATATGTCAACTATACATCCTAAATTTTAGCCTATTACAAATAATTTGTTACTTCATATTTTTCTACTTTGACATTATCTTGATCTTCTAAAAGTAAGAGATCTAGATCTTATTAAATGGAGTGTGCAATTAGAAATGGAGTGAGCTATCAAGTCAGATCTGCTTTGTGTGAAACATATTTCTCCTTGAATGGACACTTCTCATTTAATGAAAAGAGTTCTATGAGATATTTTCTCTAAGCCTTCCTTTCCTTTCCTTCCTTCCTTCCTTTCCTTCCTTCCTTCCTTCCTTCCTTCCTTTCTTCCTTCCTTCCTTCCTTCCTTCCTTCCTTCCTTCCTTCCTTCCTTCCTTCTTCCTTCCTTCCTTCCTTTCTTCCTTCCTTCCTTCCTTCCTTCCTTCCTTCCTTCCTTAGGGGACTGTCTCTAGCTATAGTTATTTGAGTTAGTTTATAGAGAGGGGCTTGCTTTTTTTGCCCAGGTTAACATTGGGCCCTAACCTATCTATCTATGCCTTCCAAGCACTTGGGATTAGAGGAGGTTAGAGGAGGTTGCTATATGCAACATTCTTTTTTTGTTATTTGAGATAAGGTGTTGCTAACTTTTTGCCTGGGCAAGAACTACCATACTATTATTTATATGTCCTGAATAGTTTGTATTACAAGTTTCTGTCACCATGCCGAATCTGATTTAGGGCTTTTAGAAATTATTTACATGAAAATAATTTTTTCATGCTTCACATGTAATTTAACCTTTAAAAATTTTTGTTTTTTAAATGATCAACATTGTATGTTTTTAATTGAATCATATTGGGTAGAGGTCTGGTGTGGTTACTACTATTGTGATGCACTAGAGCCTTAGAAATCAGAATTTCACAAAATGAATTTAAGAATACAGGTAGTTTTATTGAGAGCATTTTGGTACTCATAAATGAACTGGAAATATAAGGACTCAAACTTCTGTGCATACAATTAGAGATAAAAATGCCCCATGTTACATCTCAGCACTGTTATAAGTAGTCTGTCAGCACCACTTGGCTCTGATTTGATGTTTGGATCAGAACATTTGATTGATAAACTTTGGTTGCATGTCTTGCTAACTTGCCACTGAGAGATTCAATTGTGAGTTTTTGACATTTTCAATCTCCAGGGCATATAGAATATTAATAAGATAAGAGATTTTTCTAATGATTTATGGAAGAATCTGCTAATAAGTGGGCAGAATGAGTCATATCTGCACAATCTCAAACACATGCCTTTCTTCATAATAGATTTCTGAAACAGAATGTTGGCTTTTATGGTGACATAATTTCATAAAATACTATTATAGAAAATGTCTCACTTCTTAGAATATCCAAATATTAACTTTAAATCAGTCACAATAATGATAATTTTTGAAAAATAATTTTAATTTACATTAAGATTATAGTTATACTAAGAGAGCAAAATAAATCAGAGAACCCACATTTCTGAAGATTATTAGAATTTAAATAGTGCTTACAGATTATCAGCTGAAATTTACCCTAAAATATATGCATTAAATTTAAAAATTCTAGTCTTGCTAAGGGAAATATGGCAAGTTTTTCCTGTTTTCATTGAATTGACTCTGTTAAACAAGCTTCTACTTTTAAAATATAGATGGAGTTAGTTTCCCTTTGAAGTTGTGCAATGATACTCAGATGTAGGCTATAAAAATACTTTTCAAAGAACTTTCACCACAAGTCTCAGTTTCTCTGAAAGAAGTATAGATTGGGTAAAAGAAGAGGAGTTCTGCAGGCTTCACAAAGTCTAATCCAATCCCCAAGTAGCACATATAATTTTCTGTGCATTAGTTTTGGACAGAGTAGGTACTCTATGACTTGATTTCCCCTAAGAGAGTGCTTTCAATGTCTACTAAACTGCAAGAAACAGATACCATTGCCTATTTGGAAATGTTCCCTTCCATAATTCTCCATGAGTTTGATTGCTGGAAATGCTGCAAATTAGGGAGATTCTAGAACTACACTATGATTTTTGGCTTGTCATTATAAAGTATCAGTTTATATCCAAGAACTTTGTAACAACTTTGTAATTATCTAGTTTTATCGTTATGTTCCATTTTTCCGCACTAAGCTTTGTATTTTATAAATATGTTCATGTCTTTATATTAGCTTAAACAAGAAACAGATCATTGTTAAGCTGTCTGCCTCCCTCCCTCCTTCCCTGTTTCCTTCCTTCCTTCCTTCCTTCCTTCCTTCCTTCCTTCCTTCCTTCCTTCCTTCCTTCCTTCCTTCCTTCCTTCCCTCTCTCCCTCCTTCCCTTTCATCTGCTCCTTCCTTTACTCCTTCTTTCCCTCCCTCTCTACAACACATTGCTTTCAACTTAATGTCTTGCTATAGTGAACCCAAGAAAAATAGAGCTAACCAATCACGGAATAGAACTTCTGTAACTGTGAGGGAATAATGTGAACATTTGATCAGCTCAGGTATTTGTTAAAGTATTGGGAAATGGATTAACATATTATTCATTTTCATTGGCCTTAAGTGCTTAATATGCTGGTATGTTCAGTCCTGTAAGGCCTATGTTACCCAGCACTGTTAGATCCCTGATTTGGATGTTTTGTTGTGGCTCTTGTCCTGGTCACCCAGGACAAGATTGCTTTTGAAATCAATCATATATATTTTTGGAAGAGTATATGATGGTCTCATTCAGTACTATTCTTGAAGGTTAAAGTCTTTTATGCTATTTCCTGTCAATTTTAAACTCTATTAAAGTAAAAAAAATGTAGTCTAGCATCCAGGTTACCCTCCTCATATTGTGGCAAAATTCCCAGGCATCAACTGAGGTTGTGTGTCCTTTGTCTCTGTCTCTGTCTCTCTGTCTCTGTCTCTCTGTCTCTCTCTCTCGCCCTTTTGGAAAAAAATTTGCACTATTTTCCACCAACAATGCTGTAAACCTTGTTGGTTCCTGTTTGGTAATTAGGAAATATCCTGGGTAATATACTTCTGATCATGTTGTGAAGCCGACTACCCAACTTCTGCCTCATTTGTGAGGGCTTGCAATGGTCTGAACCACAGAATGAATAACTAGACCAGTGACTTCTGATACCCGAGCTTCTATTTTAGATTCCATTTCAGAATAATGAATTTGACCTCTTGGATTCCGTCAGGAAATAAGTGCAATTCAGCAGCATCAGGAAAATGCATTTTGTGGACTGCACTCAATAGTTACCCTAGTCTGGCTGATAGTGCTCTAAAGCCTCTCTCAAGCTTTGTATTGCAGAATTACATTTTTTTGGGGGTGGTAAAGAATAAGTATTTGATACTACCTTCACGAAATCACGAAAGTCTGTTCTCTAAGACAAATGTACAGTCTGTCTTTTACCTGCATTAATGTATCCCATTTAGGTTTTCAACCCTTGAAAAGTATGCAGGTTATTTAGAAATATTTTCTGTAAGAGCAAAATAAAATATCAGGGAAAGGAACACTAAAATAAAATTTCAATTAACACTTACTCTTTTCCTTTTTTATTTGAAACATGTAGCAAAAATGGGTCTTGTTAGATCCATCTTCTCAGGCAAAAGCTTTGGGTAGTAGAAAAATAGCAGATAACTGGTGTTTTAATATTAGAACTAGTTGTCATAAGAATTTAATAAAGGTATGATATATGCAGGTGTCTGTATTGTAGATATCTTCATGTTCAAATGAGCAGAGCAATGTAAAATATGTTTCATGTGTGCACTAGCCATTTGCATTTTCATTAGCAGTAGTGTTTTCCATTGTGGTTTGTAAATGTGATTAGATTAATTTGCTATTCCAGAGTAGGGTGATCTGAGCCTGTATTTTTGCATTTATTTTTGGAGCCAATTCTTTTGTTGAGATTCCTATAAGTTCATTATGTGATTACATGTTAGATCTCACTCTTACATTTCAGTAGGTATTCAAAGAATGAAAAATTATGATAAAAAGCAGACAACCTCTCCCACCATTTCCCCTGCACCAGTGTCTGATGCTATCTCTGAATATATATTGCTCACATAATAGATTTTAGGGGAGAAATCTAAAAGTCAAGACCAGTAGTCAGAGGCAAATGAAGACTTTGAGTTCTTTTAAAGGATTCTAGACAGGGGAATAGATGTATATTAATTTGCACTTATCTAAATCTCTGTACTTTTCTCAATGGGTAAAACTAAGTAGGTAAGTGGGGCAAGAATATTGTGAAAGTATTAATCAACTTTTTTTTTTCTGTGTAGTTCCAGGAGTGGGACGCAGGGCCTTGTGTATAGCAGGCGAGTTCAACCACATGAACTGTGTTCCTATTCCATCAATTGACCTCTTTAAACATCTTATTGTTTATTTAATTTTCACATACATTCCTACTAGAGTGAATGGGAAGCATAATAAATTGCTGTCTCCCTACAAAAGTTCTCTAGGTGATACAGGACTGACTCAATTATTCCTTCTTCCTTTCCTTCCTTCCTTCCTTCCTTCCTTCCTTCCTTCCTTCCTTCCTTCCTTCCTTCCTTCCTTCCTTCCTTCCTTCCTCCCTCCCTCCCTCCCTCTCTTCTTCCCTCCCTCCCTCCTTTCTTAAAAAAATCCTTAGGATCTCAGAAATCACTTTAGAACATTCAAAGGTTATAATATATTGAGAGGGAGACAAATTGTCTCAAACAGCTGGTTGTTGTTGTCTTTCTTAGGGAATATAACATCTTTAGTTATGCAGCAGTTGTATCTTTCTCCATTGAAAGCGGGATCCCATTTTCTAATGAATACTAATCCCCAAGGCATGGAACCCCAGGGTAGGCTTCCTTTTGGGAACCCCCTATTCTGGGAAAAGTGGACCAAAGCAACTTAAGATATACAGCTTTGGCAAGGTTTTCAGAGCCTTGGAAAGCTGAGTGGTAATGAATTCTAGGCTTCTTTTGAATATATATATTCTTGTAACAAGTTGCAGATATGTTCTTTCTGACCAGGCTCAGACCATCTGGTACTGGTATTCAATGAACACTGAATGTGCTTCAGACTCTCTACCTTCTCCTAAGCTCTCAACTGATGACATTTTAACTTGAGGTCTTATGATAGAAATATTTTCATGCTTATTTATTACAAAAGTATGGGTATTACCCTTTGAGAGAATTGCTGTCTACTTGATTTTTTTGAAATCTTAGTATCATGTCATGGGAAGAAATGGGATACTAATAAATTTTTCCATGGAGAGATGCCCCTGTCATTTATGTAGTTCTTTTGTCATAACAGAGAACAAGTAGAAGATATAGTTAATCTATGGGTAAGGCCCTTGGAGAGCTCTAGGTTTTGATATCTCTAGAGAGTGATATATAAACACCTACTTTGTATATACACACATACCTGTGTGTGTATATATGTGCATTCTATATAATGTATTTAGACATTTACAGATTAACATATAATTTTCAGATGAGTTCCAAGTTAGCAATTCCACATTGCAGAACTATCAATGTTTGATTATTTCATTTGGACTGCAGTCATATTTAACTTATCACTAAGATATCATTCCCAGTATAGATCATCTCATAAGTTTATCATTTTTTCCTTAAAGTAGAGGTGCCTGTTATAATACACATACATACATGGATGTATTAGTTCATTTTAATAAAATAGTATTAACTAGATTTTTGCATGTTAATTCATAGAGAGTTACAGAATCTTTACAATGACTCTTGCTGATCCAATTATTCTGATTATAAAGTGTACGATCCAGATCTGTTCAGTGATATGCACAATATTACTTATATGGTATCTGTAGTACAGTCTATATATGTTCTTTTGGCTACTCCAGAATATTTTATTTGTCCTTAAGGTTTTGATACAGTATTTTTTATCTGATCTCTGTTTTATATGAACTGAATGGATGGGAAATCAATTAATGAAACTTTTCTGAGATCAATTTAATTCTGCTGCTATTTACCATATCATTAATTGAAAAGTAGCTCCAGTTTTCTTTGCACCTCCCCATGGATGAGCAAATTGGTGCCATAAAAATAGTGACTACCTGGCAAAGAAGTAGTACTGAACAATGAAGCATTCCCAAAGTTCTTATTTCCTTTCTTTTTCAACTGTCTGAGAGTTGTGAAAGACTGCTCATATTGATTTGCATAAAATAGTTGCTATAGGAACCTTTACCATGGTACTAGAGGCAACCTACTAACTGTAACCTTTATCTTTATGAGTGCAATATACTTTATAGGTTATGAGAGTTATGTGTCATTCATACCCTCAAGGTGTTTGGCTATATTATGAAGTCAGAATAGTTTAACTTTGAAAATCATAAGCTCTTATGAAAGACTTGTAATTTTTGAGAAAATAAAAAATGATGACTTCATCTTTACTTTAGACTGTTAAGAGAATGAAACTCGATATCATTAATGCTACTTTATATGCCATAGGAATTTAGTATACCAATAGAGTATTTTGCTTTTTATTCACTTGAATATTTTTTTCACTTGAATTTCTGAACTACTCACTTTTCATCAACAATTCTCATAAAAAATGTCAATGGAGAATTATATTATTGAACCTCATAATTCAGGCAAAACAAACACATTTTTGTCTTTCATCTACATGTAGTTTAAACTCTCGATTTTTCACTACATTTTAATGGTGTTAGATTGTAATTATCAAATTTGAAGTTATAAGGGTGAAGGGTGGGATATTTACCTAATGTAGATGGTGCCCTCATTAGTAGACTAGGAAAGACTCTGGAGGAAAAATACCCAAGAGAAAGGCCACCAGTGATGATGGTAGAGATTTTTAGTGGTGAATCTACTGTCCACTGACCACAGATCACTTCCAGATTCTAACAGAAAGTATACATAAGACTCTAAACATTCTCCGAGAGAGCCTTTATGAGGGCTCAGCCTAGAAGTCACTTTAGAATCCAACTTCTAAAACCCAGGATGATGAGCAAAGAAATTTTTGTTCTTTTGAAGTACAACATTTAAGATGATTTGTTAGGAAAATGAATGCACAAACAGAAATTCATAGTTCTATCCTACTTTCTCAAAAAACTGTTTTGATTTTTAATCTAATTTTCCATATCATTACTAATGCTTTTTTATTTTTCACAAGGAAATTATTGATGTAATATAAAAGTTAAGTGAAGGACTAGGAAGGTGGCTCAGTGGTAGAGCGCTTGCCTTGCATGCATGAGGCCCTGGGTTCGATTCCTCAGCACAACATAATTAATAAAATTATAAAAAAGCCTGAAGTGACACGATGGCTCAAGTGGTAGAGCCTTGAGCCAAAGAGCTGAGGGACAGTGTCCAGGCCCAGAGTTCAGGCCCCGTGACCAACAACAACAACAAAAAATTAGTGACAACTTCACAAGTTTTTGTTTTCCTCCCAAGGCTTGAGGAAGAATAAAACAAGGAATTGGCAAAGAGAAAACATTTTCATTATTAAAAGTAATCTAAAAGAGTATGATGTACGAGAGAGAATGTGAATCTCAAGGGTCCGACTGTTGAGGGACATTTGATCAACCCACTACGCTTCTTAGATAAAAAGTAGGCATATGAAAAACACATGCAAATCCTTACAGGATGCAAGGTCTATTTTAGATAACTTTTACATCCTGTATATCAAAATAATATTTCAGAACATTTAAGTATGAAGCAACCGCCATAGAGAAGATTATGAAAATGTTGTTCATAAAAGTAATAGAAAAGGAAGATCCAGTAATATCTGCTTATTTATTTAATAAGCTTTTATTAATTTTGTTAAACCCAAGCCATGTTAGATTCTAGAAATCTAAAGAGGTACTTTATTGTGTGTTATAGGCTGTGATTATTTCATTGGTAATTGTGGAAGGTGGTTTGCTCTTGTTCAAAGAAGACATACATATAAAGGGCCAGGACATTACATGTCTTAAAGGTTAACAGAATCACAGGTTTAATGGAAGCCTGAAGGAGGAGCTTCTAATGTGTACTTGCTAGTGAAGGGGGACTTGTTTAATCTGGTAATGCCTCAAATTAATTCTAAATAATATCAATTTTTGAAAGCATAGATGAAAGAGAGCAAGGAAGGAATTTAGTTAACAGACATGAGGTGCAGACATCGAGAACCAAGGGCTTATTTGACAAATGCAAAAAGTTCCATTATGACCAGAGGATACAGTATAAAAGAGTAGATGATAGAATGAAGGAAGAGCATTGATCACAGGACAGGTCAGTGAAAGGTCTATGTGGCTTATTACAGTTCATACTTTACACTAATATGTAGGAAACATTTTGCTAAGATTTGTTATTAGAGAAGAATAAGCTTTTCATTGAGAATGGATAAAATGAATTTGAGAGATGCAAGAAAGAAAGCAGGGAGAATAGTTAGGAGAGTTATAATTATTCCTACTGGAGAAAATAGTGGCCTAGGTTGAGATAGCTACTGCATGAATGGAAAGAGGTGGTGCCAGTCGCCTTATTGAGCAAATAGAATTAACTTTTATAAATGAAGGATAGAGTCCAGAAATAAAGGAGCCAGGAAAGATTTATAGGTTTTTCTTTTCTTTATATAAAATAATAAATATGCTATATTGTTTCTATTGTAAAATATTCTAAAATAATTCAAAAATAATTGATAGTTTTAATATAAAAGCAGTAAAGTATGAAGGAAATGTGGATGCCTGATAGCCTGGTGCTGTGGGGGGAAAACAAAAAGCCATTTTCTCTTTCTGTGTGTGTGTGTGTGTGTGTGTGTGTGTGTGTGTGTGTGTGTGTGTGTGTGTGTGTGTGTGTGTGTGTGTGTGTGTGTGTGTGTGTGTGCTAGTCTTAGAACTTGAATTTAGGGCTTGGGCACTGTCCTTGAGCTTTTTTGTTCAAGGCTAGTGAGACTCAGCTCCATTTTCGGCTTTTTGATGGCTAATTGGACTTAAGAGTGTCACAGACTTTCCTGCCTCGGTTGAGTTTGAACCGCAATCCAAAGATCTCAGCCTACTGAGTAGCTAGTATTAAATGTGTGAACAATTGGTGCCTGGCCATTTTCTACTACTTGGCTTGACAAGAGATGAGAGATAAGAAATACAACACACATTTGTAGGAGAAAAACAAAGGAGGGGGTAATAAGAAATGTACTCATTACCTTATTCATGCAATTGTACCCTCTCTGTATTGCACCTTTACAATAAAATAAAATTTTAAAAAAAGAAAAAGAAAGAAAAAAGTGTCCCTTCATTTCCCACAAGTTCAACTGCTCAATGAAGTAATGAAAGGAAATATATGGTTATGATACCTTTCCTAGTTAAAGAATTAAGTAGTATTTCCCCTGACATGGTTTGATAAGGAAACACATTATCTCTCAAAAATTCATGTTTAGCCAGGCACCAGTGGCTCATGCCTGTAATCCTAGCTACTCAGGAGGTTGAGATCTGAGGATCATGGTTCGAAACCAGCCTGGGCAGGAAAGTTCATGAGACTCTAACCTCCAACAAACTACTCAGAAAAAGCCAGACCTGCAACTGTGGCTCAAGAGGTAGAGCACTAGCCTTGAGAACAAAATGGCTCAGGGACAGTGCCCAGGAAAGCCCCAGGACCAGCAGAAAATAAAAAAAGAAAAAAGAAAAAAAAATCAAATTTAGGATTCATGTAGATGTACTTTAATCAGTTCCTTCAAGATTTTCTATGCCATATCAATTGAATAAAATACTAGCACTTATCTAAGTTTTCTAAACTCTACTAAACAAATACATAGTTGTGGTCAATTCACTTACAAATTTATGTCTTTGTGAATTCCCATTTTTATGCATGTGTACATTCCTATAGATCACGTTACATAGCACTCACATTTATTACTTATTTCCTGGAATATTAATTAACAATTGGATTTCTTCAAGTAGTTTATTTGGACTATTCATTTAATTTAAGTATATCCATTTCCTTGTAACTTTCTGGAAAATACTAAACATAGAAATGAAATCTATGGGGTGGGAAGGTGGCTCAGTGGTAGAGTGCTTGCCTTGCATACATGAGGCCCTGGGGTTGATTCCTCAGCTCCATGTAAACAGAAAAAGCTGGAAGTGGTGCTGTGGCTCAAGTGGTAGAGCATTAGCCTTGAGCTGAAAAGCTGAGGGACAGCACCCAGGCCCAGAGTTCAGGCTCTATGACTGGAAAAAACAAAAAACACCCCCCCCCCAAAAAAAAACAACAACAAAAAAAACTTATTCGAAGTTTTGCCTTGTTCTGATATATTTGTGAACCTAAAGGATGGAAACTCTGCTACAATAGCTAAAATGATAATAATGTATGACAGCTTAAGCACTCAGGACATCTACATTATATTGAGTAGTTTTTTCCAACAACAATCCTACTTCTCTTTTTTTTATTTTTTTGAGACAAGATCTTAGAAAGGAGTTAGGTTAGTCTTGACTTATTGTATAACCCAGGTTGGTCTTGAATTTGAAATACTCCTGCCTCAGCTTCTTGAATACCACCAAGACCAGCCTAAATATCTTATTATCCCAATATGGAAAGACAGAACAAAGTTTCAGAGTAGTTATGTCAATGCAAGTTCCATAGCCAATAAAAGATACAGCCAAGATTTGAGGCAGTCATCTGAGTTCCAGGGATTTGTGTTCTCAACTTCTCCATGTGGCTTTGGTTGTGAAAATTAACATTTATTAGTCAACTTTATAAAACTTCTTGCAGTTATGTGATGATATGAGATGAATAAAATTAACTTTGATATGCAAAAAGTCTTAGTATCTTCAATACAGAAATATTGAAAGCAAAATTGTGAAAGATCAAAATGCTTTGTCATTAAGTTTATTTGGGGTATATATCATACACTGAGACCTTAAAATTGTTACATAAGTTAGTTTAGTGATAGTTTTTTTTACAGCTAAAAACTATATAATTATGACAAACAATTTAGCCTTGGCTTAATTATCAATGTTTTCTATTGTGTACTGAATGTGCATGCTCTTTACTGCCATATTTAATCTCTTAAATAAGAAGTAGTACAAATTATAATATGGTCTCTTAGAGTATTTTGCATAACAGTTTTGATTTATTTAAAAATATTAAGAGTACATGCAAATGAATTCTAATGACCATTTTATGTGTGACATAATTTGCCACTTTTTATATTTTATTTAGAAATGTATTGTTATGTAGAAAATAATGATTACCTATCTATGGGCATATATGAGTTATTTTGGACAGATTCAAAAGTAATAATCTCCTAAAATTCTAAGACTCTATGAGTAGTGAAATATGTCGGGAATATTTAAGATAATTATAGATACTAACTTAAATGTACTTTAAAATTAAGCTGTAAATATATAGGTTCAGAAAATATTTGTGCATGATTTATAAAATTCATTTCCTTTATGAAGGCCTCAGTAAGTTCTAAAGCCATATTAATAGAAATAAAACTAAATAAAAATACAAAATTAATTCAACATTTTAGTTGCCTTTAGTCATCATAATTTGTTATATAAACCATTAGTAAAATGATTTCAGCTTTTATAAGGCTTATACAGTATATAATTGAAGAGATTTCTTTAGTTACCTATGCTTCTATGAGCTGGAATAATCCTTAGATTAAGAAGTCACTAGTAAGTTGTTGGTTGTGCACTCAGAAGAGTGAGATGCTTGAAAATTATGTCCTCTACTCAGTATCTCAGACATCCAGTTTCTGCTTTGGATTCATTTGTTTGATTCTTACTTTTGCCTTCCTTTCCAGCTATAGTATGAAATAGAAGCTGTCAGCAAAGAACTATATGGTAACTCACAAGCACTATGTAGTGGATGCATTTATTACAAAATATTTACTCTAGAAGGAAATGAGATGAGTAACACAGACATTTGGTGAATATGAGAAGTAGAACATATGCAGGGAGGAGCCAAGAGTTTTTAAAAATGTACAAGGGTTATACTAAATTTGAAATCCATTGAAATTTTGCCTATTAATGACATTTCATAAAGAATATGGAGGGATGGTCATTTTTTATCCCAGTCATCTACACTTACCAAATTTATAACACTCAGAGTTATAGCTTTAAATTTTTCCAGTGCCAACCTTTGACTGTTTTAGTATCAGTGAGAGATTTTTCTACTGATAAGTAGGGTATGGAATTAAAATAAATAAATAGATTTGATAGGTGAAATAAACAATGGAACTGTTTAAAAAGATAGGCGAAATGAACCCTAAGACAAGGATTCAAATGTTTTTTTCTTTCTTGCTATTGTTTCTAACGTATTTATAAGATGATTTCTTTGTTGCTTTGTATATCCCTCCACCACCGTATAACCTCTGCTTTCACTGTATTTGATGTTGGTATAATTTGTGGAGGGGAAGGGAAAAGACAAATTGTTTAATAGGGATACAGGTGGATCCATTGCAACAATGAGATGTACAAGATGTTATGTCAAAAAACGAACTTTACAACTTAGGGCGGGGGTGAGATGGGAAGGGATGGTAAGGGGAAACAAAGGAGGAGGCAACAATTCTTGATAAGAAATGTACTCATTAGCCGCGCCGGTGGCTCACGCTTGTAATCCTAGCTACTCAGGAGGCTGAGATCTGTGGTTCGTGGTTCAAAGCCAGCCCGGGCAGGAAAGTCCGTGAAACGCTTATCTCCAATAAATCACTAGAAAACCGGAAGTGGTGCTGTAGCTCAAGTTGGTAGAGCACTAGCCTTGAGCTGAAGAGCTGAGGGACAGTGCTCAGGCCGAGTTCAAGGCCCACAACCGACAAAAAAAAAAAAAAAAAAGAACTGTACTCATTACCTTGCCCATGTAATTGTAACCCGTCTGTACAGTACTTCACAATAATAAAAAAAAATCAATAAATAATTATGCATGAGCTAATTTAACTATAGTTAATAAAAATCATCTCCCTCTTTACTGACTATCAGCTTATGAGTAAAAAGAATTATTAGAGATTTATAGGTATTTATTGCAAATATTTCAAAGTTTATATGTGACTATTAATCCTTGAGTGACAGATTTGTTATCTTTTTTCTTCATGCATATTTCATAGTGGATGTAGAAAATGGGAGGTTGTTCTTGACAACTGTTTTTCCTGTAGTAATAGAAGAGTCCACTTTGAATGGGCTCATCATTAGCATAACAAAAATGAGATTCTCAAGTTTCCTTTGAAGATAAGCATGGTCATATGATTAGGTCCTTTCCAGTAAGTTATAGTCAGATGAATTCATTGTCCTTTTGTTTTTTATCCTCCAACTGGCTCATATGTTTGAGCCACCTTAAATTATGACTAGGAGAACAGCACTCCACAGTGGAGCATAAGGACAGGACATAGGACTCTTGTCACCATGGAGTTATCATATAAGTAAGTGATGGAGAGGTGTAAGACATGTCATTCTACCTTAAGCTGCTATATTAAGTCTCTGTCAGAGAAGTCCAAAACATACCATAATATATGCAGTAGTCTTCCTACTTCATTAAAAATTGTGTTCTTGCTAATAAATTGATTTCTGCATTTCCATCACCGATTGTTCTCTTTCTACAGGAAATACACTGAATGTTTTTGCTTTAGTAAGAGAATAATTTTGTGGATGAACACACACATACACACACACACACACACACACACACACACACACACACACACACACACACGTCAATTTGCCCAGAAGATGGTTTTAAGCTGTAATTAGTTAGAATGATTAGAAGGTAGAATTTACTTAGCTATTACATTATTTACATTAATTGAAAAGGACATGAAACAGATGGTCTGGTTATTAAAATATAATACTACCTTTAAATTTAGATATTTTATTATCTTAATTCAAAACTGTTTTGTTAACAATACAAAAGGATATGGTATCTTAGATTTTATACCTGATGTTCAAAACTTTTCTCTCAAGTGCATTAGGAAACTAGGGGATTCATTAATCAGTAATTTTCTTATAAGTGTTTGAGTTGTTTGCTAAGAGGTAGAGAACAAAAATGACAGAGCTCTAGAATTAAGATCTCTTTATTTCTAAACCAGTATCTTATGATTATATTAGGTTCAGAGAAAGTAGTTTACTTTTGGTAAATTTTTATTTATTTTTTCTAGTTTAGTAAAATAGGGCAATGTAAATGCTTTGTAGCCACTCTGAAATCATTTCTTAAATGCTGAATTGGGTAGTTTTAAGTGATCACTTAATAGAAAAGTTTGTCTCATAAGAAACTTCAAATACCAAGTTAAAATATTGTTTGTTATATGTCCATTACAATAGTTTCTTGAACATTCTATGACAATAGTTTATGTCATTTCAATAACTTTATCTGGCATTTGGCATTACTGTTATGTTTTCCAGATGAGAAGACCGAGACAAATAAACTGTGTTATTCCCCAGGCCATTTAGCTAAGACAGTGTTGGAGCTGTGGCTATGTCACAGCAATCTGTTTCCATCATATTGTGAGAACACAAAGGAGGTGACATGTTGTTATAGTTTTACCTGTGTCATGGGTGACTTTCTACTGGTGTATTTATAATAGTTTTGAACAAGAAAGTAATGTATTAGAAATGCATTAGCATGAATTAGGTAAAAGCTGAAAGCTCAGGCTTAGGGGTCTTTTAGTATAATAATAAAATTTCTGTGGTTTCTTCCTCTTTGAATGTTGGGAATTTGGTTCCCGTGACTTCAGGCTGATTTGATTTTCCATGAAATTTAAACTTCCATACTTGGCTTGCATCAAGTGATTATAGAAAGGCATTTACACATGATTGTACACTTGAATTACCCAGCTATTTTTAAAGAAGTAGAATCACCATGAATCAGGCAGCCACATTAGCTAGTGAGTTTGTATTTTTACAATGTATAAAACACGTTCTAGTTCTTCTATAATGTGTCAGAATCTGAACTGAAATAATGTAACTTAGTTAAACTATATGTAAAGTAAGTCAAATTGGTTATCCTTTTTCCTCATCTATCATTAATTTTACATTTGTGTATTTATATCTGTGAGCAAGCATGCGATGTTGACAAAATAATTTTTCTTAATTAACAATCAGATTAAGCTTATGTGTTTTATATAAATTATACTATGTGGCTTTTTCAAGATTACAAAACACATTAAATTAGTAAGAAAAATTAATTTCTTTTGCTTGTGATTCTTTTCAGAATAGTTTTAATGGTCATCAGTATTGGGAAATGTTTCGGGTGTTGGTGACTCACACTTGTAATCCTGGATGCTCAGGAGGCTGAGCTCTAAGGATAACAGTTTGAAACCAACCAGAACAGGAATGTCCTTGGGCCTCTTATCTTGAATTAGCCACCAAAAAAAAACAAAAAAATGGAGCTGTGGCAAGTTGTGGTACTTGAACAAATAAAAAAAAAGGTTGCAGTCTTGAGAAAAGAAAGATTATGGACAGTACCCAGGGCTTGAATTTAAGCCCTAGAATCAGAAAAAAAAAAAAGAAAAAAGAAAAGAAAAATAATTGAAAGCACACTCACTAGATATTAAATAAAAGTTCCAATTTATGAAAGCAAGTTTAAAGATAAGCAATTCTGAAATTTTATGTTTGCTAATGATTTTGAGATGGATAATGTGTCATCTAAAGAGTTCAAGGACTGCCCTCTTACATTGAAGTAAACTTATAATATCATGCTAATGCCACAAGTAATGAAAATTGTCTCTGAACTTGAGAGAAGTTAAATTCAGTTTATACTAAGGAAACTACATTTGCTGAATCCAACTTTTCAATCTAATTAGTTTAAAGGCTCTTGTTCTACATTATGACCTATTGAATAGTTATTCATTTTAAAAGTTTTTTGTCCCCTAGACCTTTGTGAACTCTTAAGCATTTGACAAATATAATATATAGATTCACTCAAGACTTGATTAGGGTTCTGGTAAAAATGATAACACTTATATTGAGAGGATATAAGACTTACTTCAAGAAAGCAGTCATATTAATTTATTTTAAAATTCATTATCTAAGAGGGGTAAAAAGATAAGATCATGGAAAGGCCATCCTAAAAATCTTAAAACTTAAGAACCTTTGTCTTGAATGGAGAGAAAAGGGTGGATGAAGATAGTCATAATATGCAATGTACATGTGAAAATGGAGCTAGGTAATTTGAGGGGATGAACTGGATAGGGAAGCATTGTGGAGAATTGTGGTGCATTGTACTCATAAATTTATATCCACAATTGAAACTAATACTATGACTACTTAAAGAAACATAGGCTGCCTGGCTTCCCTCATTTGTAATATTTAGTATTTGTCTAGGATAGTCCTACCTGAGGATCACAATAGCTCAATAGCTCAATAGCTATGTACATATGACCATATCAAATATGCTAATCAAAATGAACTCCAAGATGTGGAAATAAGAGGTTCTTTTGGTTATGTCCCCTTCCCTCTGGTTTAGCCCCTGTTGTCAGTGTTTTTGATTTTTAGCACCCTATTTATTATATAATATATATATGTTTATATGTTTGGGGGAAGAGCAGGGGATAACAAAATGATGATATAAAGGACAAAGGGTGAAACAATGCAACAGTGATACTCACAAGGCATTATGTTGGAAATGAACTTTACAAGTTGGGGCAGGAGATATATGGGGGGGAAGGAAAATGGGACAAAATGAAGGAGAGGGTAACAATGGTCCACAAGAAATGTACTCACCACCTTACTTATGTAACTGTAACCCCTCTGTACATCATCTTCACAATAAAATAAAAAAGAAAACTAAACAAACAAAAAAAGAAAATACAGAAAAATTAAAATTCTTTGTCCTCAGTTTCTACAAGTGCTGGGGGTTTTGTTCTGTCAAATTAACTTTGTCAGTCTTAGATATCCCCTTATAAATAAAACAGGTAAGTCATTAAACGTTCCATATAAAATTGGGGGGGTGGGAAAGGTGGAAGTATGTGGGGGAGATGGGAAGGGATGGGAAGGGGAAACAATGGAGGAGGCAACAATGCTTTATAAAAAATGTTCTCATTACCTTGTTCATGTAATTGTAACCCCTCTTTACGGTATTTTCACAATAAAAAAAAAGAATTGGGGACATTCCAATACTTTGAAGCAATGCACATCAAAATTCATCCTATAAAAACTGTGAAACTACAATTTTATCAAAGAATTACATAACAAATGTTTGGCTTTCTGTTAAGTTAAGTACAATATTCCAGGTCAACAGCTTAGAATCTTGGCACAGATTTTGCAATAATGTTTGAAATAGAATGGTTTGTGAGGAAAACTCCTGGAGGTAGCGTAGCATTATTGGAAATGTTTACATAAAATACATGTGACCCAGTTATAAAGTCTGGCTTACTGATTTTTATCTCAAAGACCTTTCAACAAAGCCCAGCTATTGGATGGCCTTCATCTTTTGCCCCTAATGCAGTAGGTCATAATAGATACTCTTTCTGAAAATATCGGTGAATCTAGGCAATAAAACTGACTGATTGAAACAAAGAAAAGCAAAAGTAGCCAAAACTGATGAGCTAAGGTTACTAAATAAATGATAGAACACTGAGGGTAGTCTCACATGGCCCTCCATTTTTCTCTTGTAGCATTTGCTTATTTATATGTGGACCAATGAGGATAAAAGAAGAAACCTGAAACTTGTGGCTTGTAACAGGTTGTGTGTATAAATAAGTTGAACTCCAAACAAGATCATCTCATATTATAGAAAAGTTAGTCCCAAATGTCTCTTATGTGTCCTTTCAGGGCCTACTTTTTAGTTACTTCTTATAGAGAAAAGATGATAAAAGAACGATGTTGAAATTGCTGAGAAGATAAGGACTAAACAGAGACTTTAAGCAGTCATGACAGGCATAACAGATGGGTTCATGTTAACCAGAGTAGTAATTGCCCCAAACTTTCAACAAAGGCATGTAAAAACCTCTGAAGTTACCTTATCTTATTACATGATGTAGTCAAGGAATTAACAGTATGGAAATAGCTTAGTTCCCCTCCATTTTCAAGTCAGACATTTCAATCTTCATTAATTCTGTGCATCTCTTGCAATCTTCCAATTGCATTTCTTAACCTTTTAAAAGTACCTATAATGTTAGTGTTGATCAATAGAGTAAAATAAAAAGCTACTGGATATAAATTAGTAACAGAGAGCATATTTTGGGATAAATATTCTCTAGAAAAATTTGTAATAACATATATACTGGTGAAATGACTTTTTGTATTTTGGAAGGTAAGTATGACCACTTTATCCTCTGTGAGAAACAAAACAAAACAAAGAAAAACAAAAAAATCAGACTATATTAACTAAAGAGCCTTTGTACAGCATAAGAAAAAATTAAAAATTGAATTATGAAATCTAATTTTGGGAAAAATGTTTTCAAACTAGATATTTCATAAAGAGTTGATATTTATAGGCAAGTTATATAATTTTATATAGTATAATAACAAAGCAAATTCATTATATCGTAACACAGCAAATAAACTAGTAAAGAAATAAGCTAAGCTACTTTTTGGAGAACAGATATTTCTCCAAAGAGAACATAAAAATGACACCAGGTACATGAAAATGTACTCAGCATTGATTGTCAAGAAAATACAAATAAAAATCACTATGACTTATCTTACCTTCAGTATACGATTTTTTTAGAAAAGTTAGAAGATAATAAAACTTTCCATATACATATTAGTCAAGGATTGATGACAATCTGTGGAAGGGAAAGGGAATTAGAGAAAAAGCAGGACAAAGGGTGGACTAATGCAACAATGATACTCACTTGACACTATGTTAGAAATGAACTGTACAAGTGAGGGGTGGGGAAAGTGAGAGGTAAATGGGTAACAGTGTTTAAAAGCAATCCCACTTTGGGGCATTTACCCAAATGATCACAAACAAGACCGTACTAAAGCTACCAGCACAACGATGTTTATTGCAGCAGCATTATTTACCATAGCTAAGATACGGAACCAACCCAGATGCCCCTCAGTAGATGAATGGATCAAGAAAATGTGGTACATATACACAATGGAATTCTATGCCTCCTTTATAAAGAATGACATTATCCCATTTGTTAGGAAATGGAAAGACTTGGAAAAATTATATTAATTGAAGTAAGCCAGGCCCAAAGAAACATAGCTCCCATGGTTTCCCTTATTTGCAATAACTAGTATATGTCTGAGTCAAGCAGAAAAGGTCAGATAAGTTGATGTTAGGTGAAATGAACCCCAAGATAAAGACTCAAATGTTTTTTTTTTCTTTCTTGCTATTGTTTCTAGTATATTTATAAGAGATTTCTTTGTTGCTTTGTATGGCCCTCCCCCATGGTATAACCCATTTTCACTGTATTTGTTGTTGGTATAATTTGTGGAGGGGAAGGGAAACAACAAATTGTATAAATAGGGATACAGATGGACCCATTGCAACAATAAGATGTACAAGATGTTATGTTGAAAATGAACTTTACCACTTTGGCGCCATAGGTGAGGCGGCGAGAGGGGGGTGAAATGGGAAGGGATGGTAAGGGGAAACAAAGGAGGAGGCAACAATGCTTGATAAAAAATGTACTCATTACCTTGCTCATGTAGTTGTAACCCCTTTGTACGGTATTTTCACAATAAAAAAATAAAAATAAACAAATGTACTCATTACCTTACTTATGCAACTGTAACTGCCCTGTTCATCACCTTTACAATAAGGGTATTTTTAAAAATAAAAAAGAATACAGATTGCTGCAGCTATTATGGAAACAGCTATTATGGACCTCTAAAGTAGCTGAGAATAGAAAAACCAAATAATCCAGCAACAACTTTTCTCTGAATACATTCACAGAAATAAAAGTATCACTAAAAACAGTTATATTCCCGTTTTCAGTTCAGGATTAACTACCATGTCCAAAGCATAGAGAGCATAACCACAAATGATTCAGAAACAATGAGACCATCCCCGTCTTCTCTAGATACCCAAGAGGCTATGATCTGAGGATTGCAATTCAAAGCCAGCCAGAGCAGAAAAATCTGCGAGACTCCCATCTCCAATTAACCACCTGACAACTGGAAGTGGAGCTGTGGCTCAAAGGTATACAGCGCTATCTTTGTGATAGAGCTCAGGGACAATGCCCAGGCCCTGAGTTCAAGCATCATGACCGCCAAATTTAAAAAAAAAAATTACAGTAATGTGGAACAGAACGTAGGTGGAGACAACAAAAGTCTAACTCAGTAGAAATTTGTGGCCTCTTGTATGAACCATGTGTGTACCTTGATAATGGCAACTGTGCATACAGACCAAGACCTATGCAGACATAAATCCTTGTATGTAGCATGTACATGATAGAGGTATCTGTGGAAGGCAAAGACTATCAATTCTTTCTGGTTGTGGGGTTAGAATTAATAGCCTTTCTAGAAAGTTGAAATTTAGTGATTGCTTTGACAACAGAGTTTCCAAGCCTTAACAGCAGTGTAGTAAATGCTATAACGTCATGAAAGTGCATAGGCCACTTGGAAATGAACTAGTCACGCATGGCTGAAGGGGTCAGGATTCAAGTTGCATGAGGGTGTGATATGGGATAAAGATGATCTAGTAAATTCAGGGGTCTCTTAAGTGATAGTAGATAATTGCATTATAGGTGTAGTAGTAATCTGGATGCTCCAAACATCTTATCATATTTAACATTTCCATCAACTCCAAGAAGACATTATCAGTCTTCATAATGACCTTCAAAACTCTCACTACCTTTATATGACAGGTTCTAACCTTCTTAAAAATCTTGAAATTTTCCTACCATCTCTTATTCTATTCCCCAAATTCCTGCCATGATTCAGTCTCACAATTATCTTTATTATTGAAATCTTCTCTATCTTGTTATCTGAAGAAATTCTGTGCAAGAGAAGTTTGGAGAAACAACATAGATAGAAGTCTTCATATTGAGCAGAGCAACAAAGGTTAAGAAAAATTCATCTCTCTAGAATTTAGCATCAGGGTTACTTATTCACTGCCTCTGTGTTTGGAATGTAGTATGCAGGACTGCACTTACTTGCTTTCCTGAGGTCACCATGGTCTGCTTAGTGCCTCCCTGTTGAATAATGTATGTGTGGCCCAGAAAATGACCTTATCTGCTGGTTAAACTTCTTTCATATTGAAAAGTATATAGCATTCAAGTCAAACTGAAGAATTCTTTTTTTTTCTGTAAACACTTGCCTTTTCTTTTTCGTTTGTCAATACCATTTAAATTTAGATACCATAAAGTGAAATTGTATTTATAACAATCATGGAAGTATTATCACAGATCTAATAAGTATCTTATATATTATTTCAGTTTTTGTTGTTGCATTCTGTCATTTAGTGTTGAGATTTTTAAGTTGCTATATGAACAAATAATATTCTGTTCAAATTTATTGCCTCTACCCAAGAAATACGAAGGCCATCTGTGAGCTAAGGCCATATCTCTCTAGTTCCTGATGTCAGGAATTTAGGAGCTATTTTTATCACACTATTCATTTAATGGAAAGAGACTCGTAAAGAGGACATTGAGCAGAACAACATGAACTACATCTACAACCCTAATAAGGCTCCCATTGGGAGATAGATAATTGTGGTGTATCTAGCCTTTTTCTGCCAAAGAAAAGAAATGCATTATAATATTACATTGAAAGCATGGAAAATGCTGAAATAATTTATTATTCCAGACATTGAAATCAGAACTTACTCTTCAGGCAGATCCTTGATGTGACTTCCTACTGAAACTTCTCTCATCTCTTCAACTACATATGACTATTATTTTTTTGTCTTTTTGCTGGTCCTGAGGCTTGAACTCAGAGTCTAGACACTGTCCCTGTGCATTTTTGCTCAAGCTAGTGAGCCATAGCTCCACTTTGAACATTTTGGTGATTCATTGGAGATAAAAGCTCATGACCTTTCCTACCCTGGCTGGCTTCAAACCACAGTCTTCAGCTCTCATCCTCCTGACTAGCTAAGATTACAGATGTGAGACTCTTGTGCCTGGCCAACAATGACACATTGATTACCTTGGCAGTGATCTCACTTTTGATTTTTTATGTAAAATTATTTTTATTTGAATTTTTCATATTTAGTGTCTTTTCACTTTTTCCTTTCCTTTTCTTTTTTCTTTTTCTTTTTTTTTCATCAGTTAAGGGGGTTTAATTCAGGGCCTGGCTGCTGTTCCTGAGTTCTTTCCCTAAAGGATAGTGCTCTACCACATTAAGCCACAGTGTCACTTCCAGTTTTCTAGCAGTTATTTAGAGATAAGAGTCTCACACTTTTCTGCCTGTTCTGGCTTTGAACCATTATCCTCAGATCTCAGCCTCCTGAGATTACAACATGAGCCACCAGCACTTGGCTCTTTCTTTTATAATTTCCTAAATGATCTTGATTAAACTATGTTTATATTTATACTGTCTTTGCAACATTTTAGCATGCTTATACTTATTTTATTTCTTAAAAAGCACCCTTCACATCTTGTCCTTTTTTCTCTAATAATGCTAATGATATAATATAAATAGATGAATTTCTGTTTGGTGTTTGAGACATGTCTAAATCCCTCCTCCACACCACCTGCTTTGATAATTCAATTTGCTCATTATATTGAATTTTTATTTTAATAACTTTCCTAGAAGCCACACTCTGGAAAAGTTAGATTTATTTTTCAATTGAGAAATAAGATCTAGCTGTAAAACTTGAGAAAATTTAGTTCCATCTCAATTAATGTGATTATTTATTTGAATGGTTTAATTTTCTTTAATTCTTTAATTCAACTTCCTTGTGATTAATTTTTCACTGACCCTCAAGGCATAATTTCTTCTCTGTATTAAGGGACCTGTTAAAGACTAATTCCTTCCAATTTTCTAATAATAATGTCCACAGTCCTCAACATAGAATGCACTATCTGCATCCTGATTTCCTATCTAGTTAGTCCCACTTCCCACTCTTTTCTTTCCCACTCTTAATTCATGAGTAGAACTGCACAATATTTTCCTTGAAAAATGTCTTACCTCTTTGCCTTTGTATAGATGTTTCCTGACCTGAAATACCTTAACTCATCCTGATGTCTTGTTAACATTACCCTACTTATACACTAAAGCTCTGGTCAATGGACACCTCTTATAGAAATTCTGTTAAATTCTTAATTGAGTTGGCTATTTGCTGCTCTATTCCTGCTCTATCTTGTATAAACTTCTATTATATAAATTAACAACTGCTGGAAACTGAAATTAAGTAGGTATATATTTTCTTAAACCCTTGAAAACCAATAGAGTATGGAGTATCCCTTTAGCAGCACCGTAATATTAGTAGTTTAATGTAGTAATTTGTGCCAGAAGATGTGCGCATTTTGCTTCTATTTATCACAGGAACTATTTGAAGTTCATATTATTATCATTATAAATTTAATGATTGCTAAAGAAACAGAAAACTGGATGGATTTAGCTAAGGTCACATCACAGTGATCAGTGGAGCTACAATTTAAGACTGGTTAAAATGGTTAGGCCCTATGGAGAGCTCCTTTCTTTACCTACAGTGTTCTAAAGCATGTTAAACAACTTAGGGGCTATTAGAACTTGTTAGAAACTTCTTAGAAACCAACCCAAGACCTACCACATTAAAAGTTAGAAAATTTATTGAATAAATTTCAAAAATAAAGGCGATTGAAAGGAAAATGCATATTTTGTTGTTTGATTTGTGCCTTCTAGGTTTTTCCATGCTTGGCTTCAATTCAGCGGCTCAAGTGAGCATCCTACCTCAGTCCTTCCATCATTTGGGTCTACAGCCATAGACATCCATCATGTGCCAACTGGACATGGTTTAAATTTGTAAACCTCTTAAGATAATTATGTAGTATCATTAGAAATGATGTATGGTTTGTATTGCAGTAGGGAATGAATATATCTGAACTTGGTTCTCAGGGCAAAAGAAAGACTGTAATTAGACAGAATTTATTTGCCCTTATTTCTGAAATTTAAGCCTTGCTTGCCTTTAAATAAATGTTATGACCAAATCATACAAAATCACATACATTTTGTTCCAAGTATGTAGAAACTAAACAATTATGGTTTTTAATGATTAGGCATTTTCAGTACAATTTTGTAATAAAACATTACTGTTCACATTTCAGGAGCATTTGCAGGTTAGATAGGCATTACTTGTCAAAAATCCCTTATTGTTTATGATTCCTAGGATCTATCTCCTGTTATTTTCTCAGAATATTGGAATAGTGGAAAATGGCAATGATGATTGTCAATATTTCTTGCATTCTCAAATGTAGTTATGCCATCATTGTTCCACAATAGGAAGGAAATATTTTGAAAATATATTTATTTATACCAAATAATAATAGGTGGGCAAAGAAGAGTTTAAGACCCTCCAAATTCTCCAGGCTCTATAAATTTGTCCCAAACTGAGACATTAGAATTGTGAAGGCAATAATATATTGAGCTCTGTATAACCACATGATTATATCACCAAATTGCTGGATTTTTGTGATTCACATAATTTCCTTTTTTAGTAATGAATATTAATTGAAAAAGTCAGAAATAAAACTCAATTTAAAATTGGAAATTAACCCAAATTTAAACTTAAATTTAAGTTTGCCAATAAATCCACATAGACATTTTTAAGACAAAGACATGCAAATCAAATGACCAACATGTAGATGAAAAATAGCTGGGCCTTCTTGATCATGAGGACAATGTAAGTCAAAGCCCAAGAGTAAAATGGCTGCAATTATGAAGACAAAATACATCAAGTGGTGGGAAGGATGAGAAGCAAAGGAAAGCCTTGAACAATGTAATGGAAATGTAAATTACCACAACCCATCATGGAAAATATCGTGGAACTTCTGAAAAAATGAAGCAGGTACAATCTGCCAATAGACTGTTATATGGGAATTGATGGTGAGAGACAGAGAAGCCACATCTTGAGAGGTCCAATTGAAAGTCTTTATTAGAAAGCTGTGACTGAAGGTAGACTTCTCTCTCAAAGACCTGCAGCCCAGAATGTAATCTGCACCAAGCTTTTAAAGACAAAAATCACATGCTTGTGGTAGAGCAGTCAGGGTTAACATTCTCTGGTGCAAAACTTTCCTGGGACTAAACAGCATGACTTCTGCATATTGTCTGAATCAGAGTCTCTTAACTCTCCTGAAAGGAAACATCTTCAAATAAAGAATGGCTTATCTCACCTCTAGGTTTTTGGAGCTGGGTGAAAAGTCCCCATCATCCAGGTAGGCTCCAGGGTGGCTGTGAGGATAAGACACATTACTTAGAACAGGTATCCTTATTTCATTCCCCACTGGTGTATGTACATAAAATCAAATCATCGAGCTTTTTAGTGAGAGACCTGCATTGGGCCCTTAGGACCATGAACTTAACCAAATTACTTTAAACAAACTTTACAAAAGAGGCTCCTATGCTAGACCTGTTTCATCAGCATAAAAAAAAGAAACAACAACAACAAAAAAAAAAAACAGAAAAAACAACATGTTTCCTTTAAGGTGTGCAGTTTTCCTTTAGTTTTTTGCCTGGGCTGTTCCCACCTGTAATTTAAGGAGTCTCCAGCAGTCAAAGTTGGATCAGTATGCCATCAGGCATGTAGTCAGGAGGCTTTGAACTTAAACATAACCACCAATCCTTTCCAAAGTCAGGCTGGGTAATGTTTACAAATCTATGTACCTCAGAAAGAGTGTCACACAAAGAAGACTATAGGGAAGGAGTTAATAAAAAGGGTGACAAAAATGTCTCAGCTTCAACAGATCTGAAATGGCCTTTTATTCGGAATCAGCCCTGTGTGATGGAGCCAGGCAGGAGTCATGTCTACTTTTACCATGGTGAGCATGGTCAGGATGACAATGTAGGGTCCCTTCGAGGCCATCCTTGATGAATGTCTTAACCCAAATGGAATCTCCAGGTTGGAAGGGATGAGCTGAGCAGTAGCTGTGTCTCCTGGACCTGTTTACAAACCTCCTGCTGAGTTGTCTGCAAGTTCTGCAGAGACTTAAGGATGTATTATTAACTTAACTTAAGGCAGGGAACTGAATTCAGTGAAATCTATCTCCCAATATTCTCCTGGCTGCTTCTTCTGAGTATACTGGCTTGGATGGCAGGCTGGGGCCAGGATCAATCAATAAAATAATTAGGGTTCCCACTGGTTTTCAAGGCAGCTTTTTTACTATAGAACTCCCTTTGGATGCCCAGAACAATGTACCAAGGCAACAACTTTGGTTAACCAGATTTCTTCCCATAAAGCTGGGATTTCCTGGGCAGACACAGAAGGCTTGAGCCTGTAAATATCTCTCATAAGTGTGGTCTCCACACTTGTTACCACTGTTTCCCATGCCTCTTCCTTTAATCTATCCTGACTTAGTTCCAAAACAACTTCTGTCCCTTGATCATAAGGGGAGTTGATGGGTGAAGATCTATCTTCTGTAACTGCTTCAAGCTGAGCAAGGGCCATGACCTGCCTAGCCAGAGATCTGAAGACTTAGCTTATCTTACCAAGGAATTACCAGGCTCAGACACTGGTGGCTGGGATTCTTGTTAATTTTAAACTATCCCCCAGTTGACAACCTTGGCTCTTTTACTACCCACTATATCAAATGACTGACAGGCAAGGGTGTAAGTTCCTGCCCAGGGGCATTCGATAAAGATGCTTATAAACTATTTTCTGATATCCTCCAGGCTGTGATTACTTTTGAAGGGCTAAGCACAAATGACTCTATTTAGATCTGACACCACCGTTATCTGAGCAGTGTCTTCCAACTGCCTCTGAATGCTTTGTCATTGCCAGGACAAGCTTCATCCCAGGAGTGTCTTCTACATGCTGCGATAATGCCCCACTTGGCATTTTCTTTGTCAGTCACTAGCCTGAACTCAGGCCCAGGTGCTGTCCCTAAGCTTTCCTGCTCAGGGCTAGCACTTTACTACTTGGAGCCACAGTACCACCTCCAGCACTCTTGCAGTTTAAATAAAGACAAGAGTCTTATAGGGACTTTTCTTCCTGGACTAGCTTTGAACTACATTCCTCAGTTGAAATGAACCTTTCCTCCTTTTACTTCCAAATGAAGCAACAAAGAGATCAATAGAAATAGTTTGTAAGCATAGCTTACCTGACCTTCTTAAGAATCAAGGTTACATCTGACAAACTTTTAAGAGTCATTTGTCACTCTGTGGGCCCACCTGCAATTGCTACAGAAAATCTGTAAAGGCAAAACTGAAATAGCAACTAAACAATCTTAATCTTTTAATTTTTAACTAAATATAGCACTTTAGAACACTAATTGAAACCATGGTTACTAAGTCAAACCTTTGTGATTACAATGAAGAATGCAGGAAAATACTCTGTATACAAGGCAGCTCACATCCTTGGGGAACAGAGATTAGACAGCAAAAATGACCTTGACATAAACAAATAATTAATAGAAGTTTGGTAGTTTGGTAGTCTTAATTCCCCACCCTCTTTGTTTCACTTTGAAACAAATTTACTTCCCAAATTTCCTTTCTACAGGAACCCATTTAAAATTTCCTCTCCAAAGCCTTCTTTTTAAATAAAATTTTCTTTAGTATTTTATATTCCAATCACCTTAGTTTGCATTTAAAGTAACCCTAAGAAACCTTTTAGCTAAAGTTGCTTTTTAATGCAATGTAGTACTCTTTCATAATGCCCATTTACCTTTTGTAGCCTGAATTTAAACTGCATTTTTCCCTCTTGTAGGCTGTTGACTTTTTGAAAACTTTTCAACTCAAATGACATAGTTTTTTTTTTTAATGTAAGAATTACATGTAGACCGGCACTGTACTCAGAGTCCAGACTTAAATTTAAGGCATCTCAGGCCATCTTTTGCTTTTTACCAAACATACCTACTTGCAATCTAAAGTTCCATTTTTGGCCATGGAACTAACTGTACATGCTAACATATTGAGACTAGATTACATTATACAAAGATATGAAGCTTTGTTTCCTTTATAACCCTGCTTTTAAAAACTTTTACATTAAAAAAAAATACAACTGAAGGGGCAGTTTCTAGGAATACTAATGACCTTACCCACATTATGGTGAGGTTTTCAGTGTCTGTCTGCAAGGAAATGAAAGAGAAGCACCTTCATGGAATGGACATAAACACCTATCTGACTAATTGGGCCATACCTTAGACCAGGCTGGTCTTTTGGAGCCAGGTGAACTGCAGTTTCTCTGTCAGTCATCCTTACCCCTCAAGGTCCGGCATCACCAACCCATTCAATAGGTGTCATGTCCTGGCTGGAGGGAATCCCCTGCTCCCAAAAGTGCAATCTTTCCTTGGGTATCCCCTGAGGAGCTTTCGCAGTCCAAGCTTTGCTCTTGATTCCTTTCTGAGATACAAATTAAAGTTCCAGAGAGACAATGTCTTTGACAGCGATAAACAATCTTTATGCTTAAATTTCTGATACTTAGCCTCATATTTTAAGAATGGAGGGAAATAAACCCTAAACCGTCAAAAGATTTACATTTTTGCTAAGCCAGATAACCTTTAATTACAGTGTTAACAGTTTTTACCTTGAACATGTTAACACACACTCTCTTTTCACACACACACACACACACACACACACTAGTGCACAAAGATCTTTAAGTGCACAAAACTGATTATCAGGTTTAAGTTTTCTGGGATTCCAGTGATAAGAGATACTTTTGCTCATCATGCCATAGACCCAATATGGTTAATAGTCAGTGTTAGTTAAACTTAAATTTAGATACCTTTGGCAAAAACCAAACAAAATATCTTATTCTTACAGATAACTAGGATCTACATGTTAGGACAAACTGCTAACAAAGCTCATTAACTGGGCCTCATTTTTCCTGTGCTTTGGAAGAGGGACAACTTTGTTAGCAGGGCATATTAGCATATGAATTGACCTTTGCATACCTTTAAATGGAGGAAGAGTAGGGACATCACCTGAAGTTAAACTGTTAGCCTACATGGTGGGCTAATTGCACATGGGTGTAATTTTTGACTAGAACAATTTACATACCAATTCCAAACTACTGAAGTTAGCTAGAGGGGCCTGAACTAGGCCATTGGCCACCCTCACCCCACTTATGCATGCCTATAGGATCTAATGGCTTCTTGGCTATTACAGAGCTTTCAGTTTTCCCGTGGTTTTGTGAAAAGCTTGTAGTTTCTTTGACAGTAGGATTGTCTAGAGAAGTTGGGAGGCTTCTCATCTATAGATTTGTAAACAGTTTAATAAATGTGGGTTTTTCTTACCTAAATTATGTTTTCTATAGCTGTTCCAATATCTTCTGGATAATCAGATTTGAATATTACTCAATGTACACATGTATCATAGCCTCACATGGTACCCAATAATCAAGTCTAATCTTCAGATATAAATGTAAAAAGTGATCCTGAATTTTATAAAACTTGAATGTAAGTGCTGGAAAGCCAACAACATCCTTTGAAAATGGCTATAACTCTTCAACTACAAAACTCTGGCAGTTTTCACATAGCTTAGTTTCATTTCATATATTATTTTTCACAATTTTATAACTTTTTTTTCATCTGAATGTAGCCACTTTGTTTTTTTTTTTTTAAATATCTTTACTTCTTTCATCAAATAAACAAACTTTCTATTTCCCAAAAGGCAGTGTTAGGTAGGCATGGACATTATGAGGAACTGTTACCATTCCTACTTCTCTCTGCCATTCCTACATTGAACAAAGATTAAAGACAATAAAACAAAGACTATTATTTAAGTATTTTTCTAATAAAACCTAAAAAATTATGGAATATATTTATTAATGACTTTTAACATTTGAGTTCAGTATTCCATATCTGAAATTCTTTACAGTGAAAGAATTTTTGAAATATTTGCATATCTATATATAATGAGCTGTCTTGAGGATAGGACCTAGATCTAAACCTAGGATCATTCATGTTTATATCTTATACACATAGCTGGAAGGTAATTTTATGTATTTTTTGGTGCATTTGTATTTTGACTGTAATCAGTTACATGAGTTCAGATATGGAATATTCCACTCCTGACATATCAGTACTGAAAATTTTCAAATCCTTGGAGCACTGGGTGTAGGTCAGTAGTAGAGGAGTTGCTTGACATCAATAGGAACTGAGTTTTATATCTAGTATCAAAACAAAGCAATACTAATTTAAACTTGGGGATGTTTAGGATCATTTCAGATTTACTTTTTTTTATTTTTTGTGTTACTGGGATTTGAATTTAGAGCTTCTTCCTTGCCATGCAGGTATTGTACTACATAAGCCACACTTCTAGCTCCAGATTTTGCATTTTTTTATTATGATGCTTAACTACATGGTTTGCATATATTCTTTCTTTCATTTGTGTATATATAGGTACTGGGGTTTGAACTCAAAGCCTAGGCACTGTTCCTGAACTTGTGCTCAAAGCTAGTCCTCTACCATTTGAGCCACAGCACCATTTCCTGTTCTTTTTGGTAGTTTTATATGACTCCATTCTTGCCACCAGATCCAAGTAAGGGTTTTTTGAGGTTTCCTTATAGCAGTCGGGACTCTCCAGTTAGGGACCTTGATTTTGATCAATCGCAGAATAAAACTTTCTCTTGGCTGGGAGCTGGTGGCTCATGCCTATAATACTAGTTGACCAGGAGGATGAGATCTGAGGATTGCAGTTCAATGCCAGCCTGGTAAAAACAGTCCCTGTGAGACTCTGATCTCCAATAAGCCACTCAAAAACTGGAAGTGGCACTTTGACGCAAGTGGTAGAGTGCTAGCCTTGAGCACAAAGAGGCTCAGGGACAATGCCTAAACCCTCATTCAAGCCCCAAAACTGACAGACAAAAACAAACAAACAAACAAACAAACAAACAAACAAAAACAACTTTCTGGACAAATAACAATGATAAAACTTGGTAGAGCTTTATTGAGTAGAGCAAGCAGACAAGCAGGCATGCAAACAAGGCAGAGGTAACACTCTAACAGAGTGTGAGTGCTCAAAGGAAGAGACAGAGAGTTCTTTGACATCAAGGTTATTTATGTGATCATAAAGTAAGGAGGCCAGGTTTGGCCTGAAATATATTGGCCACATGGTGGATTGTAGGGTTGAGCATCTTATTTTCATGCTGGGGGAAGGAAATGTCCCCGCCTCCCAGGTGATGGGCATGCCCAGATCCCTGGTGGCAGGGGCTGGCACTTGGCTGAATCTGTTGGTCCCTTGCCTGGGATTGGGAATTTCCTGCGGACCTGCCCCCTGCTCAGACCTTATTTAGGCTGGGACCAGCATAGATGTTTTGCCTTGTGTATCTCCCTGATCTTTTCCTGTCTCCTGACTCTCTCTGGTCATCATGGTGTCCCAGTTCAGCTCTCCATTGGAGCCAAATTGGTTTGTTTGTATTGGTTTTGTTCTTTCTTTCCTCTGCCCTGTTTACTAACTGTGATATGTGTATTTGGGGGCTGCAGGCCTTTGTTACAATAGGCAGCCTGCAGAACTCTATTGTAATAAAGACTCCAATATTCCATTTTCCAAAATGTGGTTTCTGGGAGAATTCATCCTACAACAGGAAGAGCAAAGGGTATGATGTAAAGTTATGCAAAGATAGGTATTTATCTTTGGTCTTAATCACTTTTGGTATCATTATACTTTCTAAATTCTGGGTCTTTTTTACCACTCCTTTTTTTTTAATGTCTTTGATTCCCTGTTAAATATCTTCTTGGCATTTCTCTGAGTATGGAATGTACCCTGCCACCAAACAGATACTTATTCTTGAGGTAATGAATGCATCCTGTTGTTTCTCTTTGAAGCCAAGATGGTACTTCTATGTTTCTAAATGATTGGTTTGGTTCTGAGTTGCCTTCACCAGGCCTCCTTTTTCCTTTTCTATCTTGTCTCATTCTTGTCACAAGTCATAATCCTAGTTCAGTGATTCAATATTCTCATTATTAACATTAGAAAATAATGCCAAATGCTAGCGTCTCATTGGAACTGTTGGCTAATCAGCAATATTCAACTATTAAGAACTGCAATGTTCCCTTAAATTAAATTGAACTCAGAAATTCTATGTGCTTTCCATCAAATCCTACAATTCTACTCAAAGATTACAATGAAGAGATTACTTTTTTGCTCTTTTTTAAATCTTTGGAGCTATCACTAAAACTTAGGTCCTTTGTAGATATCTCCTTATGAGCTAGAATTACTGTCAGTTATTAGTATGAACAGTCTTCATACCTGTACTCCAGTTTGACAACTATGAATATGTTTTTGTTATCCATTGCATATTCACTTGGTGTTTTTACATCCTAAGTGTCTTTTCTCCTAACTACCTCCTGCAGTTTCTATGGTTACATGCTCATTCCCTTTCTATTTTTGCCTTAAGAGGCCATACTGTTGCACATGGAAACAAAAGCCAGGGACAAGTTACTTAGCCACAGTGCTCCTTCTTTGAACGTTTTAAACTCAGTAATCCTTAGAACAAAGTCATGTTAAAATTATTATTACATACAATCCACTTACACAGAGGAGTCACACAAATTTTCCTCTCTTTCTACTTCAACCTTCTGTGGCCAGCCCTGTTTTGTCCCTAGGTTTTTATCTCTCACATAAAACATTTGTAGAAAAAAAAAAGTTCTTCCAAAACCATTACTTGAAACTATTGGCTGCTAGACAAAATTATGCACTAAATCTTGTGTAATAATGACAATGAGTAACAAAAATGAGCCACGTCAGAGTGATAAGACATCTTTCAACAAGGCCTAACCACCAATAAGAGCTGGGGTCATTAAGGAAAGGAGATAAAAATATCCTTCACAATTATGTAAAAGCTACTGGAGGTTAGATGTGTCAGATTCACAATAACATGTTTTTGATAAATTTGCATATCACCATGGATGGATAAGTTATCTGTGGGGAAATCTGTGGGGAACACAGGCAGCAAAGATGGCCCTGAGAGGAAGTTGAGTGGGCAGAGCCGATTTGTTTAGGTTCAGTGTGTAAACAACTCATGATAGCTTAGGTGCATGATGAGGTGTGGCCTTTACAGTGATTGGTTGGTTCCATTTCCTCCCCTCCCAGGCAGTCTTTTGCTTTAAAAGGGGGATGCTCCATGTTAATAAACCAGTTCCTGCTTGGTTTGACTCCCCGCTGCTGCTGCTTCTGATTGTCTGATTGTCTCCCGGGCTAAGGGAGGCTGGGGAATGGGGCAGGCGGCTGCACTTAGTCGCACTTACCTTTCCTCGGACCCCATCTGTCCAAAGAAGGACGAAGACCCAACAGTTGTCAGTTAATTATGATTATTTTTTTAAAGAGCTGGGGTTTGATGTCAGGTACTTATGTTTGTAGCCCAGCCCTCTGCTGCTTGAGCCCTTTTTGCTTTAGTTATTTTGGGGATGCCATCTGGGTTTTACTCCCCATGCTGGCCTAAATTACAATTCTCCTATTTACTCTTCCCATGGAACTGAGATAATAGGTGTGCATAATCATGCCTAGCTTTTATTAGTTTCAGAAAAGGTCTTGTGAGCTTTTTGCCTTGACTGACCTCAAACCACAATCCTCCTCTTCTCAGCTCCTGGAGTATAACTATAGACAAAGGCCACTTTACCAGGCATTAAGCTGTGAATTGCACAAGAAAGTTGTTTTCCCAAAATAGCTGCCATTCCCTCAATCTTAGTGACAAAATTTTAAGTATGTGTGTGTGTTTGAGAGAGAGAAAGAGACAGAGAGGGAGAGAGAGAGAGAGAGAAGAGAAAGAGGAGAGAGAGAGAGTCATATGTGTATATAAATGGTAAAAGGCTTTGTGGTGGCATACCCCTATAATCAATCCCAGACCTGAGAAGGCTGAGGCTGGAGGACCACCAAGTTCCAGGATAACCTAGGCTATATTGTGACACCCTATTTCAAAACAATAAATAAACACACAAAAAATCAAGCATTTGTCTTGGGCATTCTTTTTTCTACAGGAATAGACTAATGTACATTTCTAATTACTGACCTATTGTTATTTCTGATCTGCAAAATAATAATATCTGCGTTTTCCTTGTAACACTGTTCTAATTCACATATTTCATAATTGTGTTGCTTTCAAGTTCATTTTTTATCATACTTCATACATCATGCACTGGTATTTTTTAGCTTATTGTAAATCAAAAGAAACTATCTCCACAGTTATACTGTATTGAAACTATTATTTTAATATGTAAATGCTAAAATATATGTATATTTGTAACTTTTAGTGCAAATAGCTTGAGAAATATAGTGGTAATATATAATAGACTTTACAATGGATGGTTGTAAAATTCTTTGTAATGAAAGTTATTGGTATTTAGTTACTAATAATTAGGAAAATTGAGTAAAAATAGACAACAAATATACTAAAAAATAAAGGTTTATGGTTAATATATTTATAAGAGTGATTGACATCTATTAGACTGACACAAGTAATAATTCTTTGGGTAGACAAATGGAGAGAGGAAGAGTGGATGAATAATATTCAATATATATGTATAGGTAAGTATATATATGTATGAAAATACACATGCACATAGACATATACATGCTTCTATGCACATATACATATATACACATACATATATACAGTTGTATATATGCATATTTATATATACACACATATATTTACATAATTGAATATGGCAAATTGAGGAGATAGGTGGGGCTGGGAGAGGCAGAGAGAAATGATAAAAAGGATGATAATTGATTGAGATGCATTGTACTCACAAACTGACCTATAGAATTAAAATGTCTTTACAACTACTTAAGGATAATAAAAATAATAATTATTTTCACATTCTTATAAATCTTTCTGACCGGTAATAAAGTGAAGATAAAGCAGAAAAATCTAATGAAGTCAATGTAGTATAGCTCCCAGTAAGATTTCATAGGAAACACTGAGAAAAGCATGCCAAATTTATAAATTATTCTTTGTTCACAATAGTGGCTGAATCTGTTGGAAACTTGTAATAAAAGAGATAATAATTTCTGATTATAATGTGTTCTCTTCTGGAAGTATATTTCATATGATCAAATGAGTGATGGTCTCTGCATATTGAACTCCTAAGTTTTTTTTTTCTAATTCAACAGTTAGCTAAGAAATCTGTTGAAATTCCTTTTCAAATCATTGTCTGAAAATATATTGTATTAGTAAATGTTCAGCAATGTATAAATTGACTTATTAGCGTATCTAGAGAAGCTTTGCCTCACATTCTCCTAGTCATAGATTCGAGAATCTCAGGGCTTCAAAGATTCATGCAACAGCTTCACTTCAGAGTGAACTCTGAAATGCAGAGATTTCCTACTGTGTTGCTGAGCAACACCATCTAGATTTGTTCAAGTCCTTTCTAAAACCTTCTTCCCTTGGAGTTGAATTGCCTCTCTTTCTTCTCAATGGTATCTTTTCTTCAAAACTGTAACCTTTATCTGGTCTCATGCTGAACAAGTCTTCTCATTGCAAATCTGTCTGTGTCACCCAGATAAAACCTGCATGAGTTACTACATCTGAACAGTTACAACTTAATCCTGTTTATCACAGATCCTTCAAATCCATGCCAGTATTTTCTATTGAATGATTGTAGAACATAGCCATACTTTATAGAAAGCAAGCATAAAATTTAAAATCACTAGGCACCTGTAGCAGTATATATGAGGTAGAAATCAGCACAAAATGGGGCTGGAGAGTTGGACAATGCCAGATATTTAGGACTTTGCATCCCACCATGGATTGTGACTCCAAGTGTAACAGAAGACATGAAGCGTTTTATGTATTCTCATTATAGCTATTTAATGATAAAATATAAGAAGCAAGATTATTTTGTTTATGTTTATATCTAACTGAACTTAGTAACAGCATGCTTTCAACAATGACTGTAGGATTAAGCTTTCAGTTTCTCTAATCAAACTTTTCTGTAGGTTTGATGATATGAGAATGGAATTAGGAAAGGTAGACTGGAATCAAGAAGGTCCATAGACTGCAGCATCACACAGAGGGTGAGGCTCTCTTGGACTAGAGGACCACAGGCTAGAGACACATGTGCAGACAGAAACAACAAGTTTCCAGTTAGTTCAGAAGATATATCTGATAAGGAAGTTTCTGACCTGAGAAACTGTGTGGGTGGTGTTCAGAAGTAGGAAAAAATGTGGGAGTGAGATGCTTTGGCTAGTTCTATTTTGAAAGTGTTAAGGTTATAATACATTAAAAACACTCAAGTGGTAGAAAGTATAAAGGAGTCAATTAAATAGAAGAACATTCACAAAGATAAGAGAAATGCAAAATTAAAGTTTTAAGTGGATAAATAGGTGGGTACAGCATAAAAATTAGTCATGATCAGACTGAGAAAGTATTTGGTTGTAAGACTTCAACTGGAAGAAAGTGAGAAGTGACTAAAAGTTTTGTATAGGTGTTACCTTATACAATTAGTCATCAATGACTGTTCATGATGGAAGCCTGAATAAACTGAGTAGGCAAAGTGAGAAGAAATCAATTCTTCACTATATTACCATGCATTAAAAATTATATATATACATATATATATGTATATGTATGGTAGAGTGCTTGCCTCGCAAGTTCAATTCCTCAGTACCACATAAGCAGAAAAAGCTGGAAGTGGTGTTGTGGCTCAAGTGGTAGAGCACTAGACTTGACAGTGCCCAGGCTCCATGACCAAAAAAAAAATTATAAGAAAAACTTTTCAATTCCTACATGAGGAAAGTAAAATGTAAGTGGCTGCTGAGTGCAGCATGAAAGTTTGGGAAAGAAATTTACTAAAAAGTTGGTAATGTATAAACATCATATTTGTCTTGGAAATATCAATTCAAAGATTTATATTGTGAAGATAAAAGCTTCATAGAATTCCTACCAACAAATCTTGCACAAAATCCAGTTAGAATTCTTTAAGTAGTAAAACCAAAGTAAGTGTTTTAGTGGATTCTAGCATGTTCATAGAGAAGAAATTGCCATGAACAAATTGTTGAGTAGAATTGCATATTATATATAACTTATTGTCAATCCTGAACTCTGAAAAAGGCATTGAAAATGATACAGTAAGTTTAACCCTGAGAAATACACATGCGAAATAAGGTGATGAGATTAGTGATCCCTTTTTTTTCCTTTCTTAAGTTTTACTGATCAAGGATAATTAGTATACCTATCATCCTAAATTTTTGCCATTTCTTTGTAGATAAGCTAGTTACTCTAACTTGAACATTAACTGATGTTTATATGTGTCAAAACACATTGTAGATGGCTCACCATTGTAATCACAGCTATTCAGGAGGCCGAGATCTAGAGAATGTATGAACAGACTATTCAAGATGATCATGACTCCATGAAAAGAATGAGCTTATATACCATGAGCATTGAAAAATGAGAAGTAATAGGTAAAATCTTAGAAAATATGTTAAACAAAGTAGTAGTAGTAAGTTCTCATAACCATGAAAAAGATAAGGCCATCCAAATAAAGCAAGCACTTAACAATACCAAAGAGAAGAAACTCTCCAAGTCACAGTGCAGTTGAAGTATTAAATATACTTAATTGGTAAAGATTATTGAAGCTTCAAGGGAGAAGCACTGAGTGAAAAGTTTCTTAGTAGAAACTAAAATCCAATAGAATATAAAATGGTGTATTTTATTTTGTGAAGACAATATTTTTAATGGCTAAGAAGAGGTAACAATATTTGCAACATGGATAACATTTAGAGTATAGATACAGTCATGTTCTGTATGCAATAGTGAGGAATTATATTGAGAATTGAGCATTGAGATGTGGTAAAAGAGAAAGACCTTAGCCAAAAATGGAAGGAAGAAGTGAGAGAGGGAGGAAATGAGAGGGGGGAAGAGAGAGAGGGGGAGGAGGGAGAGAAGGAGGGAGGGGTGTGTGAGAGGGGAGAGAAAGCATGCTCAAAATTGAGAGATTGAATGAGAGGGAATAAAACAGAAAATTTAATCCTTTCTGGGCTTCAATTCAGTTCCATTGGTCCTCAGGTCTATTCTTGTGCCAATACCTAGCTGTTTTTATTACTGTGTCTTTGTAATAGAGTTTAAAGCTTGGTATTGATATTCTTCCAACACTGTTCTGTCTGCTAAAGATTATTTTTACTATTTGAGGTCTTTTATTAATCCATATGAGTTTTTAGATTGTTTTCTTCACATCAATGAAGAATGTCACTGAGACTTTGATAGGTCTTTGATAGGTCTTGCAATAAATTTTTAAATAGCTTTGGGCAGTATTGACATTTTCATAACGTCAATCCTTCCAGTCCAGGAGCATGGAAGGTTTTACCATTTCCTTAAATGTGCTTTAATTTCTTTATCTGGGTTTTTAAAATTTCCGTAACAAGGATCCTTCATGTGTTTCATTATTTTAATTTCTAAGTATTTATTTATTTGTTTATTTTAATTTCTTTTTTAATTTGTTTATTTATTTTGAGGCTATTAAAATTGAGTTGTTTTCCCGATTTCAGCTTTGTTCTTCTAATTGTTGTCATACAGACAAACTATTGATTTTTGTGGGTTGACTATCCTGGCTACTTTGAAAAATTTTGGATCAGCTCAAGTAACTTAGAGGAGGAATTTATAGGATTATTTAAATAAGAGGTCATGTCATCTACAAAGAGGGATCATTTTACTTTGTTCCCGATTTGGATCCCCTTTATTTTTTTTTCTTGCCTTATTTCTATTGCTAGGATTTATGGTACTATATTAAAGAGGAGTGGGGAGAGTGGACATCCTTGTCTCATTCTTAATTTTATAGGTAATGGTTTTAAATTTTCAATATTAAGTTCAATCCTGGCTGCATGCTGGCGGGGTTGTGGCCAAAGGGAATGTTACTATACTCTTGATGGGAATGTAAACTTGTTCAATTGCTGTGGAAAGCAGATGACAGTTCCTCAAAAGAATAAACCTAGATCTTGCCTATGACCCAGAAATTCCACTCTTGGGATCACAAACAAGGCCCCACTAAAATTACCAAAACAACAATGTTCCCTGCAGCATTTTTCACCATAGCCACAGTATGGAATCAACCCAGACTTCCCTTCGTGGATGAAGGGATCAAGAAAATGTGATATATAAACATAATGGAATTTTACTTATCCATGAGAAAGAATGGTGTTATACTATTCACAAGGAAATGGAAAGACTTGGAAAAATTATATTAAGTGAAGTAAGCCAAACCCAGAGAAACATTTCATGGTTTCCCTCATTTGTTGTAACTAGAATATACCTATAAATCTATAAGTAGATACACTGGATGGCAAAAGAAAAAAAATACACTTTGATATGATAAATTACACATAAATTTAAACATTCACACAGTGAGATCAAGGGAGGATATTCTTAGGAGAGGATATCAAAGGCTCAATACCTATATGCATCAAATTATATAAACTGATGTTTATCAAAATGAGCTCCAAGAAATGAAAACAAGAGGGTTTTGGTTATTTTTCTTTTTGTTTTTTTTTCTCTACTTTTTTTTTTTTTTTTTGCTGTTTTTGTTTTCTGAACTTTTTGTCTTGCACATAAGTTTATCTGTTTCGGGGAGGGTAAGTGGGAGTAAAGAAATGGCTGGAAAAACAGTGAACAAGTTCAGCAGTGATACTCACTTGAAAATGATTTATATAACTTGGGGGGTGGGGTTGGGAAAGAAAAACTGGGAGAAAAAGAGGGAGGGGTTGACATTGTTCATAAAGAAATGTACTCATTACCTGACTTATGTAACTGTAACTCCTCTGATCATCACCTATAGAATAATAAAAAGGAAAACTGAAAATTTAGTCCTTATGATCTTGACTCACCTATGGAGTGATTAATTGCATAGAAAAGACTAAGACAGATGAAATGATTTACTGGATCATAAAATTTCTTTAATTATAAACAGCTACTGTCTTGTCACTAAAAATTCTCATACATGAGTGTACTAGCTAGTCTTTTTTCTTACATTGAGGCATTGTTTCTTTTGCATACCACCCTTCTATTAGGTCTTTGCATTTTATCAATTTAGTTTTATCATTTAGTTTAGAAAGGTAAACTTTCTTCTAGAATCTTCCATGACCTCTCAATTCTTGGTTTATACTGTATCTTTCAGGTACACTGTATATATACCACCGAAATATAGTTCCAAACTTTGTTCTATTGCATATTTCTGAATCTAGGTCATACTTCTGTAAAAGCAGTAAACATTGTTTCTCATTTTACCTGTGCCTAATGCAGAAAGGGACATAATTTCCGCTTAATTTGTAGGCCAAATAAACTAGTGTTTAAATAAATTTTGAAATAATTATTTAACTTAATTATATATTTCCAATTTTGCATTTAAATAGTATTACTGATTACTACTTGTTTTTGATCACTTTTGGTTATCATTAGAGCTAAGCACAATTAATCATTGCCTTGAAGCTATTCACAGAGTTTGATAAATGTGTGGGTACAAAGAAGCAAAAGTAGAAAAGTTTAGAGAGATTACAAAGACATTAGAAAGAAAAGATACAGGAACTTTTAAATAAAAAGACATAAGAATGAATTTGAGGAAAACTGTAGAGGATGCCAAGAAAAATTCGAAAGCAGAGTAAAATACATAATCATAGGAGAAACTGATTAACAAGAGGCTAATGAGGTTGGCAAAGAACATTGACAATACTGCTGTCTGTCTCCTTGATGTTCAAAAACCAAACAACTGCTTTATCATTATTAAGATACCCAGAAGGCCTGCTTCATTTCAGATTTAGAAATATCTTGAAATTAAGACTGAATAAATTATTCTGTACATTTTCCCCATCAAGATGAATTAGATTTCACTGTTTATTTCAGTAGGTATAATTTATAATTAAAGCCCTAAAGGTGGAAAATATCTCAGACATGAAGAAAATGAACATCTATTAATAGTTCTTTAATTTTCAAAGACTTCATGCAGAATGAGATAGCCTTGCTGAACGTATTTAATGAGAGATGGATAATTCTGCCTATTATAGCCTATGATGTGCTATGAACGTTTACCTGTCTCTCTGGAGAAAAAGGAGATGAGCCCCTTGTAGTATTTGTCAATTTTTCTGGTATAAATTTTACCCTTATGAGCAATTTTACAATTCTAGGTTGTAGTTATACCATGTGGATTTGGGGAGATATCAGCATAATCCTTAAGACAAATAAGGATTACTCACTGTCTGATTATTAATAAGTATAAAATAGTGGTAATTACTACACCAGATTCAAGTTGTCAATAATTCAATCACCAGTGTCATAAGTTCAATTTAAAAAGTAGTCTAATTTGTTTCTGAGTTTGATTGCTGGTTCTTCAGATAAAGGCTAAGATGTAAGGTTGATTCTGACATGGTGAGAGCCAAGGTATGCCATCTTTTGCTACCCTCCTTATGATTGCGATCCAATCTTGAGCCTTTAAAGAGGAGAGAATCTCTGTATTCAAGAAGTTATGATCTGGTAAGGGAGACAGTTGCATACAGAAAAGTATTAAAATGAAACTATATATGCTGGAATGAGGAAAAGTTATCAACCAGAAGTTGCTAGTTTTCCTTTTTAAAATATATTTTAATATCTTAAACATTGATTATACATTGCTTGTGACATTATTCATATTTACTAAAACCATCCACTTGTGATGATATACACTTACATAACATTTGGAAAGGCCAATCGTTTTACTATTTGCTACAATAACTCAGAAAGAATTCTTATTACTATTATAAAAAGGCCTATTATAAAAAGTAATTACTGTAACTTTTTGGAGTCATATTTTCTGATTTGAAAACTTGATTTCCTTAGTTTGGAATACCTACCAGTAAGGGTAGACCAGAGTGGTATAATAAAACATGAGATAATAAGTTATTTCCAAAACATCTTACTGTTCTCTCACTATTTTAGGTTAGAATTTCCTTTACTTATTTAGTACTGGCTTCTTTTGTTTGAATTGGACATGATGACTGATGCTTGATATAGCTAATACCTTAGTAATTTTAGTATGTTACAATATTTTACTTAAGGATACATAACCTTTAAAATAGTTATATAAAAATGATCATTTCTACTGTAAGAATTAGGAAAGATACATAGAGCTGTCATTGATACTGCTGAAGGGAGGTAAAGGAAATCACACACGGGAGCCATGATGACCTGAAAAAGCATGTCACACTTGGGAATGGGCAACAGTGAATGGTAAATGTATACAGTACCTATGTCAAGGCCAACTTAGAAAGGATTAGAATGACACGTTTCAGAATAGACAGTGATGAAAAGGCATGAGTTCGTTTGCAGTAGGGAAATGCCGAGTCTGGCTTGTTCTAGACAAACTATTTGCTATGATGAATACGGGAAAGGGATCCAGAGGGAAACAATTTTTAGAGGGAAAGGGGAACCCTGAGTTTGATTGGTTGGACTAGTTCTGGAGAATAGGAAGAACTCATGAACTGATATAAAATTATCTCTTGATATGGAAGTATTTAACTTTGTTTATACAGATCAATATGAGAACTGGATTTTCTTATGTATTTCATGTGAATTAATTAAATTTGTTTTCAGAAGTTCTAATAAGTTTGTTGTATCTAAAACAAAAACTACTATTTTTAATCATGTATTTTGAAAAAGTCTTTGCCAACATGGTAGTTTCCTATATCACCATAAACAAATTTCTTTTGGAAGAAAACATACAATTTTTTACCAGGTTTGAAAGATTATGTATCTGTTGGTCTGTTTGTCTCTCTACCTATATATCTATCTCCCACTCTTTCTATCCATCTATCTATCATCTATTCATCATCTACTTAGGTATCACACATCTCTCTCTATATATAAATGATCTGGATAGAAATTTATTGCTATATTCAAAAGGAAAAATAATTTTATAATACTCTTTTTTTCACACTTTCAAGTGAAAAAAACCTGTATTTTCTGAAACAAATAAAAGTGTTACTTTGTTTAAGTTGAAAGGCCAGAGAAATAAGACTCTCCATTTGATTATCAATGGTGGTTACATGTAGGAGAAAAATTATTGAAATGAAAATACTTTAAAAAGATTATTAATGTAATTGATCATTTGGTTAAAATCATTAGTTGATAGTCTTCAGGTACAGATTGATGGAGGATCTGGCTCCATCAGCCATTCACTGTGAACAGAGGAATATTTATATGGATTGAGTTAATTATCCCATAATTGTGAACTAACATGGTTTATAGGATATGATTATCATTAATGTTATGAAGCATCCATATGTTCCATTCCTCAAGCTGGACACATGATTTAATGATGTAGCTTCTATAAAATGGTAGCCAGGTAAAATAGTAACCAGCAAAGAAAATAAGAATGTCTCCTACACTTAGCTCAGATATTTTGGACATCATAGTTTGTTGGAAATATCTTTTCCTTTTCTCTGTTTCCCTTAGTGATGGCTTCAGACTCAGCTCTCAAATAGTGGCAAGACAGCCACGAGTTTCACAGGGCTAAAATCTTTTTTTTCTCTCTCTCTTTTGTCAGTCATGGGGCTTGAACTCTGGTCCTGCACACTGTCCCTCAGCTCTTCAGCTCAAGTCTAATGCTCTACCACTTGAGTCATAGCACCACTTATGGTTTTCTGGTGGTTTACTGGAGATAAGAGTCTCATGAAATTTCCTGACTGGACTGGCTTTGAACCATGATCCTCAGATCTCAGCCTCCTGAGTAGCTAGTATTACAGGTGTAAGCCACCAGCACCTCGTGGGTTTTTGTTGTTGTTGTTTGTTTCTTTTCTTTTCTTTTTAACCAATGAAAGCAGGAATTCATTTTTACCTCAGTAACTCAAACAAATCTTAGGTGAGTCTCCATTGAGTCATTCACCTATCCTTGAAACTGATTTTTCGGACAAAGATATGATTGACCAAGGGCATATCCTATTCTTGGAGATATTAATTGAAGTCAGCTGTATCCAAACTCTATGGCCTTAGAATGAGAGGGTAAGAAATTTTCCAAATATAAACTATGATATAATTTAAGAAAGAAAATGATTGACTAGCAAAATTTAAAAACTGATGCTTGTTTTTTAAAGAATCCATTTAATTATTTTATGTGAACATAATTCAAATAATATGTTTAAGTGCTGTGGAAAAACAAAACTATTCCTTACTATATTGGTCTGCCTAATCATTTTTAATGTATTATATTCTTATAGCTTATAAACATTATATAGTTGATTTTTATCATTCTAGAGGCTGAAAAGTCCTAATTCAGACTGTCTAATTAGGCAGTCTTCATCCTGGCTCATAGACTATGTCTCCTTGTGCCATCTCATAGTGAAAGGGCCAGTTGTCTTTCTGGATTCTCTTGTATAAGGAGTCTAATCATGAAGCCTATTTTCCGATGACAAAGACCTAACAACTTCTCAGTATCTGCATCTTTTAATATAATCATCATCATCATCATCATCATCATCATGATGATGTTTGCAATTAGGATTTTAACATATGGATTTGGGAGTGGAAGTATGCAAGCATAAACATTGAAACATTCGACTTATGATTTGGTTTCCTTTTTACTTTTCTTTTTATTTTCTTTGCCAGTCCTGGGGCTTGTACTCAGGACCTTGGCAATGTCCGTAAGCCTCCTTGTGATCAAGAGTAATAGTCTACTACTTGAGCCAAAGTATCACTTTCAGCTTTTTCTGAGTAGTTTCTTAGAGATAAGAGTCTCACTGAATTTTCTGCACTGGCTGGCTTCAAACTGTGATCCTCTGATCTCAGCCTCCTGAGTAACTAGGATTACAGGCATGAGCTACTGGCACCCAGCTTGCATTTATGATTTGGATATTATAGAATATATAATCTGCAGAATCTTCAGAACACTACTATATCACCAGGAGATGAACCAAAAGCCACATGATGAATTTAAATTTCTATCTTATTCTTTTATAATTGTAATTATATAATTGCATATTATATGGTTGTTGTATATATATTTCTGTATGAAATATTCTACTTCTATTTTACTCATACTTGGAATTTAATGTAATTGACTTTGAAATAGTATTCTACCTTTTTAAAATACCCATCAAGAAGACCATAAAATTTATAAGACTGCAGTCATCTAAACATTGGTTTGAGTGGTTTTATTCACTTGATTTCTGGGGCCATTGGACATTTCCTTATACTTGAAAACATGCCTCAACATTATTTCTAATTCTATTAAATAATCCAAAGTTTAATCACCATTATATAGCATTTATGCAGTATTAATGAGCATGTCAGGAACAATGTTGGTGAACTAAGAAAAAATGGGCAGCCATCTGAGGGAAAACGTGATTTTTAAAAGCCTTTTTAATTCAAAATATTTTACAGGTTTAATGTTCCATGACATTTGACTATTTTACCTGCTTAGCACACAGATTGTATTAATCAATTTCTCATTTAGCATTTTACTTTTTGTAATAGCACCATCAACATACAATGTTCTTTTTGCCAAACTCATTTAAGGATAAAACTACTTTAAGTGAAACAAACAAATACTAGTTTCATGTTTAAACATGACTCATTCACATTATATTATTTATCTATTAATTATATTAATGAAGTTAGGATTTACATTAACAATAGCTATCTGGATTATTATTAATTCTGGCTTTCCAGTACTTCTGGATTGAGTCTAAAATTGAGTCTAAGAAGTTAAGGAAACTGTCCTTTGTAATGTGTTAAATTTCGAACCCTTAGAATCACAGGGTCAAGGACTACATAGTGTGAGGTGATTATATGACAGTTTTTCCAAAAGGCATCTCTTCTTTACATCATTTGACCCACTTCCTTTTAAGTAGACCTATTGATGATAGAACCCTCTTTATTCAAGGAGCACTTAGCTATGTATTGAATGTGCCTAAAAGATATAATAGAAAGTCAAATATGCTCTTGCTCCAGGAGCTCTTAAACTCTTAGTCTGAGGAATGAAGTGTGTGTGTGTGTGTGTGTGTGTGTGTGTGTGAGAGAGAGAGAGAGAGAGAGAGAGAGAGAGAGAGAGAGAGAGAGAGAGAGAGAGAGAGAGAGAGAGAGGGAGGGAGAGAGAGAGAGAGAGAGTTGGATCATAAAAAATAGGCACAATTGACCATAAGATAGAGATCGTTCTATTTTCCATTTAAAAATTACTAAAATTAGCAGATGACTAGGAGTAGGAAAGTATAAATGAAGAAATTATAAAAAGAAAATACTCTCTGGGGTTGGAGGCATGGCTCAGTTGGTAGAGTGCCAGCCAAAAAGCAAAGCACTGGGTACTCAGTTCAAGTCCTGGTCTTGCAACATGAAGGAAAAAATGCTGAAGAAAAATGGACAGAAAGCATAGATAAGTGGTGTTGTAAACACAAAAATAAAGTCCCATGCTTGCAAAATCTGCCAAGTCATATAGAACCAGTTATTATATAGACATAGTACAAGAAAAATAATTGAAACTGAAACATTTCTAAAAAATAATTAGTTTTGAATTTATTTTATTGGATGGGGAATTGTATTCCTTCAGAGCAGGGCATTTTCCAAAACTGAATGTTTCCTAAATGTAATTTCCTAAATATTCTAAAGGGAAAAATAAATACTTAATAGAGTGTTGCCCTTTAGTCATAACTGTAATCCTTTAAAATGCACAGGTATTTGATTTTCTTTACAATCACTGACTATTTTAGTGGTAGTATAAGAAACCTGCCCTGGGTTATTCTTAATGGTTTTATATGACATGATTGGCCATTGGTTTAGAAAATAAATTAAAAATCACAGGAACATTGTGGCTGTTTTCCAGCCCAGTTGGCTTTCAGGCATTATTCCAAAAGAAGCTGATTTCAAAGGTCTTTGAAGAGAGGAAGAAAAAAAATCTCCAAAGGAAGAACCTATTCTCATAGGTTAACAATAGTTAAGACCTCATAGTGGATATTCTGTACTTTTTAACTCTAACAGGAGCTAAATAGAGAGGGAGTGAAGAGACAAGGAAGAGATGGAGAAAAGGGAAAAGAGAGAGAAGGAAAGATGGAAAGACAGAAAGAGTGATCGAGAGGGGAAAAACAGAAGACAGGGAGATAGAGGGAAGGAGAGAGGTGAAGGTATTTTTCAGAGGGGCTAAAATTGTACTGGCTTTTTAAATTACTTGCAAGAGTGTTCTTTTCAATAATGCACTGGTATATTTTATCTGTTGCAAGCAGAATTTACACAATATGTTTGTTTTTTCCCCTCTGTGTATTGGAAAATAAATAAACAGTGTTTTAGGAGTCCTTTGTAGTATATATTATGGAGCTCGCCTGTGTTACAGATCTCTGTAGGATGAAACCTTTGGCAGTTGAGTTCTTGGCACTTATTCCTAGAATTTTCAGATCACTTTTCCATCCCTTCTACCTCAAATATAAACTTGAGACATCTAAGGATATCTATGAAAAATGGCAAAAAAAAAAATCAACCACTCACCTTTAAATGACATAAAGCTGGTTGGATAGAAATAGCTTGTGTTTTTGGAATCCTAATCTTTTCTCTTCAGTGAGGCCATAGGTAAATCTATGAGATGTTTTTCTCACCAAATAAGAGTACAAAAGAGAGGCAGTTCACAGAGACCATGTAAGGAAGGAATAAGGTAGGGCAGGTAAAGGATTTTATACTCTGAAATGGAGATAGACTAAAGTCCTTTCATCTTGGTTTCCTTTTGAATGAGACACCATCTGGAAACAAAGGTGATGATGCAGTCTAACTGATTATTCCCAGGTGAATTCAGACAACCCTAATCAATTGTCTCCTTCACAGACCCCAGAAAAGGTATCTCATGTAAAGATTATATGGCAGTGGTAAACAATGAACATTTCTTTGTGTGCCTCATGTAACTTCACACCGAGCAAAAACAGAACACAAAACACAACTTCTTAGCTTGAACAGCTTTTCTGTAGTAACTTCCATGGAAAAGTAAACTCAGTGCCATAAGAATGAACCAAGGGAGTTGAAGATAAATTTATATTTTATGAAATGAAGTCACTTTTAATAGTTATTTTCTAAAATCTAGGGTTTTTTTGGTGTATTCTCATGGGTTTGCTGCAAAATTTGTCAAGATGTGATATTGTTCTGAATGGATTTCTAAACTAGTAAGCATCTAATATAGTGCACATTTGATTACAGATTTCTAAAATATTTTCAAGAATAGGCATGAAAAGCAAAAATACATTGTATTAAACAATGAAAAACATTGAAAGGCTGATGTTGAAAACCATATGAATTGAATTCTGAATAAAATGAATACAAAGACACCATCAATCTGTAAGCAATTAATATATATGTATATGTCTATATAATACTACATAGTATGACTATATATTAACATATATGGTATCAGTGACAAAAATGAACTTTTTTCATAACAAACTTTCAATTATTTTTAGAATCATTAGAAACATTTTTCTAAATAACATAAATTTAAAATAAGGATTCATGGTAAAGTATTAGCTATGGCAGGTCATTGATTTAAAATTAGGCACTTTCATTTTTGTGATATATAAATTGGTATAATATGAGATTTTCCTCTGAGCACCAAAACTCGTGCTTTTAAAGTTGGCATTTTTCCACAACTGCTACAAAGAGGAGGAAATATTTTTTGAGACATAAACTGCAAAAATCTTGTAGAATGCAATTCTTCCAAAAGTATAGACCTGCTTACAATGCTTACAATGCATAATTTTTGGCATCTTGTGCTTAGATTCTGCTACCACATTTGGCTAAGTAGTTATCAGGGATATAATTGTGACACACCAAAGAAGGCAGCTTGGGATTTGCAACACATGTTGAGTTTACATTCAAGTGACCTGAATTCAAATCCCACCTTTGATTCTCAGTGTCTGCTCTTTTCTGTAAAATGGACCGGACATTGTAAGTTCACAAGGGAAGAAGCTGAAGGTTTTAAAAGCAAAACAAAACAAAACACAGCTATCTTACCCAGTGAGAAATATATCCTATCACCACCAACCCTGAAGGTATAATGCCATCCTGCTCACTCAGTGCTGTAGATTAATTTCAATGATTATTAAATGTTGAGTTTCCCACATGTAGTAAATGTACAGAACTTAACATCAACAGTAAAGATTTGGACATTTATACCAAATGAACTTGTTCCTGTACCAAATTATGTGTATAAGTATTTTCCTTCTTGCCCTGCTGATTTGTGTTTTGTGTTCTCATTTTCTCACATCTATTAAAGGAAAAAGGATGCATTCCAGAGCTTTAAGCATTAAGGGCACATCTCTTTTCAGCCTGCATTCTCTTAAGCTACATCTTCCACATTCGTGGATTTCAATTGTTCTGGCTCTCACTGTTTCTAATTTGGTCCTGAATAGGCATTTTGATTGAGTGCAACTTTAAGAATGTTTGCTTCTATTTAATATGTACTCCAAACAGAATGCTTTCCTGAAAGCCAGGAGTGACAGCCTTTGATAGCAGGGAAGGGTCATGTGGATGTTGGCTGTAAGAGAAAAACATTCAGGCTGGTCACCACCTAAGGAGCCCTTCCCTGCTGGGCAGAAGTCAATGACTGGGATACATACTGTGCTGCACACTCCTTGGCTTAGTTCTCTAGTATGCTGCAGCTTACCATGTATTGTCTAACTATTTTGAGCCTAGTGTGTGCAGACTATGAAAATGTTCTAAAAATCTTTAGAATTTTCACAATGGAGGCGTTATTTATTTTAATCATATCGCCATTGTCATTTAAAATCTTATGATTTTTCCCCAATGTGGGCGGATCATGGTACCAGTTATCGCTTGGCAAGTTATTGCTGAAATCTGTACTTAAATGATTCAGAAATAAAAAAGTATTATACACATGCCAGAATTTTCACTTAATAAACGTTTATCAAAGACCTTTTATGTGCTAGACATTCATCTATGTGATGAAAGATTCAGTCGCTTAAATCAATTGGATTATCAACTTTTAAAAATGGAATCCTATTGAAGCACTGACAGAGAGTTGGAATTTCGTGTTTTACTCATTAATAGCTAAATGTGAGTGAGTATGTAGATGCTTTAAAATTTTGTTTTACAAAAATGGTTCCTACATTAGCAGCATCCATTCAATGGATTTATTGGAAATACCTTATTAAACAGAACTTTTGGGGGGTGGTCCCAGCAACATGTACTTTAAAACACCCTCTCAGTGTTTTTTTTGAGATTCACTGTTTTATAGGATACCCATTATAGAGAGGAAGGTGTGGATGACCTGTTAGGGACAGTAGATAGGAGAGTTGAGTTTGAGCATCCAAGAAGAGAACAAAACAGCCAATATTTCCCCCATAGAGGGATGGGGCTTGTTAAGAACAATTCAATTAATAGGCTAGGAAAACCTAGATGTTAGCATCTGGATAGAGGGCATCCAGATGTAAAGAGGAAAGGAAAATGAAAGAAATGAAGGAAAAATCTACTGAAGACTGTGTCTTTATTCTGCTCAGAGATGCTAGCACAGTAGTGGACATAAGTACTATTTGTGTAAAATCCTGAAGCATCCTGTGTTTAATCCAGTTCACATTTGACAGATGCTTGGGTGTCATCTGGTCTCATGTATGTGTGACTTAGGGTCCCAGTTTTTATTGTTCCTACATTTTCTTCTGTTGTTGACTTGTCTCACTGAAGCTGTATCTGTAGCAATTCACAGGCTACAATTATAAAACCTAGGAAAACAGATACCTGCCAAAAAATAATTGTAACTTGGGAAATAGAACTATTTTTGTAGGTCTTCTGAAAAAGTGTTCGTGTATTTAGAATTTTTTCTTGTGAATGCTCAGAAAATAACCATTACCTATGATACTAACCATTGACCACACAAAATGTTTGCTCATTCAATTGTTAAAAAAAAAAAAAAGCCTGGCACCTCATGCCTGTAATCCTAGCTACTCAGGAGGCTGAGATCTGAGGATCACAGTTCAAAGCCTGCCTGAACAGGAAAGTCTGTGAAACTCTTATCTCCAATAAACCACGAGAAAACTGGAAGTGGCCCTGTAGCTCAAACGGTAGAGCCCTAGCTTTGAGCTGAAGAGCTGAGGGACAGTGCTCAGGCCCAGACTTCAAGCCCATGACCGACACAAACAAAACAAAACAAAAAGACCCTTCATTATATTTCTGCTTCTATTTGTTGTGCTTGTGTTGATAACATCTACCACATAGAAATTTTTTTTGTGAAATTCTCATTAACTATATTAGTGTCCACCATTAAGTTTAAATTTAGATTTCAAATGGAAAATAAACCAATCTTTTGTTTCATTCTTGATTACATATCTTATTCAGATTTCTTTGCAACAACAAAGACCCTCATAATCATTAATACATTCATCCCTTAATAACTTAGCAACTACACTTCCAAATTAAATAATGCGATGTTACATTAAATGAAAAAGCAATCATCATTCATTTGTAAATGAATGCACGTTAGGGACTCTAATGAGTGTTAATTAAATTATATATCATGAAATTAGGATTCTTTTTGAATTATATCACCAAAGTCTAGATAGAACAAATGGTTAGAAATAATAAATTTTCTTCAAAAGGAGTGTATACCATGTGCTTGAACAGAATAAACAAAATTAAGGCAGTGTGGGTATAAGAGAAATTGTTGAGGTAGCAACATAAATCTCTAATCCACAATAATTAAAAAAAGAATTAAAATATACAAATAATTGCATAGATAAATCCTATGCTAGGTTAGTCTGAGAAGTAAATGGAATTGCAAAGTGTATAAATTATCTTGTAGACCAATGTTAGAAGCATGGTGTATCTGAAATCTACATTCACATTTGACATTATTTCTTTTTTTTGGTCTGCTAACAAAATGAAAAGTTCAAGTTAGGTAATAGTGTGACTATACCAGTAGACAACTACTCACCTAATTATATCAAAAAATTACTAAATAGTCAATTGACATTTTCTTAGTATAGTACTTTCTAAGAATAATATATTTCCAAAGCCTAGCTGTCTGCTTCTCCCTATTGTAATACTTTGATTGGTTTCATGTACTTCATTTAACTCTATGCTCAAACATTACATTAAGGAGAGCTTTTCTCAAAGTGTATATATATATATATATATGCACGTGTGTATGTATAGATGATATACATTTATATATATGTATAGATGCATATGTACACCATCTATACATATAGCAGTACTATTTAGGATTATGCATAACAATTTCTGTCACTAGTTATAAATTTGTACTTCTATAAATATAGAGACTTGTGTTTAGAGACTTGTGTATATGCAAGTACTGGGGCTTGAACACACTTTCCTGCTTTTAGTTGGTCTTTTCACTCAAGGCTGGAATACACTACTTGAGTTGCACCTCTCTGTTGGTTCATTGGAATCAAGAGTCTCTTGTTTTTTTCTGTACAGGCTGGATTTGAACCATGATACTCAGGTCTTTGCATAAGAACTAGGATTATAGACATGAGCCACCATTGCCCAGCATGACTTGTTTTAATGTAATAATTTTGGCTTCAGAAAAGTGACAGGCACATAGTAGGTATTTAAAAATAGTTACTAAATCAAAACATGTCTGAATCGATGATTGCATGACATTTCTTGGGGAATTATATTCAATTGTCCTGGTTTATTCAGTAATTATACAAGAACACATGGCAGCTTATCAAAATCATGGGAAGAATTTCTAAGAAAATAGCAGAAGGAGTAGATGTGTTAGCAACAACTTTATGCAAATTTTTAGCACAATGCTTGGAATATAGACATAATAAACAGCAATTTTCTTTACCATATGCCCATAAAATTATTTGAATCAAAGCTGGAAAAAATTCCTACTGTGATGTAGTGCAGCATTATGATTCAGAAAAGAATTGAATAAAATGATATGAAGGACTAAGAAAATAAAATATACCGAGAACACTTGGATTTAAGAGATAAATTTGCATAGATTTAAGTAATAAATTTGCATTGAGTACAAGTAGGTGAAGGCACAACTGACATTAATTCATAAGGAAACAAATCCATCTCAGCCTAAATGTATAAACTTGAGTAAACCATAAGCTTCATAATAATTGTGTGATGAGGAAATTGTAAAACATAATTAAGTATTTGGCTTTGAAAAAAGCACTGTATAAAGTGATAATTATTCCATTATATACTGAATTAAATATGGCACGTCTGAAGTATACCTGTCAGCATATGGATTGATTCAATTAATTAATTAGTATTTATTGAATATATAGTATGGATTTAAGTAACGAGGATATGACAAGTAGCATTTCTGATTTTCTTCTGAAGAGGTGGATTTACTTACTTTTGTATCTTGTTTTATGAAAGTACTGGCAAGTTTGTATATACTTAGCAAGAATAAATATGAGGACAAATAAGATGAAATTAGCAAGGAAAGTTTACCTTAGGTATTCATATGTGATTTTTTTTCTTTTTCTGGGAGATTGAATAAATAGATTGTGTATTGTCTTGAAGTATAGAAATAATGCCAAAGATAAATTTAAATGTGCAACAACTTATATCTCTACAAATCTATATTAAGTATTTCTTAACATTATGCTTCTCAGAGTACCCATTCATCTATCTCTATATATTCATCTTTAAGAGTAGCTAAGAAATTCTTCATTAAAAGATAGGTGAAGACATTTGTAATTTTAAGAGAGAGAGAGAGAGAGAGAGAGAGAGAGAGAGAGAGAGAGAGAGAGAGAGAGAGAGAGAGAGAGAGAGAGAGAGAGAGAGAAGGGGAGGGAGAGAGAGAGAGAATATGAATTAAAATCTCTGGAGCAGATTCCAAAAGAGCCAGAGAAGTATGGTAAGTGGGTGGTTGTCAGAGTGTGTTCAGAATAGGAAATTTTAACATTTATGATCTTGAACTTAGAACATTCTGAATGATTTACAAGGGTTGCAGTGAGACTGTGTTTGCTGTTATATAAAGTTGAAGAGAATGAAGCAGAGTTCTGAAACTGAAAATGGTCAGGAAAGTTGAGAGTAGACCATAGAGCAAAAAAGTAGAAAAGGAAAATCTGTGAAGATTGTGACTTAGTTACTAATGATATTTTCCCCTGAAATGAGAGTAGATAAAGACTTGTTCATACCACTGCTTTTCAATCGAAAGATTGTAGCAGACTTTGTAACAATATTGCACACAGCTTTTTAAACCTATTTTTCTCTTTGGAAAAGTGGCGAATGGAGCAATTGACGATAGCAGCGGAATATCTCAGCTTCATGAACCAAATTTTCTTTTGAGGGAAGGGCAAATGGGGCAGATGAAACTGAGGATGATTTAAGTATATGCATGGTGTCCAAAGAATGCAGGTTTCTTAAAGTAAGGGAATGGGGAGGGGTGCTTTGTAAGGGAGGCTCAGTATATCTATGCATTTATGAAATGCAATAGACATGTCAAAATGGGCAGATTAAGTAAAGATGGAGAGAGCCTTTGCAATATTTCATAAGCTCTAAGTGATTAAATTATGGACATAACAGAGAAAATTGAAATCTAGATAATAATTAGCAATAAAAGGTTGCCAGAGGCAGCGATTTAATAGGAAGGCTCATATTGATGTATTCTATGTGCCTCTTAAAGGCTGTTGGGGGAAATTATTGATTGTTTTGCAATTGGAAGAGAATTACTCCTCTAATTCTATTGGTTATAATAATGTTTATTTGAGAAATGATAGTTTTGACTTAGAGGTACCTCTGTTTCCTGAAAGACCAGAAGAGCTAATAGAAATAATTTAGATTTTTTTTATTAGAACAGAAATAGCAAGAAAGCAGAGACTCCAAACAACTCCAATAGCTTTTAGTTAACAGGTAGGCAGGTTAAGCTACATATAAGACAGAAAAAGTTGTATCATTAAATCAAGCTAGTTGAAGAGTGGAATTTTCATATTGTAACTTAACAATTGTAGGATGGATTTATCTATAGATCCTCCTTGAACTGTGACCAAAAATAGACCAAAAACCCTGTAAAGAAAAGTATAAAAGAAGCAATCATACCTGGGTTTGAATCCAAGATCCATAACTTACTTTTGGGCAAGATATTTAACATGTTTATCACATTGTAAAATGGATTTCATAATCATATATAATAATAATCATGTTTTTCTTGAACAGTTATTAGTAAGAATTTGCCTGACACTTGTATGTATGTGGATGCATGTATGTGTGTATAAAATACATTTCTGGCATCTAAGGGACACTCTCTATAAAGACAGTGTTAATAATCAAACTGGAACAGACTTGAGTGATGTTTCATAAGGTTACCCATTGCTGTTAAATCATATTACTGTAGATCTTGGCAAGGTATAAGGCAAACAAATGGAGAACCTCTTGCTTAAGAATTTCCCCGGGGGCATTGTTTATCATAGCTGTTTTCTCTAAAGCACAAATAAGTGGAAGATTTACCTTATTTATCTGCTCTTACAAGATTGGCAAAAAGAATAGTATTTTAAAAGGCAGTTTATCTTCTTTTTACAGAAAATGTCTAAGTACTTTTGTTATCAGAGATTTTAAGTGCTGTAGTGGCTTGTTCTGAGACATTACAGTTCTCTCTCACAACTAAAATGACCTTTTCTCTAATTTGATTATTCTCAGACTCAGCTCCCGGTAACTGAATAATCCAATACCTCCATAAATACAACTGAATCATCTGCAGAATTTCCCTACCTCAAAGTCCAGCAATATCCACTCGTTTGGTTTTTTAACTACCTTATTTAAAATTGTTAGGGTAAGACTTGATTAGATTATGCCATCCTACTCATTAATAACTCAAAGCAACTTTTCTGTTTAAAACAACATTTTCTTCTTGATTTCTGCTCTCTTTTTTGGCTTAATCATTTCTGGAAATTTATAACTCAAAACCCACTTTGTATAGCAAAAGTTTGGGATAATATGAAATCTGGGGCGCTAACAGCACTAGGTTGAATAGATTCAGTTAAAAAACTCAAGTGAACACAATAACAGTTTTGGAGGTGATGGATATGTTCTGTACTTTGGTTGCTGTCATGGTTCCTGAAGTGTATATATATCTAAATGTAATGTTGAGATGCATACACTAAAGGGGAATGTTTTTGATATATCAATTAGGGCAAAATTATGTTTAAAACATCTCAAAAATTTAGGATGAGTGGAGTTCAACAGTTAGTTCCAAAACATTTTTAGGGGAAAATTCTAAAGCTTAAATTAAACATTGATCTGGAAGGGAAGCTTGGAGAAAGAATTAGACAAATGACAATATTAAGGTCCTTAGAAGAATCTAGAAGCTAAGCACCTGTGTCTTACACTTTTAATGTTAGCAACTGAGGAAGCTGAAATCTGAGTAGTATAGCTTGGAGCCAGCCCAGGCAGACAAATAATATTCAAGAGACTTTATTTATTAAGATAATAATTATTGTTATATAATGCCCATTTAAAGACAAACTCATACTATGAAGGTGATTTCCCATTGCAACTTATATTTCTCATCCTTTATAAATGATGATACTATTTAGAGAAGTATTGGAAAGGTCCAAGTTCTCAAAACTCAGTTGGAAAGAGAGGTAGAGATCTCCTGACTTAAATAACACCATACTCGGTATCCAAATCTTCCTGGAAATCTAAACTCCTCAAAATCTTTGTTACAAAGAACATAAGTAACAATTGTTGAACTAGCAATTAATATATATGTACATGCAAAGTACTAATTATATATGTAGATATAGATAGATAATTTTATATGTAGATATAGATGTGTTGATATAGATATACAGCCATATATAACTATCTCTCTTTCTCTCTCTATGTATATTGCTACATATCAGAACTAACAACCTAAGAAGGGTTACAATTCAGGTAAATAATAGTAAATGACTTGATACTTCTTCCCTGATGCTGTTTTAATTAAATGGCCCAAAGTGAAACTAGTAATTCCTGCTTAGTGCTGACATAGCTGCTACAATTCAGAGAGATATGTTCTGAATAAGTAATAAAATTCAAACCCATTAAATTCACATTGATCATCAACTATAAGCATAGCATACTGAATACAAAATAAGAAATTAATCTTTGTCTATAGCAATATTGTGAGGCAGAAATAAAAATCTTATAAAATTTAAAGTACAAAGGTTTATAAATGTAGGAGTAAATGATAATCAGAGCTTTTCTTGAATGTTTTACATATGTAAGAGTTCAATTGGCTATTATCTATTAATGACAGAGAGACTGGCCTTTATAAAATTATTATTTATTGGACACTATTTGTTAGAAATATATGTTAGATTCTAGTACTCCAGTCAAAGAAATAGGATCTTCTCTTGGGTACAAATGAATTAAGAGAGTATGTTCTCTAACTCAATAATATCTTCTAAGTGCTCGGCACCTGTGGCTCACGCCTGTAATCCTAGCTACTCGGCAGGCTGAGATCTGAGGATCGCAGTTTAAAGCCAGCCAGGGCAGGAAAGGCTGTGAGACTCTTACCTCCAATAAACCAGTTAGAAAACCGGAAGTGACGCTGTGGCTCAATTGGTAGAGCGCTAGCCTAGCTCAACATAGATAATTGTACTCATCAGATTCTCAAAATGGCCCTCATGACTCAGTAAATATTACAAATAATGAAGTCAGCCCATGTAAGGGGTTTAGAGAGGTGGAGGACAAAGCTGGTATTCCAGTGAGCTAAGAATGCATGTTCAGGGAGGAATTATTTCAAATCTGACTTGACTATAGACTTAATTGAAGGGGCAAATTGGAGAATAAAGAAATAACTTGTGAATACCTATGATAAAATCTTGACTTCTAAGAATTAGTAACTGAGAAATAAGTATTGATTAAATATATTAGTTGCACAAAGAATCATAATTTATTCCCCTTTTAATTTATCTAAGATTTTCATGAAGGGTCATAATGAAATAACCACAAAATTACATCATATTATAAGCAAAAGTCAGAACAACATAATGAATTCAATAACAACAACAAAATTATATTGCTAGAATCATAGGAGCTACAATTATGGGAACTGTGACTTAAAAAACCATGGCATTTTAAAAATACTAAATTCATTTTAACTACTTCAAATTTTCTTAACAATTATTTAAATATTCCCATTCAATTAGGACATTTTTTTTATTAAATTAAAATATGTGTTAAAATGAAACTTATTTTAATAAAAGTTTGTGGGGAATAAATGAATATTGGAATACATGTAATTTTTAGACTTAATATCTTTCAACATTTATTTCAAAGTAAGATTGAGCTTGCCAGAAAAATCAAATAAATTATGATTTATGTGATAATGATATTTTCCAATAGTGAATGTAGCTCACTACTGTTATTTTTAATTTAAAGTGTAGTAGAGATTAGAAAGAAGTGGGCATAATATGATCAGTAGTGTCAATATTTTTCCCTCTAGCTTGTTGTTCTTGAACTACAGCTAATTTAGGACAGAATAAAGATGTCTGTGAGATAGGGTGTTCCACAGTGGGATGAACTGCTGAGCATCTGAGGTGACAAGAGAATGTCATGATCACGCCTGAGGTCAGCATCACCACCAAGGTACATTTACCATGAACTTGAAGGTTATGTTTTTTCCAGAAATAGTGGTAGGTTCTTCACACATGTCTTCACCTGGTCTCTTGGGTATTTGTGAGACAATTGAACCAAAATCTGTAGCCAAAAATATCACAGAGTAAGCATTATTAAATATACCAACTCTCAGAGGGGATAAGAACATTTTTATTATCAGTCTTTGTACAGCTATAAGACCCTGCACATCTAACTATCTCAGAAAGTATTCATATAGACATCAGAATGATGATACAGATACAGATTTCCTTTGTAAAAAATGTTTTGTCATTGGGTAAAGGTAATTGTGAACATTTCCACTTTCTAGCAAATATAAAAAAGCAAATGATGCTTATTTCTGAAATATGGTCAACCATATTATATATGATGGGAAAAAATGTTAACTGCATTAGATGTGGTAGATCAGATGAAGAGAATTAGAGTTTAACTTGTGAATATTAAAGCTGATAAACCAAACCTTGGTAAAATTCAAGAAATGTATTTGAGCAAGGCTCAAATGTGATCCTAGCTGATTCGGTGGTTGAGATCTTAAGTTTTTAGCTTAAAGTCAGCCTGGACAAACAAAGTTGAAAGATTCTTATCTCTAATTAATCAGCAAAATTAAGCTGAAAATGGAGTTGAGGCTCAAGAGCAAAAAAGCTAACCAATACCACAAGGCCCTGAATTCAAGTTCCAATATTGGAACACATACACACACACACACACAAACACACACGGTGAATTTTAGTTCATGAAAACAACTACTTCAAAAGTATCATAGCAGGAAATGGATAATAAACCTGGAGATAATTTTCATAAGAGCATTAAACAAAAATTAAATACAAGTTCCTGGACATGGAGAAGAAACAGAGCAACAATGGAAAAAAAAAAGAGTTGTTTATAAAATAGTGGTAAGGAAGCCCTTGGCAAAATATATATTATTCACTGCAATTTAAAAAAAAAGTGTTTAACTCTCTGTAGTTGGAATGGAAAATTATGCCGAATAGCAAAATGAAGACTGTTGGGAAGACTTCAATATTAGGAGTGGTGGAAAAATGACACTACCTTCCTAGAGTTTTAGCCATGATTTACTCTTAGGAATGCTGCAGGTTCTTGGGCTTAAGGTAAAATAGATACTTTTGTTATAATGAAAGAAAAATGTATTTCCTTAGGAATTAAACACATGTACTCTTCATTCTAGCAACGTCCTCCTTAACTAGATTCCAAAGAATAATGTACTCTTCAGGTGCAAAGTGAAATCATCTCAGTAATGGAAAGGGATCAGTCACTGGAAGCAGCAAGGAGAGGTCTAAGGTTATGGATGTCAGTGCTCTGCCATGAATGAAGAAATGACAAAATTTGTTTCTATACTTTGCAAGAACACATGCAATGTATTAGCAGTTCAAGTTTAAGATTAATACTTATATAAATATATGCATACTGTATATTACCAAATATTTTTATGTTGCTAGGAGAGCAAAATTAGAAAGATTTGGATTAAAAGGTATGGTGGGGAAAGTTTGGTGGTATTTAAGGCAGCAATTAACCAGCATTCTTAATTGTGAGAATTTGGTCACTACCAATGCTTCCCTAAATATTAGGTTTCTCATTTTTTAAATTTGTTTTTAATATATATTTTATCATAAAGATACTGTACAGACTTATGGCTATATAAGATGATATTAAGCGAAATAACCCCCAAGATAGGGATACAAATGTTTTCTTTCTTGCTATTGTTTTTAACATATTTAAAATTTACTATGTATGTTCTTCCCCTATGGTATAACCCATGTTTTCACTGTATTTGATGTTGGTGGCTTGAATCTTGTGTATACAATTTTTTTCTAATTTGGGGAGCAGAAGGGAGATAACAAAATGCTTAAATAGAGATACAGGATGACCCATTGTATCAATGAGATGTACAAGACACTATATTGAAAATGAACTTTACAACTTTGTGTGTGTGTGTGTGTGTGTATGTGAGGAGGAGTTGGGGAGGTGCGCAGGAAAGGGATGGTAGGGGAAAAACAAAGGAGGGGGTAACAATGCTCAACATGAACTCATTACCGTACTCATGTAATCGTAGCCCCTCTATAGCTTTTGACCTTTTCTGCTTGTTCTAGACATATCAGAATGACAATAGGGCAAACTTTTAAAGTATGAGTTAGCTATATTTCCCATACAGTAAACATTAACTTTGTAGCAATACACATTATTTAATAAATGAAAACATACTTAAATTCAGGTTGTTGGGGATTTTTGCTGCTCAATTTATTTGAATAATTTCAATGGAAATTCCTTATTGGATATATACTTTAAAAATATTTTCCCAGTCTATAGACTCTCTCTTTATTCTGCTGTTTCTTTTTTCATGCAGAATTTTAATTTAATGGAACCCTAGTGGTTTAATTTTGCATTTTTGCCTCTTCTTTTGTGGCTGTGTTCAAAAAAGAATCCTTCACTGTTTCAATGTTCTGAAGTATTTTCTCCATATTTTCTTCTCGTGGTTTCAGAGTTTCAGTTCAAACCTCTAAAGCTAAGCCATTTTGAATTGGTTTTGTTTATGGCAGAGTAAAAGTCTATTGGTCTTATATTACTCTTCTGTTTGTGGATATCAATTTGTCCTGACCCCACTGAAGATTCTATCCTTTATCTACTATATGGAAGGAGCAATTTAAAGGGTATATTCTATAACATCATGATGTAGTTAATAGCAATATATTGTGTTCTTGCAAAATTGCATAGAAAATGGAAGTTAAATGGTCTTATTATGAAAGTGGCAAACTTATGAAGGAGAGAGTATTTTAATTAGCATATTTAGGCTATTATGCTACATTTGATAAGCCTCTCATATTTTCCAAATAAAGAGTAGAATTACTTAATACAATTTTTTTCAAGTCTTTCCATTTCCTAACAAATGGGGCAATGTCATTCTTTCTGATGGAGGCATAGAATTCCATTGTGTATATATACCACATTTTCTTGATCCGTTCATCTACTGAGGGGCATCTGGGTTGGCTTAACTATGGTAAATAATGGTGCAATAAATGTAGTTGTGCTGGTAGCTTTAGTATAGTCTTGTTTGAGATCATTCGGGTAAATGTCCAAAAGTGGGATTGCTGGGTCATAGGGAAGCTCTATGTTCAAAGTGATTGAACAAGTTTACACTCCCACCAACAATGCAGTAGGGTTCCCTTCTGTCCACAGCCCCTCCAGCATCTGTTGCAAAAAACCTTAGGTCCCATGGTTTCCCTTATTTACAATAACTACTATATATCTGAGACAAGCAGAAAGGTCACATAAGATGTTGTTAAACGAAATGAACGCCAAGATAAGGACACAAGTGGTATTTTTCTTTCTTGCTATTGTTTTTCATGTATTTATAATGTACCATGTGATTTTTTGTTGCTTTGTATGTCCCTCCCACACAGTATAACCCCTGTTTTCACTGTATTTGATGTTGGTATCATTTGGTATAATTTGGGGAGTGGAAGGGAAAAAACATATTGTTAATAAGGATACACTTTGACCCATTGAAACAATGAGATGTACAAGATGCTATATCGAAAAACGAACTTTACAATTTAGGTTGGGGTGGGGGAGAATGTAGTTGTGGAGATAGGAGGGAAGGGATGGTGGGGGGTGTAAGGGGGTGGGGGGAGATATGGGAAGGGATGAGAAGGGGAAACAAAGAAGGAGGTATCAATGCTTGATAAGAAATGTACTCATTATCTTGCCCATGTAATTGTAACCCCTCTGTATGGTATTTTCACACAAAAAGAAAAAGAAAAAAAGGAGGAGGCAGCAATGCTTGCTAAAAAATGTACTCATTACCTTGCTCATGTGATTGTAACCCCTTTGTGCAGTATTTTCACAATAAAAAAACTTATTTTAAAAAGAGTAGAATGTACGCATTATCCTGCCCATGTAATTGTAACTCCTCTGTACAGTATGTTCACAAATAAAATAAAATTATATATGAAAAAGAGTAGAATTAACAATTTAAAAATGAAATTGTTGTTGGAAAACTGTGAAAAAAGTGATCAGCACAGTTCAGAAAATGTTTTTTTTGTCTTTTTTTTTGTTTGTTTGTTTTTGTCTTTAAAAGATTATTTAGTACGGGATAGTGGAAGACAACAAAGGCCTAAGATATATACCATAATTTGGTTAAAAATTTAATGCAGCATTTCAGCTCAGGAAAAAGGAGGAAAAAAAGTTAAGAGCTAAGAATGAATGGTAAGGCCTCAGCTCAGGCCTCTGCAGGCAGTGACAGAGCATGGAGCACCTTGAGTGGCCCCCTGGGAGGGTGGGCACAACCATACCCTTAGCTCCTCTGCCCCTCCAGTGGCAGAGAGTACCAGTCGCAAAGCGTTTGTCAGACAGTTACCTTGGAAGGAGATGGGACTGGAAATTTCCCTAATACAGACATTGCTCACAGACTTGGTAAAAAAACAGAATTGTGTGATTCTGGGATTTCCTCATGTTTTACTTTGTAAAATCCCATTAGAATATAACTACCACTACAATAAACATTGCCACAAAGAGTTCTACATGATTTTGTGTCAAATTTTTATCGTAAACTTTTTAAACTTCAGATTATTAAATCAATCTGAAGCAATTTATTATGTAAAATTAATTTAAAAGACAAGAAAAATTATATATACCATGAAAATTATTGTTAGTTTAATTATAGTAGCAATATGAGACAACTTAAAAAATGCACCAGAAAAGGAATAGTTAAGTAATTTTGAAAACTAACTCATGTAAAAAGTCAAATACTATGTATAAAGAAAAACTTTACTCAATTGCTATAGGAATTCTACCTGTTTATTGATCTGGTATTCTAACTATCTGCTTGGAGAGTGAATGAATGAAAATGCTGTCAATTATTAGGGGATTAGACTTATGGAAAATTCAGTTTCTATTTTGTTAAATAAATTAATACTTAGGTTAAAAAACACAGTTTGAAAATGGCATCAAAGAATCATGTCTCAGTTTCTTGTTTTGCTCAGAGAGCCTTCCTTTGGAAAATAGTTCTTACACTGTGTGATTCTGGTGAGTTTGTTAATTATTGGATACTCTTTCTCTGTTTCAAGCATACAATACGGTGATCGTAGTCACCAAAAAAATTCATCAAACTTCTCTGAATGTGGAGTAGTGAATGATACCAGGAGCAAACTGGCCAAAGACTGTTAATGTTCCATTATTATTAATAATAATTATTAACAGGGTATGTCAAGTCTTTTTATTAACAGTAGATTATTAAGTTCATAAAATGAACACCATTTTGATGGCCATTAAGTGATATTATTCAGGGCTACCGACAAAAACAGTTCATACATAGTTTATGTATTTAAATGGAGCCACATTAGGAGTTTTAGCTTTTGAAAAAATGCATTTGTATTATATTAAATTTATCATTTCTTTTAAAGAGATACTTTTTAAAAAATAGTTGAAAAAGTTAACTCATGATTTTTTTTTTTTTTTTTTTTTTTTTGTCTTGGGGCTTGAACTTGGCCTGGGCGCTGTCCCTGAGCTCTTCAGCCCAAGGCAAGTGCACTAACATTTGAACCACAGCGCCCCTTTCGGTTTTCTGGTACTTTATTGGAGATTAGAGTCTCATGGACTTTCCTTGCTGGGGTTGGTTTTGAACTGCAATCATTAGATCTCAACCTTCTGAGTAACTTGGATTAAATATTTGCCTGTCTAAAGAATAGATTTTTATAATTTGAGCTTTACTTCAATAATAGTAATTATACAATAGAATAAGAACAATTAGTCAAGTGTTTCCTCAATGACATTGTTTAAAACAATACTATCAGTTAATACTATGTCTTATCCAGAATTTCGCGTTTATGGAACATATTAGTTGCTACATCTCTTTTTAGCACAACTATTAGTTAAATTTTATTTCCCAAGAATTTACAACATTTCCTGTTTTTTACTTTAACTTCTTTTGGAACAGAATGCAATCTGAACTTCATAACCATGGATGCCAATTGCTGCTAATCTATTTTAGATGACAAATTCTAGGACATTATGACAAGAGTATGTAGATGACACCTTTAGACAATCTTGCAGGAACCAATTGCTGACCTATCAAATAACTTTACTGAACCCAGCCCAAAACAAAGAGATCAAATAGAAAAGGAACATTTGCAAAACCATAAACAACAAAAAGGAATTTATAGAAGTCATGTTGTTGTTTTTTTTTTTTTTAAATATTTCAGCATGGATCTTTACACAGCAAAAAAGGCACTGCAGTACAGAGCACTATTTATTTGTTGGCAGGTACCTTTCATTTAGGGGAACTTTATTTTATTAAATGGCTGTCAGGAAAGAAAAGGTCTGCATTATCACATTTTTCAGGAAGGATAATCTGGCACAACAGCTGTTAGCTTTTGTACATTATTTGTAATTCTGTCTCTTCCAAGGTATTTTAGGAACTTGACTTTGATTTACAGGAGTTTATTTCAACTGTGAAATAGATTACTGGCAATGTACACAAAGGGAGTCTAGTTTCCATACAATAACCATTTTATTTAGGAAGATACAGGACTTTCAAGATTGTTACTTCTTCTATAATTCTTTTTGTTATTTTTTGGTCGGTCATGGGCTTGGGTGCTGGTCCTGCATTCTTCAGCTCAAGGCGAGCACTCTACCGCTTGAGCACAATGCCACTTCTGGTTTTCTAGTGGTTTAGTGGAAATAAGAGTCTCAGGGACTTTCCTGACTGGGCTGGCTTTGAACCGCGATCCTCAGATTTCAGCCCCCTGAGTAGCTAGGATCACAGGCATGAGCCACGATGCCCGGCTTTATAATTCTTTTAACATACTTCAAAATACCTGAAACCAGTGTATGCCTGCGACATACTTGCTGTTGAAAAATAGCCTGGGCAGAAAAGACATCATCAGAAAACTCTTAGATCTGGCAATTAATTCAATAAAACAACAGACTATAAGACTGACATTCAAAACTTTAGTATCTTCTTTATATATTAATAATGGAATCACTTAAAAATACTACTCACATTAACTTCAAAATATAAATAGCTCAACATAAACTTAAACAAAATGTTGATGACTTCACTAAAAATTACTATAGAAATCCAAATAAAAAATTGAGCATCAGAAAACATAAGAAAATTCCTATGTTCATGGAATGACAGAAGTGGCCACACTACTATAAGCAATCTACAGATTTTATGTAATCTGCATTGAAAGTAAACTAATACTCTGTACAGAAATATAAAGAAAAATTCTTTAACTGATATGGAGCTACAAAAGACTCATACTAGACAAAGCAATCCCAAACAAAGAATGAGCTAAGGGAATCACACTATCTTAGTTCAAGCTACAGTATATTATCAGAGCAACAAAAATAGTGCCTCTTAATGTTAGAAAAAGCAGATACATAGATAAGTGGAATAGATATAAATCAATTGGAATTGATCATGGACTTTGAGACCTGAATCTTTCAAAGAAGAAAACATAGAGTAAATAATTTTCTTAAAAAGACTATCATTGGAACAACTGACAAATTAGATTGCACCCAACTAAAAATCTTTGCAGAGTAAAATAGTTACCAATGAAGAGACAGACTAGGAAAATGGAAAACTCTTAGCCAGAAATACATCTAGATTAATATATAAAATACAAGAAGAAAAAAAATTAAAAAGTAATAAAACATAATCCTATTTTTGTTAACACACATAAGCTACTTGCTAACACATTTTCCAACAGAAAAATCCTACTATGTAGAAAATATTTACTATTTTATCCTTCAGAAGACATTCTATCCTATAATTTCTTTGTTTTAATCCAGTGACATGAAAATCTTCTACAGAATGAGTGTGTGTGTGTGTGTGTTTGTGTGTGTGTGTGTGTGTGTGTGTGTGTGTGTGTGTGTGTGTGTGTTTGGGGGTTCTCTGAGCTCTAAACATGATTACCTTAATCTTTATCAAAATAGTTGCTTAGCTTAAAATATAACACCACTTATAAATAATTATGATGCATTAACCCGTGATAAAATAGTACTGGATAGTAATTAAATAAGTTCTGAATATTTTTCAAGATGTATTCAAGTTGCTTTATATATTGCCTCATTTGTCTTTATAATGACTCTTATTAAATATTGCTATTTTCTCTGCTTTACAGAAATCATATATTTAGATTTAAACTTTGAAATCAGAAGCACTTGTACTATCCTTTATTTCATTCCAGTGTTAAATATGGCATTTAGATTCAATTTTTTTTTTTTTTTTGGGTCCGGTCCTGGGGCCTGAACACTGGGCCTGGGTGCTGTCCCTCATCTCTTCAGCTTAAGGTTAGCACTCTACCACTTGAGTCACAGCTCCATTTCCGGCTTTTTTCTTTTTTGCTTATGTTGTGCTGAAGAATCGAACCCAGGGCCTCAGGCATGCAAGGCAAGCGCTCTACCACTGAGCCACCTTCCCAGCCCCTTCAGACTCAATTATAGAGATGAAAGAGTATATTTTTATTTATTAAAGGATAATATAGAAACAAGGTAAGAATAAACTTTAAAAAGTTAAAACATGCTGGGAAAGTAATTTTTCATTGGAAATCTGAAATAAAATTCATTTTTGCCATGGAATTGCCAAATTTTATATTCAATAGATATAAACATATGAAAGTCTAGCCAGTAGTGACAGTATACATTTGTAATTCTAGAACTTGGGAGTCTGAAGTAGGAGGACTGTAATTTCAAGAGAAATTTGAAATAGTGAGATAATGTCACAAACCAACCAATCAACATATAAATATCTAAATGTAAATATTAAAATATGTAATAAATAGAAAAGCTAAGAATACTTTTGTGACTAAGGTAGAAAAAGATAAGAAAACAATTGCTGAGATATGGTTTGAGCACATGGTCAGACATTGATGTTCAAATACAAAAATAATTTCATATTAAATAACCAATTCATAGTAAACAATTTTAATCTTCTATATATTAAAATGTGGAGATGCAGTAATTAGATAGCCTGTAATCTTAGTGCTTTTAGGAATACAATAAGACACTTGTGTCTGGTAAAAGGCACAAGTTGGAATGGTATCCAGGTGGGATGTTGCCTTAGTTCATATGTTATGATCTGCTGGTGAGAAATCATTTGGAACAAAAAGAATGATTGGAAAATGCAAATAAATGACCTTTGCTATGCACTATTGATGTTTTAGGAGACATATTGATAGGAACAGCAGCAACAAAAAACAGATTTTCAGATTTTTCTTCTAGTTTTTTATTGAGAACTTGATTGACAAATGAGGGATTGTTCTATCAGGGGCATCACAAGAAAGTCATTGGAGTGATCTATCGACTCCATAAGAAACTCTTACACATTCATAATTGATCCTCATTAGAAGTAGCAAAAACTCTAGCAATTCAAAAGCAAAATGGAGGAATATAGTCTTTAGCTATATAATTCAGTTGTTCCCTCTTTGAAGATAAATGAATCAGATAATCAATCTTGGCTTGAAAAGAACCTAATGATCTGAGGCTCAGAATCCTCCAAACGGAATCTTCTGTGCTATTTAAGTTACTAGGAGAGTCTGGTGGCTTGCTGAGGATGAATAATGGAGACAGGGAGACAAAGAAACTTGCTGCAATGGTGGGGTGTTAACTTCCTTTCTTCTGTGAAGAAAGAGTGACACAACTCTGTAGGAGCTGTTTTCAGAAATATCTATAAAGAATTAGATCCAAACAATGAAAAGGATCATCTGGGTGGGCACTGATATGACAATTGATCTATTGAAAGTTGATCCAGCTGCTAGAAGTGCTCACTACATAAAACCTTTGTCACTTTTTTTAAAGGGATGGTTCAATTTCATCTAATTTTGGGGAAAATGTCTTGCAACCAAAAATATATAGATATGGAAGTATAAAACTCTCATCATGTTCTGGAGAAAGATGCTGTAGGAGAGACTTGAATCTATGTAAAGATTGTCAAACACAATCCAGAAGACAGAAAGAAATAGCTTCAAAAGGGGAAAAGACAGAGGCCAGAGAGACCAGATCACAGGTGAAACAAAAAGAAAAACAGTGTTATGTTGCAATTTCATTAAAGTAAAAATCAAGTCTAGTATTTTCTTAAAGACCATTCCATTGCCTTCATTGAATTTCTGAAATCACATCTCCAGAATCATGGTTGCATGAGAACTATTTAACGTTATTTTTATGTGAATTTTCTACTAGTCCTAATGGTTTGATATTGTCACCTTGCTAAGATGGTTAGTTTTATTCTCCAATTCAGGCATTTTTGTAACATAACTCATGACTGTAACTGTGTTTGAACTTTTCTTTTTCTTTCTTATTTTTTGTATGTTTCTTTTAACAAAAATTTTCCCTGTAAATTTTGACAGAATTAGTTCATGGTTGCTGGCCAAAACCTTTCATTGGCTCTGAGATTCGCACCCAAATTGTGTCTCTATGTAGTAATAAAACCAAACTTATGTCAGCATCATTAGGGAATAGGGCTGCATTGGATATATGGGAATCCTGAAAGTCTGGCTCTTTTCTTAGTCTTGTGGCCATTTGTTCTCCTCCCTTCTGCTTAGTATCATCTCTGATTTGGGAACTGATCCCACCACTGATTCATGCCAGTTCTTCCTTAGATCCAGCTGGCCTTAATTCTACTGTTGGCTTTGGCTGTTTCATGTTTTCATGCCAGACTAACTCTTTTATTTCCAACATGGCTGGCTCCATCTTCATTTCTGGTTTCAGGCCAGAATCAAATTCATGCAGATACACTAGAAATTTGGGTGTGGATAAACAGAGTTGAGTTGGACATCTGGAGGATTTTCCTGTAACTCATTAAATTTTGTAATGTATTGTTTATAAGGTGGGGAATACTCTATTTTATTTATATTTCCTGACATTCATTACTCAATCATTCGGCTTCCATTGGCTAAAATATTTGGTGGGAGTCATCTGGAATACTTCTCATGTTAGACAGGTGTCATAAAATACCCTTACCTTTGTAACCTATCTTGTTGAAATTTAAATTTAGCACCTTGTGTCGGTTACTAGCCATTTCTGGAATCTAGCTACAGGACACTGACTTTTCTGTGAGTCGCAAAGCATTCTCAAACAAAGTAATAATGCAATAGTGTAGAAGCGATCGATGCCATCATTACTTTAAGGACTTACTCTTCTTTAAGATCTAGCAAGCAAGTTACTTGAATTAAAAATCAAAATTGGTAACCACAAAAATTCTTGAGTGTTACTAAATGTTGAAAATATTTAATGAAAATAAATCAAATTTGGAAATAAGTATGTTAGTATTTTATCAGAATATAATCGCCATACTAACACAGTTGTTCCTTTGTTCAGTTTTAATGCTTACTGTACACACTGAGACCTCACATTTATTGCATAAATCTAAATTAAGAAACAATACATATGTAAATTAAATCAATAATTCAATTTAGAGATCCTGTAGTGATTTATGAAAGTAGTTATTTCAAATCATGTGGAGACTAAATAGATTAAATAAAACTACATGTACCAATTTGTGAAATAAGAGTGTTTTTGACTTCCATAAAGCCAGGTTAAAAAAGGGAGGGAGAATTTCACCATCTGTTTCTAAACTGCACAGATGGTTGCAAGTATAAGTCTGTCATAAAAGTGCATCCATTGCTTACTGGGCTGTCCACAGTGTTTTCTGATAGATGTCAAATAAATCAATTGATAGTTAATACTAGAAGGAACATCAATTATTTAGACATGTATAATTTTCTACCCATGCAAAATCTTCACCTCTTTCTAAGCTAAATTTCTGATCATCCGTTTTCAACCATTTTCCTTCTCTATTTCCAAAATACTGCCAGTAAATTTCCATATGTCCTGTAGCCCCAAATAACCATGTCAATATTAAAATGATGATGCTACATACATAACTGAGTTGTGTGACATGAAATTTAAACATGAATGAGTAGCTTCAGTTGTTTACTATGCAAATCAGTACATTTTATTATTGATATGAAGTTGAATATACAACATTAAATTGTCAAAACAAATTGATTTATGCCAATTTGGAAATGTACCTTAGCTTGGGTTTGGTTTCCTTTGGCAGTGGTGGTGGAGCAAAGATTCTCTCTAATAACTAGGTTGCTATGAAGCCTAGTAATAGTGGTGGAATAGCGTGTAGCTCACAACTAAAGGAGGGAGAATAAGGAATGAGGGGAATGAAATATAAAATCCATACATGCTTGTATGCAAATGTCAAATTAAATCTCTTTGCAAATTAATATATATTAAAACAAAAACAAGGAAGCTAGCGCACCACAGGTTGTAATGCCTTAAAAGAGAGCAAATACTGTCACATATAATAATTGGTGCACATATACCACAAAGCAGAAAAACATGTCATGAAACCTGCTCCTTAAACTTTCTGCCACCTTGAGGCTTTCTCCCCTACCCCACCTAGATTTAGGAAGCTCTGACAAGCGCAGTGGAAGCTTTATCCAAATAAAGTTTGATAGAATTTCAGTTTGAGGGAATATCTAAAGAAATATTTACTTTAGAAGACTTTGAATGCTGTAAAGTAAAAGAGTTTTAAATGATGTATGCTTTAGGAGTAGATTATCTTCCAAAATTTAGGGGCTCTGGCATGCAGTAGGTTCCAGTATCACACTGATTTATTTTTTTCAAATATTCCATATTGGTTATTTTGCTAATGGCACCCCTCCTCTTCCTATGGTATAGTAAGAAGGATAGCAATTGCATCCACGCAAAACAACATTTTTAACGTTTTTCTGGAGCATAACTGAGACTTCGGCAGTAATATCCAGCAATATCTAGCAACTGTAAGTTGCTAGACCTTAACTCATAATCAGAGTCAGCCCTCAACCTAACCTCTAAGAATGTATCAATAAGTGGCTATATCTAAAAACTTGAGCCGTGGAAAAATCAAGACTGAAAGCTGGTCGCCGGTGGCTCATGCCTGTAATCCTAGCTACTCAAGAGGCTGAGATCTGAAGATCATGGTTCAAAGCCAGCTCAGGCAGGAAAGTCCATGAGACCCTTATGTCCAATAAACCACTAGAAAACCAGAAGTGGTGCTGTGGTTCAAACGGTAGAGCACTCATCTTTAGCTGAAGAGCTGAGGGACAGCGCCCAAGCCGAGTTCAAGCCCCACGACAGACCCCCCCCAAAAAAAATCAACACTGAAATAGATTCATTTTTCTTAGATTGTGCTACAAAATCATAACATGTCCTGAATGCTGAATGCTTATCTCTAATTGTTTACATTTTGTGACATGATAATGATTGAACTAATAGTTTTGACTGGTTAGATCTTTTTCTTGTTCTTTTTCTTTTTTGTCTTTCTTTCTTTATTTTGTCAGTCATGGGGCTTGAACTCAATGTACTCAATTATGTAACTGTAACCCTTTATTCCTCACCTTTACAACAAATTTTAAAAAGTAAAAATGAAAGAAAGAGACAAACTATAAAAAAAACCCACTTGAATCATAAAAAAAGAAAACGTGGTATATATTCAGTATTGGATTCTATTCATTCATCAGAAAGAAAGATGTTGTATCACTTATAAGAAAATGAAAAGACTTGGAAAAATTAAGTGAAATAAGTCAGAGAAACATAGGTTGCATGGCTTCCCTCATTTGAGGTACCTAGAAGATGTCAATAAATCTACCAATAAACACACAAAGTAGTAAGTAAGGAGTTACAAATGATCAACTATGAGAATCTCTCTATGAGGAGCACAAATAGTATAATTCTTTAAAAAGACTAAGTCAAAGCCCAGCACACTAGGAAATGGATACTTTTAAGAGAAGCCGTTGGGGCCAAGGGAAGAGGGGTAGAAGAATGAAGGGGGAAAGGGAAGAAAGCATGAAATAATTCATGGCCCGTACCACAGTGTTGAGAAATATAAGAGAAGGGTAGGGCCAAAAGGGGGTGAAGTAGTAACACAGGTTGAGATACATTCTACATATAAACTGCTTTCTTAGATGGCAAAAATTCAATACATAACTTCAAATTAATATAATAAACAGGAGAGATGAGTGAGAATGTTGAAAGGGGTGACACTGATCACTACATAGTCATAAATTCATACATTGATGACATTGATCAAGACATATTCATAAATTCACATAAATTCATGTATTCATAAGTTGCTTTGGTGAATGGCAACATCTGTGTACAACTACATAAAGATAATAAAAATATTCCCCCCCAAATTTAAAACTAAATAAAAGTGGACCTTTCATAAGTTTTATTTATGAAAGCATATGCCATAGAGATCAAAAACTTCTTTTAAAGTGTTACATCTATTTTTCTACATACTAATTTCATCTCTTCCTGACCAAAGTTTTTAAAAAATCAGTATTGTGTGTGTGTGTTTATCGAGCATTGTTACCCCTCCTTTGTTTTTTCCCTTACTATCCCTTCCCTCCACCCAAAGTTGTAAAGTTCATTTTCATCATAATGTCTTGTACATCTCATTGTTAAAATGAGTCAACCTGTATCCCTACTTAAGTGTTTTGTTTTTTCCCTTCCCCTCCCCAAATTAGAGAAGTGTATATACAAGATGCAGGGCATTAACATCAAATATAGTGAAAGCAGGGGTTATACTGTGGGTGAGGAACATACAATAAAAAAAAAATCACATGGTACGTTATAAATACATTAGAAACAATAGGAACAAAGAAAAATATATTTATGTCCCTATCTTGGGTTTCATCTCATTAACATCATCTTATCTGGTCATATGTACATAGCTTTTGACCTTTTACTTGTCCTACATAAGTACTAGTTATTGCATATAAGGAAAATCATGGGACCTATGTTTCTTTGGACCTGGCTTACTTCACTTAAAAAATCAGTATTTTCATTTATAATTTGTTCTTGTCCAAGTGAGCATCAAAAATTAAGAGGATTATTTTCTTCAGTATCCAAACTCTTAAAAAAGTTGCCAAGATTTTACATCCCTAAAGTCCACATCCTCTACCTACAGGTGATTAATAAGGAAACTTTCTTGTACTTCTTTCCAGTTACAGTAAAAACAGCTTTGCAAGAGGCTGAAGGACAGTCCAGGGGATGAAGAGAGAACTGACTTCCAATCATGTCGAAGAATAGAGAATTCCTGCAATGCGAGCCCAACTGAAAGTCTAAAGATCTGGAGAAGGCAGAAATTTGAGGTGTTGGAATAATGATGCTTGCATAGTTCAGTTTATCTGAAGTATTCAGAGAGAAGACAAGCCAGGGACACAAATGGGGCCATATTGTCACTGAGAACAAAGCAGTGCAGAAATAAATGGAGCTCAGCAAAAATACTTTTCTATGTTTTCCAGACTGTTTCTACATATTGTAGGCTGTGGAAGCCCAGGTATTTCTTCATGACTGCAAGCCAAGTAGGCGTTTTTAATTAGGAATACTATTTATATACTTTCCATACAAGGTAGTGAAATTAGAAGTTTATTTAATTTTATTATGTGAAAGAAATTATATACAATAGTAATGTGTCATATATTACATAAATGATATATACAAGTTTGTATATTAATTGTGTGTGTGTGTGTGTGTGTGTGTGTGTGTGTGTGTGTGTGTGTGTGTGCGTCTGTACTGGGATTTGAAAATAGATCTTGGGTGCTGTCCCTTAGAATTTTCACTGAAGACCAGTGCTCCACCACTTGAGCCATGGCTCCACTTCTGGCTTTTCATTGTTTAATTGAAAATAAGAGTTTCATGAACATTCCTGCCCAAACTGTCTTTGAATCATTCTCAGAGCTCAGCTTACTGAATAGCTAGAATCACAGTGAGCCACCTTGCTTGGTTATATATGAAAAATTTAAGCCGTAATTCTTAAAAATTCTTAAAATTCTATTCTTAAAAGAATAGCATTGGGAGTGTATCTGAAGGGATAGAACACTTGACTAGCAAACATGAGGGCCTGAGTGTAATCCCTAATACTAAGAAATAAAATATGCAGCAACCAAAACAAAGATCAATATATTATACTCATGTCTTTGAATGGTTATTATTTCTAAAAACCTGTGACAAATCTAAGTGTTATTTTTTTACATTTTCTATGTTTTTATTGCAAAAATACTGTACAGAGGGGTTATAGCTATATGAGTAAGGTGATGTGTACATTTCCTATCGAGCATTGTTACCTCCTCCTTTGTTTTTTCTTTTCCTCTCCACCTCTCCAACTCCCCGCTCCTCTCCCACAAGTTGTAAAGTTCCTTTTCAACATAGTGTCTTGTACATCTCATTGTTACAATGAGTCAACCTGTATCCTTATTTCAGTATTTTATTATTTCCCTTCCTCTCCCCAAATTATAAAGATGTATATACAAGATGCAGAGTCTGGACATCAAATACAATGAAAACAAGGGTTATACCATGGCGGAAGAACATACCAGCACAATTATGTTTATTGAAGCATTATTTACATAGCTAAGATATGGAACCAACCCAGATGTCCCTCCGTAGATGAATGGATCAAGAGAATCTGGCATATTTATACAATGGAATTCTATGCCTCCATCAGAAAGAATGTCATTGCTCCATTTGCTAGGAAATGGAAAGACTTGGAAAAAATTATATTAAGTGAAGTAAGCTAGGCCCAAAGAAACATAGGTCCCATGGTTTCCCTTGTTTGCAATGACTAGTATAAGTCTAGGGCAAGAAGAAAAGATCAAAAGTATTAGTATTCTTTAAAGATATTTAATAATCATTGAATATAAAACTTATGGCTCAACTGATTATTTTGCATTTATTTTGTAACTACAGAAATTTTGCTGTATGGCTTATTTCTTTGAACCAGTTGTTATTCTTCTTTGATGGTTTGTCTACCTGTATTTATCCCAGATTATTTTTGGTTGGTATTTTAAGTTAACCCCCATTTTTCTCCTATTACAAAACACATTTTTAAATTAAGGGCATACAATCTTTATGATTTTTTTCCCAATAGTTTCTTTATTATTTGAATGCCCTAAAATTATTGGGGCTAGTTTTTCAACTTACTACCAGGTACAAAGTACAATCCTTGAGATCAGATCTGTTGGAGAAATCAGAGCTTTTCATGTTTGAGCAGCATGTAGCACTATATATATTATCCTACTTTGTGTGTGTGTGTGTGTGTGTGTGTGTGTGTGTGTGTGTGTGTGTGTGTGTGTGTGTGTGTGCTCGTACACTTGAACATGGGGACTAGAAGCTGTTTCCTGGCTCTTTTCCTCTATGTTGACATTCTGCCACTTGAAACACAGCTCCACTTGTGGTGTTTTGGTGGTTAATTGGAAATAAAAGGCTCATGGACTTTCCTGCTTTCAATTGTGATCCTTAGATCTCAGACGCCTAGAGTAGTCAAGATTACAGGCATGACCACCCTCCATATTTTATATATTTTATGACAGGCTACTAATTTTTTCATGTAATGCATTTTAAGACTCACATGGGTTGTACATAGACTATTTGTGCAAATAAAAGTGTAGATGTTGTTACTCTTTCTTCAAAAGTTTTCTTCAGTTTTAATGTCAGAGACAAAGAAACTTCAGATTTTCATAAATTTATTTCCTCTACTCAAAATTTATGCTCTCATGATGACTTCAGCATAATATATATTAATTTTTCTAGCAATTTCTTATATAGGAAGTATATGAAGTACATATATCAGATTTTGATAAAATATTATTATTGTTTTTCTTATAAAGACAAACATTTTCTTATAAAGACAAACATTTCTTTTGATAGAGTTTGGTATTCAGGACCTTCAAATATATATAAAAACTCATTACTATCAATTAAATATTGCTATTTTGTCATACCAAATTGACTCCGAAGATGTCATTTCTTATTTCTTTCCTCATATGTGAAAAGGACACATAATATAAACATTAGTTCTAAAGAACACTCTTGTTACCTAGAAGGTCTTACGCTAGGCATTGATTAGGTAAACACCACCAAAAATGAGTATCCTGAAATTATTTGATTCATCATTGAAAACTTGTCTAGTGGCTTGAGAAATGTATGCAAGACTATATATCATGAAGAATTTATAATAGGATGTTAAAAGTTATTTGAGAATCTCATTAAAAGAAATAACCTTAATCATCCACAATAACATTGAATTAATTATTGATAAATCTATTCAGTAGTCTGAAATGGCTCGCATTTAATATTAATCAGAAAGGCAGATGAGTTTCTACCATGATGACATGCCCTTTGTGCTCCCAAACACCTTTATAATGTTATCATTTACATGAATCTGAGTTGGAGAAAAATTTACCTGAATCAAAGAAAGATTAGATTCTTCAAAGGAATTACTTCACTGGGGTCCAGTTCTACTCTCAAAATTTCTCTGTCCAAGATAAATCATCTTGTATAATGTGTTGTAATTTTAATAGTTTTTAATTTTAAATTAGTTATCCTATAAAGTAAAATAGTAATATGTTCATTTCTTATCATTCTATAATTCTATTCCGGGATACTTATAAACTCAAAAAATCATTTAGTTGACAAATTTTTATTTATTTATAGTGTTTATGTCATAAAGTCCTTTTGGAAAAGAGAATGTGAAGGAGGAAGGCATTTAGAAAGAATGAGAGACAAAGAGAGACTCAAAGGTGTAATTAAACATAATTATTTTAAATTTACATAATATAAAACATAAAGCTACTCTTTCTTATGGTAAATATATACAATATTGCATTATTAAAATGAATATCACTTAGTATAATTTATTTCCAGAATGTAAAGTGTCCTTGAACAGGCATTCATTCAAATTTAGCATTTCTTCTTCTCAATGAATTTGTATTTTAATGTCTTGAAATTCCACTACTATTTCTTTGAGCATTCTTGTATATGTCCATAGAAAGAAATATTGAAATATTTCTCTGGAGCATAAACCTAGAGTGGAATGGCTGAAACACATGGAGCTCATCAACTATTATTACTGATATTATTAATCACACTGAGTGTGTCATTTTAGGCAAATGCTAACACAACCACTTTTCTATTTAATGCCATCTCTTCTTTCACATCAAATTTTATTTGTAAGTACTATCAATCAATCAAAGGACAAAAATCAAAAGTGAATAATATAGTCAAGTTCTTTTGGTAAGAATAATAATATATCAAAGGATGGGCATACATTAGTTTTCCCCCCTCAGTTTTCTAGCCCCTATAGAATTCAAAGACCATAAGTTATAATTCATTATCATAAATTTGTCAACAGGAACAGTTAATGGGAATTATGATCAAAGAAAATTTATATTACCTGAAAATAGCCAGAATTTAAACATACATGTGTATGTAAATACAATTCTATCTTTTTGTCTTATATCTCAGTATTTGATATACCAGGCTTGTAGCCACGAGATTATTTAGCAAAATATGAATACGATATTTTAGATGTTTAAATACTATTATATAATATGCACACTCATAGCTTACAAAATGATTAAAAAGGCGTTTTATACAGCCTTTTTTACTTTCCATACATGTCTCAGCTGTTTGAGATAAACAAGCTGGAACTTTGAGATACAGTTCAGTTGTGTGATTTTATTCTTATTAATTATTCTGTGACAGACTTCACAGAACCATGTCAAATATGAGAAGAAAAATTACAAATGAGAGTTTCACCTAAGTTGTACCTGTCACCAAGACAACTATTGAAACATGGATAATGGGCATATGCCTTGTGTTTCTTTGAATTAATTGCCTAAATTCTCCTCAGTAGTAATTGGTTTGGCTAAGGTTTTCAAAGAATAAAAGTTGCTAGCCTGTAGAGCTATTTAATAAAATCTTTTCTGACTGGCTTTCAAGATTGTTAACCTCTCTAACACACAGGAAATCATAGTGTGAAAGGAAAAAAAAAGCAGGTTAATTGATCTTCCTGTGATATTCTTCTGGATTGCTTGGATATTAACTAGATGTATTTTACCTTTTCTGAGTACATTAAATTTAAGTTCTCTCTTCTTGATATACCTTGCAATAAAGCTCAAGTTACTACACTGACTAAGCATGACAGAGTACACACAGATGATCATTTCACATCTGTCTTCATTAATATTTACTAAAGTTGTGGGTGAGTTATAGAGAACTCAGGGCAAGGTATTACAGTGAATTGCAAGGGAAAGAACAGTGTGCCTAGTTTGGTTTACCATCCTAAGAAAAATCCACAGAAGACCTAAGAGAGGAGAGCTAGCTCTACTGAGCCAAGGGACTTTAAGAGCAAATACCCACCTCCCTTTTCAGTGTAATTGGTCCCTTTGAGCCTAGCTCTGCCTGAAGCAGATATAATTTCAAAAGGAGGCCTACAACTCAGTGGGCCTCTTCTTTAAATGATCTGAGGGGAAGACATCATATTCCTTAGAGCATTTCCTGTCATTGAGGCAGGATCTTGGTTTAGCTCAAGGGATATCTAAGGCTCTTTTTAAATCTTCTACTTTTTCAGTGTATTATTGCCTAGGGTTTGCCTAGAGTCTTACTGCTTAAATGTCTGGAGGATAACTTTCAAAACCCTGTGTTTCATTGCTAATTTGATAAGTAAATAGGATTTAAATTTGCACAAAATATCACACAGCCATGACTATAATTCTATAAGTGTATCTATCTTTATCATCTAGCTGTTTATTAAATTTAAAAAATCTTCTGAAAATGTAGAGTGGAACAATATACTTATAAATAATCATATCTAAAATAAAACTTCTAAAATTGAAGAAAATAAAACAAGCCTTTATTATACATTTGCCTGGTATGGAGAAAAGTTCTAAATATTTGTCAGACTATAAACACAAAAGTATGGTTCATGGGTCTGAAGTAAATGTAATCTAGTGAGGGACCCAAACAATTAGAATGAATGGTAGAAAGTGAGAGCTACAGGAGTGGAAGAAGAAATGGACTGTTACTAATCTAGAACCGAAATTCTTAAATCTGTTATTATCTGTTATCTCTGAGACTTTAGCAATTATGCAAAGTCCAGAGTCCTTATCTGGAATTGAATATTGAATCTAGAATTGAATTGAATGTAGAATACAAAGTTTTATTTAAACCATTGTGACCTACACATTCTGATAATTCTCAATAGATAGAAATGTTCTGGTTAACATTTCTAAAGAAAAAAATTTGTGGCATAATTATGATTTCTGTTCATGTGGAAAACCAAGTGTTGACAAAGAGATGATGGTGTTATGCTTAAAGTAAGCTTCTACTTGACTAGGTGAAGGAATATGTGGAAAACTGGTAGAACATTGCTTTTGCACATGTGTGTGAAGCTGTTCTCAGATGAGGCTGTATGTAAGATGGAGGACTAAGTGGGAAAGATCTGCCTTCATTGTGAACAGGCCTCATTTTATATCATGGGAGTTGAAACAAGAAAGGCAAAGGTAATTTCTTTAATCTCTTGCTCACTTGCTTTCGGACTCCAGGAGTTAAACCAGCAACCTCCTAAACTATAGGGTCTCAAACATTCAAACATTTAACTTTTCTTTGTTGTTGTTGTTGTTTTGTTGTTTTGTTATTTGTTTTTGTTTTTGTTTGCCTTTGTCTTTGTCTGTTGATTTCCCTATTTGAGGTTTTGGGATTTGCACTTACAACTGCACTGATCTGAGAGTTACCAGCTTTCAGACAGATTATAGAACTTCTTAGTAACCACAATCACATAGTCAGTTTCCATAATGAATTTTTTTGTAGCTCATTTCTCTGTCTGTCTCTCATATTGGTTCTCTCAGGAGAATCCTGACTAGTACAGTGGGTAAGCACTATCAAAGTGACATACTTTGAGTAATTTTACACTTACAGCCTTCTGTTGACTCTGAATCACCCTGGGATTTTACTCATAGTAAAACAAAAGAAAAATAATTTTATTGATTATGGATCCACAGTGCCTTTTAATCATTACAATTTAATCATTACATAGCCAATAAGTCCAAGAAGTCATATTCCTATTGCTATATTTAGGCTCCATTTGAAAATTAAATGGCATATGGTTTGGATTTAAAATAAAACGTAACAAAGGTCTCCGGGCTTGATTACCAACCTGTGGTGCTTTGGGGAGGTTATGAAACCTTGGTGAGTTGTGAGGCTTGTTTGGGCCTGGCCACTGTCCCTGAGTCCTTTTTACTCAAGACTAGCACTTCAACACTTTGAACCACATCCCTACTCCTTCTGGTTTTTGAGTGGTTAATTGGAAATAAGAGTCTCATGGGGACATTTCTGCTTGGAAAAGCTTCAAACCAAACCATGATCCTCAAATATCAGCTACCTGAGTAGCTAAGATTACTGGCTTGATGGCATGAGTCACTGGTGCCTAGAGATTATGGAACTTTTAAGATGTAGGATGGAGTGCAAGTAAGCTAGGTAATTGGGGGAACAAAACCTTAAAGGAAATGGTAGTATTCTTGGTTCTTTCTGCCATTCTCTTTTGATTTTTGGCTGTCACACTAATTTTATGAAGCCACAGACTCAAACCATGTTGCAGATGACTATGGACTGAAACATCTGAGGTAACAACCAAATAATCTTTACCCTCCTTTAATTTGTTTGTCTCAGGCATTTCTGACTAACACAGATGGGATAGGAAAGGCTAAAAGTAGAAAGGATTAAAATAACAAGTTAATTAAATGTATTTTTTCAGAGTCATTTGCTGTTATAGTCTATATTGTTAAGGGACATATAGTACCTCATGATCATGGTTTCCATATTTGTGAGAATAATGTTTCTTGTCAGAAGTGTCCTGTGTCCTTTGTTAGGGAGAATAGTATTTTCTTGTTTATGTAGTCTTTCAGTCTTTCGTATGAGAGTGAGAGACTACATTGTACTAGATTCCTTTCTGTGTTAAAGTATAGCATCTATGTGATAGGGTTAAATAGCCTATATAATTTAACATCTGCTATCACTTATAACATTGTCCACTTAAATACTAAGTGTTAAATAAACCTTTGTGACTCAAAAGAAAGCAATAACAAAAACTAAGAGCAACAAAAATATTTTCTTTGTCTTTTAGACTTATACAAATTGTTACCAAGAATATACTCAAGTTCTTGCTTCTTCTTCAGTGTTAATCCATTTGCAATACCCATTGTTACTTTGTGAAGCTATCTTTTGATTCTCACATGTTGGAAATTCTCTTCTTGGAGTATTTCTGAAGCCTTCTGTTGTAGTTTTTGCCCTACATTTTATAATTTCATTTTGCTGGCTCAGAGATAAAGATGTCACTGTTTTTCCAGGTGGTTCCAATAATGGCCCTTCACATCTGTGCTGGATCTTTTCCACTTATCCCTTCTGATCGCTTTCAATTCTCTCATAGATTATCTGTATCACCACATCTCTGTGTTGTGTATTGTGTCACCTGGACTTCCCATTTCCCCAAAGTGAGAACACTAAATAGTTTCTCTGATTCTTAGGAAACCTAAACAGAAATTAGATTTTAAATTAACAAGAAAATAAGCAACTGAAAGTTTAGAAATGACTCTGGAAATTCAACCATGTACACAAGTAATTAAAATAAATAATAATTGAATGTTCTCTGAAGAGCAAGACTTATATATATCAGAGGTAAAGTATCCTACACATTTCTAGGGAAATCAATTGTTGAGTTCTATGTTTTGGGTTCTTTTTGAGAGTTCTTTTTCTTCAGTTTTCCTTCATCTTTGTAACACATATACCAGAACCCCAAGCCTGCCTCAAGCCTGAAAGATCTTGTATGTTGGAAAGTGAGAGAAGAGATTCCTATGTCAGGAAGAAAGAAAGGAACACAACCGATTCATACTGGGGCAACTTTCTTCCTTTAATCTTAGACTCATTTTTTCATGCTTCTGGAGAAGGTTTATCACAAAGGGCACCTAGCTCTTTTTAAGGAAGGCAAAGCATCAAGCAGGGCACTGGTGGCTCATGCCTGTAATCCTAGCTACTCAGGAGGCTGAGATCTGAGGATCTCAGTTAAAATCCAGCTGCAGCAGAAAAGTCCTTCTGCCTCCTGGCAGAAAAGACCTATCTACAATTAACCACCAGACAACAGGAAGTGGCACTGTGGTATAGCAGTGGCCATGAGCTGAAGAGCTCAGGGATAGCACTCAGACCCACAATTCAAGCCTCATGACTAAAAAAATAATAATAAAAAACTTTAAAAATCCAGAAAGGCAAAGAATTACTAGTCTATGATAATTCATCTTAGATACCATGTTAGGTATCACTAATCACAATCAGCGTTGTAGTAAGCTATGAATATCATCAGAATTTTTCCCAACATAACATTACAAAAAGCTAATCCCTTATCTATTATAATTGATAATCTTTTATTGATCTATGAACAGAGCAACAAAGAGCTCTTATTGGTCAGCCATAATGGCATTTAGCACATGAAGGAAAAAAAAGTATATGTGGATTTGGAGCTAACTTTAAAAAGAACAATTTTTCTTTCCTACAATTTTGGGAAAATATTGGGTTAGATTAAACAGCTTAAACAGTAATTTTAGCCTTTGAATGTGCTAATACTATGCATTGCTCATCTTCACCACACAAGAGAAGTCTATAGCTTGAATTAATCAGGTTTATTTTGGTTGTGAGTGAAGGAATTCCAGCTGGAAAGAGGCAAAAGTGAAAGAAAGCAAAATTCACTGAACACAAAACTATAGAACTACATTGAAAAGTCAAGTAGTTTAAACTAGAAAGATAACCAATGAAAGAAAACCTGCCTGGGCTTTTCCACATCTTATTTCTGCTTCTTTCTGCCAGATTAATTCCTTAGTTTTCATATTTACTTTTTCACACCTACATGAAATTTCCATAAACAATTTCAAACTCATTCCTCAGGGGTCTGTTAATGAAGATAAATTTTTATTTTATACTTTTTATTTTATAGTGAAACAATCTAGTGAATATACAATGGCTTATTCTGTAACACACCTTGTCAATGGTAGATTACGGTTAATTCCTTTAGCACTTTGTAGTTAAAGGTGAGAAATTACGACCTCAAAAGAGAATGAAGTGCTTATAAAAATAACAAATTATACTGGGAATAATGAATGAAGTAGTAAAGGATTATTGTAAAGAAATTTTGTATCTATCTGATCATTGAATTATTTTAACATGCATACAATTTCAATTTCAAAAGGACTTCAGTTGTGCTAACTTGTCTTCAGAACATACTGACATGTTTGTTTATTTTTTATTGGTATAGATACCTTGTACAAGGAGAATGTCCGTGTGATGTTTCCACCCATGTATACAACATATTGCCCTGAATTCCAAAACTGTTTATGACATATTGACCAAAAAGATATGCCTAATTTATATATTGAATGAAAAATTTCTAGCTGACTAAAAATAAAGAAATATTTTTGTTAATATTCCCTAGAACAAAAATGATTTTTAAATATTTAAAAGAATTTAAAGAGATGAAAATATAGACTTCAGACTAAAACTTATTAGAAATAATTACTATGCTATGAATAAGCACTTATCTTGAAAAGTAAACTAAGAGAAATAGGAAGTTCATATAAGAATTACTAAATTGATCAAAAATGGGAAAACTAAGTAACTTCTATGATTCTCAGGAAAACTAAACAGGGATTAAATTTAAACTTAATGAAATAAACAATTGAAAGATTAGAAATGACTGGAAAGTCAACCATGTATACAAGTAATTAAAAATGATAAAATCTGTGAAACTCAAGAAAATGCAACTATTAAATTGCAACAATTTCCAAAACTGACAATTGAAAATGTAGTCTTTTTATACATTTCTTCTCAATGAATAAATACAACAGATGCTTTAAAAAGTCTATTTTATATTTGAATAATATGTTTAAGTTTAAGAACTACAGGAAATATCAATGCTTTTCAAAGTGCTCTGAAGTAAAAATAGATAAAAATTTCTGCAAATTATATTTCAAAGTCAGTGGAATCTTAACATTTCTGAAATAATTAAAGATATAGAGTAAGTCCTAATATTTAGTATAAATATAAGCTATATTTTGAACATTAAAACCTTTAGATTTCCTTAGGAAGTGTTCTTCTCCAGATTATTGCAAAAGTGACATTTCTATCAATAAGATTTTTGCTCAAATTTTATTTCTCTCTAAAAGAACCTCAATAAAAACATACTCTAGTTTCTATACCCCTTTAGTTTTTTTCATAGTTCCAACAAATATCTGAGACCACATTACTTATTTAGATTTTTTGTACATTTTTATTATAAAAATATTGTACAGAGAGGTTACAGTTACATGAACAAGGTAATGAGAACCTAGCGAGCATTGTTGCCTCCTCCTTTATTGTTTTATTTTATTTTTTGTGTAACTTGCATTATAAAGTACTCCACGAGAGGCAACGATCCTCGTTAATGTTCAGTACCAAATCATAAAATTTCCTGTACACAGGCATACTTGGTAAATTAGGTCTATATTTTGAGTTTCCTTTAGTTTTCTTCAAAGAATCCTATTGGTCAGATATAATGAACTTTCATCACTTCTTTAATTTATATTTCTCAATGTTTTACTTAAATCATGGAACCTATCTTCACTTATATTCAAATCTTTGTATCTATGTTATGTACAATAGGAAAAAAGTCCTCATTGAAGAAAAATAGAACTTAATAGAAATGCAGATATATGGAGAAACCAGTTCCAACACTCAAAAACACTTAAGGTAACTGTGGTCCACAGCAATTATTTATGTATTTCAACATGAGAAGGAAATGGTCTGAAATTTCCCAACACACTGCAGAAAGCTGAGCCTAGGTTTTTTTTGGTGGACTAGATTTTGCTTGTTTATTTTTAAATATTTTAATATTAAGATGCTCAATTTCTTCTTGCTAAAAACTGACTTCAAAAGAATTAATTGCCTTTCTCCAAGTCTATAGTTACATATTTACTTTCTGCCTTTCTTTTAAGTTTTGGTTGATATTTATAATTATTTATAAGACAATAGTACTATACATTGATAAATGTGCACACTAAATCTTGATCAAATAAAAATATATAGCATTTCCATGTCATTACTATGTGTTATCTTTATTTGTATTATAAGCATATTTGCTAAAAACATTCCCACATAATCATTTTTAATATTTGCATAGTAATGTTCTTTTATCATTCATTTTGATCTCTTATGAGCTTTATTTTCTTGTTTCATCTCTGAGGGTTTATTAATTTTGTTGATATTTTAAAATCTCTGGTTTCATTTATTTCTTCTTATTTACTACTTTCTAATTCCCTATAGTCTTTATTATTTCCTTCTTACTGCTTGCTTGGGGCTTTCCTGGATTTTTGGAGACAGAATTTGTTGTACTTACGCCACCATGCCAGTGATCCATTTCCAGTATTAAAAGTAGAGATATGTCTGGAAGCAGCCATCTGGCTTCTGACCAAGAAGTCAAAAATACACATATTAGAAAAAAAATCAATAGTGTTGGAAAAATGGAATTTCCACATGCAGAAGACAGAAATTATAGCATTTCCCTTACTTCATACTAAATTCATTCAGAGGATAAAAGAGCTTAATGTAAGACCTGAGACTTTGAGACTATGTAAAAGCACAAAAAAAAAAAAACACTAGAAAATATAGGTGGAGATGACAACTTCCTGCCTAGGGCTCCAATAGTACAGCAAAATAAGAGCAAAACTTGACAAGAGGGACTTCATCAAATTAAGAAACTCTACATAAAAAAGGAAACAATAACTAGGATAAAGAGACAAGATATAGACTGGTTCTTGAATGGATAAAGGACTAGTACCTGGAATATATAAAGGGCTCAAAAAATCAAACAGTAAAGGCATGAGCAGTCCAATTAATGAGTTTGTAAAAATGTTCAACAGTTTTTTTAGTGGTTTTATTATTATTATGTTTTTATTGTAAAAATATTGTACAGATGGTTTACAGTTACATGAGTAAGGTAATGAGTACATTTAGTAGCGAGCATTGTTACCTCCTCCTTTGTTTCCCCCCCTACTATCACTACCCACCCCACCTCCCCAACTCCTTCAGACCCCCCACCCTGACATTGTAAAGTTCATTTTCAACTTAGTGTCCTGTACATCTCGTTGTCACAATGGATCTAATAGCATCCACATTTAAGCATCCTGTTATATCCTTTCCCCTCCCCAGATTACAAAATTGTATATACAAGATGCAGAACACCAGCAGCAAATCCAGTGAAAACAAGGGTTATACCATGGCGGAAGAACATAGAAAAAAAATCACATAGTGCATTGTAAGTACATTAAAAACAACAGCAAGAAAGAAAAAACCTCAGTAGATAAATGGATCAAGTTTTTTTTTTTAATGACTAAGTCAACATCCTTAGCCACAAAGAAAATGAAAATTAAAACAACTTGAAAATTCCATATTATTCAAGTCAGAATAACAATTATGAGAGAAAACAAATAACATATAAATTCTAAGAAAGATATGTAGGAAAAGGAACCCTCACACACAGATGATATATTCATAAGTGACATCTTAGTGTGGCCTCTTTCTCTGCGATTTCTTATATTAAGATGGTAATGTGATGGTAAAATTTTTTTGGGGGGGGTCGGTTCGTGGTGCCTGAACTCTGGGCCTGGGCACTGTCCCTCAGCTCTTCAGGTTAAGGCAGTGCTCTACCACTTGAGCCACAGCGCCACTTCCGGCTTTTTTCTTTTGGCTTATGTGGTGCTGAGGAATCGAACCCAGCGCCTCATGCATGCAAGGCAAGCGCTCTACAACTGAGCAACCTTCCCAGCCCAGATGGTAAAATATTTTAAGAACAAATAATTCTCATTGATGCATTAGATTCATCAAGATAAAAATTAAAAGATGAGCATAACCTTATTTTTAATCAATATTGTCCTAATAAGCATCATAGTAACTCTTATTTTAGAGTTTCATCCCCATCAAAAACTTAAAATGTTATAAATTTGTGTAAAATATATATGCTATATCTAATAGTCATGGCTCATTTATTTTATTTAACTTAGTAACCTATTCATTCATTCATTCACTTTTTTTGTGCTAATCATGGGTCTTGAACTCAGGGCCTGGGTCTTGTTTCTGAGCATTTTTGTTTTGGAGTAAAACCCTACCACTTGAGTCACAGGTCTACTTCCACATTCTTGATGGTTGACTGGGCACAGTCTCACACAGTTGGTTTTGCACTGTTATCCTCATATCTCAACTTCATTAATATTTCAGATTATTGGTGTAAACCCCCAGCGCCTGGAATTAACCCATTTAATAAAAGAAGTAAAAGATAAACAATGATTTGTCCATTAATAGAATTTTAAACATATTATATTTCAAACTGAATAAATTTGGAAAATGTCTCAAATATTAGAACATCTGTGTGGCAATGGTAAGGTCCTTACCAATATCTGTAATTTCTAATATCGCAGCCTCTCCATAGTTGTCTTAATGAGTTATAAAAGAAACCCTCTCAATTTTACAACTATTTCTGTTATGTTTTTCTTTCTTTTTTCATTTTTTTATTGTGAAAATACTGTACAGAGGGGTGTTACAATACATGGGCAAGATAGTGAGTACATTTCTTATCAAGCATTGTAGCCTCCTCCTTTGTTTACCCTTCCCATCCTTTCCCAGCCTCCCTCCCCCCCCAATCCTCCCCCCCCAAGTTGTAAAGTTCGTTTTTGACATGACAACTTGTACTTCTCATTGTTGCAACAGGTCCACCTGTATCCTTATTTAAATGACTTGTTTTTCCCCTTCCCCTCCACAAATTATACAGACATCAAATACAGTAAAAGCAGGGGCTATACTGTGGGGGAGGGACATACAAAGCAACAAAGAAATAATTTTATAATTGCGTTAGAAACAAATGCATGAAAGAAAAAAAACATTTAAAATACATATCTTAGGGTTCATTTTCCTAACATCACCTTATCTGACCTTTTCTGCTTGACTCATGCATATACTAGATATTGCAAATAAGGGAAATCATGGGACCTATGTTTCTTTGGGCTTTCTGTTATGTTTTTCTATTCCCATGTATAATAATATGTGCAGACATATCTACCTTGAAGACACAGTTCTATTTATGAGTGTGGTCATGAAAGTTGAGATTGTAAATTTGTTGCTTCATTTATCTAAATGATTATGATTAGTAAGTATGGGTAACAGTGCATACATCTGCATCTCTGGACACAACAAAAATCCTTACATTTGTTTGTATTTTCTATGTGTCTTACTAGAAGTGATCTGAGTCTGAATTTTTGGGATACCTGACTTAACTTTCACTTCACATTCATTAATAGACAGAAACTATCTTGGACCATGTATAATATCCAGTGAATTATATTTGATATTTCAAATGAGATTAGCAAGCATATATACAGCTATGTATATTTGTATCCACACAGAATTTGTGACCATAAAGTACAATTATAGTGATTATTTTAAGATGAAAATGTTAGTACCACTAGTAGCCAATTTTCCTGAAAAATAATATACTGTTTACTACAGAAAAAAGGCTACCATGATGATGTTTTCGCATGGTCCAGTATTTTCTTAGATTGAATTTCCATCAGCAGACCACACCTCAAGTAAAGTGCACAGAGACAATGCATAAAAGAATCCAGAAAGAACAGTCCCACCTCAGTAATTCCCAAGCCACTTTCCCCAACATAACCCATTGTCAAAACACTAGTAGTATTTCATACACTTTGTTGCTAAGCAACTAATAGGTGTTGAGGGTAAGTTTTCCAATCACTTACACATTCATTATAAATCAATAATGCTCAAATAATTCAGGCTTTAAAAATAAAGTTTATTATATACATTCTTACAGTATGTCTTTTTTTTACTACCCAGGAAGAGAAAGACCTGTTTGCTATTTGTCACAAAGAAAAGACATTTCATTAGCTTTTGAAGGTGCCAAGGGAGTAGGTTTTAAGAGAAACAATTAGGTATTTTATAGCTATCTTTCCCTTTCTCAAAGGTTTTCTTTCCTAATTGCTATTGACTTTGCATTCTTTGAACTACTGAAGCTAACAATAGTATAAGTAGGTGTTAAGTTTCCTAGTTAAGAATTTGCTGAAGTGTTTTGATTGCCAAAGAGTTTTAGTTGCATGGGAATTAAATACTATTAAGGACCAAGAAATTAAAGACTGATTTTTTTGTTCCTTATACTTAGAGATCTTTATTAGGATTCAATTTTCCCATAAGAAATGCAGTATTCAAAAATCATTGACTATTCCATATGCACCTCCTAAAGTGCTTACATTACTATCTACCAGAACTTTCCTGAGAAAGTTTTATTGCTATATGATTTCTTTTTTTGTGTGTGAAAGGAAAACTCCGAGGCCTGTATTATCTTAAGCAAATATTCTTTCTCTGTCTTGTGGAAACATGACTATATTAGGCCAGTAAAATGGACTGTGTAAAAGTAAAAGAGGTGTCATCAGTGAGTTGCTAATAGTTTTGGTCATTTAGACTAGAAATGGCTAGAATTGTTAGTCATGAACTGTAGGTTTCTCAACCAGTAAACCTAAATATGACTGATTTTAAATGTACTACAGCCTATCAACTATAGGAGACCACTACATTAAAAACACATCAGCTTTTACACCTGTAAAATTTCTCTGGAAAAGGTTCATAGAACAGTGGAGGAAATTTAGGCTATAAATTCAGTTAAATATGAGTCTGATTTCAAGCTCTGGCACTTAATATCTGCATGGTCATGGCTCAGTACTTCACTGATTTTTTAGTCTTTATTCACACATAAAATAAGGGCATGAAGGAAAGAAGATAATAACCTACTGCAAGGGACCATGGAGTGAACCAAATAGAGACTCTAACATAGCCATACTCATTCTGAACCAGTCAGTTTACTCAGAGCATGTGTTACTAACTGCCTTGTGTAGATATACATCTGTATACATATTCAGATGTTTTTCTCAAAAAAGTGAAGCAGTGCAGAGCTATAAAAATATTGTGAAAGTTGAGAACATACAAAATGATCCTAATAATCAGTGAGAGATTATGATTGCACTGGGAAATTTACAAATTCTTACCAAGATATTAGTCTTTTACTGTAGATAATTAGCTAAATAAGTTGTTTTATTTCTCTTTATATGAAGCACAAGTTAAACAGTATTTGCATGCTACATCTTGTTAATTAATTTATGTATTTATTGGTGATCAATATCACCTCAAGAGCCTAAATCTTGTCTCTTAACACAATTCAAAGTGCTCTGCCTTAAGTTTGGATCAGCTTCCAAGATTTTATCCTTTGCACTTTCAATGGCATGATTTATCTCTAAACTTTCCTTTGAAGTGTTAGTAGTTTTGTATTGTCATTTTGGGTTTTATTGTTATTGTTGTTGCTGTTTTATTGCTGTCATTTTTGGGTGTATCTTCATATGTAGATTTGTGGGTTGAAGCAAAATTCAGTGTTTTGGAAATAAGTCAAGGTGTCGTATCATAAGATCTATGATATTAAAAGATAAAGAAATACACAAGTGCTGATGCTAGTTACCTCAAATCGTGAATTCCAGGCTAAGAAGGTGGCTCAGTGGTAGAGTGCTTGCCTTGCATGCATTAGGCCCTGGGTTCGATTCTTCAGCACCACATAAGCAGAAAAAGCTGGAAGTGGCCCTGTGATTCAAGTGGTAGAGTGCTAGCCTTGAGCTGAAGAGCTGAGGGACAGTGCCCAGGCCCAGAGTTCAGGCTGCACAAACGACCAAGAAAAAAAAAATCATGAATCCCAATGACAGGCCTTGAATAGAATGGATTGTGGGATAATTGTAGATGAAGTGGACCTTGAATTGAGTCTTTGCAGAGTTTGGCTTTACAAAGCAGTGAACAGGCAATATTTCTCATCAGAGAAAAATGTAAGAAACAACAAGCATGTCTATATGACTTGCCTCTGCTCCAGAATCCTTGGTAAATATTAATAAATATGTTTAGTTTTCCTTTTATTTTCTCCCTGAGTTTAGAGAGAGTCTCAAAATGTCTTTCAAGCCTTTTTTTAAAATTTTGACTTTTTTTTTTTGTTGATCATGGGGCTTGAACTCTGGGCTTGGGCGTTGTCCCTGCGCTCTTCAGCTCAAGGCAAGTGCTCTACCACTTGAGCCACAGCACCACTTCCGGTTTTCTAGTGGTTTATTGGAGATAAGAATCTCAAGGACTTTCCTTCCCCAGCAGGCTTTGAACTGTGATCCTCTGATCTCGGCCTCCTGAGTAGCTAGGCTTACAGGCGTGAGCCACCGGCGCCGGCTAAATTTTAACTTTTTGAGACTTAATCTATCTATAGGCAGAATCTACTTTTGTAACAGGTAGTACATTACTTTATAATTAATATTTAAGAAAGAAAAGTCTTAAGCCTTATGAGCATATATATTTAGAAATGTATAAACAGAAAATATTTCCATAAGAATCTAACACAATATAGGCAGACTTCCTACTGACTTCTATGCTCAAGTCATAAAATTCTACGGGATGGTTTTGAGGATAACATACTCCTTAGCCAGCACTGAAGTGGGGAGGGACTGATTTTTATATTATTATATTATATATTATTTATTATATTATATTATATATTATTATATTTATATTATTTCAGTTTATTTTCTGTTTTCAGCCCTGCATACAGAAAGTAGGAGAAGGTCATGGCTAACATGAAAACAATAATTGTTCAGAATTGAGGGAGCTTTTACCAGAGAATGGTAGTAAAAACAAATAATGTGATAGATAACTACATTCCCTACTATTTCATGCCTTTCTAGGGATGTGTGCATATTGATACATCATATCATTAGTGTGTTTATTTAACAATAAATTGCTGCTTCTAAGAAATTATAAAATCAACCCACAACCACCAACCTTTCTGGAGCAAGTTTGTGTGTGTGTGTGTGTGTGTGTGTGTATGTGTGAGAGAGAGAGAGAGACAGAGAGAGAGAGAGAGAGAGAGAGAGAGAGAGAGAGAGAGAGAGAGCGCTATTTGCAAGTTATACAGCTGAACTGCATTGACTTTACTTAAATTAAGAACTTTGACTTTTTGAAGAATATTAACTAATGGAATTTTGTGACAAAAGTGATGAGTAAATATAAATATCATATTGATGTTTGGATGCAATTACATTTTTAGTTAAATCACATAACAGTAAGACTTATAGAAGTGACCTGTGCAACGTTTCCTGACCTCAGACTGTACTTTGTAATGATACTTGGTAGTAATAGAAGACACTTTTGCAGTTCTGTCTTTATGCTTTTTTGTGTGTGCTAACATATTAACAATAGATAGATGTGCAGCAACCTATGAGAGGAAAAGAAATGGATTAATAACTATTTGTTTGCTAATAATTCTGTTGCCCTCCACAAAGGGCCTACGTACTAAGGACAAATCCCACCAACACTTTTTCTGCATAAATCTTCCTTGCATGCTCACACATACATATTTGGGAATATATTATGTACAGCTACACAGGCAGAGTTGAGTGGTTATAACAGACCTCAGGTTCTCAGAGCCTAAAATAACTGCTCTATAATGTATATTTACAACTGTGCAAAAAAGGTTTGGTGACCTATGTTTTATACACTTCACCGGAGCCCAAAATTGAAATAGCTTCCTCGCCTTCGGCACAGATTCCTATAAAAGCACTCTTTTTCTTTTGAAATTGTCTCTTTTAAGTTAATATATTTAAAACCTTATGTATTTACCCTTCATATAGAATTTTTTTACAAATGTCTCTTACTTAAATTTTAAATACCAATTTTGTTTATTTTGTGCATTAATGGCATTAAGCGACTAAGTTTACCTCAACTAATTTTAGCAGTATATATTGATTTCATTTTATTTATTTTTTTATTATTTGTGAGACTCCAAGCATCATTAATTAATTAATTATTTTTTGTGTGTGAACTCAGGGCCTGGCCACTCTTCTTGAGCTTCTGTGTCCAAGGTTAGAACTTCATCACTCGAACAGCAGTTCCACTTCAGGCTTTTTGGTGATTAGTAGGAAATAAGGGTCACTTAGAGTCTACGTCTGGGCTGGCTTTGAACCATGGTCTTCAGATCACAGGCATGAGCTACCAGTGTCAGGGTCCTTGTGACTTTTGAGTCATTCTTATCAGTGAATTGTATAGACACAGATTATAATCACCTTAAGATCTTCTTGTATATAGTGACTCAGTACCAAAGTTAGTGGCAATTTATATTTTCAGTAACAATGAGTATTTCCCTTTATCAATAATAGATACTAATACTGATAATATGGTGATACCATGGAATACATTTAGCATAACTTTGCTTTGTTTCTGGCTTCAGAACCTCTTTAAAATTACCACAAAAGGAAATCACTGCGCATAGTTTTTTATGTGCAACAAGATAAGTTAATTGAACTACCATCTACAAATTATAATGGATTTAACAACATCCTGTGGAAGCAGGATAAGATAAATAAACAGAAACCTCCCAAACAAAAACAAACAAAACATATAAACAGAATACTGTAAAGTATAACAAAAATCCTCAAACTCAGAATACAAAATATAATTAGTAAAAAGCATGCTAGTCTTGAGCCAGGAATGGTGGTCTGACTTTCATCCCATCTAAAGGGAGTTGGCAATAGGTGGATTGTGTGCGGTTGGGGAACAGTGAGGACAGAGATCATCAGACTTTATCTCAAAAGCAAACTAAAAAGCCATATGTCAGTGGCTCATGCCAGTATTTTATTTTATTGTATTTTATTGTAAGGGTGATGTACAGAAGGGTTACAGTTACATAAGTGAGGTAATGAGTATATTTCTTGTTGAACATTGTTATCCACTCCCTCATTTTCTCCCACTTTCTTCCCCTTCTCCCCATCTCCCTTATTTCCAATAAACCACTGAACTCAAGAAATGCTACAAGTGGCACTATGGCTCAAGTGGTGGAGTGCTAGCCTTGAGCACAAAGAGGCTAAGGAACAGTTCCCAGGACCAGAGTTCAAGCCCAAGGGCTGTAAAGAAAAGAAAACCAACAAATGCAAACAGATTAGAATGTGACTCAAGTAGGAGATCACCAGTTTACAAAATGCAGGCCTTGAGTTAAAATAGTTGTTAGTGCAAAAAAAGAAAGAAAGGAAGGAAGGAAGGAAGGAAGGAAGAAGGAAGGAAGGAAGGAAAGAAAGAAAGAAGAAAGAAAGGAAGAAATAAAGAAAAGAAAAGAAAAGAAAAACAAACATACTTTCCCATCCATTAGTACATATTCTTGTCAGTGAAACTGGTTAAGTGTATATGTATTGCATTTATGTTAATCACACATAAAGAGAGATTGTCACAGTGTGAGGCCTAAAACAGGACCTAACAGCAGAAAAACTGGAACAATGAACCTGATGAAACTGAATTCCAACTTAGAAGATGAAGTACAGGAAAACAGACTTGTGCTGATCACTAGATGTGCATTGGGACAGCAGGTGGTGGTCAGGGTCCAATGAACATTATAAACTAGGTACAGTGCTCCTGGGGAGGGAAAGATACAGAGGTGACAATGTGCCTTACAAGAAGGAAAGGCGAATTAGAGAGGTTTAAGCCATCCAATTCAAAAGGAATTTGGAGATTCAGTACTCCAATTCTCCTCCACTGTGTTTTTCAAAGTTTTCTGCATATGAAGATAATTGATCATTAGAACAATACTGAAAAAATTTATGCAAAGATGCTGGAAATGAAACAAGCATGCAAAACCATGAAAAGGAAGAAATACTCAGAGCCTCACTGAGCAGTGCAATCATTCATCATCATCTTCCGTCATGCATGAACACAAATTCACGGTGTCAAATCCCATTAGTTTATTTTAGAGTTTGATATGATAGGTTTCTGTGATTCTCCTAACAGTGCTTCAGTTGAAAATAAAAGAAGACATTTCTTAGTATTAGTTCATTATGTTTTAGTAGCAATAAGAAGTCCTGGGAAAGAGATAACATAATGTGCAAATGAAATTCCTTCATATCACAGACTTAACTATTTCTATTTATGTAACGAGTCTCTGTGATATACACATATAGTTTCTGAACTACAAAACAAAAGCTTACATATTCTTTTGTCTTGAACTTCTTTGCTTATCTCCAAATTGCAGTAAGAATCTGGGTACACAGATCTGTTTTTGAGGAAAGTGGCAGAACCTTCAGGTTCTTCCTGTACCAAGTTAAAAGTTACTTCATTATTGTCAGTATATGAAACATGAATTGTCTTATTCCTGCACCAATAGGCTGTGGTTGAGCCTCATTCTCTGCTTTCATCTCTTTTGGACTGTGAAATCAAAGACTGACACAATGTAAAACACACGTTGAAAAACAGAACAACATGTCACTAGGTTGAGTGCAAGATTTAGTTATTTTCTGGAAAATACAAACTCTGATGTCTTTCAAGTTAGTATGTAAATATAACTGATGTTATCACTCTGGTAGCTCAATATTTATTTCAAACTATCTGAAGTAGTGCTGTGTCTAAGAATGCAGTGAAATGTTTCAGGATAAGGGTCTTGTTTTATTCCTTTTGCAATCCTGTGCCTAGTAAATTATGTGGCAAATATAGCTAATAAAACATGTTAGCAAATCACAGTTTTAATATCAAGTCCTGTAAATCCTGGTATTTCAAATAGGTCAGGCACAGCAAACTGTTATAATATTGTATGCCATTGATTCAGCTTTGATCCAGTGTAATCGGCATATTTGCTCTAAAATATGAAAATACCTGTGTAACAAACTTTACTTCCATTGTAAGATGTTAGTATTTCATTCTACATGTAACTATCCTTTCCTTTCTTTTTAATGATTATTAGTTTGGTGTATGTGCCAGCAACTGGGGCTCTAACTTGGTTTTTTCACTCAAGGTAAGAGCTCTACCACTTGATCTAGATTTCCAATTTTATTTTTTGCTAGTTAATTGGAGATTAGGGGTAGCTTCAAACTGAGATTCTCAGATCTCAGCATCTTGAGTATCTGAAATTACAGATATGAACCACCAGCACACATTATTATTATTATTATTATTAGGTATTGAAGTACCAGTAAGTATTCTGCAACTTGAGCTACATGTCCAGTCCTTTCAGCATCTCGTGATTTTTTTCAGGGTCAACCTTGGACCAGGAATCTAACTACTTATACCTCTCATATACCTGGGATTACAGAAATATGGTTCCGTGTTTATTTATTGAGATGAGGTATCAAGAACTTTGTTCCTAGGCTAGCCAGGAATCACAGTCCTCTTGTTCTCCACTTTTCTGTAGGATTATAGGAATAACTACTTACTGTCTCTGTCTCATCTTATTCTTTGGATATGGTATTAATCTTTTAATTCATATTTTTTTCAGGCAGTAGTTATTGAGTATTGATTTTCAGACTTAAGCAGGATATTTTTTCCCTAAATTCTCTGTGATGTAGACTTTGCAATATTTTTTTAAATATTGAGTTATACCACTAATCAAGAATATGCAAATATCTATATGAACACTTTCATAAAATATGATGTTGATAACATTATGGATTTAATTTTAATAGGGGTCATGGTCCTTTCCCTCACTTAAATATGACAAGTCTACCATATAAGTTCACACTTCACAAGAAAATTTGTGAGAAAAATTTTACACAAAGGCTAGAATAAGTCACCATTAAATATTTTGTTTTTCCTAAAACCAACGGCATTTAAAATTGTAGATCTTGAGCATGATTGAGCTGCTGCTGGATGTATTCATATTTGATGTGAGCTGAACTCATAATACATTATAGAGGTGGGATGAAAGATTTAAAATGGCATCTCACCAATTACATTCAGACATTATTTCAGGTATATATAAAGTATTTAAAACAGACAAAACATGTAATATTGCTCTAAAACAGTATGATTCTCACCTTGGAGAAATACACATTTTCCAGATTTCTATCATTTTGTTAGACAATAAAGCAAATGTTATGCATGACGTTCTACTATTTTTTTGTATTGAAGAATAGATGTGCCTCATTTTTATATCATTGTTGTATATTATGTTTATATCTTATAGTGTATTTTACTATCACTTGTCAATAAATATTGTATTCTTCTTACCATTCTTAATATTTTAGAGGATATTTAAAGATGAATAGCAAAATCCAATTGTTTACTTCCTTTGCTATGCTTACACATCTGAACAATATATTTATTATACATTCTTACTAGCAGAGTTATTAAAAATAGATTTGCACATTTTGAGCATTGATAAGGTTTACTGAATTGCTTTCCATATACTTGCCTCATTAACTTCCCACTAACAGCAATAGTATCTATTGGTTTTCTATTCCATTGACAAAATTTAATATAATAAAATATTTGGTGCTTTTAAATCTGTTAGATGAAAATGATTTCCTCATACTGGATTTAAAGTGTCCTTTTTTTAAGAGGCTAAATGTCTTTTCAAATGAGTAGGGACTACACGCTTTTCACACAGTAAAATTAGTTACTGAGGTTTTGTGATGAAGTTTGCAAAATGCTCAGTGTAGAAAAGGAGAATTAAGCACTTCACACATGGCACAAATGCATTTTGTTACTAGTCCTTGGATTTGGTTCAGTGAATCCTTAGCAGGACTTCTTTCTATCACGAATGGGTTAGGAGTGGCATAGTGAAAAACCATGAATGTGGAGAGACAGGAAGTTTTGAACATAGCCCTGGAAAATGTAGCTTACAAGAATCTCTGAATCAGGAAAAAAGAAAGAAAATAATTTGTTATTATGTATTCATCATTATTTGGAATATCATTTCACAATAGAATGATGAAATAATGATTAGAAACACTTGCAGAGGATGGATAGAGAAAGAAAATAGATGTTCATCAAATGGGACCAAGGCCGTTTTGGGTGGGTAGAGTTTAACTCAGTGCCTTGTGCTTTCCAGACAGATGCTCTCCCAATGAGCCAAACTGCATTATCTATTTTGAGACAGAAGCTCACTTCCTCTCATGGCAGGTGCTTGGATTATCATCTACCATTTTTAGCCTTCCCATTATAACTCAAATGATAAGAATTCATCACCATGGCCATCTTCTTTTGGTTGAAATGGAATGCAATGAACTTTTCTGGCCAATGTGGCTTGAAACTAGGCTCTTTCTAAACTCATCCCCTTTTTCTTTGTTAAGACTTTGGCGTTTTGTGGTTATTTTTTTTTTATTGTAAAAGTGTTGTACAGAGAGGTTATAGTCACCTAAGTAAGGAAATGAGTACAATTCTTGTAGAATAGTGTTGTCCTACTTCCTCATTTTCTCATGCTTCCCTCCTTCTGACTCCCTTCTTCTCCAAGTTGTAAAGTTAATCTCCAACATACTGTCTTGTGACTATCACTGTTTCATAGCTTTAATTTTTGTCCTTTGTCTCATGATTTCTGTGATTCTCCTTCCCATCTACTAATGGGATATACTTATATACAAGACAAAAGGTACTGAAATAATAAAACAAAAAACAAAAAACAGTGACAACAGGGGATAAACCAAAGAGGGGAAAATGAAAGAAAAAAGAAAAAAAATACATATGTGTATACACGCGCACGCGCACACACACACACACCCTAAAAAAACCCTTTTATTTCCATTTCTTATAGTTCATTTCAATTAGTATCATTTTATAAGGTCACATGTACATAACATTGAACTATTGTGATTCTCTGCTAGAACTATCTTAGTTATATACTAGTTAATACATACGGAGGAAATTATGTACTTTATGTTTATTTGGGTCTATCTTACTTCACTTAATAAGATTATTTCCAAGTCATTCCATTTCCTCCCCTATGTGGCAATGTCATTCTTTCTGATGGAAGCATAAAATTCCATTATGTATATATAACACGTTTTCTGGGTTGATTACATATCTTGGTTATGGTAAATAATTCTGCAATGAACATAGTTGTGTTGATAGCTTTAGTGTGGCCTTGTTTGTAGTCATTTGGGTAAATGTCCAGGAGTGGGATTGGTGGATCATAGAGGAGCTCTATGCTTAGTCTTTTCAGGAACCTCCATACTGCTTTTCAGAGTGGCTGAACAAGTTTATATTCCCAACAGTGCAGTAGTGTTCCCTTTTGGCCACATCCCTTTAGCATGTGTTATCATTTGTTATCTTGATAATGGCCATTCTAAATGGGGTGAGGTGGAATTTCAATGAGTTTTTGATTTGAATTTTTCTTATGGCCAGAGATGTTGAGCATTTCTTTATGTGTTTATCGGCCAGTTTTCTTTCCTCTTCAGAGAATTCTCTCTTTAAGTCTTTTGCCCACTTATTAATGGGTGGTTTTTCTTTGAGGATTTGTTTTTGGGGGCTTAAATTTTTGAGCTTTAAGTATATTTTAGATATGAGGCTCTTGTCTGTTGTATAGCTAATGAAGATCTCCCAATATGTGGACTTTCTAATTTTCTTGTTAGCTATGTCCTTTGCCCTGCAGAAGCTCAATGAAAAAAAAATCATATGGAATATTAGAAGATCCCAAATGGTATAAACTAGCCTTAGTAAGAACAGTGCTGTAGGAATATCAATACCAAACTTTATATTTTATTATAAGTCCATAGTGAATAATGAAAATGTTATGTACTTCAATATTGCTAAAAATGTTTGTTTGGAATATTTTAGAGAAGTGATGATTATTGTCATTAATTTGAATGAATCTTTCTATACTACCCACTTAGATGGAAACTTGATAATATCATATAAATATATTTACCTTTCAGTCCTCAATTATAAATTCTCACATTAATGCATATCTAGTTAAGTGTATATATATTACAAAATATATTCTGGCCGCACTGTAATTTACACTCACATTTTACTTATTACTCCCACAGAAATGTATACTCTGTTATAAATGCATATAATGAGACACAATATCCTCGCTAGTGTGTACAATGTCATCTCATTTAATTTTATCATAATTTAGTAATATGAGTATACTATAGAATATGTAATAAGTAGGATGTGTGCAAGTTTAAGTGCCCTGACCAATATTAATTTCTTCATCATTGGTAATATCTTTTGAGTATGAAACAACCGATTTTCAGTTAGGTTATTAAGAAAGAGAAAATATGAAGGCACTAATAATGGATCTAAATTTATTGCATTAAATAAATATAGGTAAATAACATGGACTTTGGTCATTTTTATGCAGAGTAACCACGGGACTAATTTATAGATTCTTGTTTATGTAGAAGAACTGCAACAAAAAAATCTCATTCTTCTGAACACATAGCTGAGAGAAAAGGTAATTACTCTGTACAGAAATCTGAATGCACTAGAAATGACTGGGAAGATCAGAGAGTTTAGTTTTATTTATTATTCACCAAAATGTAATGTTCTTATGCTTTCAGAAATATTTTCAGAAACTCTATGTACATAATGGTGACACTGTCCTTGGAATAAAAAAAGGGTTAGATTGTGAAAGAAGTTGGTACAAAATGTTAGGGTCACCTCTGTTATCTTTAGAAATACTTGCGGGAAATTTCAACCAGAGTGTGACATTCAGATATTCTTAACATATTTTTTCATTTAGCATCTCTGCCCTAGATTCTTTTACTAAAGAATACAGATCCATGGTATTTAAAGTGCCATGTAGTAATTGATTATGAAGAATGCTCAATGACTTGTGCTAGACTTGATGATTGCCTAGCATTGCAAGCACAGACTAGTCTAGTGACTGCTTAAATTAAAACCTGGTCTCTTGAACAGTTTCTAGGTAAAGACCTAATCTGGTATTTTATCATCAGTTTACATCCTAATGATACAAAAATACTCCGGAAGCTTTCAATTTTCAGCTTTGTAGGCTTTCCTGATAAAAAGATTTTAAAAATATATGTAGAAAGTCTTAGTTTTAAAGCATAAGTGGCATCACTGACTGGCAAATTAAGGAAACAATCACTAAAAGGAGTATAAAAATAATACTTCTTGCCATCCTTTGACAATACATCTCAAGTACTATTTGGTGCAATAAGACTTGCTTTCTAAATTTATAAATTCAGAAGGAAGGAATATGGTGGAACTAAGATCATTATGCAAATTATGCTTCATTTTTAAGCTTGTTTAAGGCAGATCTGCTTCTACTCAAATAGTAACATTTTATCAAGGCATAATCCCATAGAATTGAATCAGTAACAGCAAATATTTCAATCACACTCAAAAAATAGTTCAAAATCTTGTTATTAAAAGTGATGACGAGGAAAACAAATTACTTTTGTGTTTAAAAATGTTTTAAAAGTATTAAGTCAAACTATCCCCTACATTTCAATCTACATAAGCTTCCAAAATATAAATTGACTCATTTTATTCTGTAAGTGGGTTTTCTTCCAATACTTCACTAAAGCAGCCACAATAAAGCAGTCCTTTTTTGCTGAGGTTTGGAATGATCTTTATGACCTCCATTCATAGACCTCATTCTCTTTTGCATTTTCTTTGTTCTATAAAGTTCTATGGTGACATAATTTCAATATACTCTTTTATTAGCCTCTGCCTCTACCACATTCCCTCTCATTTCTCTCCTAATTTCTTCTGCCCATTAATCATTCATCCTTTAACAGAAAGTCTGGCTGAGTACCCTTTACAAAACAAGATCTGTGCTGGATGCAGACAGTGTGGCTTGCATTGTGGTAAGAGGCTACCTGGAAAAGTAATATCAGGAAAGGAGACAGAAGCTAACATAGAGCTGTTTTTAAAGATAATTTTTTTCACATGGAAAATTTCATCTAATGAGTTTCTATGTTCGATGAAAGTAACCCAGAGACACAGAGGGAGATTATTAATTTCAAAAGCATGTATCATTTAGTATAAAGATGGAACTTAATAAATCTTCATCCTTGATGTGGAGTGGGGGGGATTAGAGAAATTCTGAGTTTTAACTCAGATCCTTGAGCTTACTGGGCTGGAAGTCTACCACTTGAGCAATGCTTCCAGCCTAGCTTTATGTTGCTTATTTTGGAGAACAAGCCCTAAAAACTTTTCTGCTTGGGTTGGTTTTGATCCTCAGTCCTCCAGATCTTAGATTTCAGGGTAGCTAGGATTAGAAATGTCAGCTCCCAATGTCCAGGTTCATTGCTTCTTCGAATAAAATTTCTATTTTATTCTCAAATGTAACCATATTACTTTATTGTGGGAATAAAATGAAATAAAATTCTAAGAAAAAACCTGTTCTCTCTCTCACACATTAGTGTCATATAATGATAAGTTAGTAGATCAGTCCAAAAATACTAGATCATTCAAAATTTAACTGGACCAAGACTACATTGGTGAAAGTAGAACCATATATTTATATTGGGTTTTTCCCAATAGACTTTTTAAGAAGTTTGTTTATTAGAAGTCTTTATTTCTGTAGATGTGGGCTAAGCTTTGGTATTTTTATAGGAGGGTCATGCAATTCTTATCAAGGCTTCTTATCAAGGCATAAGCATTTGACCTATCTTGCTGTAATACGAACATTTTATCATTGGCCATTACAGTATTGGTATAAGTCTCAGCTAATATTTTTTACTATATTGTATGTTGGGAAAAAGTTTGATTTTTATCTCATTTTCTTCTTGAAAAATAGATATCTGTGGAAATTTGGTGTATGTTTTTCATTGGAATTATATGATTGCTTGTATATTCATGCTACATTAAGGTTGGATTGTTGTTGTTGTTGTTATTGTTGGTGGTGGTCTTGGCTTGAACCTGGGCTGGGTACTCTCTCTGAGCTCTTTTTTGCTCAAGACTAGTGCTCTATCACTTTGATTCACAGTTCCATTTCCAGTTTTCTGGTGGTTAATTGGAGATAAGAGTCTCACAGATTTCTGTCTGTGCTGGCTTTGAATGGTGAAACTCAGATCTCAGCCTTCTGAGTTGTTAGAATTACAAACGTGAGCAACCGGTGCTCAGTTTAAGGCAGAATTTTTTAAAATGTAGAACAGAAAATATCAGACAAATTTTTAAAACTTTGCTGGCAAATCAGTGAATCTATTACTGTAATGTGTACCTACGCCAAATTGATCACCTTAAAACATTGCTTTTGGATTGCCTCATCTTCATAGTTTATGCAATAACAAACTCTTACAGGAGACTATTCAGCTCAGAAGTTTGTAAGGTTATTTCAGATTGATTACTTTAGGTTTTCATGAATATGGTGGAAGTTTTAGCCCAATATGATGAATTAACAACGTACTTTGAGAAAATATACTTTATTAATAAAATATACTTGCCATGATAAACTTAGAATATATATACCAGATTAAAATCTAAAATGTACCCACAATGATGTTCTGATAGCTATTTCTAATTTTCTCATCTCTAGGAACATAGGTGACATTAACAAGCTCTTGAATTATTGGTTCAATCTCTTCTTATCCTGGTTCTGATTTTTCTAACTTTGAAAACTCTTTGAAACATTTTATTATTTTTAAGAAGTTTACAAAGGGATTGCCATTCAACAAAACAGTTTATGAATGCAGTACTTTTTGTTGGACTGGTACTAAGCTGTATTGAAAAGTTGTTTCTATAGTACTTTTAAAGTCAATGCCCCTCTGACCTTAACTTTAGAGTATTGCTTTTATCTTGGCTGTGGAATTTTAATGTTTTTGATTGACAAATGTAGTTTATGTGAATCATATTTATGGTCAATCTACAGTGTTTTTAATTGGTATAAAATGACTTCTCTATATTTGCCAGGTCTCTGTGCAGCTCTCTGCTCTCTTCCAATTGAGCATTTGCTGGCCTTTTGAAAATGTTTTAGTAGAGAATCAATTAGCTAAAAGAACATCAAGTGGCTGACTCTCCATGGATGGAGAGTTTATGCTGAAAGGAGAAAAAGGCCCAATATCTAAAAAACTAATTGTTGAAAATTTCCAAATTTGATGATCTTATACCTATACATCCAAGCACTCAATAAACCTCAAGTGTGAAAATAAATCGACCTAAAGCACATTACATTTAAATTCCTCAAAACCATTGACAGAGAATAAAGTAGAAATGAGATAGTAAGAAAAGTTGTATAAAAATGGGACAAAGATAAGTATGAAAGCATATTTCTTGTCAGCAGAAGTTCCAGTAAGGAGATAACTGAACAACATTTCTAAATTATGTACATGAAAAAAGCCAAAAACAAAATCAATCTACAAGAGTATATCTAGTAAAAGTGATTTTTAAGTGTAATAAATAAATCAAGTAATGTGGCTCCTAATCATAATGTTAACTAATCAGGAGGCTGAGATGGAGAGGAGATCATGGTTCCAGGCCAGTGTGTGCACAAAAAGTTTGTGAGATTCATTTTCAACAGAATAATTGAGATGTGGTGATACATGCCTGTCATCCCACCTACACAGGGATATCAGAAGATCAGTTTATGTCAGCCTGGACAGATGAAAGACCTTATTTAAAAAATAACCAGAGCATAAAAAGGCTGGAGGCAAAACTAAAGCTGGAGAGTGCCTTCCTACCAAATGTGAGTCCTGAGTTCCAACCTCAGTACTGCATTGAAAGAAAGAGAATGAGTGAAAGTAACAAATGACTGAAGTTAAATTAATCACCATCAGTATCTTCACACTCTTATTTCCATTTTGCTAACCAAAATTGATATCCATGGATTTGTTTACATAGTATCTTTTTATAGAATTCATTTGTGATCAATTATGCTAGTTAACTTTAATTTAAATTCTTGGCAATTTTTCAAAACAAAACAATGTATAGAGGTGTTATAACATATTGTAAAAATAAAATGCATGTTGATAATAGTATATCTGATCAAGGAAAAAGACAAAGTACTTTAAGAGCTTTATATTTTATGAAAAATATTAGAATATTAATTGATATGCAGTTTAACCCTATTACACACCATTTTAGCATACCATGAAATAAAAACAACCAAAAATAATAATAAAGAAAAAATTATGTACAACTATTAATCAGAAAGAAATAATAGTGAATCCTAATTTTAAGTTCAATTGGTAGAGAAAAGAGATAGGAGAATTAATATATAGTAAGATAGAGGAGTTATAAGTATTTATATATCTAATTTGGGAATTAGAAAAATTGAGAGAATGATGAATTAGAGTAAAATAAGCCATAATTATAATCAGAGATTTCAATACCTCTCCAAAAGTAATAATAAGAAAAAGACAGAAAGTCACTATGAATATAGAGGGAGTGAATAACACTATCAATCAACTTAGACTGACATTTATAGAACATTTCACCTAACAACAGCAAATTACACATTCTTTTCAAGTGTACATAGACAACTGTGATAGATCATATCAGAAGGTATAAAAAAGTCTCAATAAATCAGTCAAGCCAACAAAAGTATGTTCTCTGTCAAGAAGATAATTGAATTATGAAATAACATGAGAAATATCTCTGAGTAGTCTACAATAGTTTGAAACCAAGTATACTGTTGCTAACTAATGTTTGGCTCATAAAAGAATAAAACTAAAGCAAAATTACAAAGTGTTGTGAGTTTAGTAAAAATGAAAACAGATAGCAAGATTTGTTATGCATCTCTAAAGTAGAAGAGTTGTTTGGAGAAAATATATAGGAATGAATTCCTGCATTAGAACATAAGAGATTTCTTTGATCAGTAACTTCATTGATTGCTTGTTGGAGATATGTTTATTATTTTGATTTTAGTGATGATTTCATGGGTGTTTAAACATGTCAACACTTGTCAATTGTGTACTTTAAATGCTTGCAACTGGCTTCATATCAATTATACCTCAATGAGCTCTTACAAGTATTCTGGATACACCATAATATTTGACAGCTATAATTTAGATATTCATACTACTTTGATGAAAAAGATTGAGAAAAATATTGATGTGTGAAATCACAATAACAAAAACCCAGATATTTCTCTGCAAAGGCATTCACAAATCTGGAGACTATGTTTAAAATCTCTAACAAATCCAAGCAACTAAATTGCACACTTTATCTTTTGTATGATGGCTTATATATCTTTCATGGGTTCATGTCTATGTTTGTGACTTAGACAGCACATTAGGTAGGTTTTTGAAGTGTAAAGAAATTTTATTTTGTATTGTATGGTGACAAATATATGAATATTATGGAGAGTATACATACTATGCGCACAATACTGTTTCATATGCAGAGCCATTTCTTTCCCTTCAGCAGTTAATGATGCAATTTAAAGTTAGTATTTAGTTTTTATTTTAACCACTGTACTGAGATTAGCACTAGTAGAATGGCAACATAGAATCAAGATATTTCCAGTGGGAAGACAGTAATTTCACAAGGGCAATGGCACAGGTTTTGTGAAACAAATGACTATTAACCATGCTTTGGGTGGGCAGTGATACTTGCTCAGGTAATGGACAAAGAGTAAGGGAAAGCAAGGAATTAAGGGAAAGCAAAGGATCGAGGGTTATTTGTAGAGTATCACACAGCTTGAAAGATCTTAGAACCATATTCCACGTGTGGAAGAACATGTCTGGAAACTAGGAGATTTTTAACAGTGTCTTCTCGTATTACATAGGTTACTGTTTGGTATGTTTTTTTCTTTAATTTTCTTATTTTTCTTTTTTCTTGTTATTGCAAAGGTGACATATAGAAGGGTAACAGTTATATAAGTCAGGTATTGAGTACATTATTTTTTTTCTTTCTTTCTTTTGTCGGTTGTGGGGCTTGAACTCAGGGTCTGGGCACTGTCCCTCAGCTCTTCAGCTCAAGGCAAGTGCTCTACTGCTTGAACACAGCGCCACTTCCAGTTTTCTAGTGCTTTATTGGAGATAAGAGTCTCATGGACTTCCCTGCCAGGGGTGGCTTTGAACCGTGATCCTTAGATCTCAGCCTCCTGAGTAGCTAGGCCACCAGCGTCCAGTGCATACATGTCTTTTTTTTTTTTTAATTGTGAAAATACTGTTCAGAGGGGTTACAATTACATGGGCAAAATAATGAGTACATTTCTTATCAAGCATTTTAGCCTCCTCCTTTGTTTACCCTTCCCATCCCTTCCCAGATTTCCCCCCCTCCAATGCTTCCCCCCCCAACCAAAGTTGTAAAGTTCGTTTTCTACATGACAACTTGTACTTTTCATTGTTGCAACAGGTCCACCTGTATCCTTATTTAAAAGACTTGTTTTTCCCCCTCCCCTCCACAAATTACACCGACATCAAATACGGGAGAGGGACATACAAAGCAACGAAGAAACAATCTTATAAATGCATTAGAAACAAATGCATGAAAGAAAAAAACATTTAAATACATATCTTAGGGTTCATTTTCCTAACATCACCTTATCTGACCTTTTCTGCTTGACTCATACATATACTAGATATTGCAAGTAAGGGAAACCATGGGACCTATGTTTGTTTGGGCTTGGCTTACTACACTTAATATAATTTTTTCCAACTCTTTCCATTTCCTAACAAATGGGGCAATGTCATTCTTTCTGATGGAGGCATAGAATTCCATTGTGTAAATATACCACATTTTCTTGATCCATTCATCTACTGAGGGGCATCGTGAAAATGGCACTATTTCCCAAGGCTATCTACAAATTCAACGCGATACCTATAAAAATTCCACCCTCATTCTTCAAGGAAATAGAAGAGGCAATCCAAAAATTCATATGGAACGATAAAAGACCCCGAATAGCAAAAACGCTCCTCAACGGAAAGAACGCTGCTGGAGGAATATTAATACCAAATTTCAAACTCTACTATAAAGCCATAGTAATCAAAACAGCTTGGTACTGGCACAAGAACAGACCTCAGGACCAATGGAATAGAATTGAAAACCCAGAAATGAACCTACAGACCTATAGCCATCTAATCTTTGATAATGGAGCTGAAAAAATAAAATGGAAGAAAGACAGCCTCTTCAGTAAATGGTGCTGGCAAAATTGGTTAACTACTTGTAGAAAACTGAAGCTAGATCCTTATGTATCACTGCACCAGAATCAACTCCAAATGGATCAAAGACCTCTGAGTCAAAGCAGACACTCTGAAAACATTACAGGATGGAATAGGAGAAACTCTAGGTCTTCTAGGCGCAGGCGGAAATTTTCTGAATGGAGACCCGGAAACACAACAAATCAAAGAAAGGTTGGACAAATGGGATTGCATGAAGTTACAGAGCTTCTGCATGGCAAAGGACATAGCTAGCAAGATCAATAGAAAGTCTATGGATTGGGAGAAGATCTTCACTAGCCATACAACGGACAAGGGTCTCATATCTAAAATATACTTGGATCTCAAAAATTAAATCCCCCAACAATAAATCCTCAAAGAAACATAAATAAGAAAATAAATAAGCCCAATAAATAAGTGGGCTGAAGACTTAAAGAGAAACTTCTCTGAAGAAGAAAGAAGGATGGCCAATAGACACATGAAGAAATGCTCAACCTTGCTAGCCATAAAAGAAATGCAAATTAAAACAACATTGAGATACCACCTCACACCAGTTAGAATGGCAAAAATCAAGAACTCTAATAACAACAGATGCTGGAGGGGATGTGGACAGAAGGAAACCTTACTTCATTGTTGGTGGGAGTGTAAACTTGTTCAACCACTTTGGAAAGTAGTATGGAGGTTACTCAAAAGACTCCACTTAGAGCTCCTCTATGACCCAGCAATCCCACTTTTGGGCAGTTACCCAAATGTTCACAAACAAGACCACACTAAAGCTACCAGCACAACTATGTTTATTGCAGCATTATTTACTATAGCTAAGATATGGAACCAACCTGTACATGTCTTTTTGAACGGTGTCACCCTTTCCCTGGCTTTCTCCCAGTTTTTTCCTCCTGACCCTACTCGCCTACAGTTGTATAGCTGGTTTTCAACATATTGTCTAATGGGTATCACTGCTGCATTAGTTCACCCTTTGTTCCATCATTTCTGTGCTTCTCCTTATGCTCCCCAGAACAGATAAACTTAGATACAAGACAAAAGGTACATAAAACAAAAACAGTGACAAGAGAGAAAACAAAAAACAAGAACAAAAAATGAGAAAACCTTTTGATTCCTTTCTTGACGTCCATTTTGATAAATATCATTTTATATGATCATATATCATAGCTTTTGAGTCTTTTATATTTTTTATTGTAAAGATACTGTATACAGGGGTTACAGTTACGTGAGTAAGATAATGAGTTCATTTCCTCTTGAGCATTGTTGTCCCCTCCTTTGTTTTTCCCAGCCATCCCTTCCCTATCCACCTCCCCAACTCCTCCCTGCCCCACCCTGAGTTTTAAAGATCGTTTGAAAATAATGTGTTGTATATCTCATTGTTACAATGGGTCAGGCCATATTCTTGTTTCAGTAATATCAGCAGAGCTCACAAAACAAGAGATGTATGTTTGAAAATTTTTACGCCAGCTGTGAACTGATGGGGCTTTTTTTGACCAGTAGGTGACAGTCTTGGTTCATAAAACAATAAGTAATTCCTTACTGGTAAATGTCATTAGATAGATTTCTCTGTTTTTAGAAAAATAGCAGAGATTTATGTCAAGAAAAAAAGCAATTAATGAAATTTGAAGTCAGAACATAATACAGCCTTCTGAACAAGCAGATAACTGTAACAACTGGAAACATGATTAATCACTTCATGTATGTATTTCTTATTGATGGAAGGTAATATTGTCCCCACAAGGAAGGAACAAGGAATAAAAACAAAAAAATGAATAGGTTACATTTGTTTAGCTGCTTCCCTACCCAATTCATCTTATGTTTTGATGGATGTGAAATAAAGATATACAATGCATGAAAACCAAGGGCAATACATTTTTTTCTGCAACAAACTGTAACAAGCCAAAGTTCCTGAATTTGACAATGAGTGATTTGTGCTCACCAATAAATTTGTGTGCTGCATTTGGTCTCATTAAGGCAAGGTGCATCAGTGTACTCTGTCATGGAGTAGAAGAGTCTGTAGACCACATTTCTGTGAGAAGATCAACTATGCCTGTGTTAGTACAAAGTCACATGTAATGCACTTTTGACTAGGATGAAACCACAGTTGTAGTAACAGACTAAATCATATGTGGGATTTAAAAATACTTATTAAATACATTATTCTAAGAATATGTATGGTATCTGAATTATTACTATTATATATACACCAGTGTCTAACACTTGTTACTTATTAACTTTATCAATTTATATAAGCAAAAACGTTGAAACTGAAGATGAAACATAATTAAAGATATACATATATTCATATATGTATAAAAATGAGTATATAGGAAGATATATTATATATAATACATATAAGAATGGAGCATAATGAAGCCTACTGAATCCTATTTGAAAAGGTGGTGAAGGAGTAATGAAATAGAGTGGTGGGAGTTAGTTTGTTCATAGTATGCTGCATCTATGTGTGACAAAATGTATGCTAACTTTGAAAACTTCGAACACAAATAATAATATAAATTCTAGATTGAAGACCCTATTTGCTTCAAGATGTTAGGCTCCAGTAGATCACACTTGTAATACTAGCTATTCAGGAGGCTGAGTGGTTCAATGCCAGTTTGGGCAAGAAAGTCATGAGACTTACCTCCAATTCACCACCAAAAAGCCAGAAGTGGACCTGTGGTTCACGAGGTAGAGATGCTGGCTTTCAGTAAAAATGCTCTGGGATAGCACCCAGACCCTGAGCTCAAGTGATACAACTGTCACAGCACAGCACAACACACACACACACACACACACACACACACACACACACACACACACACACACACACAGCACAAAAGGTGCCTTGGAAAAAAAGAATAGAACATCTAAAGCATTTTCAGATAAAATCTGCATTTAGGAAATTGGAGGAAAACATATGCAGAAAGCTCTTAATTTCATGCAATAATTAATACTGTTAACTAAATGTGTCAAAGAACATCTGCAAGTTTACTAACCTAGTTCTCCTTAAGAGACAGTAAGAAAAGAGGATAATGTGTGTGTATATTTATAGAACCTAATACTGTACCTCATTTGATTGAGCCGCATACATACACATAACAAGAAAAGAACTCATCTCCTTGATAAAAAATTTAGCTCCAGGAATACCTTTAGGTAGAGTTCAAGGAAGTGATGGCTTAGAGTGAGAAAAAATGTCATATCTTAATTTGTACATTTCCACCTTCCCTTTTTCTTCCCTTTTCTGTGTATAGATAGGAAAAAAACTTCTTAATTTGTAAAATGCACTAAAATGTTCAAAATACATCAACATAGGGTTTAAATTTGCTCAGAAGTTAACTCACACCTCTGATTCCTCATACACATAAAGGAAGAAAATACAAAGTGAACCAAAACAAGTTAATCAAACAAAAACCTATTTTTGAATGAAAAATGAAAACAAAGAAAATCAAGCAAATTATCAACAAAAAATTTTCTACCACTGACTTCTGGGCATTATAGCAACAGGGATGCATCTGCTATTTGCACAGTGTACCCATAGGGAAATCTGAATTCCAGGAAACAGCTAGCTTAACGTTCACAGTTAAAGTTAGAGTGAGGTGAAATTTGGAAACTAAATATTACATTCATGTTGATCTTTCGAGGAACTAACAGTTTCATTTTTTTTTGGCATTTTTCAAAACTTTATATAAATCATGTAGTCTTTATTTTCCAAAAAATATGAAGGAATGTGTAAGAGAAGGCTCCTAATTGGTTAAAGTTAGGCCACAAATTTAGACTGTAAAATAAATTTAATTTTGATATAATTATGCACCTAATATAAAACTTATATTTGATCAGCACTACCGAGTAGTAACAGTATGAAGGAAAGGAAACAAATTCTAGATCAGTTAAAATATTTGACTATTGATATTGCTGCAATACAGATTTTCCCTTTAGGATTGTTTTCTCTCTACCATCAATACCACTTCCATTATTTCTTGCCCAGAATACTGTTGTATGTAGTGGAACAGCTTCCCTCTGTCTACTGCTGATGACCTCCCATACATGTCTCACAGCATTTGCTCTAGTATCTTATATTCTTTATTTCAGGGCTCTAGAAAAACCTCAAATCTTGTGAATGCCTTGTCCAGTATGCATGAATGGTAATGACAACCTGTCTTTTCTGATGATTACTACCAGCTCTGTACACCTGCCTACTCCACCCACAGCCCAGTAAGTGCTCACTAAGGTGGACCTTCTTTAGTTACTTGGATACTTAAAATGATTTTTTAAAGAATCTCTGTACCTACTATTTTCTCTGACTAGAACTAGAATAGTAGCATTTAACTTCTTCTGGCTAGTACAGAGTAAGACACAGATTCCAGTGTTTGTGTGTGTGTGTGTGTGTGTGTGTATGTGTGTGTGTGTGTGTGTGAGAGAGAGAGAGATTTTGTGTGTCTCTGTGCAAAACTGAAATGTGAATTTTTACAAAGCAGTAATTATCCATACTGTCTGATTTATATGCTGTTTTCCTGTGTCAAATTATGAAGGTATTGTATGAAAAATAAATATTCACAGTGTATGTAACATTTCTGTTTTTACTTTTAAATTAATTCCTTTTCTATTGGAATTTTTGCCATATAACATACCCTTTATTCTATCCAAAGCCCTCTCTGGGTGTAGTGGTTGGAAAAACAAAATTTCCTCCATTTTTAAAAATTAATTGTGTTTAGAACCCCAGTTTTTCAGGAGAGCTGAAAAAAGCAAGGTAACTGTTATAAACTAACAGGAAAAATCAGAATTTCAAGTATTCTTATGTGATTAAAATTACTGTATTGATACTTTACCATTGATACTCTGACACATTACCACAAATCAGGTGGCTTAAAACAACAGGAATGTATTCTCTGATGGTTTTCAAGACAGAAAGGCTGAAATATGCATTGACTGTCTAAAATCAAGGTGTCTGAATAGCCATACTCCATCTCAAACCCTGACTGCATGCCTCGTTCCTTCCAGCCTTTAGTGATTATTAGCATTCCTTTGTTACAATTGCACCACTCCAATCTACCTTGATCTCCTCCTTATATTACCCTCTCTTCTGCATGTCCAGTCTTTTTCTTCCTAGCTCTTAAAGTTTTCTTGTGTTCACAAGTAAGGCACATCTATATTATTCAGGAAAGTCAAGACCCTTAAATTACCAATCTGAAAAAACAATGCCATGGTACCCTATACTTCTAGCAGTTAGGATAGGGATTATTACTTGGAAATCTAGTTTTCATATTACTGTAAAGTGTATCAACACCAAAGACCTTGTTTATTCATTGATCCTTGACTATACTCTAGTTTGGGTATCAAGTTAGCTTAATTTATTTAACTAATCCAAAATATTCAATAAAATATTTCTCTATTTTAACATTTGTGTTATATTCCTTGAAGAACAGAGAGAATTCTTACTGACAGCAACAATGGAATAGATCGGAAATAATTTTTATGAAATAAAAGGTTTAGATATTTTGTGGCCCAAGTATAAGTCATATGATAATGGAATTCAGCTCTACAGCCTCCCACTGGAGCCATATTTTATAATTTAATTGTCGTAGTACACTAGAAACAATACATACCTATTCCAATTGAATTAAATGCCTTAAGGCATTCATCTAGATAAAACATCAGGGAAATACTTCTAATTAATATTAGCAAGAGAATATAGTTCCAGAATTGAGGCAATCTGTACCTGTAGCAAGAATGTAGATCTCAGATTAAGATAGAGAGTGAAGTCAAGAAGTAAGTGGAAAAGGTCAGATAATGTGATGTTAGGAAAACGAACCCTTAAATATGTATTTTAATGTTTTCGTTTCTTTCATGCATGTGTTTCTAACGCATTTATAAGATTATTTGTTTGTTGCTTTGTATGTCCCTCCCCCACAGTGTAACCCCCGCTTTCACTTTATTTGATGTCAGTATAACATGTGGAGGAGATGGGGACAAACAAGTCGTTTAAGGATTCAGGTGGACCTGTTGCAACAAGGAGAATTACAAAATGTCATGTCAAAGCCAGCTTTACAATGTCGGTGTGGGGGGGGGGAGGGGGTATGATTGGGTGGGGGGGAGGAGGAGGCTGCAATGCTTGGTAAGAAATGTATGCATTATCCTGCCAATGTAATTGTAACCCCTCTGTACAGTATGTTCTCAAATAAAATAAAATAAAATTTAAATAAAAAAATATATATTAAAATGGATACAAACATTTAAAAAAATAAGAAAAAAAAAAGAAGTAAGCTAGGCCCAAAGAAACATAGGTCTTATGGTTTCTCTTATTTGCAATACCTAGTATATGTCTGGGACAAGCAGACAAGGTCAAATATGACCAGATAAGATGATGTTAAGAGAAATGAACCAGAAGATAGGGACACAGTGGGTTTTTTCTTTCTTGCTATTGTTTCTAACGTATTTATAAGGGACCATGAGATTGTTTTTGTTGCTTTGTATGTTCCTCCCCATGGTATAATCCTTTTATTTCACTGTATTTGATGTCGGTATAATTTTGGGAGGGGAAGGGAAAAACCAAACTGTTTAAATAGGGATACAGGTTGACCCATTGTAACAATGAGATGAATAAAAAACTGTTGAACAACAAACTTTACAATTTAGGTGAGGAGGGATGGGGGGGGTGTAGTTATGGAGGTGGGAGGGAAGGGATGGTAGGGGAAAAATAAAGGAGGTAGCAATAGTACTGGATAAGAAATGTACTCATTACCTCATGTAACTGTAACCCCTTTGTACAGTATTTTCACAATAAAAACTTAATTAAAATAAAAAAAGTAAAAAAGTGGGGGGAGGCTGGGAAGGGATGGGAAGGGGAAAAAAAAGTAAAAAAGAAATGTACTCATTACCTTGCTCATGTAACTGTAACCCCTCTGTACAGTATTTTCATAATAAAAATGTATAAAAATACATAAAATTGAATAAAAAAAAAGAATTTCAGGATTAAGGAAATCTAGTGGAGCATAAACATTAGTAAATAAGTAAGATTCATCAAGAGCAGCCTGAAGAAAGAGATGACAATTCTAATATAGATCAGAGAAGGAGACTTCCGAAATTAAAAATACATAATCATAGCATTATGCCTGCAAATAATATTTTCCTAGCCACCCAGTTACCAGCTGAGGGTTATTAGCTATTGAGGCATTTTATATAAATAGATCCTTGGTAGACACAAGGTTTACTCATTCTTTTTGACAATTTCAGCCTTCATAAAGCCTGTTAAGAGAAATGTATTAAAAATCAGTAAGTTAAAATATCTTTTCCTGTAGATAATTTGGCAGAGTACCTGATATTTCTAAAACAGCATCACAATTTTGATTTGGTTTAGGTGAGACCAGTACATTCATCCTTTTTGTCTGTGCTCCAACCCATCTGTGAGTAGCTATGTGTGAGCTGTGCTGTTAGCAATTTAGTTTTACAAAGTTTGGATAAGGTAAAATAAGGCAAAACAGGACTATATGGCTCAAAATTATAGGAGACTCTCATCATCTACCTAATATCCATTGTTGAATTTTTCTTAGAACTTCCATTTTCATTTAGACAGAAAAATGACGCAGCTGAGGGAACACATTTCTGAAATTTCCTGTAACCAGGAGTGACATGTGACCCAATTCTAGTTTTTGAGATGAAAATAAAAGTGTTGTGGGACACTTAGACAAAGGCAAGAGAGTTAAATTTCAGCAAAATGGGCAATCTTCCTTCCCTCTTCCCTTATTCTGGTTGCCTGTAATATGCATGTGATTATTAAAACAGCGAGTTTCCTGCTACACTGTTTCCTGTAAAAGAGAACTCACACAACCAAGCCATGAAAAAAAATGTCTTGAAGTCTTTGATTTAAAGGAGAGAAAAAATAACTACTTTATTTAAACCTTGTTTCTATATTTTCATTACAGACAATTGCACCTAATCATTTCCTAACTGATAAATTGTATATCATTACTTATGTCATCAAATCATTGGTAAAATTCACTCTCAGATTTACTCTGGTGAAATTTAAGCTACAAAGTAGCGCTACTTAAAGAATTTAGCTGCAATGCTTGGTAAGAAATGTAAGCATTATCCTGCCCATGTAATTGTAACCCTTCTGTACAGTATGTTCAAAAATAAAATAAAATTAAATTTAAAAAAAGAATTTAGTGTAATATTGGACACTCTATAGCTACCATTATATATTATATATATGTATTATCATCATAATGATCGATTATCTCTCTACCTTTGTATAATCAATATATCTATCAATATTTCTGTCTTTTATCTGTCATCTAGCACCTATCTAATCAAATTTATCTAATCTACCATCATTATGTGATTTTTATCATCCATCTATCTATATATCATTTATCTATCAAATTTTAAATTAAACCTGTATTCTCTAACTTTAAGGAAGCATTTACTTTAAAAGCTGAATTATTTTATTTCTTTAGCATAAATTTATTATCTGAAATTATTGTCCTTCTGAATACGTTACATAGATTTGACCTTACTATATTTGCAGTTTGAAATTTTCATTGGCTGTTTTTATTTTTTCCATCTTTGAAAGTAACTTTCATTATCTGAGTCATCAGTCAGGAGTTAATCTTATGTTTTGATGTCATGTTTCATGGTCGAATTGTTATGATGTAGAAAGCATTCTAATTATTATGGCAAGATGTTGAGAGGACTGATTAAGAATTTTGATTTCACATATCAGCTTGATAGTTATAGCTGCTTGGGTTAAAAGACAGTTTGTCCACATGAATGCAAAAATAACTTATATGTCATGCAAATTCATTTTTATGATAATTGTTTGATACTTCACTTAATTGTCTGTCAACCAAATTTAGCCTGTTGCTTAAGCTTATAAATACCCTAGTCAATCTAGTACACACTTCAGTCCAATTTTAGACACATCAAATATATCAGATAACTTTTTTCCCCTGAGTCTTCATGAACAAACTTTTGGTTTCAAAGTCAAAGTTCTGGGTCATATTTAATTTTCAGCTCCAAGGACATTCGAAAGTGAAATTCCATGTTATTTTTCCTATACTTAACAAGTTTCAGAATCATCAGGTTTCTATGTAATATAGACTGGGTGTATTGGATAATTATGTTGGAAAAGGGAAAGTTTGATTTGCATTTGTTTTTGTAGGCCACAGCTATTCCTAACTCATAATTTCATTATTGACTCTAGATCATCCCTATCATTGACCTAGGAAGAACTTACAAATTAACAATAATCTGGTCCCTAGGGGACATACTAAACATTTTTCAGTTATGTATGCAAAAGTTCATTGAATAATCAAATTAGATGGAATTCATAAACTAACAAGATAAATTGAAGAAAAAAGTACATTCTAGCCCACTTATTTATTGGGCAGTTGTTTCTTTGAGGATTTGTTGTTGGGGGACTTAATTTTTTTGAGTTCCAGGTATATTTTAGATATAAATAAGTGGATTGAAGACTTATAGAGAAACTTCTCTGAAGAGGAAAGAAGGATGGCCAATAGACACAGGAAGAAATGCTCAACCTCCCTAGCTATAAAAGAAATGCAAATCAAAACAACATTGAGTTACCACCTCACCCCAATTAGAATGGCTATAATCAACAACTCTAATAACAACAGATGCTGGAGGGGATGTGGCCAAAAGGGAACCTTACTGCATTGTTGGTGGGAGTGTAAACTTGTTCAACCACTTTGGAAAGCAATATGTAGGTTCCTCAAAAGACTACACATAGAGCTCCCCTATGACCCAGCAATCCCACTTTTGGACATTTACCCAAATGATCACAAGCAAGACTATACCAAAAATAACAGAATAACTATGTTTATTGCAGCATTATTTACCATAGCTAAGATATGGAATCAATCCAGATGCCCCTCAGTAGAGGAATGGATCAAGAAAATTTGGTATATATATAATATAATATAATATAATATAATATAATATATACCATTATATTCCATTATATATATATATATATGTATATAAGATGGAATTCTATGCCTCCATCAGAAAGAATGACATTGCCCCATTTGTTAGGAAATGGAAAGACTCAGAAAAAATTATATTAAGTGAAGTAAGCCAGGCGCAAACAAACATAGGTCCCATGGTTTCCCTAATTTGCAATAACTAGTATCTGTCTGAGATAAGCAGAAACCATCAGATAAGTTGATGTTAGGCAAAAGATGATTTCTTTGTTGCTTTGCGTATCCCTCTCACACGGTATAACCCCTGTTTTCACTGTATTTGATGTTGGTATAATTTGGGGAGGAGAAGGGAAAAAACAGATTGTTTATGGAGGCATACAGGTTGACCCATTGCAACAATGAGGTGTACAAGAAGTTATGTCACAGGGCTGGGAAGGTGGCTCAGTGGTAGAGCGCTTGCCTTGCATGCATGAGGCCCTGGGTTTGATTCCTCAGCACCACATAAGCAGAAAAAGCCAGAAGTGGCGCTGTGGCTCAAGTGGTAGAGTGCTAGCCTTGAGCTGAAGAGCTGAGGGACAGGGCCCAGGCCCAGAGCTCAGGCCCCATGACTGGCAAAAAAAAAAAAAAAAAAAAAAAAGTTATGTCACAAAATGAACTTTATAACTTTGAGGGGGGATGGATGGCAGGGATGGGAAGGGGATATAAAGGAGGAGGCAACAATGCTTGATAAGAAATGTACTCATTACCTTGCTCATGTAATTGTAACCCCTCTGTACAGTATTTTCACAATAAAAAACTTATTAATAATAAAATATGTACATTCTAAGTAAAGAAAGCAATTGGAATTTTTAAATGTCATGAATTGGGTTCATGGTGATTGTCATGGTAACATAAGTGTTTAGAAGAACCAAATAACAATTTAAATTGTATTGAAAAATTTGTATGTCATATATGATTTCATTTGGATTACAGCTTTGTCACAGATGTTTAAGATACCTTTGCACAACATTGGCTATTTGTTTATGATATAAGCCCTTAAAGTGTGCTTAATTATTTTAATGTGTTTTAAAACAACTTGCAAAAGGATTATTAAGAATATAAATCTACTTTCTCATAGATTCAATGTTTTTATAAATATGCTTAGGCTATTCCACCATAGAATATTTAACATAAACAATAAATGAAATATTTTTGTTTGAAACTTGTCATGGAAAATTATTTGAAAAAAAATCTACTTATTTGATGACTTTCTTCTTCTTTATCTACTCATTTGATGACCTTCTTCTTCTCCTTCTCCTTCTCCTTCTCCTTCTCCTTCTCCTTCTCCTTCTCCTTCTCCTTCTCCTTCTCCTTCTCCTTCTCCTTCTTCTTCTTCTTCTTCTTCTTCTTCTTCTTCTTCTTCTTCTTCTTCTTCTTCTTCTTCTTCTTCTTCTTCTTCTTCCTATTATTATTATTATTTTGCATGACTGTGGGTTTGAACTCAGAGCCTTGGACTTGCCAGTCTGGCATTTTATCCTATACCACATTTGTAGCCTTGCTTTTTACTGGTATTTTAGAGTAGTTCTTACTTCCCACCTAACAGCCACCTGCTATTGTCAGTGGTATTATAGGCACTCCCTCACAAAATTCAGCTTTTCTTTTATAGAAACAAAGCATAGTGAGCTTTTCTGCCAAGGCTGACCTGGACCAGGCTCCTCATAATCCTGACTTTTCATATAGTTTGTAAGGATAGGCATATGCCACTATACCACCTATAGACTGAGAAGGAGTCTCACAGGCTTTGTTAAATGAGTTGATCACAAATTGCATTCTTCTCATTGTCAGCCTCCCATAGGATAGTATTACATGTTCTGTCAATGATGCTTTTGTGTGTATGCATGTATGTGTCATTAGATATTAAACTCAGGACCTGCTTGCTAAGCAAACTGTGCAACTTACCTGAATAGCATTTTTAATGCATTGCAGCTTAATGTCTTAAAAATGTGTAGGCATTTTGATATACTTGGACAATGTAATATTCTCACACACTCATCAAAACTATTTCATTAAAAAGATATGTATGTCAATGTAAATAATAAATTACTCCTTTCCTTCCTCTCTTCCTCCCTTCCTCTCCCTCCCTATTTCTCCTTCCCTCCTTCCCTCTTCCTCTCTCTCTCTCTCTCTCTCTCTCTCTCTCTCTCTCTCTCTCTCTCTCTCTCTCTCTCTCTCTCTCTCTCTCTCTCATTTCTGCTGGTCCTTGGTTACAACTTGGAGCCTGGGCACTTTCTCCTTTTCTGCTCAATCCTAGCACTCTTCCACTTGAGGTACAGCTCTACTTCTGGCTCCTTTTATGTTTTTTTTTTCCTGGTTGGTCGTGGGGCTTGAACTCTGGGCTTGGGCGCTGTCCCTGCGCTCTTCAGCTCAAGGCGAGTGCTCTACCGCTTGAGCCACAGCGCCACTTCCAGTTTTCTGGTGGATTATTGGAGATAAGAGTCTCATGCGCACACATGCTTATATTCACACACACACTCACACCCACACCCACCCACCCCCCCACACACACAGAGGTATAATGAGATATTTTGAGACAGAAATGAAAAGTATATTTCCTTCATTTTAGTTGAGGATATTGTTATAATTGTTCTATTTTGTTATAATTGTGCCTAGTTTATAAAATAAAAAATACATCATATATATGATATATGTAAATATACATCTAAAATTATTTATATAACTAGATAATTAGACCCTTTAGTATTACCCATTGTTTCAATCTTTTCTGGAGATACTGTGTCTCCATCAATACTGCAATTGCAGTGGACATTGCTTCAATTATGAAGCACTGCAATCATTTGAAAAGAAAACTTTCATTTCTCTTTAAAATATTAGGTATGAAACTCTTTGTTATATGGCACCCCCTTTGTACAAATACTTAAAGACAATAAAAATTAAATCAGGTCATATCATGGGATTAGATGAGGAATTAAATGATATGACTTACCAGTTTACTCTTTTAAAAGGTATAAGAAAATTTTCATCAATGATCTGAGTTTGACCTTGTGTTAAGAGCTAGCCCCATTGTATTCAGGTCTCTGAACGCAAACTCCTAGAGAGAAATGAGGAGTGCCCTATTGACTAACACATAAGTCACTGTCACCTCGCAGCAATTGTACTGTAAACAAGACTTGCATCGCCTTGTTGTCTCAGAAATGTGAAGGTGTCCTCTACTTCTCATCCAGTATTTAACATTCTGCTAGCATGGACTCTAGGATAGAATATTTTTATGTTCATTCCACACATTTTCCACCATGTAATAATGTATAATGATATATTCAGAATTAATTAATTCTTACAATTATGCAATTATATAACTTCTTAACTTCCATTATTATTCACAAGTAGGCTATTTATTCATTTTATTTGACTTTTAGTGATGGATAGTATCCACAATAACACTTTTAAGAAGATGCCTCCAATTTTGATTTTCATATTATTTATAAGCATTGAAGAAAAATTTATAGTTCACCCTCCTTAATAAGACAGAACTCAAAAATTAGAAGAATGATCTGTGGAAAGTTTTTTTAAAGTTAAAGTTGATTGGATAACTTTTTCTGGCTGATTCTTTTCTTTTGGAGACTACAAGATCTTGCCAGGGTTGGCTTTGAATTTGTTCTTTTGCTTTAGTCTCCCCAGTGCTGGATATCCAGGTGCATTCCACCATGGATAATTACTTCTCACAAATAATTTATAGTTCTTAAAAAATCTCTATTCAAATAGACTAGGCTTAGGAAAATCATGTTTTTTTATGCTGCCACTGTACCTGTCTTCAGTCAGCTAAGTATCCATATTGGACCTTTGACTAAAGCATAAATGTTTCAGGTCTTTACTTCTGTGAGAAAATACTGCTATTTTAATATGTGCAGAAATTTCCATTTACAACATTTTCTATTATACATAGTAATCTACATGCTGGGCAACTCTATTTGTATCTTTGAGCATTCTCAGCATCTAGAAAGTAAAAGGTTATCAATGCTTTTACTTTTGTGTTTGTGTCCATAGGAGATGATTTATAGAGAGCTGCAATGTTTTATTAGTTTCTCAGTGGCTTGTATTTTCATCCTCCAATATTACATGCCATTCTCATTTACATCTCTTGAATTATTGTTTATGTGATTCACTGATGTCCTTCTAAAGCCCACAACTACTTATCTAATATGCTTTCTTGAGGAAGGTACCAAATTGTGTATTTAGTATTCATTTGCTTTGGTGCCTACAATTGCATTTGACAAATACATAATTATTAATTGAATTATCTTATTTTAGCTTTCAGAATGTGGCCTCTGGGACAGTTTATTTAGGTGTTGCTTGACTGAATTAAGACATATTGAAATAGCTAGTGAGTCTTTATGTCTGAGTTCCTGTAAGTGTGCTTCTAAAAAACATTGTCATTTGTGTCAATGGTGTATCACACTTGACTTGATCAGTATGGGCAGGTGCCATGCAATTGGCTAAGGGTTTAGATAGAACCAAAAGGAAGAGGAAGTGCAAATTCTCTCTCTTGTTTTGGAAAAAAGCTGGGACATCTGAGTTCCAGAGTCTTCAGCCTCTGATCCTGGCATTTACACCTGCAGATGCTCAGGGTCTTACCAATTCTGCCTTTAATGGAGTTGTATTATCTTGTTTTCTGTTTCTGATGTCCTTATTTTAACTCAGCCACATTACTTGCTGTCTTCATTTTCTAGTGTGAAACAACAAACGTGTGAATGTTTGTTGTAAAATTATATAGGTTGGATATTTATGACAGACAAAGACAAGCTGAGACAGAGAGATGTACACACATATGCACACCTGTATATGTGTGTCGTGTCTTGTGTCTGTTTCTCTGGATAAACCTAAGGCAGTATCTCCACCAATGTCAAATTTGATAGCAGTATGAAAATGACCAACAATCCACCATCTGAGTTTTAAAAACACTTCTGGTAATTCATTTTCTGTCATCCCATATTTAGTAAGTTTATTCCCACTTAATAATAGAAACTGGAACACAGTAAAGATGAATAGCTTGGCATTTAGGAAGTAGAATGATGTCTGGGACTCATGTGTGGGCTTTTGCTTTTAAGTCTTTATATAGTGTGCTCTTTTAATCCAGAAGAAATTAGCTGATAGGTATAGGGCTCTAATTGCTAAAGGTGGACTAGGATAGTTCATACAGCCAAAATAAGTTGCTCAATAGGACTTGTAAAATACAACAAATACTAGACTGGGAATGGTGGTCACACTTGGGATTCTAACTACTCAAGGTACAGCAATTGAGGGGATTGCATTTCAATACTAGTGCTGCCTAAACGCTTGCAAGATCTTTTTCAACCAATAAAGCTGTGTGTGGTGAAGCATGCATGTCATCTTACCTACAGTTGGAAGTATGAATAGGAGGATTGAGTCCACAGCAGCCTATGACAGTGAGACACTATCTCAAAAATAACCAAAGAGAGAAAAAAATAAATAAGCAAACAAATAAATAAAACTTGAGGTCAGGCACCTGAGTTCAAACTCCAGTACTGCTAAAAAAAAAAAAAAAAAGAAGATGACCAAACGGTGTTCAACTAACTTGAATTAATGATAAATGCCTTTTCTGGCAATTTCTGAAAAATGGTCACAATTAATATTATGGCTATGGGTTTTTAGTCAGCATTTCAGTGCTAATATTTTCTCACCTACATCTATTTAGAGACTGGGAAGTGAAATAAATAATGATAGTAATTTACAAACAGACCTGGAAATAGCATTAAGACTCTGTTTGTTCATCTGTTACTGAAGGAAATCAGTACTTTTCTTAAATAAGTAAGTTGTCTTTAGCAATCATGACTAGTAATGTAAGTATATGTGAGTTTTCTCAATCTCTAATTCTAGCACACAATAACAGCTTATATGGACCTGTGCTGATTTGTACACATACAGCAGTAAAACAAACTTTTATGGGTTTACTAAGAACTTGTCTTAGGTTGAATGACAATTATTCTTATTTTTTAATTTAATTTATTGTCAATGTGATGTACAGAGTGGTTACAGTTACATACGTAAGGTAGTGAGTACAATTCTTGCTGAACTTGTTACTAGAAAATTCATTCAAAATTTCAAGGTCAAATAGTTAATAAGTAATAAGATATGCAAGCTACATAAGTGCTTTTAGAGCCATTTGCCTATATATTTGACTCATTCTGCTTCTTTTAAGTGGTATACATGCTTTTGAGTGGCTTGTATATATGTGTGTTTATGGGTGTACATGGGAAGATATATGTATATCTAAATACATACACATCATAATATATATTAGCAATGAGATTATATATATTAGCAATTGTAAATAAGTTTACTTTAATTTAATACTTATTTTAAAGTTCTTGCTACTATTCTATTTTGTTTTGTTTTGTCCTGGGTTTGCTTCAAATCATAATGTTTCTAGTTTGCCTCCCATGTATTAGAGATTATTTGAGATGGAGTCTCCTGAACTATTTCTTTCTGGACTGGTCTGAAACCCCGACATTCTCAATCACCCTCTCATATAATTTAAAACACAGGTTTGAACCATAGTACCTGGATGGCCCACTTTGCTTCCCTACATTTTATGACAGCAGCTTGACATCTGAATATATCACTGTCTAAATTGGTGAGATATAGAAGATTAATTTAGGTGGCATTTTGGTTTTCTAGATTCTATAATTTTGTCATATTTAAAAATTACCTTTTTGAAAATGCAAGTGCATTTTAAATCAAATGCTATAACAATCAATTCTTTTGTAATTAATATGTGTATGAGAAATGTGTAAGTTTAATTACTTGAAGATGTGGATTTCTCATTTGTACTATCGCAGAGTTAATGAGGTAAGGTGAGTTTTAAGGGTATTTTTGGTTAAATTATAATAGTAGAATTTGTGGGTACTTAGAGTTGTGTAACAGGGATCATCTATCTTGTTTGCTTCATTACTTCACTCATTTTCTTGTCTTTCATTAATATTAAGCTAATTTAATGCTGATTTTTACTTTTTTGTGGTGGTGAAGGGGATTGAACTCAGAGCCTCATAGTTGCTAGATAGGCATTCTTTCAAGAACATTTTTTTATTGGTTACTTTCTACATATTTTTCTTATTTTTATACAATTTTCTTTTTGTATTATTATCTTTAAGTAGCTGTACAAAGGAATTTCATTTCATAAAGCAGTTTTAGATCAAGCCAAACTGGGCTGTGTTCTTCATGCTTTTGCTTTTTCTGTAGCTGGGGTAATACAGTACTGAGATGGATTATTTATGCCCTGTGTAGCCTTGACCTGTGATCCTGTTTATCTCCATTTTCTAAATAGCCAAGATTTCCGACTTGAGCTACCATTCCTGGCTTGACCTAAACTTTCAATGGTATTTTGTCATTTGCCCTAACTAATGTCATATCTTTTGAGGATTCCAAGTGAGAGGAAAATCCATTTAAATATGCAGCTTTATGTGGTATCTTAAATGTAACTGATTAGTTTTCTGAGAACATAACACAGAATAACATACCAGGCTGAGATTTTTTAAAAAAAACTAATGAATATCTCATTTGCATCTGACTGCTATGGTGAGCAAGATAAATGCCCTTTTAATGATTTATAGTGATTAACATAACCTCCAATTCTTTCTCATCCTTGAAATTTATTTTATCAATTAGCCTAAGAAGCACATGCACACACATTTCTTCAGATGTAATGCCTGGTAAACAAAACAAAATAAAATACTGACATGTAGAAATTATTTCTTGAAAATAAAGTGTACTTTTAAGATATTCTAGTAAAAGTGGGTGCCATTGGCTCATGGCTGTAATCCTAGCTACTCAGGAGGTTGACATCTGAAGGTTGCAATTTGAAGTCAGCCTGGGCAGAAAAGTTCCCATGAGATTCTCATCTTCTATTAGCCACTCAAGAAAGAAAGAAGAAAGAGAGAGAGAAAACAAAGAAAGAAGGAAAGGAAGGAAGGGAGGAAGAAGGAAGAAAGGAAGGAAGGGAGGGAGGGAGGGAGGAAGGAAGGAAGGAAGGAAGGAAGGAAGGAAGGAAAGAAGGAAAGAAGGAAGGAAGGAAGGAAAAGAGGGAAAGACAGGGGGAGGGAGGGAAGGTGGGAGGAAGAAAAAAAGATTAAAGAAAGATTGTCTTGAACACAAAGAGTCTCAGGGGCAGCACCCAGGCCCTGAGCTGAAGCCCCACAACCAACACAGCAACAATGACAACAATATCTATGGGAAAGAGTGTAACAATAAAATAATATTATTGCACAGAATATATTGGATATGGGAGGGTGAACAAATGAGATATAAGGATTAGTGTTCAGACAATACTGTTTCAGAGACTCTGAGTGGGTAAAAATGGATTTCTGTGCTTTGAATTAATCTCATTAGCTCCTACACTTATTTGTAGATAATATGTTATATGACCATATGCTGTGCACGAGTATAGGGTTATGAGTAGAGGAAACAGAGATGTTGTATTACAAAATAAATACAGTGTGTTTTGAATGGGCAGGTGGTTTAGTAAGCTGCAAACTGTGCTAAGTGTCATGATAGGAGAATTGCATAGCAGGAGAAAATAATCTAGTTGGGATGCCAAGGAATTTTTATGCTAGAAAAGAAATTTCAACATCAGGCTTAAAGGATGAAGAAAAGGTAATCAGGGAAACAAGAGTGTGTGTGTGGCCAGGTGTTCAGAAGTAGATGCAGTTTTCTGCAAACCATTTTCTGAATTGACTTTCTTATGTAGAATTCAAGAAATGTGAACATACTAATTCTAAGGACTTTTTTTACATTTTGCTTAGGAAAATACAATGTATCTATGAAACTGTAAAAGCATTACAGTGGAAGATACTAGAAGGCCCATGTGAAGGGCTAGGGACATGTGTCAAGTTGTAGAGTACTTGCTTAGCATGCTTGAGGCCTTGTGTTCTATCCTCCTATGACTAAAAATAAGTAAATAATTAAGTAGTAAGTCATACTGTAGTAATATGTAGTAGTAACTCATTCCTTGATTAAAAATTCAGTGTCTTTTGATATTATAAACAATTGTCAGACTCATTGCCAAATGAATATGACTTATGATATGTTAAATGTCCTAGTAACATCTAGTAAATTAATTCTGGAGCAAACAAAGGGATTCTCTAAGTTTGGAAGATTGATTACAACTTTGGGGATGTTATCAAAGTATAGAGTGTAAAATGAAAGATACCGGTTCCATACTGCCATCAAAACTTTGATTCTTTTCTATCAAAGAACAACCTATTTTCTCCAAGTGAAATTAAATTGCAAGTAAAAATTAATTTAACAAAATTCAACCTGTGAATGAGGTCTTATTTCATCTAGGACATAATACTTTAAATAAAAATTTAGATTTAAAAAAAATCTTAATTAAGCAGAAGAGTTCTAGTTACATAAGCCAGTCAAAGATTGCAAAGAAGAATTTCAGAGATTTTAGACTGGCAGAATCAGGTGTATAATAACTCCAAATTCTTAAATTTTTCTGATAGCCACCAGCCTCACATATGGACAGCTCCTCATTTTTGGACACCAGAAACATGAAAGTCTAGTAGTGATGGCCAGATACTAAAAATGTCTAAAGTGTGGGGAATGAATTTCTGAGTGAAATTACTGAACTAAACTCAAAATAAAAACTACCTATATAAAAAGACATTGACTCAAGGACTGTGGAGAAAGCATTTCCCAGAAGTCTGAAAATATTTAGGCTGTCTTATTATTTGGCAACATGTGGATGCCCTTGTTGATCTTGGACTGGTTGAAGAACAAGAGAGGTTTTCTCATTTAATTATTTCTGTGGAAAAGTCTGATAAACAATATCACTGAAGATCTAAAAGATCTAATTTCAGTTCAACATGTTACTATTTAAAGAATATGTACATCCCAAAATCAATGTTTACTTAATTAAAAATTTAGTTTTAGTGGTGACAATTCAGGAACAAGTATTCATTCTATGAAAATAATATGTGTATGTGTATTTAAAAATGAGTCTTCCACTTTGATTTGGAAAGTATCATATTATGAAGGAATTATCAAATCCAGGGTCAAGAATTACTAACTTTGACATGGTATTAGCAATAAAATTGACAAATCATTGGAAGAGCATACAAATCCAGACTTATAAATACATGCATTTATAATCAACAGATTTTCATCAAAAGTGCTGAATACAAAGGAAAAGGACACTTTTTTTTTTTTACTAAACCAAATCAGTGTGCTTGTATATCCACAGGAGAAAAGTGAGGCTAGAACCTCACACTGTAAATAAAAACAAATCCAGATTGAAATGCCCGACCTTTAATTTAAAAATTGGTAGAAAAAAATCATAGGCAAGATATTGTGATGGGAAGAGAAGTGTGTCAGAGAAGGCTGCTCACATTACTGTGGACAAGGGTTACTGTAAAGAGAGTGAAAGGGAAAGAGAGAAAGTGAAAAATAAACCCCTCCAGGAAATGACTTTACTATCCTACTTCTTGCATGGACAAGATGTCCCAAGAATGATGTCACATTATGACTCAATCTTTGGACTAACCCATCATTAGGTTAGAGCTCTAAAGATCTGATTGTTTTAAAAAAAGTTTATCAGCTTCCAACTAAGCTTTTATACAGATACTTTTCATGGGACATTTCAGATTCAAAACATAAAAACAATTATGCCAAACACTGGTGGGCTCATGTCTGTAATCCTAGCTACTGAGAAGGCTGAGATCTGATGATCATTGTTTGAAGCCAGATGGGGCAGAGAAGTCCCCATTAGACACTACCTCCAATTAACCACCCACAAACCGGAAGTGGTGCTATGGCTCAAGTGGTAGAGCTCTAGCCTTGAGCACAAAAAGGCTCTGAGACAGCAGCCAGGCCCTGAGTTTAAGTCCTACAACCAACAAAAACAAACAAAAATAATTTCTTTTACTGAAATTTTAAGTTATATTCAAGATTTATAATATAAGGAAAACAAGATACAAATTCTTAATGAATATTATTACTAACTCTTAAATTACATAAAAGGTGTTTGCACCTTTTGTGTTTTCTATACATATTATCTATCTCATTATTGAAATTTTAATCTGCTAGAGTCTATAAACCAGTTTGTACATTATTACTGAAAAATATTAAGATGGAAACTAATTTGTTTCTTCTTTTCCATTTCAAATTGATTCTTACTTTTACACATTGTTAAGCCAATTTCTTTGTTTACAGATCTTTTGAACTTTTGCTACTTGAAAATTTCTAATAAGTAAACATAGATTACATGAGATAAATTTGCACCATTAATACACATACCCCATACACACTCAGATCACCAGCTTCCCAAGCTGGTAAGACATAAATTCTTATTAAAATGTTAGAGTTGATATCAACAAATCTTTGCCAAATTAAGTGCAAAGTCTTCATATTGTGCTTCATTCTCTACTACGAATGTGTAAAAAGGACAGCCACATGATTCAAATAGAAATTCACAAAGATAGAGCTACTTAAAAAAATCACAGTTCATGTTATTGAGGAAGAATAATGAGAACAGAAAGGTAAAGAAGTGTGCACTTGTGACTATTCTAGTCAAATGATTAAGTAGTTGGTACTAGTTAAGTACTTGTACTAGTTTGAGGAAATGTCTTTGAAAGGGATTGTGAGACACCAATACCTTTCTCCTTCTCTTTTTCTCTTTAGCCTCCTGGCCAAGACTAGAACAATTTTCCCTACTATGTGTACCACTACAGGACATGGGTTTAACAAGATGTACACCTTAACCAATTTCCAATGGTTCAGATCCAGATTAATTTATTTAACTTAGGGACTGGGTCTATTATTTAAAAGAACAGTATGAATCACCTGTTTCTGGTGGTTCTTTGAACTGCAATGTAGTGATTTACAGTCATGGTGATAAATATAGCCTAGCTTGTCTCATCAGAGAGCACTAAATGAGTCTCTCTGATACCAGATGGCAGGGGTTTATGGCACAGAAGAAATGAAATGAGACATTTCATGAACAAGACAAACACAACTTATTGGGATAGCAGCCTGAACCATCCAACTTCAGCTCAAACCAAAGGAAGACAGAAATGATTATATGGGGATTGGGTTGCTGCTTGATGAACATTTGTGGATTTTAAAGAACTTTCCTGAAGATACCTCAATACATGCTTTCTCCATTGTATCATTCAAGAGTCTCAGAGAAACAGATCAAAATACAGTACATACACATGTATGACACCAGTACATATCACATATACATGTATACACAACACATATATGCCACATATATAGATAGGACAGAATCCATCTGATAGATGATTCTTTTTTATATTTTTGGTAGGTCATGGGCCTGAACTCTAGGCCTGAGAGTTGTCCCTGAGCTCTTCAGTTCAAGGCTACAGCTCTACCACTTGAGCCAAAGTGCCACTTCTGGCCTTTTTCTGCTTATGTGGTGCTGAGGAATCTAACCCAGGGCCTCATGCATGCAAGGCAAACAATCTACCACTGAGCCACTTTCCCAGCTCCATAGGATGAATCATTTTTCAAAATTACTTCTTATGGTTGTGGAGACTGTGAAGTGCAGAATTTCCAGGGCTTGTAAGCAGGGTGGGCACTGAGGCTGGAGTTAATGTGGGAGTTTTTATTTTTAATTTGTTGTAAAATATTGAGCATAAATTTCCCCTTTCTTTGAGACAATCTGAGATATTGCTCTTAAAGCCTTCAGCTGAAGAAGCAAGGCCCAATAATTTCATTCGAGGCTTTCCTTTTCTTGTCTTATTCTTATTGGGGTTACCTTTAAAGTGGTTACCTTTACATATGTAAGGTAGTAAGTGTGTTTCTTTTGCATGGTATCATCTGTTCCCTCATCCTCTCACATGCCCTCTCTCCTATCTCCATCCATGAGTTGCATAGTTCACTTTCATCAATATCTAGTGCAGCAAGTGCACGCCACAGTTGCACTTTTCATCCTTTTTCCTTTAACTCAATTGATGGTAGATGTTAATTACGTTTACAAAATATGTTCATGGCAAAAATGACATAAGTGCTAGTTGAATAACTAGCTAGTATAGACTCATCAAATAGACACATAAAACTTATCCTCACACTTAAAAATATTACAACATAATTGAAAACAACAGATAGCCTTCATGTACTATCTAATAAGCTGCAATGTACTATTTTACTTCTCTAAATAAGTTACAGATTTTAATCATTAAATACAACATTCCTACAATTTCTTTATGATGACCATTTTATATTTAGTGAAAATGAGATGTAATGACATTAAGTAATACTCTCAAAATAATAAGTAACAGGCCTAAGATTGGAATTTAGGGTACAACTTAAATACTCTAGCTATGGGTGCGTGCGCACATGCGCGCGCGCACACACACACACACACACACACACACACACACACACACAAGAGTATATTAATTACAAGAGTCCATGCCTGTCATGAGTCCAATCATAAGTCATATAATACAGTGCTGGGACATGTTAAATGCAAAATAAAATGCTAACATTTTGTATTATTTTCTATTTTCTTTAGAAAAATAACTGTTTTGTCTATACATTCTTCTTTCCAATGAGAAAAAGAAACTCTTGCTTTTGAAAGTACCAAATGAAATTCCATTTGTTGATGAACTATCCATATGAATTAAACAAAAATCAAACTCCCTTGTTAAACCTCTGCATCAATATTTTGTTCTATTACCAGACATGATTTCTTTTTATAATTGAAGACTTTCACAAAGGTATTTTCCAATCTTGTATGTTAAATTATTTCAATAAAACATGTTTTCACTTCACATTTTGAAACTAAATTATTAAAATGAATGCATAACTGATGGAGAAAGAAAAATACATGACTCACTCAAGATGATGCTGTTTTAGTTAATTCCTTGCTTTGTAGAGAAGAAGCTAGATTAAAAGTCTTGAAGGTTCAGCATACAATGCAATGAACAAAGAAAGAAAAAATGAATGCATTAGACACTAGGTTAACAATTATGTTCACAATTTTTAAGTACTTTATTTGGGATGGCTGTGGGATAAATGTTTTATAAGAAATGTATGGCAGATACAAAGTATGCACTCTGAACTGTCAAGCCTAAACAAGCATCTGAATAATGCATACCATGAGAGACTCAGGATCCTTGTAGGAATGAGACTTCTTTTCTTTTCTTTTCTTTTCTTTTAATATTATTTTATTTTATTTGAGAACATACTGTACAGAGGGGCTACAATTACATGGGCAGGATAATGCATACATTTCTTACCAAGCATTGCAGCCTCCTCCTTTGTTTACCCTTCACCTCCCTTCCCAGCCTCCCTCCTCCCCCCACCCAATTATACCCCCCTCCCCCGTTGGAGTGTAACACTTGCACAGTGTATTGGTTTTAAGTTTTAATACCAATGTCCTTTGTCCTATGACCTGGTTTTAGCTTCTATTTCTGGGGACTGAATAAAGTCTAGACTTTTTTTCTTCTCCTTAGTGAGGATGGTTTGAATTCAAAATAAGTCACTTATTTTATTGAAGAGGATCTAGTGATATACAGGTCTATATGTCTCATTTTTCTTTGAACTTTCAAATTCTAGTTAAACTATCTGCTTCTAACAAAAAGGAATTTTTGACTTATAAGAACAGAAATTTAGGGTCATGCACACCATCACGTTTGAAGATGATATTTCTGACAGGCGGTGTCCTGATCTGCAGGAGTAGCCTGTAAGATTGATTCTTGGCCTAGAGCTCTTGCACAAAGGCTGTAATGTACAATCTGTCCTTTTCATAATCCTTGCAGCTGTTGCTTCTAGGCCCTATATGCTACTGATTTTGTAAATAGTATAATTGTTTCCTTAAAAAGATTGTCTCACTGATTTGAGCAATTCTAATGGAAAAAAAATCCAAATTTCCATATCTGGATCCCGAATTCTAGATTGTATTGTATTATAGAAATTCATGATCTCTTGCCATTGGGCTGTTAAAAAGAACAGCTGTGGTTTTTGTTTCACTTATTTTTATGACCTAAATGGGATCACTCAGGTAAACACTCTTGGGGTAACTTTCAGAACATCTGAGTTTTAAGTGCAATACACTCCTAGAGTAGCGCTTAGCATCACTAGAGGAGAAAATGCAGTGTGAATGCATTATTGAAGTGTTCAATATGGCCTACAATTTCTTCCAAAAATCAAAGCATTTTCTGGAATTGTCTAATCCTAGTTTAGCCTCATAATGATTTCATTTTCCTTTGAGATGCAGTTCAAGAGAATGACTTTGGTAGTGCAGCTGATTATTCATGCTCTGAACACCAGTGCTGATAAAAATAGACCTCACCCAATGTATTATTTGTTCCAAACCATCTAAATATTCCCAGATGAGAAGACAGCAAGCAAGACAGGTTTTGACCAAACAATGCAGTGTGAATGACTGAAAGAGCAAGCAGAAATATCTGGGGATTCTTTGTTAGCCATTGGAACCATGGGACGTACTGCCTATTGAAAATCCCTCCCTGATATTGTTTGACACATTAAAGGGAAAAGGAAAATAGTAACTCCATTTCTGGTAAATAAGACAAAACCTAGTTACCTCTTCATATATGACATTCAGTAACATTGTGCATAACACTAATGAAATTGTTTTGGCTAAATTCCAAAGCACATGGATACAATTAATATTTTATTTAGAATATAGGGCCTCATTCATGTTAGACAAGCATTGTACACCTTGAGCCACACCATCAACCCTTAAAACCATTAGTAAGCAAAATTAGAGTAGATTTGATTGGTGTAATTAGCAAGGTTTGTAGACTAAAGATGTTTCCTTACACATGAACATAATAGGGATCAAAGAAATTTCACATAAAACACAAATAAGAGATCTTAGTTAAAAGGGAAATAAATGATTACTTATAACCAGAGGACTGTGATATCTAAATGATATAGAATTTTTCATGCCTAATGTTTTGTATACATGGGGAAGAATCAGAAGGAAGAATATATACTTCATTGAGAAAAACTCCAGATTCTGTTAAGAAATGGAAACACAGGGAGTGTGTGCTGTGTTATTGATGATGGACTGCTTTCTATCAGTGGTGGATTTTCAACCACCGATGTAGAAATCGGGTGGTTTTCATTGATGTTTTCATCCTTAAGTGGAAAATTAACTTGCATTTAAAAGGCATTCCTTAGACCTATATTTTTGAAGCAGTCTTAGCTTGGTGCAATTGTACATTTTAACATTTTTATATATTTTTATACCAATTTAGATCTGCAATTCCGTAGCTGTCTTCTAAAATCCAAAAACATCACATATAAATACATATAATCACATATAAATACATATAAATACATACGTACATGTATACTCAATAATTTAGTCAGAAAATATTATTAGACTTGATATGGATAAATTTATTACATAATATGCCTTTTACATTGCTCTGATAAGTATGACTGAGTTTGATTTCTCTGTAGTAACATAGATTTGTGTCATCTTCACAGCAAACTGAGTCTTCAAATTTTCTCACAAACACAGGAGTATAAACTTTTCCAAATTTTTGTTACAGTTTGAGTACTGTTGAGTATTTTTATTCTTGTTTTTGGAAACTGTTTAACGATTAACTTTTCATTTATTAGTAATGTGTCCCTCTAACCCCAAATATACTTTTCCTTTGTTTTGATTTGAAGAGGTGCAAGAATTCATCTTGAAAATGGTAAGACTTGAGGAAGCCAAAGCTGATCTAGGAGAAAGGCTCCTGAACCATCACAATTCAGGCTTGACATTTAAGTTCTGAATTTTGATAGGTGACCCGAGGAAAGAAAAGCTGTCTTAATCTAGTGTTATTTCATGATTTAGATAGCAAAGAAATTTGTCATCTTTTTCCTTTACAGTTCATTCATCTTTGACATTTCTTTATTTTGTTCAAATATCAAAAATGCAACCAGCAGGGAAAAGCATTAAAATGAGTACATCAAGTGTATTTTGGTGTACTTACTTTTCTATTAAACTTGAAATTTTGCATCAAGTGAAGTTGTTGATCTTAACAAAATTAAAAGTAATCACCTGAAACACAAGGAAGGAAAAGAAATAAATGTTAACATGTTAACCTGTGGAAAAAAGTAATTGTTATTCACATCTACATTTTACTTTATTATACTTTGAAATACAAGATGCTATTTTTTAGTAGATGAATGACCTGTTACATCATCAAAATAACATCCTGGTAAATTTTTATGAGTATCTTTACAAGCTCTTCTTTACCTTAATTACAAAATTTAAATATTGCTACTCATAAATATTAAAGATATAATGTGATAATTTTATATTTTAGACACTTGGCATTGACATTTGTATTAAAAGGGTAAGGCTCTATATTTAATATAGTTTTACACTTGAGTATGTTCATAATTTATTTCAGTAATACAATGTCTTTGTAGCAATCTTTTGAAATTCAAAACAATCTATTTTTTCATTTATGAATGGAGGTTGCAGAAGAGAAGGAAAAGAAAGTTCCTGCTGTGCTAGAAGCTAAAGAATTTCACTGAGCTGAGAATAAAGCGCCTGGGAAAGAAAAATGTGTCCAAAAGATGCTTTGAAATACAGGGAGAAGCTCATCGATGAAAAAGCTAAGTGCTATCACAAGGAACATAGGCAAATGGACAGACCTGAGATCTCAATGGCTAGAATGGTCATAATACTTTAAAATAAGGAGAATGTATGGATAGTCTAAACTTCTACATAGTTGTATAACCTAACTTGGGGTTTGCCATTGGAGTCAGATGTATCAGTGGTGTGAGTCCCAGTGTTCCAGCTTCTCACCTTTGCCAGATCTTCAATGGCACTTTTGTTTAAGCTCAATGAGGCTTGTTAATATGCTGAGGACTGTAGAACCATTTAGTGCCTGGGGGTAACCAAACCTGAAGTCAGTAAATGAGCTAATCTACCAGCCTGGTTATGGCAAAGTCCGTAAGAAGTACATTGCCTTAACAGACAATGCTGTGATCGCTCCATCTCAAATGCAAATATGGCATCATCTGAATGCAGGATCTGATTTGTGGGATCTATACAGCTGGAAAGTGCTTCAAGGATGCAAGTAAAGGCCTGTGGCCCTTCAAGTTATCTGCTCCACGAGGTCGAATGAAGAAGAAGGTTGCCCATTATGTAGAAGGGGGAGATGCTGGCAACAGGGAGGAGCAGAATGGTAGGCTTCTTAGAAGGATGAACCGAGGTGTCTGCTATGCTACTTTTGTGATTGGTTCTGTTAATAACAATGGTGTTGGCCAAAAGAAAATGTCCATGTACTCACCAAAGGCAATTTTTTTCATTAGGTAGATAAAAATGTATTTTCGTATATTTGCTTTCTCAGTGAATTCTGTAAAGTAATAGACATGGAGTTTCCTTTTAATGTGGCAAAATTGCTTGAATTTGCTGTGTATTTTCAAAATAATGCATTTAATAAATGTTTGGAGAATATCTACTTCCTTCTGTCTCTGCTATATTGTTGGGAATTACATAGCAAACATAATAAACATAAATAATAAACATAATAAACAAACATAAATAATAAACATAATAAACAAAAAAGAATTCAGACATAAATGAGGCCATCACTTTCCAAAAGTAAGTGATTAGAAAATCAGATAATGATAAGTGGCAAGGAAGGAGACAAGAGAGATGTCTCATGTTGCGGCTTGTAATTTCACATGAAGTGGTCAGGAAACATGTAAGCAAATATCGGAAGGAGGATAATGGATGAGTCTTATAGACTGTTGAACAATTTCTGTAAAGGAAATCAGCAAATGTTAGGACCCTAGTTCCTAGCTTTTTTTGTTGTTGTTGTACCAGGATGAATGTTTAGATTTTTTTTTTATAGAAACATGAGAGCTCAGTTTCTGAATTCCAATTTATATTGCTGTTGACAATGCATCAGCAAAATAAGGAGAATATATGCATATTTTCAAAAATATACATTGAAGTTTACAGAGACAGTTAGTTGCTTGAAGAAAAACAAAAATCTAGAAAGCATGGTGGCTGGGGATTGGAGATTTAGCTCAGTGCAAGAACACTGGCCTGGCAAATGCAAGACCCTGAGTTTGGTCGTCAGCTCTGCCAACAACAACAAAAACAACAAAGAAAAAAATAGAAAAGAAATAGAAAGCATTGTGGTGCAGGGTGATATATAAGGATCTAGCTTAAGTTTTCTACATGTAGTTAACCAATTTTGCCAGCACCATTTACTGAAGAGGTTGTCTTTCTTCCATTCTATTGTTTTAGCTCTCTTATCGAATATTATCAACTCCAAATGGATCAAAGACCTTGAACACAAAGCAGACACTCAGAAAACATTACAGGATGGAATAGGAGAAACCCTAGGTCTCCTTGGCTTAGGCCGAAATTTTCTGAATAGAGACCCGGAAACACAACAAATCAAAGAAAGGTTGGACAAATGGGATTGCACAAGGTTGCAGAGCTTCTGCAGGGCAAATGACATAGCTAGCAAGATCAATAGAAACCCCACGGATTGGGAGAAGATCTTTACTAGCCATACAATGGACAAGGGTCTCATATCTAAAATATACTTGGAACTCAAAAAATTAAACCACCCAACAACAAATCCTCAAAGAAACAACTGCCCAATAAATAAGTGGGCGAAAGACTTAAAGAGAAGCTTCTCTGAAGAAGAAAGAAAGAAGGATGGCCAATAGACACATGAAGAAATGTTCAACATCCCTAGCCATAAAAGAAATACAAATCAAAACAACATTGAGATATCACCTCACTCCAGTTAGAACAGCAAAAATCAAGAACTCTAACAACAACAGATGCTGGAGGGGATGTGGACAGAAAGGAACCTTACTTCATTGTTGGTGGGAATGTAAACTTGTTCAACCACTTTGGAAAGCAGTATGGAGGTTCCTCAAAAGACTTCACATAGAACTCCCCTATGACCCAGCAATCCCACTTTTGGGCATTTACCCTAATGTTTACAAAAAAGACCACACTAAAACTACCAGCACAACTATGTTTATTGCAGCATTATTTACCATAGCGAAGATCTGGAACCAACCCTGATGCCCCTCAGTAGATGAATGGATCAAGAAAATGTGGTATATATACACAATGGAATTCTATGCCTCCATCAGAAAGAATGACATTTCCCCATTTGTTAGGAAATGGAAAGGTTTGGAAAAAATTATACTAAGTGAAGTAAGCCAGGCCCAAAGAAACATAGGTCCCATGGTTTTCCTTATTTGCAATATCTAGTATAGGTATGAGTCAAGCGGAAAAGGTCAGATAATGTGATGTTAGGAAAACGAACCCTTAAATATGTATTTTAATGTTTTCGTTTCTTTCATTCATGTGTTTCTAACGCATTTATAAGATTATTTCTTTGTTGCTTTGTATGTCCCTCCCCCACAGTGTAACCCCTGCTTTCACTATATTTGATGTCAGTATAACATGTGGAGGAGATGGGGACAAACAAGTCGTTTGAGGATTCAGGTGGACCTGTTGCAACAATGAGAAGTACAAAATGTCATGTCAAAACCAGCTTTACAATGTCGGTGTGGGGGGGAGAGGGGGGTATGATTGGGTGGGGGGAGGGGGGAGGCTGGGAAGGGAGGTGAAGGGTAAACAAAGGAGGAGGCTGCAATGCTTGGTAAGAAATGTATGCATTATCCTGCCCATGTAATTGTAACCCCTCTGTACAGTATGTTCTTAAATAAAATAAAATATATATGTATATATATATATATATATATATATATATATATATATATATATAAAAGAAAGCATTGTGGCTATGGTGGCTAAACTCAAACAATGTGAAATATCTGGTCAATAGGACTATGAATCACTATATAACATCTGAGGCATTCTGTTTGAAAAAGGCTACAAATAAGTAGGACCCCAACTTAGAGGAAAAACCAGTATAAAAAAGGAAATTGTGAAGCTCGTTTTGGACATGACAACTTGTACTTCTCATTGTTGCAACAGGTCCACCTGTATCCTTAAACAACTGGTTTTTCCCCATCTGGGGAGGGTGGGGGGGGGAGGGGAAGCGGGGGAAGGAGAAGGATTGGGTTTGGGGGGGAGGGGGAGGCTGGGAAGGGATGTGAAGGGTAAACAAAGGAAGAGGCTGCAATGCTTGGTAAGAAATGTATGCGTTATCCTGCCCATGTAATTGTAACTCCTCTGTACAGTATGTTCACAAATAAAATAAAATTAAATTAAAAAAAAAGGAAATTGTGTCTGCAGAAGAAAATTCTTCATAGGGTAAAATGAAGACACAATTGATAAATCACAACTATTTAATGGTTTGACAGAAATAATAACAACCATTAAATGTAGAAATTCTATTTCTAATGTTTAATTAACCATTTATAAGTTGGTCTTATAAAGCCAAAATTACAATTAAAATTTCAGGAAAACAGGTTCAATTCTGAGTAGCTGTTCTATAAATATAACGTTCAAAGAGTCCTTAACACAAACTTCACTCATTATATTTTTAAATTCAGCAAGTTCCTGCAATTAACTTATAAAGTTGTAATTATTTTTATTTTATATCTCCAGTAACTGGGATTTAGGGTTACTGGTCCAGAATCAAACCATTGCAAATAACTGCTCATCTCTAAATGGCACATTCTTTTGAAGTATTATGATTTTATTTCAGGGCCTTGTACTTGTCAAGCAAACTGTAACCATTTGTGGTATGCCATTGGTCCTTCCAGTCCCTTTATCATTTTAATAAGTACCTAGCTTTCTCTCAGGCTGGATTGGAACCACAATCTTCCTACTTCTACGTCTGGATGAGCTAGGACTACAGGCATGTAATATAGCACCCAGTCTAGGGCACATACTCTTGAAATTTCAACTTCTATACAAGAAGTCTCTCTGCAAAGATGATCCTCTTAATCATGCATACATTACAAGGAAATAATGATGTTATTATCTGACTGAGAGAAGTCTGGGTCACCATTCGTTCAAGATCTATATTTCTCAGATCCTTGACAGTGAGAATATTTTGTGACTCTAAGTTGTAAATATCTTAAAAGCATCAGAACTCTTTGTGGTGATGACTCATAGATAGAGTTTCTTGTATTCCATAATAATTTTATATTCAATTTTATCTCACATTTAAATATTGTGCTTCTATAATTTAGGTTGATTCTCTTAAATCAAAATTAACAGATTAGTAATACACGCAAATGCAAATAGATATTTGGATGCATATTTATTACTTTTCAATAATATTAGAGCCATATCTCTTAATAAAATCTAATGATGACTACCTTATAAAAATGTTCATTTGTTATTTGTCCAAAATATTTGATTTAAACCAACCTTGCTGCAAAATCTATTCCTGCATTCCTCATCCTATACTTTGCTAGTGGTACAAAAATGATGTTCAAGTTTTTGAAAGCAAACATTTCTCACAAAAATATTGAAACATATTTTCCAACTTGTCTTTTATAAATAGAGCTCTCTTTGTTATTATGTTAGCTTGTGATTCCCTCTGATTCCAAATGAACTGCAGCAAGGTTTTTTAACTGCTGCTTGGATATACCTTAGAGAATAGGAACTTCAAAGACTGCCTTTCGTTTTGACATAAAAGGGAGACATAGGTACATATTTTATAAATGGTATTCAACCTATGCATGACAAATCAGAACTTGATAGACACCTCATTAAAATGTCCTTGCTGCTTGGTTTTCTCAAAACATACAGTTCATAAAATGTTGATTTTTTTCTATTTGTTTTAATTTTCCCAACATTACCTAATTTTAAGTTTTTATCTCCACTTTCCTAACTTTTTTGTGTTTTATCCATATATAAAAACCAGAATCCATGAATAAAGAAAATAATATGTTATAGTAAAACTCATATTGGAATATATTTATACCAAAAATTAATTATGCTTATTAGGTAATATTTTTCCATTGACACTATATGTAGATTTGTGTTATAACCAATAGTTTTCAAATTCTGTCTCCTCTGTAAGATTTTTATTTAATATTTTATTTAAAATTATGTTTAACCATATTGTATTTCTAACAGATTTTTTTAAAATTTTCTGTCTATCTACATGTGTGTGTGTGTGTGCTCATATTGGGGTCTGAACTTAGAATAAGGGCATTGTTTCTTAGCTTTTTTGCTCAAGGCCAGAGCTACACCATTTCAACTACAGCTCTACTTTCTGGCTTTTCCTGGATAATTTCAGGTGAAAGTCCCATGGGCTTTTCTTCCAAGCTGGGATTGAACTCTGATCCTCAGATCAAATTCTTCGCAGTAGCTAGGATTATAAACATGAGCTACTGGTACCTGGCTTGCATGTTATTTTTTAATTATTTTTTTAATGTCTCCTTCACCTGTCCACAAGAATAGCAGTTCCATGTGAATAGGAATTCTTGCTAGTTTAAATAGGGATACAGGTTGACCCATTGCAACAATGAGATGTACAAGCTGCTATGTCGAAAACGAACTTTACAGTTTAGTTGTGGAGATGGAAGGGAAGGGATGGGAGGGGAAAAACAAAGGAGGCAACAATACTTGATAAGAAATGTACTCATTACCTTGCTCATGTGATTGCAATCCCTCTGTACAGTATTTTCACAATAAAAAACATTAAAGATAAATAAAAAATAAAAGGGGAAAAAGATGAAAGTTACTCAGAGATCAGAGGCTGTTTTATATATTGTGATATTTATTTTTGTTTTCTTTGCAGAGTCCAATTTGCGGAGATTCATATAAGCATTCACCTGCTGCAGGGTACTTGTGCTGAAATGAGTTGTACTCTTGGATTGTATGGTGATTTCTACACTTCTATAATTAGAAACAAGGAAACAGAATGACCTCTTTTAATTTCAATGAGAATCAGGCTTTGACAACTTTGTAGTTTTGACCTTGAATGTTTCCTTGAAGGCCAGTAAGGGTTTGGTTAGCAAGGAGGAGGCAACAATACTTGATAAAAAGTGTACTCATCTAATTGTAACCCCTCAGTATGGTATTTTCACAATTAAAAAAAGTATTAATAATGATAAAAAAGATAGATATTGGGAAGGGTGGGACTTTTTGGAGGCAAAGACTTTTAGCCATCATTTGGGTATTTTGTGGCAATGTTGTTGAAAGGGATTGTGAGAGGCCAACTTCTTTCTCATTCTCTTCTGCTTCCAGGCCATGAGAAGAATAATTTGCTCTTTGCCATGGGACAATACAGCTCATCACCACATGGGACAATGTACTAGAATTTGTAACACTGTGACCGAAAACAAGTATTTTCTCTTCACAAACTAAACATCTCAGGCATTTTCTTCTAGTATGGAAATCTGACTAACACAGTCACCCTAGTATTGACATTGTGAAATAGTTACAGTGGCCAGGACAGAGGCTTTTTTAGGGATTAGTATTTATGGGTTCCCAAAGACCACATTATCTCTATGCTGCCACTGCTAAATATCTATGCTGCAATCCACAGAAAGCAACAATATGCCTTTTATTGAATTCATCCTTTAAAGGACCAGCTAGCTCTTTGAATGCATTTGATTTTTTTTTCCACTCTGGAAAGCACAGTGACCATTTCTGTTGGAAACAGATGTGTCTCTTAGATGTGGATTTGTGTTTCCTGCAGCAAGAGCTCAGGCAGCAAGTGTCCATGTGCTTAAAGACTGTTTGATCTATTGACAAGTGATTCTACTTAAGATTGCTTCTGACAAAGAACCATTTCTCAGTAAAGGAGCTGTGGCTGAATGTCCGTAACCAGGGAATACACACATCCTTTTAAATCCTCCACCATTTAGGAACTGTTGTCCTGAAAGTGATTGAAGAGCCTACCAAAGGCTCAGCTGAAGCTTACATCGCTGAGGATTTGCTCTAAGGATGAGGGCCACTCTCTATGACAAAAGAGCCACCCTGAATGGTTCAACAGTTCTGTGAGGCTGATGTGAGATGAGCAGAACAGATAAGGTGTTAGGTACAGGGCTTGAAAGCAGCAGCTACTCTGACCCAAAATTCAGGGTGGTTTAGACTGTGGTTGTTGTTTCCACTGAGCTATAAGGAATAGTGCCCTGAAGTTTTTCACAGGCTAAAAATATACAACAAAAGAAATCCTTGTGATAAAATGACCATTGCTTCACTATTGTAGGAACCTGCAGACCCTAGGTAGAAACTTACAATGCCATATGTGAAGAAGCAGGCTAAGTGATTGTGCCTGGCATCACCCTCAGCCTGCCACAACCGGTGATGGTGAAGATAGAGAACTGTACACCTGGCTGAAAGAGAGGAAGAAAGGAGCACACCACCGGCAGTGGTCACTGTCCTCTCAGCTTTTTCATGTGATGTCCCTTGAAGTTCAGCAGCATAAGAACAGGCACAGTGGAGTGGCTCTAACTAATTCTTCTAGCATAGCACAGTTCAGACATTGGCTCATAACAGTTGGAATATGTGAGTTTAGGAATCCAAGGGTTGAAAGAAGCAGGGATCTTCCCTTACCACTAGTGTCGGTGAATCACATGCTCTTCCACCATCTGTTCTCCAAGCTCCAACCAACAAAATGAGTGCCAACAAAATGAACTGACACTTGACAAATGCGGAGGGGGGTGATCAAGAGGGTTAGGAATCCAGGAATGAAGAGAGGAGAATGCAGTCATAGTATTCAATGCATATCCTATAAAACTAAGAAAATGGAGGAGAAGGTTTGAGTTGGGAGGGCTGGAGAGAATGATGAAAGGGTGGACATCTATCAGGGTGCATTGTGCTTATAAATGGATTGGGAGAAGAATAATGAAGCTGAAAAATCTCTGCTTAAGTACACACATTAAGTGGAGAACAGCCCATGTTTTACCCTATGTGTTTACTCTTAAGTTTCCTATATATGCTATTTTTCTAAGATTAATTATATTTCCAGTCAACTGCTTTTAGTATTTAAACAATAAACTTACCAAGTGATATCTATGATCATAGTTACTATCTGCAAAACATACGTTATATTGTAACACAGTACATGCGGGTATCTATGTGTCTATTTGAAACTTAAGTTCTAAGAGTCACATCTTTTTTTATGTCATGGAATTTGATTCATCCTATCCACTTGTTTTCCATTTTTATAAATAGTAAAATTTTTGTATTAGCCAAAATGACTTGATAATAAAATCAGAAGGTTGCAAACCAGTGATGTATCCAAGATATGCTTTGATCATCCACAGTTTAGATTCAAGCCTCTCTCCTTATCTTTGTAGAATCATTTAAAAGTTGGCCTCTACATTGCAAGATTTTGTAAAAGGTCTAATTTCAATATTTTAAATTCTTGTTATTTTTCTCATCATAAGGATTAAAGATTGAAAAATATTTTAAAACTTAGTCTCTCAAATCTGATGTACCACAGATTATTTACAACTTTTGCAAAATGAATTTGGAGATAATAAACCAAATGTCTGTCAATTTCTTCCTCTATTAGTTAGTGATAAATACTTGCCTCAAAGAGATTTTGAAAGAGATTAATGACTTAGTACATGAAAAGTGATTCAAAGACATCTATATTTGGTAAGAAATATTTAACTATTATAGCTATTATTTTGTTGTGAATATTTTTTATTGGTTATTGTCAGGGAAACTGAAAACAAAACAAGTCACTAGCAGCCAGGCGCCGGTGGCTCAGGCCTGTAATCCTAGCTACACAGGAGGCTAAGACCTGAGGATCATGGTTCAAAGCCAGCCCGAGCAGAAAAGTCCGTGAGACTCTTATCTCCAATATAACACTAGAAAACTGGAAGTGGTGCTACGGCTCAAGCGGTAGAGCACTGCTTGCCTTGAGCTGAAGAGTGCAGGGACAGCGCCCAAGCCCAGAATTGAAGCCCCACGACCAACAAAAACAAAAACAAAAACAAAAACAAAAAAACAAGTCACTGACTTCACATTTCTCTCATATCAACTTTCCCCTCTTGCTTTTATTCTGTTTCCAAGAAGGGATGGACTTTTCATTACATGACACCAACTATCTGCAGAGAAATCTCTTTTTGTGTGTTTTGTCTATAATTTGCCTTGTAAAGTATTGAATACATTTAGAGGTAGAAAGTTAAGAGTAGAAAGAAAATAAAAACAATTATTGTAGAAAAGTGTCCGGCTATTTATGGTGCTGCTCATTTTTTCTTTAGAAAAATAGAATAGACGATGCATTTCACAATGGTCAAGTCATATTAAAGGAATAGGTATCATTGTATCATTGGTAGAATGGGTATCATTAATGGTGATACTTTAATAATATATGAAAGTAGACACAATTATAAAATAAAATTATAAAATATTTTAAGCATTTGAAACAGAAATATGACTTTATTTTAGCAATGATTTCATTTTTTCTTTCTTCTCTATTCATAATTTAACAGTATTTCACTTCTCATAAAAAATAGGAAATTCTAAGATCTTTCAGATTCAATAAAAGTAGTTTTGAGAAATTAAAAACAAAACAAAGTAAGGCAAGTAAGTAAATACACACAACATACAACAAAAAGCATGTAATCAAAGCATCTTTGCCTTTTATAGTGTTGAATTTGACCACAAAGGAGTAAATTTTATGAATCTAGAACAATAATTTGACTTAAAAGAAAACAACTATTTATACTTACATAAACTCACTATGCTTTATTTTAAACTCATTATATTCACTATTTATAATTAGGGTATTACATTAAATGTTTTGGCAATTTCTTGTAGGTTTTGATAATATATCCATATTTCAATTCAGAAGTTTAAAAGGTGATGTAATAATTAATTTAAAGGTCGATATTCATGTTTTCACTATACTTCTCTGGAGACATCTTTATTCTTTATCATGGTAAGCTTCTACAAATATCAATAATGATGCACCTTCTTATAAAATATGTAAGTCTTCTTAGGTTCACATCTGAAGCAGCCCAAAGAATTTCTGGCACATAGTAGATCTTCAAAATGTTTGTTGATTTGAATTAATTGGATTAATTATCTGACACCTATTGATTTAGTCAAGCAAATGAAAACATTATGCAAATAACTTTTGGGCATCTGTTCACAGACAGAATCAATATATTACAGTACTAATATTAACCAAATGTCTAGAACATGCTTCCTGGTTCCTTTACTGTCAGATTAAATAAAATAATCCAGGAAAAGGCTTTTAGTTGGCTTTGCTGTGCTTTTTATTCTACGCCTATCATTAAGACTTGAGTGCTGAGTACTAATTCCGGTTAGAACTGATAAAGGATATTATTGGGGGTCTGACCAAAATCATAGAACTGGAATAGGGAAACAACAGTAATCAAAACATGACTGGCTTGTGTTGTTAGATGGATAAACACTGGATCAAATCCAAGCATTCCTCAGATGTTACTGATTGAGAGCTAGATGTATGTGAAACAGTATCTAATAGCTTACAGACAACTAAAGAAAGCCTGGTCTACAGAAGGAAGTAAAATACTGGGTAAAGCAAAGCCCAAATAAGGGACAAAGAGTTATGGGATCTAGCAACTCAATTATGCCTGAAATTTGTTTTAACATCCAATTCCTAGTTTTAGGCTTGGAATCACAGTTCAGATGGTAGAGCACTTGTCTAGCAAGTATGAGATTCTTCAATTCCACAATGAAGATTTAAAAAAAAATCTGTCAATTTCTGGTTACAATAAGGCATGATATCTGAATTTTGGTTATTTGGGTTGAATGTTGTCAATTGAAATCAAATGCATGCTATTCAATACTGATTGATACCTTTCAAAATAGTAACAACTGTATTCTAATAAAAACAATAATTAGTTTATTCTAAATGGCCTTGAGCAATGATCCTCCAGACCTCTGCCTCTTGAGCAGCAAAGATTACAGGTGTGGGGCAACATACCCAGAAGTTCCATTGGTATTTGTATGTAAGGTATTTAGCTGAGGAGAGGCTTATAGTGCTTTATATTAGATACCCAATGAGTTGAGTTTGAAAGCATATATGCTGTAGTAATAAATTCCTTACTTTAAAACAAGTTCACTTCATAAACAAAGTAGCATGACATTCTGTATTAATATTGTTATTGAAGGAAAGTTTTTATTTGGGACAAAAGTTTTTTTTTTTTTTTTCAGGTAAGGGGTAGGTTTATTCAGTAGACCTGCTGGGACCAGGCAAGGTTGGCACTCCACGTGGCTGGCAAAAGAAAGAAAAGAGCTAGAAAAGAGCAGAGAGAGCTAGAAACGAACAGAGAGAGAGCTAGAAACGAACAGAGAGAGAGATGGAATAGAACAGAGTGAGCTAGAACAGAGAGAGAGCAGAGAGAGCTAGAAAAGAAGAGCAAGAGAGAGGTAAGAACACAGAGAGAGAGCTAGAATAGAACAGAGAGAGAGCAGAGAGCTAGAAACGAACAGAGAGAAAAAAAGGGGGACAAAAGTTTTTGTTTGAAATGCAACAAAAATAACACTAAACATTAAATGATTTGCTTAACTCTTTGCTTATAAACTTTAAAATATTCAGTTCATAATTTTGAAAAATTCTTAATCTGTGAGAGAAATTTTATTTATTTTGAGTTGTTATATAAAGAGAGGGAGTAAAAAGATTTTCAGGTCCATTCTTTAATTATTTTCCTCAGAAGAAAAGGAATATATTAACCAATAAGTGACGTTGAGAGTAATTATTAGGCAAGCTTTGACATTTATTGGAAGAAAGGTACATGCAAATACTGATATCCTTCTACCTACGCCCAAGTTGAAATTGGTGCTTAAAGCCAGGAAAGTCACATTAAACAACATTAACTGAAAAATGCTTTCTTATATTTCATATTTCCAAAGGAAAAATAACAGATTTCTTATGTATTTATGACTAGTTCTTATTAGGATGGCTTTGAAAATGTGGGTCAGGATACTGTAGTCTAGGATATTTCAAACAATTTCTAGTTTTCTTTTTTATGTAACAAAATAGTATATGTCCACATTTCATCTCATTTCATCATTTTTTTTGGTAATGAAATTCTATTCGTGGGAAAGAAAAAAAGTCATTTCTCAGCCCTTCAACTTTTCGGTGTAATTGACCAGCTGTTAAGAGCTGTCATGTACATCACTCACTGAGGCACTGTGGTCTCTGGATGTCTTGTCTTGTTATAAATGGGAATGTACGTGATCTTCTAGGAATCATCTATGACAGGTAAAGACAACCAAAGGGTAAGCTAATATTTCAAATGGACCTCCAGATAAAAAAATGGAGTATCATAAAAGAGCAGTGAATATTTGAAATTAAAACGTAACTTATTTTTTTTTCCAGGACAGATTTTTGGACCTGAGGATCTAACACACTCTACTATTTGTTCCTTACTCCCGACTTTTTTTGCTTTAAATAAGTATCAGATAGGGCCTTGTAATTTTTGTCCATTCTGGCCTTGGAAATCTATCTTCCTCCCCATGCCTCCAACATAACTGAGATTATAACCCTGTACCAAAATATTGGGCTTGTTTTTATGAGATAGGATGTTACTAAATAATTTTGTCCAGGTTAGTCTTGAAAAATAATCCTACAAATTCTAACTACCACATAGATGAATTACAGATAGGAACCACTATATCCAGCCTCTGTAAATACTTAGAAAACATTTCAAGTTTAAAAGGCTGTTTTCCTTGTAATTGTCATTTTTTTCCTTTATATATTATGCATCATTAGACGGTTTCATTATTGAAGACCATACTCTCAATCACAAGAAAAATGGTAATGGCCTACTTTAAGTAAGTGTTCTCTTGGTCATTGCATACTGAATAAGAAATCCCCACAAATATTCCCTGACCCAAATACAGTATTTCAACTGAGTAATAATAATTTTATTACTCAGAACCATAGAATATAAGGAAAGTGTCAGAAAATTAGTGTCACCCACTATTTATAAATATTTGACTTTCTGCTTTTCACCATTTAAATTTGAGCCAGGATAAAAGGCTTCATGGGGCATTTGCAAAACCAGTGTACTAAGGACGTGTTTGAAAAATAAATATGCAATTAGGTAAAATGTGTCCAATTTCATGATTAATGACAATTTAAAATCAATTAGTATAATTGAGATGGCAGACAGGGATTAATAAATGAACTACAACAAGCAAAACATAAATGGGAAAAAAGTAATCTGGAGGAAATTAAGTGTTGAGCTTTATCTGAATTGGTTGTAAACACATTTATCCACTGAAAATGTATAAATGAAAATAAATACAGTTTTAAATGACTTTATTTCCAACCTTAAGCACAACTTATATGCTTGGTCACAAGTTAGGCACAATGATGCATTTAACAAATGAAGCGAAGTGAAAATGTGTTTACAGAATTATAATTGTAAAAGAGCCATATACAATTTTTGTATTTATTTCTTAGCTGGAAAGGTAATAAAACATCTAATAAAATTACTATTGAAGTCATTTATGTTGGTTTTAGTAGGAAGGCTTTTAACATGAAAACATACTAATGGAAGGAATGCATGGCAGTTAATAGGTTGTAAATACTTACAGAAGAAAGTGGTCATTATGTTCATTGTAGGTCAGTGTTAGTCATATTATTTTCATACACTTTATTAATGATCTGGAAAACTCAGATGGTATAGTGTAGATTGTGTAGTAAAATTTGTAGATAACACTGTTTATTACTATTTGCTCATAATAAAATTCTGCAATTACTATTATTTGAATTCAATAGTGAGAGTTTTATGTTGGTAGTTCCGAACTGAAATAGGAAAATGCAATGGAGCCACATATATAGAGGGCTGCAGAAGTATGTAATGAAAATTATTAAAATTTCTAAATAATCACAGCTCAGATGCTTTCTATTCTAATCTCAAAAATTTCATGGAATAAGTAAATTTTGATAATATTTCTATAGTGCCACAAATGAGCATTTTATTTTCTTATTTATAAATATTATCACATTATGTGATATGATAGGATAGTAAGAAAACTACTAGAGCTTTCTATTTGATACATCAGCCTATCAAGTAATAGGTGTCAGGAAGTGATGGTTTTGGTAGTGTTACTCTTACTACCAGTACCACCGTTATGTGGCACTAATCAATACTGGATTCTACAATGTATTTATTAATTGCATTTAGTCCTGAATATATAAGGAATCATTTGTAAAAAAAAAAGTAGTAATATTTAAGTTGTTATAAGGTTTATAGAATAAGAACAACTCCTCTGCATACACTCATTAATTTGTGAAGACTCACCTATCTTCTTTAATAAATCCAAACTTTTAGGATTTTATTGAGTCAAAATGTTGACAGTGTTTACTAACAAGATTTTTTGGAATAATTTTTATTATTGTAGCTCATGTTGAATGTTATTTGGGAATCATTATTGGAGAATAAAATTACATTATATAAAGGAAATAGAAAAGAATATCCAGAAAAGATGAGTAAATTTTTAGGGCACTTACTGTTGATTAATATTTGCTCATAATAAAATTCAGGAATCACTCTACTATTATTTGAATTCAATAATGATAGTTTTATGTTGGTAGTTCAGAACTGAAAGAGGAAAATGCAATTGAGCCGCACACTTAGAGGGCCACAGAAGTGGCCCTTGCTAAAATGACAATATATTAATCAGCAATTTCTAGTTACTAGCAATTAGTTGCTTATACTGACAATAACATGCTGATAGTAGTTTCATAATGAAGATACTTAACATATGAAAATAGGTTAGCTATTTGCTAGTTACATAATAAGTAGTATTTTGTAAATAGGAAAAATTGACCAATATATGTGTTGAAGGTCAATTTAATGCATTGGTTTGTTAAGATAGTTGTGATACATTGAGAAAAATGTGTACATCATATTTTATCAAATTATGTTATGATTTTTGAGTTCTGGTATGCTCATAAAATGATCTGAAGGTAACCCTTCAGCCATTCTAGTAAGACAAATTCTCCAGTCTCTTTTCTCCAAATAATCAGCAAAAAACTTGACCTAGAGTTGAGGCTCTGAGCTCAAGCACCTATATTGGCACAAAAACTTTTTTTAAAGTAGATAACAATATGCATCAAATGAATACTTCCTTTATACATTTTAATAAGATATATTTCTAATATATCTTAATATATATCCAAAGTAGACTTTGTGTAAAAAAGTGTTAAATGTAAAAAGAAAAGGAAACTAGTCTTTGGCTATTAGAGTTTCTATACAATTGCCTGATTCACTAGACCATAACATATATTACCTTTTGCAAAGACATCACTCATATTCCTAAATAGGCTATATGCCAGGTTCACTTAAGTGATACTTCCCTGAATTGAAGTTGGGATTTACCACTTGGCTTGTGTATTATATAGATTTGCTAAAAATGTTATTTCAAGCATGTAGCCCTAGAGGTCACTCAATTTAACTGTCTCACAAAGTTATAATAATTGATTACAGTAGAAGTCAAATGGCTAACCCACGAAACTCATAGCCATAACTGAACTCGATTAAATGCATTCACAATGTCAAAGGCAATTGCTCTTGGTTGTGGTATTCCTGTTATCACGCTGATCAAAAAGTAATGGGAAGTGACAAGGACTATCACAAATACTCCATCATAAACAAAATAAGCTCCAAACACTTAAGCGATCATGGTGCTAGCCTGCTTTCATAGTAGTCAAGTTCAAAACTCTTTTATAGCTGTCATAAAGATACCTGTGTTTTATTGAAGCAAATCTTCTCATAAGGACTAACTTAGTAAATTACATGAGGGAGAAAACAAAAACAAAATATTCACATAAACAATCAGTGAAAGGTACCTACTTTCTCCCACTGCATAAAGCTTTCTGTCTTTAATATAAATATATAAATACAGATAAAAGTTATATGACCATATTATTTCCTGTATAGCCGTATCTTGTTTTTCAGGGTTTAATGAATTTATGACTTTTTCCTTGCTTGAAATGGCTTCTATCCTGCTCTTGTCACTTGACAGTACCACCTCATCTTTCACGATTTGCCTCAAATATTACTTTCCCTCAACTGCTTTACTTATATTCTTCACTCCTAAATGTAATTAACTTTCTCTTTGTGTCCTGAATGCTTTATTTAAAATCGGTAATATAATGAAAAAGTTATTTCTGCCCATACCTCCATTCACAACATGCTCAGCAAGTACAAAACTGAATGCTTTTCCTTCTAAAGCGTAGCTGCTCACTTTATTTAATTTGTTTTGTGATGAAAATAAACTATATCAATCAGATAAGAAACTCAGAAATTTTAATATTCTCACTTTATGTGTCATCATCAGTTGTATTTTTAAGTCTTGTCTATTTTTTTAGTAAAATCAGGTCTATATCTTTATAACATTTTTTCATCGTTCTGCTATTAATAATGCTTGTATGTGGCCTTTGTTTCTAATGGACTCAGTTCTAATGGAGGTATGTGAAAATTGTCTCTCTTCCACTTTTGTCAATAATATCTTCCAGCCAATGAAAGAAAATGACATTATCAATGTCTTAAACTATAACTATCTTTTTGAGCTCTCATGGTCTCAATATTTTTTCTTAATGGCCAATAAGTGTTCTTGTACAATTTTAGCTTAATTTCCCTTATATTCTATACTTTTTTTTTTTTTTTTTTTTTTTTGTCGGTCGTGGGGCTTGAACTCTGGGCCTGAGCGCTGTCCCTCAGCTCTTCAGCTCAAGGCGAGCACTCTAGTCTCATCTTTTTTTTTATTGTGAAACTACCGTACAGAGGGGTTACAATTACATGGGTAAGGTAATGAGTGCATTTCTTATCAGGTATTGTTGCCTCCTCCTTTGTTTTTCCCCTACCATCCCTTCCCTAGTCTCATCTTTACAAACTAACTCTTCATCCAAAACATTCCTTGTGTGACTGATCCTCAAAACACATTTATGTTTTAAATTACTGAAGCCATAGTTTTGTGGCTTTTTTCAGTTTTTGTTTTGTTTTTTCAGTTGTCAGTTCTGAATGATATCTGTTTGATTTATTAATAGAGTTGAGGATTTTTGAAACTATCCATTTTAAGTAATTGCACTATAGCTGTTTCAAATTCTATTCCAATGATTTCTTCCTCTGTGATCTTTTCATCTTGTCTTTAATAGAATCACTTCCATACATTCCACTAGTAACAAACAAGTTTTACTTCCACAAGAGCACTTAGCAGATAGGTGCAATATTTGTTTTAGTTTTATTCAAAAGTATACAGTATTAGGAGAAGTAAGCGATATTAACCTTAACAATTACAATTTCCTAGGAATCTTGTTTTGATTCTTTTTCTTAGAGAAGAGTTTTTAAAGGTCATGTTAAATATATTTGTGGTTTGTGTGATTCTATTTTATTTAAAAATTTAAGACTCTTGTGTTCAAACACCAGACTCTTTTTTTTGGGAAAAAAGAATATAGAGATACTGTGTAAATTTTGCTTGAGGAAAATAATTATGAGATTTTATTACTTATTCCCCATACTCATTTTTATTTGGGGCATATGAATACATATTCATATATATATATATATATCATGTAAAAATCAAGATAAATTCCAAATCCTTGCTCTCTAACCCCACACACCTTCTTAAACTTCTAAAATATTAATACCTCATATTTCCTATGGCCCAGGCAAAATACATGGGGCCAGGGTTTGATGCCATCTTTACCTCTTCTCTGTGCCTCCTATCCTTTATCAGATATTGTAGTAAATTTCACTGCTAGCTTTCAGTTAATTTTTTACGGAACCACTGCTATGGTTTCATCACATTAGACCTATAATTTCCTAACCTTTATTTTTGTTTGCCCTCGATACTCCTGGAGCTTCATTTTCACAGTAAATTACAAAAATGTATTTTCTTTTCTATTTTTCCTTTTCTTTCTTTCTTTTGCTTTTTTTCTCTTTCTTTCTCTCTCTTTTTCTTCCTTTCTTTTTAAAAAATTTTATTTTATCCTGAAGATGCTGTGCAGAGAAGTTACAGTTACATGAGTAAGGTAATGAGTACATTTCTTGTCTAACATTGTTACCCCCTTCTTTGTTTTTTTCCTACTATCCTTCTGGCCCCCTTCCTGCCCTCCCCCACCACTGCCACTGCCAAAGTTGTAAAAATCATTTCCAGCATAGTGTCTTGTGAGTCTCATTGTTGCAAAGACTCATCCTGTGTCCTTGTTTCAGCATTTTGTTATTCACCTTTCCCTCCTCAAATTAGACAAATGTATATATAAGATGCAGTGTACCAAAATCAAATACAGTGACAACAGGGGATATACCATAGGAGAAAGAATATACAAAAGAAACAAAAAAATCACATAGTACATTAAAAACAACAACAACAACAACAACAACAACGAAGGAAAACCTCTTAGGGTTCATTTTGCTTACCTTCATCTTACATGGTCATATGTACATAGTTTTTGAGCTTTTCTGCTTATCTGAGAAGATTATCCTAGACATACACTAGTTATTGCAAATAAGGGAAACCATGGACCTTTATTTCTTTGGGTCTGTCTTACTTCACTTACTATGATTTTTTTCCCAAGTCTTTCTATTTCCTAACAAATGAAGTAGTGTCTCATTCTTTCTGATGAAAGCAGACAATTCCATTGTCTGTCTGTTTTTCTTTCTTTCTTTCTTTGTTTCTTTGTTTCTTTCTTTCCTTCTTTCTTTCTTTCCTTCTTTCTTTCTTTCTTTCTTTCTTTCTTTCTTTCTTTCTTTCTTTCTTTCTTTCTTTCTTTCTTTCTTTCTCTCTCTCTCTCTCTCTCTCTTTCTTTCTTTCTTTCTTTCTTTCTTTCTTTCTTTCTCTCTTTCTTTCTCTCTTTCTCTCTCCTTCCTTCCTTCCTTCCTCCCTCCCTCCCTCTCTCCCCCTCCTTCTCTCTCTTGCTCGTTTGCTTAAATTCAGAGCCTTGGCACTGTCTCTGAGCTTTTCTGCTCTAGGTTAGCAGTCTACCACTTTGAGTCACAGCTCAACTTGTGGCTTTCTGGTGGCCAATTGGAGATAAAAATCTCAGGGTTTTCCTGCCTGGGCTGGCTTGGTACCCTGATCCTCAGATTTCAGCCTCTTGAGTAACTAGGATTATAGGTGTGAGCCAACAGTGCCCTGCCAAAAATATATTTTCTAAACAATTTTTTTGCAGTACTGGAAAACTTAGGACTTTATTCATACTGAGCAAGTGCCTTCACACTGAGTTACATTCCCAGTTTTTTTCCTGAAATTTAAGTGCTTATTTCTGCTCAAAATTGTATAGGGTATATCAAGCACTCAACAATGTGTAGTCCTTCTGATCATGTTGTTACCTTAAGTTTGTTCATTTATTCCTTAATATCTATTCAGTAACTAGCACAGAGATAATTCAATAAGCAGTTAATGAATATACAAATACTGAGTACTACAAATAAAGTGAAACAAAACCTAGTGCCAAATCAGTTAATAGCCCTTATGGGCACAAATAATTCTATCTCATTATACCTATTCAAACAATATTTACCCAACATTCCCCTACACAATTGTTATTTCCTTATTCCTTTCACTAAATTCATTAAGACTGATTTCTGTACCTCCCATCTATATTTTCATACTCAGAAAATTAAGGTGAAAAAAACCTATAATCCTATGTAAACTTCAAAATATTGCTTAGTTTTCAAATGACTATAATAAAGATCATTTAATGCTAATCAGAAAATAGGTTTCATTCAGAAAAGTGTATCATAGTTGTAGAGACTACTTTTGAATTATGGAAATCTGATGATTTAAACATGGTTACAAGCTATTTTGCATTTGCATTAAAATCATTTAATTCTCATAAAAACCTGTGGATTGGTTCAAAGCCAGCCCAGGCAGGAATGTCTGTGAAAACTTATATTCAATAAACCACCAGAAGACCAGGAGTGGTGCTGTAGCTCAAGTAGTAGAATGCTAACTATGAGCTGAAGAGCTGAGGGACAGTACTCAGGCCCAGAGTTCAAGCCCCATGACCGACCAAAAAACAACAAAAAAAAACAACCAATCAAACAAACAAAAACCTGTGGATGCCATTGAACTTCCCCAAACGTTGAAAAACAAAAAGAAATAAAATATTATTTTTCTAAGGGCACATTTTAAGTGGTAAAAAGAAAGTTTACAAAATCGCAATTGTTTTTTTTTTAAATTTTATTTTATTTTATTTGTGAACATACTGTACAGAGGGGTTACAATTGCATGGGCAGGATAATGGGTACATTTCTTACCAAGCACTGCAGCCTCCTCCTTTGTTTACCCTTCACATCACTTCCAAGCCTCCCCCCTCCCCCCCCAATCCCCATCCTTCTCCTTCCCCCGTTTCCCCCCCCCCCTGCCGCACCGACTTCTCATTGTTGCAACAGGTCCACCTGTATCCTTAAACAACTGGTTTTTCTCCATCTCCTCAACAAGTTATACTGACATCAAATATAGTGAAAGCAGGGGTTATACTATGGAGGAGGGACATACAAAGCAACAAAGAGATAATCTTATAGCTGCATTAGAAACACATGCATGAAAGAAAAAAACATTAAAATACATATCTAAGGGTTCATTTTCCTGACATCACATTATCTGACCTTTTCTGCTTGACTCACATATACTAGATATTGCAAATAAGGGAAACCATGGGACCTATGTTTCTTTGGGCCTGGCTTACTTCACTTAATATAATTTTTTCCAAGATTTCCCATTTCCTAACAAATGGGGCAATGTCATTCTTTCTGATGGAGGTATAGAATTCCATTGTGTATATATACCACATTTTCTTGATCCATTCATCTACTGAGGGGCATCTGGGTTGATTCCATATCTTAGCTATGGTAAATAATACTGCAACAAACATAGTTGTGCTGGTAGCTTTAGTGTGGTCTTGTTTGTAAACATTAGGGTAAATGCCCAAAAGTGGGATTGCTGAGTCATAGGGGAGTTCTATGTGAAGTCTTTTGAGGAACCTCCATACTGCTTTCCAAAGTGGTTGAACAAGTTTACATTCCCACCAACAATGAAGTAAGGTTCCTTTCTGTCCACATCCCCTCCAGCATCTGTTGTTGTTAGAGTTCTTGATTTTTGCCGTTCTAACTGGGGTGAGGTGATATCTCAATGTTGTTTTGAATTGCATTTCTTTTATCGCTAGGGATGTTGAACATTTCTTCATGTGTCTATTGGCCATCCTTCTTTCTTCTTCAGAGAAGTTTCTCTTTAAGTCTTTCGCCCACTTATTTATTGGGCAGTTGTTTCTTTGCAGATTTGTTGTTGGGGGGTTTAATTTTTTGAGTTCCAAGTATATTTTAGATATGAGACCCTTGTCCGTTGTATGGCTATTAAAGATCTTCTCCCAATCCATGGGCTTTCTATTGATCTTGCTAGCTATGTCATTTGCCCTGCAGAAGCTCTGCAACTTTATGCAATCCCATTTGTCCAACCTTTCTTTGATTTGTTGTGTTTCCGGGTCTCTATTCAGAAAATTTCCGCCTGAGCCAAGGAGACCTAGGGTTTCTCCTATTCCATCCTGTAATGTTTTCAGAGTGTCTGCTTTGACTTCAAGGTCATTGATCCATTTGGAGTTGATTCTGGTGCAGGGTGATATATAAGGATCTAGCTTTAGTTTTCTACATGTAGTTAACCAATTTTGCCAGCACCATTTACTGAAGAGGCTGTCTTTCTTCCATTCTATTGTTTTAGCTCCCTTATCGAAGATTAGATGGTTATAGGTTTGTAGGTTCATTTCTGGGTTTTCAATTCTATTCCATTGGTCCTGAGGTCTGTTCTTATGCCAATACCAAGCTGTTTTGATTACTTTGGCTTTATAGTAGAGTTTGAAATTTGGTATTGATATTCCTCCAGCAGTGTTCTTTCCGTTGAGGAGCGTTTTTGCTATTCGGGGTCTTTTATTGTTCCATATGAATTTTTGGATTGCCTCTTCTATTTCCTTGAAGAATGAGGTTGGAATTTTGATAGGTATTGCATTGAATTTGTAGATAGCCTTGGGAAGTATTGACATTTTCACGATGTTAATCTTTCCAATCCAGGAGCATGGGAGGTTTTGCCATTTTTTAAGTTCTGTGTTGATTTCCTTTTTCAAGATTTTAAAGTTTTCATCATAGAGTTCCTTCACTTCTTTGGTTAAGTTAATTCCTAGGTATTTTATTTTTTGTGGGGCTATTACAAATGGAGTTGCTTTCCTAATTTCAGCCACACTTTTCTCATTCTTGGCATACAGAAAAGCCATTGATTTTGGGGGGTTCATTTTATAACCTGATACTTTGCCAAAGTTTTGAATCAGCTTGAGTAATTTGGGAGTGGAGTCTATGGGATTCTTTAAATACAAGATCATGTCATCTGCAAAGAGGGAGAGTTTTATTTCTTCTTTCCCTATTTGGATCCCATTTAATTCTGCGTCTTGTCTTATTGCTGTAGCTAAGCTTTCTAATACTAGATTGAAGAGAAGTGGAGAGAGTGGGCATCCTTGTCTTGTTCCTGAGTTAAGAGGAAATGGCTTTAGTTTTTCACCATTGAGTATAATGCTGGCTGTAGGTTTGTCATATACAGCCTTTATTGTATTGAGGAATGTTCCATGGATTCCTAATTTTTCCAAAACCTTTATCATAAAGGGGTGTTGGATCTTGTCAAATGCTTTTTCTGCATCTATTGAGATAACCATGTGGTTCTTATTCTTGCTCCTGTTGATGTGATGAATAATATTAATGGATTTGCGTATATTGAACCAGCTTTGCATCCCTGAAATGAATCCTATTTGATCGTGGTTAATGATTTTTTGGATGAATTGTTGAAGTCGATTGGCCAAAATTTTGTTGAGAAGTTTTGCATCAATATATTTCAAAGAAATGGGTCTATAGTTCTCTTTCTTTGATGAGTCCCTGCCTGGTTTTGGGATGAGGGTTATGATGGCTTCATAGAATGTGTTCGGTAGTGAGCTTTCTCTTTCAATTTCATTGAAGAGTTGGAGGAGTATTGGTGTGAGCTCTGCTTTGAAGGCCTTGTAAAATTCCGCTGTAAAGCCATCTGGTCCTGGACTTTTCTTAGCTGGGAGGTCTCTTATTGCTGTTTCTATTTCAATGCTTGATATGGGCCTGTTAAGATAGTTTAACTCATCATGGTTTAGTTTTGGCATGTCAATATTTGCTAGGAAAAGGTCCATTTCTGTCAAGTTCTCAAACTTATTAGCATAAAGTTTTGAGAAGTATTCCCTTATAATGTTCTGAATCTTGGTTGTTTCCGTGGTGATGTTTCCATTCTTATCTCTGAGTTTATTAATTTGGGTGTGTTCTCTCCTTTTTCTGATAAGGTTTGCTAAGGGTCTGTCAATTTTGTTAAGTTTTTCGAAGAACCAACTCTTTGTTTTGTTGATTCTTTCTATAGTTTATTTGGATTCTAATTCATTTAATTCTGATTTAATTTTGATTATTTCTTTCCGTCTACTGGATTGGGGTTTATCTTGCTGCTCTTTTTCAAGGAGGTTTAGATGTGTCATTAAATTGCTAGTTTCAGATCTCTCCAATTTGTTGATGTAGGAGCTCAGAGCTATAAACTTGCCTCTGAGTACTGCCTTTGCTGTGTCCCAGAGGAGCTCTTAATTTGTGTGTTCATTTTTGTTGAATAGCGTGAACATTTGAATTTTCTTTCTAATCTCTTCCATGACCCACTCATGATTCAGCAGTGTGTTGTTCAGCCTCCATGTGATACCGGACTTTCTTTGGTGGCTTTTGGTGTTGAGTTATAACTTTATTCCCTTGTGGTCAGAGAAGATGCAAGGTATAACTTCAATGTTTCTGAATTTAGACAAGTTTTCTTTGTGGCCTAAAATGTGGTCTATTTTGGAAAATGTTCCATGTGCTGCTTAGAAAAACGTGTATTCTGATGCTGCTGGGTGAAATGTTCGGTAGATGTCTGTTAAGTCTATTGATCTATGCAGCTGTTTAGGTCTGCGGTTTCTCTGTTGAGTTTTTGCCGAGTTGATCTATCTAGTGGGGAGAGTGGTGTGTTAAAATCCCCAACAATTAATGTCTTTGGATCTATCTGGGATTTGAGGGAAAGTAGTGTTTCTTTGATAAATTTGGGTGCTCCATTGATTGGCAAATAGATATTTAGAATTGTAATATCCTCCTGAAGGAGAGATCCTTTAATTAGTATGTAGCGACCTTCTTTATCTCTTCTCACGAATTTTAATTTGAAGTCTATTTTATCTGATATTAGGATTGCAACTCCCGCCTGTTTATGGGGGCCGTTTGCTTGGTAGATTTTGTTCCAGCCTTTAACTTTGAAAGTGTGTTTGTTTTTATGGGCAAGATGTGACTCCTGCAGGCAGCAGATAGAAGGGTCTTGTTTTTTAATTCAACTAGACAGTCTATGTCGCTTAATTGGAGAGTTCAGTCCGTTAATGTTAAGAGATAGGACTGAGAGGTATTTGGGAGTTCCTGCCATGTTATCTACCTTCTTGGGGGCTGCAAAAACTGGGTTCTTCCTATGGTTCTTGGATTCTCAGTTTGGGTGCAGTTTCTTGGCCTTTATTGTGGTCTTGTTGGTTTTCTATGTGTTGGACATCTTTAAGAATCTTTTGTAGGGCTGGTTTGGTGGAGATGTATTGTTTCAATTTTTCTTTGCTATGGAAGGTTTATTATTTGGCCTTCAGTTATGAAGGAGAGTTTAGCTGGGTACAGTATTCTTGGTTGATAGTTGTTTGTTTTTAGGGCATGGCATACATGATTCCAGGCTCTTCTTGCTTTGATTGTTTCTGCTGAGAAATCTGAGGTAATTCTAATTGGTTTCCCTTTATAGGTGATTACCCTTTTTTCCTTGACAGCTTTAAGGTTCTTTTCCTTGGTCTGTGTTGATCCTGTGTGGATTATAATGTGACAGTGGGATGTCCTATTCTGGTCTGGTCTATTTGGGGTTCTAAAAAAGCTTCTTGTATCTGAATAGGCCTATCTTTTTGTATGTTTGGGAAGTTCTCTGCTAGGATCCTGTTAAAAAAATTTCCTAGACCATTAACTTCTGTTTCTAAGTGCTCCTCTACACCCATTATCCTTAGATTAGGCCTTCTGATGGTGTCTTCCAGGTGTTGTATAGATCTATCATATTTCTTGGACTTGTCTTGGATGGTTGTATGTTCTTTCTCTATAATATCTAGGTTGTCTTCAATCCCTGAGATTCGATCTTCTGCATGGTCTAACCTGCTGTCAAGACTCTACTTTTTTTTTTATCTCTTTTCCTTCTAGTTGGTCAGCTTTGATGGCTTCAAGTTCTTTGTTGAAGCTCTGTTTTAGGTCTTGTATGAATTTCTTTACTTCCTTAATTTGGTGTTCAGTGTTTGTTCTCAAATCACTTAGTTGATTGGTTATGGTTTCTTTGGACTCCCATTCCTTCTGTTGGGTTCCATTCAGCATTCCCTTTGTGGTCTCCCTGACTTCCTTCAGCTCTTTGTTAATGGATTTTATGAATGCCTTTAGTGATCTTTGTGTATTCTCTACCTGGTCTCTCAATTCCTGAATTATTCTTTGATTAGCTTCCTCCCGTTCATGGGATTCCTGTAGTTCTCTTTCCTCTCGTTCATGGAATTCCTGCAGTTCTCTTTGAGTGTTCTCAGCCTGCTCATGCCATTCCTCCCTTTCTCTTTGAGTATTCTCAAGTTGTTCACGCAAATCCTGTATCAGTTTTTGAGTAGCTTCCTCATGCTTATGATATTCCTGTATAAGCTTTTGGGATGCCTCCTCTCTGTCCCTTTCACGCTCGCTCGTACAGAGTCCTTTGTAAGTTGTCAAACTTCTCATTTATCATGGTTGCCAGCAGTGTTTGTAGAGCTATTTGGGAACTCTCCTCTGGATTATTCATTATCTGTTCTGACCCCTGATTATCAAGATTGGGAATTGAGATATCTGGATTTGCCATTTTTCTTGTGTTTTTCCGGCTTACTCTGCCCATTTGAGATGAAAATAGCACCAGTTTTGTGCTAGAACACTATCTTAAGGCAACCATCAATCAAAGTTTGCTTTTGTACAGTCAATTGTCTACAGATACAATCTAGTTCAACAGATACATCTATTCAACATCAAACAACTATACGTTAATGGGCTTTGAACCGCAGAGAAGAATTTCTAAGACCAGAAATTATTAGGGTTAGGGAGAGATGTGTGTAAAAAATAGGGATAGATTGTTGTGGGGGGGCACAGGGAGAGTTAACTATGTCCTAATTCCAATGCAGGAAATAGGTTGGGTAGGATGCAGGTAGAGAGAGAGAGAGAAAAAAAGAAGAAAGGGAAAGGGAAATGAAAAGAGACCAGAAAAGAATAGAAAGGTAAAAATTAATATTATTATGGAGATTAAAAGACCATCTATTTAGAGAGGAATGTGAGTATATTAAGAAAAGGGAAGGGACATAGAGGAGAAGTGAAAAACTTAAAAAAATGCTTAAAATATTATATAGGTATAAAGAGGTAGTACTGCTATTAAGGAATTTAATCTCAGAGGTTTTGAATTCAGTAATAAATTTGTGGATTAAGTGTGTACACAATGGGGGATAGGGTCTACTAGTTAACTACAAGTTTATCTGAGGATGTGCAGGACAAGAGTTAAGTGACATAAAAAGATCAAGAGATAGGAATAGGTGAACAGGATAATAAAGGGAAAAAAAAGATCAGAAGTTCAGTAGAGCTAGACAAAAAACAAAAAGATAGTTAAGAAAGAAAGAGAAAGAGAAAGAAGACAAGAAAAGAAAGGAAACTGCACATTCACGTATTCCTAAAATAAAAATTATAAGAGGGGAAAAAAGTTACTGGAAAACAATTATTTTTTCAAAAAATTCAAAAATTAAAGATTAATAAAATTTTTAGAAAAGGAAAAAAAATTATATATATATATAAGGTAGCAAGAAAAAAAAGAAAAAAAAAAGAAAAGAAGAGGAAGAAAGAAGAAAAAAAAAGTTCTTTGATTTTTTTTTTTGATTTTTTTGGGAGGGGTGGGAAGAATCCTGTATCTCCCTTTTGTCTGTAACCAGCCTCTTGTTGGAGTCTCTGGTCAGCTTGAGGTCCTGTGGCTTGATTGGTTTCTTAAGTCAGTTTGTTCCAACAGGCAGAAAAATGCTCTGCTTTACCCAAGATTTTGAGATCCCCCTCCCAGATTAGTTTACTGGGAGGGTGATCTGCTTTGAGAATCACAAAAGAGGGGCATGCAGTGGTGAGGCTAGGTTCTGGGTAGAGTTGAGGCCTTTCAACAATCAGTAGCTTTTTCCTGGGGCTATTTTGTGAAAAAAATTCACAGAGCCCAGCCTGGAGCTGTTCTCAGGGTTTCTGTTTTTCAATTGATTGTTGAGGCTGCTAGAGGGAGGGACAGCCTGTGGCTCTGGTTACCCAGTGAGGAAAGCCACTCCAATGGCTGGTACCTGAACTGGGTGACTTTTCCCTGGATGGAGCCGAGTCTGGCAGGTCACTTCGCCGTTAAGTTCTTGTGACCTGCTAAATGACTCGTTTTATTCCAAGGCCTGGATTGGAGCTGGCAGCTCCTCTGAGTTTTGTCGGTATCCAAGATGGAGTTCACCGGTGCTGGGGGTGGGGAGGGGTGGCCTTCCCTCCTCTGCTCCCTGAGAAGGAGTGAGGACGTCGGGCTTTCTCACGCTGAGTCTTGGATCCTGGGTCGTCTCTGGTCTGCACACTGCAGGATGAAGATGTCCGCTCCTTGTTGGTTCTTGCTGGTGTTGAGTAGAATCTGCTCGCCCGCTGCATCTGGCTCCTTAGTCCCTGACTCTCTGTGTGAGCGCTCAGGTATGGCTCCGGCTGCGTTCTCCACCGCGACCCTGCTGCCACCGCCGCCGCCGTGGCGGCTGCTGGCAAGCGCTCAGATGTGTCTTTTTGCCTTGGCTTCCCCTCTCTTGTCTAACTCTCTGTTCTGTGATGGCACACTTGGTGTGATTCTCTGGCTTAGGACTGTTCACTGGAACTCTAAAACTGCTTTCTATGAGAGAGCTTGTTCAGATTCCAGCTTGTCCTCCGCCATCTTCCCGGAACCCCGCAATTGTTATTAGTACCTGTATCTTTGTTATGTGGGTGGAGAGTTGTATACCATTAGGATAAATTAAGCATCTCATATCTGGTTCTGTAATTTTGTAATAATTTTCAATAGTATAGAAAATGCTGCAATAATAATTAAAATGAACAATGAAATTTTGTGTTAATTTCAATTTGATAAGTTCTTTTTTATACATTTTTATTGTAAAAACACTGTACAGAAGGGTTACAGTTATACGAGTACATGAGCAAGGTAATGAGTACATTTCCTATCAAACATTGTTACCTCCTCCTTTGTTTATCCCCTACCATCCCTTCCCTCCCACCTGCACAACTACTGCCATATATTCCACGATGCATTCAATATTCCAATGTCCATAAAATGTATATGGCAATACTAAGAATTTAGTTTCATACCTTTAAAATAGCCTTTGCCTTGAAATATTGCATAGTAATTAGCTTAATAAGCATTTACTAAGAACCTATGAAGTTCCAAATATCTCTTTAAATAATGTCACTTGAAGTTGTGTACCATCAAAGAAGATACATTTCTGATGTTAGAATCACAGTATAATCCCAGGACTAAGGACTAAGTGGCATGAAGTACCGAAGGCACTTAGCTGAGTTCATGCAGGCATTAAGAGCTTAATACATCTTTAGTAGTGCCATCATTACATTAGTAGAGTGGAGAGGCTTTGATGGAGTTAAATTATAGCTTAGGCATTGCTCATAACATGCAACCCAGTTTGAAGGCAGAGACCAGAAGAAAACTAGTGACAGGTCTTTTTTTAGTGATAAGTGTACAGCAACCAGTTCATAAGTTTCCTGTCTGTCTTCAAATCACACATGGACATCTATCTTCAGAGAATCTTTTTGTCGTATATAAAGCTGTGCTGGAAGGGAAAGTCAAAACAATGGTTTCAATTCCTGGATCCTATGATACAGTTTTACAAGGTAGAAAAAGGGTACCAAATGAACAATTAATTTTCATCTGTAGAGTCCATGTTTTTGACTACTCATACATAGGTAGAGACTTCATATCTAAATAAGCAACAATATAGCACATTTTTTTCTATCAGAATATACATTGTATCAGGAAAAAAATCCAAAAGTGACTGATTATGGAGAAATAAATCACCAGAATTCATCAACCACTGTGTACATTCAAATTTCAGAGCTCTTGTTCTTTATTCCCAGTTATCAGGGATTCTGTAAAAAATGCTTTCTGTCATATTTGTATAAAAGGCTTATCTGTATCAGATTTTTAGTTTTTAAATTTTGTTTTTATGAGAGGAAGGTTTATTTCTGAGTAGATAAAAGTAACTTTCTTGCTATTGTTAAAAGCTAATACACTTATCTATTTATATGTGTCTTGCATTTCAACATGTCATACTTAAGATATTTTTCTATGCTTCAAGTATATTTCAGTTATCACGCTACATCAATTCTACTTATTTGAAATCAAGCAATTAAATTATTCTTTACAAAATTAGTTTCTCATTTTCTACTTTTATTTACTTCCCGAACTTTTCATCCATTCTGTCCAAAATTCTCTTCAAATATATACAAAATGTTTAAAAGTTTAGATTTTTCTCCCAACAGTTACAAAAAAAAATGGTGACAGCTTTCAGGCATAAGTAATCTCACATTACATTTAAACAATTGTGATTTTATTTGAGTTTTCTGTAGGGTTAGTTTAACAAATGACAATTCCCTCTTCAGAGCATTTCTTGGGCTTCACATCACACACTATTTGATTTTCAGGCTCTACATTTCTCATTGTCTTTTCCTGAGTCTGGACTTCGACTTCCCTTTGGAAGTTCTTTACAAGTTCGCATTCTCTGTTGAATTCCTGGAATATCATACATTTGTATATATTAATACAAAGACTAATTACACCTACTGTCATAAATCCCTCCTAAATTTAATCTCACATATCTGATTTTTTCCATCATAAGAATAAATGAATATTTGCACTGGGTATGCTTTTACTTCGAGGTCTTTGATCCATTTGGAGTTGATTCTGGTGCAAGGTGGTATGAAACGATCTAATTTTAGTTTTCTATAGATGTTTAACCAGTTTTTCCAGCACCATTTACAGAAGAGATTATCTTTCTTCCATTCTATGTTTTGGCCCCCTTATCGAATATTAGGTGGCTATAGATCTTTGGGTTCATTTCTGAGTCTTCAGTTCTATTCCACTGATCTTCAGGTATATTCTTGTGCCAGTAATAAGCTGTTTTGATTACTATGGCTTTGTAGTAGAGTTTGAAGTCTTTGTTATTCCTCTAGCACTGTTCTTTTTGCTAAGGATTATTTTTGTTATTGGGGTCTTTTATTGTTCCATATGAATTTTTGGATTGCTTCTTCTATTTCATTGAAGAATACGGTTGGAATATTGATAGGTATCGCATTGAATTTGTAGACAGCCTTTGGCAGAATTGCCATTTTCACAATGTTAATCCTCCCTATCCAGAAGCACGAGTGGTTTTTCCACTTTCTTAGTGTTAGGTTTTTAAAGAAGTTGCTGAGTAAGAACACCACCACTCTTATTCAAGTAAGGGGGAGGTTTATTCATCCTTCCAGCTGGCACTGAGCCAGATTGGCACTCCATAAAGCATTCCTGGCCATACCTTATCTTGGCCGGGGGGGTGGGGGGGGCAGGGGGGGCTAGGGGGAGGTGTGGCCAAGTAAAAGGAGGTGGGACTAGGTAAGAGGAGGTGGGGCCAGGTGGGAGAAAGGTGTGGCCACATCAAATCCAGATGTGACCTTGGTGGATGTAAACCTCTTCCATGTGTCTCAGTTGCCTAGGTAATGCAGGTAGAGGGCGGAGACAGAGTTTGCTTGCCAGCGAGAAGCAGACCTGCCATTCCAGCCTTTTAATAATCATGAAATAGGATGCAGGTTCTCTCTGGCTACTTCCAGCTGACAAGGGGCTTCCATATTAGGGGTAAAAGGCCAGAATGTGGTCGCCTCCCAGAGAAGGCAGCAAGCAGCAGCTGTCCCTTGGTAGGCATGAGTCCTTAGATGAAGTCTGGAGGAGGAAAATCTCTTGAATAAAGTCTGGAGGAAGTCTCATGAGGCATTGAGGGGTTGGGCAAAATAAAAATACTCGAGAGTAAACAAATGGCAAGAGGAAGGGCTTGGGACTGAAAATTAAAAATTGGATGACTTGGCTAGGATGGCTTGTTCTTATCTCCTGCATTCCAGGCTGTCCTGGAGTTGGTAGAAATGTCCCTAGCTACTTATGACATATGGTGAGTAGGTAGGGGAGAATGTCAGGTAACAAAGGCAAGAATGTAGATTTTTGCCCAGTTAAAAAGTAGACAGGTATGGACATTAAATGGGCAGGCTTTTACTTCTATTGACCTCCCGGCTCTGGTTAATCTGATGTGATATCTCCTCTTACTCCTCTCCATGGTCCCTTGTTCTCCAGACTGGCTGAGTCCTAGGGGTCTAGATGCTTGTTGCTTGGATGGCTTGTCCTAGTTAGTAATATTCACAGACGTTTGAACTCAAGGTTTGGGCACTGTCCTTGAGCACTTCTGTTCCAAGATAGCACTCTATCACTTTTGAGTTATAGTTCCATTTCCAGTGTTTGGCTAATTAATTAGAGATAAGAGTCTCTAAGAGTCATGCTTCCAGCCTGGCTCTTAGCAGGTTAGTTGGGAGATGGAGTCTCAGGGATTTTTCTGCCATGGCTGACTTTGAACTGCAATCTTTGCCACAAAAACCCTTTATTATTTCCAATTAAAGCAATAGGAGATCAAATATAATTAATAGAGCTTACCTGTTCCTTATCAAGAATTGACCAAAAAATATTCTTCAATGACAAAACTTGTTATATGTGATGAGAATTTTAGCACAGATAAGTATTGATTTCTGGTTAGCTTAAGCTAATCAAAGTTCACAAGAGGCTCTTCTAGCCTACACTTGTTTCACTAACATATCATAGCCAGCTTTTTCCAGGTCAGGCTGGGTAAGATTACAAAAGCCTTAGCTTTTGCAAATCCAAAGCAATCTTTCACCAGGAATCAGCTGTGTGTGATGGAGTGAAGCGGGACTCGTCTACTTTTACCATGGTGGAGGTAGTCAGGATGGTCTAGGCAGGAGTGAAGCTGTCTTTCAGGTTAGAATAGATGGACTGGATCTAGACTACATGTTGACTGGCTGGCACTGAACTACGAATCAAAACTGAGCAAACTTCAGGAATCTCAGACAAATTAAGCCAAATAACTAGATTATAATGCCAGATAACCAGTTTACACAGACACAAACATACACACATAGGCATGCACACACACTTACACAAACACACACACACACAGCACACATTTAGTTTTGTAGAGGACAAAAATGAATCACGGCCTTAGACTTTTGGAATTCCAGCAGTAAGATGACATTATTTTGCCCAATGTTTTAGAACCATATAGTACCACATAGAATACACAACACCAAACCAAAAAACATGGCAAAACTCAAAACCGAATTTTTTTTCCTGTTATTTTTATTGTGAAAATACTGTACAGAGCATTGCAATTACATGAACAAGGTAATGAGTACATTTCTTATCAAGCATTTGTTTCCCCTTCCCATTCCTTCCTATCCCCCCTCCCTTCCCCCTCTCCCTCCTCCCCCCCTTCCCGCCCACCCAAAGTTTAAAGTTCAAAACTGAAAATTTCTGACAACAATATTTAGACATGTTTGCTAACAAAGCACATCAGATGGTTGGGCCTTAGTTACCAGGGCCTGTGAAAAGAGGCAGCAACTTGTTAGCAAGGCACATTAGAAAGGGTAGAGGAGTAGTAAGCTTGGTGGGAGGGAAAGGGTAAGATGGAACCAAACCCTTAACCCATCATGTGGTCAGGATGGTGAACTCAAGATGGTGAATTTCTGAAAAATTCATGATGGTAAGAAAACTTGGTGGAGCATTACGAAATAAGCAAGCAAGCTTACAGGCAGACAAAGAAGCAGAAAGGAAGAGGCACCCTCTAACAGAGTGTGAGTGCTTTCAAGGTGATAGAGAGAGAGAGAGAGAGAGAGAGAGAGAGACAGAGAGACAGAGAGACAGAGAGAGACAGAGAGAGACAGAGAGAGACAGAGACAGAGACAGACAGAGAGAGACAGAGAGACACACAGAGAGACACAGAGAGAGAGAGACTGCACTATAAGACAAGGAAAGTTACCTTTCTAGAGGAGATGGCTAGGAGACAGAGGTGAAGGGCCTAGCAAGACAGAGAACAGGCAAAGAAAACCTGAATAAATGGAAACTGAGAATTTTCGAACCTAGAATGGCTAGCCTTTGAGAGGGAGTCCAGAGGGTTCCCCGGGACCCAGCCTGCATCATACTCTTCAGGGCACAAGCCAAAAGGTTGAAGAAAAGAGAAAGAGAGATATAGGAAAAGTTGGACATGATTGGCAGAGAGAGAGAGACCAAAGAAGGCCTGAAAGTAAACTGACTTCTGACCATTTACCATTGCAGTGGCAAAAACTGTCTAAATCTGAGAATGGCATAAAAAATTGGGCACTCTGGCTTTCCAGGGAGCTCAAGAGGCATTTCTAGGGGTTACATGGCTCAGGCATGACACACAGCACCCCATTAAAAGCACAGGAGAGAAAAATTTAGTGAGTGAAGGAATACTTACTAGTGGAAGCAGCATCCTGACTTACCAGAGGTGAGTGGCCTTTCAGTCAAAGGCCTAGCAGGTTCTCCGGCATGGTACCACATCTGGAGAGAGACTGACAGAGAATCCTTAGAGTAATTCACTAACAAAAATGTAGAAGCATGGGAGTGGATGCAGAGGCCAGCAATGGTATTGATGTACTGTGTCTGCAGCAGACCGGTTTGCAAAAAGGCAGTCAGAACTAGAAGTATTCCTCATAGCAAAAAAAAAAAGAAAAAAAGGAAAAAAAGAAGAAGAAACAAAGGAAAAAAATGGAGAGGAATCCCACCAATCCTGAAGTGAAACCCTTTCTGAATTCAAGTGGTACCATTTAGGTTTTTTTTTTTTAATTTAATTTTATTTTATTTGTGAACATACTGTACAGAGGGGTTACAATTACATGGGCAGGATAATGCATACATTTCTTACCAAGCATTGCACCCTCCTCCTTTGGTTTACCCTTCACATCCCTTCCCAGCCTCCCCCCTCCCCCCAAATCCCAATCTTTCTCCTTCCCCCCCCTCTTCCCCCCCCACCGACATTGTAAAGCTCTTTTTGGACATGACAACTTGTACTTCTCATTGTTGCAACAGGTCCACCTGTATCCTTAAACAACTGGTTTTCCCCCATCTCCTCCACAAGTTATACTGACATCAAATTAGTGAAAGCAAGGGTTATACTGTGGGGGAGAGACATACAAAGCAACAAAGAGATAATCTTATAAATGCGTGAGAAACACATGCATGAAAGAAAAAAACATTAAAATACATATCTAAGGGTTCATTTTCCTGACATCACATTATCTGACCTTTTCCGCTTGATTCATACATATACTAGATATTACAAATAAGGGAAACCATGGGACCTATGTTTCTTTGGGCCTGGCTTACTTCACTTAATATAATTTTTTCCAAGTTTTTCCATTTCCTAACAAATGGGGCAATGTCATTCTTTCTGATGGAGGCATAGAATTCCATTGTGTATATATACCACATTTTCTTGATCCATTCATCTACTGAGGGGCATCTGGGTTGGTTCCATATCTTAGCTATGGTAAATAATGCTGCAATAAACATTGTTGTGCTGGTAGCTTTAGTGTGGTCTTGTTTGTAAACATTTGGGTAAATGCCTAAAAGTGGGATTGCTGGGTCATAGGGGAGATCTATGTGAAGTCTTTTGAGGAACCTCCATACTGCTTTCCAAAGTGGTTGAACAAGTTTACATTCCCACCAACAATGAAGTAAGGTTCCTTTCTGTCCACATCCCCTCCAGCATCTGTTGTTGTTAGAGTTCTTGATTTTTGCTGTTCTAACTGGAGTGAGGTGATATCTCAATGTTGTTTTGATTTGTATTTCTTTTATGGCTAGGGATGTTGAACATTTCTTCATGTGTCTATTGGCCATCCTTCATTCTTCTTCAGAGAAGCTTCTCTTTAAGTCTTTCGCCCACTTATTTATTGGGCAGTTGTTTCTTTGCAGATTTGTTGTTGGGGGTTTTAAGTTTTTGAGTTCCAAGTATATTTAAATATGAGACCCTTGTCCGTTGTATGGCTATTAAAGATCTTCTCCCAATCCATGGGCTTTCTATTGATCTTGCTAGCTATGTCATTTGCCCTGCAGAAGCTCTGCAACTTTATGCAATCCCATTTGTCCAACCTTTCTTTGATTTGTTGTGTTTCCGGGTCTCTATTCAGAAAATTTCCGCCTGAGCCAAGGAGACCTAGGGTTTCTCCTATTCCATCCTGTAATGTTTTCAGAGTGTCTGCTTTGACTTCAAGGTCTTTGATCCATTTGGAGTTGATTCTGGTGCAGGGTGATATATAAGGATCTAGCTTTAGTTTTCTACAAGTAGTTAACCAATTTTGCCAGCACCATTTACTGAAGAGGCTGTCTTTCTTCCATTCTATTGTTTTAGCTCCCTTATCGAAGATTAGATGGTTATAGGTCTGTAGGTTCATTTCTGGGTTTTCAATTCTATTCCATTGGTCCTGAGGTCTGTTCTTATGCCAATACCAAGCTGTTTTGATTACTATGGCTTTATAGTAGAGTTTGAAATTTGGTATTGATATTCCTCCAGCAGTGTTCTTTCCGTTGAGGAGCGTTTTTGCTATTTGGGGTCTTTTATTGTTCCATATGAATTTTTGGATTGCCTCTTTTATTTCCTTGAAGAATGAGGTTGGAATTTTGATAGGTATTGCGTTGAATTTGTAGATAGCCTTGGGAAGTATTGCCATTTTCAAGATGTTAATCTTTCCAATCCAGGAGCATGGGAGGCTTTGCCATTTTTTAGTTCTGTGTTGATTTCCTTTTTCAAGATTTTAAAGTTTTCATCATAGAGGTCCTTCACTTCTTTAGTTAAGTTAATTTCTAGGTATTTTATTTTTTGTGGGGCTATTACAAATGGAGTTGCTTTCCTAATTTCAGCCATACTTTTCTCATTGTTGGAATACAGCAAAGCCATTGATTTTTGGGGTTAATTTTATAACCTGATACTTTGCCAAAGTTTTGAATCAGCTTGAGTAATTTGGGAGTGGAGTCTACCATTTAGGTTTTTAAAGAGGCTGCCAAGTAAGAACAACACCATGTGGCATTCAGGTAAGGAGTAGGTTTATTCATCATTCTGGCTGGCACCAGACCAGGTTGGCACTCCACATGGCTGGGAAAGAGAGCATCTGGGGCGGCAGATGTGTTCAGGTAAAGGGAGGTGGGACCAGGTGGGAGAAAAGTGTGACCACATGGAATCCAGATGTGATTTCAGTGGATGTGGATGTGACCTCTTCCAGGTGCACCAGTGGCATAGGTAACATGGGTACTGGGTGGACACTTATTTGACTGTGAGGAGGTCACAGTCTGATTGCCATCCTTGATCAGATCTTACACTTAGTAATTTCCTTTTTCAAGGTTTTAAAGGTTTCATCATAGAGGCCCTTCACTTCTTTAGTTTATTCCTCGGAATTTTATTTTTTGCGGGGGCCTATTACAAAAGGAGTTGCTTTCCTGATTTCAGCCACGCTTTTCTCATTGTTGGCATACAGGAAAACCATCGATTTTTGACGAGTTAATTTTATACCCTGCTACTTGGCCAAAATTTTGAATAAGCTCATGGGGTTCTTTAAATGTAAGATCATGTCATCTGCAAAGAGGGAGAGTTTTACTTTATCTTTCCCAAATTGGATCTCCTTTATGTTTGGTCTTATTGCCCTAGCAAGGCATTCTAATACAAAGTGGAAGAGGAGTGGAGAGTGTAGATATCCTTGTCTTATTCTTGAGTTTGGAGGAAATGGCTTTAGCTTTTTGCCATTCAGTATAATGCTGGCTATAGGTTCGTCATACATGGCTTTTATTGTATTGAGAAATGTTCCCTTGATTTCTAGCTTTTCCAGAGCTTTCATCATGAAGGGATGTTGGATCTTGTCAAATGCTTTTTCAGCATCTATTGAGATAATCATGTGGCTCTTATCCTTGCTATTTTTCATGTGATAAATTATATTAATTGATTTGCATATATTTACCCAGCTTGGTATCCTGGAATGAATCCTGTTTGATCATTTGCATGATTTTTTGATGACTTATTGAAGCTAATTGGCTAAAATTTTGTTGATAAGTTTTGTATCGATGTTCCTCAAAGAAATGTGTCTATAGTTCTCTTTCTTTGATGAGAAAACCAGATGAGGGTTATGATGGCTTCATAGAAGGAACTTTCATTTTTAATTTTATTGAAGAGTTAGAAGAGTATTGATGTGAGCTTTGCTTTGAAGGCTTGTAGAATTCAGCATTGAACCCATCCAGTCCTGGGATTTTCTTGGATGGAAGGTCTCTTATTGCTGTTTCTATTTTGATGCTTGATATGGGCCTGTTAATTTGTTTTGACTCATCTTGATTTAGTTTGGTTATGTCAATATTTGCTAGACATTTTCCCATTTCATCCAGATTCTCAAACTTATTAGCATAACGTTTTGAGAAATGTTCCCTTATAATGTTCTGTATCTTGGTGTTTCTGTGGTGATGTTTCCATTCTCATCTCTGAGTTTGTTTATTTGGGTATGTTCTCTTTTTCTGGTAAGGTTTGCTATTTTTTCGATGATTTAACTCTTTGTTTTATTGAGTCTTTCTATGTTTTTAATTCTAATTCATTTAATTCTGATTTAATTTTAATATTTTTTGTTTCTGTGTACTGGATTGGGGTTTGGCTTGGTGTTCTTTTTCGAGGAACTTCAGGTGCATCATTAAATTGTTAGTTTGAGATCTCTCCAATTGTTGAAGGAAGAACTCAGAGCTATGAAGTTTCCTCTAAGTACTGCCTTTTCCATGTCCCAGAGGACCTTGTAATTTGTATTTTCATATTTGTTACATTTGAATTTCCTTTCTAATAACTTCCATGACCTATTCATGGTTCAGCAGTGTGTTCAGCTTCCATGTGTTATAGAATTTTCTTTGGTGGCTTTTGTTGTTGAATTCTAATATTATTCACTAGTTGTCTGAGAGAATGAAGGGCATGATTTCAATATTTCTGAATTTGGACAGATTTGCTTTGTGACCTAAAATGTAATATATTTTGGAGAATGTTCCATGTACTGCTGAGAAGAATGTGTAATCTTGTTGATGGGTTTAATATTCTACAGAGGTCTGTTAAGTCTAGTTTGTCTATGCACTTGTTTAGATCTGCTGTTTCTCTGTTGAATTTTTGCTAGGTTGATCTATCCAGTGGGGAAAGTGGTGTGTTAAAGTCACCAACAATCAATGTCTTTGGATCTATGTGTGATTTTAGGGAAAGTAGTTTTTTGGATAAATTTGGGTGCTCTGGTATTTGGTGAATAGATAATTAGAAATGTTATAGCCTACTGTAAGAGAGATCCTTTTATTAGAATGTAGTGTCAATCTTTATCTCTTCTCAATAATTTTCATTTTAAGTCTATTTTATCTGAAATTAGGATTGCTACTCCTGCCTGTTTGTGGGGGCCGTTTGCTTGTTAGATTTTTATTCCAGCCTTTCACTTTCAGAGTATGTTTCTTTTTGTGGGGAAGGTGTGTCTCTTGAAGACAGCAAATAGACAGATCCTGTTTTAGGGTCCAACTAGAGATTTTATGTCATTTAATTGGAGAGTTAAGACCATTGATATTGAGAGTTAGGATTTAGAGGTATTTGGAAGTTTCTGTTATTTTATCTAACTTCTTAGGGACTGTGTCACCTAGGTCCTGCCTATGTTACATGGTTGTTTGGGGGCTGTTTCTCTGTCTTCATCATGTTCTAGTTGATTCTCTATGTGTAGGACATCTTTAAATATCTTTTGTAGTGCTGGTTTGGTGGAGACATACAGGGAGAAATAGGAAATACTCTAGGGCTCCTTGGCACAGACCGAAATTTTCTTAGTAGAGACCCAGAAACTCAACGAATCAAAGGAAGGTTGAAAAAATGGGATTGCACCACATAAGCAAAAAGAAAAAAACCGGAAGTGGTGCTGTGGCTCAAGTGGTAGAGCACTAGCCTTGAGCTGAAGAGCTGAGGGACAGCACCCAGGCCCAGAGTTCAGGCCCCACGACCGGACCCCCCCCCAAAAAAAAAAAGAAAAAGAAAAAATGGGATTGCATGAAACTGCAGAGTTTCTGCATGGCAAAGGACATAGCTAGCAAGATTAATAGAAAGTCCACAGACTAGGAGATCTTCATTAGCTATACAACAGACAAAGGTCTCATATCTAAAATATACTTAGAATTCAAAACATTAAGTCACCCAAAAACAAATTCTCAAAGAAACAATCGACGTATTAACAAGTGGGCTAAAGACTTAGAGACTTTCCTGAAGAGGAAATTAGAATGGCCAATAGAAACATGAAGAAATGCTCAATTTCTCTGGCCATAAAAGAAATGCAAATCTAAACAACATTGAGATTCCAACTTACCCCAATTAGAATGGCTATAATAAAAAAAAATCTAATAATGACAGATATTGGAGAGGATGTGGCCAAAAGGGAACCCTACTGCATTGTTGGTGGGACTGTAAACTTGTTCAGCCACTCTGGAAAGCAGTATGGAAGTTCCTCAAAAGATTGCATACACATAAAGCTCCCCTATGACCCAGCAATCCTACTTCTGGACATTTACTCAAACGATCACAAACATGTCCATACTAAAGTTACCAGCACAACAATGTTTATTGCAGCATTATTTACCATAGCTAAGATATGGAACCAACCCCGATGCCCCTCAATGGATGAGTGGATCAAGAAAATGTGGTATATATACAATGGAATTCTATGCATTCATCAGAAAAACTGCCACCACCACATTTGTTAGGAAATGAAAGACTTGGAAAAAATCATATTAAGTGAATTTACCTAGTGCCAAAGAAATTTAGATCTCATGGTTTGCTTTATTTGCAATAATTATTAAACATATAGGATAATCCTATTAAATGAGCTAAAAAACTCAAAAAACATGTACAAATGACAATATAAGATGATGCTAAGTGAAATGAATCCCAAGATATGGATGCAAGAGTTTTGTCTTTTTTGTTGTTGTTGTTGGTTGTGGGGCTCGGGCGCTATCCCTGAGCTCTTCAGCTCAAGGCGAGTGCTCTACCACTTGAACCGCAGCACCACTCCCGGTTTTGTAGTGGTTAATTGGAGATAACCGTCTCATGGACTTTTCTGCCTGAGCTGGCTTTGAACTGTGATCCTCAGTTCTCAGCCTTCTCAGTAGCTAGGATTACAGGTGAGAGGCACCCGGCTTTTTTATTGTTTTAAATGTACCATGTGATTTTATTTTTGTTGTTGTTATTGTTTCCTAATATGTTCTTTCCCCTATGGCATATCCCCTGTTGTCACTGTACTCGATTTTGATACCCTGCATCTTGTTTATGCATATGTCTAACCTGGGAAGGGGAAGGGGAATAACAAAAGTCTGAAACAAGGACACAGGATTATCCATTGCAACAAAGATACCCACAGGACAGTATATTGGAAACGAACTTTACAACTTTGGGCAGTGAGAGGCGGTGGGGGAGGGAAGAATTAGTGGGACAACAACAGGAAGGGAAGGGGTAATGATTAACAAGTAATGTACTCATTGCCTTACTCATGTAACTGTATCTCTTCTGTACAACATCTTAACAATGAAATTTTTAAAAATTTAAAAATATAAAAAAGAATAAATGAATAAATGGATTTTATTTTCATTCTTGACTGATTAACTTTTCATAACTCTTATCCTTGATATAAAAAATTAAGAGACATTCCCTTAATATCATTTAACATGTTGCATATACTTGCTATTTAAACAAATTTCTCACCACTGATTCTGTCTTTTCTATATAGAGATGTATATTCCTATGACATCATTCCTTGCACTGAGCACTAGAGATTTTCTGTCTTATTTACAAATATCAACCCCTACACATGAAAGTTTGTTGTCCACAAATTCACAGCAAATGTTGGTTTATTTTGTAAAACTTCCAAATGCAGTCTAATAGTTGCCATTATGAAATTAATGATTCCTTTATTTGTGTGCAAACTATAATTTTATTCAGAGTTTGAGAAAGCATAGGCTTTAAAATATAAATGAAATATTACATTGAACTCACTAGTGAGGCTGATAAAAAGTGCAGAGACATAGAAAGTAGAAACAAAAATGCTTTACATTTATGGATCACTAGTCTTCTACCTTTAAACTGATTTCTAAAATCTAGATTCTTTTTTGTATTTTTCAAAAATGAAATTAGTTTGTTTTTAGTTTCTCTACTTGATCTGTTAAAAAACAAAATGTCACTGGGGCGAAGCCATACCGTAAGTAACATCTTATTAGTACCAACTTTATATGGAGAAATTAATAAATGTTCAGTTTAACTTTCCATACAAATAGAAACATTTTCTCTAACAAAAGCATTCCCATAGGTTTGAAAAAAAACTGTCATTCTATGCATATCTCAAATATCTAGTGAACTTTGACCTTGGATTTTAAAACAAAAAATTACGACAATCTCTGATTTTTTAAAAATATTTTTGCAGAGGTTTCACTAGAGATAAAACAGAGATATATTTTAAACTTCTTTTTTTAACATTATTCTGGGCCCAGAAAAAAATAAAATTGTCTTTTAATTATTTTGTATAGAGATCCTATTGACTTGACTAGATATTACATCTTATTCCCTACAGAAGAAGATAAGAATTAATTAAGTTTCTCAAACTTTTGCCTTCAATAACCAGATCTCATAAGCTATTTGAAGGAATAAAAAGCAAATGTTAAATTATAAAAATCTTTGGCTTTGGAATTCATTTTTTAGAAGAACCAGCATTGAAAAATCTTGCAATACAGTCAAGGCTCAATTTTGTCAGCCTAGTGTGTAAAATAAATAAGAAAGCTCAGGGTTACAGCTTTCCTGCTTATATATGTGTTGACAGATTGTGCTTATCAAAGTCTAGGAGTTCAGGATACGTGGCACAGCAATCATCACAGACAGCTTGGCTGTCTTGAGCACTACACTGGTTTTACAAAGATGCAAATTGACCTCAAACTACCCTCAAAAATTGTAAGGTGAGGTATGGATTGCACACTGCACTAGACCTCAAACCCACATCTGTCAGATGGTAGGATTTGTTCGTCCAGTGACTGCTAAAAATGTGTCCCTGTTTTCCAATCCTAAATAGACAGAGGTAGTGTATGTACTGAACCCAGTTACTGTTTAAAATACTTTAACAAGAAAGTGATTTCAAATACTAAACAAGGACATAGAAAAATATTCTTTATAGTTTGAGACTAAGATGATGTGATTTCTTAGATATAACTCTTAACTTCAAAATCAGTACTATTCCCAAGCTATTTATTTAAGAGTGATGAAAGGGGGAAAAAAAGAGGCTGAATTTTAAAATACTTGCTTCGCCAGACTATTTTCAATTTGTCAGAGGCGAATGTACATTTTGCTGAGCTAACACGGATAACAAAGAAAAACCTCAGTGCTCAAATACGTTGTCAGTGTTTCCATGGAGACCAAAGAAACCATAAGCCTCGAGTTCAAACAATTTGTGAAAGGTTAAATACCATACTACATGTAAAGTAAGGAATAAATGGTGAAAATTGGATAAGTTATGAAAATGTAGTTTTATATTTTCTATGCTTCTTCATATGCATAGGGTGAATTCTTTACTCTTCCTAAATATCCCAACAAAAAAGGTATGATATGTGGCATGATGAACAGTCGTCACCTTGACACTGAGATCATACACTTGATTTTCCCACTCCTTAGTTTCTTGACTTAGGCCAAACTGTGTAATTCATTTATCAATTCTGTTCAGAAAGCTTAAAAGCTGGGTAATCAATCAGAATGAAGGGGAGCAGCTGAAGGATAAAATGTGTAAATTCTGCAGATATTTCATAATGCCTTACTTTTTTCTCTTTCTCTTTCTCCATTTTTCTTCTCTACATAAAACCTAAGCAGCTATGCTAATATATTATACATTTTTTGCTTTCATATATTTAATTTTTTATAGCGTGACTATTGTAGGATTTTGGGATATTCCACTTATATTCTAGTTTCTTTCTTTCTTTTTTTGGTTGTTGAGATTAATGTGTATAGGAATATTAAAAGAATGTTACTTGGACAGTTGATAGCAAATACCTTTAAAAGAATTTATCATAATTTCCTCGAGTAGGTAGTTGGGTACCGGGTACAAGAGTATTGGTATATAAAGGTACAGAATAGTAGAGAAAGAAAGGACTGTACCATGTGATCATTTGTTTCTTTGTGTGTTCTTCTCCCATGATATAACCCATTTTCACTATATTTGATGTCAGTGCCCTGCATTTTGTATATACACATCTCTAATTTGGGGAGGGGAAGAGAAAAACCAAAATGCATAAATAGGGATACAGGTTGACCTATTGTAACAATGAGATGTACAACTTCAACAATTTAGGCGGGGAGGAGGAGAAGAGGGGAGGGAGGAGGTGTAGTTTTGGAGGTGGGAAGGAAAGGATGATAGGGGAAAAACAAAGGAGGAGGCAACAATGCTTGACAGGAAACATACTCATTACCTTGCTCACGTAAATGTAACCCCTCTGTATGATATTTTTAAAATAAAAATTTATTAAAAGAAAAGAAAGAGTGAAACACATGAAAAAAAGACAAAAGTAACTCATTTAAAGTGGTGACAGTGCAATACTAAGGAGAAACGAACAAAAGAGAACAATGAAGGGAGAAGTGAAGCTTCCCAAAGAGTGATCAATCAAACATACTTGAAAGAATAATGTTGCCTTTTCAATTTGAAGTTATCTAATTTTCTGTAATAAGACCTATATCTAAATTATACTATTCTAATATTTAATAAAGTATTTTTTCCTATTATGTTCTTGGTATATACATATATATATATACATATATATATATATAATTTTTTATTGTGAAAATACCATACAGAGGGGTTACAATTACATGGGCAAGGTAATGAGTACATTTCTTATCAAGCATTGTTGCCTCCTCCTTTGTTTCCCCTTCTCAACCCTTCCAATCTCTCAACCCCCTCCTACCCCCCCAACACCCCTCCCCCGCCCAAAGTTGTAAAGTTCGTTTTTCGACATAACGACTTGCACAGCTCATAGTTGCAATGGGTCCACCTGTATCCCTATTTAAACGATTTTTTTTGCCCTTCCCCTCCACAAATTATACCAACATCAAATACAGTGAAAGCAGGGGTTATACCGTGGGGGAGGGATATACAAAGCAACGAAGAAATCATCTTATAAATATGTTAGACTAAATCACAAGAAAGAAAAAAAAACATTTGAATACTTATCTTGGGGTTCATTTCACCCAACATCAACTTATCTTACCTTTTCTGCTTGTCTCAGACATACTGGTTATTGAAAATAAGGGAAACCATTGGAACTATGTTACTTTGCGCCTGTGTGAGTACCTCTCTCCAGCAAATGGGGAGCTATGTGCAAGGTTTCTATTTGAAGTATTTTCTGTGATCAGCATTCTTTATGGTAGAGTGTAGTTGAGTTTAATCATGAAGAAAGCCATAATTAAATATCAACTAATGATACAATTAAAGTAAAATTTACTTAAGCTTATCTTCATAGTTTTATTTTTTATATAGATAGCTATCTGTCTGTCTGCCTGTCCACACATGATACAGAAAATATATTTGAAGGTTAATCTTGATTTTTGCCTGAGAATTGCTGAGGAGATTAGTAAAACACATCTTTGGGTGAGTCTGAGAGAAAAAATTCAGAGATGATTAATTAAATGTTAATCTAGTCTGATATGAGTAGTTCCATTCCATAATCTAGAGGTGCAGATAAAATAGAGGCCCAGAGGTGATATGCTGGGAAAGTGAGAAAGCCCACTAGCTCAGGCATTTCCCTTTGCTTCCTGGCTTCATGATGTGAACTGCTCCGTTATTTCACACCCTATCATCTCACTATGATGGACTGAAGCTTTTGAAATCATGAGCCCAAATAAATCTTTCATTTTTCAAGTTGTCTTTCTCAGGGACTTCATCACAGAAATGTAAGAGAATTAGCTGCTTATATTTTTTTTCCTAAATTTAAGTCTCTCTTCATTATTGTAATACACAGATATAAAAAATGTTGTTTTTTTAAAATCTCTTTGCAGAAAACATGGCACTTCCATGTCTCTGTGTTTAAAATGGAAATAATAAATATCAATTTAAAATAGTACAGTGTATAGAAGAAGTTATAGTATTATATATATGGATACATAGGTGCAAGTGAAGTTTGATGTGCTGTTTTTAAATATAGATTTTTTTCTTACTTGCAAAATGAGCAACAATGAATGTTCTGAGACGTGTGTGTGTATGTGTTTGTGTACTAAGAGACAAGTTCACTAATATGGATAGATACCAATAATTTGAAATTTTCAATATTTTCCTAATAGACTGAGATGCTGTCTTTGATTTGCCTTCATTTTTACTACTAATCTAAAAATGAGTGGAGAGAAAGCTCCCTTAAAATTTAATAAAGAGCCTTATCATACTGTACATATTCACCAGTGATTAGAACCATAAAACTTGCCAAAGAGTTGTTTCCAGGGGCTCTTGAGATTTGGGTTGTGACAGTTAGATTCACTCACAATGTTTAAGACTAGAGAAAAGATACTCATAAATTTTAAAGACATGGCTCCAAACTTGACCCTGTCCAATTACTTTTCTGCATTGGAAGTGATTGCAATTCTGGGTCATGTCTAGACTACTCGGTATAGAAAAGATTTAAAAGACATTTTCTGTTTCTAAAAAAAATACTTGCCCTACCAAGACAAACAATATATATGATCTTCTCTTTCCAATTGTTTGATTAGCACATTTTGATTAGTATTGAAATATAATTTACGGTATATTCAGTGTTTTCTATTTTTTAGGACCAAAGGAAAAAACCTGTGGATACTATCATAGTTGGAAAGAAAACTATTTTAGAATGAATCTCTTCATATTATGGTCAGATATTAGTTGTATCAGAAATAGTCTCTGTTGTGCCACTTTTCAAATTGTTAGAGTTGTGATGTGAAGGATATTTTCAAAATATTTGGGTTACTGTATTTATTCCTAGCTGAAGAATTGATATTAACATGGACAGCCATTTACAGTGAGGACGTTAGATGCTAGATATATTCATTAGGAAGCAAATGGAAAACCAGTGTACAAAGAATTTATATTTTTTCAACTGTATTTGATCATCTTATACCATGTGTATATTGACAACATTTTTCTAAGCAACTCAGAGATTCTCTTCAAAACTTAAATTAACCAAATATCATATGGATCATGATTGGAAACAGCATTTCCATATTCATTAATCTTTGATAATTGTCACACCAAATGTGCAGATTTATAAAGTAAAGGAAGATTAATTGCTGTCATTGGAAGCTTTACTCTCAAGCCAAAATCAATGTTTCTTTTTTCTTTTCTACTGGAATTAGGGTGGCACAATTATTGGGAAATGGCATTTAGAGCAAACATTATGATTTATCACCCTGAAAATGCAAGATTTTTGTGTTCCAGATATACAAGTTCATAATTATCTCAATACTAAACATGAGAAGAAAAACAAAAGTCTACTATCTATGTATTATATGTCTTATTTTAGACTTGATGAGAATAGTTGTGAAATGTAAATCTGCAATAACAATAATTCTTTTCTTTAGAAATGAGGATTGCTGAGATTCAATATTTACATACATGCCAAGGTTATGGTATAAAGAGATTTTGTGGCAAGTGAAAGCAGCAATAATTATTCTTCACTACTAATGTGCCACTTGCATTATGGTGGAATGGAAGCTGTAATGTTTATCAGAAAGCTGTGTCATTCTTTTTTTCCAAAAGTATCAGTTATAAATTCAGAGTCCTGGTACTTACACCAAAAAAAGACATACTAAGGGAGAAAATGCTTCATTTAGAGTAATTAATGTGCAAAAAGTGTGAAATCACATGAGTGTAGTTATAGATTGCTGCTTAGTTTAAAGAGTAAATGAGTAGGTAAGTAGCTCCTTGATGAACTTAACCTCACCTTCAGGATTTCTAAGGTATGTGGTTTTGTCATAAGAATAAAAATGCACACAAAACACAGTCTAAATGGAATTTCATTATTTGGACTTATTTCAAAAGTATGTCTTGCTCTAGTGAGTTTCTCAGGACATTCTCTTTCTTTTCCTCAAGCAATAACATTTCAAAGCTTCCAAAATGATATCTAAAGAAGTGGTGAAAAGGAACCCCTGAAATTATATTTTTGCTGAGTAGTATATTTTCATTTGTTATAATCTTAAACAACAAGACCAACCAGGTTGACTGATAACCTCTAATCCATAAATCAAAATAAATCTCTTGTCTCTGTAAATTAATTAAATCAGGTATTTCAGTACAATGATGCAAATCTTGATTACCCAACATAGCTTAACAATTCTTTTTTGCATCTTGTGTCTGGTTAGCATTTTAGCATTATCTTTTTTTAAATTTTTATTTTTTTATTGTGAAAATACTGTACAGAGGGGGTTACAATTACATGAGCAAGATAATGAGTACATTTCTTTGTAGCATTATCTTAATCAAACTTCTCATACTAGAAAAATGTTAGCCCTAAGTCTGTGAGTTTTAACATGTGCATATAAAGTCCCACATGTTAATAAAAGCACGTAATCATGCAATTGTCTTCATCAAAATAACAAAAAATGTCAGCAGTTCCTCCTAGCAAATAAAACTTCGTTTCTATCAAACCCTGCTCTGACAACTATTTGTGGCAACTGCTTTTCATTTTTGTGACCTGATTTTTTTTTTTTTAGTCCATTGTGGAGCTTGAACTCAGGTCCTGGGCACTGTCCCTGAGCTCTTCTGATCACGGATAGTGCTCTACCATTTGAGTCATACACAGCTACACTTCATTTTTTCTGGTAGTTAATTGATGAGTCCCACAGACTTTCTTGTCCAGCCTGGTTGGAACCTCGATCTTCAGACCTCAGCCTACTGCCTCCCTAGGATTACAGTTGTAAGCCACCAGAGTCTGCATGCTTTTACATTTTTTCATCATATTCTGGCCTTTTAAACACATTAGCTGTTAAAAATATTTATGGAACATCTACTCTAAAGTATTACTGGGCACAAAATAACATCAAAATTAGTTAATATTCCACAGACATTTCCAGTTGGATTTGAATAATGCTTAGAACAAAGTAAACACCAATTTACAAAATAGCCACATGCCGTATGCAAATGTTTCCCTAAATTGCTGTGTCTTTTTTTTCTTTGCTTTTTAAATCTAAAAATGGAGACCATGATGGGTGGGAAGTGAAGCCGAGGTTGGTCCAATTTAAGATTTCTTAATCAGTGAGTTATGATAATCGTTTTAGGAAACTCACATGGCTTTTCAAGAACACAATGATTGTAGCAGAGGCTTGGCCTTGGCTTTCAACAGCAGTGTGTCTCTGTGTTGGAGGAACTGAAGGATGTGGCACTAAAATCCCCACTGATTGTGCCTCCCTGTGTATAGATCTTGCCTGATTGATTTAGGTGAAATTGGCTGGAAGAGTTTTTGTATCATCCACAGAGGAAAAAGAAATTCATGGGTGTTGATGCACACGATACTCTGAGTTACATCTTTTTTAAAATCAGAAGTTAAAAATCAACTAAATTGCTGAATTCCTTTAGAAAGATTCCAACTTTGTAAACGGGAAGTTAATTTTGTGTTGAAGAGTCTCTTATGCGAAGTTGATGAGCCCTTATTTCTGTCAATAAATTTACTCACAATAAGTTGGAGGTAGTCTTTCCTATGCCCTTGTGAAATATGAATCTCTGCAATTCTTTTAGTTTTTTCCTGCAGTATTGGGTATGCTTTATTTTAAACTAAGGTTATTGCTCAGCATAAATCAAAACAGCAGTGTTGAAACATGATTAAATTATCCGTCTTTACACTCAAAAATTACAGAGATTATTCCATTCCAGTTGTTCAATGTTGTTACCAAATATATTTTTATCACCCACATAAACTAATATTGAAACCACTGCTGAGTGAAGTCTAAATAAAGAAATGAAAAAAGTTTTGAAATTTCCTGCTTTCTGTTATAAATCATAATGGCAAAAATTCAAAAATTTTGGACTGTTTAGATTCATTGTTTCCTTTACCAATATAATTTATAACAGAAAGTGCATACTCACACACACACAAATATATTATGCATATATGTTCAGTTTTTTCATGTACCTATGCCCACAAACTATCTTCTTAAGTAAATACCTTTATTTCTGTCACTGCCTTCAAAATAATTCTAAGCACATTAATATCTATTAGTAAACAACTAATATTTAATTAAATCATGTACTGTTACCCAAAATAAAGTATTTCTATTGAAACTCTGAAAAAATTTTAATATGTAGGGCTGTTGAATTAACCACATTATTGAAAAAAGAACATTTTTTACATTTAAAAGAGTACAGCTTGTAATAATGGAGTCCTTGCTGCTTACCAAGCTTATGACTATTTTCAAACATTGTACATTGGTGTACATTGGTGTGCATTGGTGTAATCATTTAACTTGGAAATGTCTTTAACCTGACTAAAAATTCTTTGAGCATATTAATATTTGATTTGTTCATTTTTTCAGAATACTTTCTACAGAAAATGCCTAAGGACTATTTGTTACAAAAGGTAGTATATGTTGAAAATAGTTCCAAGTTACAATAGAAGACCCTATTAAAATATGTAAAGTAAATTGAATATAAAGCCAATGTGAAAAATTGGAAAAACCAATTAAACTGGACTCTCTTTGCTTCTAGACATTATTGTTTCTGTGGTCTCTTTCACATGAGCAGTAATCTCAATCTTCAGGTGTCCATTTTTAAAAACTCCAGTCATGTTTTGAAAGTCCTACATTTTAGTATCAGACCTTCAGGATTTGAATTTCAATATCAATTTTGCAATGGTTAATCAGACTTCAATAGCTACTAGGCATTATCACAATGCACTATGAGAGTATAGTGGTAACACATATTTGAATTAGTGCTTTTTTTAGTTTTATTGTCAATTTGATAGATGCTTAGTTCTTTTATTGAATTCAAGGCTTCCCCATTACTGCTTGCTTAATCTGACACTTCAATATATAAAGTATTTTTTTCTTTTTTGGCTGGTTGTGGGGCTTGAACTCTGGGCCTGGGCACTGTCCCTCAGCTCTTCAGCTCAAGGCTAGCACTCTACTACTTGAGCCACAGTGCAACTTCCAGCTTTTTCTGCATATGTGGTACTGAGGAATTGAACCCAGGACCTTATGAATGCGAGGCAAACACTCTACCACTGATCCATCTTCTTAGCCCTAGTATTTTTTTTTATTTAATTATTACTCAAACAAAAAAATAGTATGTAGAGATAAAGTGCTGTTAGAGTTCTGTAGAGACTGGGCATTAGTAACAGAACTATGGTTTTCTGTGGAGTCAATTTTCCTGGATGTTGAACAAATTTGCTAGGCCTTACCCTGTGTGCGTAATTATATACACTGACCTTATGAATATAAGTTTCCCAGAGTAGACATACCCATAAGAAGGTAGGTCCACCAATAATCTAAAAAGAATATTAACTAAATTATTTGAAATAACATAATATTGTTTGGAAGAATGTGATTAAATAAGACTGTGATCTTTTCTGAATTCAAAAGTAAATATCATTAGGCTGTAATTTAAAGGAAAATTTCTGTGGTTAGCTCAATGCTAGAATCCTAATACAGTGTATAAATTCACCCAACCAATCAATCAGTACTAACTGCCTTTGAGAGATTGGAATTCTCTAGGCTTTGCCATTTAAAAGCCTTTTTAATTTCAGTAAAATGATAGTTTTCCCCTTTAGGTCTATATATCCTTTTCCATAGACTGAAGGATTTGGATGTACTGAACTCTTAGTCTTCTCATTTTCAACATCCTGTGACTCTCCCTTTGCTCTGCATGTTTAATGATTCTGTCTTCTCTGAGGACTAAGTAATAAAGTAATTCCTTGATTAAAACATAAAACAGGCCAGGTGCTAGTGGCTCACATAGGTAATTTTAGCTATTCAGAAGGTTCAAATATGAGGATCACAGTTCAAAGTCAATCCAGACAGGAAAGCCCATTAGACTCTTATCTCCATTTAATTACAAAAGAAAAAGCCAGAAGTGGATCTGCAGCTCAAGTGGTAGAGAGCTAGCCTTGAGGAAAAATAAAAAGCCAAGGACAATGCCTTAGTTCAAACCTTAGAACTGGCACAAAAAACAAAATAAGACAAGAGAACCCACACTGTTTATCCAGCTAACTCCTGTTAACATCATGAGTTCTCCAAACTTGGCCAAGAAATCAAATAAGTTTAACATACTTGACTTTTCCAAATTTGTTGTAATTAAGACAAAATTCATGTGACAAAATATATCCCTCTGACCGTGTCATTTAGTGCATTCAAATCACTAACATCCATTTCCAGAATTATTTTTCTATAATTTTAGTACCCTATACAAGAAATCATGACCAAATCCATCTTCATAAAATTTTCCCAGGGTAGTTTTTTCTAAGAGTTTTATTATTTAAGCACTATGTTTGGATCTTGAACACATCTTGGCTTATGCATCTCAGAACACCAATGATGAATCCAAGTGAAGTTATCATTCCAACTATGAGAACCATTAGTCCTCAGGCTATTATCTGCTTCCTGGAGTACCATTTAGGTTCAGAATGCACTGGCTACCTATTTGTGTGAGTGAAATGAAATAGAATACACAAAAAAATCAAGTGAAGCAGTTAGTTATTCTCAGAAAGGCAGTAAAGGACAGGACGAGGTTTGGTTCCATTCTCAGCAGGATTTCTGATATTCAAGGAAGCATCCCCAGGTAGAAGAAATGTTGTTGCAAGTAAAACTACTAAAGACTTTGTTCTTCTCAACTTTTGCCAATAAATTATTTTCATATATATTACATTTAACTAGTATTATAATATTCATATTCTTTTTAAAGCATGCATTAAATGAATTTCTTTTTTAAAGACAGAAAAACAACATGTAACTTTGCAGCATATTAGTAAAAGGTGAAAGATTTATATGATCTGAAGAGAAATCAGAGTATTTTTGAAGTACGTTAGATACATATAAAGAAAGTAACCTGTGTGATATCTATGTGAGGTCTGCTATATGACCATCTAAATGTGTAGACTATGATTCTTTGTTGTAGATGGGATTGACTTTCTGTTCACAGAAGCTGCTGCTCTTTTAAGATTAGGTTATGAATAAAGATGCATGGAGAGGATTGTACTATTTCAAGTTGACCTGAAAACTGTGAATTTTAGCTACATTAGTTCCTCTTGTGGTTTTGTTGTGGTTATACAAACAGGAAGGCCACCGATGTGGGATGTGGGGGCTCTCAATGATTCAAAACCCCACATCAAGTATCTCCAGCCTTTAGTGTCCCTCGGCTTGCAATATATATGTGTGTGTGTGTGTGTGTGTGTGTGTGTGTGTGTGTGTGTGTGTGTGTGTGTGTGTGTGTGTGTGTGTGTGTGTTTGTTTGTGTGTATTAATAAATCATTTATGCTATGGAAAATGTGTATTTGGAATACTCTGTGAAAATATGAAATATATATGTATATATATACATTCATACATGCATACATACATACATTTAACTTTTCCTTTTGCAGGACACTTCAGAGTGATCCATGGCTATCCATGAATGCCATAGGGGGGAAAAATTGATTACATACAAATTTATGTCTTCAGGGCATTTAGGAAAACTAGTTAGCCAATTTGACAGTCATGAAGGCTTAGAAGTCCTTCAGTAACTCTCCATTCTGTACATTATAAAAGCAGTGATCCACTTACAAAAGACAGAGTTCAAGGCTTGATGTGTTATTTGCCTTGGATAAGCTTTTTATCATCTCAAGGTATTCACTCCTGGAAACAATGCAACTATTCACAGGGTTAGCTTGTCATGGTTCTCAGAATTTAGTAGATGATAAATACATTTCAGTAATCTTTATAAAAACCAAGTTCTTTATTATGAAATTTTGTCTCCACAACCTTTTCATTCTTTCTTCATATTTAAAGCTCCAACAACAAGCAAAATCTTGTAGATATACACTCACCAGGTCAGAGCATTGCTTTATACATGCTTCTTTTTTATTGGAATGTCTTCTCAATCATCTTGTAAAATCCCTAACCTGCTTCCAGTGATGAAACACAGTATCATTACCTTCAGAAACTGTTATCACTGTTGTGTCTTCAAAATTCATTATATACATTTGGTTCAGCATCTAAGACCCTATACAAGCAGGATTTTCTTCATCCCAAATTAGTTGATTGTTTTACAATTTACCTGTTTATTGGGTACAGTCTGATAACTATATATATATATATATATATATATATATATATATATATATATATATATATAGTGTGTGTGTGTGTGTGTGTGTATGTGTGTAATGACAAAGTTAGGGTAATTAGCCTTTCCTCCTCACTCAAAGAACTTTTGTGAATATGGCTCCCATTCACAGAGACAAACTCCTTGAAGAAGAAATCACATTTATATGACTTGATACCTTTCATACTCTGCGTAGAGCAGTAGCTGCAAATAGTCTTTCTATAAATGTTTGATAAGTTATTTATAAAAGTCTCAAGATATTATAAAGAGATATACATAACAGACCAGAAACAAATAAACAAAAAAGCAAGAGTCTTAGCAGTAAGGAATAAGGAATATTGGCCTAAAAGTGTGTTCTTTATAAAGAAACTCAAATGCTACATAATCTGTGCCTAATTTAGAAATAATGTCTGCAGTTATTTTGTTTATATTTAGAAACTGCAAAGTTTATAAAGTTAACAGACATTCAGAATTCTGCTCAGTGTGCATACATGTACTCCCACTGAAAACAGTGAAGAAAGGAATGTCAGGATTAGTTAAGCATTCTTATGTCTCAAGGGTGTGAAGGGATTGAAAAGTACATTTATTTTTGCTGGAAAATAATGCACAGATTTGTCTCCTCAGATTTTGTATAATTATATAAAATTTTGCAAGCACACTCATCCCTTCTGTTCTTCACATAAAATTAATGCAATTGTAACATTTATTTCTAAGACCTGGTTATAAAAAGAATGATTTTAGAACTTAGGGAAAGTGCACATCACCAGCAAAGAGAACAGTGCTTAAATATTTTAGACTACTTCATGTGACAATATGGAACAGTTCTGATGTTTGAATGTGAGACTACAATGTAGCATGAGTACAAGTCAGCTTGCAGCTCTGATCTCCTGCTGAGGGAGCTGTCTGATTGCCTGCTTGAAGACATCTTATTATTGATCACAATTTAAGCCAGTGTATTATTAATTCTGTTGGTAACTTTATTTGGTTGTGCTTTGTGTCATTCTTGTTAACATTCTCTATTGTAGCATTTATGTAGAGAGAGTAAATGGAGGATGACAAAAACATCTTGAGCAGTAACTCCATAGGTGACCTTGATGAATGACTGACTTTATGCTGTCTGAGAAATTGTTATTTTCAGTGAGTTATTTTTTAATTGATCATATATGTACCAGCTATAGCTCTTATTGCACACAAAAAGATTAAGGCCACATCTATAAGTAATCTAACTCAAAAATATCATATCATATGTTATTTTTTAGTCTGAATTGTGTGTAATGCTTTGTAATGTGTTAAGAATATTGTCTGAATATTATTACTGAAAAAAGCAATTTTATCACTTAAAGAAAAAAACTAAATTCAAAATTAATAACAGTGTAATATCTATGACTTCTTGCAATAAAAGTACAATTCACACATTATTAGATTATTTTATATTTATTTTAGCACTAACTAGTTGTAAGACTTGAATAATATTGAAAAGTAAGTGAAAATTGTAGTCAAGTTCATTTTCCATTTGTCACTTTATGTTTGGCTATCATTCCCCATTTCTACCTCTGTTGATTTGTATTGACACTTTTATCCTTTTCCTGTATCAATTACTTCATTGTCAAAATATTGAAAATTGAGGGAAAATATAATGTGGTTTTATATTTTGTCAATAAATAAAATATGTTCATATTTGTGACATTTCCATTTACGTAAAGATATTTAAGCAACTAATTCAAAAGGAAGGAGAAATAAAAAGAGGATAACATGATCAAAAGTCCACAGTATTAAGAATGAGATAATGAACAGGGTGCTCTAGGCTCACACCTGTAATTTTAGCTACTCAAGAGACTGAGATCTGAGGATTGTGGGTGTAAGGTAGACCAGACAGAAATGCCTGTAAGACTTTTTTTTTTTTTTTTGGTCAGTCGTGGGGCTTGAACTCTGGGTCTGGGCACTGTCTCTGTGCTCTTCAGCTCAAGGCGAGTGCTCTACCACTTGAGCTACAGCGCCATTTCCGGTTTTCTAGTGGTTTATTGGAGATAAGAGTCTCACTAACTTTCCTGACTGGGCTTGCTTTGAACCAAGATCCTTAGATCTCAGCCTCCTGATTAGCTAGGATTACAGGCCTGAGCCACCCCCGCCTGGCAAGATTCTTATCTCTAATAAACTACCCCTCAAAAAGCCAGAAATGGAGCTATGTAGAGTACTAGCCTTGAGCAAAAGAAATTCAAGGACAACACTCAGTCTTGAAGTTCAAGCCTTAGGACCAGCACAGAAATTTTAAAAAAATGAATGAGATAATAATCAGTCATTTTTTTTCAAATACACTCAGTAGTTGATGAACATATAATCTAACTCAGTATTCTGGCTACTGGGAATAAGGGTCTAACTGGAGATCATCATGTTAAGTGAAATAACCCAATTTGGAACAGTCAAATATCATATTTCTCTCACTTGTAGAACTTAGATATTTTTTGTGATGGACAACAATGGAAAGTACTTTTACAGAGAGGTGGTACAAGAAGAGAGGAGAGAGCAAAAGCAGAGAGTAAAAAGAGTGAATACAATTAAAATATTCTTTACACATGGAAATGAAACAAACCTGTTCAAATAGAACTAAGGAAGGAGGAAGTATGAGTGAGACTAGTCAAGGTGATGGATTTGATTCAGGTACATAGTATGTATCTGTGGACCCCTCCATCAAGAAGAAGTCCCTCTGTACAACAAATATATGCTAATCAAAATGAAAAAAATAAATACACATGATATCTTACTAAAAACCTTTTTAAAAAGGAATTAGGCAACGCCTATTCTTAATGAAATTGTAATCTCTAATAATCACTTAAAGACTCTGAACTGTATTCTTTTTCTTTTTATTGTAAAGATGTTGTATAGAGGGGTTACAGTTACATGAGTAAGGCAATGAGTACATTTCTCGTCAAGCATTGTTACCCCCTCCTTTGTTTTTCTCCTACCATCCCTTCCCTTCCCCACCCCACCCCCCTATGTTGGAAAGTCTCATTGTTACAATGGGTTATCCTGTGTCCTTATTTCAGCGTTTTGTTATTCCCCTTACCCTCCCCAAATTAGATACATGTATATACATGAGGCAGGGTGCCAAAATCAAATACAGTAACAGCAAGGGGATATTGTATTGTCAGTAGTTGTGAAGAGTAAGGCAGTCTGGAAAAACAAACAAACACTTTATTAAATAAAATTGCTAAGTAAATAGGAGCTGTTTTATGCTTGTTATTTGCCTTGACTCATAATGTCTTTCATAATAAACAATGGTAACCTAGATATTGAGTGACTACCCCCATTTGTGTTACTATACCGAAATATAGAGAGACAAAGTATTTCACCAGTGATAAACGAATTCAGGTATCAGGGAATTTCACAAATCAGAGTTGGGCATGGTGATCATGTAGATATTTTTGTTCATTCAATCAGCATGCTTAAGGAGTGGAGTGTTCTATTCTGTGTTTCTTAAAATTCCATTAAAAGAAGAGGAATCAAATTAGCCTTTGCTTAAATAACAACTGTGGAAAACATGTTTAACTTCATAAAAGCTTAGTTGAACTTGAACATATTAGTGCATAGGTGAATAAAAATTAATCATTTTACCTATGATGATTAAAATTCAAATTTCATTGTAATTGTAATGATGATAAATTTGGAGAATAATTATAAATATCAGTAATATAAGTAAATATTAATTTTATAAATATAGTGATATTTCCTCATCAGATTGTAAACTAAAATTTATTTCTTAAAAGCATAAATTATACTAATCATTTTAAAAAATTTTTTTTCTTCTTGTGTTTTGTTTTATTGTGAAAATACCGTACAGAGGGGTTACAATTACATGGGCAAGATAATGAGTACATTTCTTATCAAGCATTGTAGCCTCCTCCTTTGTTTCCCCTTCCCATCCCTTCCCATCTCCCACTCCCCCTCGCTTCCCCCCACCACCAAAGCAATGATTGAGCACAATATCATAACTACTATATTTTGTTTGCGTATTGGGTTACTTTCCCAGGTAATGTTTCCTAGAAAAGGTCCTGTGTTTGCACAGGTTGCCACATGTATAATACAGGGTAATTCTCACATTGATTTCCTAGTCCCTGGAGCATGGGAATTCATCTGATCATAATGTCCAAGTTTAATAAAAGATTCAGATGGAATTAAGCTTGCTAGCTTACAACCTCAAGACTGACCTGCAGGTTCATAATATTATCAATTTCTTTTATTTTAACCAATTAACTCTGGAAATTGATTATGTACCTGTAAAACCCTAATCCAATCAAATTGTTCAAAACTATATACAATAAAAAATATGAGTAACTGGTTGGAAATCACTTTCCCTAATAGCCAATGACAAAAAGAATTTGCTTAAAATTTTAAAATAAAGGGATACATGTTATATAGTTTAGTAAGAAAACCATGGCAGTGCAGGATTCTCAACATTGTTTTCAGAAAGGTCCACACTTTACTGTGTAATGCTCTGTCATGGAACCTGTGACATTGTACAACCTAAAGGGATAGCAATTTATTGGATTTGGAAAAAATAAACCATTTAGAGCAAGTAGATACCCAAAAGTATGAATAAATCCTACTCCATCCTATGGGTACAGATAAGGTATTAAAAGAATAAACTATATGTTAAAGAGAGGAAGTTTAGGGGCTGGGAAGGTGGCTCAGTGATAAGAGTACTTGCCTTGCATGCATGAGGCCCTGGGTTCGATTCCTCAGTACCATGAGAGAGAGGGAGAGGGAGAGAGGGAGAGGTAGAGAGGGAGAGAGACAGAGACAGAGAGAGAGACAGAAAGAGAGGGAGACAGAGAGAGAGTTTAAATAAAGTATGGCAGGCAAGAAATAAGAATGTAAAACATCAAATGAGGATTCCATACATGGACTCATGTTAAAGAAAACTTATGTGTATCTGAGGAGGTGGGAGGCAAGGGATGGTAGGGGAAAAACAAAGGAGGCAACATGTACTCATTACTTTGCTCATGTAACTGTAACCCCTCTATACAGTATTTTCACAATAAAAAACTTAATAAAAAGAACTAAAAAAACTTATGAAGGGCTTAATATATCCTTATCATATGTTACCTCATTAGTTACATAGAGCAGGATTAACATCGGTAATAGATCATGAGTTTATCTACTTTTCCTGACCATGAGTTACACATTCTAACTCCTACTATGTGTATTTCCTAAGAATCACTACATTCCTGTGACAGTCTATTTTAAGAATTACTGAATTCATTTTTTTCAAACAAAATCCATGCACACATCACAATTTTAAAGAATTCCATAACATTAGATATTCTCAACACTTGCATCATTATGCTGGAAACACCACATGCAACAGGAAAAGAGCATCCCATGAGATGTACCACGAGTTACCTGAAGCATCTGTCTTTTAACATACAGAATTTTGGAGACAAAATTGTCCAGAAGACAAACATCAATGATAGTTCATCATCAACAATCACCCAATGCACTGTTTTTACATATGATTTTCGGTGTTAGTAAAGAAAGAAGGTCTCTAGGTTTAATATACAGGGTGCCTTCATATCTGTCTCTCTCTCTCTCTTCTTCTTCCTTGCCCCCCCTCTCTTATGCTTTGCCTTTAGCCTTTAGAAAAATACAAAGAATAATCATATGTTGGTGCATTTCTTCATTTTTTCCAGTTTTATCTTCGTAAGATATCTAAATAAATTTGTCCAAATGAAAAACTTTTGGAAAATGTGCTATCTATAGCACTTTGGCTAAGTCATATTATTTGCAGTAGCTTAATTATGATAATATTGAACTTTTTATTAGAAACTGGAGTTATTATCGCAACAGTAACAGAACAACCAGGTTGCTAACCAAATATACAGCCATGCTGCTAACGACATCAAATCACCAACATCATCTGGATGCAAAATGCTGGCTGTAGTTCTAGACATCATGTCATCAACCAAACAGAAAGGAAGAGAACCAAACAAAGACATCAATTTCATCAAGAAGAAATATTTTTTTTCTAAACAACATTGAGACTCTATTGCACCCCAGTGAGAATGGCCATTATCAAGAAAACAAACAATAACAGATGTGCATAAGGATGTGGCCCAAATCCTAACTACTCAGGAGGCTGAATCTGAGCATCATGGTTCAGAGCCAGCCCAGGCAGAAAAGTCCCTGAGACTCTTATCTCCAATAAATCACTAAAACACCAGAAGTGGTGCTGTGGCTCAAGCAGTAGAACATTTGCTTGAGCTGAAGAGCGCAGGGACAGCGCCCAAGCCCAGAGTTCAAGCTCCATGACTGACCAAAAAAAGAAAAAAAAAGAAAAAAGAAATGTAGAGACTTGAAAAAAATATATTAAGTGAAGTAAATCAAGCACGGAGAGACAAAGATTCATGACTTCCCTCATATATGGAAACTAGAATTAGCCTATAAGCCTGTAAGTAAACAAGTTAGGTGGTTTATAAGTGATTACAAAAACGTTCATGAAATATGGGAGACTCAAGAAAAAACGCAAATAGTATAATTGCTCAAAGTAAGTACCAGGAAATAGGTATTCCCAAGAAATGGGTGGGGCCAATTGTGTATATACTACAATTGTGGATCTACTACACAATTAAGAAAAATAAAGAGGGTGGGTGACACTGGTCAAGATGCATTATTTTCATAAACTGATTTGTTCAATGGCAACACATTTGCACAACTACTTGAAATAATATATGTATTATTTATTCTATGATTATATATATCCATAAATCTTCTGCAAGCACTACTAAACACTTTAGTTATACTCTAGATAAGGAAAAACACTGCTAATGGCAAACAGTCATGATATAAATCCACAAGCAGGTGCAAAATTTCTATCCAATAAGTTGGCTAAATTTAGTCTATAATTAATGGGAAACACTTCATCAAAGATAAAGATGTTTGTATTTGTTTATGTAAATGTATGTCTTAAAGATAGTGAGGGAGGGGCTGGGAAGGTGGCTCAGTGGTAGAGTGCTTGCCTTGCATGCATGAGGCCCTGGGTTCGATTTCTCAGCACCACATAAGCAAAAAGAAAAGCTGGAAGTGGCGCTGTGGCTCAAAGTGGTAGAGCGCTAGCCTTGAGCTGAAGAGCTGAGGGACAGCGCCCAGGCCCAGAGTTCAGGCCCCACGACCGGACGCCCCCCCCCCACAAAAAAAAGATAGTGAGGGAGTGATGGAGGGATGAAGAGAAGGGACAAAGAGGCAAGAACCATTTCATTTCCTGAAAATGCATTTCAGGACAGTGCAAGTTACAACTCAGGTGCTAGTTTATGATTAGATGCCAATATGGAGCTCAAAGCTAGAAATACTTTCTCATGAGAAATGAGTGGTATCCAATGAAAGTGGACTGGCTGTAAACATTGTCCAGGCAATACTTCTTGAATGCAGCCTAGGAAACTATGGAAAGCAATAAACTGGTCTTTTGTCATGGTTCTAAGTCCTTTGACACCAATTATTTCATGGTAAGTGTTACACAGAACACACTTTTTACCTTCTAAAAACTATTTTTCAGATGTACTAATAGAATATCCTGACATTACTCTCCAATATATCTTTCATACAGACTACTTATGGAATAACTAAAAGGTTAGAAAGCTGAAATATCATCTAGTTCAGAGAGCAGCATTGCTACTTATATCGTGCCATTTTTCCTATCATTTATTTCTCCTGTAATAATCATGTTGTTAGTAGTGAGATTGTATGTATTGGAAGAAGCCCATTGATTCTATGTCCTGTGTAATTATGAACCTAATAAAACCTAATAACTGTGGATAAGGAAATTGGTTTCACAGCATGTACTATTCAAATCACTTCCTAACGACTTTAACTTAGCTTAAGTCACAAAAAAATTGACTTGGGTCAGTTCATATTTCTTTTGTCTACTTTTAGCAAGAAGGAGACAAAATAGCTTTAGGCTAGGCAGCAATTAATGTCAGGAGTCTATCTCTTTTCCTTAGTCTGAGAGGAAGGCTGAAGTTGCTAAAATACTTAGGTTGGCACCTTAATTTTGAAGAGTGACTTTTCTTAATAGCTATACCATGTAAGTGTTGACCCAATAATATAGCAACCTGATAGGCTGGAGAAAGTAATTTCATTTATCTGGTACTGAGAACCGAACTGAAGATTTTGTATATGCTGGGCAGGTGCTCTACCACTCAATTCCTGCTCAGTTCCCTTTTGTCTTTGGCTACTTTGAGGATAAGATCTTTTGTTTAGGCCTGAGCTGGTTTGGACAACACTTCCTGTCTAGGTAAGGTGATAGGTGGGTCCCATTGGCCCTAGAGCATGAACTGAGGAGAGCATGTCTGGAGAAATAACTTAAACTAAGAAGGAAATTTTCACAGGTGCAATTAAAACATGATTTCTGCAAATACTGGCAAAGCTGAGTTCTTGAATTGTAGACACACAGTATGCACCCAAATGAATGAAGTTTTCCACATCAATGTTTCCTAATGATTTTTTATATAATACATAGTTCTAAATTTATCAAGAGTCAGTTTTGCAAAAATATTTGACAATAAAGACTTTTCTTTATCGTCCTTACACAGTTGTGGAACATTGTTTACAATTTATAAAATATGGATATATTATTATATAAGCAAAGATTACAACTCAATTACAGCTTGCTCTTTGATTTCGGCAGTTCTGTGGGTTTTGTCCAGTGGCTACATGAGGTATTTTGCCTTTAGAGTATTGCCAGAACTGTTTTAATGCCCTAAATTTCCCTGTGTTTCACACATTTCAGCCCTTCCTCTTATCCCCCTAGCTTAGGCGACTGTTCATCAGTTCTCTCTGTTTAAAATTTTATTTTAAAGATGATATACAGAGAGGTTAATTCTTTCCACATGTCAGCATATTACACTATCTAATTGCTGCTGGTATAGATTGATTTCTTCAATTGAGAAAACATAAAGCTCCCATATCCTTGTGATTTCATAATTCATTTCCTTTTGTACCAAATAGGGCAACTTTACCTATATGTGTCCCATATCAAACTGGGCACATTCTACTCCATTTCCAGTTTGCTAAGATATTTTTAAATTATGAAAGTGTATTTGATTTTCCCTAGTGCTTTTTTTGCATCTGTTGATGATTCAGTGCTTTTCTTTATAGATGGTGTTATGATGGATTATATTAGTAGCTTTGCAATTATTAAACCAGTCTCACAACATGGCCAATAAAAACTCATTGCTGTTAGTGCACAATTGTTTATAAGCATTGCTTGCTTCAACATGCAATATTTTCTTGAGAATTTTTGCATGCATGTTCATAATTGTGCACTTTGCTCTAAAAGGTTTGCCTTTTCTGTTTTTTATTCTAGGATGATTCAGTCTATTTTTTTATTTGTGTGTGTGTGTGTGTGTGTGTGTGTGTGTGTGTGTTTATGTAGTGCCAAGGAATCAAACCCAGGGCCTCATGCATGCTAGGCAAGCACTCTACCACTAAGCCACATTCTTTGCCATTCAGCCTATTTTTATTGTTGTTGGTCTTGGAGCTTGATCTCTGGACCTGGGTGCCTTCAGCTCAAGGCTAGAGCTCTACCACTTTAGCCACAATACCACTTCCAAGTCTTATGAACTTTCCTGCCCCGGCTGGCTTTGAACCTCAAAACTCAGCCTCCTAAGTAGCTAGGATTACAAGACTGAGCCACTGGTGCCCAACTGGAATTGTTTCTTCTGTGTTTGCTTTTTTGGAGAGAAGTTTTTGGAAAGTTAGTTTCATTTGTTTTGATAGTGTTTGGTAGAATTTACCAGTGAAACTTTCTATATTTGTTTTGTTATTGGATTATTTCTGTTTTACAGAGTGATTTTTGATTCACTACATTAAATAATTACAAATCAATTCTGTTTATCCACATCTCCTGTCTGAGATTTAGTAGATAATGTTTTAGAAAAACTGGTCCACGTCATCTGTGTAATCAATTTTATGGGTATATGTTCAAAATATATATTCAAAACATATATTTATTGACCTTTTAGTATTAATGAGATTAATAGTAATGATTTAAAATTTTGTCTAGTATTAATTCATATTTAAAGATTTTGTGTATCCTTGCACAATTGACTCCATGTAATGTCTTTCATTCCTGAACATTTTTGCTTTTGCTGAGATCTGCTTTAGCTGGAATTAATAGTTTATCCATCCTGCATTTTATTAGTGTGAGGCTGTTGTGTCTTCAGTCCTTACATGTGTGTGTGTGTGTGTATGTTTGTGCATGTGTGTGTGTGCCTGTGTGTGTACTAGGGGCTTGCACTCATACCTTCACATTCTTCTTGGCTTTTTCCTCATAGCTTGAGTCCTATCACTGGAACCATTCCTCCAGTTCTAGCTTTTTGGTGGTTAATTGAAGAGAAGAGCATTTAGAATAGTCTGCACAATCTGTATCCAAACCACCATTTTAGGTCTCAGCTTCCTGGGTAGATGAGATTGTGGGCATGAGATGCTATCCCTGGACTTATCCTTTCAACTTACTTTTGTCTTTATACATAAAGTGAATTTTCTGTGGGCAAAGGATAGTTAGATTTTATTTTTATTCATTGTGTTATTTTTTTATTGTGAAAATACTGTACAGAGGGGTTACAATTACATGGGAAGGATAGTGAGTACATTTCTTATCAAGCATTGTAGCCTCCTCCTTTGTTTACCCTTCCCATCCCTTTCCAGCCTCCCCCTGCTCCCCCACCCAATCCTCCCCACCCCCCACCAAAGTTGTAAAGTTCATTTTCAACATGACAACTTGTACTTCTCATTGTTGCAATGGGTCCACCTGTATCCTTATTTAAGCGACTTGTTTTTTCCCTTCCCCTCCACAAATTATACCGACATCAAATACAGTGAAAGCAGGGGTTATACTGTGGGTGAAGGACATACAAAGCAACAAAGAAATAATCTTATAAATGCTTTAGAAACAAATGCATGAACGAAAAAAAAACATTTAAATACATACCTTAGGGTTCATTTTCCTAACATCACCTTATCTGACCTTTTCTGCTTGACTCATATATATACTAGATATTGCAAATAAGGGAAACCATGGGACCTTTGTTTCTTTGGGCTTGGCTTACTTCACTTAATATATTTTTTTCCAAGTCTTTCCATTTCCTAACAAATGGGGCAATGTCACTCTTTCTGATGGAGGCATAGAATTCCATTGTGTATATATACCACATTTTCTTGATCCATTCATCTACTGAGGGGCATCAGGGTTGGTTCCAGATCTTTGCTATGGTAAATAATGCTGCAATAAACATAGCTGTACTGGTAGCTTTAGTATGGTCTTGTTTGTAAGCATTTGGGTAAATGCCCAAAAGTGGGATTGCTGGGTCATAAGGGAGCTCTATGTGGAGTCTTTTGAGGAACCTCCATACTGCTTTCCAAAGTGGTTGAACAAGTTTACACTCCCACCAACAATGAAGTAAGGTTCCCTTCTGTCCACATCCCCTCCACATCTGTTGTTGTTAGAGTTCTTGAATTTTGCCATTCTAACTGAAGTGAGGTGGTATCTCAATGTTGTTTTGATTTGCATTTCTTTTATGGCTAGGGAGGTTGAGCATTTCTTCATGTGTCTATTGGCCATCCTTCTTTCTTCTTCGGAGAAGTTTCTTTAAGTTATTTGCCCACTTATTTATTGCTCATTCTTCAAGGAAATAGAAGAGGCAATCCAAAAATTCATATGGAACAATAAAAGACCCTGAATAGCAAAAACGCTCCTCAATGGAAAGAACACTGCTGGAGGAATATCAATACCAAATTTCAAACTCTACTATAAAGCCATAGTATTCAAAACAGCTTGGTACTGACACAAGAGCAGACCTCAGGACCAATGGAATAGAATTGAAAACCCAGAAATGAACCTCCAGACCTATAGCTCCCTTCAATAAGGGAGCTAAAAAAATAGAATGGAAGTAAGACAGCCTCTTCAGTAAATGGTGCTGGCAAAATTGGTTAACTACTTGTAGAAAACTAAAGCTAGATCCTTATATATCACGCTGCACCAGAATCAACTCCAAATGGATCAAAGACCTCGGAGGCAAAGCAGACACCCTGAAAACATTACAGGATGGAATAGGAGAAACCCTAGGTCTCCTTGGCTCAGGCCGAAATTTTCTGAATAGAGACCCGGAAACACAACAAATCAAAGAAAGGTTGGACAAATGGGATTGCATGAAGTTGCAGAGCTTCTGCATGACAAGGGATATAGCTAGCAAGATCAATAGAAAGCCTATGGATTGGGAGAAGATCATCACTAGCCATACAACAGACAAGGGTCTCATATCTAAAATATACTTGGAACTCAAAAAATTGAATCCCCCAACAACAAATCCTCAAAGAAACATTGTGTTATTTTCTATCTTTAAATAGTTTCACTTCAGGTACCCCAACCCATTTGAAGTGATTAAAATTATCTAGTCAGATTAATAACCATAATTTGTAAGTGTTTTCTTTTCCTTGACTTTATTCATTGCTTCCTTTTTGTTGGTGAGCCTTTTCTATTTTCTCTAATATTTTTCCTATTGGGTATTTTGGGTTATTCTACATTTTACCCCTCTTTCAGCACTTCTACAAAAAAGTTAATGATTGTCCTGAAAGTGAAAATATACACTTCCACCTCATGCAAATTCATGTTTATATTGCTAAGTATCTTCACTAAGAGTAAAAGTACTATGTAAATTATCTCCTTATCCCTGATATTACAGACATTTAATTTGGTTATCTATAGTCACCGAACGCTTGATTGTTATTATTTATCAAGTCAATTAGAAATTTTAAAAAATAAAATATTTTAAACATACATATTGCTTCTTTAGCAATCATTATATACACATTCTTATTTATACTATGTTCATTTTTAACTTCTTTTAACATTTCTTGAAAGATATATCTATGTCTCTTATGTTGTTGGAAAGTTTGTTTTTTTTCTTCATTTTTAAAGGATATTTCACACAATTATGGCTGTAGTTTTTTGTTTTTACATTTCATTTTAAATAGTGTAGCCTATTCTCCTCTAGACTTTGAGGTTTCTAAAAAAAAGTTTAATGTGAATTCTTATCCTTCTTTCCCCATGGGTAATATATTCATTTGCTTTTCAAATCCCTCCCATCCTCCACCTCACTTTGTGGTACTTTGTGAGTTTGTGTTTCCTAGGCACGCATGACTGCTTAAGTCATGAACTATTACACAGGGTCTCAAGAGCCAGACTGGACAGAGATCTTACTACGTCTACCTCCCAAATAGCTTGGATGATAGAAACAATCACCTTTAGCTTCTTGGTGAGGAGATGAGATGAGATTTCTACTCCTGGGCTGGAGTAGAAATGTGAGACTCCTAATTGGACCTTTGAGTAACTGGAGTTAAAGGCTTGAAGCACAATGTCAGTCTCATTTCCCATCTTCTTTCAAAGCTTTTATCTTTCCTTTGATTTTATGCAGAATGAAAATGCTACCCCGTAGAAATTTCTCAGTTGTCATCCTTTCTAATATTTCCTGCACTTGCTTTACCAATGACTGTGTTTGTCGTTTGGAAAATTTCTTAATCATTATGATTTAATATTTCCTGTGCACTTTTCTCTCTTCTAATATTTCTTATCACATGTATTTCTATGTTTTGTGATTGTTTTAATGTTCTTATCTGATTTTTCATTCTTTTCTTTCACATTTTAGTTTTGGAAGTCACTGCTGACATATTTTCAAGTTCTTTGATTCTTTCTTGGCTATGACTAGTCTCTTAGTTATAACATAAAACTTATTCTTTATTTTTTTGTTACGGTGTTTTTTTTCAAATAAGATTTTATTGTGAAAATACTGTAAGAAGGGTTACAGTTACATGAGCAAGGTAATGAGTACATTTCTTATCCAGCATTGTTGCCTCCTTTGTTTTTCCCCTACCCATCCCATTCCTCCCACCTCCTCAACCACCTCCCACCCCACCCCACCCCTCTCCACCGTCTGCTCCCTGCCTAAATTGTAAAGTTCGTTTTTCAACATACTGTCCTGTACATCTCATTGCTGGTCAATGGGTCAATCTGTATCCCTATTTAAGCATTTTTTTTCCTTCCCTTCCCTTCCCCAAATTATACCAACATCAAATACAGTGAAAACAGGGGTTATACCATGCGGGACGGACATAAAAAGCAACAAAAAATTACATGGGCCAGGCGCTAGTGGCTCATGCCTAATCCTAGCCACTCAGGAGGCTGAGATCTGAGGATTGCGGTTTAAAGCCAGCCCGGGCAGGAAAGTCCATGAGACTCTTTATCTCCAATAAAGCACTAGAAAACTGGAAGTGGCGCTGTGGCTCAAGCGGTAGAGCTCTCGCCTTGAGCTGAAGAGAGCAGGGACAGCGCCCAAGCCCAGAGTTCAAGCCCCACGACCCACAGAATTAATTAATTAATTTAAAAAATCACATGGTACCTTATAAATACATTAGAAACGATAGCAAGGGAGAAAAAACCCACTTATGTCCCTATCTTGGGGTTCATTTCGCTTAACATCATCTTATTGGAGCTTTTCTTCTTGTCCCAGAAATATACTAGTTATTGCAAATAAGGGAAACCATAAGAACCTGTGTTTCTTTGGGCCTGGCTTACTTCACTTAATATAATTTTCTCAAGTCTTTCCATTTCCTAACAAACAGGGCAATGCCATTCTTTCTGATGGAGGCAAAGAATTCCATTGTGTATATATACCACATATTCTTTATCCCTTCATCTACTGAGGGGCATCTGGGTTGGTTCCATAACTTCTAACATTCTCTTTGATTTCCATTTAGATGTTTTTCATATCTTTAATTGCCTGTTGTCTATTTTTTCAGTAGAATCTTTAATACATTTGTCATCATTATTTATATGTTTTCATTCTGTAACACAAATATTCTATCATCTTTGAGGTGGACCAAAATTCATGCAAATCTTTTCAAATGTTTTATCTCCTTTAGAATGCTTTATAATTGTTGACTGAAAGAGGAACAATATATGTTAAGTACTTTGAACTGAATAAGTTGGTACTTTAGTGTGAGATTTATGAAAATGATGATGAGTAATTAATCCAAGAAGGAAAATATTTAACACCTCAATAACTTATTTCAATGGTGATGAAAACTTTTGAATATTTAGGTATAAGTTAAACTACAAAACATTACAATTTATTATATTGTTATGTTGTGCCATACAACTCCATTAAAATAAAAAAAATTCTATCTAATTTTGTGCTAGTTCGTTGTGACCTTCACATTCTTTCCTTCTACATCCCTAGAATATCTAAACCTTTTACTATTCATTGTTTCCTTGTGTCCTTAGGGTATAGTTAATATGTCTAACAACAATGAATGTAGATTTATTTAATCTACACAGATTTTCTTTACCCTAGAATTCTATCTACCTATCTATCTATATCTATTAATATAATATTTAACTTTAAATTTATATATTTATAATTTTGAGTATAATATAATATATAGTTTATATTATAAATATATACTATATAATCTATGGCTAATGCTATATATTTAATTATTTCCTTAGTGCCATTTGTCTTTGCAATGTTTAGATTAATACTGCTTTACACTTGGGAAAAGTAACATTTTATTTGACATTTTCAAAGAGCAGAAATGGTTTTTCCCCTACTGACCTTTAAAAAAAGATGAAGTGTATGCTTGATGATGTCATTTAAACTAGTATAATCATTTCATCTTTGATCCTGTCTCCTCCTACCTATTCTTACCTTTAATCTGAACAAAACTTGGGGTGTTGTTTGTATTTTGACATAATTCTTTTCAGAACTGTTCATAATTTATCTTGTCCCTTGCCTGAAATGAGAATAACAAAATTTAAGGTAGAAACAATTCCTATAAAATAATGTATTAAACATATGTGAACTTTTATATACATATATTTTTTGGGGGGGGTCGGGTTGTGATGGGGCCTGAACTCTGGGCCTGGGTGCTGTCCCTCAGCTTTATCAGCTCAAGGCTAGCACTCTACCACTTGAGCCATAGTTCCACTTCCGGCTTTTTATTTTTCTGCTTATGTGGTGCTGAGGAATCAAAATCAGGGCCTCAAGCATGCAAGGCAAGCACTCTACCACTGAGCTACTTTCCCAGCCCATATGTGAACAATATTATAGCTGATAAAATGTTTCTTTGTTAAGGCACTGTTTACATCAGACAAATCAACAAGTATTCTTAAAGTAATGACTTATTAAAGTAAACTGAGATTAGTGAGTGCAATTTACTTTTATTAAAAATGTGAATGTATATCATAAACCCAATCTAAAGAATTCTGCATAAAATACAATTTTTTGAACTAATGTTTCAAATGAGGTATTCTTTTTTTTTTTTTGTCAGTCGTGGGGCTTGAACTCTGGGACTGAATGCTGTCCCTCAGCTCTTCAGCTCAAGGCGAGTGCTCTACCACTTGAGCTACAGCCCCACTTCCAGTTTTCTGGTGGTTATTGGGGATAAGAGTTTCATAGACTTTCCTGCCCAGCTGGTTTTGAACAGTGATGCTAGATCTCAGCCTCCTGAGCAGCAAGGATTACAGGTGTGAGCCCCGGCTTGCAGCTCAAATGAAGTATTCTTAAATGAAAACTTCAATATAATTCATATCAATTGATGTTGGAGTACCGACTTTTAAAGTTATATTCAAATTAATTCATAGTAAAAAAAAAGTAAAAATACAATGGTTTTAGATGTTTAAAAAACCAATAACAGTATTAGTGATAGTAACAATAAATCTCTGAAAAGCTAGAGAAACATAGAATAAAATATTTGTGTTTGTGTATGAAAGACAGAGAGAGAGAGAGAGACAGAGACAGAGAGACAGAGAGACAGAGACAGAGACAGAGACAGAGACAGAGAGAGCATGTCCTGGGTCTGGGATCTTTCCCAGAGCTTTTTATTTTTATTTTTCAAGGCTAGCACTCTATCACTTGAACCACAGCTCTATGTCTGGCTTTTTGGTGATTAATTGGAGATAATAGTCTTAGGGACTTTCCTGCCCAGGCTAGCTTGAAATTGCAATCCTCAGATCTCAGCCTCTTTAGTGGCTAAGACTACAGGTGTGATCCACCAACACCTGTCTCATAAAACATATGTATACATATATGTATGCATATATTTGCATATATATTGTACATATTATTGTATATACGTTTATATAATTGAACCTTATATTCTGTGATTTTATTAAGCTAGAAGTGAAATAATAGAATGTAGCTAATTCCGTATTCCAAAAGTTATCAGACATGAGTTTCAGTTCAAAATTCTGATTTACAACCTTGTATTTCTGCATCAATTTGTGGAGTCTCTCTATTTCTCTCTCTCTCTATATTCATTATATACATTTATATTATATATATTCATTATATACATTTATATATTATATATTATACAATATACATATATGTATATAGTCTTGACACTGGATGGAATGAGAGGGTGATTTATATGAATAGAATGGACTAAAGGGGGATAAGATCTGTAATTTCCAAGGGCAAAGGAGACCATGGTGATTTCTCCACACCCATGTGACTGCTGATGCCAAGAACCCACACATAATGGGTGTTCTGAAGAAGCCCAGGCCCTACTCAGAGCTTGTGCATGCATGGTTCATCTGTAGCAATCTGTGTAGCCATTCTCAAACTCTAGACATGCAAATGAATGAGGAGTACTCTCATGATTTTACTCTCTAACTGTGTTACTGTCTCAGTCACTATACAAATGTCAGACTGCTATATAAAATAAAGTTTAAGCTATTCAATTTGGGGTTATCAGTTAGGCCCTCATCAAAATCAGAATACACAGTAGCACACATTCTTATTGTTTTTGTTAGCTCTCCCAGAACATAAGTGATAGCAATAAAGCCAAGCACATAATATATCTTACACAAAGATGCATCCTGAAATATTGGTCACATAGTATACACAACAGAAATTCAGATGAGTTAACAAATGGAATTTCAACTAAGCTGTTCAATACCAAAATATTAGAAGAGCAACTTGATACCTCTTGGTATCAAAAATTATCTTGAGATAATTTTTTCTGCCTCAAAGCCTTAAATATTTATATGTACTCTTTGCCTGACTTATGTAATTGTAACCCTTCTGCCTTTTAGCATTTTCAAATAAAGAAGACATATTTTCATTAGAAAATAATATTTATTTTAGAAAGACATTTTTGCATCATAATATATCTTATATATAGTTCTGTAGTATAACAGTGTAATTGAAGAGGAAGAAACAAAATATGAATTTCAATGGTAACTTTCTTTTTGTTAGTGTCAGGATTTTGAAGTCAGTGCTTTACCCTGGCTAGGCTGGTGTTCTACCACTTGAAGTATCCCTCTAGCTCTTTTGCTCTGGTTACCTTTTATATAGACTCTGATATTTTGTCCAGGTTGGCTTGAACCATGATCCTGTTATTTATATTTACCACAGAAAGGAAGATACATGCAGGTTAGCACATCTAACTTTTCTTTTGAGATGGGGTTTACAACCATAATCTAGTTGATGCTAGTTAACAACCATAATCTCTCTCTGTCTGTCTCTCTCTGTTTCCCTCTCCTCTGTCTCTCTGTCTCTGTCTCTGTCTCTCTGTCTCTGTCTCTGTCTGTCTCTGTCTCTGTCTCTGTCTCTGTCTCTCTCTGTCTCTCTGTCTCTCTGTCTCTGTCTCTGTCTCTGTCTCTGTCTCTCTGTCTCTCTGTCTCTCTGTCTCTCTGTCTCCCTGTCTCTCTGTCTCTGTCTCTGTCTCTGTCTCTGTCTCTGTCTCTGTCTCTGTCTCTGTCTCTCTCTCTCTCTCTCTCTCTCTCTCTCTCTCTCTCTCTGTTGATCTGTGTGTATTTGTGTACCAGTACAGGGGCTTGAACTCAGTGCCTGGGTGCTATTTCTTAGATTTTTAAGTCATAGCTAATTGCTCTTATATTTGAGTCATAGTTCCACTTCCTCTCACATAGCTTTGATCACAAACATGTGCTATTTGTTCAACTATTGGTTGAAATGTTGCCTTGCAAACTTTGTGCTTACCCTAGCATAGGATTGTGATTCTCCTAGTCTCACCTGTAACTATAGCTGTGATTATAACTGTGAGCCTGATGCCCAGCCTTTTATAGTGTTAAATTTATAACACATTATCTCTAAGTATAATGTGACTTCACATTTTTGCAAAGCCCTAATTTCACTATTTAAAGATTCTGTAAAGAATGATCATTTAACTGTGTATTTGCAGATGTGCTTGCTTTCCATAATATGTAATCTTCCTCCTTTTTTATGCTCCATATTTATATATAATTACTTTCTGAAGCCACTACTGTGTGCATGTGTAACTTTAACACCTCCTTCTTCTTATGTACCTCTTGATCATTATTCACCTCTCTCAACTTACTATACTTCTACACCAAACAAAATAAAACAGTACCTTTCAATACAACTTAATTATTATAGTTCTTTATCTTTATTCATACAATCTTTTAGGCCTTTTAGGGATATTTTAGATTCCTATCTGTCTAATGCTCACATTCATTCTTCCACTAAGAATGCTTCTTCTCTTGTTTCTTCTAAGTTTATTCAAACCTCCTTCATGAAGAACTTTAGTCCTGAATATTACCAAACCCCAGTTTGAGAGACTCAGTCTCAATGGAAATCCTCAAAGTTGGCCATCTCTTTGGCATCTCCCTCTCCCCCTGATTTCAAAGTTTCAGTAACTATGTAGGCATAACTCCGACATTTCTGCCTTCAGCTTGGCAGAGCTGGAGATAATGGCATTCAGTTTCATGATGGAACCCTCCATCTGGAAAGGCCTCAGATGAGAACTGGCATAAATTGCTTTAAAGGATACTAAAAATAAAGTAATTCAATTTGCTAGGAAGGGAACATTAGCGATAAGGTTGGGGGAGAGAAACATTAGCAGGGATAACTCTGACAAAAGAGGAGCAATGTGTCTTAACTGAAGTTAAGTAAGGGACAAAAGCACAAATAGTTTCTGGAAGTTTTCTGTCCTGTTTCCATGGTTCAGAATGATTTGATATACTATCTACACTAAGAAGCTTCAAATAAGCAGAAACAATAAAAGACCAGGGTAGAAATCAAGTGATTTTGTCTTTCTAAACACAGACTAATTTGTCTGTGTGAATACTAATCCTGGGGCTTGAATTCAAGGTCTGTGCTTTGTCCCTGAGCTTTATTCTTGCTTAAGATTACAGCTCTAATACTTGAGCCACACCTCTACTTCCAGCTTTCTAAGTAGCTTATTGCAGATAAGAGTTTCTGGGACGTTCCTTCCCTGTCTGGCTTCAAGCCAGGATCCTTATAACTCAGCCTCCTAAGAAGCTAGGATTACACATGTAAACTACTTGCAACTGGCTACACAGACTAAGTTCGAACTGTCAAGCAGGTGCATATGTGGAACAGCAGGGCTTTCATTTACCTGTTACATAAAAGCATATAATTAGACATAATATGTTAACATGTGATGTTGCAATTTGCATGTACCTTGTGTAATGTTTAAATCAGTCTAAATATTGATCTCTTTGAATATTTATCATTTCCTTATTATGAAAATTTCTAAAATCTATCCTTTTGAAATATGAATTATATTATTGTTATTCATTGTATTGGTTGAAATAGCACACAGGAATATGTTTCTTCTGTTTGACAGTTACTTAGTACCCATTGATCAATTTTTCCTGATTCTTCTCTTTCCTTTGTCTTTCCAGCCTCTTGTGATCACTATTCTATTCACAATCTTAATGAGATCAATTTTCTTTGTGGATTCACATAGATGAATATAGGTGAATTTACATCTATCTTTTTGAATAGTACCTATCTTTCTATGCCTGGCTTAATACAATAATTTCTAGTTCTATCATTTCTATGTCAAATGACAGACTTTCATTCTTTGTACAGCTGAGTAGTATTTAATTATATACTCTAAGTTCAATACTATATTACCATATATTCAATTAAATTATAACTAAATTGCATATACACATTCAATTATTAAATCTTTATACATTCATATACAGGTATAATCTAAACAAATATATCTTTTAATATTTAACAAATATGTCAGAAAGTTCCAAATGTATTTGCTTACTCAATTTTCTGAGTTACAGCTAATGTGATTGCATTTTATTTATCAAATCCTTTACATAAAGCTCTATTTCAGTGTTTTTCTCAATATTATGCAATTGTATATGGAAATTTTTTTAAATTTTGAAATATAAAAAAGCAGAAGTGTCTGAAGTAATGTGAAATACACAAACTTTACAACATTATAACGTGTGTATGCCTACTTGAGAGTCAGTCAATTCCCAGAAAGAAAGAAGAAGAGAAAAGAGTTCCTACTAAGTCTGTAGGTAATAAAGCATGTCTGGAAATGGTAAAATAAATCACGACGGGAAGATGAATTGTTGAATGAAAGGTGAGAGAACTTTTCCTTGTACAACGATCAGGGATTTACAGAACTAAACAAATTATCCCCTGTCAGCCATCTGAATAGTGCCTCAGAGAAATAAAAGAGTTTTTAAATATAAAAACCACCTATAAAATGTGTATAGGCACTCTGCTCATGGGATAACATGATAATAAATTTCATTTTCTTAAGCTTACTTCAAATAACATTGCTTTACCAATGGTATTGAAAAAAAGGCATTAAAGCTTTCTCTTATGAGAACATTTCTATAGTTTTATTTCTCATTGGATAAACAGAAAGAAAACATTATTTGTAAAGAATTCATTGCTTTGTAATGGTAATTGCAGGATGAGAAAGAAAAAAAATTGCAGGTAAAGAATGCAGAAGATTTTCCTATATGTTCTACACAATTCTAATATATTTGGGTAGGTCCTCCCAAATTGTACAATATGAACTTCTTATAAATTATTCTAGTAATTATTAGATAAGTATAGTTTAATTTTTAAAGTAAAAGAAAGTTTCTTTATAAGGATGAGATAAGGGTGCAGAAACTCTTCCCCTATAAAACTAATTTTCTCTTGTTTATTTCCATTTTTAAATAGTTACTGATGAGAAACTTCATTTTTTTTTTACTCCATGAAAGGAGAGATATAAGTCATGCTTGATTCATAAACTAAATCCCATGATGTAAAGGATTTTCTCTTATGGGTCTGCATGTCTGTGCTGCAGTAAGCATTCAGTCATTGCAAAATTGATTCGGGTTTTTTGCCTCAGACTTCGACTGACCTTGAGTTCTGTTAGGACTCTTGAATTGACGAATCAATTACAGTACTCCAAAATCACCTTGGCGCCCGCTCACTTTATCCTTCTTTTTCTCTTGTTTATGCCCAAATGTACACCAGCAGCCAGACAGTGTACCTTGAAAAGCCAGACAGGATGTCAGGTAGCCATGGTTCTTTGGAAGTAAGCATTCTAAACTCAAAAGAGAGCAGATACATGTCTTGAATACTATAAGGGTCCTGCTAACAACCTCCTCCATCTTCTATCCTTCCTGACATTTGCATTGCTATTTTGCTGCTAAGAGTTCCTACAAAATTTATGGCCCAGGACACTGCTTCTCTCCTTTTGGAATGTAATGAATCAGTAATATTCATAGGGCACATGAGGACCAGGGACCATGGCTCCCAGGGACTGAATCAGGTGTGTCAATCAGTACAAGAAGCTGACTAAGAAAAATCCATTAAATCACAACTTTTAATCCATGCATGTGTGTGTATGTTCTCATGATTGCAACTACATAACCTTATAAAATTTTATTTTGGTAGGAGTATTTCCTGTATCACTACTTTTTGCAAGTTCACCTATTCAGTACTGGTTCCTTGGAGAAAAGGATAATCATATAGTTAACTCTTTTTCTTTGATAATCCCTCATTAAAAGTTCAAATTTATAGGCAAGATATTTTGTATTTATTGTGTAATATTTTAAAAATGCAATTAGCAAATAAAATCTATTTGGGGTCCCATCTTTAAAATCATTATTATTAATTCTCTTGAAAGAGAATGCTACAAACCAATAGCTGAATGTAATAGTTTTATGTCAAGTTATTGTTTGTATCCAGCAACATTTTTGATAAATATCTTTACTAAGTAATCATGAATTTTACACCTTGATCCCTCTCTCAGAATTGATTATACAATGTATAATCCTGAGAACAATTCCCATCTAATTATTATGGCATTTATCATAATAATATTTCTTGACATTTAACATAAATTATACTATATAGATTTCTTTGAATTAACAATTATATAACCCAAACATCTGAGAAACTTTCACATATGATGCATATATTCTGAACAATTTCTCAATTTCTTTTCTTATAATTTTGAGTTTGATAATTTTTACAGCAATCTATAAAACAAGATTATTATTAAAGCTGGCATTTCTCTGATAAGCTTCTCCACAATTTGACATGTGACCAAGCTTGCTCTGTACACCAATTCTAAGATGTCATTAAACTTATTAATGTGCAATGTAATACAAGTAAACCCTAGAATTTCCCCTCGCAATGAGAAAGAATGAGAACCAGTATAATAGTCCATATGCACTTGTGAATGAATTTACATTTGTTGATTGTGGTGATGTTGCTGCTTTTTGAAACTAGCAATGAAATTGTGCATTGTCTTTTTTTATAGCAGTATATACAATATATGAATTTTGAATATTTTGGAAATGCACAATTTGATGATATTAGGGTTCCTCAAAGAAACTCTATGTTATTAGAATCAAGTTTTCCAAATAGTTAATAATATACTGTAGGGACAAATGAAAATCAACAAGAAACTAGAGAAAAATCAATGGTGTGAGATCATGGTGTCTGAATGGCAGATATGGGATTGCTTGTATTAAACACAGAAAGTGTCATATAAAAAGTAAAAGCTGGACATACCTTATTTATATTTAATTTTTAAAAATATGATTAGTTTTCTCCAGAGATCTAAAAAGAAAACAAACAAACTATATGACCAGCTAATCAAAATGATCAAAATGAGTTCTAAATACAATCTTATTTTAGGGAAATATGGAAAATTATTCCAGGATGAATAAACTTTCTCTTCAAAAGGTAGAGGAAGATAATCTAGTTTAATATATACATATTTCTAATTTCCTCTATTTCTTGCGGATAATGGAAAGACACCAGTCCAAGAGGCTATTCCAGTATCCTGAAGTGTTCGAATCTTTATCAGAGATATTGTTCTTGATTTCAAATAAAAGTCAATTTCTGATTTATTGATTTTTTTACATTTGAAAGCTAATAGAAACATTACCTTCTAATCATCCCAGGGTAATATAATATAATGATGTTAGATGCAAAATTTGAAATGTATATTGAAACAATTAAAAACATATTATGGAGAAATAAATTAATTACTGAAAGTCTGTAAAAACCAAAAGAAAAAAATCTTACTGTTTTTATTTTTTTCCTAGAATAATTGAAAAGTACAAGATTTAATTTGAAGCATAAGTTAAAGACTAAATTATCAGCCAGGTGCCAGTGGCTTGCACCTATAATCCTAGCTACTTAGGAGCCTGAGACCTGAGGCTCCTGCTTCAAAGCCAGCCTCGACAGGAAAGTCCCTTAGACGCTTATCTCCAATAAACCACCAGAAAACTGGAAGTGGCACTGTGGCTCAAGTGGTAGAGCTCTAGCCTTGAGCTGAAGAGCTCAGGGACAGCGCCTAGGCCCAGAGTTCAAGCCCCACGACTGACTGACCCCTGGCTCCCCAAAAAAGCCAAACAACTAAATTATCAGTTCACTTATCATTATTGTGTCTTTGTTAACCTACTTAATTTCGTTCAAGTCTCATTTTTGTTCATTGTAAGAAGAATCAATAGAAATATATTGGCTTCATGGATCTAGCAATAACTTAAAAAGATAAATACGTATCACCACTCTATCGAATAATAATGCTGGTAAAAACATATACTCTTGATTCCTTGACTTCAGAATTGTGAGAATAAGGAATGTTTTCAGTGCTTGCTTTATTTCTTTTGCTTTCTTTCTCTCTCTCTCTCCCTTCCTTCCTTCCTTCCTTCCTTTCTCTTTCTTTCTTTCTTTCTTTCTTTCTTTCTTTCTTTCTTTCTTTCTTTCTTTCTTCCTTCCTTCCTTCCTTCCTTCCTTCCTTCTTTCTTTCTTTCTTTCTTTCTTTCTTTCTTTCTTTCTTTCTTTCTTTCTTTCTTTCTTTCTTTCTAAGTTTTTTATTGTGAAAATACTGTACTGAGGGGTTACAGTTACATGAACAAGATAGTGAGTACATTTCCTATCAAGTATTGTTGCCTCCTCCTTTTTTTCCCTTACCATCCCTTCCCTTCCACCTCCACAACTACACTTCCCGCTTTTGATCTTTTCTGCTTAAAACCAAACTTTACAATTGGGGGTGGGAGGGAAGGGATGGTAGGGGAAAAACAGAGGAGACAACAATGCTTGATAGGAAATGTACTCATTACCTTGCTCATGTAACTGTAACCCCTCTGTACAATATTTTCACAATAAAAAACATATTAAACAAAAGTAAACACATGAGGAAGTGCTCATCATTTCTAGTCATAAAGGAAGTGCAAATCAAAATAACTCTGAGATTCCATCTCATCCCAGTTAGATTGGGCAACACAAATTTTGGTAGGGATGTGGGGAGAAAGGACCCCTATTGCACCGTTGGTGGGAATGTAAACTAGAACAACCACTCTGGACAGCAGTGATGAAAGTGAAGGATACAACTCATGGGTGGAGATTGGAGGGAGGGACTGCAAGAGAGTGAGGGAGCAGGAGACACTGTACAAACAGAGATGCACTCATTACCTGACATGTGATTGTAATACTTCTGTCCATCACCTTTACAACAATAATAAACTAACTTCATTCTAATAAAGAATTATCTGAATAGAAATCCATAATAGTAACAAACATGGAGGTATATACAAAACATCATTACAATTCCTCCGGGAAATTAAAAGCATATTAAGGCAATGTCTTCACCATTCTTCCTAAATCTCTCAGATTTAGATGATATAGTTATGTATTCCTAAGAAGCAAGACAAACTAAGTAGCCTTGTATTAATTTAACAAATTAAATTATATGAAAATCATTCCTCTAAAGATGCCAGGTGCTGGTGGCTCACGCCTGTAATCCTAGCTACTCAGGAAGCTGAGATCTGAGGATCACGGTTGAAAGCCAGTCAGGGCAGGAAAGACTGTGAGACTTATCTCCAATAAACCTCTCAGAAAACTGGAAGTAGTGCTGTGACTCAAGCGGTAGAGCACTAGCCTTGACCTGAAGAGCTGAGGGACAGCGCCCAGGCCCAGAGTTCAAGCCCTACAATTGACCAAAAAAAAAAAAAAAAAAAAAGGAAAAAAAAGAAAACCAGTTGCATGTAAAGTTATTAGAGAATTTGTGATAGTTCTGTTAAAAAATTATTACTCTTTTACAAATAAGTTGAAAAATTGCAAGTTCTTTTATGAAGACCACTTTAGTCTGATCCTTAAAACCTTCATAAATGTTATTTGAAAACCATGATAAAATATATATTCACATATAAAGATAAAAATATTTATTTTCCTTTGGGCAGAGTTGAGGACTGAACTCAAGACCATGCACTCTCCAGCAAGTGCTCTTCCACTAAGCTAAATCCCCTACCCCTGAAAAAACCTTTTTAATGCATTATTATATCAAATAGAACAATTGAGAAAAACAATAGCACCAAAGGAACAAGAAATGTTGAACCTTATCACTTTTATGAGACATACTACAATTTAGGTCCTTGTTTGTGAGCATAAAATACAAATGAAATAAATATCAATAAATAAGCAATCTTAGAAAGTTGCATTTTGTCCATGTGTTAGTGAGTCACTTTGGCTGAGGCAGGAATTGTAAGCAAGGACTGAGTTTGGAATTCATAATCAGCAAGAACAAAAATATTTAAGTGAGTAAAAGTATAATGGTATGTGTTTTCTCACTCTTAAACTTTATCTTTTGTTGCTCTCAAAAGACAAAGGCCTGCTCTTACAAATACCAGAGTAGTATAGTTTCTGAGTTGTCAACATTAACTTTTCATTGTGAGGCCTCTACTTTACTACTGACATCTCAATGTGATTATTTGTTGCTATGCAACTGAGAACAATTAAAATGAGAGCACTAAAATGGGATCTGGTGAGACTAGGAGAGATGAGGGAGAATGATGGAAGATGCATGCTACTCAAAAACTGATATTGGGAATGGAAACCTCTGCACAAATACTTAAGGATAATAAAAAATTAAATGAATTTCTCTATCACCTTGAAAAATGAAATAAATAAAATGAAATCAAGAAGTAAGAAAACATAGTTCCAAGGGCATTGAAATAAAGTCAGTGAGCTTCAGCAAAACTGATAGGGCAACTAACTTCAAAGTCATTTTCTAATCTGGATGGAGAAGCTATTATGTGACTCTCAGAGTCCTGGAAATTAAAAAAAAATGTTTTATTTTGGTTTTTTTAACCTTCTTTCTATACTACATTGCTCTAATTAATCAGAGCTTAGATTGGACAGCAAAAATGCTAGTAGACAGCAAAGTGAAACTTTTGTTTCTGCTCAATGGAATCATTACTACTTCTGGCAAGCAAAATTTTTCATACAGAAAAGATTTCAAATAGTTAAACTATTTCCACATTTCCATCACATCTTATTGCTTTAGTACTTTTTCTGCATCCACTAAAATACATGTTTTCTTGAAGCAACCTGATAGCTAGCGTATTAAAATTTGATTCTGATGTTTCAGCTCTATAAGATTATGCAGCATGAAACAACTAAAGCAATAAGAAAAGCAGATAAGTTGCTAAGACCACTTTTTATTGGCTCAGATAACTTTCTCTGGGGGTTGGGGATATAATTAGATTTTAAGAATTTTGGTAACACAGGAGAGTAGTTCTGAATTCTGATTTGCAGCTAAATGCTGTAAGCATATTTTATTGTTTTTCATCTCTTCCTAATGTGAGTGGTCAAATGTGTGTATGGTGAAATTGCATTTTATTTCATACTTATATTTTTATTGGAGATAGATATTTTTGCTATTATGCAGAATTCATAGATGCTATCTTCTGCCATTGATAATTATGCTCAGAGAATAAAACCTAATTTGAATATTTGCCTGAGAAATGCATAATTAAGTATGTAAATCTGAATAAAGGCAAAAACTAATAGGATACAAATTCAAATATAAATGATGTTTGGATGACCTCATTACTGCTTCTTTTTAATACTTCAAAACCTGCACACTAAAAAGATTATGTACATGAATGTATCCTTCGGTGAATAAACATTTCATGATAAAATGGGATCTAACAAGTTGAGGGAAAATAATACATTTTACAATTTGAAGGTTCTGTTCTAGGAATAAAAAAGAATGATTCCTTATGTGGTTTAAAGGGTAAACCAATGCAACAGCAATACTCACAACACACTTGGGGGGGGACGAAAAGGGGGAGAAAACAAGGGAGGGAGTAATACTGTTGCGCAAGAAATGCATTCATTACCTTACTTATGTAACTGTAAGCCCTTTGTATATCAACTTTACAATATAATAAAATTTTTGAAAAAGTAAAAACAAAAAAAAAAGGAAACCAGAATAAGTGATTAAGAGTGAGTCTTGGAGTCTAAAACTACAATGGATTCTGATTAGCTACTCCACATTGCTTTGTAAAGAAAGCATTTAAGCAGGGTGCCTGTGGCTCAGGCCTGTAATCCTAGCTACTCAGGAGGCTGAGATCTGAGGATCACGGTTCAAAGCCAACATAGGCAGGAAAAGTACATGAGACTCTTATCTTCAATAAACCACTGAGAAAACCAGAAGTGGCAATGTGATTCAAGTGGTAGAGTGCTTGCCTTGAGCTGAAGATCTGAGGGACATTGCCCAGGCCCAGAGTTCAAGCCCCACGACCAATGAAAGCAAGCAAGCAAGCAAGCAAGCAAGCAAGCAACAAAGATTTTTAAAGTTTTCATCATAGAGGTCCTTTGCTCTTGTTAAGTTAATTCCTAGGTATTTTATTTTTTGTGGGGCTATTGCAAAAGGAGTTGTTTCCTGATTTCAGGCACACTCTTCTAGTTATTGGCATACAGAAAAGCCACTGATTTTTTAAGTAAGTTTTTCATTGTAAGAATTCTGTACAGAGGAGAGGTTATAGTTACATGAGCAAGGTAATGAGTACATTTCTTATCAGACATTGTTGTCTCTTCCTTTGCTTTTCCCCAAACATCCCTTCCCTCCCATCTCCACAACTACATTCCTCCCCACCCCCAAGCCTAAATTGTAAAGTTCATTTTTTGACATAGTGTCTTATACATCTCATTGTTGCAATGGGTCAACCTGTATCCCTGTTTAAACAATTTTGTTTTTTCCTTCCCCTCCCTAAATAAAAGCAACTTCAAATACATTGAAAACAGGGGTGATACCATGTGAGAGAAACACACAAAGCAATAAAAAAATCACATGGTACCTTATAAATACATTAGAAGCAATAGCAAGAAAGAATAATCACTTGTGTCCTTATCTTGGGTTTCATTTCACTTAACATCATCTTATCTGACCTTTTGTGTTTGTCTCAGACATATACTAGTTATTTCAAATAAGGGAAACCATGGGTCCTATATGGAATTCTATCCTCCATCAGAAAGAATGACATTGCCCCATTTTTTAGGAAATGGAAAGACTTGGAAAAATTATACTAAGTGAAGTAAGCCAGGCCCAAAGAAATATAAGCCATTGATTTTTTTTTAAAGCAAAGGAGTCTTTATTGCAAGCTAGAACTTGGTCCCACCACATAACATGGCAGCAACCCATGACGCTAAGAGGCCCTGAGACCAGGGTTATAGTACTTTTTATACAATTTTTAGGGAAGGCAGGGACTTTGTATACATCATAGCATCTTACAACAAATTATAACACATCGCGGGGAAACTCTTCATACAATTCTATAGTATGATTGGCACACTACAAAGCAGAAATAGGTTGTTGGTTAGATCAGAGGGTTGAAGTACTTTAAACTGGTTGTAAGCCATTGATTTTTGAGGGTTAATTTTATACCCTGTTACTTTGCCAAAGTTTTGAATCAGCTCAAGGAATTTGGGAGTGGAGTCCTTGTGATTCTTTAAATACAAGATCATGTCATCTGCAAAGAGGGAGAGTTTTACTTCATCTTTCCCTATTTGGATCCCCTTTATGTTTGCATCTTATCTTTTGCTGTAGCTAGGCATTCTAATACTAGATTGAAGAGAAGTGGAGAGAGTGGACATCCTTGTCTCATTCCTGAGTTAAGAGGAAATGGTTTTACTTCTTAACCATTAATATAATGCTGGCTGTAGGTTTGTCATATACAGCCATTATTGTATTGAGGAAGGTTCCATGGATTCCTAACTTTTCCATAAAGGGGTGTTGCATCTTGTCAAATGCTTTTTCTGCATCTATTGAGATAACCATGTGGTTCTTATCCTTGCTCTTGTTGATGTGATTAATTATATTAATTGATTTCCACAACTGAACCAGCTTTGCATCCCTGAAATGAATCATGTTTGATCATGGTGTATGATTTTTTGGATGAATTGTTGAAGTTGATTGGCCAAAATTTTGTTGAGAAGTTTTGCATTGATGTTCATCAAAAAAATAGGTCTATAGTTCTCTTTCTTTGATGAGTCCCTGCCTGGTTTTGGGATAAGGGTTATGATGGCTTCATAGAATGTGTACGGTAGTGAACTTTCTTTTTCAATTTCATTGAAGAGTTGGAGGATTATTGATGTGAGCTCTGTTTTGAAGGCCTTGTAGAATTCCACTGTAAATCCACCCGGTCTTGGGCTTTTCTTAGATGGGAGATCTTTTATTGTTGTTTCTTTTTTTCCTTTTTCTTTTAAGTATATATTCTAACATTTATTGTTAGAAAACCATACAGAGGAGTTACAATTACACGGGCAAGATAATGAGTACATTTTTTATTAAACATTGTTGCCTCCTCGTTGTTTCCCCTTCCCATCCCTTCCCATACTATTTCAATGCTTGATATGGGCCTGTTAAGTTGGTTTAACTCATCTTGGATTAGTTTCAGCATGTAGATACTTACTAGGAAATCGTCCATTTCTTCCAGATTCTCAAATTTATTAGCAAAAAGTTTGAGAAATACTCCCTTATGATGTTCTGAAGATTGGTTTATTCTGTGGTGATTTTTCATTCTCATCTCTGAGTTTGTTTATTTGGGTGTATTATCCTTTTTTTCTGATAAGATTTTCTAAGGGTCTGTCAATATTGTTAATTTTTTTTGAAGAACCAATTCTTTGTTTTGTTGATTCTTTCTATTTTTTATTCTAATTAATTTAATTCTGATTTAATAAGGAAATCAAAGCAGAACTTAGAAAGTGGAAAAACCTCCCATGCTCCTGGATTGGAAGGATCAAAATCGTGAAAATGGCAATACTTCCCAAGGCTATCTACAAATTCAATGTGATAGCTATCAATGTTCCAACCTAATTTTTCAAGGAAATGGCAATCCAAAAATTCATATGGAACAACAAAGACCCTGAACAGCCAAAACGATCCTTAACAGAAAGAACAGTGGTGGAGGAATATCAATACCAAATTTCAAACTCTACTACAATGCCATAGTAGTCAAAACAGCTTGGTACTGGCACAAGAACAGACCTCAGGAACAATGGAATAGAATTGAAAACCCAGAAATAAACTCACAGACCTATAGGCACCTAATATTCAGTAAGGGAGCTAAAAAAATAGAATGGAAGAAAGACAGCCTCTTCAGTAAATGGTGCTCGAAAAATTGGTTAATCATCTGTAGAAAACTAAATCCAGATCCTTATATAACACCCTGCACCAGAATCAACTCCAAATGGATCAAAGACCTCAGAGTCAAAACAGACACCCTGAAAACATTACAGGAAGTAATAGGAGAAACCCTCGGTCTCCTTGGCACAGCTGAAATGTTCTTCATAGAGACCCAGAAACACAACAAATCAAAGAAAGGTTGAACAAGTGGGATTACATGAAGCTTCAGAGCTTCTGTATGGCAAAGGGCATAGCTAGTAAGATCAATAGAAAGCCCATGGATTGGGAGAAGGTCTTCACTAGCCATACAACAGACAAGGGTCTCATATCTAAAATATACTTGGAACTCAAAAAAAATAAATCCCTCAACAACAAATCCTCAAAGAAACAACTGCCCTATAAATAAGTGGGCTAAAGATTTACAGAGAAACTTCTGTGAAGAGAAAATTAGAATGGCCAATAGACACATGAAGAAATGATCAACCTCTCTAGCCATGAAAAATGCAAATCAAAACACATTGAGATTCCACCTCACCCCAGTAAGAATGGCTATAATAAAGAACTCTAATAACAACAGATGCTGGATGGGATGTGGACAGAAGGGAACCCTACTGCATTGTTGGTGGCAGTGTAAACATGTTCAACCACTTTGGAAAGCATTATGGAGGTTCCTCAAAAGACTGTACATAGAACTCCTCTATGATCCAGAAATCCCACTTTTGGGCATTTACCTGAAAGATCACAAACAGGGCCATACTAAGTTTACCCGAACAGCTATGTTTATTGCAGCATTATTTACCATAGCTAAGATATGGAATCAACCCAGATGTCCCTCAGTAGATGAATGGATCAAGCAAATGTGATACACACACACACACACACACACACACACACACACACACACACACACACACACACACACACACACACACACACATATAACTGACAATGGAATTCTATGCCTCCATCAGAAAAAATGCTATTGCCCCATTTGTTAGGACATGGAAAGACTTGGAAAAATTATATTAAGTGAAGTAAGCCAGGCCCAAATAAATAAACATAGATCCCATGGTTTTCCTTCTTTGCAACAAGTAGTATATGTCTGGAACAAGTAGAAAAGGTCAAAAGCTATGTACATATGACCAAATAAGATGATGTTAAGTGAAATGAACCCCAAGATAGGATCACAAGTGTTTTTTTTCTTTTTTGCTATTGTTTCTAACATATTTATAAGGTACCATGTGATTTTTAAAAATTCCTTTGTATGTTCCTCCCGCATGGTATAACCCCCATTTTCACTGTATTTGATGTCGGTGCCCTGTATCTTGTGTATGCACTTCCCTAATTTGGGGAGGGAAAGGGAAAAAACAGGTTGACCTATTGTAACAATGAGATGTACAAGACACTGTGTTGAAAAATGAACTTCTTCATGTGTTTCTTTGCCATTTTTCCTCTTCTTCTAAGAAATCTTTCTTTAGCTGGTTTATTCATTTAATGATTGGGTTATTAGATTTTGGAAGGGATAGTTTCCTAAGCTCTTTGTATATATTGGATAGTAGGGCTTTGTCTGGTACATTGCTTGTAAAGATCTTCTCCCAGTATGTTCACTACCTTTCTAGTTTAGTAACTATGTGTTTAGCTGTGCAGAAAATTTTTATTTTGATGTAGTCCCACTTATCAAGTCTCCCTCCTATCTGCTATGCCCTTGGGACTCTTTTTATTAAGTTCCTACTTATAGCTATTAGTTCTAATTATTCTCCTATACTTTTTTACAGTAATATCAAAGTTTCGGGTCTGACTCTGAAGTCTTTGATCCACTTTGAATAGATATTAATGCATAGTTGCAAAGGGGTCCACTTTTTGTTTTCTGCATATGGATACCCAGTTTTTCTAACACTGACTATTTAAGAGGCTATTTTTCCCCCATGGTATGTCGTTGGATCCCTTATCAAATATCAGACAATTCTGTAAGTGTTTGGTTTTATTTCTAGATCTTCTAATCTGTTCCATTAAACTTCAGGTCATTTTTGTGCCAATATCAAGCAATTTTTGTTATTATAGCCCTGTAGTAGATCTTGAGTTCTAATACTGTGATACCACTCATATTGCTTCTTTTGCCTAGAATTGCTTTGGCTCTTCTAGGTCTTTCCTTGTTCCATACGAATTTTTGGATTGCTTTACTTAATTGAATTTGTATAATTTTTTTTTCACTCTGGCCATTTTCCCAATATTGAGTCTACCTATCCATGACCATCGAAGATCTTTCCACTTCCTAGTGTCATCTTTGATTTCTTTCTTCAGCTTTCTATAGTTTTCACTAAAAAGATTTTTAACATCTTTGGTTAAGTTTATTCCTCGGTATTTTTTCCTTGAGGCTATTGCAAAATGGGGTTGTTTTGTGACTTCACTTTTTGTTTGTCCATTTGTGGCATGCAGTAGATTTTTGTGGGTCAGTTTTGTATCCTGCTACTTCACCAAAGTGGTGGATCTGATATATGAACTTAGAGATTGAGTCTTTTGGGTTCTTTAGATATAAGATTATGTTGCCTGCAAATAGGGACAGTTTGATTCTTCTTTCCCTTTTATGTTGATTTCTTGCCAAATTGCTCTGCCTATGAATTACAGAACTATACTGAACAGAAGTGGAGAGAGTGGAAATCCTTGCTAAATTTTAAGGAAAATAATTTTAATTTTTCGTTGTTCAGTATGATTCTGCTGTTGGACATATATATGTATATATGTATGTATGTATATGTTTATATATATTAATATATATTTTATTATTTTAAGGAGTATTCCTTCTATTCCTACCTTCTCCAAAACTTTTAACATGAATGGATGTTTTATTTTATCAAAGGCCTTTTCTGCTTCTTTGTTCTTGTCTTTGGCTCTGTTGACATAATTAATCGCATCACTGATTTCCATATGTTAAAACCACCTTGCATCTGTGAGATGAAATCTACTTGTTCAAATGTATGATTTGTTTCTAAATTCTATTGACTAGTACTTTATTAAAGAGCTTTTCATCTGTGTTCCTGTGAGAAACTGGTCTGTAGTTTTCTTTTTTGTTGTATCCTTACCTAGTTTGAGGATGAGTGTGCTATTGGCATCACAGAATGAGTTTCGAATTGATCCTTCTGTTTCTAATTCCCAAAATATTTGAGGAGCATTGGTGTTAGTTCATCTTTAAAAGTCTTATAGAATTCAGATATGAATCCAGTGGGTCTCGACTTTTCCATGTAAGAAGACTCTGATTACTTCCTCAATCTCCTTGTGTGTTATTGGCTTATTCAACTGGTTTATGTCTTCTTGGTTCAGCTTAGGCAATTTGTAAGTCTCTAGAAATTTGCCCATTTCTTCTACATTTTCCTTCTATTTTGAATGTAAATTTTGAAAGTAGTCCTTTATAATCATTTGAATTTCAGAGATGTTTGTTGTAATGCTTCCTGTGGCATCCCTCATTTTATTGATTTGAATCATGTCTCTTCTCTTCTTTGTCAATCTTGCTAGTGGTCTGTCAATTTTATTTTTTTTTTCAAATAACAAGCTTTTTGTTTCATTGATTTTATGTATAGGTTTTTTAGTCTCTCATTAATTTCTTTCCTATTCTTTGCTATTTTTCTCTCTTTAGTAGTCTTGAGTTAGGTTTGTTTTTGTTTTTCTAGCAATTTTAATTGCATCATGATGTTGTTTACTTGAGATGTTTCTGTTTTGTTTATGTGTGTACTTAGTGCCATAACCATTCCTCTCTGCATGGCTTTTGCTGTATCCCAGAAGTTTTGTTGTGATGTGTTTTCATTTTCATTGAATTGTAGGCGCTTCCTAATTTTTTCTTTTATTTCTTCTGCAACCCATGTGTTATTGAATAGTATGTTATTCATTTTCCATTTTTAGATGGTTTCCTCAGTATGTTTTGTTGTTGAGAACAAGTTGATTCCATGTGATCAAATAGGATGCAAAGAATTACCTTAATCTTCTTGTATTTGCTTAGGTTCTTTGTGTGTCCTATGATATGATCAGTTTTGGAAAATGTTCTTGGCTGCTGAGAAGAATGTGAATTGAATCGTTGTAGAGTGAAATACTCTATAGATATCTGTTAAGTCCATTGGCTTAAAGTGTCATTTAATTCAGAGTACTTTTGCTTATCTTCTGTTTGGTTGACCTGTCCTTTGGAGGGAGTGAAGTGTTACAATATCCCATTATTGTTATGTTTATCATGTTCTTTAAGTCAAAAAGTGTTTAATGTATTTAGGTGCTCCATTGTTTGGTGCATAAACATTGACCACTGTGATTTCTCTTTGTGTGTCATTCCCTTTATCAATATATAATGACCTCACTTGTCTCTTTGTACTGATTTTAATGAAAAATTGTTTGTGTCAGATACCAATGTTGCTTCTTCTACTTTCTTGCAGGATGCATTTGCCTTAAAGATCTTTTTCTATCCCTTCACTCAGATTTTGCTTTTGTCTTTGTGAGATGGGTCTGTTGGAGACAACAGAGAAATAGATCATGGTTTTTAATCCAATCTGGTGCTCTACTTTTTTGGTTGAGGAATTGAGTCCATTAATGTGGAAATATTTTATGGAAAGAATTGTCATGTTTCCTACCACTTTCTTGATTTCTTTTATTTTCCTTCTTTCCTCTTCCTATGCCTACTAAACTAGTCTTCTATCTAGTAGTTATTTAATGTGATACTTGACTTTGTTATTTTGGGGTTGTATGCTTCTTTATAGTAATCTTTGTGATGCAGTTTTAGTGTTTATGATTTTCTTTAATTTTTATTTGTCATGAAAGGTTTTACTTTCACCATGACTTGTGAATGAGAGCTTTGCTGGGTATACTTGTTTACATTTGTAGTTCTTGATCTTCAGGACTTGAGTTACACCATTCCAGACTCTCCTTGAATTTAGTTTATGTGGAGGCATCCGTAGTGGTTCTGGTCTTCTTTCCATTATAATGTAGTTCCTTTGATTTTGTTGCATTAAAAATTAATTTTTTGGTTTTTATGTCCTAAGGTTTCAGTATAATGTGTCTAGAACTATTTCTTCTTGGATTCTGTCTACTAGAAGTTCTGATTGGATCTGTCAGGTGGGTGAGATTTTCTTTCTTGAGATTGAGGATGTTTTCTGATATTATTTTGTGAAATAGGTTTTCAATGCCTTTAAGTTTTTAATTCTTCCCTCTCATTTCTCTGAACTATGCATAAATTTGATTTTTTGCCAGAATCTGCCAATTCTTAGATTTCTCTTTGTTATATTCTGGATGTTTTTTTCCATGATTTTGATTTTTTTTTGTTCTAATTCATGTTTTATCATCAACTCCTGATACCCTATTTTCTATTTCACGTATTCTTTTGTTAAGCTTTCAACCATCATTTGTAATACAAAAATAGAACATTTTATGCTTCTGAATTCTTTGTTGAAGTCAGCTCCCAGACTGTTAATTTCTTCTATTAATGATGTGTATAGCATTTCTTTTTTCCTTTTCATATATTTTTAGGTTACCTGTATATTCCGTATTTTCCTCCTTCCATTCTTCTATTCAATTTCAGATATCCCCTTTTATTTCATCAGTCAATCCTTTCATCATTATTTTATTTTTTATTGTGAAAATATTGTACATAGGGGCTACAATTACATGGGCCAGATAATGAGTATATTTCTTATCAAGCATTGTAGCCTCCTCCTTTGTTTCCCCTTCCCATCCCATCCTCCCCTGCCCCCCCCCCATCATTATTTTAATGGTTCTTTTTTCCTCCATTTTTTCTTCTTCACTCTCACTAAAGTCCTCCTCTGGATTGTTTTTAGCTTTTGAATTTAGTTTGTTGTCTTGATTTGTCATGAATTTTGTAGCATTTCATTTGTGATTTATGCATTTGGGTTCAGGGAATATCTAGGTAATTCAGGTTGTGGTAGAGTGTGATGGTAGTGTATGATTTGTTGGATGGATCTCTGTCAGACTTTCCATTTGTCAAACTTCAGCTGTTGGTGGTACAAATAGTGTATTGTGTCCTGGTCAGTTGTAGGACTCTGTGGTATGAAGGGCTGTCTGGTGTATTGGCCTAGATTTAGGCCCATTCAATGTTTCTTATATACTTACTGCTTGTATAGTATGGCAGTCAAATGCATACATTAATTTAGAAAATGACCAGATAAATGTGAAAATTATTTGCAGCTTTATGTTATAGATGCAATCCTCAATAGCATCCACTATTATAGTAATGTACTCAAATATTCTGCATTAGTATTTGCTTTCAATTATTTTCTATTTACATATGTAAATTAAGACAGTTTGCTTTTTATTGTCACATCTATTCTATCTCGCATTTAAAATTGTAAGTGCTAAAGAAGTTTGGGTTGTTGATATATGTAACAGTCTTTGAGGAGGGACTGGAGAGAGACATAATCCACTTCAGGTAATTTAGACAATGTTTTAGTAGTGAGAGTGTGAGGGAACAGAAACTTCATTTGCACTTGCAGTTGGAATCACTACTATTTGCAAACGATGCTTCACAATGAAGGTCTTAGGGCACTAGAAAAAATAAAGGCGAGAAACAGTGAGACTGGATTTCTCATATGGCAGCAAGAAACCTACTTTTGATACAGAGAAGAAATCCTTTCGTATTTATTGTTACTATTATTGCTCTTACTCTTCAGAATAAATATACCAACTGTGGATTAGCAAACAAATTTTAGGGATTTGAGACTCAAAAAGTTGAAGTAAATTAAATCTCATTACTATTGAATAGAAATATTGCACTTTTCATTTAAGGACTGTCACAGTCCATACTTCATTTTCACTTGCAAAGAATGTTATTTAGGCAGAAATCCAAATCACATTTTATTTTCAAATCATATTTAACTATCAAACTAGATGACTTTTGTGTTCATTAAATAATATTATTTTATATATTACACTTACAGACAGTGTCAAAGATACTTATCAATAAGCAAGTAACCAGTTTTTCTTCCAAGCAAACAAACATCATTATCTTTTGTTTCCTATTTTTCTTCCTTCCTTTCTTTCTTCTTTTCTTTCTTTCTTTCTTTCTTTCTTTCTTTCTTTCTTTCTTTCTTTCTTTCTTTCTTTCTTTCTTTCTTTCTTTCTTTCTTTCTTTCTTGTCTTTCTCTCTTCCTTTCTTTCTCTCTCTCTCTCTTTCTCTCTCTCTCTCTCTCTCCCCCCCCCCACCCCAGTCTCTTTCTTCAAGAAGCCTTGTTTAGTTGTCAGTGTATAACAGCATGGAATTTGGTCAAAAAAATTAAGATAACAGTAGTATGCAAAATCTTTGTTCCTTTTCCAAATCAATGAACTGTAAAGATCTGTGTGTGTGTGTGTGTGTGTGTGTGTGTGTGTGTGTGTGTGTGTGTGTGTGTGTGTGTGTGTGTGTGTGTGTGTGTTTGCTGGTCCTTTCCTTGGTTTTTTAACTCAGGCCTAGGCACTGTCCCTGAGCTTTTATGCTCAAAGCTAGAACTAAACTGCTGGAACCACAGTTCTACAGTTGTTCTTTTTGCTTTTTCTTTTGGGTATGTCATTCAAGATAAAAGTCTTTGGGACTTTCCTTACAGGGCTAGCTTCAGACAACAATACCCAGATCTCTGCCTTCTCTGTAACTAGGGTGACAAGCATGAATCATAGGCACTCAGCTGAGATGTCTCTTTTTAAAGAATGTGAATATTTAATGTTAGAAAGTTGAATATCTTTATTTTATTCCATTCATGGATCATGGTTTTGATGTTATATCTAAAATTAAGTATAAATTCCACAGTCATATATACTGTCCATGGGTATTTCAGTTTTGGATTTGGTGCATTGTGATTTATCTTTTTTAAAAGTATGGAATCTATGTCTAATTTCACTTTTTCCTGCATAGGGATATCCAATTATTGCATATCCATTATTGTAAAATTCTCCTTTCACCACTGAATTACTTTAGCTCCTTCATAAAAAAGTGAATATATTTGTATGAGTATATTCTGGGCTTTCTATTCTTTGCCAATGATCTACTTATAACTTTGTTTCAATACAGTGTTTATGACATCTAGCATCGTCTCTACTTTTGACAATACTGGGATTTGAAATGAGAATTTTAAACTTCCTCAGCTTGGTTGTCTGGTTTGCCTATTTGGCAGGTATTTTGCTACTTGAGTCACACTTCTAGCTTTGCTTTTTTGAGGGTTGTTTTGGAAATGTAATTTCATGGACTTCATAGTCTCATGAATTTCTCTGTGTAGGCTGACTCCAAACAGAGTCTATCCAGATCTCAGCCTTCTGTGAATCTACAATTTCAGCAGTAGACTGTCAGCACCTAGTCAACATTCCCTTTAGAGTATTCCTTTTTAAAAGCAAACTTCTTTGCAGAACATATATTTTATGTATCAACTTTGCTGTAACATAGAGTACCAAATATGTAATTTGTTATATATAATTCTAGGTTTGTTTTATATATTTCTTGATGAAATTAAAAACATTGTATTGGTAAACTGAGTAAAGCAGATTTCTGTCTACAGAGTGTACATGCCATAGCATGACCCTATCTCTAAGATCTCTTTCTGTGTGTATCTATAACTGTCTGTCTGTCTGTCTGCCTGTCTACCTACCTACCTATCTATCATTTATCTATGTAATCTAACCAAATTATATGTAGTTATACTGTTTTGATTATATTTTCTGGATAACCTGACTAGTACAAAAGCTAACATATCAAATCATAAAGTCAAAGAAGACTTATGTAAAACATATATTTATTGTTTTGTATGGAGAATATTTTTTTTAAAAAATAGTAACACTTAATGAAAAATCAGAAAACCTGATTAAAAATAATCAAAATTATTGAAATTACATTACACCAAAGATGGGAAACAATGGTAAATAAAATATACAAAAAGGTACTTATACTATTTGGTCTTTTAGAAAAGAAAAGTGTCATACCAATGATATACCAGAACACATCAGCTAAATAGCTAACGTTAAAAGCACAACCAGGAAGTGGCACTCTAGCTCAAGTGGTAGAGAGCTCGCCTTGAGCTGAAGAGCTGAGGGACAGCGCCCAGGCCCAGAGTTCAAGCCCCACGACAGACAAAAAAAAAAAAAAGTGGAAATTACTGTAGACTATACCCAATTATAAGATCACCTGGCGGGCATCGGTGGCTCATGCCTGTAATCCTAGCTACTCAGGAGGCTGAGATCTGAGGATCGATGTTAAAAAAAAAAAAAAGCACAACCAGTAATTACAGGATAGTATATGAATACTCCATATTTCCTGGTAGAATTTCACATGACACATAGATTATGGAAACCAATCAGTTTTTACACATTTATATTAAGCCATTCCATTTAACTGAAAAATCACTACCCAATTATCTTGAAAGCTTTTATCTGGACAAAACTTTCATATACTTATCATATTTTATTCATATTTTCCCAATCTGGAAGCAACTAGGATTGCTTCTAGTAGAGAATAAATAAGGTGAGGTACATACATTCAATGGAATATTATTTAATAGTAAACAGAATAATATTCAATGGAATATTTTTTTAATAGTAAACAGAAATGATCTGCCAAACTACATAGATATGCACATGTATTTCTATACACACCAGATTGAAAAGACCACATTCTAAATAATTTGTTGCACATTGCTAAAGTTAAAATATAAAAATATAAAAAGTTCACTAATTATCATTTTTCCAAAGAAAAGGCTGCATCGGCATAGGAAAGGAAATAACAAATCATAAAGATTGAGACAGGTTTATCTAAGACAGCCTAATTTTCTAGAATGATTTTTTTTTAAACCTCTACAACTGTATACTTGATTAAGTTGTAGCCAAGTAAAAGAAATGGTGTGCTTTCCAGTCTCTCAACTAAATCCTTCAGACTATGATTTATGACCATCTATTTCCAGTGGGAACAAAGATACATTTGCTACTATGAATGGAAAAGGACATGTTAGGATATATTTTCTGTTAGTAAATGTTGAACTTCTGAGGTTATCCATTACTCTAAAAAGGATTTTTTTTCCATTTATAAAGTATAAAGCATGGTTACCTATCATCAATATAATTAAATACTTCAGGAAACTTCATATGAACCCAGTAATGGGTAAAGTACCCTGGCCTGAAAGAATTAGATAGACCTGATAGTAAATTATTTTGATTAGATTCCTAAGTTTTAAGTAAGACTTTAGAAATAAGAGGAAAATAACAACAGTTGGAAATAACAAGCAACACAAAAAGCAAAATTGGGGTGGGAAGGTGGTTCAGTGGTAGAGTGCTTGCCTTGCATGAATGAGGCCCTAGGTTCAATTCCTTAGGACCGCATAAGTGGAAAAAGCCATAAGTGGTGCTGTGGCTCAAGTGGTAGAGCACTAGCCTTGAGCTGGAGAATTGAGGGATAGCGCCCAGATCCAGAGTTCAGGCCCCACAACCGACAAAAAGAAAAAAGAAAAAAAATGATAAATGCTCATTGAAAATATGTAGACTTGTCCCCTATAACCTGAAATACAAGATTGCACAGAACTAGAGGCTATACTGATATGATTTATTGTTCTTATACACGAGATTTATTAATAGAGAAGAGAATGATTTAACCCTCAACATTTTTTATGCTCTTTTCAGTAATCAAAATTTTCTTAGCTCTTGCAGACCCAATTATTCAGATTTTTTTAACATCTAAGGACACTGGTTGCTCCCAAACATCAAAGCTATTTTCTGTGGTATGATTTATTTAATTGTACAATTCTAAAAGTTGTACTAGGTTAACCAGAATCTAAGGCAGATACTGTATTTTCCCCAAACTATTGTGGTAGAGAAGGCCATGTAACTGTATTTTTTTTATTATACTCTTTCTAAAGTAATAAAATATGCCACTTCCATGCAAGCTCTAGAAAGAACTAGATAAACATATATGATATCCATTATCCTATTTTTCCAACTTCAGATGAGTGTATATGAATGAAGATGAATGGTAAAGAAAATTTCTTAGAATTCATGATAGAAGCCACAGGAAGTTAGAATTAATGTGAAATACTAGACCATGCAATGATTTCATGCCAGTATTGATTTAGGTAATTGTAACTATGGTATATTACATAAATTAAATTATAGTTTGGTTAAGGAATTTCTCTTTTATTATTTGGTGGGAGCAGCTTAGACTGTACCATAATTAATATAGATAGAATCATCCATAGAATATGGTTTTAATAGCAATTTGTTAAATAGAGGTTTTATTTGCAGCTCAAAAAATAGCCCACTGTAGCCTAAATTTTTAGATGAGATTATAATTTTACCTAGTAGTCTAAAAGTAGTTCCTTATTCTAGAGATTACCACATGGTAGCTAATCTGACTAATTATACTAAATTATGTGTCTCATTTTGATTCCTAAAAATCAATATTCATGATGTTTTATATTGTAGTTTAATAACAAAGACAGAAAATAAGCCAGTGACATTTATCTGAAAGTTTCAGCAGGCAAACTAAGACAATGAATGACAGAAATTATGTTAAATCATTAGTATTTCAACAAGTACTATAACTATTATGATATGGATACTAATTGGGTACAAATTTACCACTATTTTCATTTACCTTCTTGTTTCTGTTGCCTCAGAGTAAGTGTTGATGTTCCATAACATGAAGAATTTATTTGCTTAAAATCCAAATTGATGGCTGTGACTAGGTTCCATTTATCATTTCCTATTTCATTATGTTTGAATTTCAAATCAATTTGACTCAAGATCACTAGCCTATGGCAATTACACTGAGATGAAGGAAGATGAAAATGGAAAGATGAAAAATTGAACTGACAAGGTTTTGTGGAAAGTTAGCGATGCACACTCTGCTGGATTTCACCACAAGCTCACAATAAAGGAGTAAAATTGAAGACAGAGAATCAGCTCAGTGGATGATTTTTAACATCCACCATATAATATAATATTTAGATGTCTATATTAAATGATCTCACATCAGTACACTTTTGGTATATGTAAAATAAATTTGAATTGAGGAAAACAGTCAATGAAATGTGTATCATTCCTAAACAATTAGGTCAGAAATAACAAGTTAAGTCTGAAGATGATAGGAAGTAGTGTTTTAAGACAAGAGTTCCAGGACAACATATAACTTTAGAAAGTTGAGTGAATAATCATTTCAAAGTTTTAGTTGAAAGTAACAGCTTGGATATAACTTAAAATTCAATCATTTATTTATTTATTCACTGAACAACTATGGCCGAGATAATGACAAGAAATGGCCAAAAATCTAATTCAGTGGTCAATCAAATTGAAATACCATTGCCACTTTGGCTCTGCAGTCCACTGAGAATTATGGAAAATAAATGATCAATTATGGCCAAGTAAGGTAAGGGAAGATTGTGGTGTATAGGAAGAATAGGGATGAGTAAGACACCCACTTTCTGAAAGTGGGAGTCAATATTATCTCTCTTGAAAATGATTTTCAGACTGTGAATGAAATAGAAGTGCACATTAACGAGATTAAGTGAGATGATCAAATGTTTCAACGAAGAATGAACCAAATCATGAGGAACTTATTTGTCCTGAAAGACCATGGTACTTCATTACTTTCTTTTCTTTAAGTAGAAGACATACATATTCATGGATGAGTTTAAAGTTGAGGAAGACATGAAAATATTTAATTAAAGTCATTTAGGAATGACTCTTCCTTGATGGGAGGGGGATCACTTGAGGAAATGAAGAAACGTGGAAATGAAACCATAAATAATAAGCAGGCATTAGAGTTGAGCGCACTTTGTGACTTAGTAGACCAAAGCGGGCATTGAAAAGCTGTAAGGAGTGGAACACAGCAATGCTTTCCATGGCATGGTTTTACTCATGATGACTTCTAGAGGAAATAAGATGATCAGATGAAGCAATGATGAAGAATATTTTTGCATATTTTGAGAAGAGGGTGTTAAATACATATCCTTCCAGAGACTAAATCGTGTATTTTTATAACAATGAACACTCATCTACTCTCTGTGGATTTAGGATACGTTTCATGTATTTGGCTCACTAAAAAAAAAGAATCTGCCAAGTAAGTACATTGATAGTTATAAAATGTTAATATGACTGTTAAAGGATTCAGATTATATCTAGGTATATAGTTAGTGCTCAGTGTATTTTTAATATTGTTCCCTTATTATATATGCATAAATATAACAGGAGACACTACTAAGAAGAGAATGGATATATAGAGTTTATGTGAATAGTGTCTTATTTGGAGATTAGATTATTGGATTATCAGATTAGCATTTGCCATATATAGAATAACAAAAGAACATTCAGGCTTGGAATGTAGAAGAAATGGCCGTGATTTGTATAGCAAACAGGCTGCTCTGAGTTGAAGCCTCAATACCATCAAATAGTATACAAGAAAATATAAATTAATAAAATAACCTTTAGGAAAGCATTAGAAACAGAAAAGAGACAAAAAGGAAACTTTACAGGGAGATGACAATTAGCAATTTGAGATTTGGAGAAATGGAATATATAGCATGAAAAAAATCCAACAAAGAATCATATTAAGAAGGGTATGCTTCAAAAGTAGAATTCTCAATTTTGTGAAAGAACATAGATTTTCATAATAGTAGGTTAAAGCAGGCTTTGGTATGCTTCAAAACCTTGTCAATATTTTGAGGGAAATGAGGTTTTAGGTTTAAAAAAAAAAGGCTGAACATCAATGGAAACATCTAAGAAGTCCATGTACATACAGGAGGAAATAGGTCTCAGGCCTGGGTTATTTCCATATTTAAACTAAAGAAGATAAATAGGGTATACAAATTCATATAAGTAAGTAAAGTAGATAAAAAAAATCCCTCTAGAACACAGGGTCATAGAAGCCAAATGAAGGAGAAATGGGCTATCATCAAATGTTCATGAAAGCAAAGAAACATTGACCAGAATTCTGAGAGAGAACCAGGCAAGATTAGAGTCCATTGGATTTATTTGCAACTACTGCTGTCATGAGAAGCCTCTTGGTATTGTTTTGAGGACATAGGTGGAGGGGAGTAAAGTCCGTTTTTTGTTTTTTGTTCTTCCAGTCATGGGGCTTGAACTCTGGGCTTGGGCACTGTCCCTGCGCTCTTCAGCTCAAGGCGAGCGCTCTACCACTTGAGCCACAGCGCCACTTCTGGTTTTCTAGTGGTTTATTGGAAATAAGATTCTCACAGGCTTTCCTGCCCGGGCTGGCTTTGAACCGACCCTAGATCTCAGCCTCCTGAGTAGGCAGGATTACAGGCGTGAGCCACCAGAGCCCGGCAAGTCTGTTATTTCTTACTGCTAATTCAGGACAATTTAAAACTTCATTTAGAGGGGAGGAATGCAGCAGGTGAACTTGAAACAAGTAGCCCTGAATCTCATCATATGCATTATCTTCCCCCACTACACTTTTAAAATAGTTTGATATTTTCTGAAGAGAAGAACAACCTGAAGATCCTAAACCAGTTGGAATTAGAAAGTTTTGCAACAAGCCAGGATAACTAAGTATAAAATAAGGCTAACAGATAAATATTACAGGAAAAGCTTGAAATGAGAGTAGATGGTATTTAAACTCTTTTACCAAATAGGAAGAAAACATTAAAAGTGAAGAGATGAAAGCTGTCTTTGGAAACAAATAATCACTTTTCTTGACTGTACAGAGCAAATTGTTTTTCCTTTAAATTAAATGTTAATTTTTTAAATAAGTTTTTTATTGTGAAAATTCTGTACAGAGGGGTTACAGTTACATGAGCAAGGTAATGAGTACATTTCTTATCAAGCATTGTTGCCTCCTTCTTTGTTTTCCCTCCTTTCCTTCCCATACCCACAACCTACCCACATCGCCTAAGTAGTAAACTTTGTTTTTTCCACATAGCATCTTGTACATTGTACATTGTTGCAATGGGTCAACCTGTATCCCTATTTAAACAATTTGTTTTTTCCCTTCTCCTTCCCAAATTATACCAACATCTAATGCAGTGAAAACAGGGGTTATACCGTGGGGGAGGGACATACAAAGCAACAAAAAAATCACGTGCTACCTTATAAATATGTTAGAAGTAATAGCAAGAAAGAAAAAAAACTCACTTGTATTCTTCTTATCTTGGGATTCATGCAGAAAAGGTCAGATAAGATTATGTTAATGCATGTTAATTTATATTCCCCTTAGTATGAGTAATAAATTTGATTACTACAATTAAAATCTTTTTACCTTTAGAGTAATCAAAATTTTTTCATTGGTTACATTAGAATTCATATAAACCACAATTTATTTTATCTTATATGTTGCATTAAGGTAGAATCACATTGTCTTTATATACTTGACATGTAAGCTTGTATTTTCCTTATTTTATTGTTACTAAATTGCAGCTTAATAAACACAAACTTCTATTTCCATAATAGATATAAGCTACTGGGTGTACATGTAGGTGGCTATGTATCTTAAAACCAAGGAAAAGACTAAAGAATTAGAATAATAAAGTCTGACTTAATGTTCTCTGAAACAAGTATGTTACGGATTGTATTACAAAGCATCATGAGGAGATTTGATAGAAAAGTGAGTCATTTACGCTTGTTATTATACACAGGGTAGACCCTTTCAATTTTAGTGTCCTTGTTAATAAATAGAATGAAGCAGGGTTCTAGTGGCTCATGCCTAGCAACTCAGGAGGCTGAGATATGGTAATGGTGGTTTGAAGCTAGCCAGAGCAGGAACTCATCACCCCCAAAAAGCTGAAAGTAGAGTTGTAGATCAATGGAATATAAAAGGTAAGATACATCACCCAGGCCCTGAGTTCAAGCTCCAAGACTGGCACAAAAATATGTAATAAAAGGAGTTCCGGGAAGATGGCGGAGGACAAGCTGGAATCTGAACAAGCTCTCGCATAGAAAGTAGGTTTAGAGTTCCAGTGAACAGTCCTAAGCCAGAGAATCACACCAAGTGTGCCATCACAGGACAGAGAGTTAGACAAGAGAGGGGAAGCCAAGGAAACGCAGCAGCTGCCGCTCCGGCGGCAGGGTCGCGGCGGTGACCACCGCCGCGGGGTCATACCTGAGACACAGAGAGTCGGGGACGAAGGAGCCAGACACAGCGGACGAGCGGATTCTACTCAACACCAACAAGAACCGACAAGGAGCGAACATCTTCATCCTGCTGTTTGCAGACCAGAGACGACCCAGGATCCAAGACTCGGCTTGAGTACAAGCCTGATGTCCTCACTCCTCAGGGAGCAGAGGAGGGAAGGCCACCCCTCCCCCCCCAGCACCGGTGATCTCCATCTTGGATACCGACAAAGCTCGGAGGAGCTGCTAGCTCCAGCTCAGGCCTTGGAATAAAATGAGTCATTTAGCAGGTCACAAGAACTTAACAGGGAAGTGACCTGCCAGACTCAGCTCCATCCAGGGAAAAGTCACCCAGCTCAGGCGCCAGCCATCGGAGTGCCTTGCCTCACTGGGTAACCAGAGCCAGAGGCTGCCCCTCCCTCTAGCAGCCACCACAATCAATTGAAAAACAGAAACCCTGAGAATGGCTCCAGGCTGGGCGCTGTGAGCTTTATCACAAAATAGCCCCAGGGAAAAGCTACTGTTTGTTGAAAGGCCTCAACTCTACCCAGAACCTAGCCTCATCACCACATCCTCCTCTTTTGTGACTCTCAAAGCAGACCACCCTCCCAGAAAACTAACCTGGGAGGGGGATCTCAAAAACTTGGGTAAAGCAGAGCATTTTTCTGCCTCTTCCAACCAACCGACTTAAGAAACCAATCAAGCCACAGGACCTCAAGCTGACCAGAGACTCCAACAAGAGACTGGTTGCAGACAAAAGGGAGATACAGGATTCTTCCCACTCCTTCCCCCCCCCCAAAAAAAATCAAAAGACTTTTTTTTCTTTTTTTTTTCTTCTTCTTCTTCTTTTCTTTTTTTTTGCTTGTTTTTTGTTTTTTGTTACCTTATATATATATATATATATATATATATATATATATATATATAAATTTTTTTCCCTTCTAAAACTTTTATTAATCTTTAATTTTTGCCTCTTCTGAAAAAATAATTGTTTTCCAGTAACTTTTTTTTTCTCATCTTATAATTTTTATTTTAGGAATATGTGAATGAAAGTTTTCCTTTCTTTTCTTGTCTTCTTTCTCTTTTTCTTTCTTTCTTAATTATCTTTTTGTTTTTTATCTAGCTCTACTGAACTTCTGATCTTTTCTTCTCCCTTTCCCATCCTTAAAGCTTTTCACATCTCCTCTATGTCCCTCCCCTTCTCTGAACATATTCACATTCCTCTCTAAATAGACGGTCTTTTAACCTCTATAATAACATTAATTTTTACGTTTCTATTCTTTTTCTGGTCTCTCTTTATTCCCCTTTCTGTCTCTTCTTTTTCTCTCTCTCTCTACTTGCATCCTACCCAACCCATTTCCTGCACTGTGATTAGGACATAGTTAACTCTCCCTGTGCCTCCCCACACCAATCTATTCCTATTTTTTACCCACATCTCTCCCTAATCCTAATAATTTCTGGTTTTCCAAATTCTTTTCTGCGGTTCCAAGTCATTTAACATATAGTCGTTTGATGTTGAATAGATGTATCTGTTGAACTAGATTGTATCTGTAGACTATTGACTGTACAAATGCAAACTTTGGTTGATGGTTGCCTTAAGATAGTGTTCTAGCACAAAACTGGTGCAATCTTTATCTCAAATGGGCCGAGTAAGCCGGAAAAACACAAGAAAAATGGCAAATTCGGGTATCTCAATTCCCAACCTTGATAATCAGGGATTAGAACAGATAAAGAATAATCCAGAGGAGAGTTCCCAAATAGCTCTACAAACACTAATAGCAAACATGATAAATGAGAAGTTTGACAATGTACAAAGGACTCTGTATGAGCGTGATAGGGAGAGAGAGGAGGCATCCCAGAAGTTTATACAGGAATATCATAAGCATGAGGAAGCTTCTCAAAAACTGATACAGGATTTGCGTGAACAACTTGAGAATACTCAAAGAGAAAGGGAGGAATGGTGTGAGCAGGCAGAGAACACTCAAAGAGAACTGCAGGAATCCCACAGAAGGGAGGAAACTAATCAAAGAGTAATTCACGAATTAAGAGACCAGGTAGAGAATACACAAAGATCACTAAAGGCATTCATGGAATCCATTAACAAAGAGCTGAAGGAAGTCAGGGAGACCACAAAGGGAATGCTGAATGGAACCCAACAGAAGGAATGGGAGTCCAAAGAAACCATAACCAACTAAGTGATTTGAGAACAAACACTGAACACCAAATTAAGGAAGTAAAGAAATTCATACAAGACCTAAAACAGAGCTTCAACAAAGAACTTGAAGCCATCAAAGCTGACCAATGAGAAGGAAAAGAGATGAAAAACAAAGTAGAGAGTCTTGAGAGCAGGTTAGACCATGCAGAAGATCGAATCTCAGGGATTGAAGACAGCCTAGATATTATAGAGAAAGAACATACAACCATCCAAGACAAGTCCAAGAAATAAGATAGGTCTACCCAAAACCTGGCAGACACCATCAGAAGGCCCAATCTAAGGATAATGGGTGTAGAGGAGCACCTAGAAACAGAAGTTAATGGTCTAGGAAATTTGTTTAACAGGATCCTAGCAGAGAACTTCCCAAACATACAAAAAGATAGGCCTATTCAGATACAAGAAGCTTTTAGAACCCCAAATAGACCAGACCAGAATAGGACATCCCACTGTCACATTATAATCCACACAGGATCAACACAGACCAAGGAAAAGAACCTTAAAGCTGTCAAGGAAAAAAGGGTAATCACCTATAAAGGGAAACCAATTAGAATTACCTCAGATTTCTCAGCAGAAACAATCAAAGCAAGAAGAGCCTGGAATCATGTATGCCATGCCCTAAAAACAAACAACTATCAACCAAGAATACTGTACCCAGCTAAACTCTCCTTCATAACTGAAGGCCAAATAAAAACCTTCCATAGCAAAGAAAAATTGAAACAATACATCTCCACCAAACCAGCCCTACAAAAGATTCTTAAAGATGTCCTACACATAGAAAACCAACAAGAACGCAACAAAGGCCAAGAAACTTCACCCAAACTGAGAATCCAAGAACCTTAGGAAGAACCCAGTTTTCACAGCCCCAAAGAAGGTGGATAACATGGCAGGAACTCCCAAATACCTCTCGGTCCTATCTCTTAACGTTAACGGACTGAAATCTCCAATTAAGCGACATAGACTGTCTAGTTGGATTAAAAAACAAGACCCTTCTATCTGCTGCCTGCAGGAGTCACATCTTGCCCGTAAAAACAAACATATTTTCAAGGTTAAAGGCTGGAAAAAAATCTACCAAGCAAAAGGCCCTCATAAACAGGCGGGAGTTGCAATCCTAATATCAGATAAAATAGACTTCAAATTAAAGTTTGTGAGAAGAGATAAAGAAGGTCGCTACATACTAATTAAAGGATCTCTCCTTCAGGAGGATATTACAATTCTAAATATCTATTCGCCAAACAATGGAGCACCCAAATTTATCAAAGAAACACTACTTTCCCTCAAATCCCAGATAGATCCAAAGACATTAATTGTTGGGGATTTTAACACACCACTCTCCCCACTAGATAGATCAACTTGGCAAAAACTCAACAGAGAAACCGCAGATCTAAACAGCTGCATAGATCAACTAGACTTAACAGACATTTACCGAACATTTCACCCAGCAGCATCAGAATACACGTTCTTCTCAGCAGCACATGGAACGTTTTCTAAAATAGACCACATTTTAGGCCACAAAGCAAACTTGTCTAAATTCAGAAACATTGAAGTTATACCTTGCATTCTCTCTGACCACAAGGGAATAAAATTAGAACTCAACACCAAAAGCCACCAAAGAAAGTCCGGTATCACATGGAGGCTGAACAACACACTGCTGAATCATGAGTGGGTCATGGAAGAGATTAGAAAGGAAATTCAAATGTTCATGCTATTCAACAAAAATGAACACACAGATTACCAGCTCCTCTGGGACACAGCAAAGGCAGTACTCAGAGGCAAGTTTATAGCTCTGAGCTCCTACATCAACAAATTGGAGAGATCTGAAACTAGCAATTTAATGACACATCTAAACCTCCTTGAAAAAGAGCAGCAAGATAAACCCCAATCCAGTAGACGGAAAGAAATAATCAAAATTAAATCAGAATTAAATGAATTAGAATCCAAAAAAAACTATAGAAAGAATCAACAAAACAAAGAGTTGGTTCTTCGAAAAACTTAACAAAATTGACAGACCCTTAGCAAACCTTATCAGAAAAAGGAGAGAACACACCCAAATTAATAAACTCAGAGATGAGAATGGAAACATCACCACGGAAACAACCAAGATTCAGAACATTATAAGGGAATACTTCTCAAAACTTTATGCTAATAAGTTTGAGAACTTGACAGAAATGGACCTTTTCCTAGCAAATATTGACATGCCAAAACTAAACCAAGATGAGTTAAACCAGCTTAACAGGCCCATATCAAGCATTGAAATAGAAACAGCAATAAGAGACCTCCCAGCTAAGAAAAGTCCAGGACCAGATGGTTTTACAGCGGAATTTTACAAGGCCTTCAAAGCAGAGCTCACACCAATACTCCTCCAACTCTTCAATGAAATTGAAAGAGAAAGCTCACTACCGAACACATTCTATGAAGCCATCATAACCCTCATCCCAAGACCAGGCAGGGACTCATCAAAGAAAGAGAACTATAGACCCATTTCTTTGATGAACATTGATGCAAAACTTCTCAACAAAATTTTGGCCAATCGACTTCAACAATTCATCCAAAAAATCATACATCATGATCAAACAGGATTCATTTCAGGGATGCAAAGCTGGTTCAATATACGCAAATCAATTAATATTATTCATCACATCAACAGGAGCAAGAATAAGAACCACATGGTTATCTCAATAGATGCAGAAAAAGCATTTGACAAGATCCAACACCCCTTTATGATGAAGGTTCTGGAAAAATTAGGAATCCATGGAATATTCCTCAATACAATAAAGGCTGTATATGACAAACCTACAGCCAGCATTATACTCAATGGTGAAAAACTAAAGCCATTTCCCCTTAACTCAGGAACAAGACAAGGATGCCCACTCTCTCCACTTCTCTTCAATCTAGTATTAGAATGCCTAGCTACAGCAATAAGACAAGATGCAGACATAAAGGGGATCCAAATAGGGAAAGAAGAAATAAAACTCTCCCTCTTTGCAGATGACATGATCTTGTATTTAAAGAATCCCATAGACTCCACTCCCAAATTACTCAAGCTGATTCAAAACTTTGGCAAAGTAGCAGGTTATAAAATTAACCCCCAAAAATCAATATCTTTTCTATATGCCAACAATGAGAAAAGTGTGGCTGAAATTAGGAAAGCAACTCCATTTGTAATAGCCCCACCAAATATAAAATACCTAGGAATTAACTTAACCAAAGAAGTGAAGGACCTCTATGATGAAAACTTTAAAATCTTGAAAAAGGAAATCAACACAGAACTTAAAAAATGGCAAAAACCTCCCATGCTCCTGGATTGGCAAGATTAACATCGTGAAAATGGCAATACTTCCCAAGGCTGTCTACAAATTCAAAGCAAAACCTATCAAAATTCCACCCTCATTCTTCAAGGAAATAGAGGAGGCAATCCAAAAATTCATATAGAACAATAAAAGACCCCGAATAGCAAAAACGCTCCTCAACGGAAAGAACACTGCTGGAGGAATATCAATACCAAATTTCAAACTCTACTATAAAGCCATAGTAATCAAAACAGCTTGGTATTGGCATAAGAACAGACCTCAGGACCAATGGAATAGAATTGAAAACCCAGAAATGAACCTACAGACCTATAGCCATCTAATCTTCGATAAGGAAGCTAAAACAATAGAATGGAAGAAAGACAGCCTCTTCAGTAAATGGTGCTGGCAAAATTGGTTAACTACATGTAGAAAACTAAAGCTAGATCCTTATATATCACCCTGCAACAGAATCAACTCCAAATGGATCAAAGACCTTGAACTCAAAGCAGACACTCTGAAAACATTACAGGATGAAATAGGAGAAACTCTAGGTCTCCTTGGCTCAGGTCGAAATTTTCTGAATAGAGACCCGGAAGCACAACAAATCAAAGAAAGGTTGGACAAATGGGATTGCATAAGATTGCAGAGCTTCTGCAGGGCAAATGACATAGCTGGCAAGATCAATAGAAAGCCCACCGATTGGGAGAAGATCTTTACTAGCCATACAACGGACAAGGGTCTCATATCTAAAATATACTTGGAACTCAAAAAATTAAACCACCCAACAACAAATCCTCAAAGAAACAACTGCCCAATAAATAAGTGGGCGAAAGACTTAAAGAGAAGCTTCTCTGAAGAAGAAAGAAGGATGGCCAATAGACACATGAAGAAATGTTCAACATCCCTAGCCATAAAAGAAATGCAAATCAAAACAACATTGAGATATCACCTCACTCCAGTTAGAACAGCAAAAATCAAGAACTCTAACAACAACAGATGCTGGAGGGGATGTGGACAGAAAGGAACCTTACTTCATTGTTGTTGGGAATGTAAACTTGTTCAACCACTTTGGAAAGCAGTATGGAGGTTCCTCAAAAAACTTCACATAGGTCTCCCCTATGATCCAGTAATCCCACTTTTGGGCATTTACCCAAATGTTTACAAACAAGACCACACTAAAGCTACCAGCACAACTATGTTTATTGCAGCATTATTTACCATAGCTAAGATCTGGAACCAACCCAGATGCCCCTCAGTAGATGAATGGATCAAGAAAATGTGGTATATATACACAATGGAATTCTATGCCTCTTTGTTAGGAAATGGAAAGGTTTGGAAAAAATTATATTAAGTGAAGTAAGCCAGGCCCAAAGAAGCATAGGTCCCATGGTTTCCCTTATTTGCAATATCTAGTATAGGTATGAGTCAAAAGGAAAAGGTCAGATAATGTGATGTTAGGAAAATGAACCCTTAAATATGTATTTTAATGTTTTCGTTTCTTTCATGCATGTGTTTCTAATGCATTTATAAGATTATTTCTTTGTTGCTTTGTATGTCCCTCCCCCACAGTGTAACCCCCGTTTTCACTATATTTGATGTCAGTATAACATGTGGAGGAGATGGGGACAAACAAGTCGTTTAAGGATTCAGGTGGACCTGTTGCAACAATGAGAAGTACAAAATGTCATGTCAAAACCAGCTTTACAATGTCGGTGTGGGGGGGGAGGGGGGTATAATTGGGTGGGGGGAGGGGGGTAAAATTGGGTGGGGGAGGGGGGAGGCGGGGAAGGGAAGTGAAGTATAAACAAAGGAGGAGGCTGCAATGCTTGGTAAGAAATGTATGCATTATCCTGCCCATGTAATTGTAGCCCCCCTGTACAGTATGTTCTCAAATAAAATAAAATACAATTTAAAAATATGTAATAAATAAATAGAGCAATATCATGTTATAAATTTAGGTATATATGGCAAATGAAAGCTGGTTATAAACCATAAAATACCCCAGTGATGCTAATCAGAAGTAACTAATTACATGACACACACACTGATCACACACTGATCAACATTCAAATATATCTATCTAAATACATGAAAAACCTAAATACCAAAATATAAAAATCAGTTATTTATTTAGTGTGTAACCATATTTTACCAATGTTTTATTTTTCTTTCCTTTATTCTTGAGCATTTATATTTTGGTTCACCACGTTTGACTGACTAAACAAAATAATGGACATGAATAAACTTAGTATCATGAGACATATTTAACCAAGTACTTACCACTTATGTCCTATGCATTCTAATCTTTCACATAAATTTTTGTCTTGAAAAGAAAATTGGTAATATTATGTACCTGCTGTGTTTAACAACTTGTCGCTTCTATTTTTATCATTGTTTTGAAAGTTTTAGAAGTGAAAAGGTGGATGTTTTGTGTGTCTGCTGTTGTGAGAAACACTGCTGACTAAAATGTAAGCATTATCTTTTACAAAGTATTGTTGAATGCAGTTTTCTTAATTGCATGTGTTGTACCTGTATTTTACTCATTTTCAATCACTTGTCACTCATGTTTTAATTTTTAGTGATGGTTATTAAGCAAAATACAGTTCTTTTGTTTTCCAAAGGAAGAGGTAAATGAGAGAATGGGTTGTGATTTCTTTTTAGTAGGCAAAAACATAGCTCATTCTTTCTCTCAGCTCGAAAATACATACTACGTATTAACATATCCTTTTCTAAGTGAATATAGGTAATAATAATATCATGCCTATCCAGGTCTCACATTTGGTATCCTAATTATATGTGTTATGATGTATAAGAGGAAATTCATAAAATTCACATTTTATAATGTAGCTGTTTCCATTCAATACCCATGACCATGCCAGACTATGACATCAAGTTCATCATGATTTTATATAGGTGTAATGTATTTTAAATTACCTTTCCAACAGATTTTTTTCTTAAGCCTACTATACAATATAATTGTAGTTTGTACTATTCAGCTGTAGTCCAATTAAAAATAAATCTCAGAAACCATATTCAGTGCCCTTCTAATTATTCTCAAATTAGAGAAACAGCTATTTTGTTACAAAAAGTTCAACCTCTTTCCTTCCCAGCCCTTGAATCAAACTTGAACCAATATACAGCATTGCTTTTACCTATGAGTGTTCATTTCATAACTCATTAACAAGGCCACACTCTCTTGGTTGACAGAAATCTCTGGCAGAGATGCTCACTGCTCATTAAACTTAATCCATAAAATTAAAAACCCTTATGTTTGTACTCTAAAGATTAGTTTATTACTTCTTCCAATAATTCATATCTTCTGGTTAATTTTTATTGATTCCTGTATTAATAACTTACTAGTCCACAGAATTATACAGACAAAAGCTCCCTCACTAGAAAAGAACAGGGGTTTATCAACCCTACATCCTATAACATCTACTTCTCTAGATTATTGCAAGACACACTGTAGGCAAGTTTAACAACCACACCGCCTACCATAACATGATGTACTTTGGTTCAACAGATGACAAGTAAATATGACTAATCTGTTCACTGTCAAGTGTTCTGGATGCAGTCATTTGTAGAATCCGAGGGTAGCAATCTTTCCCTTTCCCCTGAAGCAAATAGCATGAGATTAAAGTAGAACATATGAAAAGCAGGATTTATAAAGCATGAAAAGAAATGCTTCATATTGTGCTGAGAGTCTTATCCAGAATTTGTTTTGACAGTACATGAATCAGAAATGACATAGAGAAGCTTAGCACAAGTTAAAAAACAGAGAGAAACATGTCTGGAGATTTATAATCTCAGTTATTTCATTTACAAATCTTGCTAGAGCTTGGCATTGCTTTCTTTTTCTTTTTTTCTGTATTTATTTATTTTTGTCAGTCATGGGCTTGAACTCTGGGCTTGAGCACTATCCCTGTGCTCTTTAGCTCAAGGCGAGTGTTCTACCACTTGAGCCACAGTGCCACTTTCGATTTTCTAGTGGATAATTGGAGATAAGAGTCTCATGGACTTTCATGCCTGGGCTGGCTTTGGATCATGATCCTCAGATCTCAGCTTCCTCAGTAGCTAGAATTACAGGTGTGAGCCACTGGCACCAAGCTTTACATTTCTTTTTACCTCATCTCACATCCTTATTTTTTCCATCTTCTCTTGTGCTCTTTTTGGGTAGTGGACCCAAACATTTTCTTGTGATAAATCCTTACAAAGGAGGGGGCAACAATGCTTGATAAGAAATGTACTCATTATCTTGCCCATGTAATTGTAACTCACACACAAAAAATCCTTAAAAGCTGATAATACAAAAATGTGAACTGAAAAAGTGACTTCACGTCAATTTCCCTAGGAATAACATTTTTCAAACTTTACCATCATTTTGGAAAAATTGTACTTGTTTAGCCTATGACAAATATTTTTACTTTATTATATCATTAACAATGGCTTTGAAATAATACTGTTGGAAACTATTAAGTCTCTACAGTATATATTTTTGACTGGTGACTCAAAATCTGTTTAGTGCCTTATAGTGTGTTTTAGAGTTTGTATGCAGGTAATAATGTACAGATAGAGTGATTAGTTTTCTATAGGTTATGGTCCTGTTCTGGCTGTTATTACTAGTTTTTATTTACAATCAAATAAGAGTACTTCTTTTTTTTACCATTGTATAAATTTCACTATTGAGAAATTGATGTTGTATAACATCTTTCTTCAGCTGTACTATACAAAAATTTAGATGTATATATTATATCCATATATATATATAGTGTGTGTATATGTGTATATCTCTGTGTGAAAAGATCTTATATATGTGTGTTTATACATAGAGATAGAATAGAAGGAACTCTGTTCAGAATTCTAGGCTTAAAGACCAATATCATCATCCAAATGCCAATTAGTAATCCCATTCAGATAGAAAGTACTATGGTTTCTTTGTACTGTGATTATAGTAGACTCTTACTGGATCTCTCTGTGTCCCTCAGATGATCCTCAGAGATTATTCTTCATCTAGATGCCTTATTAATAGTCTTCTGAAATTTAAATCACTGTGTCACATTTCTGCTTAAAATTCTCTAATGGTTTTGTGTCTAAGGGAGGAAACCAAAGCATTTATGTATGCAGTTTTTTTTGGCTCTGTGGCTAAGTCACCTGGGTAGATTCTAAACATTGTCAACGGCTGGACCATAGCCTCGATCAATTGAATTAGAAATTCTGGAATTAGCGGCCAGACAAGAGTACATTTTGAGTACTCCCCAAGTGATCTTAATGTGCAGCTGAAGCCCATTAGGCAATTATGTCTAACTCCTACTACTTTCTTACTTTATTTGCCATATTGTTTCTTATTTCCTCTCTTCCAGCTATAATGGCCTACTGGCTAGTTTTCAAATGGCTACTGTCTTATGACCCAGGAAGAAAGAATTTCCAGCCCACAGCTAAGTGCTTTCTACAGTTACAGTCTGGCTTTTCTCCAGCTGCAATCTCACCCCTATGTGGGAGTCTATGGAGACAAAGAATGGACTAATGCACCTGCTCTTTCAATACCAAGCTGCAGACACTTAAATCCTACAATGCACTACTAAAATGTCTTATGTTTAGAACATATATATTCATCTTCTCTGGAATAGGCCATCAGGAAGACCACTAAAGAGTGATCTAGGTTGTGTTTATAGTAAAGTGGAAAGAGCTTGGACAATACAATCTGGAAGTCCACAGATTTCTAGGGCTGGATAAACCTCAACAGAGGGAAAAGAAGAGATGATCATCTACAATGGTATATATTCCAGGAACTAAATTTCCAGATCATTGCAAAGATTATGTTTATCAATTTATCTTAATTTAGAAATTTCATGAAGATGTTAAGTATGTGGTTCCTAAATATCTATTTGTGCTTTAAAAACATTCTGTGGTATACACATATGTTAAGAATGGACAGCCTAAAGCACAGCTCTTCTTGCCTTGAGCTCATTATACTTTCTGTTCACTTTGATACTTTACCAGTAGCCTTTTTGGTTTTCTTCTACCTCAAATCCCTGTTTAAGGATCGTTTTCCCATAAGCTTTTGCTAGCAGTCATCCTTTCCTCCCAACTTGAGCATTTCCCATCTTCTGGGTTTTGAAGTATCTTATTTCTAAGAGTCTACTAAAATCTCCAATTTTTATTCCAAATAGGTTTCTCAGTTAGTGTCTACTTTTATGTTTTATTTTGTTTTCTCAGAGATTTTTCAAAGTAATTTAAAAAAATTGGAAGCCTATTTATTGCTTTTTACTTTATAATTTGTACTTGCTGTGTTTGAGAAGCCTGTGTAGCATTCATTGAATTGTCTTGACCCATTTGTCAAAAACAGTTAACAATATTTGTGTAGGGTCTATTTATGTTTCTTAATTTGTTCTACTGATAAATTGTTTACTTTGTGAAAATAACTTACTATTTAGAAGATTGTGACTTTAGTCCAGATTTAAGTTGTAATTGACAGAAAACAGTGCACAATACTACTTAGAACTGCAAGATAATGATGCAATGAAAATTATATGTGCCTATTTATATAATTATTAAAGAAAATTTGTGGAGTGCCATTGGCTTACTTCTGTTATCCTATCTTCTTGGGAGGATGAGATCTGAGGATTCTGATTCAAAGCTAGTATAGGAAGGAAAGTCTGTGAAACCCTGAACTTACTGAACTACCAAAAAAGCTTGAAGTGGAGCTGTGGCTCAGAGCATTAGCCTTAAACAAAAGAAACTTAAGGACAGCATCGAGGCCATGAGTTCAAGCCCCAAGTCTGGCACCAAAATGAAAAAAGTATATATCTATACTCTATCTATCTATCTATCTATCTATCTATCTATCTATCTATCTATCTATCTATCTATCTTTTTATCTATCTCTATCTATCTATATCTAAATATCTATCTATATCTAAATATCTATATATCTATATTTTCATGTTTATTTGCCATAGCAAATAAAATACTCAGATAGTATAGTGAAGAATTTTAAAATTCCCTTTAAAAGTAATTTTTCTAAGACTAAAATTCATGTGTAATATAAGATCTCATTTTAGTTAATTTATCACACAATCTTGAAATCAGTTGTATTTCAATCAAAGAAATACAACCAATAAACTGGACCTAACAATACCACTACAAGAATTAAGACCTCTGGAGTTCTCTGGCCAAATTAATGAACATGACATGGTCTGGAAGCCAGGCTGGTTAAACTTTATAAATTATTTTGAACACCTGAGGAAAAACTGGAAACCTACTACATACTATTGATGATTGAAGTGACCAGTAAAAATGTTAATACACTTGACCATGAAGCTGCATACAAACCATATCTAAGATTTAGAGACACTGAAAAATAATATTAGGCAAGAGGTAAACAGACACAATTTATCCACTTTTCCAGGCCCATAGCAAGTGTCAGAACAGCCTCTACAAGGTATATGAGCAGCAAAAGCCCTTGACTATACACTCTAGGATTTAAGATGCCTGCTGTTCCAGTTTTCCTTTCAAAGCTTCTGCAAGAGGTTGTGTGTTAGGTAAACCTAGTCCTAGAGCCATGTACAGAAAGGATTTCAGAAAATAATATCTCAGCTGTGTTAAACAAACACAATTCATAGTTCCTATAATCAATTATTGTCATGTTGACACACAGATGTGTTCTGTTTTTAACTATGTTGAACTTCTAATCAGTTTGCAATTGTCAAACAATGTACCAAGACAACTATAATACTGTAAATGCCTGTCCTAAGTCAGAAAATGTGCTAACCCTAGGTCCAAAACATGATTCAGAAATTGTTTAACTATCTCAATGCTTTTCATTTTTATTCCAGCAAGATCACACTCTTTACAGTTTCTATTAATTAAAATATTGATATAAATGGCCATTTTTCTTCTTGTAATAGAACCATAAAAATAGGAAGAAGTAATTGTAGACATATTTAAATATATTCATAGGAATGCTAGGAAACATAATACTTATTGTAGTGTTTGTTCTGCAACTGTACCTATGGCCATAAGTGGTATTTATGATTATTTTCTTTTATTAACTTTTCTGCCTTTTCTGTTTCCAGTTGCTACTTTTAATTGTGCTTTTTACCTAAAAGGGAAACCCAGACTTAATTTCTGAAGACTTTAGGCCCCTTAAATTCCTGGCAAATTTGAGCTTTAGTCTAAATTAACTATAAATACAGATATGGAGCTATTAAAAGACCCTCAAGGGGAATTGCCTATCTTCCACACATAATCTCCTTTACATGTTTATTTAATGCAATTTAATTTCTCAAGATAAAGTAGTAATATTTTCCCCAATCTTCTTACCTTAAAAAAAAGCATCCTTCTGTGTCGATTTCATAAGAAAAGGAGCCTGATGTTCCAGAAGGCCAGTTGGAATTTCAATGTAAACAAACCTCTCATGTATCCATTGATGGAAGTATAATAAACACTCACTCTACAGTTGTAGGACCTTGAAGAAGAATAGCGGTGCTTGTGACAACTCTGATATTTAACTCTGGATTTCCAGACCAGTACATCTTAGATAAGTGAGCATTTCTTCCAAGATTTACTGCTGAAATATATAACATATCTTGAAGGGCAATATGCCCATGCACATGGTGTTTACTACCCAACTAGTAACATATCTGAGATTTCCAACAACTAATTGTCCTGAAAGCTGTATTGATTGTTTCAGATTTTTAGAGGAAATTGAAGATTATTTAAGTCTATAAATGGGAGCCCTTGCTCCTTTGACAATAGGTTCTTTGTTCAGATGCTGTGTTGAATATATGACCCATCTTTAGGACATTTTCTAAGTTCATAAAATATGGGTTTTACCAAGAATTTTGGATAGAAAAGGAGAAGTTATTCTCTGGAATAAATATGTACTTCAGAGAGAACAAAGCACATCTCTTTCCATGATGGAAGTTGACGTCATGATGGGAGTGGTTGGTCCCTTTGGAAAAACAAAACCACACAACAAAAAAGAGCTCACTATTTGAGTTTAGTATTGAACTATGCTGCTGGCAAATTGATCACTAAGCCATAAATATCCAGATCAAATTCTGTCAAAGCCCGAGTAACTGAATATAGTAATACATCCATCCCTGCTTCTATAACCAACAAGCGCATATGTCCACTGGGATAGTACAGAAATATCAATAGGGAGAGATGATTTAGCATCTATAGAACAGATCATTTCATCCACATAGTTACTGAGATTGTCATTACTGAGAGGTATTTTTGATTTGTTTCATATGATTTAAAAATGTTCATATTTTGTGTCTATGGAGAGAGGAAGGTGATTCATACAATTCTCCTTTGGAATGTTTTAATCCTTCTTTTTCTAATGGTGTTCCTTCTGATGGTGTCTCTGATTACTCAACCAAATAATTTGTCACTTGGCATGAATCAATTTAGATAAATACATCTGTTACTTTTTCCTTCTGAGTAAAATGAACAACCAGATCTCATTGCTCAAAATTCTAACCACATGCATGAATTTCCTTAATTTTGCTTAGGATTTTTCCAATGTAATGCTATAATGGTGCAGCTTTCTATTTTTAGGGAACTCAAATATAACGTGTAGAAGTATTTATAAATGGTCAAGAATCATGTTTTAGTTTGATGGGCATAAAAAAGAGATAATAAGGATAAAAAGAGTTTAAGAAAATATTGCTGGGCGCCAGTGGTCTCAGGAGGCTGAGATCTGAGGATCACGGTTGAATGCCAGCCCAGGCAGGAAAGTCTGTGAGACTCTTATCTCCAATTATTCAATTAACCACTAGAAAAACAGTAGTGATTTTGTGGCTCAAGTGGTAGAACCCTCGCCTTGAGCTGAAGAGCTCAGGGACAGCATCCAGACCCACTGTTCAAGCCTCATGACTGGCAAAAAAATGGAATAGGCATATGAGCGATGGATATGCGGACAACTTATTAATGCTATTTGAACTGCCAGTACCTGTTTTAAATTAGTGTTATGCATTATACATTCAAATGATTCTAAAATTCTCCTGAACCGTGTAAGTTTACAATTTGACCAGTCAGACGTCATCTTTATGAAATTAACATGGTAAGTTTTTAATGATTAAATAGTCATTCAAGTATTGCCTATTAATGTGCCAGAGCTTTCTCTAGAGCTTGGTAATTTTTATGTGTTTCACTAGAGTCTTTAAGATTAGACTGTGTTTTTCCACAGAAACTTATCCAATGCTCTGAACAATATCTTTATTTGCCTGCCAAGTTGTAATGTCCAAGTGTCAAAACAGTGGGCAAAGAATCTAGATCTATTGATGAGTATATTCCTTCAATCTGAACCACAATTAAAACTAGCATCTCTCCTAAGGTTATTTGGTCAAAACATTAGTCTAAGATAGTCCTGTAATAGAGACATTTATCACAAACCCAACAATCTCAATAAATACTGTGCTTCTCTCTTAAGAAAATGTCAGAGGCAGTAACTTGTCTTTTCTGGAAATTAGACTTAAAGTCATTATAACTTACGAGAAAGTAAGATCAAATTAGAACCCATGTGGTTGGTCTGAGAACAGGAATTAGTGAAATACAACTCCCTTCACTGGGACCTACCCACTGTCCTTTCCACTTGGAAGCTTCCAATTTGATGATGTGACTACCTCTAGGGTTGCTGGAGCATATACCATTGAATTTAAAAAAAATCTGAACAAGTTTAAAGAGAAAATTAAGGAAGAGGTCAAGTAAAAGATCACAAAGTATTCAAGGCACAGCCTTGTCACAAATTGAATGAATTTTCAATTTGCCATTTTAACAGATCATAGGATATAGTTTTTCGTTCTTGAAGTGCAATTATAAATTGTATATCAGATATCTGGCACACAATATACAGAAATTTGAAATAATCAAGATCAGTCCTGATATCTGGTATGCACAATGCCCTAAATTCAATCTCGAGCACTGCTCCACAACAATAACAATAACACAAAGATAAATTCAAAATTATTAAATACACTGTATGGTATAATGTAAAGAGATAGAAAACAGATTTATGATAACCAAGATAATTTTATAAAGAAAATATTATAAAGAAAAGAAGTAATTTTATCTAAACTCAGCAACTTTGGAAGGATAGAAATATGAGGCTCTCACAAGGAGATGATGTTGGATTAGAAAATAAATAGTAGTCTACAATAGGAGAATCTGAGATAAGAGAGATCTAGTAAGATACTGGGAAAAAGATCTAGTATGACACATTGTAGGAAATAGAGTCTGAGTTTAGTGGATCATGAGGGGTATACTGTTGGGAAATAAAGTCAGAAAAAAATCTGTCAATTAATGAATGGATAAAGAAAATGTGATGCATATATAGAGTCAACTATTAGTTGTAAAGAAGAATAAAAGAAATTTGGCATTTTTGTAGGAAAATGGATGAAAGTAGAAATCATCACACTAAACAAAATAAAGCAGATTGAGCAAGATAAGCATTGCATGTTTTCAGTCATGTAGAATTAAAATTTATTTATATAAATTATATAAATTATAAATTATAAATTATAAACTAAAAATTATTTATATAAATGATATAACTATATATGACTACTTAAGGGTGGCACTATTAGAGTGGGAATGAGCAGGAAAGATTGAAAGCAGTAGATACGGTTAAAGTACTTCATGTGAATATATAAAAGTAGAATAACGAAACTCCTTAAACTTATCATGTTTTCAAAAGGGCATGTGCAATTAGAAAGTATAAATCAAGGGGATAAACTTGATTAAATTATGTATAATTTATTACAATATGCATTGTAATACTACAATAAGACCATTTATAACATTAAGACAATCTAGTTTTAGAAAGTGTACAGAAAGAAGTGCCAGTCAAGAGACCACAATAGTAGCTATTGGAAAAGTGGCAGTGACTTTAATAAGGTTTTATTCAGTAACAGGAAGTAAAAATGGAGGGTTCACTAATCTACTTAGTTTAGAGAGAAATATGAGATAAAAAAATCAGAAAGTTGGTTGATTATTATCCAAACCAGACTTGTGAAACAACATGCCATTTGCTGAGATGAAGAGCCAGGAGTAGGATTAGGGTTTATATGGAATGGGAAATCAAAAGTTGTTTGGGGAATGTTAAATCTGAAATTACTACACAATACCTGAGAAAACATATTAATTAGATTGATTCATGTACTCTTTTCTTAAAAGATGAAAACAGTCAAATGCCATCAATTTTGTTATTCTCACATCTAATATTATGTAATTGTATTTATGAGTGTGAAGTTCAAAGAAAAGTTCAGAGAAATTTGGGAATTATTGTCATATTGATGTTATTTAAAACCATGAACCTAGCTGAGAACATATAAAAATAGTCTATGAATAAATAGTGAACCAGGTCTATAATATTTATAGACCAAAGAGAATGTTAAGTTAAAACAGCTGAAGTGAGTCAAAATATTTGTTTCTTTGAACAAAACAGAAAATCCTTTATTTATATCTGATCTTTTGGCAATGCTGTGTCACATTATGAGATTGATATACATATAAATTGTGATATAAATATACATATAAATTCATGGTTACATTATGAAATCATTATATCTCTCTCAGTGACTACAAGTATGAAAAATTGGATCTTGATTTAATGAAATACAGTAGTAAATTTTCAGCATCTTAGTATTTATGTCAATATTAATATGATGTCAATATTAAATGGAACTGCAAATACTACCAACTATTCCATCAAGTGGTAACAATTTAGGAAGACTCAGAAGAAATACATAATCATAAATTTTTTTTATGTTCCATTACTTAATGAGTCTGAATTGTAGTATCCAAATGTGTACTCAGTCAGAGGTGCAATGTAAATGGACTGTTTAAACTTCCTCTTCGCCTTCATCAGACTGTTAATATTTTCATCTTCATAATCCAGAGCTCTTATAGCACAAATGTATAGTCTCTCTCTACATTTATGCAACATTTTCCAATTTCTCACACTTGGTTTCTAACATAGAAATGCAACTGGAGAAAGAAAACAATTTATCAGTATAATTTTAAAAAGCAAAAAGAAAAGAAAAGAACTGCTCTGAAGATGAATTTGGATGACCATGCTAAACCAGTAAGCAAGAATAAGCTAAGAAATCAGGAAACAATAAGTTACTGAAACAGACTCACTCAATGCTCTGACACTCCAAAGCATAACTGGCATTGGAATTGTAATATTGATAGTCAATATTACAACCTTCTCACACTTATCAGTGAGACTATTAGAAAATAAATCTTTTACTTTATATAATCTCAAACTTTCCTTAAATATCTGTAATTCCCCACTTAGTAATTAATATCTAGGGAGGAATATCTGGTTCACATACTTAAGCTATAGCCTTAGAATACTGTGGATTAAGTCCCTGTTAACCCTCAGATCTATCACTACAGTAGGGATTTCTTCACATTGAAAGAATGTTTAAGTGGCAGACAATTAAAAAGGTCAAGTAGGTAGTATTATCATTTTTCTTTATTCTATGGTTAGGAAAAAATGATTCTATGCAAAATAAGGCCAATAATTTTTATATATAACTTAAATTACATTTCTAAAAGAAGATAGATTAACATTTTAAATTGTTTTACATCTTTTTTTATTTTCACAGATTTTTTTATTTAATTGTGAAAATGCCATACAGAGGAGTTACAATTACATGAACAAGTAATGAGTACATTTCTTATCAAGCATTGTTGCCTCCTCTGTTTCCCCTTATCATCCCCCCCACGCCCCGCCAAAGTTGTAAAGTTGGTTTTTGACATAACATCTTGTACATCTCATTGTAATTAGTCCACCTGTATCCCTATTTTAATTTTGTTCTTCCCCTCCACAAATTAAACCAACATCAAGTACAGTGAAAACAGGGGATATACCATGGAGGAGGGATATACAAAGCAACAAAGAAATCATCTTAGAAACAATACCAAGAAGGAAAAACTATTTGAGTCCTTATCTTGGGGTTCATTTCGCCTAAGATCAACTTATCTGACTGTTTCTGCTTGTCTCAGACACATAGTAGTTATGGCAAATTAGGGAAACCATGGGACCTATGTTTCTTTGGGCTTGGCTTACTTCACTTGATATAATTTTTTCCAAGTCTTTCCATTTCCTAACAAATGGGGTATTGCCATTCTTTCTAATGGAGGCACAGAATTCCATTGTGTACATCTACCACATTTTCTTTATCCATTCATCTACTGAGGGGCATCTGGGTTGGTTCCATATCTTAGCTATGGCCAATAATGCTGCAATACACATAGTTGTGCTGGTAGCTTTAGTATGGTCTTGTTTGTGATAATTTGGGTAAATACTCAAAAGTGGGATTGCTGGGTCATAGGGGAGCTCTATGTGGAGTCTTTTGAGGCACCATACTACATTCCAAAATGGTAGAACAAGTTTTCATTCCCACCTACAATGTAGTAGTGCTCCTTTCTGGACACATCCCCTCCAGCATCTGTTGTTATTAGAGTTCTTGACTGGGGTGAGGTGGTATCTCAATGTTGTTTTGATTTGCATTTTTTAATGGCTAGGGAGGTTGAGCATTTCTTCATGTGTCTATTGACCATCCTTCTTTCCTCTTCAGAGAAGTGTCTTTGTCAGTTTTTAGCCCATTTATTTATAGGGCAGTTGTTTCTTTGAGGATTTGTTGTTGGGGGGTTTATTTTTTTGAGTTCCAAGTATATTTTAGATATGAGACCCTTGTCCGTAGTATGGCTAGTGAAGATCTTCTCCCAATCCATGGACTTTCTATTGATCTTGCTAGCTATGTTCTTTGCCATGCAGAAGCCCTGCAATTTCATGAAATCCCATTCTTTGATTTGTGTTTCTGGGTCTCTATTAAGAAAATTTTAGCCTGTGCCAAGGAGAGCTAGGGTTTGTCCTATTCTGTCCTGTAATGTTTTCAGAGTGTCTGCTTTAACTCTGAGTTCTTTGATCTATTTGGAGTTGATTCTGGTGCAGGGTAGTATATAAGGATCTAGCTTTAGTTTTCTACAGGTGATTAACCAATTTTTCCAGCACCATTTCCTGAAGAGGCTGTCTTTCTTCCATTCTATTTTTTTAGCTCCCTTATCGAAGATTAGATGGCTATAGGTCAGTGGGTTCATTTCTGCGTTTTCAATTCTATTCCATTGGTCCTGAGGTCTGTTCTTGTGCCAATACCAAGCTGTTTTGATTACTATGACTTTGTAATAGAGTTTGAAATTTGGTATTGATATTCCTTCAGCACTGTTCTTTCTGTTAAGTAGCATTTTTGCTATTCAGGGTCTTTTATTGTTCCATATGAATTTTTGGATTGCCTCTTCTATTTCCTTGAAGAATGAGGTTGGAATACTGATAGGTATCACACTGAATTTGTAGATAGCCTTGGGAAGTATTGCCATTTTCACGATGTTGATCCTTCCAATCCAGGGGCATAGGAGGTTTTTCTACATTCTAAGTTCTGTTTTGATTTCCTTTTTCAGGTTTTTAAATTTTTCATCACAGAGGTCACTTCTTTGGTTAAGTTAATTCCTAGGTATTTTATTTTATGTGGGGCTATTACGAATGGAGTTGCTTACCTGATTTCAGCCACGCTTTTCTCATTGTTGGCATACAGAAAAGCCATTGATTTTTACATCTTAAACTTAAAAAAAAATTTATTTATTTCTGTGGGAAGAAATTGTTCCAAAGTATACATAAAAATTAATGCTACCAAGCAAGTTTACATAGATAAAGGCTTTAACATTACATGATGGAATAGGAGAAACCCTAGGTCTCCTTGGCACAGGCAGAAATGTTCTAAATAGAGACCCAGAAACACAACAAATCAAAGGAAGGTTGGAGAAATGGGATTAAATGAAACAACAGATGCTGGAGGAGATGTGGACAGAAGGGAAGCCTAGTGCATTGTTGGTGGGAGTGTAAACTTGTTCAACCATTTTGAAATGTAGTATGGAGGTTCCTCAAAAGACTCCACATAGAGCTCCACTATGATCCAGCAACCCCTATTTTGGGCATTTACCTAAGTGATCACAAACAGGACCATACTAAAGCTACCAGCACAACTATGTTTATTGAAGCATTATTTACCATAGCTAAGATATGGAACCAACCCAGATCCCCTTCAGTAGATGAATGGATCAAGAAAATGTGGTATATATACACAATGGAATTCTATGCCTCCATCAGAAAGAATGGCATTGCCCCATTTGTTAGGAAATGGAAAGACTTGGAAAAAAGTATATTAAATGAAGTAATCCAGAAACATAGGTTCCATGGTTTCTTTTATTTGCAGTGACCAGTATATATCTGAGACAAGCAGAAAAGATCACATGAGGTGATGTTAGGCGAAATGAACACCAAGATAAGGACACAAGTGATTTTTTCTTTCTTGATATTGTTTCTAACTTACATATAAGATACCATGTGATTTTTTGTTGGTTTGTATATCCCTCCCTCACGCTATAACCCCTGTTTTCACTGTATTTGATGTTGGTTTAATTTGTGGAGGGGAAGAGAAAAAAACAATATTTTAAACTAGGGATACAGTTTGACCCATTGCAACAATGAAATGTACAAGACTCTATGTCAAAAAATGAACTCTACAATTTAGGCAGAGGGGGGTGGATATAGATGTGGAGATGGGAGGGAGGGATGGGAGGGGAAAAACAAAGGAGGAGCCAACATGCTTGATAAGAAATGTACTCATTACCTTGCTCATGTGATTATGTGATGTAATCCCTGTATACAGTATTTTCACAATAAAAACTTAGTTTTTAAAAAAGCTTTAGCCCTTGTTAATTAAAATGAAGATTTAAGCTATACCATGCAATTGCATATTGTGATATTCACTTTAAATTCTTTTTTCTATCATTATTTTTATGTAGTTGTACAAGTAGTTGCCTTTCAACAAAGCAGCTTATGGATATAATGCATCTTGATCAATGTCACCGCTTCCAACATTCTCACCCATCCCTCCCAACCCCACCTCCTCCCTCAATATGCTTAATTTTTTAGGGTATGTACTGAATTTTATGATTTCATTTCCTCCTTTCTCTCTTCATTCCTCTACCTCCCCTTCACTTTTTCTACTCCCTTTTCAAGTTTCTATTTTCTGCTCTTTATTTTGTGGATTGTTGAGTTAGCCTTTCTAAAGAATTATATTATTTGATTTCTCCCATGAACCTGCCATATTTCATTGAATACATTTTTATACACTTGCATACTACCCAATACCTTTACTTGTTAAGTTTATAGGCTAAATTTAGCTTCCACATATTAGGAAAGACATGCATCCCTTTTCTCTATAGGCCTGGCTTACCTCATTTAACCTGTTTTATTTTTTCCCCAGGTCCTTCCATTTCCTTGCAAATAATGCAATATCAATCTAAATTCTTTTGATTTGCAGTGCTCTGAGTGCAGTCACATAGTCCAGACACTTATTAATGAAAATGTCATGACTGTCATCGTATTTTCTATGAAGATATCTGTCACATGTAAACCACCTTGCATTTGTGTGCCCTAGGAAATCATCCATGTTGCATTCTTGTGCTAATTATATCTGAGAAATAAAAATTATTCCAAGGGGTAGAAGACACACATTTCCTAAACAACTGAAAGTCCAATTCCAAAAGAACACAGCTTATAATTTCAAAAATATATGTATTTAAGCCTAAATCTAGGAAATTTTTATTCATTTCAACATTTTACTTTGTCTGCATGTAATGTTTACCTTTTGATAGTGGTAGAAAATCATTTCCATTAACAGAAATGATTTTCCCCTTATTACATGAGATTCCTCATTGCATTTTCTTATATCAGAGTAGTCTGATAGTTGCCTAATTTTGTAGTATTTTTTAAGAAATTAAACTTCCAGGATTGTGGAATAAAAAAAATTATTTTCCAAGTATAGATTTTGGTATAATTCATCTTCTGTTCTGTTACCTGCAATATATATTTTATAGGAGGAAATGTTCCAAGTAGTGGTTGTTATTTCAAAATGTATTTTACAGCTGGCAGTATAGCATCATAAATTTGTAAGATTCTGTATTACATGTAACATTATCAGTAAATCTTAAAATTCACACAAATGTATATGGAGCCACTCATCTCTTTGTATTAGGGTCTATATGAAAATTGAAAATCATCAACACTAGCTATGATGCCTTTTGCTGTAAAGACAGTTGGCCAGATACTTGAGAGAGACAACAAAAAGAAGCACATTTTGTACATAAGCTACAGTTAATGGTATGGGACAATAAAACCAAATATAGCCAACACACATTTCAATTTTTGAAGTCTGGCATAGGAATCAGATATTATCTTAGATTCATTGCTACTACAAAATGAGAAGAAACATTTCTTGACTCTAAAATCCACAAAATGGTATATAATACAAAAGAAGAATGAATATATAAATAAAGTATCCAAAAACTGATCTGGAATTTTAAAGATAAATATGTAGGCCTTACTGCTCAGGTAAGGTATCTAAATAAGTGAAACAAAACAAAAAATGTGAAAAATCTAAACTATTGGCTTAAAAGCAAAGCAGAAGTTGCATAAGTCTATATGTGGAATTTTGCTTGTAGTTTTGTTTTGGGTGTAGTAGTGAGATTGTAAATCTTTAGAACTATTCAAATTGATCATTGTTATGTGCTCTCTGTTAGCTTTGGACAATAGGTAGAGCAGAGGTTCTAGAAATAAAAAGGAGATATGGGTTCTGTACTTGAGATTATTTGCTCAAGGCTGACAATCTACCACTTGAGCCACAGCTCCACTTCTGGCTTTTTGGGTAGTTAGTTGGAGATCAGACTCTCATGGAATTTATTTCTTGGGCTGGCTTCAAACCACAATCCTGAGATTTCATCTCCTGAGTAGCTAGGATTACAAGTCAGAGCAATGTGTTTTCGGATTATTAAGCTAGGTTTGTATCTAGAAATGTGGATAAAATAATATATGTTATCATGATTCTATGGTCTGTGAAGGATGCCATAGAGAAAACGTAGAGATAAATTTGTTGTAAAAATGTAATAATGGTAGTGAAACCACCTGATCTTTAGAAGCAAAAGCTTCTTGCATCTACTACTTGCAAAGGAAATTTCGGCATCCTTGTTATATTTCAGGAGAAAATTCTAGATATTGTAATTCAAATATTGTCTCATCCAATGGCACAATATCACATCAATTTCTACTTAACTTTATATCAGGATTTTAGTGGTGCACTTATGTTATTTTTAACATACCACCTGTATCTAAAATCTCACATGATTTTTGTTATGCTAAATATAATTAAGCTTTTTATGTTGCTACACATCCACTCCAACTAAGTGTCTATATTAAACAGGTGTCTGAAGTCATTCTGTTAAGTTTTTCAACAAATTACTGCGTGTGTTTCTTGCATATTAAAAAATACTAACAAATACCATGTTCCAGGTGCTTAAATCTGGAAATCTATTTTTAAATGTTTCTTTTTTGTCCATTGTTTGTCTCTAAAAGAATTTATTCTTCCTCCAACTTTTTTCATTTTTATCTCTTGTATTCCTATGAATAAAAATACTTTCTACCTATAGTAATATTCCCTTACCAAAAAAAAAAAAACAGAAAAAGAGAATCTCAGTTTTGAGTTTGTCATAATTTGCCTGAATGATTTACGATGAATTCAATATGATTGATATATTGAAAGACAGATAATATACTGTCATCTTTAAATTTCTTTTTTTGGTTTTTGGTACTGGGGGTTGAGCCCAGGCTGCTGCACTTACTAGACAATGCTTTGCCACTGAGCTTCATCCAAGCCCTTAAGTTACTTATTTGAATATTTTAAAATTACATATGGACAATTAACTGTTTAAAGCTTCAGTAGGAGAAACTACTTCAATAACCACTCAATGAACATGTTAAAATGAAATTTCCTACTTACCCATGTCTCTGACAGTTCTGACTACATACCTATGTTTCTGACAGATCTGAAGTATATTTTCTCTATTTTTATTATGAAGGTGATACAAGAAAGATTACAATTATCTAAGTCAGGTGATGAGCACATTTCTTTTTGGACAATGTCATCCCTACCTTTCTCTCTCTATCCCAGGTGAAGTATGTGTTTTTGAGACAAGTATTGAATATCATTGTCTGTAGTCTTCCAGATATATACTGCACATATATCTATATACACACACATACATGAATGAATATATGACCTTAAGATATGACTTTATACTTAAATTCTAAATATTTTTAAACTTTGTTGATACTTCTGACAAAAGAGCCAAATATCTAACGTGTTATTTAATTGAAAGAATTACTTAAAAATAAAACCAAAAATGTTATAATAAGGTTTGTCTGTTTTCTCATCAATGACTGTTTTCCCTTTTAAATGAGAGAGTACAGGTCCTAATTATAATAGTAAGTCTGCAGAAATTCAATTACTGAAATGGCAGTAGAGAGAATCAGAAAGGTATAGGAAAAGCAGAGAGATTGAAAATGCAATCCTCAAAATTCCAGTAACATACCAGTAGATGTAACTATACAATATAAATGTCTCTGAAGATTATTCCCAAATAGTTCTTCAAGTTAAATAACAAAGGGAACACAAATTCAGTTAGGAGGACTTTTAAGGCAACATAATAATTTTTGGAAGATAATTTTTAATTGGACTTGCAAAATTATGACTAGCCAAATGAAATGATATGATGAGATCAACTTAGATAATATGTTTGAAAGTTGAGAGAAATAAGAAGATTATCTTCAAAATTAAAGTAGAAATGAACCTTTATTTTCTTTGCTCCAATGTCTCTGGGTAACTTTTAAAAAAGCATTAAGAAAGTAGGTGTTCTGATTGTGGAAGAAGATGGCAGAGGAGACACTGGGGGCTAAACAAGCTCTCACGTAGAAACCAGTTTTAGTGTTCCTGTGAAAAGTCCAAGGCTTAAAGAGTCTCACCAAGTATGTAATCATAGTATAGAGAATTTCATCAGAGAGGAAGAATTCAGGCAGCTTGGTTAAGGAGACCGATTCCAGCACTCACCAACGTTCACGGCAGCAGCAGTGGCCAGGCCGCTGTTGCAGCCACCATATCAACAGAAAGATCCTGGGACAAAGGCACCAGAGGCTATGTGTGGGTAGATTCTATTCACTGCCAGCAAGAATTGACAACGAGTGGAAATCTTTATCCTGCTGTCCACAGACAGTCCCAGTCTGTGGACCACCCAGAACCCAAGGGAAAGACATGAGTACTAAACAAGACATCCTCACTTTTTTTCACAGAGAATCAGTAGGAAGGTAAACCCTCCCCCAGCACCAGAGAAGAACTCCATCTTTGGTACTGACAAAGACCAGGCCAGAGCAGTTAGCCTGTAACTCAGGGCTTGGAAAAAGACAATTGGAGCCATTCAACAGGTCCAAGGAACCTGACCTGCAGGACTCAGCTCCACTGCAAGGGCAAGTTGCCCTTCCCAGGTAGAGAATGCTCCTTCTATGGAGGAGTGACTTTCTTTACTGGGTAAACAGAGCCAGGAGCGGTCCCACCCCCACTGTAACACAGACAGCAGAACCAGCTGCAGGAGGGTAAAAGAAAAACAATTGGAAACTAGAAAACATAAATCCTGAGAGTGGCTCTAGGCTATGCTGTGTGAGTGTCTTAGGAGCTAGTCTATCAGGGAAAAGCTACTGAATGCTGACAGGCCTCAACCCTACCCACAACCTAGCCCCATCACAGCAATTCCAAGCTAAATAACCATCTCCCAGCTCCTCCCTCCCCCACCCCACTGAACTAGCCTGGAAGGAGGGTTATAAAGTCCTTGGTAAGGCAGAGTTTTGTTCTGAGTGCTCAAACAAACTGATTTAAGAAACAATCAAGCTATCAAACACCACAAGCAAACCAGACATTCCATCAAGAGACTGGTTATGGACACAGGGGAGATACAAGATCCTCCCCCCACCAAAAAAATCCCCCAAACAAAACAACAAACAAAGAAAAAACCCCAAAGAACTACTTTTTTCTCCCTATTTTTTTAAATAAATGATTATTTTCTATTTTTTCATCATTTTTATTTTAGTTTTTTAAAATTCTCTTTTTTACTCTTTTCCCTTTTAGTCCTTTTTTTTTTACTTAATTGCTGTTCCATTCATCCCCAAATTTATACCTCTCTGATTATTAGACCTTATCCTCATAGTGTGCATACTTACTTCAGATATCAATTACTTAATTCACAAACTCTCAGCCTTAACTCCCTTAATTGTAGTATTATTTCTTTATACATATATAATTTTTAAGTGTTTCGTTTTTAAATTAAAAATATTTCCTTTTTCCTTTTTCTTTATCTCTTTTCTTTTCCTTCTATCCTTTCCCTCTCTTTGAATTTAGGTCTTGGTTATATTCCCTCTCTCCCTTTCCCTCCCCACATTTCTCTAAACATATTTTCTCCTCACAATTCTCCCTAAACCTATTAGTTTCTGGTCTTCAGACTCCTTTGATTTTCTTAGTCCACTGATCTCTAGTTGTTTGTTGTTGAACTAGATTGTATATGTTGAACTAGATTGAATCTCTACTCATTTTGAGTATCAATCAGTGCAACAATATGGTTCTGGTTGATGTTTGCCTTAAAATAGTGTTCTAGCACAGAATTAGCTTTGCTTTCATATCCAAATGAGCAGAAAAAGCTGTAGAAACACAAGAAAAATGTCAAGTCCTAGTATCTCAAATCGTGCTCATGATTATCGGGCAACAGAGCACTTAATGAATAATCCAGAGGAGAGTTCCTAAAAGGCTCTACAAACACTAATTGTAAATATGCTGAATGAAAAATTGAAAGCCTACAAAGGACTCTGTGTGAGCATGATAGGGAAATCCCTGAGCATGATGAGGCTAATCAAAGATTAATACAGGTATTACATGCACTTGAGGAGGCCAATTAAAGATTAATAGAAAAATTGTGTGAGTGGGATGAGAATGAACAAAGATTAATAAAGCACTCATGGAATCTACAAACAGAAAGATACAGGGATCCATGGAGGCCACAAAAGAAATGCTGAATGAAGCCCAACAAAAGGAAAGGGAGTCCAATGTAACTATATCCAATCAACTAAAGGATTTGAGGATGTACATTGGAAACCAAATTAAGGATGTAAAGAAGTCCATACAAGATCTAAAACAAAGCTCCAACAAAGAATTTGTAGCCCTCAAATATTGGAAGAAGGAAAGGAAATTAAAAAAAATAACAAAAAACAAAGTAGAAAGTAGGTTAGACCATGCAAAAGATTGAATTTCTGGAATTGAAAACAGCCTAGATATTTTAGAGAAAGAGCACACAAATATTCAGGAAAAAACCAAGAAATATGATAGATCTATATAACATTTAGAAGACATCACCATAAGGCCTAATTTAAGGTTAATGGATAAAGAGGAGGATCTAGAGACAGAAGTGAAAGGTCTAAGAAATTTATTTCACAGGATCCTAGCAGAGAACTTCCCAAACATGCAAAAAGATAGCCCCATTCAGATTCAAGAAGCCTTTAGAACCCCAAATAGACCAGAACAGGACATGCTATCCCACCATCATATTGTGATCCACTCAGGATCAATTGAGACCAAAGAAAGGATCCTTAGAGCTGTTAGGGAGAAAACATCAATCACCAAAAAGGATAACCAATCAGAATAACTTCAGATTTCTCAGTAGAGAAAAAGCAAGAAGAGCCTGGAATTATGTATGGCCAAGTCCTAAAGACAAACAACTATCAATCACGAATGCTGTACCCAGCTAAACTCTCCTTCATAATGGAAGGACAAATAAAAATCTTCCACAGCAAAGAAAAATTGAAACAATATATCTCCAACAAACCAGCCCTACAAAAGATACTTAAAGATGTCCTTTATATAGAAAACTATCAAGGGCACAATAAAGGCCAAGAAACAGACTCCAAATAGAGAATCCATGAATCACAGGAAGAAACTAGTTGGCACAGTCCCCAAGAAAATGGATAATATGGCAATAGCTACCAAAAACCTCACAGTCCTAACGCTCAGTATTAATGGACTTAACTCTCCAATTAAGCAACATAGACTATCTAGTAGGATCAAAAAGCAAGATCCTTCTATCTGCTGCCTTCAAGAACAATATCTTGCCCACAAAAACAAACATATTATGAAAGTGAAAGGCTGGAATAGAATCTACCATGCAAACAGCCCTCATAAACAGGTGGAAGTTGCAATCCTAATATCAGGTAAAATAGACTTCAAATTAAAATTAGTAAGAAGAGATAAAGAAGGCCATTACATAATAATTAAGGGATCTCTCCTTCAGGAGCATATTACAATCCTATCTATTCACCAAATAATAGAACACCCAAATTTTTCCAAAAACACTTCTTTCCTTAAAGTCTCACATAGATCCAAAGACATTAATTGTTGGGAATTTTAACACACCATTATCCCTGCTAGATAGGTCAACCCGGCAAAACCTCAACAGAGAAGCTTCAGATATAAACAACAGCATAGATCAACAAGACTTAACAGATATCACACATTCTTCTCTGCAGCACCAGGAACATTCTCCCAAAGAGATCACATTTTAGGTCAAAAAACAAATCTGTCAAAATTCAGAAACATTGAAATTATGCTCTGCATTCTTTTAGGCCACAAGGGAATAAAATTAGAATTCAACACCAAAAGCTACCAAAGGAAATCCTGTCACATATGGAGGCTGAACAACACACTGTTGAACTACCAGTGGGTAGAAATTCAAATGTTCATGATATTTAGCAAAAATGAATACACAAATTACCAGCTCCTCTGGAACACAACAAAGACAGTACTCAGAGGCAAGTTTATAGCTCTAAGTACCTACATCAACAAATTGAAGAGCTCTGAATCCAACAATTTCATGATGCACCTGAAGCTCCTTGAAAAAGAGCAACAAGCTGAACTCCAATCCAGTAAATGGAAACAAATAATTAAAATTAAATCAGAATTAAATGAATTAGGGTCCAAAAGAACCATAGAAAGAATCAACAAAAAAAAGTTGGTTCTTTGAAAAATTTAACAAATTTGACAGACCCTTCACAAAAGTTATAAGAAAAAGAAGAGAACACATTCAAATACACTCAGAAACAAGAATGGAAACATCACCCACAGATGGTGGGCAGGGACAAGATTCATAATATTATAAGGGAATACTTCTGAAACTTTTATGCGAATAAGTTTGAGAATGTGGAAGAAATGGATGAATTTCTAGCAAATATTGATATGCCCAAACTACAAGAAGATAATTTAAATCAATTTAACAGACCCATATAAAGCATCAAAATAGAAATAGCAGTAAGAACCTCCCACCCACTTTGGAAAGTAGTATGGAGATTGCTCAAAAGACTCCACATAGAGCTCTCCTATGACCCAGCAATCCCACTTTTGGGCATTTACCCAAAAGATCACAAACAAGACCATACTAAAGCTATCAGCACAACTATGTTTATTGCAGCATTATTTACCATAGCTATGATATGGAACCAACCCAGATGCCCCTCAGTAGATGAATGGATCAAGAAAATGTGGTATATATACACAATGGAATTCTATGCCTCCATCAGAAAGAATGACATTGCCCCATTTGTTAGGAAATAGAAAGACTTGGAAAAAATTATATCAAGTGAAATAAGCCAAGCCCAAAGAAACATAGGTCCCATGGTTTCCCTTATTTGCAATATCTAGTATATATATATATATATATATATATGAGTCAAGCAGAAAAGGTCAGATAAGGTGATGTTAGGAAAATGAACCCTAAGATATATATTTAAATGTTTTCTTTTCTTTCATGCATTTGTTTCTAACACATTTATAAGATTCTTTCTTTGTTGCTTTGTATATCCCTCCCCCACAGTATAACCCCTGCTTTCACTGTATTTGATGTCGGTATAATTTGTGGAGGGGAAGGGGAAAAACAAGTCGTTTAAATAAGCATACAGGTGGACCCGTTGCAACAAGAGAAGTACAAGTTTTCATGTCGAAAACGAACTTTACAACTTTCGTGGAGGGAGGGTGGAGAATTGGGTGGGAGGGTTGGGGGAGGCTGGGAAGGGATGGGAAGGGTAAATAAAGGAGGAGGCTACAATGCTGGATAAGAAATGTACTCAATATCTTGCCCATGTAATTGTAACTCCTCTGTACAGTATTTTCACAATAAAAAAATTACAAAAAAAGACTTGAAGAGAGACTTCTCTGAAGAGGAAATAAGAACAGCCAATAGGAACATGAAAAAAATGCTCAGCTTCTCTAGTCATAAAAGAAATGCAAATCAAAACAACATTAAGATTCCATCTCAACCAAGTTATAATTGGCTAGAATCAAGAAATCTAATAATAGTATATGCTGGCCTGGGTCTGGTGGCTCAAACTTGTAATACTAGCTGTTCTGGAGACTGAGATCTGAGGTTTGTGGTTTAAGGCCAGCCCAGGTAAGAACGTCCATTAGACTCTTATCTCCAATAAACCACCATAAAACTGGAAGTGATGGTATGGCTCAAGTGGTAGAGCTCTCACCTTGTACTGAAGAGCTGAGGGACAGCACCCAGTCCCCAGAGTTCAAGCCCTATGACCCAGCCTTCCCCCCCACCCCACACACAGATGATGCAGGTGATGTGGCCAAAAGGCAACCCTACTGCACTGTTGGTGGGAGTGTAAATTTGTTCAACCACTTTGGAAAGTAGTATGGAGGTCTCACAAAATATTACTTATGGAGCTCCCCTATGACTCAGCAATCCCACTTTTGGGCATTTACCCAAATGATCACAAATAAGTCCATACTAAATCTACCAGCACAACTATGTTTATTGCAACATTATTTACCATAACTGAGATATGGAACCAATCCAGATGGCCCTCAGTATGGCTCAAGAAAATGTGGTTTATATACACAATGGAATTCTATGCCTCCATCAGAAAGAATGATATCACCCCATTTGTTAGAAAATGGAAAGATGTGGGAAAAATTATATACAAGGATGTAAGCCAAGACCAAAGAAACATAGGTCTCATGGTTTCCCTTACTTGCAATAACTAGTATATATCTAGGACAAGCAGAATATCTCAAAAGCTATGTAGGTATGATCATAGAAGATAATGTTAAGCAAGATGAACCCCAAGATAGGGACACAAGAGGTTTGATCTTTCTTGCTATTTTTTAATGTATTTATAATGTACCATGTGATTTTTTGGTTTTTTTGTATGTTCTTCCCCCATGGTACAACCCCTGTTTTCACTGTATTTGATTCCGGTGCCCTGCATCTTGTATATACATTTTTCTAATTTGGGGAGGGGAAGGGAAATAACAAAATGCTGAAATAACGATACAGGTTGACCCATTGTAACAATGAGATGTACAAGACACTATGTTAGAAACGAACTTTACAGCTTTGGAAAATGAGGGAGAGAGAAGTTGGGAGTTGGGGAGGTTAGAAATGGTAGGAGAAAAACAAAAGGGGATAACAATGCTTGATAGGAAATGTACTCTTTATCTTACTCATGTAACTGTAACCCCTTTGTACAGTATCTTTACAATAAAAATATATTTTTTTAAAAAGGAAGCAGATATTTTATTAGACAAAGAGGTAGGGAAAATTCTGGAAGCATGAGACTATCACTGATTTTAAGCATACATGAAGGCCAGGATGAATTGGGACTGTAGCCAAATGGAATGGAACAAAGCACAAGAAACGAATCATGCTGTGCTTCACTGAGAATATTAGCAGCTTGATAATTGTGCCTGAAATGCTTTTCTTTGTTTCTGTCTAATTGCCATCAAATTCATCATTCCACACAGAAGTTAAGGCGAAAACTCAAAGAACATTTTGAATTATGTCGGTTCATTTTAGGACTCATTTTTTTCTGCATAAAATGAAGCTAATTTTCTACCCCCAAAGCCATTAACCCAAAGAAAATGATTATAAATGACCTGAAAAATTGAAGGAGCTGTACTAAGAGACCAGCACTGCTGACTATTTTTATATTATTCTTTTGTTCCTGCTGTAATTTTGAGAAGCGTGTTCCCCATTTTATAGATAGGCATATAGGTAGGAGATGTCAAAAGTTATAGCTCAGGAATAGCCATTGAACTCAACATTTTGGATTGTATGAAATGTATTCTTTCAACCAATCCAAACTATTGAAGAAATTAACTATATGTGCAGGTTTGTATAAACTGCAAGAGAAATGAAAGATTCAGAAAATATCTTCACATGTTTAGAAGAAAGAAAGTACTCAATTTAGAGGGCTCAAAGGTAACTTCTTTATTCATGGAGTTACATATATGTATACTCTTGAACACCGGTAGTAAAGACATTGAATCTGAAAACAAAAGAAAGCTAATATTTGCAATGACTGGATTACCCATATTCCCTTTATTTCTGTAAGGGGAGTGTACTAGAGCTTTCAGGACTGAGTATTGATTGTTACTCATACATGGAATCAATTTGGGGTAACAAGTCTCTTCTTTGCTAAGCATCAGTGTGGTGAAAGAAATTTATACTCCTCATTCTCCAGGCTTTCACAATGGCATCTGGTACAAAGTACAAAGCAAGTCATGTGGGAAGTGCCTTCTACCTGTGTCAATTCATGTTCTATGTGTTGCTAGCCTAAGAAAAGCATGTGCCAATTATCTAACAGAATTTAATTTTATTTTTAATTTAATTATTGCATGAGGTCTATTCCTGCATTGATAATCTACTCAAAGACTGGTTAACTACAGGAAATGATCTGTACAACTTGGTAGTGAGGGGTTAGGGAGAGGGAAAGTAGTAGAAAAATGAGGGAAGGGATAACAACTTTGACAAGAAATACACTTATTACCTTAATTATGTAAGTGTAACCCCTCTGTACATCACCTTGACAATAAAAAAAAATACAGGGACTGGGAAGGTGACTCAATAGTAGAATGCTTGCCTTTCATGCATGAGGCCCTGAGTTGGCTTCCTCAGCACCACATAAGCAGAAAAAGCTGGAAGTGGTTCTGTGGCTCAAGTGGTAGCGTGCTAGCCTTGAGCTGAAGAGCTGGGACTCAGGCCCAGAGTTCAGGCCCCTGACCATACCCCCGTTACCCCCGCAAAAAACAAGACAGTTTACCAGTTTTGAGAGTAATTTTTACTTCTTCTTATTAGAAACTACATGAATGTTATTGTCCTGTTATGCTCAGGTTGTTACTACTCAGTTTGTGACATTTTCTCATATTTTCAAGTAAATTATTATTATAAATGTTGTATTTTATCTATTATTATAGAGAAAACAATTGTTACTGAATAATAAAAATTAAAATGGAAGGATTTCCTTTTCTGAATTCCATTTTCCCAGTTCCACTTTCTGCTTTCCTCATTAAGAAAAAAAAATAGGCAAACTTTGAGTACAGAGTTTAGCTTCAGTTTTACAAGTTAATGCAAATGTGTAAGTTTGTATCAGTATCAGGACTCATGTCTTTGGTTTGTTGGCCAATCGGAAAGATTTTTATATACTTCCAATGAAAATAAACACATTTTTGTCTAGTTTCCAGGGATTCATGTCAAACTCATTCATCAAATTCTAAATAGGCATAGTTTTGCAATTATATAAACTAGTATGATATTGTAAACTGAAGAGTAGACACAGTCACACCTTAAGCTTGGCCAGCTTTGGAATTTTCTTGGATGATCTGAGCTGCCTCCACAGGTCTTACCACATTCACGGACCATCCACGTACAACATCTTGTTTATGCAAAGGGCTTCGTCAGCTTACTAGACTCAGATAATTTGAAGGGACTGTATCAGTTGCAAAAGTCTTTGGAGAAACTTCTATCACTGCTTTGAAGTCCATATTTACTCTCTACCTTTTCTTTCCTTTCTATAGGTGATGACTGAAAGGCTACTATGAGTTAATATTTTTGCCTTCTATTCTTTATTTCAGAGCTTGTTTCTAAAAATCTGCACCAGGTTTCTATAAATGAGTCAACTTCAGAGAAATCCTTAAGCTGATGTTCATTGGTTGCTTTCTGTGTTTGGGTTTCACATCCTTCTTTTCAAGGTATGCTTAATGTAATGTAAGAAAAATACCAGAAATTTATGGTAATGAGTAGGAAATCATTATAGGCTATTGTATTCCAATTCTTCTAACCTGGAGATACTGAATTTGGATATGGATGAATATATAATGTATGACATTTTATATCTTAAAGAAGATTAAGCTTAGGAGTGGAAATTTGCTCAGAAATAATGCTTATAAAGTAAAACTAAACCTGAGAAAGCCAAGTTAGCTAAACCACTCAAGTTTAGATAATTTATAGATAGAATTATGATATAACTTGTTATCTAAACCAGGACAACTTAAAAGAGACATAATTACTAATTGCAATGACACAAAAGGAAGAATTCAGAACCATACCTGTTTAGCCAGTCTATCTTGTCCACTTTAGTTCTTGTGATTCCACAATAAGTGTAAATTCAGTTTCACTATATAAATATATTTTTATTATTTCAAGGAGTCATAGGAAGGGTTTATAGTTCAATATGTCAGGTTATGAATAAATGTATCTTGATCAATAACACCCAATTATTTTCTCTCATCTCTCCCTACTTTATATGCCAGGCTCTATTAAAGAGAGTTAGCTTTACCCAATTTCATAGGCTAGAGATATTTACTTCAATAACACAACAGAGTATTCACTGTTGGTAATTAATAATAAGCCATCTACTAGTATATACATTCTTTAGCAAATATAAATATTTATATCTAAATATAAAAAGAACACCATATCCATGCCTCATAAAGTAGATATTCATTTTAATATTATGAACACCAGATTATTTTAATTTGTAATTATTTTTTCTCACTGGAATTATGATTAATACTTGGTCAAGAAAAGAGTTTTGGTAATTTCTTTGTAAACTACATTTGTTACTAATAAATTCAATAATTATCTCCATAAAATACAGCAAATGAAGGATATGACTATTATACATCATTTCTAGTAGAGAGTTCTTGGAGTGATAATATTTTTAAAGCAGATAATTAAAACTCATTACATAAAGGCTAAAACACACGAGACAATTTTCATCACACTGACAAACACATTGCCAGCAATTTCTCACATATTTTGCATTTGGTTGAATGTATTGGTCATCTAATGACTTGTGATATGTTCATGGTCACATTCAATTATGCAGAGAAAGTACAAACTAGCACAAATTCATCATTAGCACCTGAGACTTATATAATATCACAAAACATTGATTACCAAGATAGAAGGAAAAGAGAAAGGTTATGAAGATACAGAATGGCATACTACTCTATTTCATATCACTTAAGAAAAAGCTCTTTCAAGTGATGATGTTGACCATATTGGGAGCAGCCATGAATAAATGCTTTATTATAATATTTGACTAGAAGTGGAGAGTTTTTTTTTTTTTGAATCTTCTGAAATATTTTATTTTTATTTTTTTTTTTAAATTGTATTTTATTTTATTTGAGAACATACTGTACAAAGGGGCTACAATTACATGGGCAGGATAATGGATACATTTCTTACCAAGCATTGCAGCCTCCTCCTTTGTTTACCCTTCACTTCCCTTCCCCGCCTCCCCCCTCCCCCCACCCAATTTTACCCCCCTCCCCCCACCCAATTATACCCCCCTCCCCCCCCCCCCACACCGGCATTGTAAAGCTGGTTTTGACATGACATTTTGTACTTCTCATTGTTGCAATAGGTCCACCTGAATCCTTAAACGACTTGTTTGTCCCCATCTACTCCACATGTTATACTGACATCAAATATAGTGAAAACGGGGGTTACACTGTGGGGGAGGGACATACAAAGCAACAAAGAAATAATCTTATAAATGCATTAGAAATACATGCATGAAAGAAACGAAAACATTAAAATACATATTTAAGGGTTCATTTTCCTAGCATCACATTATCTGACCTTTTCGGCTTGACTCATACCTATACTAGATATTGCAAATAAGGGAAACCATGGGACCTATGCTTCTTTGGGCCTGGCTTACTTCACTTAATATAATTTTTTCCAAACCTTTCCATTTCCTAACAAATGGGGAAATGTCATTCTTTCTGATGGAGGCATAGAATTCCATTGTGTATATATACCACATTTTCTTGATCCATTCATCTACTGAGGGGCATCTGGGTTGGTTCCATATCTTAGCTATGGTAAATAATGCTGCAATAAACATAGTTGTGCTGGTAGCTTTAGTGTGGTCTTGTTTGTAAACATTTGGGTAAATGCCCAAAAGTGGGATTGCTGGATCATAGGGGAGATCTATGTGAAGTCTTTTGAGGAACCTCCATACTGCTTTCCAAAGTGGTTGAACAAGTTTACATTCCCACCAACAATGAAGTAGGGTTCCTTTCTGTCCACATCCCCTCCAGCATCTGTTGTTATTGGAGTTCTTGATTTTTGCTGTTCTAACTGGAGTGAGGTGATATCTCAATGTTGTTTTGATTTGCATTTCTTTTATGGCTAGGGATGTTGAACATTTCTTCATGTGTCTATTGGCCATCCTTCTTTCTTCTTCAGAGAAGCTTCTCTTTAAGTCTTTCGCCCACTTATTTATTGGGCAGTTGTTTCTTTGAGGATTTGTTGTTGGGTGGTTTAATTTTTTGAGTTCCAAGTATATTTTAGATATGAGACCCTTGTCCGTTGTATGGCTAGTAAAGATCTTCTCCCAATCGGTGGGTTTTCTATTGATCTTGCCAGCTATGTCATTTGCCCTGCAGAAGCTCTGCAATCTTATGCAATCCCATTTGTCCAACCTTTCTTTGATTTGTTGTGCTTCCGGGTCTCTATTCAGAAAATTTCGACCTGAGCCAAGGAGACCTAGGGTTTCTCCTATTCCATCCTGTAATGTTTTCAGAGTGTCTGCTTTGAGTTCAAGGTCTTTGATCCATTTGGAGTTGATTCTGGTGCAGGGTGATATATAAGGATCTAGCTTTAGTTTTCTACATGTAGTTAACCAATTTTGCCAGCACCATTTACTGAAGAGGCTGTCTTTCTTCCATTCTATTGTTTTAGCTTCCTTATCGAAGATTAGGTGGCTATAGGTCTGTAGGTTCATTTCTGGGTTTTCAATTCTATTCCATTGGTCCTGAGGTCTGTTCTTATGCCAATACCAAGCTGTTTTGATTACTATGGCTTTATAGTAGAGTTTGAAATTTGGTATTGATATTCCTCCAGCAGTGTTCTTTCCGTTGAGGAGCGTTTTTGCTATTCGGGGTCTTTTATTGTTCCATATGAATTTTTGGATTGCCTCCTCTATTTCCTTGAAGAATGAGGGTGGAATTTTGATAGGTATCGCGTTGAATTTGTAGATAGCCTTGGGAAGTATTGCCATTTTCACGATGTTAATCTTGCCAATCCAGGAGCATGGGAGGTTTTGCCATTTTTTAAGTTCTGTGTTGATTTCCTTTTTCAAGATTTTAAAGTGTTCATCATAGAGGTCCTTCACTTCTTTGGTTAAGTTAATTCCTAGGTATTTTATTTTTTGTGGGGCTATTACAAATGGAGTTGCTTTCCTAATTTCAGCCACACTTTTCTCATTGTTGGCATATAGAAAAGCCATTGATTTTTGGGGGTTAATTTTATAACCTGCTACTTTGCCAAAGTTTTGAATCAGCTTGAGTAATTTGGGAGTGGAGTCTATGGGATTCTTTAAATACAAGATCATGTCATCTGCAAAGAGGGAGAGTTTTATTTCTTCTTTCCCTATTTGGATCCCCTTTATGTCTGCATCTTGTCTTATTGCTGTAGCTAGGCATTCTAATACTAGATTGAAGAGAAGTGGAGAGAGTGGGCATCCTTGTCTTGTTCCTGAGTTAAGAGGAAATGGCTTTAGTTTTTCACCATTGAGTATAATGCTGGCTGTAGGTTTGTCATATACAGCCTTTATTATATTGAGGAATGTTCCATGGATTCCTAATTTTTCCAGAACCTTCATCATAAAGGGGTGTTGGATCTTGTCAAATGCTTTTTCTGCATCTATTGAGATAACCATGTGGTTCTTATTCTTGCTCCTGTTGATGTGATGAATAATATTAATTGATTTGCGTATATTGAACCAGCTTTGCATCCCTGAAATGAATCCTGTTTGATCATGGTGTATGATTTTTTGGATGAATTGTTGAAGTCGATTGGCCAAAATTTTGTTGAGAAGTTTTGCATCAATGTTCATCAAAGAAATGGGTCTATAGTTCTCTTTCTTTGATGAGTCCCTGCCTGGTTTTGGGATGAGGGTTATGATGGCTTCATAGAATGTGTTCGGTAGTGAGCTTTCTCTTTCAATTTCATTGAAGAGTTGGAGGAGTATTGGTGTGAGCTCTGCTTTGAAGGCCTTGTAAAATTCCACTGTAAAACCATCTGGTCCTGGACTTTTCTTAGCTGGGAGGTCTCTTATTGCTGTTTCTATTTCAATGCTTGATATGGGCCTCTTAAGCTGGTTTAACTCATCTTGGTTTAATTTTGGCATGTCAATATTTGCTAGGAAAAGGTCCATTTCTGTCAAGTTCTCAAACTTATTAGCATAAAGTTTTGAGAAGTATTCCCTTATAATGTTCTGAATCTTGGTTGTTTCCGTGGTGATGTTTCCATTCTCATCTCTGAGTTTATTAATTTGGGTGTGTTCTCTCCTTTTTCTGATAAGGTTTGCTAAGGGTCTGTCAATTTTGTTAAGTTTTTCGAAGAACCAACTCTTTGTTTTGTTGATTCTTTCTATAGTTTTTTTGGATTCTAATTCATTTAATTCTGATTTAATTTTGATTATTTCTTTCCGTCTACTGGATTGGGGTTTATCTTGCTGCTCTTTTTCAAGGAGGTTTAGATGTGTCATTAAATTATTAGTTTCCGATCTCTCCAATTTGTTGATGTAGGAGCTCAGAGCTATAAACTTGCCTCTGAGTACTGCCTTTGCTGTGTCCCAGAGGAGCTGGTAATTTGTGTGTTCATTTTTGTTGAATAGCATGAACATTTGAATTTCCTTTCTAATCTCTTCCATGACCCACTCATGATTCAGCAGTGTGTTGTTCAGCCTCCATGTGATACCGGACTTTCTTTGGTGGCTTTTGGTGTTGAGTTCTAATTTTATTCCCTTGTGGTCAGAGAGAATGCAAGGTATAACTTCAATGTTTCTGAATTTAGACAAGTTTGCTTTGTGGCCTAAAATGTGGTCTATTTTAGAAAACGTCCCATGTGCTGCTGAGAAGAACGTGTATTCTGATGCTGCTGGGTGAAATGTTCGGTAAATGTCTGTTAAGTCTAGTTGATCTATGCAGCTGTTTAGATCTGCGGTTTCTCTGTTGAGTTTTTGCCGAGTTGATCTATCTAGTGGGGAGAGTGGTGTGTTAAAATCCCCAACGATTAATGTCTTTGGATCTATCTGGGATTTGAGGGAAAGTAGTGTTTCTTTGATAAATTTGGGTGCTCCATTGTTTGGCGAATAGATATTTAGAATTGTAATATCCTCCTGAAGGAGAGATCCTTTAATTAGTATGTAGCGACCTTCTTTATCTCTTCTCACGAATTTTAATTTGAAGTCTATTTTATCTGATATTAGGATTGCAACTCCCGCCTGTTTATGAGGGCTGTTTGCTTGGTAGATTTTGTTCCAGCCTTTAACCTTGAAAATATGTTTGTTTTTACGGGCAAGATGTGACTCCTGCAGGCAGCAGATAGAAGGGTCTTGTTTTTTAATCCAACTAGACAGTCTATGTCGCTTAATTGGAGAGTTCAGTCCGTTAACATTAAGAGATAGGACTGAGAGGTATTTGGGAGTTCCTGCCATGTTATCCACCTTCTTGGGGGCTGTGAAAACTGGGTTCTTCCTAAGGCTCTTGGATTCTCAGTTTGGGTGCAGTTTCTTGGCCTTTGTTGCGTTCTTGTTGGTTTTCTATGTGTAGGACATCTTTAAGAATCTTTTGCAGGGCTGGTTTGGTGGAGATGTATTGTTTCAATTTTTCTTTGCTATGGAAGGTTTTTATTTGGCCTTCAGTTATGAAGGAGAGTTTAGCTGGGTACAGTATTCTTGGTTGATAGTTGTTTGTTTTTAGGGCATGGCATACCTCATTCCAGGCTCTTCTTGCTTTGATTGTCTCTGCTGAGAAATCTGAGGTGATTCTAATTGGTTTCCCTTTATAGGTGATTAACCTTTTCTCCTTGACAGCTTTAAGGATCTTTTCCTTGGTCTGGGTTGATCCTGTGTGGATTATAATGTGACAGTGGGATGTCCTATTCTGGTCTGGTCTATTTGGGGTTCTAAAAGCTTCTTGTATCTGAATAGGCCTATCTTTTTGTATGTTTGGGAAGTTCTCTGCTAGGATCCTGTTAAACAAATTTCCTAGACCATTAACTTCTGTTTCTAGGTGCTCCTCTACACCCATTATCCTTAGATTGGGCCTTCTGATGGTGTCTTCCAGGTGTTGGATAGACCTATCATATTTCTTGGACTTGTCTTGGATGGTTGTATGTTCTTTCTCTATAATATCTAGGCTGTCTTCAATCCCTGAGATTCGATCTTCTGCATGGTCTAACCTGCTGTCAAGACTCTCTACTTTGTTTTTTATCTCTTTTCCTTCTAATTGGTCAGCTTTGATGGCTTCAAGTTCTTTGTTGAAGCTCTGTTTTAGGTCTTGTATGAATTTCTTTACTTCCTTAATTTGGTGTTCAGTGTTTGTTCTCAAATCACTTAGTTGATTGGTTATGGTTTCTTTGGACTCCCATTCCTTCTGTTGGGTTCCATTCAGCCTTCCCTTTGTGGTCTCCCTGACTTCCTTCAGCTCTTTGTTAATGGATTCCATGAATGTCTTTAGTGATCTTTGTGTATTCTCTACCTGGTCTCTTAATTCGTGAATTACTCTTTGATTAGTTTCCTCCCTTCTGTGGGATTCCTGCAGTTCTCTTTGAGTGTTCTCTGCCTGCTCACACCATTCCTCCCTTTCTCTTTGAGTATTCTCAAGTTGTTCACGCAAATCCTGTATCAGTTTTTGAGAAGCTTCCTCACGCTTATGATGTTCCTGTATAAACTTCTGGGATGCCTCCTCTCTCTCCCTATCACGCTCATACAGAGTCCTTTGTACATTGTCAAACTTCTCATTTATCATGTTTGCTATTAGTGTTTGTAGAGCTATTTGGGAACTCTCCTCTGGATTATTCTTTATCTGTTCTAATCCCTGATTATCAAGGTTGGGAATTGAGATACCCGAATTTGCCATTTTTCTTGTGTTTTTCCGGCTTACTCGGCCCATTTGAGATACAGATTGCACCAGTTTTGTGCTAGAACACTATCTTAAGGCAACCATCAACCAAAGTTTGCATTTGTACAGTTAATAGTCTACAGATACAATCTAGTTCAACAGATACATCTATTCAACATCAAATGACTATATGTTAAAGGACTTTGAACCGCAGAAAAGAATTTGGAAAACCAGAAATTATTAGGATTAGGGAGAGATGTGGGTAAAAAATAGGAATAGATTGGTGTGGGGAGGCACAGGGAGAGTTAACTATGTCCTAATCACAGTGCAGGAAATGGGTTGGGTAGGATGCAAGTAGAGAGAGAGAGAAAAAGAAGAGACGGAAAGGGGAATAAAGAGAGACCAGAAAAAGAATAGAAACGTAAAAATTAATGTTATTATAGAGGTTAAAAGACCGTCTATTTAGAGAGGAATGTGAATATGTTCAGAGAAGGGGAGGGACATAGAGGAGATGTGGAAAGCTTTAAGGATGGGAAATGGAGAAGAAAAGATCAGAAGTTCAGTAGAGCTAGATAAAAAACAAAAAGATAATTAAGAATGAAAGAAATAGAGAAAGAAGACAAGAAAAGAAAGGAAAACTCTCATTCACGTATTCCTAAAATAAAAATTATAAGATGAGAAAAAAAAATTACTGGAAAACAATTATTTTTTCAGAAGAGGCAAAAATTAAAGATTAATAAAAGTTTTAGAAGGGAAAAAATTTATATATATATATATATATATATATAAGGTAACAAAAAACAAAAAACAAGCAAAAAAAGAAAAGAAGAAGAAGAAAAAAAAAAAAAAAAGAAAAAAAGAAAAAAAAGTCTTTTGATTTTTTTTTTTGGGGGGGGGGGGAGGAGTGGGAGGAATCCTGTATCTCCCTTTTGTCTGCGACCAGTCTCTTGTTGTAGTCTCTGGTCAGCTTGAGGTCCTGTGGCTTGATTGGTTTCTTAAGTCGGTTGGTTGGAAGAGGCAGAAAAATGCTCTGCTTTACCCAAGATTTTGAGATCCCCCTCCCAGGTTAGTTTTCTGGGAGGGTGGTCTGCTTTGAGAGTCACAAAAGAGGGGGATGTGGTTATGAGGCTAGGTTCTGGTTAGGGTTGAGGCCTTTCAACAAACAGTAGCTTTTCCCTGGGGCTATTTTGTGATAGAGCTCACAGCGCCCAGCCTAGAGCCATTCTCAGGGTTTCTGTTTTTCAATTGATTGTGGTGGCTGCTAGAGGGAGGGGCAGCCTCTGGCTCTGGTTACCCAGTGACGCTAGGCACTCAGATGGCTGGTGCCTGAGCTGGGTGACTTTTCCCTGGATGGAGCTGAGTCTGGCCGGTCACTTCGGCGTTAAGTTCTTGTGACCTGCTAAATGACTCGTTTTATTCCAAGGCCTGAGCTGGAGCTAGCAGCAACTCCGAGCTTTGTCGGTATCCAAGTTGGAGATCACCGGTGCTGGGGGGGGAGGGGTGGCCTTCCCTCCTCTGCTCCCTGAGGAGTGAGGATGTCGGGCTTGTACTCACGCCGAGTCTTGGATCCTGGGTCGTCTCTGGTCTGCAAACAGCAGGATGAAGGTGTTCGCTCTTTGTCGGTTCTTGTTGGTGTTGAGTAGAATCCGCTCGTCCGCTGCGTCTGGCTCCTTGGTCCCCGACTCTCTGTGTCTCAGGTATGACTCCCGCGGCGGTAGTCGCCGCCGCTGGAGAGGCAGCTGGTGCGTTTCCTTGGCTTCCCCTCTCTTGTCTAACTCTCTGTCCTGTGATGGTACACTTGGTGTGATTCTCTGGCTTAGGACTGTTCACTGGAACTCTAAACCTACTGTCTATGCGAGAGCTTGTTCAGATTCCAGCTTCTCCTCCGCCATCTTCTAGAAGTGGAGAGTTTTTATTGAGTTCAACAACAAAAACCTCTAGCTTTACTGTTTTCTATTCCTTCCATTCTTCTTATAACCCTTCCTTCAAGGGTATCCAGAGAGATTTGTGGCCATTATCCTGAGCTCATATGGTTTATATTGAGTGATAGAGAAATATTCTCAGTATTCTTAACTAAAGTGGAGAACATATGTATTCCAACCTATTTGTCCAATTTTTTAGAGAATTGATCAGACTTCAAAGACAAGTTGCCGAAAATGTAGACACAATACTGAGGCTATAATCACATGCAAAATCCTAGAATGGGAACCAGGGTCTTTTAATTTTCAATAACTGTTACTAATTTTGACTAATTCACATGCTTCGATTTTCTTAATTTTATTAAATATTGACAACTGTGTATCAGGAAGCAAAAACTGAGAGAATCACAGTTCAAGACCAGCTGAAGCAAAAAAAAAAAAATGTTAGCAAAACTCTATCTCAACAAGTTTACTAAGTATTATGATATGGGTCTCTGATCCTAAGTAAATAGATCAAGGGAGCATGAGGCAATCTGATCTAGAGGAGTAAACACACACACACACACACACACACACACACACACACACACACACACACACACACGCACAAAAGAACAAAATGTAAAACAAAAAAGACTAAGAGTGTGATTCAAGTGTAATGTTGTAAATTCAGACCTCAGTACCACCACCAAAAAGTTAAAAAAGAACATATTTCTATTATCTTGTCAAAATTGTTCTAAATTGAAAGGCTTAAAAATACAAATATTTTAGGGCTGGGAAGTTGACTCAGTGGTAGAGTGCTTGCCTTGCATGCATGAGACCCTGGGTTTGATTCCTCAGCACCACATAAGCAGAAAAAGCTGGAAGTGGGGCTGAGGCTCAAGTGGTAGCAAGCTAGCCTTCAGCTGAAGAGCTGAGGGACAGTGCCCAGGCCCAAAGTTCAGACTCCACGACTGAGAAAAAAATAGCTAAAAATATAAAAAAAATATATATATATAATTTCTGTTGTGTGTGATCTAGGAAGTTGAAAGTCAAATAGTTGGGCTCTGGTTTTGATTCTTTCCTTATCTGACAGCCAAAATAGCTTGGATTTCAATCACCTGAGGGCTTGATGTGTGGATAGAGATTTCACTTCACGTAGGATTCACTCATCCATCCATTGGCAAGATGTTTCAACCACTTCTCCATGTGGACTCCTCAACAAGATGCTTCTTTCTCCTCACAAATTAAAGAGGTAGAAGAGGCTGGGAGAGAAGTAGGAAAAGACAATGCCTTTTGTGATACACCTTTTACTATTTGTTTGGTGTATGTCACTAAGTCCAGTCCAGTGTAGGGAATAAGACCTAACTTTAGAAGGAGTATTCAAATATTTGTGAATATTTTAATAAACATTTCTTGTTAGGAATGGTGAGCATATAGGTGGTAAGTATGTCTTACTTAGATTTATCTCCTAAAGGTAAAATGATAAAGCTGGCACATAGTAATAGCCCAATTAATGTTTAATAAAGTTGAAATTTTATATTAACACTTAATAGTGACAATCTATTAAAATATCATCATTTAGTTTGTCAACCATCTGTTAAATTTGTTTGTTATTTTGTTATACATTATACAACTAATTTTGGTATAATTAAACCTATCAAATTTTCTGTGTCATTTGGTTGTTTCTGAAACTCTTTTCCTAGATAAAATTCTGTTAGGTCAAAAGAGAGTAACACAGAGATAGTATAATTATATATAAAATTAAAATTATGATTATAATAAAACCTGCCAAGAGTATCTAATAGGAAAATATTTTCCAAGTGTTTATTAATTGTATTAAAGAAGAAAGAAGTGTGCTACAATCTAATTGTTATTATGAACTCACAGACAGCAATATCGACAGGAGTTTAAATGTGTAATTATGAAGACAGAAGGAAATTTTTGCAGTAAGATTTTGTTTTAAAAAATTTACTCTATTAAGTTACTTCTCTTTCATTCTGAGAAATTTTATGGAAATATTTCAGAATAAACAGCAAGCAAGGAGATTGTGTATTTTCATGTTACAGCTCTTCAAAAAGTTATGGTTCATGTACCTGTAATTTATTTGACTTGCTCCAAATATACTGATGTTAATGCATTTCAGAAAATGATGTTGAACTTTTTAAAAATTAATTTTGAGCATAACATATATTTGCATAGAAGATTGAAATTAACAAATATTAATTGCAAACTAATAAAATGATCAGATTTGAAATAATGCTTTTTCTATAAAGGACTTCCAGAATTGAGCCAATAAAATACAGATAAGCTAGGGTAAAAGAGATAGACTTGAGAAAGGCTAGGTGTTGGCCAGGCTCATGGCACAAAAGCCATGCATTAAAAGGAAAGCAGGAGTGTATCTCCATGCACAGGTTATTATGGATCATATAGGACATATTTTCACAGTAATGCAATAGAAATATTGTAGTTTTATACACATATATGCACACATAAATTTACAAGAATAATGCTATAATACACACCAGTACCACTCAAAGATTATGAACAAAAATTATAATAATAATAGCAATACTAGTAGTAGTTTTATGGGTATTTGGAGGTTAGAATAAACTTTTCTGGATATTTTTAAAAGTTTTCATGCTAAGGAAATAAAGAAGCAACAATATTGCTTATACAAAAAGAACCCCTAGATATTGTATATACGTTTCTCTGAATTAAGGAAAGGAAGGGGAATAACAAAATGATGAGATAAAGGACAAAGGGTGAACCAGTGCAACACTGATACTCACAAGACAATATGTTGGAAATGAACTTTATAACTTGGAAGAGGGGCATTGGGCAGAAGGGAAAGTGGGAGAAAATTGAGGGAGGGGGCAACAGTGTTCCACAAGAAATGTACCACTACTTAACATATGCAACTGTAAACCATCTGTACATCACCTTAACAATAAAATTAAATTAAAAAAGAGTCTTCTTGAAATAAACTTATTAAAACAAAGACAAAACTAAAATATTCCTACAGTCAGAATAATAGCATTTTCTGCTAAATTCAGTTAGTTTCTATGGATGTCCCTATTTGATCATTTAGTTTCTGTGGAAAAGGAAGAGTCCTTTAGGAAATAAAAACTAACTGAGCAATGGTTTTACTGGTTATTCTAATACAATTTTCTTAGTTATAATGGCAACTAAGTGAGAGACAAAGACAGGTACTGAGTCCTATACGGGCTCATTTTCTGGTGTGTAGAGGATACCTTTGGCTATGGCTTCACATGGTACAAGGGCAAGAGGGCCATAAATCCCTTAATAGGTACCAGCACTTACCAAGGTCTGGTCACTCAGGGGGCTGGGTTTCAACATGAAATTTGAGAGAATGCAAACATTCAGACATTCTGATCATAACAAAAGCTTTGTCATTTAGTGAAACTACAGTGACTGAGAACTGCACTCATAGTCTAACTGAAAGTGCTATTAAGAAAAATTAATAAACTTCCTTTAACTTTTATTAACATGTTAATAAAATGCTCTAATAATATTGAGGGGATTGGGGTATTATTATGGCAACTACTTAGAATGATAAATAACTTTTGTCATTTATCTGAATCACATCTAAATGGTACTTATCAATTTTCATTTGGAATAATGTTTTATGATTCAATCTTAGAAACGTATAACCTTGTGACACTATATTCTCTAGCCTCTACATATGTACCACAGAAGCACTATACCTTCAGGGTAAAGGTACTGATATTAATTCAAAAATAACTGGTGGTGAATGACCAAGAGATGGAGAAATAAAGAGGAACCATGTTTTCAGAAAGTAAAGTAAATCGGCTTTTACTACTGGTTGGAGCCAGAGCAATCCTTCGCAGACAAATGTATGCTATAGGTTGAATTGTTTTCATATTTGGCCTCTAGATTATTTGATTTTTATTTTAAACCTTGCTTAATATATGGCTTGAAAAAATTAAGCCTGAGTAAATTTCTACATAAAAGCTCTTTATTATGCACATAACCAATAAGTTTTTGTTTGTCTTGAGACTGAAAGTCATTTTCTTTTTCCAGTCGAATACTATGTAATTCCTATCTATTTGAGTCACATTATTAAAATTATTTTCTAAGTTATTTTCTTTGGGTCTGTTTTTTTATTTAAAAAATGAGGTCTAGTTGCTATTTTCATTTTATGCTTTATTCATTCAGACTCATTTTTTCCATTTCATTCCTCTGAAGTCATGTGTGCTTACATTGCCTAAAAGCCTGACACCCTTAGCTGTGTCAATGGAAGCTAGAATTCCTATAAGATTAGAATATTTCCGTCTGCAATTTTCCATTGTGAAAGTTTATTAAATACTGGTAGTTGCTTCCGACTGGTGGCTTGCTCCTGAAATTGTGTCTCAGTGAGATTCTGAATAGCAATGAGCTATGTCATTAACCTTAATCATGGAGATATGTCTACTGCATCTAAAAATAAATGTCTTGTTTGTAATGCAATATATGAATCATCAACTTGGAAATTACATTTTTCTTAACTCACCTAGTACTTTTGGAGTTTAGAGAGTCCAAAAATTAAAATTGTTCCTTTAAAAAATAAACTTCTAGGCTGGGAAGTTGGCTCAGTGGTAGAGTGCTTGCCTCACATGCATGAGGCCCTGGGTTCAATTCCTCAGCACCACATAAGAAGAAAAAGCTGGAAGAGGCGCTGTGGCTCAAGTGATAGGGTGTTAGCCTTGAGCTGAAGAGAGGAGGGACAGAGCCCAGGCCCAGAGTTCAGCTACCATGACCAACCAAAATGGATAAATAAATAAATAAACTTCTCCTGTTAGCAATAACTAAAAGCAAATTTTTATTTAAAATTACTAATAATAGTATTTACATGCTAACTTACATCTGTGGAAAAAATAAGAAATATTCTTTTTTAACTTTTCTTCCCAGTCCTAGAGCTTGAACTCTGGGCTGATGCATCGTCCCTGTCTTGTTTTGCTCATGGGTAGCCCTCTACAACTTGAGTCACTGCTTCACTTGGGCTTTTCTATGATTAAGTGGAGATAAGAGTCCCACAGATTTCCTGCCCAGGCAGGCTTCAAACCATGATCTTTTGAGCTCAGCCTCCTGAAGTAGCTAGGATTGCAAGCATGAGTCACTGGCGCCCAACTATGAAATATATATTTTCAAATTGTATTTACATGTATGCATTTTTATCCAAAAGAAGAAATTATTTTTAAAATCTAAAACAGGCTATGTCTAGAAAAAATCACAATACCAAATTCCTCACAAGTACTGATATTCCAAAGAAGAATACAGAAATAAAATAAACTCATTATATTACCATTTAATTTAAATGTCAACTGCTATAAGTTCCCTGATTAAAATCAGGGAGGAAAGGATGCTTGTGTAGGAAAGTGATGCAATTTCTGTATTTCCAATATTCTTTAGAGTGGTGTTATATAAACAAGTAATGCATTTCATTCATTGGGATCTGTTCTAACAACTGGCAAAAGATTGAACTGAGAACCTTGAGCATGCTGGGCAAGAAATTTACTATGTGATTTATGTCCACAGACCTTTTGAATTTATTTATTTTTTCGTAGATCATGAGGCTTGAACTCAGTGCGTGGGCTGTATCCTTGAGATTCTGTCCTCAAAGCTAGCACTCTACCACTTGAACTGCAGTGCCCATTCTGGCTTTTTCTGGCTTTTTAGTGGAGGTAAGAGTCTTAAAGGCTTTACTCTGGTTGGCTTTGAACCACAATCCTCAGATGTCAGCCTCCTAAGTAGCTAGGATTACTGGCTTGAACCACAGGCTCCACAGACACTTTGTCTGTGAAGCAGGTCTCTCCACTACTTTGCCAGAGCTGGCCTGAAACTCTCCACCCTGCCTTCACCTCCTGAGTAGTTGGGATTGTAGAAGTCTGTCATCATATAATTCTAGTTTTATATATAATTTCTATTGCAGATGTATAAATTCTAGTTTTATATATAACTTTCTTTTTTTTTCTTTTTGTTTTTTTTTGGCTTGGACATGGTGCCTAAGGGCTGTACCTGAACTTCCTCACTCAAGGCTAATGCTTTGCCACTTTGTGCATCAGCACCACTTCTGGAATTCTGGTGGTTAACTGGAAATAAGAGTCTCATGCATGTCCCTGCCTGGGCTGGCTTCAAATGGTAATTCTAAATTTTTAAGTCACTAGATCATTGCTGTCTAATTATTTTCCTGTGTCCATATACATCAGTGTGAATATGTTAGTATTTAGGCTTTAAAAGATTTACTTTAATGATGGTTACACAAATTTTTAATTAGCATAATTTTCTCACAAATAACTTTACAACTTAAAAAGCTAATAGTTTTGAAATAGTCTTATTTATTTGTAATATTTTTAGTATTCATGAGGAATTTCTGTCATATTACATTGTAATTGATTTGTTCACAAATTTTAAGTGATTTACAAATGGCAATATTTATAGGAGCATTAACAGTGTCATATGTAACTTAAGAATTATCTCCCAGGATTTGGTACAGGTGATTAGAAAGGCCCAATGAAACTCATATCATCATTTCCTGAATTAGTCATTTACTGGGCATGATCTTTCAGGATTTGTATCCCTTCTCTAACCAAAAGACTATCTGGACTAGAAGTCAAACATAATTCCCTTTTAGAAGTAAATTAAAGAGATTATATCACTAAATCAAACTTACAAAGTTTCATATTGCAAAATAGGGAAAGTATATATGTTGTGTGTGTGTGTGTGTGTGTGTGTCTGTGTCTGTGTGTGTGTGTGTCTGTGTGTCTGTGTGTCTGTGTATCAGTCATTGGACCTGCACTCAAGGCCTGGGAACTGTCTCTGAGCTTTTTAGCTGAAGGCTAGCACTCTACACTTTGCCATTTTGAGCCACAGTGCTGGTGATCTAGACATCACTCTTGACTTTTCTGCCCAGGATGGCTTTTAACCACAATCCTCAGATCTCAGCCTCCTGAGGACTACAAGAGTAAGCCATTGGCAACTGAGAGTATAAATCTTAAGTAAATAAATCAATTTATATATTTTCAACTAAATATTGGAATTGATAACTGAATAAAACAGAGGGCAAACTGAAAGTGGTATGCCAGTTATTTGAAAGAGAAGAGACTGGTCTTATTACACAAACATATAAAAATGTTAGCCAGGTGCTGGTGGCTCACGCCTGTAATCCTAGCTATTCAGGAGGCTGAGATCTGAGGATCGTGTTTCAAAGCCAGCCCGGGCAGGAAAGTCCCTGAGACTCTTATCTCCAATAAACCACTAGAAAACTGGAAGTGGCGCTGTGGCTCAAGCCGTAGAGTGCTCGCTTTGAGCTGAAGTGCGCAGGGACAGCGCCCAAGCCCAGAGTTCAAGCCCCATGAACGACAAAAAACATATAAAATGTTACTTAGGACCTTTGGGAGTATGACCTGTTGTTCTTTGAAATACTTTTTTTGTACGTTTTTTATTGTAAAAATGCTGCACAGAGGGATTACAGTTACATGAGCAAGGTGATGAGTACATTTTTTATTGAGTATTGTTACCTCCTCCATTGTTTTTCCTCTACCATCCCTTTCCTCCCAACTCCACAACTACAAACACCCCTCCCCCCCACTCCAAAGTTGTAAAATTTGTTTCAAAATAGTGTTTTGTATATCTCCTTATTACAATGGGTCAACCTGTATCCATATTCAAGTATTGTTTTTTTCCCTTCCCCTCCCTGAATTAAAGAACTGTATATACAATATGCAGGGCACTGACATCAAATACAGTGAAAACAGGGGTAGGGAGGAACATACAAAAAAACAAAAAAAATCAGATAGTACATTATAAATATGTTAGAAACAATAGCAAGAATGAAAAAAAAAGATACTTGTGTCCCTATCTTGGGATTCATTTAGCTTAACATCATTTTATCTGGTCATATGTACATAGCTTTTGGGCTTTTCTGCTTGTCCTACACATGTACTAGTTACTGCAAATAAGGGAAACCATGGCACCTATGTTTCTTTGGGCCTGGCTTACTTCACTTAATATAATTTTTTCCAAGTCTTTCCATATCCTAACAAATGGGGCAATGTCATTCTTTCTGATGAAAGCATAGAATTCCATCATCTATCTGTCTGTGGATAGATAGATAGATAGATAGATAGATAGATAGATAGATAGATAGATAGATAGATAGATAGATACTCACATTTTCTTGATTCATTCATCTACTGAGGGGTTTCTGGGTTGATTCCATATCTTAGCTATGGTAAATAATGTTGCAATAAATGTAGTTGTGCTGGTAGCCTTAGTATGCCTTGTTTATGAACTTTTGGGTAAATGCCCAAAAGAGTGAATGCTGGGTCATAGGGGAGTTCTATGTGGAGTCTTTGAGGAACCTCCCTACTGCTTTCCAAAGTGGCTGAGCAAGTTTACACTCCTACCAACAATACAGTTGGGTTCCTTTCTGGCCACATCCCCTCCAGCATCTGTTGTTATTAGAATTCTTGATTATAGCCATTCTAACTGGGGTGAGGTGGAATCTCAATGTTGTTTTGATTTGCTTTTCTTTTATGGATAGAGAGGTTGAACATTGGTCATTCTTATTTCCTCTTGGTACTGGCACAAGAACAAATCTGAGGACAAATGGGATAGAACTGAAAACCCAGAAATGAACGCACTGATATATAGCCACCTAATCTTTGATAAGAGAGGTAAAATAAATAGAATGGAAGAAAGACAGCCTCTTTAGTAAATGGTGCTGGAAAAATTGGTTAACTACTTGTAGAAAACTAAAGTTAGATCCTTATGTATCACACTGCACCAGAATCAAGTCCAAGTGGATCAAAGACCTCAGAGTCAAATCGGAAACCCTCCAAACATTACAGAAATGAATAGGAGAAATCCTAGATCTCCTTGGCACAGGCTGAAATTTTCTTAATAGAGACCTAGAAACACAACAAATCAAAGAAAGATTGGACAAATGGGATTGCATGAAGCTGTAGAGCTTCTGCATGGCAAAGGACATAACTAGCAAGATCAATAGAAAGCCCACAGATTGGGAGAAGATCTTCACTAGCCATACAACAGACAAGGGTCTCATATCTAAAATATACTTGGAACTCAAAAACTTAAATCTCCCAACAAGAAATCCTCAAAGAAACAACTGCCCAATAAATAAGTGGGTTAAAGACTTACGATAGGAAATGTACTCATTACCTTGCTCATGTAACTGTAACTCTTCTGTACAGTGTTTTCACAATAAAGAACTTATTTAAAAAAGACTTAATGAAATAGTTTTATTTTAAAAAATTTTATTGTCTTTAAGTAGTCATACAAAGGGGGTGTCATATAAAAAGGCACTTTGATCAATGTCCCATTTTAAATTTTATTCTATAAATTGTTTTTCTTTGTTGTTTTTAATGTACTGTGTGAAGTTATTTCTTGGCTTTCATTTATTTTCTTTTTGGTTAATCCCTGTTGTCAGTGTTTTTGATTTTGGTATACTGTGTCTTGCATATATGTTTATCTGATTTGGCATAGGGAAGGGGAACAATAAATGGTGGGACAAAGGAGAAAGGGTGAACCAATGCAACAATGATATTAACAAGACACTATGTTAGAACTTTGCAACTTGGGGGAGGTAGGGGGGAGATAAAGCAGGAGAAAAGGAGGGAAGAGGTAGCACTGTTAGGAAAGAAATTTACTCATTACCTTACTTGTGTAACTGTAACCCTTCTGTACAACACCTTTACAATAATATTAAATTGAAACAAAAAAATCCAGAAAATCTTTCCATATTTTTTATAGTTGTTCCTAGCCATATGTGACGTCATCTAATGAGGCTACAGTCCTAAAAGTTGAGTGTCAGGGAAATATGAACTCATGTTTTCTGGCTTCTTTTCTTTCATTGACTTTTGTAAATTCACCATACCACTCTCCAGCAGTGGCAAAGTATTAATGAGAATCAATTCATTATGCATACACAGTTTATAATACCTGTCCTTTTCAAAAGTATATTAATTCAGTCTTTGGTAGAAATTTCACAGATGTATAAAGAGTGAAAGAATATTCTTCACCAATAACACAGTGTAATCATGGTGCAGAAGTGTACATGTGTAACACAGCTGATTGTTTCAGAATGTGTAGAACTATAAACATACATTAACTTTGGAATGATATATGACTCAATCATACTTAACTCTTCTTTTCACCAAAGTATGCTTATCTACACACAGAATTAAAATATACATATATTACCAGGTACCCGTGTGGTTCATGCTTATAATCCTAGCTATTCCAGAGGCTGAGATGAGTATCATGGTTTGAAGACAGCCCAGGCAAGGGAAGTCTGTAAGACTCTTATGTCTAATTAAAAAAGCTGGTAGTGGAGCTGTGACTTAAGTGGTAGGGCACTAATCCCAAGAACAAAAGCTCAAGGACAGCATCTAGGTTCTGAGTTTAAATTCCAGTACCAGCAAACACAAACACACACACACACACACACACACACACACACACACACATTATGTGTGTATGTGTACATAGTATGTATAGTACACACACACACACACACACACACACACACACACATACACTAAATCTCTCTTTTGTGTTTCCTTTTATAGCTATACATTATGGAAGACATATACTACAATTTCAACGTGTTATGTATTTTATGATTTTTTGGAAACTATCAATAAATATTGTGCTAATTCTATTTATTTAAACATGAGTTTCTAATATTGCAAATAAAAACCCTATATTATACTCTCTATCACAAATGTGATCAATTCAACTTCAGACAGTATACTTCTCTGTAAATAGTCCACAGGTAAATAGAGAGCTGGAAATCATTTTTCATTTGTGCATATGTCGGAGAGGGGTTTTAGGATCATTTTTCTATGATTTTATTTTATTTTATGCACAATTTGAGCATAACACTTATCTTACTCAAAATTTGCTTTTCTTTTTAAAAAATGTTTTATTTAATGACTGAATTTTAGTTATGGAAACAGCTTTGTGTATATGTCTGTGTGCATGTTTGTTCCCAACTTGGAGCTTCAGCTCTGGGCTTTGGCTCTGTTCCTGAGATTTTTGCTCTACCAATTGAACCACAGCTACACTTCAGATTTTTTTTTCAGGATATCAGTGGATATAAGAGTCTCAATGATTTTCCTGCCCAGGCTGACTTTGAGCCACAGTTCTCAGGTCTTAGGCTCTTCAGTAGCTAGGTTTACAAGCACAAGGCTCTAGCACCCAGCAGAAGCAATTTCTGTATGATTTGTTGTATAGCCTGTTGCACGTGTTTGAGAAAGATATTAGAACTGACCTTTGAATCGCTTTAGCATAGAACTGTCAATGATATTTAGATAAGAAAGTGATTATGTAGCAATAGGATAAATCATGATAGTCTAGGTTTTGTCTATATTTTGAAGATTTAAAGCATATATTTAATTAAAATGTATTCTAATATCTTTAAACAATTCCTCATTATCTTATGTGTCTATTTGTCACTAAATGCCATTAATCTTCCCCATATTTCTTTTGCACTTGATTGGTAAATACCAGGACAGCAAATGAATTACTAATGTCAAAAATAAATAGTTTCAAAGTATTTTTTATTTTTTTATCAGTTTTTGTATCCTTCTAATGCCCAGTGGTGGATGTATTTATGCAGACTAGATTTTAGATGAGTGAGTTGCTCCAGAGATGATAAAAAATGATAGACAATAGACAGAAAGATTAAAGGACCTATAAGCCATTCAACTTGATCTTTCAAGGATAAGATTTAATAGGATTTAGGAAATTCACACAGCTCTGCAAGCATTATCATAATCAACTTGTGAACACATTTGTTACCCTCAAAATAAATTCTGTAACTATTAGCAAACCTTCTACATTATTACCTTTTCCATTAGAAATTCTCTATTTGGAGTAACTTTCAAGGCATTTCACTGTATGGTATTTTCTCAATTTGGTAGATATTGCTAGAGATATCAGCAATTTTAATCTGCTGATCTTTTCATGATACATAAAATATATTTTCACAACTAAAATAACTTACAATTACCTAATTTTTATCACTAAACATGACAAAAATAATCATTTTTCTTTAAATGATCTTGAAGCCTCTCTACAGTAGTGATATACATATCTAATTGTGAAGATGAGTTTAACTAAAGTTAAAATATTCTACTTGAAATAAATGTTATTTATCACTGAGTATGATTTGTCAGCATAATTAGCAACATTTCTTATATTAATTTTTCTTACCAGAACACATGAGAACAACAAATCAAAGAAGTTCATAGTGTTTATCTAGTCAATGGAGTAAAGAAAATTGGAAAAAGAAAACAAAAACAAAAACAAAAACAAAACTGCTTCCTATGCAAAAGTCACACTATCCTTCTAATGTCTGAAATTTTATTATTACAGGTCATTCACTGTGGTCAATGAACGTAAGGCCATCTTCCAAATAAAGTTATCTGTTGGAAAAAATTTTTTCTCTCATCATCCAGAGATAGCTGTCGTAGGGTAAAATTCCTAATGTAATATTAACAAACTGCTTCCTAAGATGCAGCAGGAGGAGGGGGCGTGGTGGCAGGGGGGATTGAGACATTCTGTAATTCTGGGTGTGTTGTATTAATGTGTCTGGTTGTAATATGGTTAGTATTGATAACCACGGTCCCTTTATAGAGTCATGTGTGCAAAGCAAGCTTCCCAGTACTACAAAGAGATCTAGACCTATAAAGCCCACATTCCACAGGAGTCTGGGTGACTCCTTCTATGTCTTTTAAGCAGTCTAACTCAATTGTAATCTGCATTGTTATTATTATTATTATTATTATTATTATTATTATTATTATTATTATTTGCCAACCATAGGGCTTGAACTCTGGGCCTGGGTGCTGTCCCTCAGCTCTTCAACTCAAGGCTAGCATTCTACCACTTGAACCACAGCGCCACTTTGGGCTTTTTTCTGCTTATGTGGTGCTGAAGAATCGAACCCAGGGTCTCATGCAAGCCAGGCAAGCCTACCACTGAGCCAGCTTCCCAGCCCCTGGGTTATTCTAAAGACGAAATCACCCATTTAAAGTTTATTAGGAATTACAAATCATGTATACAATACACAAATACATTCACCAACATTGCAGTAGTAAGGATTGTTTTCCAGATATTTTTTCATAAGTCGTATGAAATTATAAATGCATACTTTGAGGCATTAAAGTGTTTTTCAATATCAAGAATCCCCGAATTGCTTTGGTTTAAGTATTTTAGGATTATTATAGAAGCTTTACACCTAGCCTCTAAAATGGATAATAAGTCTACAAGGTAATGTTTGTGAAGTCAGCCGGTACCGGAATCTGCACGCTGAAGTACAGGTGCTGAGATTGTGGGGATAATAGACTTCTCAGTGATGAAAAAAAATCCAAATTTTGATTTAAGACACAGTGGTCCACAGAAAATAATCTTTGTTTTTATATTTTCCAGGAAATTAACAAAGAAAAAATTGTATTTTGTACAATTGTGTGATTTTCAAATAATTCCCAGTAATGCATTTTTCCTTCTGCAATATTTAAAGTATATATTTTTTCACAAAAATGTAAATGAAAAATTGTACATGTTAGGTTTGCCTTGAAATATTTCTACACCATGAGAGTTATATATCCTTACATTTAAAGAAAAAATATTTTGGAAAAGAAATCTTTTTCCTGAGGTTATATCAGGTCTTAATTTGAAAGTGCTCTCCTTTAAGATCACATCAGTGTATTTTCTAACCCGAAACATTTGCCATATATTTTGATGAAGAATATGTTATTTTGTACTTTTCTACATACCTATAAAACAAAAATACTAGCATGGGTGATAGAGAGCAACTAACACCTTCAAGGAGAGGAAATATAAATGATAAATACAAAGATTACCATTTTCTGTAGACTGGATATAGAAACTATATTACAATGAAATTTTACAATGACTAGACAATGACAAACCAAAATACAGACAGATTAGAGAAACAGAAGCCTCAACTCAGAACAGCTATTGGAATTGTAATCTATACAATCACCTCAGCAAATAATTTCAAATAATAAAAGTAAACATGTATGCAACTTATGTGCAACTTAATGACCAGTTGTGAGATTTGTCATGCAAAAATGGGAAGTATTTCAGGCATATATTAACATGAAAATTGAAAATTTTAGAGTGTATGCACATTGCACATAAAACAAAAATGGGTGGATGCAAACCACCTATAAATAAAAAGAATCTTGTGATATTATATTGAAGAAAAAGATGAAAATATATTATTTTGGAAAGATCAGAAACAAATGCAAGTAATATATATATATATATATATATATATGCACACATAAACTTAGTAGTGTTGTAAAAACTAGCAAGATAATAAACAATAATTTCAAAGTAGTTTTTCCTTGTAAGGGAGTTGAGAAAGATTAGTTGGTGAGAATGCATAGTTATCTTATAATTCTTGAATTATATATAAATATATATATTTTAATTTTATTGTATACAGAGGGGCTACAATTACATAAGTAAGGTAATGAGTATATTTCTTGCCAAATAGTGTTACCCCCTCTCTCAACTTCTCACCCTTGCCGAAGTTGAAAAGTTCATTCCCAACATCTTGTATTGTGAGTATAGCTATTGCATTGGTTCATCCTTTGTCCTTTGTCTCACAATTTTGTTATTCCTCTTTCTTTGTCAAATCATAGAAACATATTTACAAGACACAGGGTATTTTATATAGGCTTCCTCTATTAATTATTGCATAAGTATATGTAAATTATATTATGATGCTATTTAGAGATTCTTAAATATTGGATCTCTATGTTTAATTTTTGAAATATTAAATTATTGTTTTCAATATCTAATTTTTTGTAATTTTCATTGTATGTAAAATTGATATCAAATATTCCCATAGTAAGTTTATTGCTTTTATTTAAGGAAAATATGATTTCTGTCTGGTTATACTTGAGAAATTTATAATAAATAGAATTTCTTTATCATTAAGTAGTCAGTTTCTTGTGGCTTTGATCTAGTACAAACTATTTACATTGCACTAGGCAATGGATTTGATAAAATCTATGAATCAAAGAATACATCAAAAAATCAAAATATTTACATTTAAAATTATGCTTTATGCTTTAATAAATTTGAAATTGTATAAGTTTGGAAAGTTTGTGTATATATACATATATATATGTATATATATATATAGGTTGGTCGTGGGGCTTGAACTCTGGGCTTGGGCACTGTCCCTCAGCTCTTCAGCTCAAGGTGAGTGATCTACCGCTTGAGCCACAGTGCCACTTCCAATGTGTGTATATCTTAATAACCAGAAAATATACGATAATTTCTAATTTGCATTTTGGAAGGGCTTTTATGTTTTTTTTACTTTTATAATGGTACCTTATATTTTTGACAGTTTACTTAATGATATGTTAAATTTGAATCTAAGTTCTTTAAAACTCCCTTCCATTATGTTCAGCCATTGTGGAATGTTTTGCCAACCAGTCAAGCTTTCTTTTATTTGCCTTTGTCAATATGTTAAATACATTAGGAAAATGCAGAGATGGTAATATTTGTCCTTCATTATTTCTTGTCAACTTTTTTCTTATTTTTCTACTTCTTTAATCATCATGATAATATATCTATTTTTATAAAATGTTTCATCCGAATGTAGATTGTATAGTGTCATCGAAAATACAGAACAAGACTTTTATGTTAGTGTTTTTCATTGACACTCAAATGTTATTCAGTAGAATGAAAACGTATTTACTACTGCTGTAAACATTAAGTGAAATAGAATTTTACAAATATATAAGGTGTAAATACAAACTAAAGAATATCCTTAAAACTGTTGTACAATTTTAGGTCCTGAAAAATGATGATAATTTCCTAAGGAAAAATTTATAAAAAGGAAATCTCTAAAGTGGTATTAATCCATGGTGATATCTTTTATATTTTAATTATAGCCTTCACAACATTTTAAATGAAATAAATAAAATATATTACTAAATGTCATGTCCAAAGCGATTTCATTTTTCACATGTATCCATAAAATTATGACAGTGTTCTTCTGAAACCATGAGCAAGGGATATTTAACTTCTTCATATATAGCAATTGCTTCATATATAGTGCAATTGCTTCATTTACCTATTGTAAAATAGTCAATTGCATCATAATTAGTGACTTAAAAATCCATGATTTCTTTTATATAACTTTATGTATCAAAGTGCTTTAGAGCTCAGTCACAGTTTATCAGGCTTCTTGATGTCAGAGTTTCTCATAGGCTGCTGTCAGGCATCCCAGGGAGCAATCACCAGGAGGCTTGAACTGGGGAAAAATCAATTTCATCCTCACTTGGTTGGCTTCTGTGCCTCATGGAAATTTTCATTGGGTCAATTCTTTGTGTCTTAGTCCTCTCAAACTGCTGTGACAAGTTACTATGAAGTTATTCTTTTAAAAAAACAATGGAAAATATTTCTCTTTGGTTGTATAGTTTGGGAGGTACACAATCAAGGTGTCAGGAGATTCTGTATAAGGTAAGATGCTCACTGTCTGTCCTTGCTGGATCTTCACTAGATGAAAAAGACAAGGAAACTCTCTGAGGCGTCTTTAAAAGGGCACTTATCCAGCATCAAATTCAATTTCTCCTCAGAAGCCTATCTTCTAGCACAATCTTGGTCCTTAAGAGTTAAGATTGGAATTTTGCAGGGAATGCATACATGAAAACCATAGTACCTTGTAGGCCAGTTGCGGAAGATAGTTCTCACATTCTTGCTATGCTTGCTTCTTTGTGGTGAACATTAGCACGTAGTGAGAGGTCAAGCGAGAATGTGAGCCTGGGAGAATTCATGCAATCTAAAGTTGGAACTGACATCCACCACTTTTATCACATTCCATTTGTTAGAAGCAAGTCACAACTTCTAGCCCAAATATAACAGAATTATTGGGAGTCATTTATTGGGAGTCATTTGAATGGATAATAGAATAGCAAATTTATTTCTAATGCCAAATGAAGTTCAGGTTTCCGTGTTACTAGAAATTCATCTTAAGGTCTTAAAATATACAGCTTTAAAAAGATTTTTTTATTACTCTTTATAACTATATAAAGACTCTTTAGGTATTTATTCTGTAATCAGATTTAAATTAGACTTTACCTGGAAATAAAACCATAGATTCCAAGTTATTTCAACAATTTTGAGATATACTCCATTTTCTTTTTGAATATTTCTGTTGAGAGTTTTCATTAGTAAGTTACATTAATTTATTTCAGGTTGCATTTTTGTAAACGTGTTCTTTGTGATGTTTCTACCATTATTTATAATGTTGCTTTGTGTTCAGTTTTCCTTAACCACAGGAACTCTGTGATTCCTTCACCCTTTGGAACACAGATGGATATTAACAGATGAATATTTCACTCATAATTCTGAAGAGCCTCAGGGAAAGTATACTAATTAGGGCTCTGTCAGTAAAACATAATTCCAGGGTCAACATCATGCATAGGCTCTGGTTTACACTCTGGCTATTAATGTGTTCATTAAGACTTCAAGAAAACTTAGATTGTCAAGGAACAAAATGGTTCCTGAAAATCTGATGGGTGTATAGGAAAAATTTCTAAGAATCCTGAGAGCATTTTTCCCATATCACACAGATTATCACCAAGAATAAACTTGCATGGCCAAATGTGTATGAATATTTTTTATATGTTGGAATGAAACTCAACAGAATTATAAAGATTCTGCAATGTATTTAGGAGAATTATCTTGTTGGATGTAAGTATATATATATATATATATATATATATATATATATATATATGGTATGTATATAGAAACCATATATATATTACAGCATAAAAGCAAAACAAAAATATACATATCATATAACTGTTAATTCATCTATAAATGGAACTCAGAATTACCTAATTCATTCTCATTTCAAACTTATACGTACTAGAAGTCATTGAAAACACAGAAGTATGTATAACCTTTTATTCAAAGCAAAACTGAACCCTAGTGAATAAAGTGATATCATATGCTAGTTAGATTTCACAATACATACATATATATATATATATATATATATATGTATAGGGGGGGAGAGAAAGAGAGACAGAGAAAGAGGGCACATTGGCCTACACATGTATAGAAACTAAAGTGCTTTGCAATACATTTTCTGCAAACTGGGATACAGGAAAGCCAGTTCTACAGCTTGTGTATTCACATACATGAAAACCAATAGTACAGATCTAATCTGAATGGTTTGAGAACCAAAAGATTTAGCGATAGGAGTATTAGCTCAAACAACTAGACTAAAAGCAAATTCACCCTCCCTCTTCCTTGCCTTTTCAAGCCCTCAGGGACTGGATGATTTCTATCCACACTGAGGAGGAACATCTGCTTTATTCAGTCAACCAATTCAAATGCTAATCTCTTCCAGAGACACCTTCACAAAAATATCCATAAATAATATTTAACCAGATAGCTTGGCTTTCTTTGCTCTAGTCAAACTTGCACATAAAATTTAATCACCTCACTGTTGAAAAAGAGTTTAATTCATCTTCTCTTGAATCTGGGATGCTACCAGTAATTTGCTTGATCCATAGTAGGTAGAAAAGATCTTTTGACATTTCTGTGGCTCAGTCCTAAGAATCCTTAAAGTTGTGCTTTTTCTTTCTTTTTGAGCAGCTCACTCCTCAAAAGCAACCATTACATTGATTTACCTTGGAAGATTAACCTTTATGGACATAAGGATGCCATCCATGAGTACAGAAACCTCTGTGTACCATTCTTGATTTCCAGATCCACAGCAGTTAATTTTTTAGATGATTGTTTATGTATGTTTGTTGTGAAACAATAGATTCATTCAACTTTAAGTTCAAGAAAATGGAGTACTTTCATTTCAAAACATTCATTCCTTAAACATAGTGTATAGTTACATATGATTCCTCTTGTTTTTAATTATTTTCTAGCATGCAGATTTCTAGACCTCGAGTATTATCTCTTCATTAAAGAATTACTTAAATATTCTTCCATCTTTGTTGACTTCTTTGCCAACAGAATTAATTGCTCAATTATTGGTTTTAGTATTGCTGAATATTAAACTGCTTTATTTCACAAGTTATGATGTGTTAGTAATTTTAGTCTTGCATTTTTTTGTATGAGTTTGCTATCAAGTAGGAGAAAGACTTGCACCACGAAGGCATAGCCAGGTGGTGTAATATTAGGAATATACTAGATTTTCCATATTATTTACTGAATACATTAAGATAGTACATATTTTAAAACCATGGAGATATTATATTCAAAGAATGTATGTAAAACAGTTATTATAATGCATAAACTAGATGAAGCTGGTTCCCGATAGGGCACAGATGGTTCTTTTCATTTTTTGAAAATTAATTTTGAGCACATTAGTCTGTAACTTGTAGCAATGGAAGAATTTGCTAGAAGTTTACTATATTCATTAAGTTTTAATTAGTGAAATTTACCAGCATTGTGGGTGTTTTATGGTATTATTGAATTTGTATGCCACCATAGTCATTTTTTATCAACTGTCAATCAAAAATATGTCATATTTTTGCCTTCCATCTACAGGCCATCGTAACTACTATTTGTCATTGGTACAGTTTAAAATTTTCATTGTAGTATAAATGGAATACTAATGTTCGTCATAGTTTATGATATGCTTCTTTTTGTAGTGTAATGCTTTCTGGATTTATCACACTGTGCATTTATATAAGTTTGTGGTTGAATAGTATTTTATTATATTAATATTCTTCAAAAATTTTTACTTAGTCACTAACTTAGACAGTTGGCTTGTATAACTTACTTGGAGGTTGATAAAACTTGGCTGTGAAATGTTCCTCCAAAGGTCATGTAACTGGTAGATAGAGAAAATTCTAAGAAGTCTAAGTGATGTTCAGAGGCAATGCTGTCACATCATCTGGCAACTAAAGGATATCATCTAATGATGTTGTCATCTAATTGACCAACTTTTCCCATGCCGATTCCCCGCAAAACTGCTAGCAAAGTGCTGAGAACAGATTAGGGTTGAATTCATCAACATCCCATGAAATTCCCATAACTGAGAAATGAGGATCCCATATAAGGTGTATAGAGAAGAGGTAGGTTGCATAGCCTAATGCATGAGCTCCATCACAAATCTAGGTACTCCCAGATGGTGAAGGATTCTACAATGTACTCAGAGGCCCTGACATGGAATCACAGTTGCATGGACCATAATGCAACAGAGCTATCTTAAACAGTCAATCAGGCTGGGTATTAAACCCAGCCCCAGCTAGATTGTAACAATGAGTATGTTAAGAGCGTGATGGAAAACAACAGGTGTACACTACAACAGACTGAGATTTAGTAACTTGGGAGGAGAAGCTACACATATACAGAGCACTATGTGAGACCAGGATGTTAAAGGCTGAAGATTATATTCAGATCACCAATTTTTATCATCTTTTGCTGAAAAACATGTCAATTCAAGTCTCTAGAGTGACACCTACTGGCTGAAATAACGAATATGACAACAAGCCAGGAAACCAATGAAAACATTTTGTTTTCTGAGTTTCATTTCATCACTATCTGGATTTTTTTTTTTGTTGTTTGTAATATTTTATTTTTAACTTGCAAAATTTTTACTGTAAAGGTGATGTACATAGGGGTTACAGTTTCGTAAGTCAGGTAATGAGTACATTTCTTGTTGAACAGTGTCACCTTTTCTCTCATTTTCTCCGTTTTTTCCTTCCGGACACTTCTGCCTCCACAAATTGTATAGCTCATTTCAACATAGTGTCTAATGAGTTCACTAGACATTCACACATTCACACCGTAAGACCAAAGGAGTGTATTCTTAGAAAGGATCACAGAGGCTCAATAGCTATGGGCATATGTTCATATAAAATGATGCTTACCGAAATGAACTTCAAGAAATAGAAACAAGGGGCTCTTTTTTAAAATTTTACTTATGCTTTGTTTCTTTCTGCTTTCCCCTTCTGTTGCTGTTTTTGATTTCTTTATATTTTGCCTTGAATTAAAATTCATTATTTTCTATTTTAATTTGTTTTCTTTTATAATTTTGTATATCTTATTTTGGTAATTTGGGAATCTTCAATTTCTTTCTTTCTATTTTTAAGTTTTATCCTCTTCTTCCTTTACTCTGCAGACATTATGGATGAGTTATAACATATGTCTTTCAATATTACAGCTTTAACTACATTAACTACAGCATCTATTTTCATTCCCCATTTATACTTTCCTTCTTTCTACAATTACAATTGTTCTCTCATTATAGGTTTTTTTTTTCCTATTAATATATCCCCATTCACAATTCTTCTTACTTATAAATACCCTTTCTTGGTTATTAGATTGTTTGGTTATTTTTGAACTTTTGTTTTTTGTTGTTGTTGTTTATTTTTGTTCTTTTGCATGTGTTTGTCAGTTCTCTGAATTAGTTTTCTGTATGTCTTTTTCAATAGTATATTAACTAGATTTTTATACTAACTAAAATGACTTCTCTCGTTAATCATGTCTCTTAAGCTTATTCACCATTCCTTCTGCCTAAAAAACCATATATCTTTTCTTTATTCCTCATAGTATTCCACTTAATTTCCTACTAATAAACATTTTTATTATCTAAGGTCTTCCTAGATCAAGAAGAATACTCTTTACTTCCTTAATCATAAAAAGATAGCACTGCAAAATGGTGACTGGTCTTCATGACAGATTTCATAATCTCCCATTTATGATTTATCAATTGCAACAGTTTTTATAGTCAAATTTCCTCACTTTGATGGTAATAGAAGACTTCATCTAGTGTCTTGAGCATTGAGGTTAAATTTTGTACTACTGGGCCATTTCCCCAGTCTATAACAATAAAATATGCCACAACTCAACCAAGAACTCAGAAGTAATTTATGCCTTTGAAAATATTGATTCTTCTGAGATGTAGTGAAGATGATACAATAAATGTTGCTAATCTGTCTAATTATTCTAGACGTATATTCAGGAAGTTTTTGAAAAGTAGTGTAATGTTTTTCATAGTTGTATATTGTGCATCACATTTTTCTACAAATGTATATGTAAAAGTTAATTATAAAAACATCTGGTTAACTTATTATAGGTTGAGCATTTTTAATCTAAAAACTAACATTTTAAATGCTTCAGAATCTAAAACTCTTTGAACAACAACATGACACCAAAATGGAAAATTTTATACATTTTTTCATGTGAAAAATCAAAGTCAAAGTGGACAAACAATATACAAAATTATCTTCAGTTTGTGTGTGTATGTAGACTTGGACATCACTTAAAAGATAATTCAATATGTCAATGTAAATATTTTAAAATTCTAAATGTCTGAAATGCAAATATTTCTTATTTCTAGGGACAAGGAATACTTACCCTGCAAACAACTGAAATACATAAGGTGACAATTACATAATAAGGAAAATAAAGAATTACCCTTTTCTGCTCATAAATGCAGAAAAATAACTGAGCAGATCTGGTTAGCAAATTAACAAGAAGTAAACAATGAACATGAAAACACTCCAAAATACATGTTAATATGTGCTTTTGGCCAACTGTTTTATTAGCAATGTACTTTATATTTCCAATTATTTAAATGAGCAATTAAGAATATGGCATAGCAAAAGAAAAAAGAATAAACAATACCCTAAAGAAAACAACTTGTGAAAATATTAGAACAAATCAAGAACCAGTGTCTCACTCCTGTAATCCTAGCTATGCAGAGGCTGAGATTTGAGGATTGAACTTCCAAGAGAGCCCTAGAAGGAAAGTATGTGAGACTGTTATCTCCTATTCACCATCAAAAATCAGGAAGTGGAGCTTTGGCTCAAGTGGTAAAACACTAGCTTTGAGCTTAAAAGCACTGTGAGCTCAAGACTTTGAAATATATATATGCATATATATATATACATATGTACATGCATATATATATATGTATATATATATATATATATATATATATATATATATTCCCAAGGAAGCCAAATCAAAAAGGGAAATGGAAATTTAAAGCAGCATTAAATTGCAACAGGAAAAATATCCCTGCTCTGGAGATAATTATATTTATACTAATGAACTTAAGCCTTTTAAATAAAGGAAGTATTTAACAATTATAATTAAATTAATGGTAACATGTCATCATCATTTAGTTGGGTTATTATAATAGCTTTCTGTTAATAGATTAAGAGGGATTTAATTATAATGATAACAATAAAAATGATTTTATGCTAATGAAGGAATAAAAAGAAGAAATTAAATATGTTAAATAAAGGATTGAATAAGTATAAACAGTTATTCTGAACAGTTTAACTATCACTTTGTATTCTAATAATTAAACTTAACTAAAAGGCTGAAGGTCAGATAAGTTGATATTAGGGAAATGAACCCTAAGATATGTATTCAAATGTTTTTTTTTTCTTTCATGCGATTGTTTCTAACACATTTATAAGATTATTTCTTTATTGCTTTGTATGTCCCTCCCCCATGGTATAACCCCTGCTTTCACTGTATTTGATGTTGGTATAATTTGTGGAGGGGAAGGGAAAAAAACAAATTGTTTAAATAGGGATACAGGTAGACCTATTGCAACAATGACATGTACAAGTCGTTATGTGGAAAAACGAACTTTACAACTTTGCGGGGGGGGGGGGGGAGGTATAGGGGGAAGATGGGAAGGGATCAGAAGGGGAAACAAAGGAGGAGGCAACAATGCTTGATTAGAAATGTACTCATTATCTTGCCCATGTAACTCCTCTGTACGGTATTTTTCACAATAAAAAAAATTCATCAAAGGTTACTTATTTATTAAAAATAATGCCAAAACTTCTTTATTTATTTTACAATTTGTAACAAAGAGGGAATATCCAAAAACATTGTATGAAAACTTGAAATTGGTTAGTATAATTTGAAATTATTTTGAAACCTTTTGTGGTTTCTTAATGTGTTGATATATATTTAAATAGAAAAAGATAATTCTGGTTAATTTTCATATTCCTAGGTTGTTTAGAAATAGATGATTATAGTCATTATAGCAATTTACAAAAAGAATAAAAACCAATCTCTATTTCCCCACCAATTAATTTAATTATATATAAGTAAAATATACAATAAGATAAATGAGCATCCTAGAGAGACAACTCAATGATAACTATATAACTCATAGCTATATCCAAATACTTTAAAAATCATATGATCAATTATTTATATAACTATATGTCATTTAACATTATATACATGCTTATGTAATGAGATTGTAAATATAGATCTATAGATTTACTATGCATTTACTATGCAGTTACATTTATGATTTTTTTTTTACTTTTCTATCATTTAACATTCAAATGACAATTTGCCAACTGCCAAGATGTGTCATCAAAAAACAAGGACACTTATGAAATAAATTATTTTTCATAATACATTAAAGACAAAAAATTAATATTTTTACTATGTATATCTTTACATATAATATAATGAAATGACTATAGATAAAATGGGGAAAACAATTATAGCTTTCAAATTTATTAATTTATTTATTGTGCCAGTCCTAGATCTTGAATTCAGTGAGTAGGCATTGTCTCTGAGTCTTTGACCTTCTTTTGCTCAAGGACAGTGCTCTATCACTTAAACCACAGCTCCACTACTGAGTTTTGTTGTTTGATTTTTTTTGTTGTTTATTGGCAATAAGAGTCTCATGGACTTTCCTTCCCTTGCTGGCTTCTAACTGCAATTCTCACATCTCAGCCTTCTGAGTAGCTAGGATGACAGGCAGAGCCTAGCTACCATTTTATTTTTCAATAAAGTAAATTCTGTGCATTGTTTTAAAAATATTTATAGTTTATAATGAAAAGCATTACTCCTTCTCAGACTTTCCCATAAATCTGTCTTGTCTGGAGGAAATTACTTTTTGATAATGCATTTTTCACTTTAATTGCTGCTATGATTACTTTTGCATATGTAAATAACATTTATCTTCCCATTTATTCATTATTCTAGTAGATGCTAAATACAGAAATTAGGTTATTTGGGGGAAGTGTTGACTTACCTTCTTTAATCATTGTAAATCCCCCATGGGACTTTCATAAAAGTTCCCAAGTTGACACCCTTGATTGGAAAACATTTCTTTCATCATCATGTTTTTAGTGAGATTTTCCAACATTCCTTCTCCTTCACTTATATCTAATTACCAGTTGTGGCAGGCTGAAATACCTCCAAAAGATTCCCCCCCCACACAATTGAGATTAATGGTACTAAATAATGTAATTTAAAATTTTCACAATTGGATATGTCAACATTTGAAAGAGTTGTACACTTTGGGGATACCATCATATAACCTTATACAATTGTGCTTTTGTAAATAACTCATTCATGTATGACATGCCAATAAAATTATTGTAAACAGGAAGAAAATTATCAATGTGTTTTAAAAGCTGTTTTTATATAATTTAAGAAATTATCAACAATTATTGAATATATTAATATATATTCAATATATATTGAATATATTGAAAATATGATATGTATATATATATCATATAAAATAATATTAAGGAAAATATACTCATGATGACATAAGAATGTTATTAGAACATCCCTTTCTTTATGAATTGTAAATGTATGTATGTTTAGATTCTCCATGAATTATATTTCCATACATAGCATTGCTCCCCTTTCCACCATAAAAGTATATGGCAGCATCTTGAAGACAAGACAGGGTTGAGATTCAGTTGCCTTCTGTGAACCCCCAACTTAAAGACATATTTAAAAATGCAAACCAGAACCATTTTATCTCAGTGAGCATATTGCCTTAAATGTTTTATTATTTTTCATGAAATGTATGATTTCTGTTAGCATGTGATAAGCCATTAGTATTAGCTTGAAATTTAACTTCTGTGCTTCAGAACCCATTTAACATCAATAGCTACAACCCAAACTCTGAAGAGTGTTCTAAGGTCTTCAATACATTTTAAGAGTATGAAGGGACTTAAAAAATCATAGCACTATGTCTGAGTCAAGCAGAAAAGGTCAGATAAGTTGATGTTAGCGAAATGAACCCTAAGGTATGTATTCAAATGTTTTTTTTCTTTCATGCGATTGTTTCTAACACATTTATAAGATTATTTCTTTGTTGCTTTGTATGTACCCTCCCCCATGGTATAACCCCTGCTTTCACTGTATTTGATGTTGTTATAATTTGTAGAGGGGAAGAGGAAAAACAAATCGTTTAAATAGGGATACATTGCAACAATGAGATGTACAAGTCGTTAAGTTGAAAACGAACTTTACAACTTTGGTGGGGGGAGGGTTGGGTGTGAGGGCGGGGGAAGATGGGATGGGAAGGGGAAACAAAGGAGGAGGCTACAATGCTTGATAAGAAATGTACTCATTATCTTGCCCATGTAATTGTAACCCCTCTGTACAGTATTTTCACAATTAAAAAATTAAAAAAATCATAGCACTAACTTCTGCTTTTCACATCTGTTGCTACATAATTACTATATCTTACTCACTGTAGAACCAAGAATAACAGGGTTTAAGTCAGGTTTTGCTTACCATTCAGTGTACATGTGGCTATACTCAATAGTGAATGCTCTTCACATCAAACTGAAATTCCATTTGAAAACCCATTCTATTTAAGCCACCAATGATGATGAGAATAGTGTTTTCCATATTTAGTATGCTTTATCTTCCTTATTTTTTGTATAAAGATGAATAAAGTTATGCCTTCTTGACTTTGCAAGAATTTTACAATATATCACACTTCTTGTCTGCTATTTGAGGTCAGTTTCATTGCTTTTCAGAACCTGTATCACCTTCCTTCTGTAGTTTTGACTAGGCTTTCTCTCTTTTTTTGTAATTTGAACTTTTTTTTCTTTTACTTTCTTCAATGATAACAGCTCCCTCATCCTTAGGATTTACAAGCTTATTTTTTTCTTTTGCATTTTGTAGCATTACCCTATTGTTTAATTATATGGATTTCTCAAACATATACCACCTTTTCTGTATATCTGTCTCTACCCTAACACCATAAATCTCCAGCTCCTTCCTGAGGTGGATACTTCCTGTTCCTGCTGCCAAGTTGCTTACAATGAACTGTAATAATTGATTCTTTGCTTGTTTTATTCCCTTCCCTGCATCTTATCTCTGCTGATTTGTCCATCAAAATCTGACTGAAGTTTCAGAGCCAGCTGCAAAAGAGAAGGTGATGAAGTAGAGAATGGAAGAAAATATTTATTATGTAGAATTGGATCAATGATTACATAACACTTTAATCTAGAAGGAACTATCCAGTAATTAAACACAGAGGTATTACTTGAAGCTATTGTCCACAAGGAAAATTACTTCCTCTTTCAGGAAGACTGAATCTTGCTCAGAAAGTTGTCCAACAATCACAATGCCCTTCCAAATTACCCAGGATAATCTTTCTTACTTAAGTATGAGTGGGAGATGTGGTTGCATTGGCAAAATACCCAAAATACAACATCTAGATGCCTGGTAGATTAACTAATTATAGATCTGCAGCCTGGATAAATTGTCACTTCAAAATATCATCTCCGTTTCCTCATATAAAGCAAAAAAGAAGCCAATTCACTAGAAGATATTTTTATTCTGGTCTCATACTGATTAAGTGACAGAAAATAAAATTTCAAGTTGAAAAATTAATATATCTCCTAAACTTGTACATATTTTACATTCCCTTTCATCATTCAGTTGTGACTGATGAGAATTCCAATATCAATTAGATTTCCGATCTATGTATGAAACTGTCTCTCTCTCTTCCTCAGAAATGCTTTTAAAATACTCCCTTTTTATGTGTCTGAAATTTCTCAATGGCATGATTATATGTGTGAAGGATTATTTATCTATTTATTTAAAAATTATTATTCTGCCATGTTACAGAAAAGTAATTTGAAAACTCATTTCTTTTCAACTTCTGTAAATTACATTTTTCCTCCCTTTGGCAACAGACTCCTTTCCATTTTTTTTTATTAATGCTCTCTGGGATTCCAGTAATTGGATGTTTTATATTCCAAGTGGTAGATATATTTTTGTTTTGAATTTCTCCTATTCTCTTCTATGTCTTTATCATCCCCTTTTACATACTTTAAAATTTATTTGATTTTATTTTCCAAGTCATTACATTTTTCTCTAGCCTGTCATGTTTTTAATATATGAGCATATATTTTTCTTCTTGTTTATACTCTATTCTTATATCTCAATGTCTGTTTTTCAAATGACAGTGAAGGAAGTACTTATAGATTTTTATTAAGTATACTTTGCCACTTTCAGAATTATCTGTATATTCTAATGACAAATAAAATGATTTCTTGTGTTTAAGAACTATGTATCCATGTTGTAAATATGAAGTAGTATCATAACCAGTGCACTTGTACCCACTTCTCCAAATGGCAATATCTTAAAAAACTGTGGCACAACGTCCAAACCTAAGCACTGGCACTGACCAGGTTAAGATAGGGGGCCTGTCTAACACATCTGGATTTGGCCAGGTTTCCCTTTCCTACCTGCACCCATTTCCTTTCAATTGAACCCTCTCCTTTATTCCTGTCTAATTTTATACTTTTATCATTTCAAGAATATGACAGGCATGGAATTTTTATCATCTGAAATTAGCTGCTTTCATCCAGCATAACAGTCTGGACAGTTAGTTGTTTCTATCAATAACTTGTTCCTCTTGGTTGCTCTTTGAGATTGGTTGCTAGGGCAGGGCTATTATCACAAGCCACCACAAACTGGATGGCCTCAGTGATGTAAATTTATTTTACTGGTGTTTTAAGTCAAACATCCAATCAAGGCAATCAAGTCCTGAAAAAAAGGGACTTTTCGGTTGAGAGACCAATCAGGTTTGCTATATTCTGAGGTATCTCTCTGCACGGACAGCAGATGGCTGCATTCTCTGTGTTTTCACATTGTAGTTCTTCCTTAAACTCACATTTCTGCTGAGTTGGAAATGGTACATTTTTCTCTGTAAGGATGATGGTGAGATTGGCTTGACACCTACTCTAGTGGTAATGTTCAATCACTGTTTAAATATTCTAACTTCAAATGCAGTCATGTTCTGCGATATTACAGGCCAGAACTTCAACATATGAATTTAGTGGTGTTGGGTTCCAATTCACCTCATAAAAATTGCTAAATAGCACATCAATATATTCATGTGTTATAGTTTATATGCAAAACAATCAAAGGACATAGGGACTATTTCTTGTTTGCGGCTATTTTGAATAATTAATGATTTATGTATATATAACTTTCAATTATTTGACATAAAGAATTAGGAATGCTACTACTGAGATGAATAACATGCACATTATTTATCCTTTTTAAAAATCCTATACCATTTTCCAGTTCTGCCAGACATACATGGAGATTTCATTTCTAGGTATCTCCCACACTCAAGCTGGTGATGTAATTAAAATGTATCTAGTCTTTAATGAATTAATCTAGTCATCAATTAATTTTATATAGTCTCAGCCTTGCTACATTTTGGACTAAATACCTGAAAAAGAAGTTAAAGGTTAGAGTTAAAGATTTATATTGGTTCATGATTTAAGTCCTTCTAGTCCAAGGTCAACTGGACCATTGCATTGGACCTGAGATGAGACTATCACGAAGCAGGAGCATGTGGCAGAGACTCCTCACCTCCTGGTGTCCATCTCAAGTCTGTTTTTTTCTTTCTATTTGCCCAGATTTGGACACTTCCATCTTCACTGATTAGTTTACTCTTGTCCTTGCAATCTAGGGTTAAACTAGACAGTTGTTTTTGTGAACATATATGTGAAATTCTCTATTCCTTTGCTAAGACATTTTTCATTTATTTCAAAAGTTTTTGTCATTACCATTTTCCTTGTTTTATGATGGTTACTTTGAAGTATCTTTATTGGATAATTTTAGCACCTTTTTCATCTTGGTTTTGGCTTTTATTTACTAGTGTATTTTATTCACTTGAAGATTTTTATGTCCTTTGTGTGAGTTATCAAAGTTGGACATTTTAGGTATTAAAAAAGTAGACTATAGACATGATTTAAAACCTTTGTTTCAGCTACCATCCTCTTATATATTACCTGAAAGGGAAGAGAAGTTGTGGAGCCACATTACTATCAGATGGAATAGAAATTCAGAGTCAGCACGTGACCTAAACTGATCACATAATGGGTCCCCTTCTTGTGGTTGGGTGGTATGATGGTTTGATACTCAATTCAGCCTTCAATTATATTGCCTAGATGGGATGATTGTGAGTTCCTTATTACCAACCAATTCTTGATATCTTTAAGAAAGCTGAAAGGAGCACAACATCTGGCTCAGCTTGGCCTTTGTAGACACTATCAGTGGGGTGGAAAGAAAAAAAATAACATTCATATTATTCTTTGTGTATAAATATAACCAAATTTTCTGATTTTTTTCTCCCTGGAATTATTGTAGTTGGTTTTACTGTTTAAGAATTTGGCTCTATTTAATATGCAAAGAAAAGAAAATACAATTTATTCTTCTTTATCAGAAATATAAACTTTCTTGCTTTAGTTATCTAATTATTTACGTCAATTTGGGTTTTTGTATTACAGATTTTTCTTATTTTCTTCTGATTACAGAGTTCTTTCATTGTACAGTGTTCATGATTCTGTGTGAATGGAATGTGACAGTATTGTACAATAAACAGATGTAATTCAGGCTTATTTTTACAATATATGACCCAGAAATAACTTTTACTATCCTTTTTATCATACCAAGTTTCACTTGAAATGAGATTTCTATGCCTACCATACTCAATCATAGAAAGCAGGCAAGGTCTGATACTATATATGTATTGAATTTGCTACAAGTCTGTGCTATTAAGCTGAAAAACAAACAATACTTGGTCCCAAGCATGTGAATCTCATAAGATTCTGCTCTACATATCTCATTTTGGTAGCAGCAGAAAGAGATGGCTTTGTCATGGGATGCCAGATGTTCACCAAAAGAACCACCATAAATGTCCCATACTCAACTAAAGCTTCTAGTTACACTTCACCAATAAATGTTCTACATGGAAAATCACACAAAATGGAGCACAAAACATAGCATGGGGAAACACATGTGCTCACTGTAGTCAAGGACATTTCAAGGTTAAATTATGATGACCCTTTATATAAATTTTTTTAACAATATGGTGGTGGAGAGTAGGAAAAGGTAATAGCTTTACTATAATTATTACTATGTCTATAAGTGAGAAATAAAATCTGAGCTGAAAAATGTAAGTATTAGTGCCTGTTCCATCAAAACAAAGGTAGAAGATAGAATTAGATCAATTACGAGCATGAAACTACATTGAAACTCTGAAATACTATCAAATAAAAACCCATGTATATCTTAAAATTAAAATAGTAAATAACTGGATGGATAAAAGTACTGAATGTTTTATATGTGCCAGTAGTTTTCCATTTAAATAGGGGTCACTAGATGAAATCAAGAGAAAAAAATGTTCAAAAGAACTTCTAATGCTTGGTACTCAAATTGCTAAAGCAAACACCATTGAAAAGTAATAAAATAAAATGGAAATTTGTCAATTACTCAGCTTGACTAATTATACTTATGAAACTTCCATTAACTGCCTAATTCCTAAAGCTTCATTTCACTTGCTATTGTGCAAACCCAAAAGCAGCACATTTTATTTTAAAAGGCAAAGAGAAGTCACACCATGTCAATTCCTTAAAGAAATAGCTCAAGGATATATTGACATGCAAACAATGGAGTGGAAAATTGAGATAACTATTTTCATAAATCAAGTGAAAAATTATACTAACCTTTGCCCCACTTACTTGAAATTCTGGGCCATTTAAAAGGAAGCCTAAGAACCCAGAGCAAATGTTTCCAAATCTTAGCTCACTTCTGAATAAGCTTATGATAGTGTATATAACAAATTAGAAAGAAAAACAATATTGTGCTTAGTTTTTGGTGCCCTAAAATTTTTGAGTTAAAGTTTACACGTTGTTTTCCTACTTTCTTTGTATTGAAATGAAGCTATGTCTGCAACCAAAAAAGATCCATAATTTCAACTCTTTGTAAAGCGTATGCACTGAGAATATTCAGATCTATAGGAAATAGGAAGTTTTGATCTTATTATATCAGATTCATAAGTTGCCATATTTTTTATCTTTGTCTTCTTTAGTAAGAAATGATTGATTACACAGAGAACTGTATCTTTCCCTGCATCATTGTAAAAAGCCACCAACTTTCGGACAACTCTACAAAACGCAGATGTAACGGGAAAACTCTGCTGTCTTGAGGGAAGAATGTTGACTGGAAGATAATTTTTCCAGGCAGATTCAATATCCTAGATCACCATTGGCAGAGTTTAGATAGCAATTCATTCTAGTAACTGAAGTAGGTGTGGGTATGATGAGAAATTACTGAGGAGCAGGGGAAAAGCCCACTGTGAAGTTGGTGAGCATGGTGACAGGGTTCGTTTATGCTGTAAGTGTGAAAGGCGTTGTGTAATACCTGATGGTAGTTGAGAGTTGATTGTCAGTTCTATTTCAATACTGGCTCTTAAAAGAAAACGGCAAATTTATTCTATATTTTCCTGTCCTTGGCTAGAGAAAATGAAGGCTATTTTATTCTTCAAAGTAAAACCATACATGGACTCTGAAAGAGAATGGCTGAGAGGCTGCAAGTTGATAAGCCCCTAAGGGACCTTAACATATTTGTAATAATTTGAGTGAAATATTTTTGAGAGATATGCAAAATGTTCTTACAATTATGAAAAGAGGGGAACAAAGTATAGCAACATTAAAGTGGCAAGGCTTATCACTTAAAGATTGATATGATGACCTAAAAGGCTGATATATTCTGAGGAGGACAGAAAAAAAATTGGAATGAACACAGGAATGGAATCAGCCATAGCATTTTATTTAGTGATTCTATCACCTGTACCTGAGTGCATAATTGGGATAAATATTATTTGTGAGTGGCTCCTGTAGATTTTCCCTATTCATATAGTTATTGTCAAAGTTCACAAACGTTTCTTCTAGTGGAAAAAATAGAATCATGGTTTTGCAAGGAAACATGAGGGAAAAATAAAACAAAACAAAAGCCAGCAGTGTTGACTTATGTCTGATATTGAGATAAACCACCCAGCTTAGTTGCTCCAAAAAGACATACATGCACAGAACAGAGACAGAGAAACAGAAACAGAGACAAAGACCAAGGGGAAGGGTGGGTCATAATATTCAATGTATAAGGTGAAAATGGAACTAGGTAAATAAGGGGAATAGGGTTGTGAGAGATGGAGAATTATTAAAAGGGTGACATTAATCCATTTACACTGTACTCACAAACTGAATTAAAATGTTGACTTGAAACCCCTTTGTATAACTACTTAAGGATAAATAATGAAAATCAAAGATTACATTCATGTATATTTTCAAACACAGACATTATATTTTCAAATACCTCTGTGATCTGTAGAAAGTAAGTAACTTAATGACTTAAAATACATGAAGTTCCTTGAGGTAATCCCTGCCTCTTTTGGTCACTTTGATAATTTTTTAAAAAAAATCTGTTAGTATTTTTGAAGTTTGCATTTTTGAGGTTGAATGTATATAAATTGTAGTTAAGGTGCTATTCTAAGTCAAATGTGGTAGAATCCTTGATAGGCTGAAGGTAAAGAGATCACTCATTTGCATCAGCCAGGCCTACTCATTATGACTATATTTCAAAACACCCACGACAAGAAAATACGTTATTATTTCTTCTACCTGCCAAGAAGTTTTCCTCTATATTTTTCTTCTTTCTTTGTTAAATAAGATGTGAATTTTTATTTGCTTTCTAGGGATTATGAGAATGGCCCCATGGTAGAAATAATGCCATTGATTATATCAGAAAGTATCTGAGGCTGGACGGTGGCTCATGTCTGTAATCCTAGCTACTCAGGTGACTAAGCTCTGAGGATCACAGTTCAAAGCCAGCCAGGGCAAGAAAGTCCGTGAGACTCTTATCTCCAATAAATCACTAAAAAAATGGAAATGACTCTGAGGTTCAAGTGGTAGAGCACTTGCCTTGAGCTGAAGAGCTAAGGGATAGTACCCAGTCCCAAAGTTCAAGCCCCATGACTGACAACAACAACAAGAAAAAAAAGTAAAAAAGAAAAAGAAAAAAAGTATCTGCATTTTTGATTCAGATATTTCACAATTCCAAATCTAGAAGTTTCCATTACATAGCCTTGCCCACTGGATTTTCCATAGTAAATTATTTATACATTTGAAATCTCAGTGTTCTCATGTTTAACATCACATAATCAATAAGTACTTGGGGGAAGGTCCAGGACATTGCTAACACAAAGTAGATAGACAAGTAAGGATGTTTCCATTTCATTAATCTCTCCTCAGTAAGTGCACAAGCATTAACAAGAAAAACATTTATACTAAATTTGGAACTATACTAAAAGGATGACACCCAAATTCTTGAAGAGGTCCATATTTTTATGGGAAGGGGAAATAAAGGAGGAGGCAACAATGCTTGATAAGGAATGTACTCCTTACCTTGCCCATGTAATTGTAACCCCTCTGTATGGAATTTTCACAATAAAAAAACTTATTCATATAAAAAAAGAAAAAACATTTATGAGACACCTCCTCCACCCCTGACCAGCTCAACTAACAGTTAGATGTCTTGGTGCAAATTTGCCATCCCCAGGTTCTCATTTTTCCCCAGGCTGGTCTGCACTGATTCTTCTATTTACAAGTCCTGTGTAGCAAGCGTAATAGGTACACAACACCACTCAACTTTTTATTGTTTGAGATGTTTATTGTGTATCTTAAACTTGTAGTATGAAATATAATACCTCAGGCCGATGTTGTCGGAGGCACTGGTTCGGGTGACCCAGCCTGAGGATCTGTGGGCTGTGCGGTTGTGTATTCTAGCATATGCAACCTTGGGGGGAAGGAGAAAACTCCTTCAAAGTCTGGGTAACAGTCCGATAACCAGCCATGACCTCGGGGGAAGACATGAGGAACGTGCTCCTTCTGCTCCTCTGAATGACCTCATAACACTCCCTCTACACTCCTTTTATGTGCGTAAGAAAAATCACCTGCACTTTGCTTATTTTCTGTAACCTTTGATCACGTGAAACTGTTTCACATTTGATGAAGAAGATTAACTCTTTCTGTTTGCTGAGTAAAGATCAACTCTCTTTGTCTGTATTCTGTATATAAGCATGCAGTTCCTCTAGTAAACTTTTGTCTATAGCGCATGGTGTATTCTACTCTCTGCCTACCAGGCACTGCGTTTCCAGGTCTCTCTGTGTGAACAGAAACAAATGTAATGATGTTTTTTCAAAGACATAATGAGTACAAGTCTCATTTTCTGAGCTTTTTCATCTCTGGAGGAAGAATAATCCCCATGGATTCATCTTAGGTATTCTATATTAATGATTAACTTCAGATGTGGATTGCATTCTGAGTTGAAGTGGTCTTTATATTTTAGGTCCAAATATTTTCTTTTGGCCTCTGAGGAGTATAAGAACAACTTTGTGGTTAGCTACAAGAGCATTCCAGTATCTCTGAAAGAACAAGCATGAGTATGTTTGAACTCACTCATGCCCTTTGTATTTTGTCATGCCCTTTTGGAAAGAATTATAAGGATACAGTTAATTTCTATGGTTTGAGCATGGCTTTGCATTATCTCTATATCATTTATCTTTTGTTTTTATTACTGAGCTTTATAAAATTAAACAAATAATCTCCCAAATATCAATAGATTTATAATAAATAATCAGTTCTGATTTACAGAAATACCAATTGTCAAAAATAAAAATAAAAGAGCCCAATAGTATAAAATTTTATGACTAAAAAAAATGATCTTGTTGAAATAGAAAGGGAAGTTTCAACAACAGGGAACTTTAATCTAGGTATTGGCAAAGTGTTGATAATGGAAAAGTACAAAATAGACATACATTATAAATACATCCAAAATGCAATTTCTTTATTTCTTTTGTTTACAGTACTTAATTAGCCTTAGGCAATTTAATAGCAATTAGGAAATTGTGTTCCTTCAAACTCCTCTATTCTAAAGAAAGAATTTGGTCCACAATTGAAAAATAAAAGAGAAAATTATCCTCCAACTAACAAAAATAAAACAAAAATGTATATATTTATGAAACTGCATATATTTAAGTTTTGAAGAATTTATAATAGTTCTTTTCATGATTAAAAGCCACCTACAGTGACAAGATTGGTTTTAGAGTTGCCTAGGTATTTCATGTATAATAAGCAAGCACTCGATATTTTAGAAATTCTTCCCATGAAGAGTGTTCCAAGTCACTCATTTAAAATTTGACTATGTGCTTAAATAAAATGATACGTTTTCCTGTTGTAAAGTCATTTTCCTGGGTGAATATCTTAGTGTTGCCCAGAATACAATAATATCATAGTTTAAAAATAAAAATGAATCACTTTTATTTAAAAATCAATTTGGATTTTCTGAGGGAAATTCTATCATCGCTGTAATTCACACCTGTCCAAAATAGCTAGTTGCTCTTAGAGTAAAAATAAAGATGACAGATCTGAAGACATTTTCAGTATATGAACATTTAATTGTATTGCTCTATTTTCTATGGTTCATCATACTCTGACTGGTCAATAAAAATATAATAATACTAATAGACTTGTGATACTTAGGTATAAATGGTCTAAATACTAAATTACTAGATATGTGATGTTCTTAGAGATATTTCTACGAGGTAGACTTGCTCTATTCTTGAAAATAATATGAGGAATAAATCAGTATTTTCTGCTCCATTCCTCTATTAGTAAAAAAGATTAATGTGCTGTCACAAATTGAGGGATTTTTGTTCCAAAAAAAAATCTATATTCTAAATAAACCAAGGTAGAGTTTCAAGAACTTTTTAATAAAACAAACATTCCAATTAAATCCAGCTTTCATCAAACAAAACACTTTTAAAAAGTATAACAAGATTTTTTATAATGCAAGATATAATGAAAACATAAGGCAAAGAATAGATGTTTTTAAGTTATTAAATATATATATATATATGCTTTTTATACTCTTCTTACTTAATGAGCTATTAGTTAAGCATAAGCTAGCATACTTAGGATCTCAGCACTTGAGAGGCTAACGTAGTAGGACAAGAAATTCAAGGGCAGTCTCAGCAATTAGTGAGACTCCATCATAACAGCAACAAACAAACAAAAGGATTTGGGATATGATATATTGGTAGTGTGCTTCTCTACCATGACTGAGACCTTGGGTTCAATTAAAAAGAAAATATTAGAACTCACTTGGTCCTCATGAAATAACATCACTGTGAAGAAATGCATTGATTCCTGTCAGTGGTTCATGTTGAAACAGAAACATTTTTGCAGTATCAATCAATCTCAAAATGTTTGGAAAACAAAATGAGTCTGTTTATCACCATCAGATTGACGGAAACAACTTGTTATATTGCTAGTGAATGGTAGAGTGAGGAATGATCTATTTGCACACCTTAGGAGATCTTAGATTTCAAATTAGGTCCAATTTACACCCAAAGACTTAGACAATAGCCACTAAATTTTTATAGCTAATATCTGGCATGCTGACTCTCAGAGATGGCTGTCCTTAACACTTAAGAAAAGAAAGGCTCCTCTTAACCTCAAAGCTGAGTACTGAGATTGTTTCTCATACAGGAGGATAACACTGAAGTTTAAATTTTTATTTTGGTATTGATTCTTGGTTGATGGGGAGGAATCCTTTTGAAGAGTTGGTCAGGACAATGTTTCAAACAATACTTGTGGGACTCATCCTTGTCAAGGTGCAGAGATCTGGGAACCATGCCAATTATTTTCTTAGAAGTTTGGTGTAGTATGCTACTTAATGTTGGGAAGAAATGTTACCTATGGTTTTCAGATTTTTTTGTGATGGGGAATGAACAGCAAAATAAGAAAAAAAGTCCAGGGCTACAGTCTTATTTCTAAATATATCTTGTTAAGCACACAGTAGCAGGCAAGGCCAAAGTCAAGCCCTGACAGATTTTGCTAGCAAAATATAGGAGACATAAATTCAGTTTCTTACTCACATAGGCAGCCAAAGGAAAAGTAGCAAAAAGAGACAGCACACTGTACAGTTGGTCTCCCATGCTTAAAAGGGTAACACTGAAACAAGAGGAGCAGATGACAATGCAAAGCAAGTTGTTGGATATCTTGTTCTGAAGAACCAATTCCTGAAGGAAGTTGAATGTCATGCAGTGGACAGTACTTATAAACAAAGGGCCACACTGCAGAAAGCCTCTTAGAACCTGAGGGAGAAGGCATGACAGCCTCCCATGGAAAATAAAGGAAAGGAATGGGGGGAACCTCAGAGCAGACTTACAGCTTGTTTATCCTCCATGCTCTGGGGCTACAACGTGACTCTCGAAGGCCCTGATTCGCTGAGTTTCAAGCTTTTGCCTCTGTCCAATATGAGTACATTCAAGGACCCTGGGATGCTGGTCACAGCATAATTCTTCTAACATACTAATGAAGTACAAGTCTTTTATTATTTATTTTTGTGATGTGTTATTCTATTTGCAACACACACATACATGCACATACGCATGGCTCATGTGCACATAAATGTACACACAAATACAAAATGCAACTACAAAAACAAAACAATTACATTATTTATAAACCACTAAAATATTTTATGGTGTCAGATCAATGTTTCCTACAGAGGTTATTATGCAGATTTAAAAAATTTCATCTTTACATCTATTATAGGCAATTGTACTTACATTAACAGACAAAATTAAACACTTTTAAGATTAAATACTGAAGTCATAAATTTCCCATCTCATGTATTATCATTAGATAAGATGGCAAAACACACATCTATTATGTTTCTCTTCTCCATATCCATGCTTATTACAAAAACATTTCTGTTTCTTCATGACTATACCAGAGGTAGAAGCATGAAGCCCTGGGTTTGATTCCTCAGTAGCACATAAATAGAAAAGGCCAAAAGTGGAACTGTGGCTCAAGTGGTAGAATGCTAACCTTGAGCAAAAGCAACTCAGGGACAGTGCCCAGGCCCTGAGCTCAATCTGGGGACTGGCAAAAAAAAAAAAAAAAGTACTTAACACAAACATGTATTCACTATAGTAGTAGGGAAGATAGTCTGTCAAGGCATGCCCCTGAAACACTCAGAGTTAAACAACATTTTGATCTTATTATCCGAGAGATTAACTAAATCTTCATAAAAAGTTCAATTAAAGACAATTTTTAATTTTCCAACTTAATTACTATAAATGGAAACAAAGAAATTTAATTTTTTTCTCTTTTAAAGGTTGGTATCTAGTGTTGTTAGTATATTCTCTTAATTGCCAGACTGATACTCTAGTATTGCAACAATGACCAAGAGAAATATTGTGATCATTTTAATAAGGCTCCCGCGATGTACTTGACTATTCTTAATGACTTTAAACATTTCAAACTGTGACTTAAATAACAAATGATAAAAGACTACCCACTACTTTTTTATTGTGTAATGAAAGTCAGTGACCTGCAAGAAGTAATTTAGTGAATTGAGACATTGATTTATTTGTGATAATATAATTACTTTTAAATTGCCTCCATCATTTTAATAATGAGATTATACATTTTAATAATGGGATTATACTGAATTAGAATGAAATAATTTTGCAGTGTTTTGACTTTTGTTATTTAATTTTAACAGTTAAAATGATAAGTGAAATGCATGCTATATATTTTTGAAGGATCTCTTCTGACACTTAACTACTTTGGACTTACTTAGTATATGTAGATAAACATAGTTGTGCTGGTAGCTTTAGTATGGCCTGGTTGTGATCATTTGGGTAAATGCCTAAAAGTGGAATTGCTGGGTCATAGGGGAGCTCTGTGTGTGGTCTTTTGAGGAACCTCCATGCAAATCAGAACAACATTGAGATTCCACCTCACTCCAGTTAAAATGGCTATAATCAAGAACTCTAATTACAACAGATGCTGGAGTGCATGTTGCCAAATGGAACACTACTCCATTGTTGGTGGGAGTGTAAACTTGTACAGTCAATTTGGAATTTTTATCTCTACAATTTTCTACAAAATTCTTTCAAATATGAACTTTACAACATTGACTAGCATTATAAAATATACATTTATATGTATAAGGTTTGGTCATGATTCATAGCAAAAGAAGAATAACTAATATCAAATGTGACGATTGTTGTCAAAAATTAATAATTGCAACTTTCAAAATGCCAAAAATAATTGCTCCCCTAAAATTTTCTCTTTAGTTGGAAGAGTGGTATAATTTGTATCTTGCGTGGTCCCTTAAAGACCTGTGTACCGAAAACCCACTCACTGACTTTATAGCACTCATGGTTGATAGCATATCTTGAAGGAAAAGAGGCACAGAGCAAAGCAGTTATAACATAAGAAATGTGGCACTGAGGAGGATATTGAAAACCTATCTGCTTCCAGTTTGTTCCTTTGGGTTTTCCAGAGAGACTGGCTATGGTGCATATTCCAATATGATATGCTACCTCACCATAGCCCCCATTCCTCTCAAAAAACAGAATCATGAACTTAAGGGCAGTATTAGAGTTCACATATTTTATACGTAAAATTATATATATATATATATATATATATATATATAATCACACTAAAAGACCACCTTTGATGCTAAAACAAATCTATGAAAATGATATATATATATAAATGTTTAATTATACTTAGAAAAATATACACAAATAAGAACATATTGAAAAAGAATCTTTAAATGTAAAGTGAGTACACTCTTGAAAACAAATTCTAGGGAGAAAAAAACAGGTACCAGAATTAGCTCCTCATAAATTAGAGACTTATTAAAATATTTAACTAACTGAAAGATAATATGGAAATCTTTTGTGATTTTGGAGTAAAGAAAACATTTCAAGCTATGTTACAAAATCCAGATTCCATGAAGATTTTGACAAATTTTACTAAATAAACCTTTAAACATATGCCATGATTAAACTGTGATAAAATGAATTGAACAACTCAGAAGATTTATTATCAGCTATTATCAGAGATTAGAACTGAATTATAGAAATGATGAAGAGATCTATACACTCATAAACAATAAAATGTACATGCATTTATGTTCCTACATTTATGTGCAACTAAATATTTGAAGCATTTTTAATCTTTCACATAGTAATATTTAAAATTAAAAGTTGATAGAGCATTTATTACTTACCAAATACAAGGTCTTGGATTCAATAGTAAAGAAAAGTTAAAATAAGAAACATCCTGTTCAACAAATTTATTTTTTTATTGTGAAAATACCGTATAGAGGGTTTACAATTACATGAACAAATATCTTATAATATGATGAAAATCAGGAAGTATAAACCCACATATACACACACATACATGTATATATGTATATATATAACATGAGTGAAATTTCTTGCTTTTTTGTATATACCTGGCCCAAAAGAATTTTTCAAAATTATTTTTTTAATTTTTCATAATTAAAATATTTTCAAAATTAAATTTAATTTTCAAAATTAAAAATTCTAAATCAATAAATGAAAGTAAATAGTAGCATGGGAAATTAATAGTGAAACTCTCACTTCAAGAGTCCTCAGATTTCTACTGACTCTGGAGTTTAGCTTTCAGAAGCCATAAAAACATTCCTTACATTTTGGGGGGAAAAAAAAAAACTCTCCATAACTTGTCATCTTGATAGTATCATAGCTTTCCTAGTGACTCGACATTCAATTTCCTTTGTAAAGATCACATTATAAATATCTCCATATGATTCATTTTTCTAGCTAATGTTTTACTTCTTGCATGATTACATAAGAAAAGTTGAAATTGTTTTCATAGTTGTATTCATGAAAATAACTCAAGCTCTTCATTGCTGAATTTATACTGGAGGATTTTCCCAACATGGCTATTTATTTGTGTCTTTTCATTGGGGTTTATAAATTGCTTTTCATTCTGCTCTTTGCCTTTCTTATCTCTCAAGTGGCTCTGAGATCATTTCATGGAAAACCTTCTATATGCTTGATTATTCAGGCAGAGGTAACAGTCTATGAAATATCATGAACACCCCAGCTTCAGTAAGTGTCATCTTTATTGCTTTACTAAACCAGATGATAGCCTCCAAATCATCCAAATCTCTTCTCTTAAACCTGTTTCTGAAGTGCGGACTTCTCAGATCCAATTGCTTGCAAATATATGACTGTGTTCTCTAAGTGTTACATTGACTTTTCAGAGGTATGTTTTGGAAACTTTTTAGCACCCCGCCCCATGCACCCTAATAGGTATACTTTTTGAGTATCATAGATTTGGGAAAAGTAAGTGTCAAAGATTACTGTCAATATAAATCTGAATTTAATGCCACCACATTAGCTGAAAAGTTTTAGTAAGAAAGTGTTCCTAACTTTTAAATATTTTAGGTATATATTAGATTTTGCAATTATTTATATCAGATACAATGAATGAAATTTATCTAATAAATATTTGTGTCTGAGACAGCCATGTACTAAGAGAAAAAAAATATATATATAGGTACAAAATTCCAAATGCTTAGTGATTTATTAGTTTTCTACTCAATAGAAAAAAATAAGTGATTACAATTTTCAAAATAGCATTTGCTTTGTTTCATTTTAGGTGGAATATTGTTTTCTGTTAATATTTGGACAATCTAATGCTAGCTTTCCTTTTCTCTATTCACTAATAAAGTTGATAGCATAGCACAAAAGCTAATGATTACAATTAATGCAAAGGTGAAAGGTGTGCCTCTCATTGAGGGATAATAATTTTAAAGAGCTCCTGAGTAAAAACCACATCAGTAGTGTAGACTGCTAGATTTTCGATTGTCCTGGAAGAGGTTGAATAAAAGAAAATGGAAAACTATGGTAGGAAAGGAGAGAGGAGGTGGTTTCATTACTAATATTGAAAGCTTTGGGGAGAGTTTAATCATATTCTATGTGGACCCAGGAAAGAAAGTTGTCTCATCAGATTTCTTCTTTTTAAGTGACTTCCTGCTTCAAAACTTCAGTTTCTGTGTGTATACATGTGCACAAAACATTCACACACACACACACACACACACACACACACACACACACACACACACACATTATGTTTCCATTCCCTCATGTTGATAAGCTTATTTCAGAAATAAAAAATGTATGAGGGCAGATCTGTGTATTAATTTGCTTTCATTTATATGGTAGATCAGTGTATTAATTTTAAAATGTTAATGTTTTGCCTAGTTTGCTCGATAATAAAATGCTAGAGTTTAGATACATGGTCTCTGTTAGGCCTTATATTTAACATTAGTAAGCTCTTCCTGCTTCTTCTCCTCCCCCTCCTCCTTCTCCTCCTCCTCCTCCTCTTCCTTTTGTGAACATTAGATTTTAAAATCAAGACCTCATACTTTTCTTTTCTTTTTTTATTTTTATTTTTTGTGAACATACTGTACAGAGGGGTTACATTTACATGGGCAAGATAATGAGTATATTTCTTATCAAGCATTGCAGCCTCCTCCTTTGTTTACCCTTCACATCCCTTCCCAGCCTCTCCCCCCACCCCCCCCACCCAATCCCCGCCCCACCAAAGTTGTAAAGTTCGTTTTTGACATGACAACTTGTACTTCTCATAGTTGCATCGGGTCCACCTGTATCCTTAAACGACTTGTTTTTCCTTATCTCCTCCACAAATTATACCGACATCAAATACAGTGAAAGCAGGGGTTATACTGTGGGGGAGGGACATACAAAGCTACAAAGAAATAATCTTATAAATGAGTTAGAAACAAATGCATGAAAGAAAAAAAACATTTAAATACATATCTAAGGGTTCATTTTCCTAACATCACGTTATCTGACCTTTCCTGCTTGACTCATACATATACTAGATATTGCAAATAAGGGAAACCATGGGACCTATGTTTCTTTGGGCTTGGCTTACTTCACTTAATATAATTTTTTCCAAGCCTTTCCATTTCCTAACAAATGGGGAAATGTCATTCTTTCTGATGGAGGCATAGAATTCCATTGTGAAGACCTCATACTTTTCTAGGCTTGTGTGCTACCACTTGAGTTATATCCATAGCCCTTCTGTGCTTTAGATGTTCGTTTATTTGTGTTTTGGATAGCCACGTTTGTATCCAGGATAGTCTTACACAGCATTACTCCCACTGATTCCTCCCAGAAATCTGAATTACTGCCTATGCTACCATACCCAATTTGTTAGTTAGAATAGAAGTGTTGTTAACTTTTTCCTAGAGTTGATCTCTAATTATATCTAGTCAACCTGAAAGTAGCTGGAATTAGAAGAGTTAACCGCTATAGTTGGCCAAGAAATAATCTATTCCAAATTCTATTGTTTATGACACTAATTGTGAATTTTTTTTCTAATTTAGCAAGCAATTCGAATTCAGAGACATTTAACTGTCATTTTAGAATGCAGCATCTGCCTTGAGTATCATGGCATATACTTATAATCCCTTCTCCTGTCTATAGAGACAGGAGGAGAGAGAATTTGAGGCCAGCGTGGACAAGACCCTTTCTAGAATATTAGAATACATATTTCTTCAGACTTTCCCCTTGAGATACAGATATTTCTACCTATAAAATCTCATATGATGTTAAGAATTTATGAAGGAATACTGCACACTAATTGTGAAATCTGGTGGCTGATTTTAAGCAGTGAAAAATGTCAAAGTGACTATTTGACCCCCTTAATTAGAGTATGAATTTGGCAGCTGAATGTCAAAATTCAATATCCTATTCTCAGTGTTTACATTACATGATGAATTTTGTGTTCTCTGTCATTAATAGCCAATTTTTTCTCATACGAACAAACTTATTCTTTGACTGCCCTTCTTCTATTTTCTCAGAGGTCTTTACCTATGAATTACTTTTTCTCCTTCAATCTTGAATATTGTATTCATGAGTATTTTATCCTTGACTAGAGACAGGAGAACTGGATTTGAAAAGTCAGTTTATCTTCCATAGTAGATTTTACATACGTGGTTTGTAATAAGAGATATGTGCATTATTTTTTAGAGAGACAACACTTTAGGAAATGTTGACTTCTAGATGAATTCATCAGGGTATATTTAGGGATAATGTTTTATTTTTCCAGAGAAGATGAAATCAGATTTAAAATGGATTCCTGATTTAAATCAGCGACAATGAGTCACATGTTAAATTTTTGTCTCCATGTTTTGCTTCCTTAAACCACAGAACTCTCAGTGAAACACTAATCTGCCTGTTAGCCTGAAATAAAACCTCAGATGAAAGTGGAAGTGTGACTCAAGTGATTGGATATCATCCTTGAGAGAAAAAGCCAAACAAAAACATAAGGTCCTGAGTTCTAGTTGAGTAAAGGTACAGAAAATGACAAAAAAAAAAAAAACACCTACGAGGAAAAGATTTAGAGGAGGAAGGATTTACTTTAGCTTTTGGTTTCTGATATTTCAGTCTCTATTCAGCTTGCTCCTTTCTTGAACACCTGACAAGAGACTGAATGACAATGGCTGAAGAATGTGACATATGCAAGTTGTTCATCTACTGGTTTCCTCAAAGGAGAAGGATAAATAGACAAGAAGAGGCAGAGGACATGTGTACCCTTCAAAACCATGTCCCCAGAGGACTACTTCCTCCAATCAGTTCTCAACCAGAATTTCCATCACCTCCCAATAATGTCACCAAATTACATATTTGTTATTGTATTAGTCATGACCAGAGGCATCCTGCTCCATTCACCTCTCACTGATTGTATTTCCCAAATGAAGATCCAGCTTTCAAACTATGAGCCTCTTGGAGGGCACTACACATCCAAACCATACTGCCTGTAGTGATTTGAGCACACAACTGTTCAAGAATTCTTAGACCATCATATTAGGTTAGGTTCCTCTAGAAGATAAATCTGAGACAAGATCTCAGGACAAGCATATTTTTTAGGAAGTAATGTCAGAAAATACTTTTATAGCCAGGCACTGATGGCTCACCTATAATCTTTGCTACTCAGGAGGTAGAGATCTGAGGATCACAGTTCAAAGCCAGCCCAGGCAGGAAAGTCCGTGAGACTCTTGTCTTCAAATTAACCACCAGAAAAGTAGAAGTGGATCTGTGACTCAAGTGGTAGAATGCTCACCTTGAGCTGGAATGCTTAGGGACAGGGCCCAGGCCCAGAGATTAAGTCCCATTACTAAAAAAAGGAAAAAAAATATTTTTTTAATAAAAATAGAGAAGTTATTCATGGGAAGGGAGCAAAACCACAGATGTTATTACTCAACAAGTCGACAACTGAAGGTCAATACCACATGATGGCCAATGTGGTTCAAATTTGAGAATGGAGCATGTTTATTTTTCCAATTTCTAGGATATATAAATATTTTGGAGTGCTGCAAGTTGTTAGCTTAATAGATTACAAAGAAAGACTTCAGTCAAAAATATTCATGTACTGGTCTGCAGTACTGATATTTGAGATACGATACAGATATTGAGATACAGATGAGTACTGAAAACACCTACTGAAGCCTGGGATCTAATTCAGTGTTAGAGTGAGTGCCAAGATTGTGTATAGACCTGGGTTCAATCTCAGCACCAAGGAAGTGTCTACTCAAATAATGTTATTGGAAATTAAGTAATAACTCAACTACTTGTTTATATGTGTGCATGCCCCAATAGGTTGCAAATCATAGAAAACACATTTATTAATCTCTGTATGTACTACAATCTAACACGTTGTTCAGCTTGAAACATATCTACTGAACTAATTCATATATAATAAAATAAGTTTATCATATGATTGCAATATTTCCAATTATGTACAATCATTGTAAAAAGGCACATCAGCATTGTATTCACAAACCTCCACCATATTCATATTGAGAATTACCATATAAAATAAGAGCTACATTCTGAGCTTCATTTAGTTTTTAGTTCCTTTTAAAATTGGAGAAAGAGAAAACTCATGAAAATTTGTAGAGCTAGTCCTGACCTTTGTTGAAACTATGGATTGTACTCTCTAAGTTTAAGTGCTGTCTGGCCAGGTAGTGAGTCATCAGACAGAGACTGAACTGTCTGGCTACAAGTTCAATAGTCATCTTAGTTCAATTACTTAAATTGGTAGTGACCACTGTGTGCATTAGGTGGCAGAAAATCACTTTCCAAGAGGGAATCTATGACCAAGGAAAAGAACAACAAAAAAAGAGAACTTAGAAAAAATAATTTGAATTTCCTCTTTATAACTAGATGTCTAATTTTGTGATAGCTTTCAGCTCATTGGGACCAGTTATACTTTGAGAACTAAGAACTTACCAAATTTATTTCTTTATTTTGTAATTCTGCTTTATGTATATAATGGTTGTGGAAAAACTGGGTATAGAAACTAGTAATAATGTTAAGGATTCTACTTAGCACATATTACATGAAGAAAGAGGAATGGTTTTCATTCAGTCACAAAAGAAGAATGAAATCATGGCATTTGCAAAAATGTAGATGGAATTAAGGTTCATCCTGTCAAGTGAAATAAACTAGTGTTATATATAAAATGTTAAATTTTTTTCCTAGCTAGAATCTAGGAGAAAAAACAACAATATGAATCTAAAAGTGGTACTATGAGGGATGGGGTGGAGAAGAATAAAGGTAGATAGGATTGGAAGATAGGAAAAAGGTAACAGAAGAGAAGAATATGATCAGTCTCCAAAATATATTAATGTATGTTTACAGTGATTTATTATAGTCTTATTGATGCTGATTGTGCTAATATATATTGCAATGACTCAGAGTACATTTTTTGTTTTTAATTTTAATTAAAATGCTCATAGCTGCAATAAGCATGAATGTTCGCCTTACATTATTTACTTTAAAAGTTATCACTTGTTTTGAACCCCATAGGGAAAGTAATATATGTGCCATGATACTCTGCAGAAGAGTCATTGTAATTCTGAACATCTCTACAAATAGTAAATGGGTTCCTTATCATCATACAGGAAATTACATACTATTCAGTGTAATGCTACACCAAGAAAGTTGTATTCACTTTAAAGAGATTGAGATTTAGATAGCTCTATGGAAAATGAATGCAATTATTAGTTCAAAAGCTTATTTGTTGAATGCTTTCCACTATGATGTTCTACATTAACAATAATGTTATTAGCAGTTCTTAGCCTAGTTGTCATTTTTTAAAAAATATCCATCCATAACATTATCTCTTATTATATTTTTAGGATTGGATTAATATCATATATATAATCAAGATCTCTTCCTACACCAAGTTAACTGTTCAAAACCAAAATACCTAATTTTATCATATTGTTTTGTGTATAAAGGCAAATATTAGCTCATGTAGCAAATACCAATATTTAATTATTGTTATCTAATGCCTCTTATTGAACTGGGACTAAATTTAGTTGAGAAATATAGATATAGTAAAGACTAGACATTATTTCAAGGCAGTTGTTATACATAATTCTACCAAAATAGAAAATTCATTTTAAAAGGATTTAGTATTCAAAGAAGTTTCAAAATAATATTTTTCATTATATAGTAAAATCAGGATGAGAGATATAAATTATTTGAGTAAGTTATTCATTTCTGTACTTCACTTAACTTTATAGTTTTAAATGTAACATAGTCCTGTATAAAAGCATTTATTTTTTATCAGAAACTGGCAGCTCCACTTCATTGAAATAAATGTTCTCTAGCATTGTGTTCTAAATTAATGTGACCAGAACTATTTTACAGTACAAAAATGTTGTATAGTTGCCTAATATGTCAGAAAGGCTATTTTCCTTCTATTAATTTGTTTTTTATTTGGGCCAAAATAATCCAAACTAATGAATGTCTATTTTTTGTGGTTGTTGTTTTGGTCATACTGATTGAATTCTGGGCCTGCGTGCTGTCCCTAAGCTCTTCAGCTCAAGGCTAGTGCTCTATCACTTTGAGCCACAGCTCCACTTCCAGTTTTCTGGTGCTTATTTGGAGATAAAAGTCTTATAGACTTTCTTGTCCCTGCTGGCTTTGAACTGTGATCCTCAGATCTCAGCCTCCTGAGTAGTTAGGATTATAAGCATGAGCCACTGCCACTGGTCATGTATGTCTAATTTTTTAAAATTACTATAGTCTTGTAATAGTTTTTTATTTTATTTTATTTTTTAATTTTATTTTATTTTATTTGTGAACATACTGTACAGAAGAGTTACAATTACATGGGCAGGATAATGTGTACATTTCTTACCAAGCATTGCAGCCTCCTCCTTTGTTTACCCTTCACATCCCTTCCCAGCCTCCCCCCTATCCCCCAATCCCAATCCTTCTCCTTCCCCCCTCCTTCCCCCCTCCACCTGCACCGACATTGTAAAGCTCGTTTTGGACATGACAACTTGTACTTCTCATTGTTGTAATAGTTTTTTAATCAGGCAATGTAAAGCTCTAACCCTGTTGGTAAATGTTAATGTAAGAGAAATTTAAAACATTTAATAATTCCACATGGTAAAACTATGTTTCACACATAAAATTGTTTTCAATAGTATTAAGTTAACCTTAGTGTATTTTCTAAAGTGCATATATAGCACATATATGAATTTTCTTCTTAGACTTCAGTGCCATCCAAAGACAACAGTGCATCTGTTGACATATTATAAATTCTAAATACATTTGCAACTTGATACCTGATCTGTATGAAGACTACCTAGATATATTCAAATTTGTCTTTGAGATTTAAATATATATTTAAATAGATAGGCAGACAGATAGATAGATAAATGTATTATTCACAACATGTCTTTCTTAGATAGAAAGCCATTTAATATATTTTAATATTTTCTCCTTGTTATGCAACCATTACTTTTATTAGTTAAAAGTGCAACAAAGAGATAATCTTATAAATGCAAAACACATGCATAAAAGAAAAAAACATTAAAATACATATCTAATGGTTCATTTTTTCCTGACATCACATTATCTGACCTTTTCCGCTTGACTCATACATATACTAGATATTGCAAATAAGGGAAACCATGGGACCTATGTTTCTTTGGGCCTGGCTTACTTCACTTAATATAATTTTTTCCAAGTTTTTCCATTTCCTAACAAATGGGGCAATGTCATTCTTCCTGATGGAGGCATAGAATTCCATTGTATGTCCCTCCCCCACAGTGTAACCCCTGCTTTCACTATATTTGATGTCAGTATAACTTGTGGAGGAGATGGGGAAAAAACAGTTGTTTAAGGATACAGGTGGACCTGTTGCAACAATGAGAAGTACAAGTTGTCATGTCCAAAATGAGCTTTACAACGTCGGTGCCGGGGTGGAGGGTGGGGGGGAGAATGGGAGGGAAGGAAAAGGATTGGGATTGGGGGGGAGGGGGGAGGCTGGGAAGGGATGTGAAGGGTAAACCAAAGGAGGAGCCTGCAATGCTTGGTAAGAAATGTACGCATTATCCTGCCCATGTAATTGTAACCCCTCTGTACAGTATGTTCACAAATAAAATAAAATTAAATTAAAAAAGAATAAAGATGTAGACCCAGAAAAAAAAAAAGAAATGTACTCATTATCTTGCCCATGTAATTGTAACCCCTCTGTACAGTATTTTCACAATTAAAAAAAAACTTTAAAAAAAAGTGCATAGCTTAAGTTATCAGTACAGATTTAAACAGTGATTCACGGTTCAGTGTTCAAATTGGGTGCAGATCTACTTAATGTGATGTGAGGTTTCCTTCTTGGCTGTTTGGTTATATGCATGTTACTTAACCTCTCTTGGTCTTAGTTTTCTCAGCTCTTGAATAAATGTAAGAGTCCTCAGAGTATTATTCTGAGGATTATCTTCGGTTATGATGAGAGAATTTATAATGCCTCCTATAAGAATTGTCATGTATGTATTATGTTTTAATTACTGTGAGTTATCCTCAGGTGGTCATTGATATAATATTGAATCTGTTTTTGAAAGTTGAATATCAGCATATTGTTTCTCTCAATAAGATTCTCATTTACTATAAAGTTTTACCCAAGTCTTCTGAGCTCTGCAGACCAGCATATTTTTATGCAATTTTTAAAATTTTTGTCTATACACTAAATACCCAATTTCCTTTTACTCGGGCTAAGTCAGAAGAGTCTAGGACCTGTGTTTCAATATTGCTTTGAAAATAAAACACACTGATCCAAATGCAAAGTATTAGAGATACAACTTTTCCAGCAAATATTCACCTTACCTGTGCATATAAATGAATGAGAAAGTTTACAATATGGACATGTTACAATATGTATAATATAATACATACAATACTTATAGTCATTTGCTTATATAAGAAACACTGAACTATGAATACGGATGCTGGAGAAAATTTTTATGTAAAGCATTTCAATCTTCTATCCCACATAAATGATTGCTCTGTTGAGAATGAAGAAAAGTACATTTATAGTTACCAATCACCCAAACTATTGAAGAACCTCACAATAATTCTTTGAAAATGTCTAATGTTGAAGTTAGGCTAGTTAGCAATAATTATTATATATGAATATAATCTTCAGGTGTGATCATTTAGTACTGTGAATTTAATGCTAAGGATTGTAACTATATTTAGCAACTTTTACTCTGCTTTTTTTCTTACATTCAGTGGCTGAAATGGCAGTGAATTCTTATACCAGATATGGTGTTTAAGTTATATCATCACATAGATGATTGCCATCTTGTTAGGTATACAATTTTTAAAAATATTTCTTATTGTAAAGATACGGTACAGAGGGGTTACAACTACATGAGTAAGGTAATGAATACATTTCTTATTGACCAATTTCCCCCCCCCTTTGTTTTTCCCCTATTATCCCTTCCCTCCCCAACTTCTCCCTTTTCCCTCACCACAGAAGTTGTAAAGTTCATTTTCAACATAATGTCTTGTACATCTCAGTTGTTAAAACGGGTCAAACTGTATCCTATCTCAGCATGTTGTTATTTCCCTTCCCCTCCGCAAATTTGAAAAAAAAAAAAAATATATATATATATATGATGCAAGGCACCAGCATCAAATACAGTGACAACAAAGGTTATACCGTGGGGAAAGAACATACAAAAGAAATTTTAAAAATCACATAATACATTAAAAACAACAGCAAGAAAGTAGCTACAGAGGTACACCATTATTGATAGTTTTACAAATAATGTAGATCAAAAGAACAAGCAAGTAGCTTTATACTATTTCTAGCAATGTACATACAGCTTTTCAACAAGCTCTTCAAACACAAATTAGCCTACACAGGTCAATTCACCAGATTTCTCAGCTAAGAACACTTGATCTTTCTTTTTTATAATCATGTCTGAGTTCCCTGACTGTTATATAATATTCAAAGCAGCAAATATTTTGTAAGCCTACCCAGGAGGGAGATCTCAGGATCTTGTTTTGAAGCCAGGTTGGACAGAAAATCCCTGAGACTCTTATCTCCAAAGTAACCACCAAAAAGCCTGAAATGCAGCTCAAGTAGTAGAACACTAACCTTGAGCATAAAACCTCAGGGTCTGTTCCCAGGCTCCCAAGTGCATTCCCCAGGACCAACACATACAGAAAAAAAAGGATTACAAAACCTGTAAATTTGCATCTGACTCACCACCATTTATAGACTTGTTAAATCTTTCTCAAGCTCTCTTTTTGTAAGGTTAATTTTATACTAAAAGGAAAAGCATCATACTTATGTACTAGTAGTAGTTGAGCTATTTCCATTACATAGAAGTCTAAAATAGAAACCTGAGAACTATAAAGGGTGGGGAATACAAACATGTTCAGGAATGTATACCACATACCACAAATAGCCAGATTTGGAATTCATCATGTCATTTGATAGTCTTAAACATCTGGATAGTTTTCTCAGCAAAGAATAGCACCCTTATATGCATTTAAAATGTGTGCTTTCTTTAAATGCCAGAATAAATGTTGGAATCTTTCACTTTATGTCCAGACGATTAGTCTTATGTAGATACTGGCTGATTTCTTGCTTCTTTATTCATAGTACAAAGAAGATAAATACATTTTCAGTGTAGCTAATCTAAGTCTTTTTAGAAGGTACATACACTCCCACTATGAAAAGCTATTAAATGGATGTGTCTAATTTGTTTTGGACATCATGGATAACTACCTGTTACCGAGCACCCATTGGTACTGTGCAGCATACCAAAGGGACATTTTAACTGCTTCTTAAGGATCAGTTAATCTGCACTGATTTATCCTAGTGACATGCACACTAATGCATTTTTCTTTGGAAAACTTCAATTTACCACGTCTTAGTGCCTTTTCCAACAAAGAAAATGTCTTTTTTGTTCAAATAAAAAATGATTCAGAAGCATTGGAGAAAGCTGGAAACAGAAATGCAATTTTATGACTGCACATTCAGGTTTAGATTTCTAAATTAATATGGCACTACAGAATTCATGGCTGAGGAAACTAAGAAAACTCACAGCAAAGAATAAAGTTCATGTTTTCAAATACTTATATTCTACAGTATTTGTATTTTATTTTATCTTACATTGCATTTATTTTGTTTTTAATGTTTGATGCATAGTGTTGCTTAGATAGTGCATAAAATGAATTATGCTTCTAATGAGTATATTAATACAGAGAATTCAGCTAACCAGTACCAAACAAATTCATCTTCTGAGTATGAATCTTTCTTTTCCTCTCTTCTTCCTCTTTTTTCTCCTTCCTTCTCATCCTTTTTTTCTTCTTTTCCTCCTATCCTTCTTTTTCTTCCTTCTTTGATTCCATCTTTTCTTTTTATCTTTCTTTTTTGAAAGAGAGTTGGTTCTGAATCCAAATCTAGCATTTGACTCACTATGTATCCATAATTGGCCTTAGGTTAACTTTTTACTAGTCTGATTCTCTTAGACTTTATGATTGCTTATAACTTCTGTCCTTGGAACATTTTAACATGACCATGGGTATTAGTTCTTCTTATATTTGGAGAGACCTGTAATCTATTGCTAAATGATAGACTATGGATCCACCAATTGAAAATTCTCAGCTTGTGGCTAACGAATAGGATCTCTTTTGCGATTATGTCACCTTGTCATGCAAAGGTAAATGGATTTGGGATATGCAATTAAAGTCCCTAAGTAGGCCTTAATTGCCTATATAATTAGAATTGCTATATATGTTTCTTGCTGAAATATTGATAATAGAATCTTGAAGCCCTGAGGCAAGTATGGAGTTAAGCTTTCCTTCTACTACTAGAAAGTGGAAACTGATGGATGATAATTATGTTTTTTTAAATCTGCTCATTGTGAGGAGTTTATTAGGAAAAATATAATATATAATCTAACTACACTCATAAATTTATAGAACAACAATTCTAAGAATAATATTTGATACTGGTCTACCTGTTATCTTTTCCCAAACTTGCTCATTTGTTTGTTTGTTACAGTGCCAGTCCAGAGTTCTAAACTCTGGATTTGGGTGGTAGCCCTGAACTTTTGTATCAAGGCTAGCATTCTACCACTTGAGCCACAGCTCACCTCAAGCTATTTGTAGTTGATTGGAGATAAAAATCTCATGGACTTTTGTACCATGACTAGCTCTGAACTGTGATTCTCATATCTTAGCCTCCTGAGTAGCTAGTTGTGAGCTACTGGTGCCTGGCCTAAACTTATATATATGTATATATATATGCATATTTATGTATATATATACATATATATACATATAAATACATATATACATATATATGTATATAATCTTTAATTGAATGTACAAAGGCATTGCATTTTAGTAAAGCAGTTTATGAATACAAAAAATCATGATCAATGTTACCCCTATCAACATTTTCACCCATGCCGCTTAAACAAATTTATATTTATATTTATTTATTTAGTGTGTCTGTCTTCTGTATATGCTTTTCTTCACAGAAAATAAGCCCTGTAAAAGCAAGATTTTCTTTGTCAGTTTTATTCATTGACACATTCCTAAATCTTGCATGTATATTTGGTTCACATCATGTGCTCAAAGACTGTATGAAGTTAAATAACTACTTCCATATCTGTAATAATTTTTTTTAAGAAAACAGTGTTCAAAATGTCTTGGATCTTAGAAAAGTTCTTATTTGTACTTTTTAAAATTTCTTTATACTGGAAAGAAGATTTGAACAAAACTGAAAAGAATCATTTTCTTTTTCAATACTATGTATATATATGTATATCTATATAATTTATTGGGACAGAAATAGCACAATGTACTTTTTTTGTGGATTTTTGAAACTTTTTCTTGGTCTTTTACTTTTTGGTTGAGGATTAAGCCCAGAACACTGAATTTGCTAGACAACTGCTTTACAACTGGGCCACATCCCCGCCCCAACGTAATGTACTTATCTTTACAAGTCTAGATAAATTAGTAGACCATAAATTATGTTAAGTAAATATGCTCTGAGAGTTAATTTTAATTCTTCCATTTGGAATACATACATAAATAAAAATGATTCCAAATATTAGAAAATATAAATTATAAATATAAATATAAATTATAAAATTTCAAAATTAACTAATAGTAGTATACCTAGAAATAAATTGTGTTAATCCTTACATTTTTTCTGTAAAAGTTGTAATATATTAATTGTGAGCAAAATGCATTGTATTCATAAACTGCTTTGTTAACTGGCAACACCTTGTTAAATATAATAGATGGAAACAACTATTTAAAATAATAAAAAATAGAAATAAAAATAAAAATTTAAAACTCTTTGAAAAAATTCTTTTTTTATTAAGCAGGTTTTGATCTGTGATTCTCAGATCAGATCGCAGACTCTTGAGCAGCTAAGATTACAGGTGTGTATCAAGCTGCAAATATTCTTTTCACTTATAAATTTATGTCAGAAAAGTTATTAACATTAATAGGACTTCTCTCAGATAACCTGCTAACTAGTTAATAGTAACTAGTTAATAACAGTAACATTAATACTAGCATTAATAGGACTTTTTCTAGGTGACATACTAACCAGTAGCAACAAAAAGATTAGTGTTGTGTGAAATGATTTTTGACAGAAGACATAGATTCTAGCAGACAGGAATCGAGGAGGACAAAGAGACAGTGTCAAGTGGAATGCTGGAGAAAATGAAAGAAATTGGCCAAGGACAGCTTGTCAACCAGAAAATTGTGGCCACCTAACTCTTTTGGTAGGGCACTTTCCTGTACATGGTGAGGTGACTAGCAGTTCTGTGACCTTGATCTTGACCTCGGCATGCCAACTACAACCTCTTCCCAGTCACAGCAATTGGAAATGTCTCCATTTTACCAAATCTTTGCCGGAGTGCCCATCTTCTTCATTAGAAATTACTTATATAGAGGGATGGTAAAGATATTACAATACTAAGCTCATGATAGCTAAAGTCAAAAAAGAAATAATAAGGAATATTTAAGGTCATACAATTATAAATACATAAGTAGACAAAATGCATTAAGACTGCTTTTGTCTTACCTAAAGAGATTGTTTCATTCTCATCAATTTTCAGAATTCCTTCTTGTATGGGTTGATAAGCTCCTGGTTGAGCATGGGTTGTGAATTGTGCAGAATCTCTTTTTATCTGATACGCACTGGGGGTCTGGATAGTGTGTAAAAATACAGTTGCATCTAGTCATAATTACTGTCAGTGATCTATATAAATATTCATAAAGTTTAACATGGAACTGGGGGATAGTTGTTGATATAAGATATGTGTAAATGAAATAGGCAAAGAACAGTAAGCAAAACGTCAACCAACAATACCTCATCACTCAACCATGTTCTTCGACAGAAGACAAAACTTGAAATAGATAGATAGATAGATAGATAGATAGATAGATAGATAGATAGATAGATAGATAGAAAGATATAGACAGATAGAGATAAATAGATATTAATAATAAATGAAGTGGAATGTATTTAGATAAAGAAATGGTAGAGATACATTTTTTTAAAAGCTACTTAAGAAAACACTTGTGAAAAAAAGAAAACACTTGTGAAATAGATGATATTGCAAGATAATTTAGTAATTTTCGTCATTATTAGAGTTTGAACTCAATACTTCACACTTGTCACATGCTTAGTAAGTTAGGCTTCTTCTGAAAGCATTTTTCTTTCCATCTTATTCAGCCAAAATGACCCACAAGACTAAGAGTTCCACTTTTACCTCTCCTACCTCTTTCCTACCAAATTCCTGCTTGGCTTCCTGCTCCTGCTACTTCACAGACACACCTGTTGTGCACCTCTCTGGGCCCTGGTTGTTTCTTGATCTGTAATTCCCTACCCTCAGAGAGTCCCCTGATTTATTATTTCCCATGTTAGGTGTTCTCAGCCCACCACTTTATCAATAAATCCTGCCTCCCACCAAATTGAATTTCAGTTCCTGGAAGACAGGTGTGCTTCTCCATTTGTTCACTGCTATATCCTCAGTATCTATTAACTCTATCTTGGTACACAGATGAGATTTTACAAAAGCTTTGCTTGAATATGTATATGGACACATGACACATAAAGTCAATACACTTTATGCCCATCTAACAGGTACTAAAGAATCTGTGTTTGCTATAAAGGACTGACTCCTTATTTGAACGTTCAAACTGGAAGCAGCCCCAAAAGCTGAGTACCTCTGCCTCTATTTAACATTTATCTTTGCTTTGTGCACTCATCTTGTATCAAGCTCAGTATCTAGAAAGTACAGAAATGATCATTAAAATCTTTGGATAAGTCAAAATTCTTCCTGTCCCAAATTCACATTTAATGCCATCTTAATACCAGGGTTTGAACTCAGGGCTTCACACTGTCTCTGGGCTTGCTAACTCATGACTAGTGCTGTATTATTTCATCCATATCTCCAGTCCATCAGCGACTTTCTTATCATGACCAGGTCTTTTGATGCTCAAACTAAACACCTTTAATCTTGGACTACATCAGTGTCCGCCCTATTAATAATTATGCAAATATCTTGCCTTTTGGCCCAATTCTTCCACTATTTACACTTTACCTAAGCTCATGCCTATTGCTAGGAAGATGGACTGAAGTGTTTGCATTACCTCATCTCAGGATATATCTGTACTGCCTAATACATTTCTTTTTTATTGGGAGGTGGTCATCACTACTTGTTTTTTTATGCAGCATAGTGGAGTGAGAGGCCCAACCTCATCTCTGAAAGATGAGTTGGGTCTGTGTCCTTGAGTTCCCGCCTTCCCACTGCGTCCTCACACTTTTATTTTTAAAACCAAAATAGCCCATTTTACCTATGGGCTTTTGAGTTCACTGGCAGTAAAAAATTGTAATTTCAAGCAAATATTTTAAAATGAAAGAGGTGATTGGTGATTCATTTTGGCTGTCATTCTCTTATTTTTAATTTAATTCAGAATAAATTTTGTCTCGTGGAGGTTTATACGGAGTAAGATTTGAAACACAGTTGACTATCATATTCATTAACAGTGACACAACGTTTGTCACAGCTCTTCTTTTGTTCTCCCTAACGGGTAGAAAATAGATGCTCTCAGTCACCAAAATTCTGTTTCTACACTTTCTGCAAAATACTTTTACCTCTATTCTATCAAATCAGTCTGAATTGCCCCTAAGGATGGTAGTTTATTTCTGAGAATTACCTTACTTGCTCTATTCTGCAAGGATTCCCACCTTGATACCCAGTAGATACTTATATCATTTGCCCTTCATAAGATAGAGAAAAAAGTGGGTACTATAATTTTCAGCTCTTTGGTAGATATCGTTCTTGACACTTCACTATAACAGAGTGATATTCTGCCTGTGTTCCCTCAGGATTTCTGTAAATTGAGCTAAGATTAAGTGCATACAGAGCGAGGCTCTCCAGTGTTTCACCCTTTTTGTACACTGCAAAAGAAAAATGGAGAGTTACTTTCATGTATGAAAGAAATGAGGTTAACAGCCAGTAGCAAAATCACTATTTGAGGAACGGCAACTGCTGAGTCTGTTGCTGTACTTACTCAGGGAGAATGTCTCTAACATGTTAAACCTTCTGATTCTGGAGTGTTGCCCTTTTTCAACTTTGGCATGTAGCTTGTTGACATATTTCTTATAGCACTATACTCATACTCTCTGGGTAGAAGGACATCAGCACAGTGTGGCCAGATGATTTTTCCTACTTCCAATATCATTCCTACATCCTACTTCCAATACCATTAATAAGTGCAGAGATTAATGATAACCCTTTTCCATTTTGTAGTCCAGGGCTGTGAAATGTGCATACAGAAAATCCAGTGGTTTATTTCTATTCTGCTCCCTGAGTGGTTAAGGAATTCAGATGTAGGCATTGAGCAAAAATACTACAGAAATAGTTGGGCACTGATGGCTCATGCCTGTAATTCTGCCTACTCAAGAAGCTGAGATCTGAGGATAAAAGTTGGGAGCCAGCTGGAGCAGAAAAGTCTCATAAGATAATTTTTTAACTTAATTTTATTTTCATGGTGATGTGCTCAGGGGTTACAGTTACAAATGTAAGATAGGGAGTACATTTCTTGTCAAACTCGTTACCCCTTCTTTCATTTTGCTCCCACATTCCCTCCCTCGAACCCTCCCCCCAATTGTACAGTTCATTTCCAACATATTATCTTGTGAGTATCGCTGTTGAATTGGTTTGCCCTTTGTCCTTTGTCTCACCATTTGTTGTTCCCCTTCTCTTCCCTAATTCAGATAAATGTACATCCATGAGATTCTTATCACTGATTAACCACTGAAGAACTGGAAGTGGCCCTGTGGCTCAAATGGTAGAGCGCTAGCCTTTTACACAAAGAGGCTCAGACAGCATCCAGGCCCTGAGTTCAAGCCAAACAACTGACCAACTTACTCTTGTATCTTTGATCATTTTGAAAACAGAACAAAAGAGAAAATAAAAATGTTTTCTACCTGTAACAAGTACAATTAATAGTAATTTCTTAAAATACAAAGACAGGGTAAAGGCCATTAAAGTTACAGGTTTGTTTATCATCATAAAGTAGTTCTTAACCAAAGCAGTAAAGAGTTTTTGAAAGCCTTTTTCTTTTTAAAAAGCAGGGTTTATTGAAATATCTACTATAGATGCACTGTCAGCAAAAACAGTACTCTGAGAATTAGATTGGTGACTATTACATGGCACAGTTTCAATGGCAATTTTTCCAAGAGGTGGGGGTGGTGAAATTTATCTAGGCGAAATGAGGCCCTGCCAAGTTTGGCAGTGCTTCTTGTCTTAAGACTGCAAAAACCTTAACAGTTCTTTGCCATGAAAGACAAAAGCAAGAATGAAAAGCTTTTGGAACTTACAAGGGAGAGAGGAACTGTTTCCCACTATGGGCAGTTAAGATAGAATCATGTAGAGGGGGTGAATTTGGTCAAGAATATTATTAGCAAGTTTTAATTGTCATAATAAAACCCTTCTGTACATCGAACTTATGCTAATACAAATTAAAGAGAGAAAAAAAGTATACAGTGTTGCTGGTGGTTGGTAGCAAAGGTGAACATCATAGATTCTTGGCAATTCCAATAAAAAAACAAGTCAGTGAAGACATACAGAAAAGGAAAATGCCAAAGGAAAAGGAGAGAGAGAGAGAGGGAGGGAGCTTCCATCATTAAGGGAAAAGATGACCTGGGATAGATGGCTCAAAGGCAAATATATGGTTAAGGAAATTTCAGGTTTCTAGGATTTGGAGAGTGTGTTAGGTTTTCATGGTAATGAATGTGCTGATAATAGGGAAATGAGGAATTCTGACATGGCAGATTTTTGGAAGGGATCCATGCGTCTATAAAACAGTCAGCCCATAGTATTAAGTAGATGCACGAAATGCAGATGTTTAAAGCCTCAAATTGTTGGGCAAAGGTTGTGCTAAGGGGGATACCATAGGTTTAATTGCTCATATGACTTAATTTGGTCAGAACTGGCCCAGAGTTTTAACCTAAGGAGAAGTCCTGATTATAAAGCTACCACTAATTACCTCCAAAGAGAACTGGCTTATGGGAGTACTAGGGACAAGATAGAATTCATGAGTGTTTCTTAGAACATGATTGGGAAAGAGCATTTGTTTTAACATTCTTTTCCTATAGTTAACCTACTTCACTGGTATTTTATATTATAATATATAAAAAAACTAATAAGTTGCAGCAACAAAATCAAAGCAAAATCTGAAGTAAATACAGCAAAATAGTATCTCCAGTTTTGATGGTGGAAATATACACTAGCTTGGTTTATGCTTTTGTTTTGTTTTCCTTCCTAAACTCCTAAATGTGGCGGAGGTTCAAAACGCTGCATAAATGGAGAAATACCATAGGTCAGTGTGAAAGGAGAAGCACCACAGGTCAGTGTGAAATTCAGAAGTGAGACAAGCCCTGAAATTGGCCAGGTGCAATGTGGATGTGAGATTGTCAACAGAGAATGGATGAAGTATTCCCTCGCCTCCCAAATCACCATGAGAATCTCAGGTGCTTTCATTCAGGGTGTCTCACAAAAAGCTTTACTGTAGTGGGCTCTCAAGCAGGGAGTTGTGACACCAGGCTGTGTTACAGGAAGCAGCACAGCCATGATGGAATCATGTCCTCCACAAAAAGAGTGCTGAGAACAAAGGGTTCCTCATGCCTTTCCAGCTGTCCTGTCTCTTTAGCTACTCTGTGTCTCACTGGCTCACATTCAAGGATGCAAACTTTTCACAGATAATTGCCTATGAGCAACTCTGCCAGCAAGGCCCCACCCTCCATATAGTTGCAGTCCATTTCCTCTCTATCTCCCAAATCATCATCATATAAAAGTTTTAGCAAGGCTTTATTTTATTTTATTTTTATTTTTATTTTTTTTATTTTTTTAATTTAATTTTATTTTATTTGAGAACATACTGTACAGAGGGGTTACAATTACATTGGCAGGATAATGCATACATTTCTTACCAAGCATTGCAGCCTCCTCCTTTGTTTACCCTTCACCTCCCTTCCCAGCCTCCCCCCTCCCCCCACCCAATCATACCCCCCTCCCCCTCCCACACCGACATTGTAAAGCTTGCTTTGACATGACATTTTGTAATTCTCCTTGTTGCAACAGGTCCACCTGAATCCTTAAACGACTTGTTTGTCCCCATCTCCTCCACATGTTATACTGACATCAAATAAGTTTGTCCCCATCTCCTCCACATGTTATACTGACATCAAATAAAGTGAAAGCGGGGGTTACACTGTGGGGGAGGGACATACAAAGCAACAAAGAAATAATCTTATAAATGCGTTAGAAACACATGCATGAAAGAAACGAAAACATTAAAATACATATTTAAGGGTTCGTTTTCCTAACATCACATTATGTGACCTTTTCCGCTTGACTCATACCTATACTAGATATTGCAAATAAGGGAAACCATGGGACCTATGCTTCTTTGGGCCTGGCTTACTTCACTTAATATAATTTTTTCCAAGCAAGGCTTTATTTTAGTATACAGGGTTTAAGTAAAACCAGAATTTGGGGGGAAAAACATCCCTGGTTCCAGCAGTATGGATCACATTAGGCTTGGCCACTCATCCCTGTACACCAGTTAGAAAGAGGAACATTGGTAAACAGAGAACATAGATTTAATAGAATACCACTGACTCAGAAAGACAAAGGGACTTAGGGACCCATAATTGTTTTTAAGATTTTGGAAAATAAAAGAAGTAGGGAAAGAGTTAGGACCAAGGAATGGAAAGGTTTGGAATAGTTAAAACAGACCTAGTAAAAGTGCAAAGGGTGGTTGATCATTATCTCAGTCTTTGTCTTGGGAGGAATTCTGTGGAAGTTGATAGTACTTTACCACTGGAACAGAACAAGGCGTTCTGCAGAGTCCTGGGCTCCTTCCTTTCAGAGGACAAGGAATAATTATTGAATCCTGTATAATTGATCATATCCCTCTGTCATTTACATCTAATTTCTGAACCTCTTTGTGTGCGTGTGTGTGTGTGCGTGCATGCACACACACACACAAACATATATGTATTTATATGAATGAACTCCAAGGTATGAATACAAGAACATTCTCTTTTCTTTTTCTTTTGTTAAAATTTTTATTTGTTGATGATTCTATCTTTTCTATATGTATGGCGCATTCATATGTGTATATCTTCAGAATGAGGGGGGGTGGGTACAGAATTGGAGGGGAAAAGGATGAAAAAGTAAAGCAATGGAACTCACTAGACACAATAACAGCAAAATGTTCTTTGCCTAATTTTCTACCTTTAATTGATGTATTAATAAGATTTTGTACCTACTATTCCATTGTTTTGGTAAATTCTCTTCCCAACCTGTGCTCCAAAATTTCATAACATTAAAAGACAGATTAGGATGATTTTGTCTTTGTTTCACTGTTCTGCATTGTCCCTACACAATCAGTTGAAAATCTTTAGAACTTGAACCTCTGGGTATTAATCCATGCTAATGTTTCTTTTCTGAAAAGAAACATTATTTATATATGCATATATTTATATATGCATATATTGTCTCCAATTAATATTATACTCCATAAGTGGTTACTACAAAGTTTTATAAAACCTGAAGATTAGATTGCTAACAGCTCATTAGCATTTATATGCTTGTCCAAATCCTTGATTAGTGTTATACACTTAATAACTCCTGAAAGGTTAGTAGTTTTCAACGTGACATCATTTTTCTATTTGGAACAGATTATTTTGTCTATAGAGAAATACAAATGTTTGCAAAAACAGATATTGCACTGAATGAACTTAATCAAGCAAAAAAGACCAAAAATTTGTAAGTAAGTAAGAAAGACAAGAATTCAGTCTGAGATTAATTCCACTGAAAGGAACTGCTAGAGTTTTAAGAGATAAGATCAGGGGATTTTAGGCCACCTGTGTATGCTAATTGGATTTACCCAAAGGAGTAAAATTTTTCTTATCTTCAAGATAACAGATACAGTTACAGGCAGAAATTACACTCCTATTCCACTCTACAGACTCATACCCCCAAACTATATCTTTCCAGGAGATAACATTTATAAATGATGTGGCTCTGGTCCTTGAGAAAGACAATTCTCAATTATAAAACTGTCCAGGAGCTTTCAAACAAACTTACCCCTTAAGGAGAAGAGAAAGAATTTACACTTACAAGTATTCTAATGCAAATACCTGAGGTCAAATGCTCAGGAGCATGAAGTGGTTGTCTTCAGTTTATTTAAGCTAAGGAAAATATTCATGCAATGTTGATCCTCTTTTCTTCCCAATACCTGGAATCTGTGAAGCCCTTTCAAGAAACCATTCGTGCATTTCACGCACCAGTGTATATTGACATTTTGCTTAGGTTTTCTAATAGTTGTTTCGGGCTCACTATGTCCAAAGTCAAAGCCTTTTTGTGAGTCCATAGACTATTCCCCCTGACAGCCATGCTCCAATTACACACCTACTATTTAGAACTTCAGTGTCTGATAAAGGTTTAACACCTAATAATTACTGAAAATCATTTGCTCAATAAAATAATCATGAGCAGATAGATGTTCAAGAGGCTACAAGATGTTCCAGAGGCTAGGAATATCACCAGGAGAAAAGGGAGTTATATATTTGTTTCTTTTTTATTTTCAGTTTTTATTATAAAGGTGATGTACAGAGGGGTTACAGTTACCTAAAACAGGTAATGAATGTATTTCTTTTTGAACAATGTCACCCCCTCCCTCATTTTCTCTATTTCCCCTACTCCCAAACTTAAATAGTTCATTTCCAACATAGTGTCTACATACATATATGGATTCTATGCCTCTGTCAGAAAGAATGACATCACCTCTTTTGTTCGGAAATGGAGAGACTTGGAAAAAAATTATATTAAGTGAAGTAAGCCAGACCCAAGAAACATAGGTCCCATGGTTTCCTTTATTTGTAATAAGCAGAAAATGTCTAGGATAAGCAGAAGAGGTCAAAAGCTATATACATATGACCAGATAAGATGATGAAATGAGCCCCAAGATAGGGACACAGGAGGTTTTATCTTTCTTGATGTTGTTTTTAATGTATTCATATCGTACTTTGTGATTTTTTTCTTGTTTCTTTTGTATCTTCTTCCCCCATGGTACACTCCTGTTGCCACAGGAGTCCTGTTGATTCCGGTACCCTGCATCTCATTTATATATTTTTCTAATTTGGGGAGGGGAAGGAAACTAACAAAATGCTGAAATAAGGATACAGGTTGACCCATTGTAACCATGAGATGTACAAGACTCTATGTTGAAAACAAACTTTACAACTTTGGGGGGGGAGGAGGAGAGGGAGGAGTTGGGAAGGTAGAGAGGGAAGGGAATGTAGAGGTAAAACAAAGGAGGAGGCAACAATGCTCCATAGGAAATGTACTCATCAACTTACTCAAGTAACTGTAAACCCTCTGTACAGTATCTTTACAATAAAAAATAAATACCAGAAAAAAAATCCTCCTTTGGTCTCACTGTATGGATGTTTGTTTCCGATTGTCTCTATGTTCTGTGCTTTCATAGGCACTGACACATAAACCATGAATAAATATGAGTTCTTTATTTCAGTGTCTTTGTAGAATTTACTACTATGGTCTTCAAATTTGAGAAAGATACAATTTCTTCAAATCAGCACTGACTCCCTCTAACTGCTTTCCAAGTGTGTTTCCTCACTCATCTACAATTACAATTTTCTCTCATCAAGTAATCTGTAGTGAAACATAATCTTATAGACAGAATATAGTAGGTTACTATTGTTAAACTATGTAAATTCGACATCTCTGTCTTCATCACAATTCTGCATACAATGAAACATATATTAAACCTTCAGAAAGTCATTTCATTTCCCCAGGGATTGCATGCATTTCTATGTTTACTTAACAAAAGGAAATACTCTCTCCTCTTTTCCTAGAATGGAGCATATTAATACTATGCTTGGAATTGCCATCTTTATAGTATGATAGAGAATGGTGTTAGGTCTGAATGACCAAATGTCTCTATCTTGAGACCTCAGACAGATGTTGTGATCTATAACCACTTTGCCTTTACCCTCTATCCTAATCCACCTGGATTTATGTGGCTGGCACCAGACCAAAATTTTACTCTACTAGATTTAATCTACTAAGTAGAATGTAATGATGCTAGCATTTTTCTTCAATTGATATGTACAAGATTGTGTTAAGAAAAATTTTCCCAATAGGATAACTAATTTTAACACTGTTGTAAGTAGTGAAAGACAGAAAGAAACTAAAAAAAAAATAAAATGCAAGAATTTAAGATGTTAAGACTAGCACAAATATATACCAGGATGGTTCAGAGCAAAGACTCTGCAGTGTGTAACTACACTGGGGTCTCAATCCCAGTTTTCAACTAGCAGCTTTGTGAACTTAGAGTACGATGATTCTCTTTAAGATAGTTTTCTGTTTCCTAGTGGGCTAACGAAATGCAATATATTTATGAAGATTTAATAAATGTATTTCTCTGGTATGCTTGTGTGGTTCATGAAGCATGATAAAAATGAATTTAAAATTGTAAGTGTTGTTAAATATGTATAAATGACAAGGAACACAATTTTCATGTTTACATATTTAAATTTTCTTAAAAATAAAAAAGGAAAAGAAAATTAAATTAGACATCTTCCTTTATAATATGCCAAAGCATTTTAATAGGTATTTTATTATGTTCAAATCTTGGATGAGAAATTAAACAATTGTACTCCTTCTTTAAGTCTATCATTATGTTCTCTTAATAGAGTAAGCAGTACCCACTCAAGTATTTCAAACATATCAGATACAAATTTAAATACTGAACCTTTCTTTTTTTGTACTACTAAGTAAAACTACATTTTGAATAAGTTATGTGAGAAAATATTAATGTCTCAAAAATTAGATTTTCCCCCTCTGAACATATATATACATGTGTATATATGTATGTGTAGCTGTATATCTACATATATACATAAGTATGTATTTATCCATACATATAGATTGAGAAATTTTAAAATAAAACTATTATCCAGATAGAAATACACTATAATGTTAAAAAATAAATACTCATAATTGGAGACAGTACAAAATATAAAGTAGCTTTATTATTAATAGTCTCAATTATTCTTTAAAATGAAAATAATTTGGATATATTTATTTAAACAAAATGCACTATTAAATTAATTTCAACAGTTCCTTTTTCTTTAAATATCTTGACTTGAACAGGTACAAGTACAGTAGATTATATTTCTCTTGGTTGGTGCTGGTTTGTGACCTCAAGAGAACCCTGAGAATTTGTGAGAAATACATCAGTCTTTAGTCTTTCTTATTTTCCCAAGCACCTTTTTAGCTAGTCCAGATCCTGCCACCGACTGTCCCCTCCAACACTCTCTGCTGCTCACCTGATTCCTACTTTTGCAGATAATGCTGGACACTCAGCTCTGTGGTGGTGTCAGAGTCATTCACTCACAGGGGAAAAAGATTCCTCCTTTACTTATAGTTTTCCCATCAGTTAATCCATTATCTCTTCTCCATCACTTAGTTATTCTTAATCCAATACTTAAATGCTTCCATTTAGTGGTTTATTATACCTATTTTTAAAGATATAATCAATACAAGATACAATCAATACATCCTCAGTCACATTTTGCTCTCTTTTATAGTAGCAAAGCTTCAGAGAGGGGTGAAATTCTCTTAGACGCCTCGCTCCTCAGTCTTTGTTAAGGTTCTATATTATATAGTATACAATAACAAAAAGTAACAAATATTTACATCACTATTTCTAGTCTCTTACCCTGACCTTTTAGAAACCTTGGGGTTGACATCTTTGCTATCATATTATTCTTTGTTTCTATAATATCACACTCTCTGAATATACTGCAAACTTTCACTTGAAGGTTAGTGAATTTTCACATGAGAGTTAGTGTTCTTCATTTTTTTCTTATAGTGTTTACCTTTAATTATCCAGTAAAATTACATATAGTTATGATATACAGCATAATGTTTTAATATGTGGACACATTGTACCAATTACTCCAAGCTAATGCATTCATTACCTCAACATTTATGATTGGCTTCTTTTAATTTTCTACCATCATTTTGATTAATTAGACTAATTTTAAATTCAGAATCTGTATACTTGTTTCTCATTTTTTCTATTATTTCTTTCTGCCATTTTAAATTTTCAAAAACTTTCAAACTGGTGTGTGTGTGTGTGTGTGTGTGTGTGTGTGTGTGTGTGTGTGTGTGCATGTGTGTGTGTGTGCGTGTGTGTGTGTGTGTGTGTGTACGTGTACATGAGGAGAGAAAATATGCAAGAATGTCATAATGAGAAATATCCATTTCCTGTATGCACTCAATAAGGGGAATTCTTTCTCTAAGAGATCCCATTCCACTGCAGCCAGCATGAGGCTTTCCATTAACTTTCATAAAAAATGTTAGGAAAAGGAGTGAATAGATAAATTAATTGGTCTGTGAACCTCAGTCATCTTTCTGGATTCTGTGAGAGGTAAGCCTCCTCTGTCTCTAAGGCACATATGTTGTATAATTGCTTTCCATCAAGACACTCAGTCGTGGCCTTCAGTTTTGTATCCTTTCTGACCTTTATTCTTTGTAAATTGACAGTTCTATTCTGAAATATACCAATATATCTTTAATATTTTCTTCTTACTTTGAATCTTTTTAAATTTAGCAATCCCTTTCTTAGAGATTGTATATCTTGCATCTTTCTTGGTTGAATGTGCCACTAGCATCCTGATATTTTCATTACAGCATTGCTTGTACCTTCAAAAATCAGTCAACTTTTCATATTATTATCCCCTTTTGCCTTAGCTTTCATCTGGATTTTGAACATTTTGTTTATTTTGAAATGGTATTATTTTAAGGGATATTATTTAAACTTCTCTGCTTACAATTTGGTGTGATCATTAATTTTCATTGTTCTCTTAGTGGGATTTACCAGCATTTAGAAGCCAAGTGAAGCACACCTCTCCACATGTCTGTGAGGGTGATTTCAGAAAGGATTGGCTAAAGGCAAAAGTGTGCAGCATGAATAAAAGGGGTGAAAGCCAGTTCAAAGCAAGTAGTCCTTTCCTCTGTTTTTGGCCACTGTGATATCAACTGCGATGCTTTGTCACATCCTTTGAAACAAGACAGACAGACACCTCTGAATGTGTGAGCCAAAATAAATATTACTTCCCTATAAGATGTTTCTGTCAGGTGTTTTGTCACAGGGATGAGAAAAGTAAATACACCAAATACAAACTTTCTTCAGTTTTACTGGGAATTTTTTACTGAAAATGCCACAATACCTAGTATGCTAAAAGCTTAATCATGGGTATCATTTATTGTCTTGAAGTGTATAATTAAATTTTCAAAAATCTTTGGTCTTTGTGTATAAAAACTCAAAATCTTTTTATGAAGCAATTAGCACTTAAACCTTGAAGTGTTCTACTTGTGAATTTGCTGACAACTTAATTCTGTATCATATTAATTGGTACAGGCTACTGCCAGTACTTTTCCACACAATGACATTCATTTTTTTAAAAATTAGCACAATAGTTCTATTATTTATAGAGAATATTCTTAGTTTCTCATTATAGTAAACTACCATGACCTATAAACATTAATTATCTATATAGTATATATACTATAACTAAATAGGAGCAAAATTATCAGAATTTTCTGGACAGACTTCTTTGAGGATTCCAAATAACTATTAATTCCAAATACCTATTAATTTATAATAGATAAATAATATTAATACAGCTTGTTACTCTTAGAAATGGACAACTAAAGAGTAGTTAAATAATGGAACAAGGCTTTTGATATCAGATATGCTATCTATGGTTTAAAATTATAACTCAATAGATAACTTTACATGTATGATTGAAAATCTGAAAACTATTATGAACTGTATCCCCCAAAAGTTATTAACAAATCCACAGTCCCTAGAATGAGATGAGAGGGCCAATTAGAGGCAGAATGTGGTTTCAAAAGAAGAAAAAAATGATTGATATTTTCCCAGAGAAGGCAAAAGTGACCTTTTATTCAAAGTACATATAATTATTCTTTAAATTATTTAGCAGCACAATGATAATGTATCTCTAAATTTTAATTTGAGTCGCGGTGGAGGAAAGATCCCAGTCCTTCATTATATAATTTATCATTTGAATACTGGTCAATGCATGCCACAATTGCAACTGATTTTGAATTATGACACAATAAACGCAAAACTATCTCAAAATAAGGATAATTCTTTCCTCCATTCAGATTGTCTTTCTCCTTCAAGTCCGTATGTCCTTCACTTTTCAATGTTTTCTCTGTCAACACTGTAATACGATGCTGAGGAAATCAACTGTAGCTAGTGGAACTCTGACCTTCTAAACCATTCCACAGGCTTCTTGGTAAATAAACAATTTTCTTCCTCAGACTATTAAAAATGGCAAGCTATCAATGAATTCAAGCTATTTATGCAAATGCTTTAGCTGTATATTATATGTTTCATGAGTACACAGTGGCTAGTGAGCAAAATTGAATTAACAGAAGCTAGAAAGAGGTTAAGACAAATATCCTTCTCTAAGCTCTAAATTCTGCCACTCTTTCTGTGGATTTTCAGGGATTTTTTTTGTTGACAAAATTTAAAAATAAAATAGATTTGAATGTACATATGTTTTACTGAGATTTGTGATTCTTGTAAAGTATGATTCGTTGAACCATCTGAAATGATACCTATGATTATATTGCATAGCTGTTTTATGAGTAAGTATGTAATAATTAGTTTATAGAGCAATGCATTGATCAATGCCTAGAAATACAGAAAGAAATACATTTGTGGAAAATTGTTTTTCAGTTGTTTATTATTTTCTCTGTAAATTGAAATTTTTTTCATTTCTTTTCCTGTTTTCTTTGTAAAATCACAATCAAAGCTTTTTGTTTTTCTCCTATTTTATTGTTTTCTCTGTAAAAATCATACTTATTAAAGCTTCTGAAATGTACACAGTTACCCAATAATTTCATAATAATAATAATAATAGCAATTCACAATTTAGTTCATGTTTATCTTTTTATTTGGCAATATTAGGATTTGAACTCAGAGCTTTCTTGAGCCATGTGTACAGTAAATTCATGAAAGTTCAAAGAAGAGATGAATATTCTATGTTGACCTTTAAAGTGTAAACTAGAAATTTCCATTTCATTTTCCTTTCCCATTATGGAACAAGAAGAGCAGCTGAATGGCTTTGCTGTGGTTCTGAGTATTCCATGCCAGTACTGATTCCACTAAATTCTACATCTAGAACATAGTCCCTTTATAGAAGTACTTAATTTTTTGAGACATTCTTAGCTTCTTGAGTCTGACAACAGGGCCTCTGTAATTCATGGAGGACAAAGAATAGCTACTGGATCACTGTTTCCACTATCAGCTCTGCTTTTCTCTGTTTACAGTAATGACTCCATCAATGCTAACAGCATTTATTAACATATTTTTAGACCATTTAACCATTTAGACATCATTTCAAGGTATGTATTATTTTTATTTCAGTGTTACATATTAAAATGATAACTTCTAAGCATGTACAGATATAACACAATAAAATTCCCCCTTGTCTAATTAATGCATGCTAGTGAAGATAAAAGTCTTAAATAAATAAATAAATAAATAAATGAACTTATAGTTACTAAATAAATTATTTGAGGTATTTTTTTTTAATCAGTAGAAGGTTGGCTCCAACCATTTCTGTCTATCTAAAAAACGTTTGACTCAAAAACAATAGTGTGGTCATCTCAAAACATGCTACAGAGTAACAATTCACAATAAAATATCATATAATTTAAATATGGCTAGAAGTGGGGAACTTATGGGATCTATACATAAATTATAAGGAGATGGTAAAGCTGATGAACCTAATTTGATCAATATGTCTTCTATATCTACATTGCAATATCATATATAAATATAGGTGCCTCTGAAGTACTTACATTTAATGTGTTAAGCAAAAATTTTACAAAATATTTGAATGGATGAAAGTGCTAATTCCCTGATTTGAGCAAATATATTCAATATGCATGTAACAAATGATCACATCATGATCCATAAATTTATATAATTTAAGAAATTTAAAAACAAAGCCATGGCTGGAAAGGTGGCTCAATGGTAGAGTGCCTTGCATTCATGAAGCCCTGGGTTCGATTCCTCAGCACCACATAAGCAGAAAAACTCCTAAAATGTTACTGTGGCTCAAGTGGTAGAGTGCTAGCCTTACGCTGAAGAACTGAGGGAAGGTGCCCTGGCCCAGAATTCAGACCCCATGACAGACCAAAAAAAAAAAAAAATCCAACAAAGAAAACTAACGAGACAATTCATCTTCCATTTTGTCTTACAGGTAGATAGATGGGTATATAGATAGATAGATAAATACACAGTCACACACACACACACACACACACACACACACACACATATGCAATGGCTAGGTTTCCTTTTGACAGATGAAGATACAACTCTTCCCCTGACACTGGTTCCTCAAAAGATTGAGCTCCAATGGACCATTTGATGGACCTAGGCATGGCTTCATCTACATTTATGTAGCAAAAAACCAGTGGAGGTGTTGCTCAAGTGGTAAAGTACCATCTGTGCGTAAGCAAATCAAGGGAGAAGATCTTGAGTTCAACTTTTGTACTAAACAAACAACAAAAACAAACCAAGAAAAGTTTCAAGACTTGATTTTATGGCTCGATGAAAATAGATCTTTTCCACTTGCTCTGCATTAAGGAATTATGTTATACCTATGTAGTAATATATGTTTTCTATCTCTATAATCCACTCACTCACTTGAGTTTCATGTTAGGTTAAAAAGCTAAGAATTCCTATAAAAACATATGATTTAATGTGTTAATGATCTCAATAATTTGAAAAAGAATATAATTCAAATTCAGCTAGCTGGAAAAAAGGATTTCCATTCATTACGTTTAGTTGCTATAATTGTAAAAGTGAGTTTAAAGTTACAATTCTAAGGAGGACAGGGTTAGGGTGCAGATCACATTTTCAGAGCTTTTTATTTTATCATAAGGGCAATGCACAAAGGGGTTACAGTTACATAAATAAGGTCATGAGCATATATATTTTTGAACAGTGCTACCCCCTCCCTCATTTTCTCCAGTTATCTCCCACACCCCCCCCCTCACCGACTGACTACCTTCCATTTCCAAGTTGTTAAGTCATTTTTAAGCTGTAAGAAACCTCATCCGAAGCCGGTGGCTCACACCTGTAATCCTAGCTACTTAGGAGGCTGAGATCTGAGGATTATGGTTCAAAGCCAGCTCGAACAGGAAAGACCCTGAGATTCTGATATCCAATAAACCACTCAGAAAACTGGATATGGTACTGTGACTCAAGTGGTAGAGTGCTAGCCTGGAGCTGAAGAGGTGAGGGACAGCACTCAGGCCCAGAGTTCAAGCCTCACGACCAACGAAAAAAAAAAAAGAAACCTCATCCGTTCAAAAAGTAGAGATAGCATTGTATGTTGTATGTGATGATATTTCAAGTATTATCTGAGGTAGGAAAATCTGGAAAGATATTTATTTTACCATTACATGTTTCTGATTTTCAGATGTTGAAAACTAGTTTTGTTGCCGAGAACTGTTAGAAATCTTCCCATTTTGTTTGAGACTATTCCCAGGAGTTCCAAACCAAATAAGGTTTGCAGCTATGTGGGAAAAAAATAACCATAATCAAGAATAGGAAAATAGACTATGAAATCCATATAAATGATTTTAAACAACTCTTTAAATAATCTTTGCATTGCTTTGGCAAGAAAGGTCCAGCTAAATCCTATAAAGATAACATTTATATTATCTCATAAAAAATAGCATATATTTTCCTTTCGCTTCAAAATAACTCTTAATTTCAACAATGAAGGAAATATTCACTCTACACAAAATATCATGAAGAATTAATAGCATTTTGTATAAATTGAACTCAGACAGACTTGTAATCTAAGAAAATTACTTTTAAATGATCCTGATACCTGGCTTCCTATTTTCCCCCATATTTTTGAGAAGGTGCTCATGTTTAATGAGTTTTATTCTAGCTTAACCACATCACTTCTTGATTTGTAAATATCACATATCATACAGAAATGAATAGTTATCCACTTTTAAAAATAGTTTTTAACAACATTTTAGCAGTATAAAACATGCTACTGGGTTTCTCCTTTGGATTAATGACGCATGGGCTGCTGACATTAGTATCCTGTTCAGCAAGGATGTTTTGTGTACAGTATAGTTTTTTAGTTTTTGAGTTACTGGAAGAGACTCATGAAGTCACCAGAGTATTACATGAAGTTTTGTTGGGTGATGCTTCATTCCATGTTGATGACACAAAACTTAGAAAGAACACACTGAACCAGCAAGAAAAACACTTATGTTATTAGGTACAAATACTGAAACAATTGCTCTAGTAGTCACTTAGGAACTTGAAAGTAGTATCAATTTGAATACCACATATGACTTTGCCACATATGAATTTCATTAAGTTTTAGAGGCAATTTCAGAATTGAATCATGTGTTAGACGCACACATTAGAAGAGCCACATAACCACTCTGGAAGTCACACAAACTACATTGTATAGTATTGCTGTGATTATACAGGAACATAAATACTGCTTGACACCTGGCAGATGCAAGGTATATGCTTATTGACTGACTTTACAAAGATTATAACAATCCAATTGCTATGTATTATTTTCTAAGAGATGATTATAGTTATCATATTTAATAGTGGATAACCTATTAGAATGATAAAATAATTTTTGCTTTTTTAAAAAATATAGCATATATACTTTCTCTTCAACATGACTCTTTATGTGAGTTAAAAGGTATTGGATTTTCCTGGTTTTGCACAAAATATCACGAAGAATGAAAAGTACTTGTATAAATTGAGTGAAAAGCTTTATTTGCCTAAATCATCCATGTAATCCAAGAAAATTACTTTTAAAGTAATTTTAAAGTGATCAGTAAATTCTGATACCTGGTTTATATTTTCTCCAGTTATTTGATAAGTTGCACATGGTTAAGTGAGTTTTATTCTAGGTTAACTGTATCATTTTAAATCCTTTTAAATATTAGAATTCATATCTAAAATAATAAATATTCACTTTCTGGATGTTTTTTTCAAGGATCTTGGATGGCATACACAGGTAACTCTAAGGTTTTGAGTTATCTAACTTCAAGCTGTATATGTAACCTATATTATTATTTTAGAAATTTTCTCGTTGTTCTTTTGTATCAAACTAAGTGCTCTTTTTTCTATCCTCCCTCCGTTTACTCATATCTAAGATTTTTCTCACCATTCCATCATCAGAAATGAGCTGCAGTCTCTAATAATTAGCCAAATGAAGCTAGTTTTTCCATTTCTATAAATTTCATGACAACAGGCAATGCATTTTATTTATACAGGACCATGAATATTGCTTGACACCTGGCAGATGTATTGTATATGTATCCTAATAAAATCTTAATAAAACTATACAAAAATTTTAACAATCTAATTGTTATGTCTAAGATATAATTATCAGTGCCGGGCTCTGGTGGCTCACGCCTGTAATCCTAGCTACTCAGGAGGCTGAGATCTGAGGATCGCGGTTCAAAGCCAGCCCGGGCAGGAGAGACTGTGAGACTCCTATCTCCAATAAACCACAAGAAAACCGGAAGTGGCGCTGTAGCTCAAGTGGTAGAGCGCTCGCCTTGAGCTGAAGAGCTGAGGGACAGCGCCCAGGCCCAGAGTTCAAGTCCCACTACCGACCAAAAAAAAAAAAAAAAAAAGATATAATTATCATTATATCTATATAATATTATTTTAATACTGAATAAGCTAAAGAATCATAAAAAATATTTTACTTTATATAGAAGTTAAATAAATCCCTGTAAGATTCACTCAGCTTGGACTAAGCCAAATCCTAATATAAAATTGTGATTTTTATTAAGCCTACTTTTAAATTCCTAAACTGCTATTTTTTTCTATTTCACAAAAGAGTGTTTTGTATTCCTAGAGTAAATCCTAGTGGCTTTTGAGGATCCTTCAACATAGTGAATCTAATACAGGGAATTTATAATTTTTATTCTCTTCTTTCAATTAAGTGATGTGAATTTGAGACATTAAAAAAAACAGAAGACAAATGTTACACTCTTCCACCTGAAAGACATATGCTTAAACTTTTAGAATATTAACCACACAGCATTATAATACAGTCAGAATTTAGTGACAGTCTTTCAAGAGAAATAGAGCTGCATGGCACAATCTTATACAGATAATGCATCAGGTTTAAGATTCAAATATAAAGAACTTCTCTTCTAGTTTGTTCAGTTGATTTTAATTCAACTTTGGTAAGATTGTGTTGTATGGATTATTTTGATAACCTAATCATTACTTCATGAGAAAGAAGTTAATGTATCTCACAATCGGAATATTTTACAAAATTACCTAAAATCAATAACCAAGCACAAATCAAACCAATAATAAGCTACCATCATTCAAGCAAAGACTAACAAACCACCTAAATACACATAGAGGAATAGTTGCATAAGTAGTATATCAAGACCACCCTATGAGACCATCCAACTATGCAAATAAATGTTATTTATTGACCTAAAGCAAAATACATACAACTGCATACAACAAAAATATAATTATAATTAAATTTAAGTAAATGGAGAAATTGGTAAGTGAAGAATCTATTCATCATGGCTTCTTTCAGGCAATCAATGGTGGGAAGGGAAAGAAGTAGATGATGATAATTGTTCTTCATATATGTTTTATCAGTTTGTAGTGACTTAATTTTTAACATTGCTGAAACATTTAGTAAATTTTGTCAAACAAGTATGAGAGGAAGAACACATAGAAGGGGAAACAAAGGAGAAGGCAAAAATGCTTGATAAGAAATGTACTTATTATCTTGCCCATGTAATTGTAACTCCTCTGTACAGTATTTTCACAATAAAAAAAGAAAAAAAAGAAATGTACTCATTATCTTGCTCATGTAATTGTAACCCCTCTGTAGGGTATTTTCACAATAAAAAAATAAAGAAAATTATCAAGAAATTTTAGGGTCACTTAGTATGATGGATAAATAAGCAAAATTAAAGCACAAAGAAAACTTTTTTCTTTTGTTTTGAAGTACCTGGGATAGCACTCAGGGCCTGGCAACTTGTTCTATAGGCATACTCCATGTCCATAGATACCCCATCCTCTTTTTAATTTTAGGTAAAATCTTATGGTTTTGTCCAGGACCAACTTTGTGCTTCAATCATCCTACTTATTCTTCCCAGGTATTTGAAATTATTTGTTAAGATGGATCATTCTATGTTTTGCTTGGGCTGGCATTGGACCATGATCTTTCCTTTAGCTAAGAAGCTAAGAATACAGGCATGATATACTATACCTTGTCCCAGACAAATAAGTCAAACCTTCCATTTAAATGTAAGTCTAACAAAAAATTACTAAGGAAGTTGCATGATAATCCTCAATACATCACAACACATTAGGTCACTAATGTTTGAATGTCAGTTGGTTCCGGACATTAGCTTCCATTACCTTGGGGACAAGGCTGGTGATAATTGATGGTTTTAGGCCATGGATGAGAGGAGATAAGTGAGAGTAAATTTATGACAAATAATAATGTTATTAACTTTCCATTAAAAAAAGTCTAACAGACGAAATACTAGATTTGATAGGTTGCCATAAAAGTTTTTGATTTAATAGAAAGTCAAACACTTGAGAACAGATAACATCGAAAGATCAAACTTATCTTAGCAGATACCAAAGTGTAAGATTGAAAATTCAATTGATCAGAGAGGGGAAGCCTTCGAATGACAGGAAAAAGATGTACTTTTCAACCATAAGTACTTGAAATTTGTACCCATATTCCAACATTTTTATATGTCTTAAGATACTTTAACCTGTATGCTAATACATTTGATTCTTTATTAAACTTTAAAACATTTGTAATATTGGAAATTACTAGGACGTGAACAGAAAAATTGAAAGATTCATTAGAATATCCTTCAAATACTTGAGGAAATTTCATTTGAAATTTCAAGTATTTGTTATATAAATGCCACAGTACCATTGAGCCATTACCTTTGAGGCATACTAAAACTCATGTTTCCTTGCAAATTGAAGGTAAACTCATTGTGAAGAAGCATTTTAATTAATTTATTATTATTAATTTTTATTTTTACTTATTTATTTAGCTTTTGCTGGACCTGGGGCTTGAACTCAGGGCGTGGGTGCTGTTCCTGTGTTTTTGTGCACAGACTATCACTTTACCACTTCTGCCACATCTTTACTTTTAGCTTTTTTGATAGCTAATTGGATATAAATAAGAGTTTTACAGGACTGGGAAGGTAGCTCAGTGGTAGAGTGCTTCGCCTTGCATGCATGAGGCCTTGGGTTTGGTTCCTCAACACCACATAAGCAGAAAAAGCTGGCACTGTGTCTCAAGTGGTAGAGTGCTAGCCTTGAGTTGAAGAGCTGAGGGACAGCGCCCAGGCCCAGAGTTCAGGCCTATGACGCCCCCCCCCCCAAAAAAAAAAACAAGTTTTACAGATTTTGTTGCCCTTGTTGACTTTGAACCTTGATCCTCAGATCTCAGGCTTCAGAGTAGCTAGAACTAAAGGGGTGAAGCATCTGGGCTTAGAAGCAATAGTTTTATAGTGACATTTCGGAAACATAACATACTATAAGCATACTATAGCATAATCAAAAATTAAAACAATGTTTGAATAGGATGACTTTTTCATTGCACTTCCAAATGTGAGTGGTTATCTTTGCTTGGTATTAAGAATAAAATCGTGACTGTGAAAACAGTAAAGCGGCAATGGAAGTAATATGCCAAAGAATTAATTTTAAAGAAAATAGAAGGAAAAGACACCAAGCTATATCTTATATGAGTGTTCGAGTGTGTGTTTGTGGTAGTGTTCATACTTTACATTACAGGATTGAGCTGTGGGTTTTATTAAGGCAGATTTCAAAATTTAGACAGAAGCAAAATAAAGAAGGGAACTCAAATTCTTTTATAGCTCCCTTTAATGTCTGAGCGTCTGATAAAGCCTTGACATCTATTTGACCATTTCTGCTCTCACTAGGATTATGGAAGCCAAAAGCAAACTGCTCTTTCTTTCTTTCCTCTAAGGAATCTTGGCTAAAGAATGGGTAGGAAAGAAAGCATTATATGAAAAAGTTACCTGGGCCATTGTAAATCCATAAAAGATAGTGGGACATCTTTCCTTGTCTAAAGGAAAAGAACATTTCAAAAATAATTTTCAGTTAGTGTCATGATGATACTCATTCAGAAATTCTTAGAGAAATGTCATCTTTACTATCAGAATTGTGGAAAGTTATAGAAAAAATTCTTAAAGAAAATAGGTATCTCAATGTGTGAACAAGTTCAGCAGTGATACTAGACACTGTTTGAGATGAACTATACAACTTCATGGGATAAGGGTTGGGAGAGGAAAAACTGAAAAAATGAGGAAGCACTGTACAAAAAGAACTGTAACCCTTCTGTACATCCCCTTTACAATTTTTTTTAAAGAAAATCAATATCTCAAACCTAATAAACACATAGAAATGGAACAACTTTGACTTTATATTGAAAACCTTCCACATAATTTGAGAAAAATCTATGACTGCTATGAAATTCTTTATTTAAATTGAAATTTTGAAGTCATTGTTAGAAACTATAGGTATGAAATTGATATGACATACTCTTCACCAGCCAACATGTCACTATATTGAGGCAGATATTTACAAACTTGTCAATGAGAATATAAGTGAAAACTTAAAAAAATCAAATATGGGGGTTGGGAAGGTGGCTCAGTGGTAGCCTCTCGCCTTGCATGCTTGAGGCCCTGGGTTCGATTCCTCAGAACCACATAAGCAGAAAAAAAAACAGAAGTGGCGCTATGGCTCAAGTGGTAGAGCCCTAGCCTTGAGCTGAAGAGCTGAGGGACAGCACCTACGCCCACAGTTCAGGCCCCACGACTGGACCCCCCCAAAAAAAATCAAGTATGAATTATAAACACAAAAATAAATATTTTCGATTGGTTTGAAGGATAAACAATTGCCCATGAGGAGATTCAAATGTTAGAGATTTCTTGTAGAAAGAAACATATAGGTAGAGGAGAATTTTTAAATGATAATTTTGATGAGGTCTACAATAATGATACAGTTACATGCCAGAAAGTATAGTTGTATGTACAGAATAATCAAGGGTTGTATTGATATTATGCTAAGGAATCTGAATAATTTATCTTACAAAATTTGTATATATTATTCTCAGGCTCTGTAAATAATATAGATGATAGATAATAAATACTGAATACAAAAAGAGTAATTATAGTATTGAAGCAAGGAAATATAAGGGCAATAGGTAGGTGAAAAATGCAGGCTTTCAGTAATCACTATCAGAATCAAAAGCTTATTCGGGAGCTTAAACTCTGAGAGTACTCTTAATTATTTTTTATTTAATTATTTTTATTATTTAATTATTATTATTCGATTATAAGTTGATAGATTTAGTTAGTTCATCAAAGAAACAGACCAATTCTTGATGTAAGAAAAGGATACAAAATGGAGAAATAAGTGCTTTTCCTTTACAGATAGAAAACAGGGTAATTTCTGACAAAAGTAATGTCTATAATCATCTGAAATAAAATCTTCTTTATTGTTCATATTTGACTCACTTTTCCATTGCTATTGAATGAAATTACATGAAGACTGAAATTTTATCCTATATATCTAAGCTATTGTTGTATTTATTATGAAATGTACAATTCAAATCTAAACTATTTATAATTTCATATATTTGGAGCTATTTTCCTTCTTGAACTGATACACTTTAATATATTTGTATACAGTAAATGGAACTGTTCTAGGTACTAGAAACACATGTCATAAAACTGTCACAAATGTTAGTCCTCATCGACCCATTTGCTAAAAAAAGGAGATAGAAAAAGCATACAGTTTAAAAATATACTATCAGAGGTCATGAAGAGAAGTAGAGAATGGTGGTATTTGTGCTGGATTCTGTTTGAGATTACAAAAATATAGACATGAAATGTCTTGCTGAAAAACATGGTAACTTTAGTATATGTGAAGAACAATTTTGGTTGTCAAGAGAAATTTAGCAATTAGATTAAAGCCAATTTTATGAGTGCTATGAGAGTATTTCCAGGGATAGTTGCATCTGTGTCAGGGAACTGAGTAGGAAAAAGTGTCCTGCATGTGGTTGGTATTGTCCAATAGTCTGGGGGCAAAACCCACAACATCAATCAACACAATCTCAAAAAAATGAAAGAAAGTTTCTCAAGCACATGTAAACTCAACTCATGTCGCATGGATACATACTGCTTCTATAGTCATCCATCCACATTCTTAGGCTTTGAATAGGAATGTGCATCTTGAACTCTCCAGGGAGTTTCCAAGCTATTGACTTGCCAACAGTTATATCACTGCTCTGTCTGATTTGTTTGCACCTTCTCTAACTGAGCAGCTCTGATTTTCTCAGTTTGTTACATTAGAGATGACTCTTGTTGGAAGGTTCAACGATTGTGACAGTTTCTACTCATTAGCTAAGGTTGACTTAACTATTATCTTCTGACAAAAATAATTTGGTTTACTCAGAAATGAAACAATGGTGCTACCAGGTGAGAAAAAAATGATTTTTGTAATTCATGCACAAATGAGGAATTTAATTTCTGTTGCTCATTTTGCAAGTTGTAGTAATCAACGTAAGGGCTATTTGGAAAATGATAGTAAGTTCCACTTTGCTTAATTATGGTTCAATACTAATACCAGTGTTGTATGAAAGGAGAGAAGGTTAGCACTCCCCTTGACAAGGATGGAAGAGGCCCTTGGGCCTGACAACACGCATACGGTTAAGGCATTGCCACCTACTTCGTGGCATCTAACCATAGTTTTTGTCAAAAAACTAACTTTACAATTTAGATGTGTGTGGGAGCGTGTAGCTGAGGAGGTGGGAGGGAAGGGATGGTAGGGGAAAAACAAAGGAAGAGGCAACAATGCTGGATAAGAAATGTACTCATTACCTTGCTCACGTAATTGTAACCCCTCTGTACAGTATTTTCACAATAAAAAATTTTAAAAAAAGAAAAAAAATACTAATACCATTACCATAGTTTCAAAGATTGTTTTACAGATATGACTTGTACCAAATGACAATATCTATTATGGGTGAATTTCCTGTTCACTTCCTGTTTGTGATCCATCTCAACACTAGCCAGTGGAGACTTGAAAACATCATCCCTTCCTACTGACACAGAAGTTAATTTTATATTTAATTCAAAAAAGTAGCATTACAAATTTTATCAAGGTACATTATTGTAAGGAAGAGGTGTGATAGCACTTGAAACCATGTATTTTGTTTTGGAATTCATGCATATCAGATTTAGACAGCTTATCTGTAAACTATTCATATTTCTAACCCAGTCATTTTCAATCAACTTGCAGGCACTTTCTTTGGAAAACTCTGCAGCTCCCATTTGTTTTGTGTGCAGTTTCCCATTGTGTATCATGAACAACAGCTAAATATTGTCGAAACAATGATACTTTCAATTGCAGTTTTCAAATCACAGTTTTAGAGAACATCAATGTTTCAATGGCATATTACGATTGCTTATCCTATATACTTACGCTATTCATCTCACATCTGTTTATTTCTTTCTGTGACTAACAAATCTTTCAAAGCACCTAACATGTTTTTATTTTTAAATGCATATAAATGAAAATTTTTAAATGTATTATTAAGAGAAAACAGTATAATTTATTTCCAAGGTCTCATTGCATCCTTTAATCATTATCAACATTTACAAACATAATTCAGTCTATAACCCTGCTTCCTTCCCATGTTCTTCTTCCCTATTTTGAGCAACTCTCCCTTCACATCATTTTATTAATGCATATTTCAATATGTAGTACTTAATATGAAGAAAAGCAATATATCTAAGGATCTCAGTTCAAAGCCAGACTAGGCAGACAAATTAATGAGAATTTATTTCTAATTAAACATCAAAAGCCAGAGCTAAAGGTACAGCTCAAGTGGTAGAGCTCTAGACATGAGCAAAAACATCCAGAAAGAACTTGAGGTTCAAAGATCAAGCCCTGTCTTGGTATAAAAACAAACAAAAATGACCTCAAAGATAACTAAAATAACAATATAAATGTAAATTACTTTCAATAAATTTTTATTCAATATCTGCCAACACTTAAATTTCCTGATTACTCTCTTAATTATCACAAAGATTAATTTGCCAAAGTAGATTCACAGTAACCAACTTTATATATGTGACCTAATTAATAACCAGTCATATAATAAAGGGGGAAGTAAAACTGACTTTCTACTTCTTTCTCCTTAATATATTAATTAGCCTTTATTTCTTTATTTATGTATTTTTGTGACAGGGTCTCCTTATATAACCAAAACTAGCCTCAAACTCACTTTATAACTTGATTTTTTCCTGTTTCAGGCTTTTGAGGGATTTAAGGCATGATAGGCCATGCCTAGTTACATAGTACTTGTCATTCAAATATTCAAATATTCTCCATCTCCTTCAACATATATAGTTTTGAGGGTGCTAGGGAATAAACCTTGGAGTGTGTGTGTGTGTGTGTGTGTGTGTTACCACAATGTGTTACTGAATAGGGACACTCACATTCTCAATACCTAACTTGTGGTTTAAGATTATGACTACTTGTCATAATCTTATATGACATCAACAAAGACAATAGAAGTGTATAATTTGTAGATTGGATTTTATGCTTGATTAGTTCCTCAGGGACAAAATAATTATGTAACCAACTTCTCTTTTTAGCAGTAATTTTCCATAAATTAAAGGAAATAATGCTAAATATATTTTGTCAGACAAGTTATATTCTGCCAAAGGAAAAGACCAAATTTTTTTTTTAAATCTTACAAAAGGGAAAACAAGGAATTCCATTAAATTTATCTGCCTGCCTGTCATTTCATAGCAATGCAGTCTAATGTCCCTTCATTATTCTCAATCATAAATTAAGTTTTTTGTTGTTGTTGTTGTTGTTGGTTGTGGGGCTTGAACTCTGGGCCTGGGTGCTGTCCCTCAGCTCTTCAGCTCAAGGCTAGCGTTCTACCTCTTGAACTACAGTGCCACTTCTGGTTTTCTGAGCGATTTATTGGAGATAAGAGTCTCACAGTCTTTCCTGCCCAAGCTGGCTTTGAATGGCGATCCTTAGATCTCAACCTCCTGAGTAGCTAGGATTACAGGTGTGAGCTACCGGTACCCGGCTAAGCTTTCTTAATGACAAAACCTACATAGTATTGAAAATAACCTTATATTCCAATAAGTCATTTTTGTCTTTATGTGTTGGCCTTCAGTTTAAAAATATACCATTGGAGAATAACTTGAAAGATCAAAATTAGCACATGTTATTGCTCCCAGGTAATATAAATGAGAAAGGGCTTAAATCCTTCACTGGGAATATACTCAAGAATTAGAGAAGGTTCATAATGTGACATTACAAACTTATATAGAGCTAAGGCTCAAAACCAATAGTGTCTTATATCATAAACATGTTGCAAGCAATATTGCAGTTATACAAAATACTTTAATATGTTCTCAGTCAATAGTTTTATATGCATTTAGTGGGATACCATTTGCTAAAGGTTTTTGAACTACAGCAGTTTGCTATTGTGTTCAAAATGAAAAACAATCCAAAATTGCTTTGTAGAATTTGGAAATCATGGGATTATCCTTTGCTAATCTTATGATTGGATTCTCAACTTGGAAGAAAGTAACTGATTCCCTTTACAACTGTAAAATTAGTATGTTTTTTATATTATGTATGTTTGGAAATACCCTGCTATTTAATTTCTAGAGTATTACTGAAATTTGTTACAGATCTCTTTAATAAAATGTTTGAAACATAAGGAAGTATAGAGTAAATATGTTACTTCTCTAGTTATATTCTACATTCCTATTTTCCATCATAAGATATAGTATAACTTCATATCACACTGAAGTATGATCAGTCATGCTAATAAGATTATCCTGCTTGCTATTCATTTCCTTAGCAATACTGGCCTTAGACCAGAGCCTGGGGCTCTTTTTGCTTGCAGGCCTACAGCATTCTACCACTTGAGCGATACTTCTTTGTCCTGATGTTTGCTGTTTATTTGGGACCTGGACTTGGACATAATTTCTGTCTGGGATGGCTTTCAACCTTAATCCTACAGATCTTAGTCTCCTGAGTAGCTGGGATTATAGATATAAGACATTAATGCCTGTCTTAAATATTTGATACTGTGAATGAATGAGTTACCAAAGCAACTTGACACAACACAGACTCTTTAAATATCGAAGGGTTACATTTTCTAGAAATCAATATAATGATGTGATCAGTGACCTGAAAATGATTTGTCAGATTTAATGATCTCTAGTTACATATTATAAATAAGCTTGAAGTTTAGGGGCTGATGTTCTGTCTCACAGGTTCAAAGATTCCAAGAAGCTGTGGCTGCCCAGGCTGGAGTCTGTTCTATAAAATTCCAATCATTAGTAAATGTTGATTCTAAGTACCTAGCCTTTTTGATAACACAAATAAAATGAAAAAGTCCTATAATATTTTTCTGTATATGGTTAGTCTACTATCTACTATGTGCTGTCAGACTGATGCTGTTTTATACGGCTTATCTCCCATTACTGCTAATCTTCAAATCACATTGGTACTTCAGATCTTGCCAATTTCCTTGGATGTCTGACATTGTTCATACTATTTGTACACTGCTTACTAGCCAATTGATTAATTACATTCAATTACAATTTTAATGCGTTTGGTAAATTAGTAAATTACTTTTTATTTTTACATTGATTGGTGTGTTTTAGGTATTATCCAAAGCATAAAGGTGATTTCCTTTTATATTACATATACTTATGAAGAATCAGTCATACTACAGATTTCCATTATTTCCTTTCCTCTAAATCATATTCAAAGTAAGATCCCTATTCGCTGGTCTCACCCCAGTATCTAATGTCTTCATGAAAGGACTTAATTTGCTAGTCATTCATATGATTCAATATGTTAGTTTGGAAAGAATAAGAAAACAATTTATTTGAGTGAAATGTAGAAGCAAAGAATCATTTATTTTGGTTCAAAATTCTAAGGAGATTAATATATCTCCTTTACAGTAAGATGTAGCATCAAAGATAAATGTCAGGGAAATTTAACATTCCTCTTCATATATTCATAGTCAAGCACTTTTAAATTCCATTTTAATCTTCTAGGAGTAGAAATGGTTGATCACCCATTTATTCCTTAGTGTCTAAGACCCTGGTGGAGAGAGGATTCAGTAAACAATAGAATGAATAAATGAATGTTGAATGAAGTACTCAAACCTCTTGACAAGGAGTGAAACAAATCCATATCTAAATGCCAAAACCATCATGTTAAGTTGCTCAGCCTGAAATATTCAAGCTGATTATGAGATCAAACATAATAACCAGTAGGAAAATACAGGGGAAAAAATAGGACATTTATCTCCACCAATGCTAGCAGACTAAACATTGGTTCCAGATTTTTCTAAATGTACTGGGAACTTGAATTAGGTGGCAACTGTTCCTTAAGTAACCTAATATTTATGCTTATTTCCCCCAGAATTAAAAATACAATTGAAGCCAGGGTCAGTGTCTCATGCCTATCATCTTTGCTACTCAGGAACCTGAGATTTGAGTATCAAGGTTTGAAGCCAGCCTTGGAAGGAAAGACTGAGACACTTGGCTCCAACTAATCACCAAACAGATATAAATGGAGCTGTAGCTCAACTTGTAGGACACTGGCCTTGAGTGGATGAAACTATGAGGTAGATCCTGAGTTTCAGCCCTAGTAATGGCACACAAATACACACACACACACACATATAAAAGCCCATTATTTATTTATTTTTTACGTTGCTTTTTAACAACCAGCTTCTCTAAAATGTTTTGAGACCTTCTTTGTGGGTCTTGATTCTTTTTTCTACTTATGGCAACTTTTTGTATAGCCCTTTCTTTCCAAAATTCTTTCTCTCACCACATTCTCAACATTTATCCACACATTTGAATTGAGACGCAATTTGTTAGTGGCATTATAGAAAATACTTCCATGAAGTTTTCTTGATGCCATATCAACCAGAAGTATTTCGCTGTCATGTGGAAAATTATTTATTTTCTAAGATAATTGTCTCACTTTGTGATCACAGAAATAATACAATTTCAGTTTGCACAATAAGAAGAGTAGCAATGAGTTAAGTTCTAGATTTTTCTCTTCATTGTTTCTGTCTTGAATTTGAACAACACTTGGGTACATACACTGAAAGTTTCACAGGCTTTAATCCTTGAATCAGAACCCACTAGTTACTGAACTCATTGTCTACAGAGTGAGCACAGAAGAGCAATTTTTTGTTGCTATTGTTGTTGTTGTTTTTGGTCAGTCCTGGGGCTTGAACTCTGGGCCTGGGTGCTATCCCTGACCTGGTCAGCTCAAGGCGAGCTTTCAATCATTTGAGCCACAGTGACATTTCCGATTTCCTGGTGGTTAGTTGGAGATTTAAGAGTCTCGTGGACTTTCCTGCCCAGGCTGGTTTTGAACCATGATCCTCAGATCTCAGCCTCTTGAGTAGCTAGGATGACAGGCATGAGCCACTGGCACCTGGCTCAAGGAAAACAATGTTTGTACAACTAATTGCCTGTAACATTGGCTTATAAATGATTTGAATCCATTTCCATTTTTTAGCTTTATTTCTATGAATAACACCCAGAAGCACTGAAACTACTGTTCATTGTTTGTATATTCAAAGACAAAGTATTTCTGTGTACTCTATTAAACCAACAATAATATTTTAGAATATATAACTCTACTGTAGTCGTCTAAATACTTTCAATTCATTTCTTGTCCCCATCATTTATTTCTTGTTCTTTTAAATGAAAAGAATATGGAATCCTTAAAACACAAACCTCAAGTGGGAGAAAGCTGATTTTCTGTGTAAACACTGACCTATTAATAAGTTTGTATTCATACTATAATAACGCTCACTGAAGAATGATGAAGTTACCAAATAAATTTATTGTAAACTCATCAAAAAATTTTTATCCTCAATCAAATTTTTGAATATGCAAATATTTCTAAACATTAATCATCTTTCTGGGAGCAATGACAATGCACACAATATAATGAATCTTGAACTTGGGGTTTCATGCTCTCCAATTGCAGCAGAAAAAATCTTGAGAAACATGTGGCCTGAAGTCTGTATAAAGCAATTCCTTATGAGTATTAATTTCATTATTATTGTTATCTTGATGATAAAGTCCAAATCAAATAACTACTTCATTAAATTTATGATTTCATTCACAGGCAAAAGATAAGGTATTCTCTTCCTTTTAGAGAAGAAAATAATTATGTTATTAATAAGATCATATATATTTCTTATTACAATGCAACAATTTTTTCCCAAATTGTGCACAGCTTATTTTAAGAAAGAATTTCATAATCATATCTTTCTTTTGTGGAAATTTAGGAAATCAGTATTCCTTGAAAAGCAGTTCTAGTGACAATGTTTAAAATGTGTTTCTTCTACTTAGCTTTCAATTTATTATGTAGAATTTTGAAACATTTGAAAGAACTGTTAATTATTCCAAGATTTGAAAAGAATATTTCAAACATATGTCGTCCTGAGTATTTTTATTATACCTAAAACCAGTAAGACAGGCCAAGGGCTATTTCTCATTTGATTCTCGTACAACTTTTGAAAAACCAGATGATAAAATAATGAAACTGTTTAGTGGAAGGTTAGACAATCATAGAATTTAGACTATCAGAGTACCTGAGAGACTTATATCAAAGCTAATATAATAAAATGAGAAGAAAGCAACTGGCAATGCCAACTTTCTAATTGAATCTTAACTCCATAATTGCTAAGTAAGTTAATAAAGGCTTCAGAGCTTACAGAACTCTTGTTCTCTACTAGACATTTGCCTCACACAGGAGCCTCATGCTTATAATCCTTGTTACTTGGGATGCTGTAATTGTTGGAATCTTGGTTTAAGTCAAACCAAGGTAAAAAGCCGGGCACCGGTGGCACGCCTGTAGTCCTAGCTACTCAGGAGGCTGAGATCTGAGAATCGCGGTTCAAAGCCAGGTTGGGCAGGAAACGTCCGTGAGACTCTTACCTCCAATAAAACCCACTCAAAAGCCGGAAGTGGCACTGTGGCTCAAGTGGCAGAGTGCTAGCCTTGAGCTGAAGAGCTGAGGGACAGCGCCCAGGCCCAGAGTTCAAGCCTCACTATCGACAAAAACAAATAAACAATAACAAACAAACAAGAACAAGTAAAGGAATTTACCAGGCTTCTTCTCAAAGACGAGCTGGCTTGTGGTGGCTATATACTTCTTAAGCCTAACAAAAGTGGATTGCACCTAGACAAGAAGCAAGACCCTATCTGAAAAATAGTAAAATTAAGGGCTGGAGGAGGGGGCGGAAGGGGGGAGGGGGATGGGAGGGGGTGGTGGGAGAGGAGAAGGAGGAATGCCTTGGAAGTGTAGCTCAAGTGTTAGAGCCCTACAGCTATAAAAACAAACAAAAGAACATTTTTCAAACATTGAAAAAAGTCAATTTTTCCATTTTTATCAATTTAGTACGTTTGTGTGTGTGTGTGTGTGTGTGTGTGTGTGTGTGTGTGACTGTGTGTGTGTGTTTAGAGATACTTTCTAGTATTCCATGAGTTTGGCTTACTTAAGTCATCACAAGTGATTTTCATGCTTTGTGTGTTTCTTTCTAGTTGATGTCTTTTGTCCCCAACTTTATTTTCTTTCAATTCTTAAAAATTGTGAAGACAAGTCATACATTGTTACAAAGAAAAGCTAAAATGTGAGTCTTGTTTTTACATTCCAATAAGACCATAAATACAGTTTAACTGTCTTAACTTTCAGGTCTCAACAGCATTGATCAACTGTAGAAAAAGGTTATACTCTCCTTGCAGTTTCCTCCCCAACAAGCCAACATGAAAATCACTCTTGGGCAAGAATATAAGCAGTATGGCTTGTTTCCAGTAATCAGTATAAAATTTGGTGTAGAAACAATTTCTTCTTGCTGTCTACTATAATCAGAAACTCTTTTATGGGAAATATATTTAAGAATGTTCATATACATATATATGATACAGATTTATTTCTCTATTCAATAGCAATGGAACAGAATTTTTTCATTATTAAGTATATATGAGGAGAAATTTGTGGAATAGAATCAAAGAATATAATTTTAAATGTTGACATATGATGGTGTTTTGATAGGTCTATTCTAGAGCTTCATAATGATGCTAGCATGATAAGTTACAGCTTAACGAGCTGTAAGAAACTTTCCTAAATAACTAAATAATAAAAAAAGACATATATACGTTCACTCCAACAATCTCTTTGAATGATGGTGATTTTGCAGTGATGGAATTTTAATGCAAATGCAAATCTTTATACATGTTAAGCAAGCATTCAACCACTAAGCCACACTCACACTCATGATATGTGTACCTAAATTATTCTGATAAATTTTAAATACAAGGTGCAAGAAATATTTTAATTGTTTGAAAATCACAAGATGAACCTTAATCTTTTGGTTTGGCATTTGATTTCCTTTCCTTACTATTTTAGTATTAAAATAATATTTGCACAACCAGAATAAATACAACAGCTCTTTTATACAGAATTCTAAAAACAAGTGTTTCCAATGCAAGAATCAATTGGAAAGAAATATTTCCAAAAAATACACCATTTTTATAGCCTGAAATATGATTTGAAAATAATGAGACATAGTTTCAGATGTTAATATTTATAAGAAAAAAACAGTACCAACATATAGCTTAAGAGATTAATTAACTTTTGTAACTATATATTGACAGAGAGTGAAAGAGAAAGAAAGAGAGAGAGAGAGAGAAAAATGCTTACAGAAAAATAAATGTGATTTTATGTGTAAACAACACAACCTTAAAAGCTAAAGAAAGCTTTCTTTGATATTTGGACTTTTATAAGTGCTCATTCACAGACCTTTCAAAGGAATGAGCTTGAGATATTTTAGTAGACTCTCTCAAGTTTGAGACTGGCACCCTATTAGTAATTCAGAAAAAAAAAGAAACAATAACATCTCCAGGGATTGAACTCTGATTCTGCTTGCAAAGGAAAAAAAAAAACAAATATATTTCAACCCCAAACACTTGCTGTTTTATCAAGAAAAATATAGAAAATGTGAAGCAACTATCATATCTGAAAGCCCCATTTTCCTTTTCTTCTACATTTGACACCTGAAATTTAATTTATAATGCTTATTTTGAAATACATTCTTGAAATAAGATGTGATTATGACTTTTAAATTTACATTTACTCTGGTGAATTTTGAGCGCAGGTATCTGTTTGTTTTGTATTATCACAACTATGCTACACTTGCTGTAAACAAAGTGTTCATTAATGTATTTCAATATAAAAGATTAAGGACATAAATAGTACTTAATAGATTTTCTCTTTCTTCTTTTTTGTGTCATTCGTATACCTAAGAAGAGAATGTGATCTAAACACTTTCACAATGGTATGAGCCAAAGTTTTCAAAATAAATTATTCTCATAAAGTTTTCCGGGTTCTCAGTAATAGATGCTTTATAACAAATTCCTATTTCCTCATTTGCACTTCCTCATTTAAACAGATCAGTCTGTGTTTTGGCAACCACTTCAAGGAGGTACCTTAGCAGGAATCTCTGCCCAGGTTGGACTAGCATTACCACCCAAGTCTTTCTCAGACAAAGTACTACCATTTTTATGACTTCCCCTGACACTATAGAGAGAGGAATCTAAAATTCTTTCTGATTAACTGTGAGAATAAGAGGTAAACTGTTGCTGGTACCTAGAGAGAAGTTAATTAAGGCTATTTAATGATGTAGCTAATTATGAACATCAAAGAAAAACACTTATTTTGATTGTAGGATATGTGCTCTTGGTTTTTTGTATGCCATTTCATTCACATATTTTAATTAATGCCTGGTTTCTTCTTAATCATGGTGTGTTAAACAAACTCAAAAATTTTTAATTGACTAAAGGTATTTAGCTCATGTTGAATAAGATCTCCAGGTTTTTATTCTTAGGTTTTGAAATAAACTTCATGGAAGATAATGGGTTTTAAGTACACTACATAGTATTTCATTTACATTGTGAAAATATACATAGATAATCATGAGTTATGAATTATCAACACTTATTATTCATTTTTATTTTAAAATATATCTAGAAATTAAATTATTAGATTAATGGCTGTGATAATTTAAAGTTTATTTTATCTATTTCTAATTTATTTTTCAAGAAATGTGTAATTTACCCATCAGTATCAGGGTGTATACACTTCTATATTTCCCTGGGCTTTCTAAAGAAAGTTCATTACTCTGTCAAAAATGTGGGAATTTACTTCTTTTTTTAAGTTGGTACATTTTATTTATTTTTCTGGGTTTTTTTATCGTAAATATACTGTACAGAGGGTTACAGTTACCTCCTCCTTTGATTTTCCCCTACCATCACTTCCCTCCCCACCTCCCCAACTCCTCCTGCTCCCCACTCCCCCGACATTGTAAAGTTCGTTTTTAACATACTGTCCTATATATCTCATTGTCACAATAGGTCAACCTGCATCCCCATTTAAGCATTCCGCTATATACCTCTTCCCATCTCCAAATTACAAAATATATATACAAGATGCAGAACACTGGAACCAAATCCAGTGAAAACAGGGGTTATGGTGTAGGGGAAGAACTTACAAAAGAAATAAAAAAAATCACACAGTGCATTGTAAGTACATTAAAAACAATAGCAAGAAAGAAAAAAATGCCTTGTGTCCCTGTCTTGGGGTACATTTCACTCAACATTATCTCATATGGTCATATATACATAGCCTTTGACCTTCTCTGTTTGTCATACACATGTAGTAGACATTGCAAACAAGGAAAACCATGGGACCTATGTTTCTTTTCGGCCTGGCTTACTTCACTCAATATAATTTTTACCATGTTTTTCCATTTCCTAACAAATGAGGCAATGTCACTCTTTCTGATGGAGGCATAGAATTCCATTGTGTATCATTACCACATTTTCTTGGTCCATTAACCTACTGAGAGGCATTGGGGTTGGTTCCATATCTTAGCTATGGTGAATAGTGCTGCGATTACATGGTTGTGCTGGTAGCTTTAGTATGACCTTGTTTGTGATCAGACTGGGAGAAGATCTTCACTAACCATACAACAGACAAGGGTCTCATATTTAAAGTATACTTAGAATTCAAAAAACTAAATCCCACAACTACAAATCTTCAAAGAAACAACTGCCCATTAAATAAGTGGGCTAAAGACTTAAAGAGAGTCTTCTCTGAAGAGGAAATAAGAATGGCTAAGAAACACATGAAGAAATGTTCAACTTCTCTAGCCATAAAAGAAATGCAAATCAAGACAACATTGAGATTCCACCTCTCTGCAGTCAGAATGCCTACAATCAAGAAATCTAGTAGCAACAAATGCTGGAGGGGATGCCGTCAAAAGGGAACCCTACTGCATTTTTGGTGGCAGAATAAATTTGTTCAACCACTTTGGAAAGCAGTATGGAGGTTCTCAAAAGACTCCACATAGAGCTCCCCTATGACCCAGCAATCCCACTTTTGGGAATTTACTTCTTTATCTTTGTTTCACTTTCTATCCAGGAAGAGTACATTGTGATTATAAGAATCTTACCAGACAAGCAGAAAAGGTCAAAAGCTATGTATATATGACTATCAAAGATGATGCTAAGCAAAAGGCAGTTGTTTGTAATGAATTATGTGATTTTTTTTGTTTCTTTTGTATGTTCTCTCTCCATGGTATAACCCCTATTGTCACTGTATTTGATTTCAGTGCCCTGCATCTTGTATATACATTTTTCTAATTTGGGGAGGGGAAGGGAAATAACAAAATGCTGAAACAAGGATACAGGTTGACCACTGTAAAAATGAGATGTACAAGACACTATATTGAAAATGAACTTTACGACATGTAGGAGGAGGAGAGGAGTTGGGGAGGTGGGAAGGGATTAGATGGTAGGGGAAAAACAAAGGAAAGGGTAACAATGCTCAATAAGAAATGTACTTATTATCTTACTCATGTAACTGTCACCCATCTGTGCAGTGTCTTTACAATAAAATATATATTAAAAAGATAATTTGTGACCACTAATGTCATTTGACTCTCTACTTCCAACCTAATATATATATATATATATATATCTTTGCATATTTAAATATATAAAAATATATATACTTTCTCTGCGTGTATATATATGTGTATTATATATGTATAATATATACATATATTTTATATGTGAATATATACATATATGTATCTATACAGAGATAGGAAAAGAGAGAGGAACTGATGAGAATAAAATTAAACACTTTATTCTAAATGAAACTCATGTTCCTATAACTAAAATTCACTAATAATTATTCATATTTAATTAGGTTAATAAACTACAATGTGTTTTTATTAATGTTTTACATTTATTACAACAAATAACAACTCTGTAGAAAAGCCCATATAGACACCTGAATTGTAGATTTTTATTAGAAATGTGTGTTGGAAAAATGGAAAGGAAATCTTTTTATTCTAAGCTTTCACTTTCACTTAGTAAGCTAACCTACCGAACTGAGAAGTACCTCATTTTAAGATGCTGAAGAAATTATTTGAGATTTTTTTCCATGGAGAATATCTGGTAATTTAGATTTTTATTTCATTCCTTCCCTGTTTATTCAAACTTATTTTTCTTTTGTTTCAACTCTCAATATATGTTATACTTGCCAATTATCAAGCAAAGAGAGAAATGAAATCATTAAAATGTTCTATTTCCTAATATTTCATTCTTTCCCCATATGATGTGTTTTACTTCATTGTTCTAAAGTAACAGAAGATATATTGTGCTAGTGAAACAATGATGAAAAAATGAATTAAATTTACCATAAAATACTAGGTATTTATCCACTGAAATTAATAATCAAATAAAATATATCAAATTGATTAGACATTGTTTAATGCTTATTTCTCATGTCCAAATCCTAATAAAGGGATGATAAAGATGTTCTATAAACAAAACAATATGAAGTTATGAGTTACTACATAGTAATATTTGCTAGGGCAAAAAATTATACACAGAGTCATTAACCCAATTTTCAAAACTAAAATCCACATACAGAATTGTAACTAACCTTTAACAAAAATGAGAAAGCCGATGAAGCAAGTTGATTATGCAAGAGAACTCTGAAAGCTACAAATGGAAGATACTAAATATACCTCTTTATAGATGGCTCTAGATGGGGTTGAAAAAGGAAAAAGTGGCAAAACTTTCTTTTAAAAAATAAGTGGATACAAAAATCTCTTCTATTTCTCAGAGCAGAATGTTTTCCTTTCAAATTCAAAACAATAATCAATTATTTTCCTAGATATATCTGTATATACTTGCCGATATTATATACTTACTTTCATTATTTATACAGTATTATGCTCTTGATAATAAAACTAATAATATATTATACTATAACTATTAATTTAGGTGGCTTACTTCCGGACTATAATTATAATTCTTCAGAGAAAAGCAAGCACATATTAGCCAATTTTCTGTTACAAATAGCCACAGCAATTTCAAGAGGATATTTCATGGATGTTTCCTAAATGAGTTGATAATGATAAAAATCACCATTAACATAAAGACAACACTTAAAAATTTTGTTTCCATTTTTTGATGGGAAAAAAAACAACAGAATTTCTAGAAAATCAAACTGCATCAAAAAAGAACTGAGCCTAATGATTTCTTTCCAGGTATTAAGCTGTAATTTTTTTGAGAAAAGTTATATGATGATATTTGTGGACCAGCACAAATAAAACATTAATAGTAATCTAGATTAATCTTCCATTCTATGATTAAGACCTAGCCAACTTCTAATAAGAACCAAATTAGTACATTTTGAATAGATTTATCACAATCAGACACTATAAAACATTAATAGCTTATCATGGAGGCTCAGTGGTAGAGTGCTTGCCTTGCATGCAGAAGGCTCTGGGTTGATTCCTCAGCAGCACACAAGTGGAAAACACTGGAAGTGTTGCTGTGGCTCAAGTGGTAGAGTGCTAGCCTTGAGCTGAATAGCTGAGGGACAGCGCCAAGGCCCAGAGTTCAGGCCCCATGACTGACGAAAAAACAAACAAAAAGTTTAAAAAAAAAACCACTATTAAACATGAATCAGTAACAAAAAAAAAAAAAACCAAATGGAGACTCAGACCTCATATTATTAAATAGAAAAAAACACTGTTAAAAAATTGGAAAAAAATCTGTGGAAAGAAAGCTGAAGAAGATGGCAGAGGTGTGCTGGGGTCAAACTGAGCTCAGATTTTAGTATCACACCAAAAAGTCCATGGTTAGAGAGTCACACCAAGTGAGCCATAATAGTACCGAGATTTTGGCCAGAGGGGAAATAATTCAAGCAGCCTAATTAAGAAGACAGATTTGAGCACAAGCTAGTAGTAGTGGCCAGGGATGTTGTCCAGACAAAGCCAGGACAAAAGCATCAGAGACAGAGTGCACATAGCTTTTCACTTACCTCCAGCACAACCTGGATGCCTAGGAACAGAAATCCACATCCTGCTGGCTACAGAAGGGCACAGATCACAGATCGTCCCTAAAACCAAAGAACAGAGAAATATCTATATGTCAAATGCTGGAGCACCCAAATTTATCAAACACTACTCACCATTAAATCACACCTAGATCCAAACACATTGATAGTTGGTGACCCTCGCACACCCCTGTCGCCACTGGATCGATCAACTTGGCAAAAAGGCAAAAATGCAACAGAGAAACCTCATAACTAAACAATTTCATAGACCAGCTAGACTTAGCAGACATCTATAGAACATTTCACCCAGCAGCATACGAATAAATATTCTTCTCAGCAGCACATGGGACATTCTCCAAAATAGGCCAAATTTTAGGTCACAAAGCAAATCTGTAAAAGTTCAGAAATATTAAAAGTATTCCCTGCATTCTCTCACACCACAATGGAATAAAATTAGAGCTGAACATCAAAAGCCAGCATAGAAAATTATGTAACTTATGGAGACTTGAACAACACAGTGTTGAATCACTGGAGAGATCAGAAAGGAATTTCAAATATTCATGATATATAACAAAAAATGAATATACAAAATACCAACTCTTGGGCTGGGAATATGGCTTAGTGATAGATTGCTTGCCTACCATGCATGGAGCCATGGTTTCAACTCCTCAGTACCATATAAAAGAGAAAAAGCTGGAACTGGGACTGTGGCTCAAGTGATAGAGAGCTAGCCTTGAGCAAAAGCAGCTCAGGGACAGAGCGTAGGCCCCAAGTTCAAGCCCCAGGACTAGTCAACAAACAAACAAAAACCAAAACAACTCCTCTTGGACACAGCAAAGACAGCACTCAGAGGAAAATTTATAGCTCTGAGTTCCTACATCAACACATTGGAGAAATCTCAAACCAATGATACACCTCATGCTCCTTGAAAATGAGCAACTCACTCCAATACTCCACAAACTCTTCAGTTAAATTGAAAATGAGAAAGATAAAACCTCATGTGTCCCTATCTTTGTATTCTTTTTGCTTAGAATCATCTTATATGGTCATATGTACATAGATTTTGACCTTTTCTGCTTGTCCTAGACATATACTAGTTATTGTAGATAAAGGAAACCATGGGACCTATGTTTCTTTGGACCTGGCTTACTTCACTTAATATATTTTTTCCCAGTCTTTCCATTTCCTAACAAATAGGGTGATGCCATTCTTTGTGATTGAGGCATAGATTTCCATTGTAAATATATACCACATTTTCTTGATCCATTCATCTACTGAAGGGCATCTGGGTTGGTTCCATAACATAGCTATGGTGAATAATGCTGCAATAAACATAGTTGTACTATATGATTTTTTTTGTTTCTTTTGTATGTTCTCTCCCCCTGGTTTCTCTCCCCTGTTTTCAGTGTATTTGATTCCAGTACCCTGCATCCTGTATGTACATTTTTCTAATTTGGAGAGGGAAAGGGTAATAACAAAATGCTGAAATAAGGATACAGGTTGACCTTGTAACAATGAGATGTACAAAACGTTATGTTGAAAATGAATTTCACAACTTTGAGGAGGGAGGAGGGAAGAGTTGGGGAGGTGGGGAGAGTTGGGATGGTAGAGGAAAGACAAAGGAGGAGGTAACAATGCTCAATAGGAAATGTACTGATTACCTTACTCATGTAACTGTAGCTGCTCTATACATTACCTTTACTATATATATATATATATATATATATATATATATATATATATATATATATATAAAAGAAATTGAATGTGAAAGATAACTTCCAAACTAATTCTATGGGACTAGCATAACCTTCATTTCAAAACCAGATAGGAACCCATCAGAGGAAGAGAACTAGAAACTTTTTCTGTAATGAACATCGATGCAAAACTTCTCAGTAAAATTCTCGCCAACTGACTGCAACAACTAATCAAAAAATTTATACACTATGACCAAATGGAATCATTCCAGGGATGCAAATTTGGTTCAATATATATAAGTTAATTTAATTCAACACATTAATAAGAGCAAGAACAAGAGCCACATGATCATCTCAATAAATGCAGAAAAAGCATTTGACAAGAACCAGCACCCCTTCATGATGAGAAACTAGGAATCCAGGAAACATTCCTCAATATAATGAAGGCTGTATATGACAAACTTACAGCTAGCATTATACTTAATGGTGAAAAGTTAAAGACATTTCATCTAAAATCAGGAAGAGACAGGATATCTGCTCTCTCTATTTTTCTTCAATATAGTATTGGAATTCCTAGCTAGAGCCATAAGTCAAGAGACAAATATAAAGTGGATCTAGATAAGGAAAGAAGTAATACTCTCTCTTTGTGCAGATGGCATGATCTTATATTTTTGGAATAGCCTCAAAAAAGTCTAGGAATTAACTAAAGAGGTAAAGGACATCTATGACGAAAATTTAAAAACCTGATACAGGAAATTAAAGAGGATTGAAGGAAGTGGAAAAACCTCCCAGGTTTCTAGACTAGGAGGAATAACATCATGAAAATTGCAATGCTGCCAAAAGCTATCTACAAATTCAAAGCAATACCCATCAATGTTCCAAAACATTCTTTAATGAAATAGAAGAAGCACTCCAAAATTTCATATGGAATAATAGAAGACACCAAATAGCAAAACCAATCCTTATTAGGAAAAACAGTACTGGGGGAATATCAATACCAAATTTCAAACTCTATTATAGAGCTGTACTTATAAAAACAGATTGCTACTGGCATGTGAACAGGCCTGAGGACCAATGGAATAGAATTAAAGATGTAGACATGATCCGACACACCTATGGCCACCTAATCTTTGATAAGGGAGCCAAAATAATCAGACAGCTTCTTCAACAAATGGTGCTGGCAGAATTGGTATACACATGTAAAAACTGAAGTTAGAACCTTATATATCACCCTGCACCAGAATCAACTCCAAATGGGTCAAAGACTTTAGTAAAAGCAGATACTCTGAAATTATTACACTATTGCTCCTTGGTACAGTTTGAAACTTACTAGCTAAAGATCTAGAAACACAATAAATCAAATGGGATTGCATTAAACTGAAGAGCTCCTTCATGGCAAAGGGCATGGCCAGCAAGATAAACAGAAAGCTCATAGATTGGGAGATCTTCTCTGGCTATACAACAGACAAGGGCCTCCTATCAAAAATATACCTAATCAAAAATTAAACCTCCAGTAAAAAAATCCTCAAAGAAATAACCACCATATTAATATGTGGGCTAGTGAATTTAAACAAATACTTCTCTGGAGGGGAAATAAGAATAGCCAATAGACACTAGACAAAATGTTCAACATATCTGGCCATAAAAGAAATACCAATCAAAACTACATTGAAATTCCACCTCATCCGAGTTAGAATGGCTATTAGCAAGAAAGCAAATAATAACAGATGCTGGAGGGGATGTGACCAAAAGAACTTGCTACTACACTATTGGTGACAATGTAAACTGGTTCAACCACTTTGGAGAGCAGTATGGAGGTTTTTCAAAAGGTTACATATAGAGTTCTCCTATGACCCAGAAATTCCACTCCTGGGTATTTTCTCAAATGATCACAAACAAAGCCACACGAAAGCTACCAGTACAAATATGTTCATTGCATTATTTACCACAGCTAAGATATAGAATCAACTTAGATACCCCTCGGTAGATGAAAGGAGCAAGAAAATGTGATATATACACACAATGTCATTCTATGCTTCCATCAGAAAGAATAACATTGCCCCATTCATAAGAAAATAGTAAGACACTTGGAAACAAATCATATTCAGTGAAATACATCAAAGAAGTATATGCTCCATGGTTTCCCTCACTAGTAATAATTAGTATATGTCTAGGATAGTCCTAGCAGAAGATCACAATATGTCAATAGTTATGTACATATGATCATATAAAATGATAATAATCAAAATGAATGCCAAGATATGGAAACAGGAGGTTTTTATACATGTATTTTGTGAAATTATTTCTTTTCCTTTTTTACCCTTTGGTTTATCCCCTAATGTAACTGTTTTTGATTTTGGTACCCTGTGTCTTTTTTTTTGTCGGTCGTGGGGCTTGAACTCTGGGCTTGGGCGCTGTCCCTCAGCTCTTCAGCTCAAGGCGAGCACTCTACCACTTGAGCCACAGCACCACGTCCGGTTTTCTGGTGGTTTATTGATGATAAGAGTTTCACGGTCTTTCCTGCTTGGGCTGGCTTTGAACCACGATCCTCAGATCTCAGCCTCCTGAGTAGCTGGGATTACAGGCGTGAGCCACCAGTGCCCAGTGTACCCTGTGTCTTGTATATATGTTTATTTGATTTGAGGAAAGGAAAAGGAATAACAAAATGGTGAGACAAAGGAATAACAAAATGGTGAGACAAAGGACAAAAGGTGAACCAAACAACAGCAATATTCACAAGATGTTGGAAATGAACTTTGCAACTTGTGGGAGATGATGGCTGGAGGGAAAATAGGAGGAAATGAGGGAGGAAATAACACTGTTTGACAAGAAATATACTCATTACCTTAGTTATGTAACTATAATCCCTCTGTATATCACGTTAAAAATAAAATATTATTGAAAATCAATTATTAAAATACTGAAAAAATGATGTAACATATTTTATAGAAATCATAACACTAAAAGTGCAGGAAAAAGCCTCCCTCTTAGGAAAGGCAGAATGGATAATTGGTCCAATTGTCCTCCCAATGACAAGAAAAATTTAAAGCAAAGACAAGTATGTTTGGAGTTGTCTCAGAGGAATCACTAGTGAAACATTACTGGGCCATCTGGGCTTTGTGTTACATGACTATTATCTTAGTTGTTCAATTAGATGAGTGCAGGAGGATTTTGAGTTGTACTCTAGCACTAGCAAAATTAGGGAGACTCTGTATAAAATAATAATAATAATAATAACTAACAACAGGATTGGGAAGGTGGCCCAGTGGTAGAGTGCTTGCCTTTCATGCATGAGGCCCTGAGTTTGATTCCTTAGCACCACATAAACAGAAAAAGCAGAAGTGGCTCTGTGGCTAACGTGGTAGAGTGCTAGCCTTGAGCTGAAGAGCTCAGGGACAGCACCCAGGCCCAGAGCTCAGGCCCCATGACTGGCAAACAACAACAACAAAAACAACAAAAAACAATAAAGCTAAGGGATTGCAACGAGTGATAGAATAACTGCCTAATGTGCAAGGTACATTATGGGGCCAAAACCAGGAGACAGTTGAGTATATTTAGCAATGCTTTTGTTACTCAGGAAGAAAAATTGATCAAAAGTGGAGAAGTATTATATATATATATATATATATATATATATATATATATATATCATCAGGGTGAAATGATGGAATCCAGAATTTCCACACCTATAATTTCTAGTGACCCTTAAGGCAATGTACAGGAAGGAGAATGGCTGTGAGGGAGCACAAAAGCTGACAAACTCATTTTTCACAATGTTCTTTATAAAAATATTAATAAGAAATGTAAAAGAATGGAATGCATTCAGAAGCATGATTACAGTTTGGAGATGAGGGCTTGGAATATGCAAATTGTACAAAATAATGGGTTACATTGTGATTTTTTTATGGAAGCATAGAATGTACTTTGATTGTATTCACACTCCCTCCCCCTGTCCATTACCCTCACAAATAAAATTTCTTTCCAGCTTCCTTATTTTCTTACAGTTTCTCATTTATCTGCTCTAACTTTGGAGAAGTCAAAGCTTTTGGAAGAACTGTCGTGCATAAATGTTTAATATAATTTTCTCTTTGTGAAAGTTTGAGTCTGAAGAGTTGAAGATTTTGATACTTTTAATGAATTTATTTCTTGATGGTAAGTATATTTGTAATGATGCTTTGAACAAGCCATAGAAAGCAGTATATTTTTCTTATAATATTAGCTGTAACTGTCATTGGTGATATGGCAAAGAACACTAAAATTGATGAAATTATAAAAATGATAAATTATCCAGCAGGTGATAAACATTTAGATTAATGTTTTGTATATAAACTCATTGTTTGTGTTCAGATTTGCATTTTAGTAGCTGAGTAATGCTGAGTTGCTGACACCGGTCATTGCACTCTTTTAGTTTTATGGAATGAGGGTTTCCAAATGAAATATAATTATTTCATGTTGATTGCTTCAAATTTGTGTATACTTTAACTGGATAAGAATTATAATGATACTAGTATTTATGAAAATTTAATTTTATCCTTATGCTAAATCATTGCTTTAATTAGGTTTTGGCTAGCCATATGTTCAACTCAATAATGACACACTAATGAGTAGGAACTTGCTCATTCTGGAGGTCTAGGACAATTAAATATTCTAAGCAGCTTTGAGAGAAATAAAAGACCACTTTTGTAAACCTTTATTAATACTTAACTTTACAATTGCCAGTATGTCCTGGGAGTAATTTGGTCCATTCTGGCTTTTAAGTGTTATATTCTGAACATATTTTTTAAATGTATACAAGTAGACCTTTATCTCTTATTAACCACCAGAAAACTGGAAGTGGTACTGTGACTCAAAGTGGCATAGCAGTAACCTTCAGCAAAAGAGCTCAGAAACAGCACCCAGGTTCTGAGTTTACGCCCTCTGCCCGACAGAAAAAGAAAAAGAACAACAAACAAATAAAAATGAACTAAAAGCACAAATTCATTCATATAACGTCATTTGTAGTACATAATTGCAATTTTAGTTATCTTTTTGTTCTCTAAAGAAAAAGCACCAAAACTTGCTTATGTTTTTGAATTCACATTCTAAACTAGTTCTAAAGGAATACTAACTGTTAATCACACTAACATTCCTAAAGATAAACATTTTGATTGATTTTTGTATATGTTAGATTATCTTTCACAATTGTGTCTTTTTTGTTACTGTTTGATCCATCCTCATGCTTTATGAAGCTTTTATATTGTTAAAAATACACAAAAATTCTATAAAGAAAAAATAAAACTGACATAATGTTTTGTCTTAAAGAATGTCTCCTTGTAACCAGCTAACAGGCATGACATATATAAAATGTTTGAAATACCCTACAGCCTAGAAACTACACAAATCCCAATCACATCCCATCTTCACAGTGAGACTACAGCTTTAACTGTCTTTCACTCTGGCTTTTCTGTGTTTTGACTTATTGAAGAAACATTTTTTTGCCATTTGGAAGTAATAATGGGGAATTTTAGTTTATTCTTTGTTTGCTTATTATCATTTTGCATCTTTTTTCTACTTATTTTTACCATTATCAGAGAATACAAGGTGATTTTTTTTCCCATAAATTAGTCTCTTGTAAGTATTTGAGTTGGAGTTGCAACTTTGTCTTTTGTTGCTTAGGCAACTGTGGAAAGTTACTATGACTACATACAGGTTTCCTAATCTATGAGACACAAGACAGTGTCAATTAAAAAAGATTATGATGTAGAGCAAATGAAATAACATATACTAAGATCTTGTTAAAAATACTTCCCCAAAACAAATTCTCAAAAATATGAAATAGTATTTGATTTTCCTATATCTTGAGCCAACATAGGTTTTAAAATATGTTTAAAGATGTTTATAAATAACTCTAATGGATTTTTTTATAATTTTTCTTGATATGGCCACTTGATTATTTTTATTAGCACAGAGAAACACAAAGAGAAAGCATGTTTTAATGAAAGCAGTTAGTGATCTCTCTGAGAGCCAGTGAATGGCAAAGGGTACTGTCATCCAGCTGAAGGACTTAGAATTAACTGCAACATGGATGTAAATATCTGCCTTGTGGTATTAGGCAAGATACTAATATTCTGAATATTAATTTGTCTGTAAATTGGATGTGAATTTTCTTGGAATATTGTTCTTAGAATCAAACATTCTGTAAGTGAAATTCTCCAGGTCAATGGATATAGCAAGTGGTTAATATTCTAAACAAGATGCATTTTATTTTCCCTAGCTATTATTTTGATATTTGTGTACTCTTTAGCTTTAGCAAAACTATTCTGCAAAATCACTTAATCAACAAGGTAGTTAAGGATCACTTAGTCAATAAAGAAAGTTAAAGCTACTTTGACCACTGCTATAAAAAAATGGGCTAATGAACTATTTGGTAGGAATTATTTTTAGATTTTTAAGTAATACATGTTAATTAAGTGAACTAATTAATTATAGATTTAAATCAGCTTTGCTTTTTGTTCATTTTGGATTCCATCAATTTAAGAATTCAGGGTGTCTGCTTTGACTCCAAGGTTTTTGATCCACTTGGAGTTGATACTGGTTCAGGGTGATATATAAGTATCTAGCTTTAGTTTCCTACAAGTGATTAACCAATTTTGCCAGCACCAATTACTCAAGAGGCTGTCTTTCTTCCATTCTATTTTTTTAGCTCCCTTATCAAAGATTAGATGGCAAATGTCTGTAGTTTCATTTCTGGGTTTTCAATTCTATTCCATTGGTCCTGAGGTCTGTTCTTATGCCAGTACCAAGTTGTTTTGATTACTATGGCTTTGTAGTAGAGTTTGAAATTTGGTATTGATATTCCTCCAACACTGTTCTTTCTGTTAAGGATTTTTTGCTATTTGAGATCTTTTATTGTTCCATATGAATTTTTGAATTGCCTCTTCTATTTCCTTGAAGAATGAGGTTGGAATATTGATAGGTTTTGCATTGAATTTGTAGATAGCTGTGGGAAATATTGATCTTTTCACAATGTTGAGCCTTCCAATCCAGGAGCATAGGAGGTTTTCTACTTTCTAAGTTCTGATTTGATTTCCTTTTTCAGGTTTTTTCAAGTTTTCATCATATAGGTCCATCACTTCTTTGGTTAAGTTAATTCGTAGGTACTTTATTTTTTGTGGGGCTATTACAAAAGGAGCTGCTTTCCAGTAGCGCTCTTCTCATTGTTGGCATACAGAAAAGGCATTAATTTTTGAGGGTTAATTTTATACCCTGCTACTTTGCCAATGTTTCAAATTTTAGCTCGAGTAATTTATTTGGAAGTGGAGTCTGTGGTCTCATCTGCAAAGAGGGAGAGTTTTACTTTATCTTTCCCTATTTGGATCCCCTTTATGTTTGACCTTGTCTGATTGAACTTAACTAGGCATTCAAATACTAAATAGAAGACAGTGAACTGAAGAGCATAGACATCCTTCTCTCATTCCTGAGCTTAGAGGAAATGGCTTTCATTTCTCACCTTAAGTATAATGCTGGGTGTAGGTTTGTCATATACAGCCTTTATTGTATTGAGGAATGTTCCATGGATTCCTAATTTTTCCAGAGCCTTCCTCATAAAGGGGTGTTGGATCTTGTCAAATGCTTTTTTCTACATCTATTGAGATAACCATGTGGTTCTTATTCTTGCTCTTGTTGATGTGGTGAATTATATTAATTGATTTGCATATATTGAACCAGCTTTGCATCCCTGAAATGAATCCTGTTTGATCGTGGTGTATGATGTTTTGAATGATTTGTTGAAGTCAATTGACCAAAATATTGTTGAGATGTTTTGCATCAATGTTCATCAAAGAAATAGGTCTACAGTTTTCTTTCTTGGATGAGTCCCTGCCTGGTTTTGGGATGAGGATTATGATGGCTTCATAAAAAGAGCTCGGTAGTGAACTTTCTCTTTCAATTTCATTGAAGAGTTGGAGGAGTGTTGGTGTGAGTTCTGCTTTGAAGGCCTTGTAGAATTCCACTGTAAAACCATCTGGTCCTGGGCTTTTTTTAGATGGGAGGTCTTTTATTGCTGTTTCTATTTCAATGCTTGTTATGGGCCTGTTAAATTGGTTTAACTCATCTTGGTTTAGTTTCAGCATGTAGATATTTGCTAGGAAATCATCCATTTCTTCCAGTTCTCAAATCTTTTAGCCTAAAGTTTTGAGAAGTATTCCCTTATAATGTTCTGAATCTTGGTTGTTTATGTGGTGATGTTTCCATTCTCATCCTTGAGTTTAATTATTTGGGTGTGTTCTCTTCTTTTTCTGATAAGATTTACTAAGGGTCTGTCAATTTTGTTCAGTTTTTTGAAGAACAAACTCTTTGTTTTGTTGATTCTTTCCATAGTTTTTTTGGATTCTAATTCATTTAATTCTGATTTAATTTTAATTATTTCTTTCCATCTACTGGATTGGGGTTTATCTTGCTGCTCTTTTTCAAGGAGGTTCAGCTATCTCATTAAATTGTTGGTTTCAGATCTTTCCAATTTGTTGATGTAGGAACTCAGAGCTATAAACTTCCCTCTGAGTGTTGCCTTTGCTTTGTCCCAGAGGAGCTGGTAATTTGTGTGTTCATTTTTGTTGAATATCATGAACATTTGAGTTTCCTTTCTAATCTCTTCCATGACCCACTAGTGATTCAAGAGTGTCTTGTTCAGCCTCCATGTGTTACAGGACTTTTTTTGGTGGCTTTTAGTGTTGAGTTCTAATTTTATTCCCTTGTGTTCTGAAAGAATGCAAGGTATAATTTCAATGTTTCTGAATTTGGACAAGTTTGCTTTGAGACCTAAAATGTGGTTTATTTTGGAAAATGTTCTGTGTACTGCTGAGAAAACGTGTATTCTGATGCTGCTGGGTGAAATATTTGGTAGATATCTGTTAAATCGAGTTGATCTATGCAGTTGTTTAGATCTGTAGTTTCTCTGTTGAGTTTTTGCCAAGTTGATCTATCCAGTGGGAATAGTGATGTGTTAAAGTTCCCAACAATTAATGTCTTTGGATCTATGTGAGATTGGAGGGAAAGTAGAGTTTCTTGGATAACTCTGGGTGCTCCATTGTTTGGTGAATAGATATTTAGAACTGTAATGTCCTCCTGAAGGAGAGATCCCTTGATTAATATGTAGTGACCTTCTTTATCTCTTCTCACTAATTTTAATTTATCTGATAATAGGATTGAAAGTCCTGCCTGTTATTGGGGGCCATATGCTTGGTTGATTTTATTCCAGCCTTTCATTTTCAAAGTATGTTTGTTTTTATGGGCAAGGTACGATTCTTGAAGCCAGCAGATAGAAAGATCTTGCTTTTTAATCCAACTAAACAGTCTATATTGCTTAATTGGAGAATTAAGTCCATTAATGTTGAGAGTTAGGAATGAGAGGTATTTGGGAGTTCCTGTCATGTTATCCACCTTTTGGAGGGCTGTGACAACTGGGTTCTTCCTGTGGTTCTTGGATTCTCAGTTTGGGTGTAGTTTCTTGGCCTTTATTGTGAGCTTCTTGATTTTCTATGTGTAGGACATCTCTAAGTACCTTTTGTAGGGCTGGTTTGGTGAAGATATATTGTTTCAGTTTTTCTTTGCTATGGAAGGTTTTTATTTGACCTTCAGTTGTGAAGGAGAGTTTAGCTGGGTACAGTACTCTTGTTGATAGTTGTTTGTCTTTAGGGCATGGCATACATCATTCCAGGTTCTTCTTGCTTTAATTGTATATACTGAGAAATCTGAGTTTATTGTAATTGGTTTCCCTTTATAGGTGAATGATCTTTTCTCCTTGACAGCTTTAAGGATCTTTTCCTTGGTCTGAATTTATCCTGTGTGGATTATAATGTGACAGTGGGATGTCCTGTTCTGATCTGATCTATTTGGGATTCTAAAAGCTTCTTGACAAAAGTGAATTTAACCAATCTTAATCTCAGAAAGGGACATGGATAGGACAGAATGATAGAAGAGAGATTAAAAAATAACAAGAAAAAATGGAAAAACAAAAATTTAATTATTAAAAAAGAAACACTTAAAAACTATGTAAGTATAAAGAAATGATATTGAAAGAAGAAAAGGATAGGATGAGAGGAGAGAGATAAAAAGGAAAAATGAAAAAAAAAATCTTAAAATTGGAACACTTGAAAGTTATATAGGTATAAAGAAATAGTACTATTAAAGAAATTAAGCCTAAGAGGTTGTGAGTTGAGTAATAAACTTCTGGATTAAATTTTGTACACAATGAGGGATAAGGTCTAATAATGGACAATTGGTATATATCTGGGGATGAGCAGAGCAGGAATTAAGTTATGCAAAAAAAAAGAGTGGAAAAAAAGGATCAAAAGGTCAAAGGAGACTAAAAAAATAAAAAGGCCACACGCACACATACACACCTAAAATAAAATTTATGAAAGAAAAGAATAAAAAACAATTTGTTAATTAAAAAAATAGGTAGAAAAAATAGTTCTTTGTTTTTTTTTTTTTTGGGGGGGAGAGATGTTTTATCTCCCCTGTGTCCCTAACCAGTCTCTTGGTGGTGTCTCTGGTCTGTTTGTGGTGTTTGGTTTTCCTGTGGTTTTATTGGTTTCTTAAGTCAGTTTGTTTGAGCAGGCAGAAAAATGCTCTGTCTGCCCAGAACTTTGTGATCCTTCTTCCAGGCTATTTCAGTGGGAGGGAGATCTGCTTTGAATATCACAAAAGAGGGAGATGGCTGTTTCCTTTATCTTGGAGTTGCTCTGATCAGGCTAGGTTCTGCATAGAGTTGAGGCTTATCAACAATCAGTAACTTTTTTTCTGAGGGGTAGCTCCTGAGACACTCAGAGTCCAGCCTGTAGCCATTATCAGGGTTTATGTTTACTGAGTTTCAATAGTTTGTCTAATCTGCAGTGGGGAGGGGCAGCCTCTGGCTCTGTTTACCAAATGAAGAAAGTCACTCCTGTGGGCACAGAGTTACCTCTGCCTGGGTGGGATGACTTTCTCCTGGGTGGAGCTGAGCCTGGCAGGTCAGGTCAGGTTCCTGTGGCCTGCTGAGTGGCTCCTATTGTTTTCTTCCAAGGACTGAGTTGAAACTAGTTGCTTTGCTGGGCCTTTGTCAGTATCAAAGATGAAGATCATCTCTGGTGGTGGGGAAGGGGCTGCCTTCCCACCATTGCTCTGTGAGAAGGAGTGAGGTTGTCAGCCTTCCACTGATGCCAGACTCTTGGTTCCTGTGTGTGCCTGGTCAGCCATCAGCAGGATGAAGATTTCTGCTCCTTGTCAGTTCTTGCTGGTAGTGAGTAGAATCCACTCACACATAGCATCTGGCTTTGTCTTGGACTCTTTCTGTTGATATGGTGGCCACAGCAGCCATTGCCACTGCCAAAGCTGAGGCTACCGGCACGTGCTCAGACCACGCTTTCTGGATTTTCCCTCTCTGGACAAACTGTGTACTATGGTGGCACACTAGGTGTGATTCTCTAGCATAGGACTGTTCACTGGAACACTAAAACTGCTTTCTATGTGAGAGCTTGTTTAGCTCCAGCTTCTCCTCTGCCATCTTCTTCCTGGCTGCCTGCTCTAGCATTTTAAATACAAAAGAAAGCTCCAGGACATTAAACAGGATAAAAGCCATATTAAAAATATTGACAAAGATGGCTTGCCTGTAATTCTAAGTACTCAGGAGGCTGAACTTTGAGGATCATGGTTCAAAGCCAGCCCAGGAATGAACATTGTGAGACTCATCTCCAATTAACCACCAGAAAACAGGAAGTGCAGTTGTGGCTCAAGTGGTAGAGTGCGAGCCTTGAGGTGAAGTGCTCAGGGACCCCCCAGGCACAGAGTTCAAGACCCATGACCAACAAGAAAAAAACAAAATGCATTCCACAAGTTTGCATTGCAATTTTATTCCAGTTATGACTTCCATTCTGAGTATTGCCTTTTTTATATCTGTATGCTCTTAATCCAAAAGTAATAAGTTGAGGAGAAATTCAGTAAAAAGGATATTTTCTATTGGTAGGAAAGTATTATTAAAGATTAATATCTTTCTCTATACTATCTTGCTGCTTGAACCTGTAAAATGAAACTTTTATCCAGAAGTTTGGATATAAAACTTGGTAGCACTTTTGAGTTCTTATAGGTAGCAATAACAGAATTATATTGTGTAAGAGGTAGTGTGGGAAGAAATACTGCTCTGAATTTTTATCCTAGAACTGACTTATGAACTTCAATAAATCATTTGATGTCCAAATTCATTTGAAAAACCATTTTAGTATAACATTCTGGTTTTCTATAAAAAGTTGTTAATAAATATTATTATAGCCTCCATATATTCAGCTATTTTAAATTTAAATAAAAATAACTTCCCATAAAGCCTGGAAAAGAAGTTCAAGCAATTGTAACCACTCTAACAAAATTATACTAAAACCTGAAAAAGAACTCAACCAGGCCTAAGTTATCACAGACAATGAAATATTCGAAGATGAAATACTAGAAGATGAAGAAAAGATAAGATAATTCATAATTGCTTTCTTGGTTGAAAACTACTGAAATCACAGACCTCAAATGATGATATCAAGGACATGGAAGCCTGACTCTGCTGAATCCCAGAAAAGCCCAGCAGTGAATGACACTAAGAACCTTGAGAGAAAAGGATAAAGTGTGGTTTTGAATGGATCATCAGATGAAGATCTGTAAAAGATGAAACTGAAGCCTTAAATCCTCAGCATCTCTGCAGTGCTGAGCCACCCATCCCAACCCTCTTAGAGGAGTGGACAATTATTACATAATGAGACTAAAAAAATTAGAGGCAAAACCACCAATGTTTACATGAGTACCTTCCTGTCACATGAAGCTCTGCAGACTAATTTTCTCCCTTTTCATCTAATGCATTAATCCCAGGATACAAGGAAAGTATGAAATTCCTCATTGAGAAACAAATTGGAAGAAGGGACCCCTGAAAGGGAAGGAAAACCAAATGATAAACATATCCTTGGAAGCAATAGTTGACTTGAGACCCTTAAGTATAAGGGCTGACCCAGAACCTGATAAATTATATTGTAAAGGGCCATATAGTAATCATTTTTGTGCTTATAGAATAGGATGCATAAAGGGGCCGTGCTATTGTTGCTTATATACCAAAAGAAAAATAAATAATCTAAGCCAGGCTAAGCAAGACAAAGGGCTCATATGTGAAAGCTCGATTTGAAATAAAAATATACATATGAAGGGCTCAATACATTTTACACACATTTTAATTAAGAGAAGAGTCCAAAGTTGTAATTTCTCTGAACCACTAATATATTGTTTACCAAAAGGAATACTGGGAAGTATAAATGTGTTTTTTGGGGGGGCTGACAAAACAGGTGTCCACAGGAATGGAAGAAACGTCAGCAAATGTAGTCATTATAGGAAATGCATTTATGTATAAAGTGAACTGCATACCTTGAGGGTAGAGATGGAAGGAGGGGAAATAGGGAGGAAAAGAAGGGGTGACATTGCCTAAGAAGCACTGTATGCATAACTTGATTAATGGAAATGCAATCCCTTCCTATAACTAGTTAATAATAAAAAAGTTTAAAAAATCACAAAGTTTTAGTTGATTGGATTCAAAGTACAACAATAATGATACATACACTTTCTACCTAGGTCTTCTAATTATAAGTATAAATTTTTTGAGATAAACATTTCATTTAACTGGAGTTTAAACTATGCCTTCTGTTTTCATTTTTTTGCAAAATTCTGTTGATATTAACATCTAAATGAAAGTTTAAATCATTTCTAAAGTGTTGATGTTGTTTTTTTTACAGACAGGCACTGAAAAATAATAATGCCCATGCTACAAAAATATGATCTTTTGAACTTTTCTTCTGAAGTAATTATAAACTGACAAGATGTTTCAGTGGGAGCTCTATCAGTTTTTCTCTGATAGTAATAATTTATTTAACTAGCACAAGATCAATACCAGGAAACTGACATTGTGATTTTCTGCAGACCTTCATGACACCAGTTTCCCAAGCACTTATTTATGCCTGAGAATTGTTTCCTGAAATTTTATCAAACTTGAAGATTTGTGTAATCACTGTCTGATCAAGATATTGACCTGTCCATCACATTATTCTCCTCCAGCTTTCTTCTCTTTACCATCTGGCAATCCATGTAATCTTATAGGAAATATATGCTTTATAAATAGTTTTATATGCAGTTTCTTTTTTAATGTAATTTTATTGTCAAGGTGATGTACAGAGGTTTTACAGTTACATAGGTAAGGAAGTGAGTACATATGGTTTTGAAATAAGTTTCACTTGTATCTGGGTCAAAGAATCTGTAGAAGCTACTGGTATATTTACTCTCCCAAGTAAATATGTACACTTCAAAACAAGAAGCTACTGGACCTGTAAAACATTTCATGGGATATGAGATTAATGACTCACCATTGGTTTACTGGAGACACTTATAATAATCCTAAGTATATTATGAATTTGATATCTAACAACCAATGTGTATAACATACCAAAAAAGAATGATAACTTATTATCATGTTTCCATGTTTGTTGTTTGTCCTTCTCATATTTTGAGATTAATTTATAATTTATAATTGTTTTCTGTTTAAAAAACTCCCTTCAGCTGTTAATATAAAAAAGTAAATAATCATAATTATTTCTTTCATACTTGATGGATGTGTTGCTAGATATAGCAGCTTGGTGGAGAGGTCTCTTGTTTTTGTACTCAAAATAGGTGTCACTTCCTGTTGGAGTCAATAGTCTGGGCTTTGATGTCCACTGCCATTCAATATCTCTGACTAGGTGTTCTTCTCTAATATACCAATCAAATCCATTATTCCTTTAAATACTTTTTTAATGCCATCTTCTTTCTTCTATCTTCCAGTAAATCCAATTGCATAAATATTAGGTCTATTATTTACTACTATTATTATTACTACTCTTACTATGTGACCAACTCCTAGGGTCCATCATTTTAATTTCATCATTTTTTTCCTCTCTGGTTTAGACAATTTAATCTTTCCTGTTCTGCTTTCTGGTTTCTTCTTTCTTTCTTCCTTCCTTCCTTCCTTCCTTCCTTCCTTCCTTCCTTCCTTCCTTCCTTCCTTCCTTCCTTCCTTTCTTTCTTTCTTTTTTTCTTTCTTTCTTTCTTTCTTTCTTTCTTTCTTTCTTTCTTTCTTTCTTTCTTCCTTTTTTTGATCATGTTTTTGATCATGCTTTATTTTATATTACACCTACATAATTTTTTATTCTTATATCTATTTTCTAATATTATCCATTGCTTATTTACTGAGGTTTTCTATCTTTGCATTTCTAGTGTTCATATCTATTTTTCCTTGAAGACTTTACAGGATTAGTTTTTTAAAAGATAATTCTACCTAATTTAACACATCATAGTATTAGCATGTTTGATATTTACCATTCAAGTTAAGATGTTTATGAAATTTTGAAAAACATATCTTTTTAATGGTATTTTAAACATTGTAGGGGTGTCTGAACTTTATTTACTCTTCTGTTTACAGCATTTATTTAGGTGGAATGCTGGGTATTGGTCAGATGTGAATAACAAGCTACAGATTCAGTGTTCACCAAAGCGAGGGATACCTTGTCTCACCTGACTGCCAATGGATGCAGGTGGAATTTTAACTTCCTGCTTGTCTTTACTGATATGTCTGTCATGGTGTTAGCACATCATTTCCCACTACTAGCCTGATGCTAGGTTGTGATCGGAGTTTTGCTTTCTCCTTACTGCCACTGGCACAGAATGAGGTAGAAAATAAACATCCAACTTGCAATGCTCTCCTCTGCCACCTTGATACTGAAATGTGTTTATCAATATCTAATATGAGAGAAAACAATACAATAGGTGTCAGAAATCATTGAAACTGATTTTACTTGTGATACCATTTGCGATAAGAAATCAAATCATTTTTCACTAAATAATAGTTTGTCTTACAGTATTATGCACTTATTATGCATATGGGAAAAATGTGGCAAATTCTGGTTAAACAGTGCTGAAGAAGGAAAGATAGGAAAAGAATAGTAGTATTCTTTACAAAATCTAAAACAACTACCACAACTACTGAGGGAATATTACCAGACAACATAAACACCTTGCAAACCTAGGATTCCATTGAGAATATTCTTTTGTTTTTCAAAGTTCTTATTTTTAGTAGCTTTGTATTTGACAATTTGCTTATTCACTAAAACTTGTGACCCCTCCAATCAACATTTGATTGTTTTTATACCTAATAGCTGACAAAGATCTAAACTGTACAGCATCCTAGATTAAAATTAAATACACATAAATATTTTCCATGAGGATATAAATGGAGACTATAAAAGTGAAGTAATAAAGGAACTCACTTCTGAACACTTCCTTTATAGCTTTTTCATAATTCTAGTATTTTTATATGCAGTAAAAACCTTACTAACCTATGTTATATAAAAATAAGAAAAAAAGTATAATACAAATTGGGCTCTGAAATTGCTTCTTTCCAGGAATATTTGGATTAAAATACTTTTTCAATTTTCTTCTCTAAAGCAGTTAATGTTTCTGTATATAATATATGAAGATTGATTAAAGAGTCTCGCCTTCTCTCGAAATATTACTGGTATTTGTAGAAAACTAAGAGTTCCTTCTACATCAAAACCAATAATTTCCTGGAAACTATTTAAAGTAAATAGCTCCCTCTATTCCTCTATTATGAACATATTAGTAAACAAATAGTAATGAATTACTGATATAGATAAGTAGACAGATAGATAGATAGATAGATAGATAGATAGATAGATAGATAGATAGATAGATGGATAGATAGATAGATAGATAGATAGAGTGTTGGGTGGGGGTCCTTACCCATTAGTGCATTTTAAGATTTTCTAAAAATATTTAAGATGCCTTTGATCTTCTGTAAAATCAATTTTAGTAAGTGCTTGGGCAGTAGTAGGTAGTATTGAAATTTAAAAAATCTTGATTTTTGAAACATTTATCTGTAATGAAGATATAAAATATTCCAGTAAACTTTAGAATATTTCAACAGTCTTTATCATAAAGAAATAAATTTAGTTAGGTCGACTAAAATTGTTTAATCTGGAAGATTCTACGATTTGTCTTAAAATGTTCAATTGTAAAATATATCCGCTTTCCCCAGGTTAACTCAGTGATATCAAGCTTAGAACTATTCTACCTTTAGAAAGTTGATTTTATGTCTGAAAGTCATTATGCATAGATTTGTAGGTCATATCTCAGTGGGGACTTTGATTTGAAAGTGTCTAATTTTTTCCATCTACTCCTTTTATATGTAATAATTAGAAAAGATTTGATGCATGTAATACTATAGTATAGGCTAGTTCTCTAATGGCATTTATTAGTATAATATTTCATAAAGTAGCTATATAATCCATATAATTTTTTTTACAGTATTTTTTATCTGGTATGCCAAACCCTCAGGTACATTTTAGTATTTTCAATCAGGATGTACAGTAAATATGATAACTTTCTCATCTTTTAGTCAATGTAGTCCTGATATCTATGTTTTCTTTTTGTGGAAACCTTTTCTCTGTATGCTCATATACACTGTGTCTTCCTCAATGGTGACTTGGAGTTACTACTTTTAGAATGCTCACATTTCCTAGTTGTCACATTTCAGTTTCATTTACTTGTTCTTTGAGGTTTTGACGTTCTCATGGCTTCTTCATGAAAGTCTCTTACCCTTAAGCTTTTATAACTGGAGATGCAGCTCAATGCTAGAATGCTTGCTTGGTGTGCACAGGTCCTGGGCTCAAACCTTAACTCTGAGAAAACAAAATAAACAAAAGCAAACAAAGAACAACAATTTCCTCAAGTAAATATTATTCTACTAAATTTTCAAGAGGAAAACTAATCAAAATTGTATCTATGCTACACTTAAACAACTAACTGAAATTACTAAACATGCTTAAAGTTAACAAAGTAGAGATGTTAAATGTAACACATTAATATCCTTTGTATCTATCCATCATTACAATGAGCTCTTGTAAAGTTTTCCCTTTAATCTCAGCCTAATTTCCAAATACTGTAAAATTATGCTTTTAATATTAAACTCTATATTTCTTTAATAAACCTTTACCCTGTGTCTTAGGCTTCAAAACTTACATCATCTATAAGTTTAATTAGAAACTTCAAAGATTGAATATATACAAGTTCCAGTGTTGTCTTATTATTATTAATATAACCTTTTATTATACATGGAATTTATTCAAAAGAATGTGTATTTGATTTATTTCAGTACCATTGATACTCTATAGAAATTAACTACTAATTTGATAAGTATCTATAATTTCACCAAGTTAATTCTCCCAGGGGAAAGAGTAGTCTGTCAACATAATTCAGTTTGTGTCCTTTCACTTTTCACTGGTTTGAAGGAGCAAATTTCTTCCTTGTGTCAACTTTTCATAGTAGTAAACACTATTTTACTCTAATATATATTGCTCTAATATATATGTACCAATATATATTTAATCTAATATATATGCACATATATGTGTACATATATACAAATATGTATACATATATGTTCATATGTACATATATACAAATAATATACGTGTACATATACACATGTACATATATGTATATACATATATACATGTATATATACATATATATGTACACATATATTAGAGTAAAATAAACTTTACTACTATGTATATATGTACATATATATGTATATATAGAAACACATATACACATATACATTCATATATATTTACATATATGTACAAACATAAACAGTGACTCTGGCTCTTCAAGAAGAGTTTGATTTTTCGGGTGAATTTAATTTCTATGCTTGAATAGTTATACCAAATGTTGGCAATGGCACCAGAAAAAGAGCATTTTCATTTCATTGATGGATATATTATGTAACTTCTAAGGCTTGTAGGATATAAAAAATAAAGAAATAGTAAGATGGAGTTAAAAAATTCTGAAAAGTTGATGTGACACATTTCTCACATTATTTATGATTCCATATGCAAATATCTAGATGTAATAACCCTAGCTTGTCCCTATGGGTACTGTAGGACACCTTTTGAAAGTTGAAAACTTGAATCAAACAGAGTATAAATAAAAATATTTTGTTTGACATTTGAGAAAAGAAATCAGGATATTAGAGGTGTGGCTCATTTGGTAAATTGTCAACCATAAGCCAAATTACAATAGAAAAACAAGAAACCTTAGGTTCAAGCTCTAATACAACCCCACCAAAAAAAGGAGAGAAACATTTATTCAACTGGATTGTTGTAATTTATATAGCTTTGTTTCCTGTTTTAACAAGAGAACAAAAAAATCTACATAAATAAATATTGCTACTGAAGGAGTAAGGCAAACACTTAAATTTATTGTCATAGGCAACAACTTCTGGATAGAATTCCAGGAGCTAAGAGGGAAATCAGGAAAGAAAATGGAGAAATGAGGTTTACATGAAGCCAAAAAGCTTCTACATAATGAAGAATGTTGTCAATAAGTTAAAAAGCAGCCGGAGGCAATTTTCACTGACTATAAGTCTCAGAATAATATAATCAGTTGAATATACAAGGAGATAAAAAAGTTTCCACAGAATCAACAACTTAATTTATTGATTGACAAAGGAACCAAACAGACACTTCTCAGAATAAGAAATGCAAATATTCAATATATACTCAGTGGTCTGGAATTGCACTGACTGTATCCCTGGCTATAAAGAAAAGGTAAATCAGAACAATGTTGGCATTCCATATCATTCCACTGAGGATAGCCATCATCAAGAATAGGAACAACACTTATAATTTGGGGCGATGTCATTCTTTCTGATGGAGGCATAGAATTCCATTATATATATACATACCACATTTTCTTGATCCATTCATCTACTGAGGGGCATTTGGGTTGGTTCCATATCTTAGATATGGTAAATAATGCTGCAATAAACAATAGTTGTGCTGGTAGCTTTAGTATGGTCTTGTTTGTAATCATTCAGGTAAATGCCCAAAAGTAGGATTGCTGTGTTATAAGGGAACTCTATGTGGAGTGTTTTGAGGAATCTCCATACTACTTTTCCAAGTGGTTGAACAAGTTTACACTCCCACCAACAATGTAGTGGGGTTCCCTTCTGTCCACATCCCTTCCAGCATCTGTTTTTATTAGACTTCTTGATTATAGCCATTCTAACTGGGGTGAGGTGCAATCTCAATGTTGTATTGATTTGCATTTCTTTTATGGCTAGAGAGGTTAAACATTTCTTCATGTGTCTATTGGCCATTCTTATTTCCTCTTCAGAGAAGTTTCGCTTTAAGTCTTTAGCCTAGTTATTTATCTTGCAGTTGTTTCTTTGAGGATTTGTTGTTTGGGATTCAGGTTGACCCATTGCAACAATGAGATGTACAAGACACTATGCTGCAAAACGAACTTTAAAATTTAGGCAGTGGGGAGGGGTGTAGTTGTGGAGGTGGGAGTGAAGGGATGGTAGAGGAAAAACAAAGGAGGAGTTAACAACGCTCTCTAAGAAATGTACTCATTGCCTTGCTCATGTAACTGTAACCCCTCTATACAGTATTTTCACAATAAAAAAAAAATCAAAAAAGAATAGAAACAACAAATGTTTTGGGTTTGTGGGGAGAAAGGAAACCTACTTTGTTGGTGGGAAACAATTGGAATAACCATTGTAGAAATCAATACGGGGATTTCCCCAAACCTTAAAAGTAGCTCTACCCTATGGTCTAACAATATCGCTCTTTCAGTCCAAAGTCAAAATTCAGTGAAGACAGCTGTATATCCACAGTCATTGCAGCACTCCTTTCCATAGCCATTATAGAAACAACCCAAATTCCTACACTCAATAAATGGATGAGAAAACAAGGCTGATAACATGATCGTGATTATACATAACATTTGGAAGAATTTGTATGTGATCCCAGTATTCAGACTTTGGAAATTATCTGATATTTACATTTTCTGTGCTGTATAGAAACATAGCAGATTAATTGCAGGGATTATGTTTACTCTGATGACTTTTTGTAAAATGATTAAAGAAAAGTGAAATAAATGTACAAGATTTAAGTTGTGAACAGAAGTAATTTCACATCAATAGTCAGTGATTCAATATTAAGTAAATAACCAATATATGTTAGACAATAAATTTAGCACTAGGATTATAAACAGAAAAAAAAAGATATATATCCACATTGAATTGAAGATCAACTCAAGGACATTGATAATAATGAAATTCAGAAAAATAATTGTATATAATGATTGATGATAATAATAAAGCAGGAAGGTTAGATCATGCCAGATTTGTTAATGATTGAAAATGGAAGAGAGGTGGATAAAATTCAAGAGTAAATTTACAACACACATTTAAGATGATTTACAGACCAGTTGTTTATCCATGTGAAACTTGGGGGTGGAATAGAGTGAATATACACTGAAGCTGAGGATAGGTGAAACTTTAAAATATATATTCTTTATTAAAACACTATTAACAAATTTTCCACATGTGCAATTATAATAATAGACCTTCTGTAGTTCATTCCAACAATTAGTAGAATATAAAGTAATTAAATAGACTATAGTTGACACATTAATCTTAGATATCAAACTATATTATTTGATGTATTTGCTTGTGAAATTAAATAATTATAAACAATAATGACCACACTTCTATATCTTGCAAGCACCCCAACTTACTTATTGAAATCATAAATAATTTATGTATATTTTATGCTTCTTAAATACAAAAAGTCTATGTATTTCATAATTTAATATTATTTTCAGAAACCTTACTTTAAAGTTACAATCCTATTTTTAAATAAAGACCATAAACGAAATTGTTAACTGTCACAATAGTGTCAAAGTACTCCAAAAGCAATCTGCTACTATGCTTAACCCTACATTCTAGTTGAAAATGAATAGATTGCTGCAAAAACATTGAGCATACAAGGATCAATTCAACACCATGCAAAGCTGTTTACTTTGGTTTTATTTATCACAGATGTCTTGGTAATTATGAGACATTAACATTCAAGGCATTCAATATATTTCACCATCCTTTTAAAATGATTTAGGATATTCATTAAATATTAAAATAACAAGATGCAGGTCCTCTTTGTGAATTGACTTTAAGGTGTTCATAATGGCTTTCATTATTTGATTACTTGAGATACTTTTGTCCAAGTAGTATATTAGCAGAAAAAAAGCTATTAAATATTTGAAGAAACAAATGCCAATTCACTATATGTGGTATATCAAGAAAAAACATCATGAGCTTCAACCTCATTGCTTCTCAAATATTTAATGTCACTAAGTGGAGATGCATGTTATAGCAGTGGGCAGAGATGAAACATAGTTCTCATGGTCTGTATGTCCCATCAAGCTTGCATGGAGTTGTCAGTAAGATAGTTGTGGAGTTATAAGTACAGTACAATTCAAGACATACTCAATCAACACTCCAGATTACCTTGAAGAAATCATGGGAGATAGAATTTATTTATTGACTCAAAAGGTGGCTTCAGTTTCCATTTCTGTAACTATAAAAATATTGTATATCTTAGCACATGATAATACACAGGATGATTTTTAAAAATAATCTACAAAAACTTTCTCAGTAAATATAAAACAAATGTCTGTATATATGTATAAATATGTACATGAAGTGATAAAATTATTGCAAATTATTTAACTTCCTAGCACTTAATATGTATTTATTGGTTTATTATAATATGGTGTTTGTTGATTGTTTCTTACATGTAATGTAGTCAAGTACCTACAGATTTTGGCATGCAAATTAAAATGTCACTGAACAGGTCTGGTGCCAGTGGTTCATGCCTGTGATCCCAGCTACTCAGGAGGTTGAGATCTGAGGATCGCTGTTCAAAGCCAGCCAGGGCAGTAAAAGCCATGAAACTCATCTCCAATAAACCACCAGGAAAGCAGAAGTGGCATTGTGGCTCTCAAGTGATAGAGCGCTAGCCTTGAGCTGAAGAGCTGAGGGACAACACCCAGGCCCAGAGTTCAAGCCCCATGACCGACAAAAATAAATAAATAAATAAAAGTAACAGAACATGCTTTCAATGTTTGTTTCTTGAGTTGGTTGTTTTGTAGACTTGTTGTTTACGTTACACTCTTGCTGGAAGGGTATGCTTTTTTTTTTTTTTACCATCCCTGTCCTCCCATCTCCGCCCTCTCTCCCCGTCCCTCCCATCAACCCCCCCCCCCCCCGCCAAAGTTGTAAAGTTCGTTTTCGACATAACTAATGTCTTGCACATCTCATTGTTGCAATGAGTCCACCTATATCCCTATTTAAACAATTTGTTTTTCCCCTTCCCCTCCCCAAATTATACCAACATAAAATACACTGAAATCAGGGGTTATACCATGGGGGAGGGACATACAAAGCAACAAAGAAATCATCTTATAAATATGCTAGAAACAATAGCAAGAAAGAAAAACCATTTGTGTATGTATCTTGGGGTTCATTTTGCCTAACATCAACTTATCTGACCATGTCTGCTTGTCTCAGACATATACTAGTTATTGCAAATAAGGGAAACCATGGGACCTATGTTTCTATTCTAGGAACCTTAATCAAACAGAACCATTCTGTTTATTTTCTAAAACACTAAAAAATAAATTACCATTACACTTTAAAAGTTACATTAGTTCCTTCAGTGTCCACACTTATTTTTCAAAGAAGTTTCTGTAAGTTAACATAAACTTTGAACAGAGTTAAAAATTTAATTAAGTTCATCTGAAAACCTGACAGAAGAGGAAAAGGTCCTGTCTGTGAGTAATCTGCTTTTCCCCTTGCTGTTTATTTATTTTTGATTAAACATGGAGATATTTTTAACTAGCTGGAAAGACAAGGGCAAGTCTTGTACTCTGGATAATTTAATTATAAAGGTAATGGGGGTTATGATGTCACCCTTTGAAAAGAAAGTCTAACAGCAATGATGTCAGATGCTATTGTTCATGATTTAGATTTATTCACTGAGGGGTAATGGCATTCTGTGTCTTTAAACATTTTTTAAGGTATTTTGATCCTCTTCCAGTGCAGAGGTGTGTTCTTTGGCCAGAATTTATACAAACTTCCTATTCTACAAGCATGGTCCATGGAAAGCAAATGAATGAAGATAATTATCAGGGAAAACATCACACTAAAATGGAAAAAAATCAAAGCACATAGACATATACAATGTAGAATTATTCCATCTCTGTTATCATATAGATTATAATAGAATATAAGCTATATTTTTAACTCATTAATTCATGGGCATTTTTCTCAAATGGATACTACAACAAATCATGTATAATTACTAATATCTTAGCTACACTCTGGGTTAAGGAAGGCTCAGATCCTACAAGAAGCCTTAAATAGTTTTGGAATCTTCTATTCTTCAAAATCTTGTATTCTTATAGATACATTTTATTATATAGCTTATAAAATATCTATAAATATGTATATATATATATCTAAAAGAATATATATGTAAGTATATATACATAGTCAAATACATATTCTATTCCCATAGATGATATATTCTTTAAGAATGATATTTGGGAGAATATTTAAATTATTTATTAACTTTTGTTTAAGATCTTATTTAAAAGCTTTCTATGTTTAAACATGACCCTTATTTTGCATAATGGGGTGTTCTTTTTCATTGTCAGGATGATGTACAGAGGGGTTTCAGTTACATAAGTAAGGTAATGAGTACATTTATTGTCAGCCTTGTTACCCCTTCCCTCATTTTTTCTCCTACTTTCCTTCCCCCACCTCACCCCAAGTTGTACAGAGCATTTCCAACATGTTGTTCTGTGTATATCACTGTTACATTGCTTCCTCCCTTGTCCTCTGTCTCACTATTCTGTTGTTTCCCCTCTTTTCCCTAATTAAATAAACATATGCAATGCCAGGGTTAAAATTCAAATACAGTAACAACAGAGGATATACCATAGGGGGAAGAACATACAAAGGAAACAAAAATTACCCCTCAGTACATGAATTAATCAAGAAAATGTGATATGTGTGTGTGTGTATGTGTGTGTGTGTGTGTGTGTGTGTATGAATTCCATGATTCCTTCAGAAAGAATTCTATGATTCCCTCCTCCCTTGTTTATTTCCTATTATCTCTTCCTTCCCCTACCTCACCTGCTCCCTCTCCTTGAAATTGTAAACTTCATTTCCCACATAGTGTCTTGTATCATTATTGCAATGGGTCATCCTGTGTCCTTATTTCAGCATTTTGTTATTCCTCTTCCCATCCCCAAATTAGATAAATGCATATACAAGATGCAGGGTACCAAAATCAAATATAATGACAACAGGGAATATACCATAGGGTAAACAACATAGAAAAGAAACAAAAGAAAATCCCATAGTGCATTAAAAACAACAACAAAGGAAAGCCTTTTGTGTTCATATCTTGGGGTTCATTTTGCTTAACATCATTTTATATGGTCATATATGCATTACCTCACTCATGTAACTGTAACCCCTCTGTACAGCATCTTTATAATAAAATAAAATTAAACAAAAAAGAGTAACAAAAATCGTATTAAGTAAAGTAAGGCAGGCCCAACGAAACATAGGTCCCATGGTTTCCCTTGTTTACAATAATTAGTATATGTCTAGGATAATCTTAGCAGATGAGAACATCTCAATAGCTATGCACATATGACCATATGACACTAAGTGAAATGAACTCCAAGACATGGACACAAGAGAGGTTTTTTTGTTGTTTTTAATGCATTATGTGATTTTTTTTGTTTCTTTTGTGTGTTCTTCCCCCATAGGGTGAATTTTTTTTTTTTGGTCGGTCGTGGGGCTTGAACTTTGGGCCTGGGCGCTCTCCCTGCGCTCTTTAGCTCAAGGCGAGCGCTCTACCACTTGAGCCACAGCACCACTTCCGGTTTTTTAGTGGTTAATTGGAGATAAGAGTCTCACGGACTTTCCTGCCCTGGCTGACTTTGAACCGCTATCCTCAGATCTCAGACTCCTGAGTAGCTAGCATTACAGGCGTGAGCCACCAGTGCCCGGCTTTTTGGGGCGATATTTTTTTAAAAAATCACTTCCTATCAAAGCTAGAAAATCAAAACTTAGGTAACTATCAGAACGATATAGAAATAAATTTTCACGTTTTTGACAAATAATTTACAACAAATAATTTTGCAATAATTCCAAGTAAGTAACTATATGTTCATCAAAGACAAGCAGATACAAAAATGTGCCATGTTAATAAACAGAAATCAATCAAAATTAAGAAAGAGTAAAATAAATGCAGATGTAGAAGGATCCTGATGTAGAAGGGTCAGGAGAAATATAATGAAGAATATTCCAAATTTACTCCATGAGGGGCTGGGAAGTTGGATCAGAGGTAGAGCTTAACCTCACGTGCATGAAGCCCCTGGGTTTGATTCCTCAGTACCACAGAAGCAAAAAAAAGCCGGAAGTGGGGCTGTGGCTCAAGTGGTAGAGCGCTAGCCTTGAGCTGAAGAACTGAGGGACAGCGCCCAGGCCCAGAGTTCAGCCCCACAACAGACAAAAAACAAAAACAAATTTACTCTATGATTATATTTACATGAAAATTTGTATCAGTTAAAATTTGTCAGTAGTGTGTGAAGCATAGTAGTGGCCCTGCATAGGGTAAATTCACAATAAAAGAAGAAAAATCATGTTTGGGGAATGATTTAGGAAGTGGCCACTTGTGTTCTATCTCATCACTCTCTACATTTATAGTGGATTCATTGAAGATTGCATTTTATGCTAAAATACAACAGATTTTAAGAGGGAATGTCAAAGAAAGACAATCTAACAGTTGCACCTACTAAAACTTATTAGTTTTCTATAGAAATATGTTTCCATTGGGGGGTCTTCGATTAAGTTTCTGAATTGGGGCTGGGAAGGTGGCTCAGTGGTAGAGCACTTGCCTTGTATGCATGAGGCCCTGGGTTTGATTCCTCAGCACCACATAAGCAAAAAGAAAAAAGCCGGAAGTGGCGCTGTGGCTCAAGTGGTAGAGCGCTAGCCTTGAGCTGAAGAGCTGAGGGACAGCGCCCAGGCCCAGAGTTCAGGCCCCACGACCGGACCCAAACAAATAAAACAAAACAACAACAAAAAAAGAGTTTCTGAATTTATTAAGGAATCAATATTCTGAAATTCTGGACTAGGACATGTCTGTAATCTAGTAATTCACGTGCTCATAGAGAGAGGAGCGAAGGACACAAGGGAGCTTTCCTGAGATGGTGGAGGTAGAGAATAGTGAGAAGAGTCTCAATTCCAAAGTGGCCAGGCTTCGCACAAAGCTAATCGAAGATGGAAAGGCCAACAAAGGACTTTTATTTTGTAATTTTTATCTCAAACCTTTAGAGGGTGTTTACTTTTCAGCAGTGTGAATTTCAGTCTTCTAGTCTTTAAGATGAAGACAAAAATAAATGTCTGCTATTTTAGGAGACTTTAGAGAATGTTTTAAAAGCAGGAACAGCTAATGTACCAAATAGTATCAAACTCTGATTCAACATGTACCACGTTAAGTCCATTACTTCTATAGTTGGTATTTACACAACATCATGCATTTCTTTATTTTGTTATTTATTTATTTATTTTATTGGGACTGGGGTCTGAACAACAAGATTATTTTTTGGTTTTTAAGCATGACTAGTGAAATTTGACAACCTATTACTGTTAGACTAATGAAAATATTCTTTTTAATGCTGAAATTTATGAATAATAAAACATTTATCCAAATAATTTTATAGTAAAGTCAATCTATTTGAGTACATTAAAATTACAAATGCATTCCTTTAGCTTATTGAATAGTTTTCATAAAAATTAATGTTTTTGCATAAAACAAATGTTTAACTTTTTAAATTTCTAAGAATAAGCAATAAGTTTTAATACTATTCTGACCATTCAGATTTTCCCATTTCAATATTAACATCACAGAAAAAAATATATATATTCTTTATATTATAGAAATTTGTAATAACTTTTTGGATACAATTCTGTAATTCACCTTGTTTTGTATATAGTAAGTAATATCACTTATCTTCATAAGAGTAGTAAATGCAAACAGTGACTGAAATATTTTACAGAATATTATCTTGTCAACTAGAGAAATACTTCGATACTTTGGGGTGAGCATAAATTGTTTTTGACATTTAATATTTTAATCAAATCATTTAAACATGGTTTTATTAATCTATATTACCTATATTTACAGTCAAAATAGATACTCAATGTGCTTCATTCTTAAATTTTGTCCTAGAAAAATGATGTTGGAGTGATTAGTGCCAAATATTTTCCAAGGAAAGAGGGAGTTAGATAGTGTAAAAGTTTGACATTTTTCACATGACCAAAAAGATAGAGAAAACTACAAGTGAGAAATATAGTACATCAATCTGTAAATTCACAGTGTACTAAAGTAAGATGGAAACGAGTCTTGTAATTCAACCCAAAAATGTCACAGTAGTTTCAAATTGCAGAAAACGATCTGTAATGGTAGATATTTAGCAAAATGTGAGACGAGGAACATGTGCTCACACCTCTGGAAGTCCCTGTGATCAAGACTAGGCTCCTTGACAACTGACAGTCCTGCTTCTGTCTTTTTCACATCTTTAATAGTGCTACAGAAGCTAAATAACATTTTGTATACTTGAATACCTTTGATCATGACCTTCAGTTTACCTATTATTCATAAGTCTACATTGCAAAATTAGAACATCATAAGATCCTCAATATCGGTGAGTCAATTATCTTGATTTGATTCCAACCATACTGTTTTTCAAAGGTATTTATTTTACAAAACAATTGAATGACACTGCAGTAGATCCTTTGCAAAAATATAGCTACTGTCTCAACAAATTTTTCCAGATAATCTTGGTCAGTTTTCTATGAAAATTCAAGTAGACAACATTCAAAATGAGAGTTTTCCTTCACTGTTTTAGACTAAATTTTGATCATATATTGAAATGTATATGTGTGCATGCCTGTGGTATTTTGACAATAAGCCATAGGGCAGAGAATGTTAAATGAGTTAAGAAAGATAATCCTTTATCCAGTAGTACTGTTTTTTCTAATTAGAAGACTGATAGCCATCATATTCTCCCTTCTCTTCTCTCTCTTTCCATGTGAACACAAGAGAAAGTTACTATAAAACAAAGACAAAGTACTAATATACTTCCTTGAATATCAAAGACAATAAATCCATGTATTTAAATACAATTGAAAGCATAGGTCAGCTATTTTACAAGGAGGGACCAAGTAAATTAATACCAAAGAATAGTTTCTTCAGGATAAAATTTAAATATATCACTACTTAAATGTAATGGGACCAAAATGATAAACAATATATGTCAAAGGCACTGGTAGATAACAATATAATAATTGAGTTATAATTAATAGAGTTTAGGGGAGGTGGGTGTAATATCAATTTCATGTAATCACTGTTACAAAACAAAACAAAAATTACAAGAAGATGTTAAAGACAGATCTGTTCAGAATTATTGTCAACCAAACATAATTATCCAACCACGTTTATCATATAAAAGAAATGGATTCCACTTCAAGAAATAACTTCCACTTCATTACATAAACTGAAGTTAAACAGCATATCCAATACATATAATCAGAGTAAAATAAAAATAAGAGCAAAAAGAAGTCCTAAAGTTTGAGGAAGGACATCATTATCTACAATTGCTGTAGTATATTCATTTATGACTCTTTATTTTCAAATAATTATAGGGCATACAAAACCAGAGACATAGACATTCTTCATAAAAAAGAAATCATTTATCAGAAATAGTTTGAAAATAGGAACATATGTTAGATTTAACAAAGGGTACAGAGTAGCAATTAGAAATACGTTTAAAAAAGAAACCCGTGATTAGGGAATTAAAGGAATGACAATGCAAATGTCAAATCACATAGAAAATATCAATTAAGGTAAAAAATATAAGGAGAACACATGGATATTTGAAAACACAAATGAAAAATTAATGAGAATTCTCTGGTATTTTGAAATGTTTGAACAATGCTTCCAGGAACTTTAAGACAACTCAAAAGAATATACAATATGAAACATATGGAGGAAGGAAAGAAAAAGTAATAATTCTTAGAAAAATCTGGTAATTTCATGAATGTATATTTAATAGAAACATCAGAAGGAAGAGAGACAGAGTATAAGCAAGAAAAATACAGAGTAAGAGGGTTTAGGTTATAATTTATTAGTATTTTTTAGTTACCATATGCAAAGCCCTAGGATTAATCCTCAGCACTGCAATATATATTGTTGAAAATGTCTGAAATATATTTACCCACACCTCAATGGAGCTCAGTGAATTCAAGTGAAAGGAGTTCAAGACCAGATACATAATAGGAAAGATAATGAAGATCATGAAGAGAAAATCATAAAGCAGTAAAAAAAGACTCACTAGATGGAATTTGAACATATTGTTCTATTGCTCTTCATATAAGTAATATACATCTATAATAGCCTGTAAAAAATAAAAAAATGTGGCATGCCAAACAAATATGAACCAACAGAAAATGAGTGCTAATGGCCATTTAAACATAATTATACTAAAGTCACCTTTTGCTAGTGATTCTTTATTTGACAAACTTTCAGAGTGAAATTATGCTTATGTCTGTATATATTTGGTATTTCATTTGCTTATAAGAATTTAAATACAAAACTTCTACACAAGTAAAAGTTTGTTTTGTGTGAAGTCTATACCTGATGCAACATAGGCAAGACTGAAATAATAATATTGTTTCTATATTAGTAAAATAACATAATTTCTTAAAACAATTAGAGCAGAAAAATACAGTAATTCTCAAAAATAGAAATACATATATGCAAAATGCAAGTTAAGTTATTTTTATTAAATAAATGTTACAAATGCAACTTAAAGAATCACATTTCACTGTCAACTTTAGAAAGTTTGCTTCTTGTTTAAGAAACAAATCTTTAATGTTTTCAGAGTGTCTGCTTTTACTTTGCAGCATTATTCACCATAGCTAAGATATAGAACCAACACAAATGCCCTTCAGTAGATGAATGGATCAATAAAATGTAACATATGTATACATATATATATATATATATAATACATGTATGCACACACACAATGGAATTCTATGTTTCCATCAAAAAAATGATACAGCTCATTTGTAAACAAATGGAAAGACTTGAAAAAACTTATTAAGTGAAGTAAGCCAGATCCAAAGAAACGTAGGTCCCATGGTTATTTGCAATAATTAGTATATGTCTAGGATAAGCTTAGCAGATGAGCAGAATAGCTCAATAGCTACATACATATGACCATATAAGATGATGCTAAGTGAAATCAACTCCAAGACATGGACAAAAGAAGTTTTTCTTTGTTGTTGTTGTTTCTAATGTACTATGTGATTTTGTTGTTGTTGTTTTTTTTTGTATGTTCTTTATCTCTTTGTTATATCCCCTGTTTTCACTGTATTTGATTTTGGTACCCTGGTATTGTATATACATTTATTTGAATTAGGGAAAGGAAAAGGAAAACGAGAATGGTGAGACAAATGACAAGGGAAAACCAGTGCAACAGTGATACACACAAGACAATATGTTGGGAATGATCTGTACAACTAGGGGGAGGTTGGGAGGAGGAGGATGAAAAAAGTGGTGGGGGGGAGTATGAGAAAAATGAGGGAAGGGGTAACAATATGACAAGGAGTGTACTTATTATCTTATTTATGCAACTATAAATCCCTGTATATTACCTTTACAATAAAAAGAGAAAAAATAAGAGACAAATCTGGCACTGTACTAAAGAGAAGTTCAAGAAATTTCCCTTTATTCAGTGATATTAACAAAATGTATTTACAGTTAACTAACAGTCATAAGGGTTCTCTGATCTTTGGTGGGCTTGGCTGATCGCAGCAGCTATGTTTGGGAATATCATTAAGATTGTCTGTGTTCAATGTGAGTCTTTGTTAAATTATGTGAAGCTTATGTTAATCACTAAGATGGGAATAGAAGAGCTGAAATAAAAGTAAATAAAGACTTGTAAAGACTTGTCAAGCCTGGACTGATATATTCTCATGTTTGCTGTGATTTCACTGAACAAGGCAGGTCATAAAATTATTTATAATCTGAGGAGTAAGAAAGAGGGCAACTATTATGATGAGTTGCTTCAGAGTCACACTGTAAATGTTGTGACTGCAGGGAGGCTGTGGGACAAATGGCCTCATTCTCTCATCTTTTTGCAATACTTCAACTTCAATAATGTAGATAATTGAGTTTTTCTCAGAAAAATCATATTTATTGTTTAAGAACATGCTATGTCCTTCATTTTTTATTTTATTTTTAATTTAATTTTATTGTCAACGTGATGTAGGGGTTAAAGTTACATCTATAAGGTAGTGAAAAGTACATTTCTTGTTGAACATTGTTACTTCCTCTCTTGTTTTTCTCGCACTTTCAAATTATTAAAGGGAATAATATATTTTCCATTCATTTTTGTTTTGTGTTTCATGGATCAAGGTATAAAACACAAACTATACAAATTATCAGCCTTTTCCCTTAAAACTTAAAATAGCTACATAGAAAGAGGCTAGAGAAAATATGGAGGAAGGAAGTTCAATGGATATGAAATAAAAAGAACTAAAATACATTTACAAAGGGGAAACAGGTTTAGTGTTCTAATTAGGTTGAATATAGTTGACAGTATGTTAATGTATTCCATGAAGTGTTAGAAAAACATTCAAATATTCCTAACACAAAGACATGTAAAAATGTCGGAACTGATCATAACACACTTTATATGTGCACTGATTTTTTTCTTTATTTTTTATTATCTTTAAGTCATGTACAAAGGAGAGGCCATTGAACAAAGCAGTTTGTGTCAACATTCTCACCCCTCTTAGACTCACCTCTTCCATTGTTTTTTTTTCTTAATTTTGCGGTATATCCAATTAATTCTTGACTACATTCTCCTGTTTTCCTCCCATCATCGACCTACCCCTTTCCTCTGTCCAAGCCTTCTATAGCATGTGCTCATTTCCTGGTGGCCATTTTGTTGAGCTTTGACCTTGTCTGTTATATTTCAGTTTCTTCATTTGTAATGACTTGCATGACACTCAACTTGTTTACTTATATATTTATAGACACGTTCTATCTACAACAAATAATAGAAACCGTCAAACATTTTTTCTCTGGATCTGGCTTACTTCTCTGAATATAATTTTTTCCAAGTCTTTTCATTTCCTCACAAACTTTACAATATCATTTTTTAACAGATGAATAACATTTCAATGTGTATATACCACATTTTCTGGACCCATCATCTGTCCACTGAGTAGCATCAAATTACCCTACAGTATCCCCTAAGTATGAAGAGTTATGTATTAATTAAAAAGAAGAGTAAAAAGCAAGAATAGAACAATGCACCAAAGAGAACAGAGAAGTGAAGCAGAAAACATATTTTCACAGGTTTGTTTTTCTTGTTTCTGGGGTCAATGGAATGACTACAGAAAAGCATTTTATTCTAGAGACAATGATCCCAGAGGAATAATTATGTCTAGGGAGCTGAAGGTGTTTTTAGAAATAGCTTACATAAAAGTGCTTATATTAAGAAATGAAAGTTAATGCATGTGAAGAAGGAATATTTGAAATCAGAGAAACAAGTAATGATATGTAATCAAAAACAAAACTATAGCAAAATCCTCAACACTGACTTTCCATCTTGTTCCCTTATGCTGAGTCAACCAGAATTCAATTTCTGAGCAGGAGCACAATGATCAATGTCTTCATTTGTATCATGATAAATCAATCCATTCCAGGATATGCCCCTTTGATAAATATTTTGTGTAAAAATGAAATAAGTATGATCTAATTTTCCCATCTCATGATTTTTTTTCCATTGTGACAACAAATATATCAAGTTCAATTTTGTCTTATGTTTATCCTAAGTTTTCTATAGCAACTGGAAGCCATTAACCAGCAGTACAAACGAAACATGTAAGCTTTTTCACTGTTATTTCAGATGTTCATAAATAAAATCTATATTTCTTCAGGTGGGGAAATTATTTATAAATAAATAGAAGCCAAAATGAAATATAATATAATTTCTAAAGAAAATGAGCTGCTTCTATAAATCATTAGTTGATTTAATATTTTCTTCACTCATTTGGGAGACATTCTTAAAGAAATACAATAAGAAAAGAATCTTGATCTCAAGGTCATTACCTTATTCAACTAACACTTCATGATTGTCAAAATTTTAATTTTGAGCAAAATTGATCTTTGCAAGTGATTGCTCCTAAACTATAATAAAAATAAGGTATGTTTATTTACCAGAGAAGACTTAAATTTGGGTTATTTTTGACTTCAGTCAATTATGAAAAAGGCATTATGTACAGTCACCTAAAAGTTTTTGTGTAGGGCTGGGAATGTGGCTCAATGGTAGAGTGCTTGCCTAGCATGCATGAAGCCCTGGGTTCACTTGCTCAGTACCACAGAAACAGAAAAGGCTGGAAGTGTGCTGTGGCTCAAGTGGAGAGCATTAGCCTTGAGGACAGAGAGGCTCAAGAACAGTGCCCAGGTCCTGAGTTCAAGCCCCAGGACTGGCAAAAAAAAAAGTTTTGTGTGAGCATGCATTTTCATTATTTTATGATAAATACTTTGGAGCAAGGTTTCTGTGTTAGACAGTTACTTTTAAAAGAAAAGTACTAACTATTTTCCAAAGTGACTGATTATTTTTGCAACACATGTGTAACACATTGGGATGGCAGCTGCACTTTAAACTTACCAGAAGATTAATTATCCATACAACAATATTTTTATATTCAATAGCATACTATTTTAATTTATCAATAATCAGAATTACTTAAAGATGTAGATGTGGTCATTTGTTTGACTCTGTCACTAAAAACTTGGATTCAGACTGAACATTATGATTTTTTTTATTTCACACAATAGATTTAGGCTATGTTAATGTCTTCTTGTATCTATTTTCCTTTCTGCACTATGTTTGAGATCTGACACCTATAGTTGATGTACTTATTACTAAAATGGCTTATATCACTGCTTCCTCTGGGTGTTCCCCCACAGAAATGGCCTTTATGCAATTCAGACCCTCCATCCCTATGACAAATATCTGAGAGAAACTACTCAAAACAAGAAGGAATTATTTTGACTCAATTAAAAACCTTCCTTAAACAGGCAGGTTTTGGTGCAGTGGAACACAGAAGTTTACTTCATGGTGGCCATAAAATGGGGTGGGGGTGTAGAAGAGAGAGAAAGAGAGAGAGACAGACAGAGAAAGAGACAGACAAACAGAGACAGACAGACAGAGGGAGAGAGACAGAGAGACAGAGACAGAGAGAGACTGAAAAACACACAAAGAGTAAAATGAGAATGTCTGAACTAGCAATCTTCCCTGTTCTTCACCTTTCCAATCCATCTAGGCACCCCAATCTCCATAAGGATACCAGTCTTGTTCAGAGGGTATCTCTCTACCATTCCACTTTACTTAATCTGACCAGTCAAGAAAAGTGTTTTACTAATCTCTGTTTTCAATACCATCAATTTGACAATTAAGACATATCTGTTGCGCACCTCTGCATTCCGTATCTGTATCCTTATTATCTGAGTTTTTATGGCTATATTTGCATATATATCATCCATGTCGTATCTCTTGATCATCTGTCTCTATTTTTATCTCTTTCTTCTTCTCTGTCTCTATATTAACCTACATCCATGCCTATCTAAGAGTCTTGTCTACAACTATGTATATATAACAAATGTTATCTGTAGTATATAAATATATACGTATGTCTGTATGTATTTTCCTTAAAGTCTTTGGCAGAAAACTACAGTGATTTATCTGGGGAATTTGAGACCAAAAATTAAAAGCAGATGTGCATAACAGACAGAAACACGAAAGATAAATCTGTTCCTTTGTAGCAAACATCAAGATAACAACCTCCTTACATTATTAAGGATCCCAAAGAAATTGCTACCTTAATATTTCATGCCCCAAATTGTGTATATACAGATGTAACTTAAAAATCTAAAGTCTATTTTCCAAATGTCAGTCCATTCAAGGCAACCAGTCTTTTACATATTAACATATAATCTAGGCTGTATATCAGAAATTTAAATATTACTATGTTATGGACATATTTCTTAATCAAAAGCCATCAAACAGACAAATGTAATTTTAAAGGTCCTTCACTTTATAACCATATAAAATTGGTTTGAATTTATTGAAGTTTGCAACTTAAAATGTAAGCATACAATTTTCTGTTTTCTTACAATATCATTCTGGAAAAGCTTTTTACAGTTTTCATGCAATGAGGGCTTCAGAAATGTCAAATGAATACTAAATTAAAATGCATAGAAAGTGCCTAGAACATAGCAACTATTAGCTATTGATGTATTTATATCCCATTAAACAATTCTAACCATTTTTTGTAACGTTCACAAATTCAAAATATCTTCAGAAAGAACATTGCTCAAGAGTTGACCTTAAGATTTATTTTACATACCAAAATAAACTATTCCTACCTGAGTATTTATTGTGTCTGTCTAAATCCCTGCATTTGGCAAACCTTTTCTTTTGAATCATTACATTTTAAAATCTGAAATATATAGGTTAAATTCCATTTTATATGAAGAGTGAATTCTGATATTGTCTTTTACAGGCAATATGCCTGCCTTGTTCCTGTTTATTTTGTTTTGTTTTGTTTTGTCGGCCATGGGGCTTGAATTCTGGGCTTAGGTGCTGTCCCTGTGCACTTCAGTTCAAGGCAAGTGCTCTACCACTTGAGCCACAGCACCACTTCTGGTTTTCTAGTGATTTATTGGAAGTAAGAGTCTCATGGTCTTTCCTGCCCTGGCTGGCTTTGAACTGTGATCAGATTTCAGCCTACTGAGTAGCTAGGATTACAGATGTGAGTCACCGGCTCCCTGTGTTCCTCAGTTTTTGCGTGTACCAAGATACACACCTTTGTACCTTGAACTATTTTATATTTTGAGATCTACATTAGGGTTAAACTTTATTGCTCTTTAGAGCATACATATACTTATGCTTATTCTTTGAATAAAATTATCAAATGGCATGTGTATAATAGACAACTGCATATGAAATCTTACTTCCACCTTAGTACCTATGGCCAAGAGATAACTCAATAGAGATAACTTCTATCTTTATTGGACTGTCTTTGATCTATCAGTGCATAAATTATTAACTGCAAGTTTTTCATCAAAATATCAGTGAAACAGAATAAAAATCCCTAAAATCTAAAGCGCAAAATAGTAAACTATTACATAAAGTTAAATAATTTAATTAAAACTAATGTTTAAATAATTTATGTTATTTGGTTTGAATTGCTGAATAAAAAGCTAATGGATTAGCAAACTATTGGAGTTCAAACAATATATTGAACTTCAAAGTGAAAGAAGACAAGGTGAAGACCTATTCAGCTACATTAAATGTTCAAAATTTAATTATTTGTCCTGATGGTCATGTCAGCTATGTGATTGCACTCTCTTCTTGGGATAGATATTCCAAATCCTTATATTGTACTGCCACCAATAATCTGTTCAATATAAGGTTTCCTCATCCACATTCATTCTGTTAGAAAGATCTTTACTCATGCTAGGAGAGAATTAATCATAGCTCATGGAATCCTGTTAAGTCAAATTATGAATCAGCAAAATATATATTTGTTTGTGTCGATATGTTTCCTATATTCATGAAGTATAATAAATAAGTATATGTCCTAAAGTAATATGAAATTACATATATTAAATATGATATCAATATTACTTATATACGTTTTGGCTTTGTATTTGTAGCTGATATAGTTATAGATCATATAGGTATACATAGCCAATATCTGTATAAATAAACATTGTAATGTTATCAACTTGTCATCTGTGTGTGTGTGTGTGTGTGTGTGTGTGTGTGTGTGTGTGTGTGTGTGTGTTTGTATTTCAAGCACCAGGTCTGGCTTAATTCTGACTCTAGATCTTTTATAGATACAACTCTTTTAGATATAACCTTGTATTCCAATACAAATGGACAAACCAAAAATATTATGAAAACAAGAAGCCAGAATAGTAATGAAAGTTGGTTCTTTAAGTTTTCATTCTGTTAATACACACTCTCTAAATTTGAGAAATTAAAATAGTTCAAAATAAAATAATAGTTATTTAAATTAGGTCCCACAAATATATATTTCTGTAATCAATAAAAAAATAATTCATTTATACAATGTCAGTGTGTTAATCTTATCATTAAAAACAAAATTCAGTCCATAAGTTGATTTTTATCAACTTATTTCTCATTGTAAACTGCTACCAGTCCTCTAAAAATGCTAGCCTTAATAAAATGCAGATTTATTATTTTAGACATTTATAAATATGAAAACATACTTTAAACAATAGAAGTATATAGGGTCAAACAAAAACTAAAAAAATAATTCTTCTTATCTCCCATTATACACCACTAGCACTTGTCTTAAATACAGATTTATTATTTTAGACATATAAAAGATATGAAAATGTACTTTAAACAAGAGAAGTATTGAGAGTCAAACAAAAAACAACAAATGTTTAACAGTGGAATCAAAGAAAATGTGCAATTGATAATGCAATATCCTAGAAAAATTATGAGTCTTGAGTACATTTGTATCCTGGCTGTGGAGTATAAGAATTTTTATATAGATGTTGAAGTACTTTTACAAATTTTAGTTTCATATAAGTGAAATAACAAAACTAAGTGAAAAGTTTGATTTTAACATCAAAGACAAAACAAGAATATTCCCCAATCGTAATATATTAAGGTGAATAAATGAAGTCAATGCCAACTTTATCCAATAAATTCATATAAATTCATTAAAAAGAAACCTGATTTATCTGGATTGCTAATAAAAATGACACAAAATAGGCTTTAATATCTATCAAGCAACATACATTGTCTGAAGTGATTACAAAATATTAAGAAATCCAAACAGGCATAGATACTGTTTTTATACATGCAAGCTACTCTTCAGGAGGCAGAGACTCTGGACCATCAAGGATATGATCTTAACAAGGTTAGTCATGAGCTTTGTGTCTAGAAAAGTTTTGGTTCTCATGTCAGGCTAATCGTGGCTTCCAAAGACAGGTGAATAGTCTAATGTCTGATATCAAAAATAGTCAACTGTATCATGGAGCAACAAATTATAAATGAATATACCTTATTAATATACATAAAAACCAATGCACCAAAACCAGCAGTGTATTAAAATCATTATCTTCATGACCTACCAAAAATGGAATGGAAATTACTAGATTGATTGATTGATGGTAAACAGATGATAGATATAAAGAAAATCATTTATCAAGAAAAAAACCTGAAAGTGTAAACAGATTAATAATGACATGAAGTAGTTTGCTTAGTGAAAACATTCTACTACAGATGGAAAAATCTAGATGCCTTATTATATTTTTTACACGGCTTTCAGACTAGACAATTCCATGAGAAGAGTAAGTATATCGGGTTTGCTGGTGACTGGGAGCAAAAGAATTAAATGAGAACAGGAATGAATGTTTCTATCTGGATTGATGAAAATGTTTCAGTAACTAGTAGAGGGCACTATAAAATGACGAGGGTTGTGAACTTTGCATTATGTGAATTTTATATCAAAAGATAAAATAAATATTTGAAAATTATTAATCATATTTATGAAAAAGACACCTTATGAAGCTTTGATTATTAGAAATACCATTTTGAGGGGTACAGCTATAGTCTAACATTGAATATCTGCTCATGAAAATGCTAGAATTTCAATTTGCTTTAGACAGAGCAGTCTACATGGAATGCCCTACCTGGAATGACTTAATGATCTAAATGAAAAATACCTGCATCTCAGCTTTATTTCTCCTCACCTACTCGAAACATAAGTTGAAAGTTATAAAAAGAAAAAGTTATGTTACAGACCTTCCCACACTCGTTGAGCTTGCTATGTGATACTCTGTTGAGAGCAGTCTGATGTCTTCAAAAGAGGGGTTAAAACATTCTCTAAGCTTTTCTATCTATTACCATTAAGGAGGTTTGCTTGACACAAGTTTGTTGCCATTTGCCAGAAAAAATACTTTGAGTCATGGGTAATAAAGTATCCACTTTCATAATTCATCTAGCATTCCAGATTACTGATTCTGTCACTAATTATACAGGATACTGTCTATCATCTTGTATCAACGATTATTCCCATGGTCATAACTAAGATCAAAACAATAATCACACTTCCTCCAATTTAAACTATAGTTTAACAATCCAAAATATGTTTTGTTCTCATGGAAACAAACCTACCTTCTGCCAACATTCCCTGCTCCTGTGTCCTCTGATTACTACCCCCTGTCTCTCCCTCTCTCTATATACATATTTTACTACATAATATAATATAATATACAGTATGAATATTATAATTATGTATATAATTATATAGAATTTACTTGATTTCTTTTACTCATTTCTTCCTATAATAATTTAGTTGGAAACATTATCAAATAATCATCTTTTCATCATCTATGCAAGAGAATCTGGCTAGAAGAAATCGAAAGTATCTCAATTACTCACTTTGCATATTCTGTGCTGACTGTTTTACATGTCATTTTCTTCCTTCAAAATTTCAGATAAACAAATATACCAAACCAAAACAAACTTTCTACTCTTTACTGTCATATTATTTTACTTTTTACTTTACTGTGGAAATAAAACAATCAAAGGAAAATGTTCACTCATTCATCTGTCAGTAATCTATGAAAACACCTGCTTCTTTGTCAGACAGTTGGACTTGCATATTGACATGATGGATGAGTCACTTCTGTGATTACTTATGCACAAACTCACCCATGCAATGGATTCAACCACTTCCTCCTATTCACATAATTGACAATGTAATCATCTTTTTACTCTGTGAATCATGTCCCCAATTTATTGAATCACCACCTTCTTTATCAAATACAAACAAGCCGTATATTGTGTCTTACTGTAACATTATTATTTGGGTTAAAAAATCAATGAATGGCCTTTTCACTACAAATCACTGATTTCTATGATTCCCTTAAAAGCAGCGGAAGAAATGAAGTACTCAGGTTGCCTATAGACATCTGATTTTGAACTCATTCATCAAGTGTTCTTTATGACTCCCTTCAAACTTTACTCCCAGTCACAAGTTATTTCCAAGTTTTTACTTTACAAAAAGCTGTTCCAAATTGATCAATCTTTTCTTTTCAAAACACTTTCTTCACCTAGTTTTCAATCTCATGAGTTTTACTTCCTCCTTATTTTACTTCCTTATTTTAGTGACATTTTTTTCTCACTTATGTCTTTCTTATTCCCTAATTGTGAATGTTGGAGGATACTAGAATAGTTTTTCAGCTTCTTTTCTCCTTCTTTATATTCATTTCAAAGTGACAATCTCCAATTCCAGAGATAATGATTTCAAAGTGTGTCACTCAGTTGTATTTGCTTCCTAAAATTTCTCATTCCACCAAAATTGCACATATAACATCTTGGCATCTAAAATGTATCTTTTTACTATACCTAAAACAGGACTTGGGGCTGGAAAAGTACTTAGTGGTAGAGTGCTTTTTTAGCATGCATGAAGGCCTGTGTTCGATTCCTCAGGACCACATAAAGAGTGGCTTTATGGCTCAAGTGATACATTGCTAGCTTTGAGCAAATAAAGCTCAGAGACAGTGCCCAGGCCCTTAGTTCAAGTCTCATTACTTGCAACAACAACAATAGTAATAATAAAACAAGATTTCATAATTTGTGTTCCACCAAATGTATTCTTATGTCAATCTCCTGTCCTTACAAAATGGTCATACATAACCTAGCCTCATTGGACATAGAATCATATGATAAATTCAGGACAAATAAATACTCTCATATTTTATGCCAAATTATTTTCTAAACTCATACATTGTATCATTCCAGTTAATCAGCTTCCTAGCACTGACCTATTCCTGTGCAAGTACCAATTGGCTTTTAGGTGCATATCTTTACATATACTCTTCCCTTTTTCTTTCCTTCCCTCCCTCCCTCCCTCTCTTCCTTTCTTTCTTTCTTCGTTCCTTTCTTCCTTTTATTTTTGGTGATCATCAAGAATGTAGAAAGTACTGTCACATTCTAGATAATATTAATTCTATATCAAAGTGTACAAAGCATATCATACTCTGATTATTTTAAATTCTGTCAATTCTTTTCCTTATTTGTTCAGCTGCAATAAAAATAGTCTTAGTATTTTATCACAATGTATCAACGTTCTTTCTCTTTAGTGCTTTGCATAGACCTTCCTCTTAGGGTAAAATGTTGGACCACAAATGTGAATTTGCTTTTATTCACATTTTCCTTGAATACCATAATTTTGAAGAGGTCTATAGTTTGCATTTTGGACATTACATTGTCCTTTTTATCCATCCATCCATCTATCTATCTATCTATTTATCTATCTATCTATCTATCACATATTTATCATCTATTCATTTATTTATCTATCCATTAACAATTCTACTTGGTGGTGCCATCAGACCCATTTGGAGTAATAACAGCCCTCAGACTGAAGAACTTATTTCTAGGACCAAAGAATGTTATATTATGTGGACATACATTATTTACAGAGATAATTAGGCTAACAAAGGTTACTATGTTCAGCCCTAAGACACTGTTAGAGGTAAGTTGATCTGAATAAAAAGGAAGAAAATGATAATCCATACACAAAGAATAAAGAAGTGGAAATATCTTTTTCTCAGAATAGTCATCTCAAACTTTGATCTAGAATTGTATTAATTTTGTGAAGCCACCCAATTTTTTGTAGATTTTTTAATTGTAAAAATGTTGTACAGAGGGCTTACAATTACATGAGCAAGGTAATGAGTACATTTCCTGTTGAGCACTGTTTCCTATTCTTTTTTTTGTCTCCCTACCATCCCTTCCCTCCCACCTCCACAACCACCCCCCCGCAAGTTGTAAAGTTCATTTTCAACATAGTGTTTTGTACATCTCATTGTTACAATGGGTAAACCTGTATCCTTATTTAAGCATTTTGTTTTTTCCCTTCCTCTCCCGAAATTAGAGAAGTGTATATACAACATGCAGGGCACCAAAATCAAATACAGTGACAACAGGGGTTATGCCCTGGAGGAGGAACATAAAAATAAAAAAAAAAAATCACATGGTATATTATAAATACGTTAGCAACAATAGCAACCAAGAAAAAAGATACTTGTGTCCTTATCTTAGGGTTCATTTTGTTTAATATCATCTTATACAGTCATATGTACATAGCTTTTGGCCTTTTCTGCTTGTCTTACACATGTACTAATTATTGCAAATAAGGGAAACCATGGGATCTATGATTCTTTGGGCCTGGCTTACTTAACTTAATATATTTTTTTTCCAAGTCTTTTCATTTCCTAACAAAAGGGGTGGTGTCATTCTTTCTGATGGAGGCATAGAATTCCATTTATATATATATATATATATATATATATATATATATATGTATACACACACACACACACACACATACACACACATTTTCTTTTTTTTTTCTTTGTTTGGTAAGTCATGGGGCCTGAATTCTGGGCCTGGGCGCTCTCCCTCAGCTTTTCAACTCCAGGTTAGCGTGCTACCACTTGAGCCACAGTGCCACTTCTGGCTTTTTCTGCTTATGTGGTGCTGAGGAATCGAACCCAGGACCTCATGCATACAAGGCAAATATTCTACCACTGAACCACCTTCCCAACCCACACACACATTTTCTTGATCCATTCATCTATTGAGGGGAATCTGGGTTGGTTCCATATCTTAGCTATGGTAAATAATGCTGCAATAAACATAGTTGTGCCCAAAAGTAGGATTGCTGGGTCATAGGGGAGCTCTATGTGGAGTCTTTTGAGGAATCTCCTATTGCTTTCCAAAGTGTTGAACAAGTTTTCACTCCCACCAACAGTGCACTAAGGTTCCCTTCTGGCCACATCCACTTAAAGATCTGTTGTTATTAGAATTCTTGCCACATAGCCATTCTAACTGGGGTGAGCTGAAATCTCAATGTTGTTTTGATTTGCCTTTCCTTTATGGTTAGAGAGGTTGAGCATTTCTTCATGCGTCTACTGGCCAGTCTTATTTCTTCTTCAGAGAAGTTTCTCTGTAAGTCTTTGGCCCACTTATTTATCAGGCAGTTGTTTCTTTGAGGATTTGTTGTTGGGGTATTTTTTTTTTACTTCCAAGTATATTTTATATATAAGACCCTTTTCCTTTGTATAGCTAGTAAGAATCTTCTCCCGATCCGTGGGCTTTCTATTGATCTTGCAAGTTATGTCCTTTACCATACAGAAGCTCTGCAATTTCATGCAATCCCATTTGTCCAACCTTTCTTTGATTTGATGTGTTTCTGGGTCTCAATTAAGAAAATGTTGGCCTGTGCCAAGGAGATCTAGGGTTTCTCCTATTCCATCCTATAATGTTTTCAGGGTTTCTGCTTTGACTCCGAGGTCTTTGATCCATCTAGAGTTGATTCTGGTGCAGGTTGATATATAAGGATCTAGCATTAGTTTTCTACAGGTGAATAACCATTTTGGCCAGCACCATTTACTGAAGAGGCTGTCTTTCTTCCATTCTATTTTTTTAGCTACCTTATTGAAGATTAGATGGCTATAGGTCTGTGGTTTCATTTCTGGGTTTTCAGTTCTATTCCATTGGTCCTGAGCTATGTTCTTGTGCCAGTACCAAGCTGTTTTGATTACTATGGCTTTGTAGTAGAATTTGAAATTTGGTATTGAAATTCCTCCAGCACTGTTTTTTCTATTTTTTCATTTTTTGCTATTCGGGATCTTTTATTGGTCCATATGAAGTTTTGGATTACTTCTTCTATTTCATTAAAGAATGAGGTTGGAATATTGATAGGTATCGCATTGAGTTTGTAAATAGCCTTTGGAAGTATTGCCATTTTCACGATGTTGATCCTTCCAATCCAGGAACATGGGAGGTTTTTCCACTTTCTAAATTCTGTTTTGATTTCCTTTTTCAGGTTTTTAAAGTTTTCATCATGGAGATCCTTCACTTCTTTGGTTAAGTTAATACCTAGGTATTTTATTTTTTGTGGGGCTATTACAAAAAGAGTCACTCGCTTTCCTGATTTTAGCCGCCCTCTTCTCCTTGTTGGCGTACAGAAAGACCATTGGATTTTGAGGGTTAATTTTATACCCTGCTACTTTGCCAAAGTTTGAATCAGCTTGAGTAATTTGGGAGTGGAGTCCGTGGAATTCTTTAAATACAAGATCATGTCATCTGCACAGAGGGAGAGTTTTACTTCATCTTTCTCTATTTCGATACCCTTTATGTTTTCATCTTGTGTAATTGTCCTAGCTAGGCACTCTAATACTAAATTGAAGAGAAGTGGAGAGAGTGGACATCCTTGTCTTGTTCCTGAGTTTAGAGGAAATAAGCCACCCAATTTTTAGTGGTATGTACAGAAATCCTGGGGTGCTAATATTGGAAATGAATTATGTCTCTTTCCAATATTTATTTTAAATTTTGAGGGGGAAGAGACATTTATTTATTAATATCTAAGTGACATGTATACAGCCTTATTTCTTCTGTACTTCTTGAAGAGATCTCTCTTTAAACTTTCTTCCACTTATTGCCTCTTCATTTTTCCTCCCTGTAATTGACAAATCTCTTCTCAACTGAAATAATTACCCATTTTGAAGAGAAAAGTCTATTTTTCTAGGTGATCTTAATCCTAGCTACTCAGAAGAATGAGATCTGAGGATCATGATTCAAAGCCAGCTGGGCAAGAAAGTCTGTGAGACTCATCTCCAATTAACCACCAGAAAACAGGAAGTAGCTTTGCAGCACAAGTGGTAGAGTGCTATCTTTTAGCTGAAGAGCTGAGGGACAATGCCCAGGTCCAGAGTTCAAGCCCATGACCAACAAAAGAAAAAAGTAACTTCAAAGAGCAAACAAAAGAAGTTGAGGACGGGTTAAGGGTTTCTAAGAACAGGCAATAATTTATTTGGTTTAAATATCCTATTAATACCATGTTACAAGAACTTTGGCTTTATAGTAGCTTATTTGAATGTGGAAAATAAAGAAAAAGGTGAAGTTAACCATGGAAGATTGAGCTGGACCCTCTTGAAATAAGGGGAAAAAGGGACTAGAAAACATCCATAACTTTCCTATTTTTTCTTTAACTTTCGACATTATTTTGTGGGTTCTCTGCTCCCCCAGGAAAACTATTTTTGATTCTTTAAAATGAACTTCATTAACCAGAAAAAGAAAGAAAATTTGACAGGAAGGAATGCATTCAGGAATTGGAAAGGAAAGGTAAAGTGCGCATGAGTTCTTCAGAAGGGAGGACACTCTTCATTTTTTTAAGTCAAGGGACATGAAAAGTTAGCTATATAAATTGCTTGAGGTGTGGAACCTGAAATAATATTTAATATTAACTTTTCATGGATCCTCAAATCTAACAGCAATCAATAGCAGTAACCAAAATGATGCAGTTAAATATATAGGAGGCCAGGCTCTTTCAGTATTTGCAATGTGCTTTTTTATATTAAATGTTAAATAATTGAAACCCTGAATAAAGTGTGCTACAGACTTAATAAGTGCCCTTACTCTTTTATCAGCTAACATGTAATGGCAAATGTCTTTGAATGGTAAAAAAAAAAAAGAGAAAGGTCATAGAAATAACATTAAATCATGTTCCAAATATAATGAGCTATATGGAAATCCCATGAAAAGATAATGCTTTAATAAACCAACTTAATCCTCACTTTGATGCTAAAGAAATGAGCCATTTCTAGACTCAAATTTAAATATTAAGTTCAAATTTAATGGGTAATGGAGAGTTTCAAGTTACCAGAGAGGGCATGAAAATTATATATATACATATATGTAATATGCACACCATTATATACTATATATATATATACATATATCATTTGGATTTCTTCTTTCATAATAGTGTCTTTCATGCTATATAGTTTTCAGAAGAGACAATTGAACAAAATTGTATAAAGGAAGAATATCCATTGTAGTCATTCAGACTGTATTAAGGCAGATATTGGTCACAAAGCTTATATAAAACATTTTTTAAAAGTAGTCTAAATCTTTTAAAACTCATTGTCTGTATATAATTTTAATATGCATAAGGTTATGGAAATGGAAGTAATATAGAAAAAAGTAAAATGATAAAAATTGACCATTAATCTCTCTTCTGCTCTTATTCCTCAGCATAAAGTACGAATTGGAAGTCACATGGCTTATGGGTCTTCATTTGTGTGTCTCCTGGGATAAGTGAATAAATGATACTACACAAATGAGTTCTGTTCTTCAAAGTAAATACAGCCCACATCACTATAATTACACATGTATTTACAATAAACAATTGAGATTGACTACATAGTCTTCTTAAAGAGATTCCATAGAAAATAATGTGCTTTGTGAGTTCATGGAAGAACATTACTTATCCTCTGATAGTCAACTTCATTTATTCTTTTAAGTAGGTGTGGTGATGCTCTAACTGTCTCAGGTGTCCCTGAACGTAGAATAAAGCAGACACATGTCCTCTATTTTTCAAATTAATAGTCTGATATGGCATTTACATACCACAAAATTCACTTTTTTCTTTATAATTTTTAAAATTTTTATTGTTATTGTAAAGGTGATGTACAGGAGGGTTATAATGACATGTCAGGAAATGAGTACATTTCTTTTTGTATTGTCACCTCTTCCCTTAGTTTCTCCCAGTTTTTCCTTCTAATCCTTCCTTGCCCCACAAGTTGTATTTTTATTTAATTTTCAACATATTGCCTTGTGAGTATCATTACTGCATTTGAAAAAAAATCTTAGAATTACCTTTAAGTGATTGGACAACTGAGTTTCTATTCAGCAAAGCAGATTTGAATACAATGAGTCTTGATCAATACCATCCCTTTCAACACTCATCCTTTTTAACCCTATCCTTTCCTTCCGTTTTCTTAATTTTGTAGGATATGCATTAAAAAGTCAGTCTTTTAAAGTGGAATTCACAGCTTTTCAGCATAGCCACAGAGTTGTCACTCCTAATTGTATTTTCACCATTTCAACAAAAAGCTGTATACATTAGTAGCTATGCACTACTCTTCTTTCTCATCTGCCAAAATCCACCAGTCCATCTGAAATCTACGTTTCCTTATTCCAGTGATTTCATAAGAGTAAAATTATATAGCAATAGCAAGTGGTCTTTAATGACTGATTTCTTTCACAATGCAACATTTTCAAGGTTCCTTTATGCAATGTGGACCATTATTTCACTTTAATGTTCACTAATATTTGAATGTTCCATTCTGTGAGTATACCCAATTTTGTTTATCTTATAATCCATGGTCTTTGGGTTATTTTGCATTTTAATTCTTATATATAACACTGCAAATACTCTTGCACTGTCTTGGCATTACACGTATTTTCAGTATTCTCATTATTCTTCCTTTAAAAGTGTTCAAACATTTGTTGACACTGTTTCATATGTTGAAAAAATGCTAAACTGCTGTCAAAGGTGTAGTAGTTGTTTGAAGCTTCTACTTTCTCTATGTCTTTACCAATGCTTGCTATAATTTGTCTTTTTTTCCCCACTGTATATTGTTGTTGTTGTTTGGTTTATTGGTTGTGTGACCATCCTGGGGTTTGAACTGTGCTTTTTTGCTCAAGTTTGGCCCTCTGCCACTTGTGCCACAGTTCCACTTCTGACTTTGGTGGTTAATTGGAGATAAGAGTTATACGGACTTCCTTTCTCTGGCTGGTTGTTACTGTGATCCTCAGATCTCAATCTCTTGCATAGTTGATAGGATTGCAGGTGTGAGTCACCAACACCAGGTTGTTTGTCTTTTCACATAGCTATCCTTCAGAATACAAGCTGATATCTCATTTTAGTTTTGATATACCTTTCTCAGATAGCTAATTTTATTGAGTAAATTTTCATATGTTGACTGACCAATTGAGTATCTACCTTGAATCTTGCCTATCCCTATATTTCATTCTTATTGGTATTGAATTTTAAGGTTTTAGTATTTTAAGAATATATCATAGATGGGGACACATGATTAAATAATTATATCCTCCCAGTCTGTGGGAATAAACATCTCGTTTAAATGAATTAGTCATAATTACATACTCATTTCTAAAATTTCAATTCTCTCTCCCCACACACAGCCATGGGCAATCACATTATCTCACATACACATGCACCAGTAAACACCCACCCCATTATAAATAGACAAACATATGCCAACATGTGCTTGAATTATCACGTTCTTGTAGAAATCTGTTAAGTTACACAATGTTAAGTTGCCCAATTGTTCTAGTCCAGGATTATTTTTGATTATTTGGGATTCCATTCATCGTCATGAAAATTTGATACAAATTGACACATTGCAATAAATAAAACTAAACTTTTGATAATCCTCCTTTACAAGACTTGGATACACAAAAAAAACAAAATGGTTACATAGTCACGATCCCTCAAAGGATTGTGTAACTAGCAAAATAGAAGTAGTAGGGACCCCTGATGCCATTCCTTTATATCCACAGCCTCTTTTATATGGCTATTCAATTGTAATTTCATATGATTAGAACTGAGGTTCTCTTTGGAGAATAAGGTACCTGCCATGTTAGTGAAAAGAATACAGTACAGCCTTCCCAGAGTGTTTTGCCAAGGCTAATGGAAGCCTATTGTATCTTGTGAGTTTCCCTTTCCTTTATTTTAAATTTATAAATTTAGTTTTATGACAAATATTAATGTATATATTTATAATCTCTGTATATATTTATGATCTCTCTATATATACTTCTGAATAACTGATGCCTATTAACAGCTGAATTATCTCATATGATTTATCTCACATTATGACAGGAAGATAGAGAACTACATTAGCAAATATATAAGTATACTATATGATATTGCATACAATACTACTAATTATAGTCAATATGCCATAAAATAACCTTCTTCAACTTACTCCTGCTGTCTAATTCAAATTTTGTATTCATTGTCCAACATTTCTTTGTCCTTAGCCTAACTATGTCAGCTCCTGGTACCTAAATTTTACTCTACACTTTCATAAGAAATAAATTTTTAGACTTTACACACAGGTAAGATGGTCATTCCATTTCCAAAGATAAATCTAAGTGAACAGAAAAGCTGTTGTGGAAATATGTATCAATGTACTAATAAATAAGACATAAATGCTGTGGTTATAGACATTGTTGTAATTTCTCTGAACTAGCTCAATATATAAAATTATTACAAAACTGTTACATAATGGTAACTAATTACTATGTATAACATGTATCTTATTTGCTGTTTGGTGCTATTTGAATTTAAGTGCACGCTGCTTGAGGCTAAGAAAGGTATAGGGTGAGGGAAAGGCTAATTTTGGATACTGAGTAATTACACACAATTAAATGAAACAGTTCCTATTGTTCTGCACCAACTGTTGACTGTAATTCATAATAAACAATTACATACTTTATGAATAACTAGAAATGGGGAGCTTGAAGACCAAAAAGTAATGGGGTGATGGAAAATGTAATTAACCTACTATGATTCAGCACATATTATAAACACATACTGAAATATCTGAGTGTAACTCATAAACATGTATATTTGCTACATATTAAAAAAAATTCTGCAAGGCTTTTAAGATAGAAATGTTAATTCTAGTCTGGTGTCAATGGCTCACGTCTGTAATCCTAGATACTCAGGAGGCTAAGATCTGAGGACAACGGTTTAAAGCTAGCCCGGGCTGAAAAGTCCGTGGACTCTGATCTCCAATAAACCACTAGAAAACCGGAAGTGGCGTTGTGGCTCAAGAGGTAGAGCGCTCGCCTTTAGCTGAAGAGCACAGGGACAGGGCCCAGGCCCAGAGTTCAAGCCCTACGACCAACAACAACAACAAAAAATTAACTCTAATGATTTTATCATTGCACATTGTATGCACATATCTCATGTATATTGGGTTACTTTAATAAATATAACAATAGTCTGACAAGCAAACAGCAGACTATTTCTACAGTTGGTACCACAAAATACTTAGGTTATTAGTGGCCAATACTAATTGACACTCTTCTATATTTGAAATACTTCTCTGGGAATTGCTCAGGTAGATTACATCAGTCAATGATCAAAAAACCTGTTGGATACTTATCGCTGTTACCCTTTCTAAAGTGGAACAAAATGTTTGTTTGGAAAATCAAGCCTGGAGGCTGGGAAGGTGGCTCAGTGGTAGAGCGCTTGCCTTGCATGCATGTGACCCTGGGTTCGATTCCTGAGCAACATGTAAGCAAAAAAGAAAAAAGCCAGAAGTGGTGCTGTGGCTCAAGTGGTAGAGCGCTAGCCTTGAGCTGAAGAGCTGAGGCACAGAGCCCAAGCCCAGAGTTCAGGCCCCACGACCAGACCCCCGCCCTCCCCCCAAAAAAAGAAAAAAAAAGAAAATCTAGCCTGGCACCAGTGGCTTATGCCTGTAATCCTAGCTACTCAGGAGGCTGAGCTCTAAGGATAACGGTTCAAAGCCAGCCGAGGCAGGAAAGTCTGTGAGGCTGTTATCTCCAATAAACCACCAGAAAACTGGAAGTGATGTTGTGGCTCAAGTGGTTGAGTGCTAGCCTTGAGCTGAAGAGCTGAGAGATTTGAGCCCCATGACTGACTATATATATATATAATTTATCTCAAGTAACACTGATTGAAGGTGAAAGAATTAAAATCATATACAAGCACAGAATGGTATTAGAATGATTTTAGACACTAAAATCCTTCTTCCTATCGTGGTAATAAATTATATGTGTCTGGTATCAGCACAGCTCAAATGTGTTTTATTTTAAAATTTCATTCATAAACAGATGTTAAACTTCATTGTGACATTCAAGATCCAAGCTTATACTTCTACTGAAAATTTATCACAGTATATCATGTGACATAGTATTTTCTCAAAAATGTATTTCCTCAAATATACAATAGAATATAGATTTTTACAAGGGTTTAAAAATTAGATGTTGTAGGAGAGGGACATACAAAGCAAGGATACAGGTGGATCCATTGCAACAATGAGATGTACAAGACATAATGTCGAAAAACGAACTTTACAATTTTTGTACTGAGGCGGGGTGGGGTGGGGGAAGATGGGAAGGGATGGTAAGGGGAAACAAAGAAGGAGGAAACAATGCTTGATAAGAAATGTACTCATTACCTTGCCCATGTAATTGTAACCCCTCTGTATGGTATTTTCACAATAAAATTTTAAAAAATCCCTAGATACTATTGTTTAGAATGTTTTTTTAATTGTTTTTTTTTCTTTTTTAATTTTCTATTGTGAAAATACTGTACAGGAGGGGTTATAATTACATGGGTAGGGTGATGAGCACATTTCTTATCAAGCATTGTTGCCTCTTCCCCTCCTCCTTTGTTTCCCCTTCCCATCGCTCTCCCTCTGCTCCCCCCCAAAGTTGTAAAGTTCATTTTTCAACATAATGACTTGTACATTTCATTGTTACAATGGGTCCACCTGTGTCCCTATTTAAACGGTTTGTTTTGTCCTTCCCCTCCACAAATTATACCAACATCAAATATAATGAAAGCAGGGGTTATATCATTAGGGGAGGGACATACAAAGCAACAAAGAAATCATCTTATAAATATGTTAGAAACAATAGCAAGAAAGAAAAAAAACATTTGAATACTTATCTTGGGGTTCATTTCATCTAACATCAACTTATCTGACCTTTTCTGCTTGTCTCAGACATATACTCGTTATTGCAAATAAGGGAAACCATGGAACCTAAGTTTCTTTGAACCTGGCTTACTTCACTTACTACAATTTTTTTCCAAGCCTTTCCATTTCCTAACAAATGAGGCAATGTCATTCTTTCTGATGGAGACATAGAATTCCATTGTGTATATATACCACATTTTTTTGATCCATTCACCTCAGTAGATGAATGGATCAAAAGAATGTAGAATATGGTTTTTGGTATCACCAAAAAGGTCTATAACATAGTAAGCATAGTCCCCAGTTAAGTGTTGAGAAGCTGGAACTTATTGGAAGGTAGTACGACCAATGGTCATTGCTCTAAGAATGTGGATTTGAATAACTGGTATTATTCACTCAGGAATCAGAGAAGAGAGTCCGGTACTTTTATCATCCATTTTCTTTATATGCTCAGAGGTCCAGGTATTCCTTTGTCTAATAGAACCTATTCTTGCCTGTACCAACCAACGAAATGTAGGCACTCCAGCAAATAGTGTCCTTCTCCAGTTAGATAATACTTTGTGAGGATTTCTGAAACCTGCTCTCTTCCTGTCAACCTCCTCAAATACTTTCATCCCGTCAATGTAGTGATGGCTCAATGGAATTCTACTCATCTATCAGAAAGAATGATATTGCACCATTTGTACAGAAATGGAAATACTTAGAAAAAACATTATATTGGGTGAAGTAAGGCAGACTCAAAGAATCATAGGTTGCATAACTTCCCTCATTTGTGGTAACTAGAATGTGCCTATAAATTCACAAGTAAACACATTGGATGGTAAAAGAATAATTACACTGGGATATGATAAATTATACAGACTGTGACCAAAAGATGATATTCTTAGGAGAGGATCACAAGGGTGCAATAGCTATGTGCATTTGATCATATAAAATAATAGTTTTTGAAATGAGCTCCAGGAAATGGAAATAAGAGGTTTTTTTTTTCATTGTTGCTGCTTTTGTCTTATTTTCCTTTTGTCTTATTTGTTAATTTATCTGTTTGGGGAGGACAAAGGGAGGTGCACAGAAATGAAGGTATAAACTATGAACAAGTATAGCAGTGGTACTCACCAGATAGTATGTTGAAAATGAACTATACAATTTGTGTATGGGGAAAGGTGGAGAAAACTGTGAGATAGTGAGGGAAGAGGTGACATTGTTAAAAAATACACTCTATATCTGATTTATGCAAGTATAACCCCTCTGCATATCACATTTACAATAAAAATAAAGAATTTTTAAAAACAAAACTAAAAAGTAACCAAAAAGTAGTGATAGTTTCACATCTCCCTTTTGTGGAAATCTCTAGTGTCTTAATGGTGTGCCAGTCTGGCAGATTTTATGTCTGATGGTCTTGTCAGTGTGGCTACACACTTTCTCACACTCTTACAGCATAATTAGTCATCTTCATATTCCAAGAGAATCAAGACCTTCTAATGATATTGTCTCTGTTTCTGAAAAAATAGATATTAAATTAGAGAGTCATATTGATTTGCTCACACCAAAAACATCAGCCAGAGCACAAGGGAAGCTTGTGCAGTTACAGCTAAAAAAAGAGCATTGGGATATATAAGGTGAAAATGTAAAAACAAAACATAAAACAAAAATATATTATCTTCAGACCTAATTCAGTCACTGGACGAATTTAAAGTTCATTCATCCACTTCCTTATATGCACTCCCAACATTCTGAGGCCGTCTTCCAGGAGACCCTCACTAAGACTGAATGTAAGCAGTTGCTAGCACTCTGCTTCCATGACTGAGATTTAAATAAACCTCTGTTCTTTATAAGGTAAAGAGCTTTGAATATTTTTCTGAGAGCAACACAAAATGGACTAAAATATCAGTTAATGAATTTATATGATGTGTAGTTCATGTGATTTTATTTAGATCAGATAACAAGAACCAGAATGATTCATCACAAAAAACCTACTTTATAAAACACATACATATGTAATTTATGACATGTAACTTAGTAAGATAAGTTTTAGCTGGATACAAACATAAATGCTGCAATTATATGCTAAAATTAATTTTATTCAACACTTCTAGAGCATATATTCTCTCTTCTATCCTAATTTCATGAGGAACTAGGGATGAGCAAGTATGTAGAAATGCTATTCTGTACTAGTGTAATTTCTAATAAAATACTGTATTTTTTGCAACTTTGAAGAAAGACGTCAGTTATCAGACATGTTTACTTTCATTAAACAAGAGATATTTTAATAAAGTAATAAGTGGTTCTAGAGTGCTGTTGAAAAGCTTTAAGTTCATGGTATGATATTTAAAATTTTAAGTAATTCTAAATTGCGATATACTATGCTATGCTATATATCAATTAAAATAAATCTAAAATACATTAGTTAAAGTGAATAATGGAAATAATACAAAACAAGCAAGGCACACTATAATAAATTAAGGCTTACAAAGAAATTTGTATACATCATATATATATATATATATATATATGTATATGTATATGTATATGTATATAGCCAGTCCTGGAGCTTGAACTCTGGGCTTGGGTGCTATCACTGAGTTTCTTTTGCTCAAAGCAAGTGCTCTACCACTTGAGCCACAGTAATATGGCTTTTTGGAGTAGTTACTTGAAGGTAAAGATCTCAACGACCTTCCTACCTGGGCTGGATTTGAACCTTGATCCTTTAGGAACAAAATTAACATATATGAGCATTTGTGCTTTACCAATTTTTTTCATAACTGAAAATAAGTTCAACTTAAGGGAGGAATGACGTATTTTGGCTGAATGTTCCAATGGCTCCAACCCATAATTATCTGGTTACATTTCTTCTAGGCCTATGGCAAGCCAGAATCATGAGAGTAGAAGGGTACAGCAGAGTAAAGCTTCTTAAGCTTGTGGAAAACAATATATAGAGAGAAAGGACAGAGCAAGGAGGCTGAATATTCTGGAGGACAAATCCTGGGTGACATTCTCCTTCCAGGTCCTTTCAGACCTTCCAAAAATGTCATTAAGTTATGAATGCATCAGGGGTTAACTCTTTGGGTAAAAAAAAAAAAAAAATCCCTGCTACTTGAATCACGGTTCAAGAGCTCAAATTCTGAAAGTTGCCTAGGGACCAAACCTTCACACCATGGCTTTCTTTCAAACCTGAACCACCAGAAGCCATAATTTACAGTTTTTAAATAGTATAACTGTATTTTTTAATAAACGCTCTGAAAGTTCATGTCCTGAGAAGTGGCAAAGTAGCAGAACTTTCAGAAGTTAGGTAGGTAGTGAGTAATTGGATCACTGAGGACTTAGATTCTTTTCGGAAGGATATATTGTTGTAAAGTTAAGTTCCTTCCATGTACTTGCTTCCTGTTGCTCTGGGCATTTCCCATTGTCACCACTCTACTTGTGAGGCATCTCACAGTTACTGAACAGAGACGAAACAAATAGAGCCACTTGACTGTAGGTTTTTTAGCCCCCAAGCAAAATGGTTGGATAAACTTTTATTTATCTGCCATTTTGTTTTATAGCAGCCATTTTGTTTTATAGCAGCAGAAAAATGGACCAAGGCATAACATTATCTTAATTTCTCTTCTAAATACACATTCGGATATCTCGAATCATCTTCAGATAAAGTATTATAACTTTCGTGGATTAAAGTCGAGGGAATGTGGTGTTCATGACTAGAGAAATATTCACAAGACACGAGAATCTGGTTGCATCCAGTTTATCTTAGAACCTAGACTGTTAACTGTTGCCTAACTTAAGAACAGTTCTCTTGAGTATGTATCCCTATGTTTAAAAAGAGGAAAATAATTTCAGATAAACTGTACTCAGTAAAACAATATAAACATGTCACTTAATTTTGGAAGGATTACATTGTATGATACTACTTAAATATATTCTTAGTATTTCTCTAGAGCACTTGAAATATATATTGTTTATAAATATCTGTACAATAATTATAAATACTTATAATGTAGTTTCAAAAAAGCTTTACCCAAAACAATAGCTTGCTGCTGACAAATGAATATCATAAAAAGAGATATGCATGAATTGTGAGATGGTTAAAAACAAGAAAATCTAATCAATATAAATTGTAAAAAAAAAAAAAAAAAAAACCGAGGAATAGACAAAAAGAGCACTCTCACAGCTCTGTGAGAGCCTTTTGAAAAAAGTTAGAAAGACAACAGTTTCTAATCATTGTAATTAAAATTTATAACTTTAATCTTATTCCACATATGCTCTGGTAGTTAGAATTGAACATTTTCTCATTACTTTAGAAATTGGTCTCTCAATTTAATATTGCATTGAAAAATCTTGTGAAATGAGTGAGTTTTCTTTTCCCTTGACATTATACAGAAATAATGAAATATGTAACTGTCATCTTTCACAAACAGTTACTTCTGTGAATTTTCAAAGTAGTAACATAAAATCAAGACACCTAAAATAATCCCCATGCTACATCAGTTATATTTTCAGAGATATGTCATGATCTTTATTATTAAGTGAAATGATAGATATTAAGTTAATGCAATTATAATATCTATTTTATAAATATAAAGCTATTTGTGAATTGTTAAACTTTTATACACATTGAGACCCTTAATACTCTCATTTTCAAAGAACTAACAATATTAATTCTACACATAATTTTCAGAGAAAGTGTTTATTACTGAGAGTAAATCTTAGCATGTCCTAGTATGACTTTCACATATACACACTGGCAATTTCGAAACTCAGAATCATTATCAAGATCCCTTTCCTTATATCATATAATACTGTTCATCAAGGTTTACTGCATCCAATAATTCTGTAATTATTTGAGTCATATGCAATTTTAATGCCAAATAATTTTGGAAAATTTCTAAGATTTATATGCCATCAATGTTTTGAGATTACTTTTCTCAGTGTGGCAATTTCTAGTTATGATGATAAGCTATGTATGCAATAATGGAACCATTACTTAACTATCAATCATACACTTGTCATTTGTAGAATGAGGCTATTTTTGTAAGCATTTTGTGACCATGTCATTTAATGAGCTGCTGACAGAACATTGCAAAAGTGGTATAAACTTCATGACAATTCTATAAGTGAATGTTCTTATTAATCCTAATTGTAGAAACATATTATAGGCATGCATATTATAACAATAATTAGGTCAATCATAAATATTACGCATATTTAACTTATTGGTTTGAAACAATTCTCCTGTTTATATTAAAGTGTTCAATATACAAGTAATTTGAAATCTACAATGTCCAAACATATAGACAATTTTGAATCTAATATAATCATACTAAGGGGATTGGGAGAATCCACCAATGCAAACCAAAATAATGATACTTTTTAATGTACTGAATAGGTAGAAAATATTATAGTATTCTATATTGTAGAATTCAGAATCAAGTAGGTGAGAAAAGATGCACTGGGAATTAGAATAGTGACCATTTTTGTGCCATCAGAGAACTGTGCATAGGCCCTACATGCTATATTAGTATGAAAATGGATGGTACAAATAAAGGTATGAAGAGTGGACAAATATAATGTTCATAGTCATAAACACCTACCTAACTTGTCAGGAATATATGTTTGTGGACATAACAAACATTATTTGCAAAGTTCCAAGATGGTTAAAGACACAAAGCACTAAGTAGACTCCATAATATATACAGCATGAATTATTCTTTAGCAACCTCTTACGTGTTTCAAACAATGCCTGTCTGATGCTCACTTAACTCCTTCTATTCATCCAGTAACACTCAGCATTATTTTCTCTTCACCCATTGACAATCAAAACTATCAAACTATACTATGTTATAAATATATTCAATCATCATATTCACCATAATTTTTTCTCACCTCAGAAATTTTTTCAACTTCTTGAACACTCAGTCTATTTTCTGTCAATTTTTTTATTAGGTGGAGGGAATATTTTTTAAAATTAGTAATCTTACAAACAAATGTTTTTCATTATCATTCAAAGAAATGAATATATTCTTGTAAAAATAACTGCTTACTTTTAACTAGCTTGGAAACTAAAAAGATTGTAAGAGCACAAAATCAAGTGAGTAAACAGTCCAAATTTCAGAAGTACACAGAGGAAGGGTCCAAGAACCTTGCCTACCTTGGCAAATATGTAATTTTCCCCCTAAAAATCTGCCATGATATATATCCAATGAGTTCTACAAAGCCAATTAACAAGTGGTAATTGTGACTCTTCAAGTCCCACATGCCTGAAAGCATGTACAGAGCTATTAAGGAAAAAATTATAGAGGATTAAAAAATCTCTAGAGCTTTTTCCATTAATTATATAGCAGTATTATATTCTTTTTATTTTTCTGTCAGTGTGGGACTTGAACTCTGGGCCTGAGCTCTGTCCCTCAGCTCTTCAGCTCAAGGCTAGCACTCTACCACTTGAGCTATAACACCTCTTCCAGTTTTCTGGTGGTTTATTGAAGATAAGAGTTTCATGGATTTTCCTGCCCAGGCTGGCTTTGAACCACGATCCTCTGATCTCAGCCTCCTGAATAGCTAGGATTACAGGAGTGAGCCACTGGTGCCCAGCAGTATTATATTCTCCTGATTAATTTTACAGTAAATTTGTTACTAAAATGCTAAGATTTATTCATAAGGACATTTAAAGTTTAAAGTGTCTGAATGAACCAATTTTCATTTTCCTACAAAATTATTTCTTTCTATCTATAAAACTATTTCACACCAATTAATATAAGGGTGATCCTAAGTAAGTATTCCTAACAGTTTTAATTTGAAATCAAAGATGATATTGATCAATAGCATTTAAAATAAACTATATATATGTATATAAGTGCAAATAAGAACCATAATTTAAATATGTATATATACCATAAAGCCTTTTTAAAACATAATAAGAAAAAAATACCCAAAGTAATATAAAGATAATTGTATTTATATCACTATCAAATGATCAAAACTCAACTAGATCACTTAGTGATATATACAATGATTAAATGATAAAACAATTACAAACAATTATAATAAAATACAATCTAACAATTTATCATAGGAGAATAAATACTAATTACAATACTTTGTGGGGATCAATCACAGCGCCATGCTCATGACAGGAAGGAGTTCTACTACTGACATCCAGTCTATAAAACTAATATTTTAAAAAAAGAGAGGGGGACTGGGAAGGTGGCTCAGTGGTAGAGGGCTTGCCTTGCATGCATGAGACCCTGGGTTCTATTCCTCAGTACCACATAAGCAGAAAAAGCTGGAAGTGGTGCTGTGGCTCAAGCAGTAGAGTGCTAGTATTGAGCTGAATTGCTGAGGGACAGCACTTAGGCCCAGAGTTAAGGCCCCACAACAGACTGAATAAATAAATAAATAAATAAATAAATAAATAAATAAATAAATAAATAAATAAATAAATAAATAAATAATATGCAACATTGATCTGATTTTAAAATTTATGATTGGATGACTTTCAAGATTCATGGTGTCTGAATTAATTTCCTGATTTAAATTTAAATTATTGAGTCAGCTGGGCACCAGTGCCTCACTTCTATAATCCTAGCTACTCAGGAGGCTGAGATCTGAGGATCTCGGTTCAAAGCCAGCCCAGGCAGGAAAGTTTGTGAGACTCTTATATCCAATAAACCACTAGAAAACCGGAAGTGGTGCTGTGGCTCAAGAGGTACAGTGCTCTCCTTGAGCTGAAGAGCTGAGAGACAGGCCCAGGCCCAGAGTTCAAGCCCCACAACCGAAAAAAAAAAATTCTGATTTATTATGATTTTTAGACATCTTCAAAATCTATGGCTTTTCTCATGTTGGAAAAGCGTTTTGAACTTATGTTTAGTTACAGCCAGTAAACTTCCCCTAGGGTAATTGATAATATTGAGTACTACAAAGTCTTTTCTGTTTATGAAAACATGTAGGTCTACACTGATGAGTGAATCATGTTCTTGACTTCTCACCTTCCAATAAGTCTTGTAACTTGTTGAAAATTGGATATGATGTAATGAGTAATAGCAATTGTACATTAAGGTTTATAATTTTGGAGTTAGAATTTGTTGTTTACTGTGTGTAACTGTAGGTACAAATATGTGAGATTTGGGGTTTGGCCATCATCCTTGCGCTATCCTTTGTTGTCTTTGGGTTTTGGAGTTTTATCAGATGTAAATTTATGTTTTGCTGGAGCTCTATTCAAAGGTTAATGAACTATAGGGGAAAAGAAGTTTTGCCTAATTCTATGATTATACTTTAGGCTTTGAGTGAGTGCATGTCCCGTGGACTACAAACTTCTCAAATGCTTTTCATTGACCACTTCCCTCCCCTTAGTGGCACATGAAGGCTATAGAAGAGACTGGATCTGATATGGAGGATGCAATATGGATCCTCCATATTGGTAAACCTATGGCAAAATTATTTCCTTTGAGAAAAAGAAATAACAATAGAAGAAACAGAACTTTGAGCATACTTAAATTGTTTCCATGATTACTTCAATAATCCTTAATTTCTTTGTCTCTTGCTGGTGACATGTGGGAATTTTTTCAGATTTCCATCCTGTGGAATTGGTGTAAAGAATGACTTGAAGACTGAATTCTCTGGAGGTTTCAATGCTAAGGTACCTGTATATCATGCTCCTATTATGTGGATATTGCCATTCTACCTGTACCTCCTTCAGCCGCTTGTGTTTCTGATAAGCTGTAATTTTGTTTTTGACATTCTTTCCAGTTTCGGAATATCAGTTGTCAGATTATCTAAGAAGAACTGCTGATCATCGCCAGCAATCTTTTTTGATGGAGCCTGGAAATGGTGCCTTGGAAACTCTTAATAATTTCTCACTGAGATAGAATGTCATAAATGTATGTTAAATAAAGTAATCACAATCTAAAAGTAGCTTACAGATATGAATATCCTTTTAAAACCAAAATCTAATCAAAATCTGCCACTGGAAGTAATTTCAATATTAACACCACATCCCACATTGTTGTGTTTGGAAGGATTTGGCAGTATGAAGACAGCATTTATATTAGAGAATATAGTCAAAATTACTTTCAAAGCCATGAAACAACTTCTATCTTTTCTCAGCCTAAAATCTATTATCACCACAGCAGGTGTCATATAGCAAACTCTTTTTTTTTTTGTTTTTTACAATGGTCCAGCTTTGGATATGATGGGTATAAATTCAATTGATATGAGCCTATGTAACAAACATTAGGAAATTTAGAGCCAGTATCTTAATTCTCATTTTTAGAAAAGAGTTCTTCAAAACTTTGTATTTGAAGTTATAAACTTCATATATACTATACATTCATTTATATTAGGAAATATTAAAAGAAAATATGCATTCATGGAAATATGAATTCATTGAAAAAGCAATGAAAACAGTGATGATATACCAGAACAAAACAACATACAGCTTATCTGGTGAATTAGAGCTACATAAGAGAGAAAATATGGTGTTACAATTTATGAAGTTTCCATCAAGGGAGATTTGTAGGTAAGAATTGGCAAGTTTGAAGTAGAGTAGGATTAGAACAAAAGGAACTGAAAGCCTATAGAAGCACATGTGGCAAATGTGACTTTGGGTTTATGTGAAATGAATGTACAAAATGAGTCTCATACCATACCACTTCATTTGTCATCCTTTCTCTTTCTTTTGTTGCTGTTTATAATTTCTCCATCATTTGTCTAGTATGTAAGTTTATCTGTCTGGGGGCGGGAAGGATGAGCACAGATATGGTGGGGCAAAGGCTGAACAAATGCGCAGTGATACTCACCTGACACTATGTTGAAAATTAACTATATAATTCATAGGGAGAGGGGGTTAGGGAGGGAAATGAGCCTGGAAGAAAATGAGGAAAGAGGTGACACTGTCCAGAAAAGAAGAGTACCTATTATCTGACATATGTAGCTTTAACCGCTCTGTACATCATCTTTACAAAAAAAAATGGGAATGGGTATATGGCTTAGTGGTAGAGTACTTGCCTGGAATGCATGAAGTCCTGGGTTTGATTCCTCAGTACCACATATCCAGAAAAAGGTAGAAGTGGAGCTGTGGCTCAAGTGGTAGAGCTCTAGCCCTGAGCAAAAGAAGCTCAGGGACAGTGCCTAGGCCCTGAGTTGAAGCCCCAAGACTGGCAAAAAATACACACACACACAACAGATACAAGATGTAAATGTATATATCTCTATGTATGTATGAATGTATGAATGTATGAATGTATGTAAGTATGTATGTATGTATGTATGTATGTATGTATGTATGTATGTATGTATGTATCTATCTATCTATCTATCTATCTATCTATCTATCTATCTATCTATCTATCTATGCCAGCATGACAATCACATTATTTCATGAATAATCCAGCATGGATTCATTCTAACCTTTAAATTCTTTTCTACAGTGTTGACAGGTACTTGATAGCAAAGAACCCCACTCACTTCCCCAGAGAAATACTGCCATAGAAGCTATATTGTACAAAGAGCCGTTACCCAGACTCCAGAAATGATCTAGGAAGTTTCATGTATGAGGATAAGAATATTTCATCTCAACTGTGTCAAATCTTTTTCAAGGACGCACAACTTGAAATCAAAAGGAAAAGATAATTCCCTGGCTAGATCCTTAGAAAGAAAAGACCACTGCATATGTTTCCAATATTCTAGCATTAGGCAGATGCCTGAGGGACTGATTTTTGTCTCCAGTGACACCGATTGGTAAGTGGCATCCTTCAGATACTTGCCTTAGCTGAGAATTAAAGGGTGCTGCTAAAAGGTGCAGCATGGAAAACTTCACACAACTGCACTTAGTTGTCAAATGGAAGGAGGGACTATGATTATTTCCAAAAAGAACCCTCGAACTAGTCTAATTCAGAAATCCTATTCCATATCCAATGAAGAACCTGCAGCTAATGTACAGATTATGTACAACTTATTCTTGTACAAATTAATGTACCAACTATTTTTATTATGTTCAGTAGGAATTTATTTTATAATAAATTTTAGATATATCTAAAAATGAGAGTGCACATGTTCTATAGACAGTTTTTAGGAAACAATCTAAAACTAGGTTCATCTCTACAAATAATGAATAAGAATAGCTGCAATACATTTGGTGTTGTTGTCATTGTCAATTGTGGGGCTTGAACTCAGCCTGGGCACTGTCCCCCAGCTCTTCAGCTCAAGGCAAATGCTCTACCACTTGAGCCGCAGTGATGCTTCTGGTTTTCTAGTGGTTTATTGGAGATAAGAGTTTCATGGACTTTCCTGCCTGGGCTGGCATTGAACCATGATCCTCAGGTCTCAGCCTCCTAAGTAGCTAGGATTACAAGCATTTGCCACCGGTGCTGGGTTTACAAGTTTTAAAAATGACAATAGGTTCATAGATCACCCACTGGGATCAAGCAGGAATATGTGTTGATAGCTAAAATCCCGATATTTCATTTATTCTAGCGGAATATATATTATTTACATTTTAGAAGGACAGAGGGAAAGTTACATTAAAATTCTTTGTGTAATTACTTTTAAACTTTATTGTGACATTCTCCTCCTGAAGATGAAATAATTCCACTTAGATTATTTTGACTGCCACCTGTTCTTCCAGTACAACTGTCCTAATAGTGCCTCTAAATCAACCTATTCTATTTTATTAACTCTTGTTCAACAGCACTGCTACTTTTGCAAGGGTTTTGAATAGTCTTTTAATCTAGTTTGTGAAAGGAAAGTTAAACTGTAACAGCAACTAGGTTATTGTGTATGCTTAAGAAGTGTCAATAATATGTTTAGATGCCAGCCTAATTAATCATCATGGGTGGAATTAAAAGAAATAAAACTTAAGCTACCACCACAAGGAGTAATTTACTTCCTTCCCGTTTTGTAGACTATAAGAACTCGAGGTCCCATTGAAAAAACTAGGAACAAGTAATAAAAATGCCAACACAAAAAGCCTTCTTCAGTTCTTTACTGCAATATGCAAAGGTCTTGTACAAGATCATACATTTATCCTCGATAAGATATCATGTAGTTTTAAACTAGAACCCTAGGCAAGATTTCTAAGGTTTAAGAGAATGACAAACATCAAGTATTAAAATGGGATAAATTTAAATTTTAGAAGAATTAGAAAGTTTCCTGTTCTCTCTTCTACTTGCTAATCAGGTCTGTCATCTTGTGTCCATACTATAATATTCCACTACAATATCAAGGATGTAGATCAGTAGTTATTTTAAGTTAGAAGAAATATCTAACTGATAAATTTGGAGTTCCTCAGGAGTTCAGCAACACTTATCTTTGCTCTGTTGTGACCACATTGCCGCTGAATGTAAATGTTGACATTTTCATGATGGCTTCCTAGAAATATGCTTCATTAAGCTGTAGTTAACTTGTCCCATATCTTAGTGTCCTCATATGGAGAAAAAAGGGTGACAATGACTTCTGCATAGAAAAAAGAACCGGATTCACCTCTGTTTCTTTAGCAGTTAAATTTGGGAAAACCATTGCCAGTTTTCAAGAATTATGATATAGACTAAGGAGATAACGTATGTGTTTAGCATACTGCCTAACAAAAGGAATCCATTGTATTTATGTTCCTTTCTTTTTGGATTTCTGTCCCCAAATAACTATGAGTCTATGTGACATGAATAAGTTTATTTATAGGATAAAATTTCTGGCAGGCAGATATGAAAATGATAGAGTTCCAGAAGACAGGTGTCAGGAAACAATTTAGGAAGCTTTGGATGATAAAGTTAAAATAGCTTGGCATAATTGACCATGTGCCTACTATGTGAATGAACAATTTACTTACAAGACTGCAAACTCCTGTGCAAAGGAAGGGCCATGAAGTGCCATTTGAATTATGACAAACCAAAATATAACTATTATGCTTAAGTAAATTTTGTGTATTTTCTGAGATTATTATCGATTATTTTATCATGTAGACAGAAACAGATAGACAGGATAGAAAAGTTAGGAAAGATAGATACATATTATGTAGATGGATAATTGATAGATATTTAGAATCAAGCACTGTTCCAGTGAAAATAAAATTAAATCATGCAGCATCTAAAATACAAGGGAAGAAACAATATCTTTTTATAAGTAGCTTATTATAAATGTCTTAAACAATGCAGTAATTCCATATTGGATCTTCCTGTTTGGATTTCCAGCTCATTCAGTATGCTAATATCTGTACAATGGAGATTAGTTCTTTGTTACCATGGGAATATCAAAAGATGTTAGCTGGTAAGCCCACAATGACACCCTTCTCACAGATAATGAGTTACAAATGTTATTCCTGATCACTGTGAGAGAATTTACCAGCTTAACTTGCTTATTGATATAAAAGAGTAACACTGAAGCAGTGAGAAAAAAATAAAAATAAACTACCTTGGGAAATGGAAGATTAGTGATACAAAGAGATATTAAATAAAAGATCATATTATATTATGCAACCTGTGAGAGCTCCAGTGTCCCTATAATCATGCCAGTTCTTGTTATTTGGATTTTTAAGCTTAGTATTAGCAGTAGTAGCAATAATCTTAGTAGTTGTAATAGTAAGAGCACAACCTCAGATCATACTGTATAGCAGACATGGATCAGGTAATTGATAGTTCTCTGCTGTGTGAACATGTCTATCAAAACTGAAAACATTTTCTTATCTACTCAAGGCATATAAATATATTTTTTACCAGAATTTCAACTAGCATTATACCATCTGTAAAAATTCAGGATCATACCATATTTTGAATATTTTCCTACTTGACTGATTCTGCTGAATATTAATTTATAGATGAAAAGCCAGAGATTTATATAAATTTTAAACTTGTATTTCCTATCTAGAAACAGGTTATTTTCATCATTAATGCTTCAAAGAGAAATTAATCATGCACACATTACAAAAGACAAAAAATTACGAGTTCAAAAAGAAACATATTGCTCTCACTCATATGTGGAAGTGGAGAAAACAGTGATTTACCAGGCACTGGACAAAAAGTAGACAGGATGGTTAGAATTTAGTAGAATTTAGGTACCGTCACAGATAAGACATGGAATTTTCATGTCAAATGAAAGAGTAGGGTAAATAAAGGTAACAACAATACATTGTATATCTGAAAATAGCTTGATTAGAGAATATTAAAATTATTTACCATAATGAAATGATAAATTTATGGTGATGACTGTAATTATCTTGATTGAATCATTATCCAATGTATACAAAAACCCCCAAAGCTATAAGTAAAAAATATGCATATTATACATAAATTGATCATCTGTTATTTCAAAATTTAATGGCATTGAGAAAGATATTAATCTCAAAGATAATTTGAAATTTCAAAACAATAATACACATAAAGCTAATGGCTCATCTTACTTTGGTAAAAGTAAAACTAAATAGTAAAAATATGTTTTAATGAAAATTTCAAGGAAAAATAAACTCGATATTATCAACACAGTAAACACAAGCAAGAGAAGCTAGAATATTAAATATACACTATTGTACCTATATCAAATAATTCATAAAAATTAATTTTTATTTTAATACATTACTAATATAGTAGTGTGCTTTCTGTGTTGTGTTAATTGAAAAGTCATCTTTCTACAAGAAAGTAGAAAGCATATGTAATTAAATTATGTGAGAAAACTAAAGATTTCACACTGATCTTATATGTTTTCTAAGCATGTGTTATGAAAACTTGCCCAATGATTTACAAATATGCATTTAAAATCCTAGGAGGTAAGTATGTTTACTTATCTTGCATATCAAAAAAGATTTATTTTTTAAATATTTTAATAGAATATTTTTACTTCAACCCAGATTTTTAAATTATTTTTGAACATTGCCTTCACTACACTATTCTAGTGGAGTTATAAATGATTCATGCAAGAGAAATGCATATGTCACTATCAGCAGCAGCAATAACTCAGAAGAAAGGAGAGGACAGAGATCAAAGTTTTGAGTATTTTTTTTAAGAGAACAACTCTGCAGGAGGTTATTTGCTATCAACAGAGGAGAGACACCTAACCACATTGCTCCTGCATGGAATCAGCAGGTATTTGCAGTTACAGGGAAAAAGACTGTGATCTGCAACTCTTTGGTGCTATATATCTTTGACACATTCTGCCAATAAAGTACCAACCCACCATATACCCTACACCATCACTTTTAATATTTCCATTACCAGAGTCCTCTCCAAATACAGAGAACAATGGTGTCAGTTAAACATTGCAAGGAAGCCCATGATACTCATGCAAAATGAGATATATCAATTCAATGAGATTGTTGTCAGACATCTTTGTTTTGACAAAGGTGTTTTTATTTATTTTATTTTATTTTTTATTTTTATTTTTTTACCCTGGAGAAAGGATTACATGACATTGTTCTGGATGAGCTTTGCTTCACCTGAATGACTCAAGACACAGGAGAATTACTTTGTAAAATCAGAGAGAATAATGTGTTTTCACTTTAATGTTTTACTCTTATATTTTAATATGATCATGTTTGTTTTATTGTGATCTGTCACCTCTCTATAAAATACTTATTTACTTATAACGCACTTTGATCAAGTTTATCTCCTTTATTACTCTTTTTAACTCCTTCCCATGTATTTACAGTATTTAATATATTTCATTATTCAATTTCCTTTTCCTGTTATTTTTTATTTTTATTTTTATCAGCACTAGTGTTTGAATTCGAATCTTCATTCTTTCTAAACAGGCTGCCCACTATGAAGCTCTGTCTCCAGCCTCATAAAATGATTTTCATAAGTGGATATATAGACCTTGAGTCAAATCCATCCCCCTCCTTCAACATCTCTTTTTTTTTTCTGTCTCCCCTCCTCTACCTGCCCAATATTTACTGTAGAGTTTAACAGAAGCTGTCTGCAAGTGTTTTTGGACATCTCTGTCTCAATGCACTGAAGCCATGACAATTGTCAATACATGAAGTGAATTGAAACTGATTCATTGAGTGGTAACTCCATTGTAAAACTACCCAAAGATAATAAAAATATATAATTGAAAATAAATAAGTGAACAGTTCATATGGTAACAGTATAAATCAATACATGCTTATTATCATTATTTTCTGTACTTCTGAAAACTTGAAACTGGATCCATTATTTGATCTAATCTAACTATTTAAAATTCCAGAAAACTACCTTTCTAGATAGTTCTGAGCAACAAGTAGTAGAAATGTATTTATTACATTCTTAATAAAGGGCATAAAATTTTTAAATAGAATAATGGAGCACAGTGTTGTACATTGCTGTAAAAAATCAATAAAACAACACAAGCTGAATTGAAAAATTAAATTAAATTTCATAAATGGAAGAAGACTTGTATAAATTTAGCTTAATGGTTATACCAATTGATAGAACATTTCCTCTGGATAAAAAAATTCATACAATGTGCCTCTTTCAAGAAGTAGATAGCCTAATTTATAGAAGATGTGTAATGATATTGTTGCATTTTTTGAGTCACTCTTTATTTGTCCCAATATGTTAAATAAAGGTCTTTGGTCTAGAAACAGTTTTGTTACTAGATTGAGACTATTCAAATCATTCTTTTACTAAACAGCATAAGATACACTGGGTCAGTGAAACATGACTTTTTTCATTAGCTTCATCTTACTTAGTCTACCACTCAAGCAAATTAGAGATAATTGTAAGTCTGTCAAAAAACATTGCTTGGGCTGCATTAATATATTGACTTCCTAAAAAAAAATTTTATTGATACTAATTGCCTCCTTAAAACAAACACATGAATCAGTCTATTTTATGAGCAAATAGGTTAAAATATTATCCTGGTTTGGAGTAGAGAAATACATTTACATATAAATAAGTCCTTAAGTAGAAATTCTAGTAGAATCTATTTAGACTTCTGTTTCTACTGTATTGTAAGGACAAATTACTGTGTTTACTATGTGAACTTGTGTTTAATTAATGCCCATTTTCTTAATTATATGTATTTGCATATGAGAATATTGCTGAGATGCTGTCTTTGAAATACATTATTTTTTCAGGTTTTCTACTATAAACACAGCTTTCATGTCAATCCAAGATTATTAATTTTTCCTAGGAAATCAATACTTATTTAAAGCTGACAAAAGTAAGTTACAAAGTAAATTTATCTCTCATTTCAGGTTTGTTTGTACCAAGAAAAAATTTGTTATACTTTAAGCAAGAAAATATAATTTGTTAGCTATTTACCAAGGCAACTGAAACATAGTATTCTAATACTGATAGAAATGAGAAAAAAAGAACACAGTTTTGATTTCAAAATCATTCCTGTTACCTTCCTCCTTTCTGTATCTGAGTTTAAAATTTTACTTCCCATCTTTCTTAGAAATATAAATGTAAAATAAATGTAAATAACTATTGTTTACAAGTACTCAGAAAAAAATAGGGTTCTTCAATCCTAATTTCCAATCATAGGGTTATGTGGAAGTTAGGTTTCCCTGTTGGATAGAAGATGGAGGAAAGGACCCTCTCTATCAAGGCACAAAGAAATGGGGGAGGAAGAGGAAGAATTAGCTCAGAAGAATTCAACAAGACATCTGTGGGATGGGAGAAACAACAACCAGGCTCCCCAGAACACAGGCCCACCCCTACACCAATTGGACCAGGATCATACCCTAAGCCAGGGAGGCAAGGGACTCTCTGTAGCAGGGCCTGAGATAGACTGTGACACCTTCTTGCACACTGAGTCCATTTTTGCTGTTCCTCACTGTTTCTTTTGCTCTTCAATAAACTTGCTCACTCTCTTCAAAATACTTCCCTGTCCTTTTAAATTTTTAATTAGTGAAGAAAATGAAACCAAACCACAGATGGTATCAGGAATCATGAATCCTAACTCTTGGTTTTAGTACATGGCTACCCTAGTTATTAAACATAACCAGAAAGTGTGTGGTAACTCATGTCTTAAACAATATTTTGTCGCGAACAACTATATAAGCAAAGTATCCACAGAAAAAGTCACTAGTTTGACACCTTATCAATTACAATCAGAAAAAAATGGAAATTACATGAAATAATGTTAACATTATTTTATGAAAGATTAGTTTTTATCTTTGACTGCTTCCTTATATAATGATTTGAAGTTAATATTGAGAAGAACAGATGCATAGTTTACTTTTTACAGTAGCAGACATCTTTGTTATGTTTTATTTTGCTTATATTATCTATGATATCAAACATGACATTAGTTAAAAATTAGAGGATATCCAAGAAGATTTAAAAAACTGAAGGAAAATGTAGAATAAGATTCATAAACTAATTTAGCAATTCTTGTTAAGTGACTTAAACTTTGACAGTCTGTATGCCATAGGTTGTCAATTTTAATCCTGTTTTTAGTATGAATAACATTCATTTAAAATGTCTAGGTAATATCCGTATCCTTTTCTAACCAAAGGCTCCTAAATTAACCAGGAAACCAGGTGGCTAAGTGAATAATTAAGTAATCTTTGGCAATATTGCCCTTCCACTGAAATTAATGTGTAACAAAATTATGGAGCAAATTTAGTGACTTTTTTTTGCTTATTTTGTTGTTATTTTCTCATTTTTCTCTTTTACACATACATTGTCATTATGATAGGGTTCTCTTTTTAAATCACCAGGAAAAGAGGGAACTTTAATGTAAAAAAAACTTTAAAACAATGAGAGTTTAATTTTAGGGCACAGATAGTTATTTGTGGCCAATGTTGCTAGGTTTATAAAAAGAACTGACTAAATTAGGAAGATAATAATATTTATACTTTACAGCACTTTTGTAGATGAGTCAGTTTATTTTTCTTTGCTCTTGAGAAAACAAAGCCATCTTCTTTCTATGTTGAAAAAACAGATGGTCCTATAGGAAGCCAGTATGTGTCCCTTTCATTGTACTGTTCTTGTAGAGCTACTTCCTCATGTAGTTTGTTTCACATTATGGTAATTTTTTTCTTTTATAATTATCTGTAAGTCTGGCATTTGGGTAATTCTCAAATAAAATTGAATTGTATGTGTTGTATGACACTTACATAGTGTCCAATAATGCCAGCATTAGATAATACCTACCTTTGATAACAAAGAATATACTCCTATGAGCTGGATAGATCAGTCAATCTCTAACAGGGTAGTACCACCTAAATCCTAGTCCTGCATTTGGCTCCTAGTTTCTTTCTTCCTGTGGTTTTCCCACCATTCCTTTACACCATTTCTCTTCATGGTTTATATCTAAATGTTACAACTGTTTTTTAGATCTTAATTGCTATTCGGTATTTTGATCAAGAGCAATATATATTGATCTTCCCTAAGATAATCAGTCTACAACATTAAGCCTACATCAATTTTAATTAATTTAAAAATGATTTGCTTGAAGTTTGTTCTGCAGAAAAAAATAAGATCTTGGAAGAAGAAACTAAAGAAAGCTATGTTTACAAAATGATTTTGTTTTCATTTTGATGGACATATGCATATTCTGAAAATCATTACTATAATTATATGATTATAACATTATATCAATTTTTTTTTTTTTTTTTGTCGGTCGTGGGGCTTGAACTCTGAGCCTGGGCGCTGTCCCTCAGCTCTTCAGCTCAAAGCGAGCGCTCTAACATTTGAGCTACAGCGCCACTTCCGGTTTTCTGGTGGTTTTATTGGAGATAGGAGTCTCACGGTCTCTCCTGCCAGGGCTGGCTTTGAACCGCGATCCTCAGATCTCAGCCTCCTGAGTAGCTAGGATTACAGGCGTGAGCCACCAGCGCCCGGCCATTATATCAATTTTTAATAATTCTAAGATCCAAATGCTGGCACATTGTCCAGTTAATAGGCAGATTAATTTTTATTATTTATAAGAATAATGAATGACACAGTTTGTTTTTCTTGTTAATATGTTTTATTTCCTCCCACAATTTTTGTAAATTTAAAGAACAGCAAATCTTCCAAGAAAATAAACAGATTATCTAGGCTTCATAGCAAAGAAATAATTTACAAAGAAATAAAAGGAGAAAATGATTCACAACGTTTGAGAACAATACAAGAAAACTTCAAACAAAATGGGTCATGTTTTCATATAGATGAAGGTATAAAAAGATTTGAGAAAATAGGAGACTCATAAAAGTATTATCTATAGTCAATAGACAATAAGTGTATACAGTCATTTAAAAATTGAATATGAATTATGTCATCTGAAAATCCATTTTATAGAAGAAAAATTAAAAAGTTAAAATTTCTATATTATACCAGATATAGCCAGCAAATAGTTTCACAGCTGGATGTAGTGATGATTGAAATCCCTGCCCTGTGGAAGGCTAAGGAATGAGAATCAAGAGTTGGAAGCCAGCCTAGGTTACATATTGAGACACTATCTTAGTAACTCAGTACTAAATTGATTCAATGATATTAGAGAAGAAGTAGATAAGTACTATAAATAACATTACTTCATGTACGTGGCTATGGTTTCCTCTCTTCCCTTTCAAATCAATAGCATGATATAAACTGATATGTGAACAAATAAGTGTTAGTACAATAATATCATATATGACATAATTATAGTTCCATTTTCAATAATATATGTTCAATCTACACAGTAAAATATCCTATAATTTTTCTTCATGGCTGAAGGACATGAAGTACTTCCACTACTGATCATTTACCCAAAAGATTAAAAACCAGGGAATGGTAAGGCAACAAGCACAACCATGTTTATTGCAACATTGTTCACTATAGCCAAGAATCAGCCCAGTGTTGAATCAGCCTTAATGAATGAATGGATGGATGAATCCACAATGGAATTTTACCCATCCATTAGAAAGAAGGATATTGTACCGTTTGTACAGACCTAGAAAATTTATGTTAAATGAGGTAAGTCAGTCCCAGCAAAACAAGGGGTGTATGTTTTCCTCTTGTAGGTGGAAGCTAGAATTAGCCTATAAACTTAAAGTAAATACATTTGGTGGAATGCAAGTATATACAAAGACATTAAATGAAAGGGAGAATTTCCTTAGAAATGCAAAGTCGAAGTTCAGCAAAGTAAAACACCAGGAAGTGGGTACTTGAAAGGGGGAGACAAATGAAGGCAAGAATAGTGAAATAATGAAGTCAAGAATGTAACGATACCCTACCAAATTAAGAACAGCAAAAGAAGGGGTGGGTTGGATAGGGATGGATGGATAATTATTTTGAAATGGAGTAACATTGATTAAGAAACAATGCTTGATTTTATAGTACTATTGTTAAGGAAAATACATTTTTCTACAATTTAAACAAAGTAACACACATATGAAAATACATTATTTTTTTAATTTAATTTAATTTAATTTGAGAACATACTGTACAGAGGGGCTACAATTACATGGGCAGGATAATGCATACATTTCTTACCAAGCATTGCAGCCTCCTCCTTTGTTTACCCTTCACCTCCCTTCCCAGCCTCCCCCCTCCCCCCACCCAATTATACCCCCCTCCCCCCCCACACCGACATTGTAAAGCTGGTTTTGACATGACATTTTGTACTTCTCATTGTTGCAACAGGTCCACCTGAATCCTTAAACGACTTGTTTGTCCCCATCACCTCCACATGTTATACTGACATCAAATATAGTGAAAGCGGGGGTTACACTGTGGGGGAGGGACATACAAAGCAACAAAGAAATAATCTTATAAATGCGTTAGAAACACATGCATGAAAGAAACGAAAGCATTAAAATACATATTTAAGGGTTCATTTTCCTAACATCACATTATCTGACCTTTTCCGCTTGACTCATACCTATACTAGATATTGCAAATAAGGAAAACCATGGGACCTATGCTTCTTTGGGCCTGGCTTACTTCACTTAATATAATTTTTTCCAAACCTTTCCATTTCCTAACAAATGGGGAAATGCCATTCTTTCTGATGGAGGTATAGAATTCCATTGTGTATATATACCACATTTTCTTGATCCATTCAACTATAGAGGGGCATCTGGGTTGGTTCCATATCTTAGCTATGGTAAATAATGCTGCAATAAACATTGTTGTGCTGGTAGCTTTAGTGTGGTCTTGTTTGTAAACATTTGGGTAAATGCCCAAAAGTGGGATTGCTGGATCATAGGGGAGATCTATGTGAAGTCTTTTGAGGAACCTCCATACTGCTTTCCAAAGTGGTTGAACAAGTTTACATTCCCACCAACAATGAAGTAAGGTTCCTTTCTGTCCACATCCCCTCCAGCATCTGTTGTTGTTAGAGTTGTTGATTTTTGCTGTTCTAACTGGAGTGAGGTGATATCTCAACGTTGTTTTGATTTGCATTTCTTTTATGGCTAGGGATGTTGAACATTTCTTCATGTGTCTATTGGCCATCCTTCTTTCTTCTTCAGAGAAGCTTCTCTTTAAGTCTTTCGCCCACTTATTTGTTGGGCAGTTGTTTCTTTGAGGATTTGTTGTTGGGTGGTTTAATTTTTTGAGTTCCAAGTATATTTTAGATATGAGACCCTTGTCCGCTGTATGGCAAGTAAAGATCTTCTCCCAATCGGTGGGCTTTCTATTGATCTTGCTAGCTATGTCATTTGCCCTGCAGAAGCTCTGCAATCTTATGCAATCCCATTTGTCCAACCTTTCTTTGATTTGTTGTGCTTCCGGGTCTCTATTCAGAAAATTTCGACCTGAGCCAAGGAGACCTAGGGTTTCTCCTATTCCATCCTGTAATGTTTTCAGAGTGTCTGCTTTGACTTCAAGGTCTTTGATCCATTTGGAGTTGATTCTGGTGCAGGGTGATATATACGGATCTAGCTTTAGTTTTCTACATGTAGTTAACCAATTTTGCCAGCACCATTTACTGAAGAGGCTGTCTTTCTTCCATTCTATTGTTTTAGCTTCCTTATCGAAGATTAGATGGCTATAGGTCTGTAGGTTCATTTCTGGGTTTTCAATTCTATTCCATTGGTCCTGACGTCTGTTCTTATGCCAATACCAAGCTGTTTTGATTACTATGGCTTTATAGTACAGTTTGAAATTTGGTATTGATATTCCTCCAGCAGTGTTCTTTCCGTTGAGGAGCGTTTTTGCTATTCAGGGTCTTTTATTGTTCCATATGAATTTTTGGATTGCCTCTTCTATTTCCCTGAAGAATGAGGGTGGAATTTTGATAGGTATAGCGTTGAATTTGTAGATACCCTTGGGAAGTATTGCCATTTTTACGATGTTAATCTTGCCAATCCTGGAGCATGGGAGGTTTTGCCATTTTTTAAGTTCTGTGTTGATTTCCTTTTTCAAGATTTTAAAGTTTTCATCATAGAGGTCCTTCACTTCTTTGGTTAAGTTAATTCCTAGGTATTTTATTTTTTGTGGGGCTATTACAAATGGAGTTGCTTTCCTAATTTCAGCCACACTTTTCTCATTGTTGGCATATAGAAAAGCCGTTGATTTTTGGGGGTTAATTTTATAACCTGATACTTTGCCAAATTTTTGAATCAGCTTGAGTAATTTGGGAGTGGAGTCTATGGGATTCTTTAAATACAAGATCATGTCATCTGCAAAGAGGGAGAGTTTTATTTCTTCTTTCCCTATTTGGATCCCCTTTATGTCTGCATCTTGTCTTATTGCTGTAGCTAGGCATTCTAATACTAGATTGAAGAGAAGTGGAGAGAGTGGGCATCCTTGTCTTGTTCCTGAGTTAAGAGGAAATGGCTTTAGTTTTTCACCATTGAGTATAATGCTGGCTGTAGGTTTGTCATATACAGCCTTTATTGTATTGAGGAATGTTCCATGGATTCCTAATTTTTCCAGAACCTTCATCATAAAGGGGTGTTGGATCTTGTCAAATGCTTTTTCTGCATCTATTGAGATAACCATGTGGTTCTTATTCTTGCTCCTGTTGATGTGATGAATAATATTAATTGATTTGCGTATATTGAACCAGCTTTGCATCCCTGAAATGAATACTGTTTGATCATGGTGTAAGTTTTTTGGATGAATTGTTGAAGTCGATTGGCCAAAATTTTGTTGAGAAGTTTTGCATCAATGTTCATCAAAGAAATGGGTCTATAGTTCTATTTCTTTGATGAGTCCCTGCCTGGTTTTGGGATGAGGGTTATGATGGCTTCATAGAATGTGTTCGGTAGTGAACTTTCTCTTTCAATTTCATTGAAGAGTTGGAGGAGTATTGGTGTGAGCTCTGCTTTGAAGGCCTTGTAAAATTCCGCTGTAAAACCATCTGGTCCTGGACTTTTCTTAGCTGGGAGGTCTCTTATTGCTGTTTCTATTTCAATGCTTGATATGGGCCTGTTAAGCTGGTTTAACTCATCTTGGTTTAGTTTTGGCATGTCAGTATTTGCTAGGAAAAGGTCCATTTCTGTCAAGTTCTCAAACTTATTAGCATAAAGTTTTGAGAAGTATTCCCTTATAATGTTCTGAATCTTGGTTGTTTCCGTGGTGATGTTTCCATTCTCATCTCTGAGTTTATTAATTTGGGTGTGTTCTCTCCTTTTTCTGATAAGGTTTGCTAAGGGTCTGTCAATTTTGTTAAGTTTTTCGAAGAACCAACTCTTTGTTTTGTTGATTCTTTCTATAGTTTTTTTGGATTCTAATTCATTTAATTCTGATTTAATTTTCATTATTTCTTTCCGTCTACTGGATTGGGGTTTATCTTGCTGCTCTTTTTCAAGGAGGTTTAGATGTGTCATTAAATTGCTAGTTTCAGATCTCTCCAATTTGTTGATGTAGGAGCTCAGAGCTATAAACTTGCCTCTGAGTCCTGCCTTTGCTGTGTCCCAGAGGAGCTGGTAATTTGTGTGTTCATTTTTGTTGAATAGCATGAACATTTGAATTTCCTTTCTAATCTCTTCCATGACCCACTCATGATTTAGCAGTGTGTTGTTCAGCCTCCATGTGATACCAGACTTTCTTTGGTGGCTTTTGGTGTTGAGTTCTAATTTTATTCCCTTGTGGTCAGAGAGAATGCAAGGTATAACTTCAATGTTTCTGAGTTTAGACAAGTTTGCTTTGTGGCCTAAAATGTGGTCTATTTTAGAAAACGTTCCATGTGCTGCTGAGAAGAACGTGTATTCTGATGCTGCTGGGTGAAATGTTCGGTAAATGTCTGTTAAGTCTAGTTGATCTATGCAGCTGTTTAGATCTGCGTTTTCTCTGTTGAGTTTTTGCCCAGTTTATCTATCTAGTGGGGAGAGTGTTGTGTTAAAATCCCCAACAATTAATGTCTTTGGATCTATATAGGATTTGAGGGAAAGTAGTGTTTCTTTGATAAATTTGGGTGCTCCATTGTTTGGCGAACAGATATTTAGAATTGTAATATCCTCCTGAAGGAGAGATCCTTTAATTAGTATGTAGCGACCTTCTTTATCTCTTCTCACGAATTTTAATTTGAAGTCTATTTTATCTGAAATTAGGATTGCAACTCCCGCCTGTTTATGAGGGCCGTTTGCTTGGTAGATTTTGTTCCAGCCTTTAACCTTCAAAATGTGTTTGTTTTTACGGGCAAGATGTGACTCCTGCAGGCAGCAGATAGAAGGGTCTTGTTTTTTAATCCAACTAGACAGTCTATGTCGCTTAATTGGAGAGTTCAGTCCGTTAACGTTAAGAGATAGGACTGAGAGGTATTTGGGAGTTCCTGCCATGTTATCCACCTTCTTGGGGGCTGCGAAAACTGGGTTCTTCCTAAGGTTCTTGGATTCTCAGTTTGGGTGCAGTTTCTTGGCCTTTGTTGCATTCTTGTTGGTTTTCTATGTGTAGGACATCTTTAAGAATCTTTTGTAGGGCTGGTTTGGTGGAGATGTATTGTTTCAATTTTTCTTTGCTATGGAAGGTTTTTATTTGGCCTTCAGTTATGAAGGAGAGTTTAGCTGGGTACAGTATTCTTGGTTGATAGTTGTTTGTTTTTAGGGCATGGCATACATCATTCCAGGCTCTTCTTGCTTTGATTGTCTCTGCTGAGAAATCTGAGGTAATTCTAATTGGTTTCCCTTTATAGGTGATTACCCTTTTCTCCTTGACAGCTTTAAGGATCTTTTCCTTGGTCTGGGTTGATCCTGTGTGGATTATAATGTGACAGTGGGATGTCCTATTCTGGTCTGGTCTATTTGGGGTTCTAAAAGCTTCTTGTATCTGAATAGGCCTATCTTTTTGTATGTTTGGGAAGTTCTCTGCTAGGATCCTGTTAAACAAATTTCCTAGACCATTAACTTCTGTTTCTAGGTGCTCCTCTACACCCATTATCCTTAGATTGGGCCTTCTGATGGTGTCTTCCAGGTGTTGGATAGACCTATCATATTTCTTGGATTTGTCTTGGATGGTTGTATGTTCTTTCTCTATAATATCTAGGCTGTCTTCAATCCCTGAGATTCGATCTTCTGCATGGTCTAACCTGCTGTCAAGACTCTCTACTTTGTTTTTTATCTCTTTTCCTTCTCATTGGTCAGCTTTGATGGCTTCAAGTTCTTTGTTGAAGCTCTGTTTTAGGTCTTGTATGAATTTCTTTACTTCCTTAATTTGGTGTTCAGTGTTTGTTCTCAAATCACTTAGTTGATTGGTTATGGTTTCTTTGGACTCCCATTCCTTCTGTTGGGTTGCATTCAGCATTCCCTTTGTGGTCTCCCTGACTTCCTTCAGCTCTTTGTTAATGGATTCTATGAATGCCTTTAGTGATCTTTGTGTATTCTCTACCTGGTCTCTCAATTCCTGAATTATTCTTTGATTAGCTTCCTCCCGTTCATGGGATTCCTGTAGTTCTCTTTCCTCTCGTTCGTGGAATTCCTGCAGTTCTCTTTGAGTGTTCTCAGCCTGCTCACACCATTCCTCCCTTTCTCTTTGAGTATTCTCAAGTTGTTCATGCAAATCCTGTATCAGTTTTTGAGTAGCTTCCTCACGCTTATGATATTCCTGTATAAACTTCTGGGATGCCTCCTCTCTCTCCCTATCACGCTCATACAGAGTCCTTTGTACATTGTCAAACTTCTCATTTATCATGTTTGCTATTAGTGTTTGTAGAGCTATTTGGGAACTCTCCTCTGGATTATTCTTTATCTGTTCTAATCCCTGATTATCAAGATTGGGAATTGAGATACCCGAATTTGCCATTTTTCTTGTGTTTTTCCGGCTTACTCGGCCCATTTGAGATGAAGATTGCACCAGTTTTATGCTAGAACACTATCTTAAGGCAACCATCAACCAAAGTTTGCATTTGTACAGTCAATCATCTACAGATACAATCTAGTTCAACAGATACATCTATTCAACATCAAACAACTATATGTTAAAGGACTTCGAACCGCAGAAAAGAATTTGGAAAACCAGAAATTATTAGGATTAGGGAGAGATGTGGGTAAAAAATAGGAATAGATTGGTGTGGGGAGGCACAGAGAGAGTTAACTATGTCCTAATCACAATGCAGGAAATGGGTTGGGTAGGATGCAAGTAGAGAGAGAGAGAAAAAGAAGAGACGGAAACAGGAATGAAGAGAGACCAGAAAAAAAATAGAAACGTAAAAATTAATGTTATTATAGATGTTAAAAGACCGTCTATTTAGAGAGGAATGTGAATATGTTCAGAGAAGGGGAGGGACATAGAGGAGATGTGAAAAACTTTAAGGATGGGAAAGGGAGAAGAAAAGATCAGAAGTTCAGTAGAGCTAGACAAAAAACAAAGAGATAATTAAGAAAGAAAGAAAAAGAGAAAGAAGACAAGAAAAGAAAGAAAAATGCTCATTCACATATTCCTAAAATAAAAATTATAAGATGAGAAAAAAAAGTTACTGGAAAACAATTATTTTTTCAGAAGAGGCAAAAATTAAAGATTAATAAAAGTTTTAGAAGGGAAAAAAATATATATATATATATGGTAACAAAAAACCAAAAACAAGCAAAAAAAAGAAAAGAAGAAGAAGAAGAAGAAAAAAAAAGAAAAAAAAGTCTTTTGATTTTTTTTTTGGGGGGGGGAGGAGTGGGAAGAATCCTGTATCTCCCTTTTGTCTGTAACCAGTCTCTTGTTGGAGTCTCTGTTCAGCTTGAGGTCCTGTGGCTTGATTGGTTTCTTAAGTCGGTTGGTTGGAAGAGGCAGAAAAATGCTCTGCTTTACCCAAGATTTTGAGATCCCCCTGCCAGGTTAGTTTTCTGGGAGGGTGATCTGCTTTGACAATCACAAAAGAGGGGGATGTGGTGATGAGGCTAGGTTCTGGGTAGAGTTGAGGCCTTTCAACAAACAGTAGTTTTTCCCTGGGGCTATTTTGTGATAAAGCTCACAGCGCCCAGCCTGGAGCCATTCTCAGGGTTTCTGTTTTTCAATTGATTGTGGTGGCTGCTAGAGGGAGGGGCAGCCTCTGGCTCTGGTTACCCAGTGAGGCAAGGCACTCCAATGGCTGGCGCCTGAGCTGCGTGACTTTTCCCTGGATGGAGCTGAGTCTGGCAGGTCACTTCGCCGTTAAGTTCTTGTGACCTGCTAAATGACTCGTTTTATTCCAGGGCTTGAGCTGGAGCTAGCAGCTCCTCCGAGCTTTGTCGGTATCCAAGATGGAGATCACTGGTGCTGGGGGGGAGGGGTGGCCTTCCCTCCTCTGCTCCCTGAGAAAGAGTGAGGACGTCGGGCTTGTACTCACGCCGAGTCTTGGATCCTGGGTTGTCTCTGGTCTGCAAACAGCAGGATGAAGATGTCCGCTCCTTGTTGGTTCTTGTTGGTGTTGAGTAGAATCCGCTCGTCCGCTGTGTCTGGCTCCTTCGTCCCCGACTCTCTGTGTCTCAGGTATGACTCTGCGGCGGTGGTCGCCGCCGTGATGTGTTTCCTTGGCTTCCCCTCTCTTGTCTAACTCTCTGTCCTGTGATGGCACACTTGGTGTGATTCTCTGGCTTAGGACTGTTCACAGGAACTCTAAAACTGCTTTCTATGCGAGAGCTTGTTCAGATTCCAGCTTCTCCTCCGCCATCTTCCCAGAACTCCCCTGAATATACATTATTAATATATGGTCCCATTTAAAACATTATACTTAGATTATATTTTTAAAATTGTGGACACCACATTTCTTATTGGTGGGAAATTACATTGCTATGAAATAAATGTTTTGTCAAATTGCAAAAAACAAAAAACCCCCAGTGCTTCCATTTGTTTGGTTAAATGGCAACTCCTTTGTACAACTACTTGCCCATGTAATTGTAACACCTCTGTATGGTATTTTCACAATATAAAAAAAAAGTATTTCTTTAAAAGAATTTCTATGCTTCCATCAGAAAGAATAGCAGTGACCCATTTGTAAGGACATGGAAAAACGTGGGAAAAATAATATTAAGTGAAGTAAGCCAGATCCAAAGAAACAGAGGTCCCACGGTTTCCCTTATTTGCAATAAATAGTATACATCTAGGACAATCTTAGCAGGTAAGCAGAATAATTCTCTCAATAGCTATGTACATATGACTATAAAAGATGATGTTAAGCAAAATGAACTACAAGACATAGGCGCAAGAGGGTTTTTATTTTTTATTTTTATTTTTTTTTTGTTGTTAATGTCATTTCTTTTGTCTGTTTTTCTCCCTATGGTATATCCCCTGTTGTTACTGTATTTAATTTTGGTACCATGGTATTGTGTCTATATCTGAATCACGGAAGGGAAGGGGAACAACAGAATAGTGAGGCAAAGGACAATGGGCAAACCGATGCAACTGCAATATTCACAAGACAATATGTTGGGAATGATCTGTACTACTTGGGGGAGGGGTGTTGAGGGACGAGGGAAAGCAGGAGAAAAATGGGGAAGGGGTAACAAGTTTGACAAGAAATGTACTTATTATCTTATGTAACTTTAACTCCTCTATACATCACCTTGACATTAAAAAATAATATAAAATAATTTTTCTTACTAAAAGGCTTAAAATTGCATGTGTGTGTGTGTGTGTGTGTGTGTGTGTGTGTGTGTGTGTGTGTGTGTGTGTGTGTGTGTGTTTAATGATAGGTTCTATTATATATGAACCAAACATCCATTCCTTGTTTTTTTGCTGTTTCATTTGGGGATAAGAGTCTTTCCATTTTTTCTGCTCAGGCTAGCTTTTGATTTCAAGTTGCTATTCTTATATCTCAGCTTCTGAATAGCTAGAATTATGGGTGTGAGCCACACATACCCACCACAAAATCCTTACTTTTGGATATATTAATTTCTTCCTATTCCAATTAAGTTTCCATCCCCTGTCTTATGAATTTCATCTTTCAATTTCATCTTGAAAATTGCTGAGTAGACTTTAATTGTTTCTAGATAAAACCTGATAAATATATGATGTAACAAAATGTTAGATTGAATCATTCTTTTATTGTTGTTGCTGTTTTTGGTTGTGAGGCTTGAACTCTGCCTGTCCTGGGCGCTGTCCGTCAGCTCTTCAGCTCAAGGCTAGCACTCTACCACTTGAGCCACAGCACTACTTCTGGCTTTTTCTGTTTATGTGGTGCTAAGGAATCGAACCTATGGCCCATGCATGCCCAATTTAATCATTCTTAATGTACATTTAGATCAAATCATCAGAGTTTATACTGATAGTGTGTATTTCACTTGTAAAATAAAAACAATAGTAATAAAGCAACAAAATACGTCATAGTAAAAAATGTATACGATTATAGTAGTAAATACTGACTCAAAATAAATCAATCACACATTAGAATAATTGAAGAAGAGCTGCATTACTTATTTTTCTTGAAGATAGAATAAGTTAAAATAAGATTGATTGATATTAGAGAGATGAGTGATGTTACATTCATTATTTTTAACTCTTTGCAAAAAGAAATGTACACTCAATTTATTCAAAGACTCAGAAAAAATGTAGGACTTAACTACAAATAAAAATTACTTCCAAAGAAGTTAAAAGAATCAGTATATACAATGAAAATTGGGGATGAAATAAAAACTATAGAGAAATTATACTTTAAACAACTCCCAAAGTAAATTGAATAATATTTAATGAGGATATTGTTTCAATATGAAGACTAGGTTTAATATCAAGTTAGTTTATAATAAAAGAAGTAATCTGTATTTGATGTTGATATAATTTGTGGAGGCAAGGATAAAACATTGTTTAAATAGCGATACAGGTGGACCCATTGCAACAGAAGACATTATGTCAAAAAACGAACCTTACAATTTCGGCCAGGGATGGGGGGATATGAAGGGGAGAGTGGGGGGGGGAAGTGGGGGAGATGGGATGGGATGGGAAGGGGAAACTAAGGAGGAGGCAACAATGCTTGATAAGAAATGTACTCATTACCTTGCCCATGTAATTGTAACCCCTCTATGGTATTTTCACAATAAAAAAAAAGAAGTATTCATGAACCAACAGTTTACATCATTAGTGTTATTGACATAAATAGGCTAGAGGCTTGAGTGACTCATTTCTGTAACTCTAGCTACTGAAGAGGTTGAGCACGGAGGATGGTTGTTTAAAGCCAGCACATAAAGTGGAACCCTTTATTTCCAGTTACTCAACAAACAGCCTGAAGTGATTTAAGTGGAAGGAGGTTCTAGCAAAAACATTCAGACCCCTGTACTGGCAAACTCACCAACCCAAAATGAATAAGTAAATAAGTAAACAAATAAATAAATACATTTTACATTTCCCCCATTTCCCCCCCACACCCGAGGCAAAACACTATAAATTTATTAAGGAATATGAATGAATGTTGGCTGCATGGTAAACAGCAGAATTGGAGAATACAACAGTGATCCTCACTGAGTAGGTAGTGGGGAGGGGAATCTGGGGGGAAGGGAAAGTGAGAAAATAAGGAATGGAGTAAAACTGTTTTACAAGAAATGCACTTATTTCCTTACTTATATAACTGTCACCCCTCTGTATATCTCCTTTACAATAAAATAAAAAATAAAATAGCAAACACAAGGGTTTCATAAGGAAAGCAGCAATGTGGGATGCTATTAGCTAATTGGACTTGGTCATTCCAGAGTTAAAGACACTAGTAACTCTTACTTGATCTTCATAAATGGAACATTTATAACTAATTTAATAAGCAACCACAAGAAAAGACATTGTTTTATTTTTTTGTTATTTGAGAAGTAACACTAGCTTCATGCATGTTATATACTCTACCTTTGATCTGTATAACTAGAATCTGCCAATTTTTAATTTACTATTAAGATTCTCTTTGATCAGGGACAATAACTTAATTTGAGGAATAGTTCTGTGATAATGCTGAGATTTATGTTACATGTTTTCCTCTTGATCTTTTCCATAGGACCTGCAACCATTTATGATATATCTGTTCATTGATAAAAGGAGGAAAAATTTTATGTGATTACAGACAATGGTTTCTAAAACCCTGATGTCTTCAGGCTCTACAAGTAAGAAAATTAAGTCAGAAAGTTAAAGGAGTTTTGTCTTATATTTCTCTCAATGGGTTAATTGGTCTTGTTACCTTCCCTATGACTATTTCTGAGATTATTGAATTTATAATTAGGAACATATATACTTAGCCTCAAACAATTTTAATATCATTTTCCCTGGTGTGACCCTAACATTAAAATAAGAAAAAAATTGCTGCTGGTGGCTTATGCCTGTAAACTTATTACTCAAGACACTCTGGAGGGTTATAGTTCAAAACCAGCCTGAGCTTCAAATAAAAAATAATAAAAGAGAAGCAGGAATTAGCCAGGCTGGAGGCTAAGTACAAGTGAGAAGTGCCAGTTGAAAAAGTGTAAAGCCTTGAGTTAAAACCCTGATAAAAGAAAAATATTAAAATAAAAGAGTTCAGAAATACATTTTATATAATTTAATACTAACACATGAATTTTAAGAAAATGTACAATATTGACCAATGCAGAATAGTATTTTTTAGATTACATTGGAGAAATTAGGTACTTGTGTAGAATAAAGTAAACATCAATCCATACTTTATGTCATGTAGAAAACTGCTCAAATTGTTCCTATATGTAGCAGTTAAATTGAAAATGATAAAAGGTCAAAATTTGTAAGATTTGCTATGTCTGAAAACTATTTGAGTTGAAACTAAATCCATCAATCTCTTATTTTATGTAATTCAGACAGGGAAAATTTAAATATTTAATGTTTGGTCAGAAGATAAAGTGGATATTATGTAAGTGGCTTATCTGTAAGTCAGTACCTCTGTAAAAAGGCTTTGCTTTCAAGATGTACATTCTAGAAGCCTATTGCTTCCAGTAATAATGTCTGTGTGAGAGGCAAATTACACGTCTGTGTAGGATGACAATTAGAACTGCATGTCCTTGAGACAAACGCGTCTGTCAATCCCACTGGAATAGAAGTGGTCCTTCACAATTGTATTTGGAGGAAGTGTATGGGCTGGGTCTGGTAAAACAGTTCCTCCTTCTGCTCCACTTCCCATTCCAGTGCGGAATAGTCATCTGATGTACATGAACTTCCAGAACGAGATGGGATCTCAGAATGGTGGCTCTTTAAAACTGAAAGTAATTTCTCTTGAGATCGTCAGTTAAGATACTACATTTCCAGTAACTAGAGGAACAAGTACTTAAGTTCCCTGGCAGTTTAAGATTGTTGAAGCACTTAAGCTTCATTTTATTTCATGATATTTTATTTTGCTGTGTTGAAGGGGAAAATGATTGAACTCATTCCATGCTCAGTATAAAAGCATTCATAGCTTTTTCAGGCTTGAAACACTCCATGAACACTAGTTAACTGTAATTGGGAAAAAGAAGAGGAGATAAACAATTTTACAGTTGTATTGACTTTGAACTTCTTTGAATGATGATAACAATATGCTAAGTTCTCCACAAGAAAGCCTTTTGCCAATTGAGCTCATATCTTGAGATTGTTGTGAAGGGATGTCTGATGGTACATGAAAGGATACTTTAAACTAAGAGCATATAACAATAAAACCACTTGCATGTGCATTAGTGATACACCCATACCCTGGACACTGAAACCTCTAACACTGTATTTTAAAGGGAGAGGATAGTTAAGTAGTGAATGCATTAATAGAATAGAGAAATTACTACTCAGTAATCTATAAAGAAAACTGCTAATGTATTTCTTTTACTATTACAAGCTTATCTAATTTGTGTCTTGTTACAATGTGAAAAATATCAGTAATGAAACAGATTAATTTTACTTCTGAAGAATTAATGCATAGGAAAGATAGGCTAATACACCAGAACTTTCTCTATTATTTTTTATACAGCAAATAAGAATATACCTTTCAGAGTAACTTTGTCACATGTCTATCCTATGTAATTCATAATCCAATTATTAAATCTTTTGACAGAAAAAATCTGAACTTGTATTATGCAGATTTATTCCCATGGTTCTTCCATTGAAAATCATAAATTACTTGTGATTTTGTTATTGATCAGTATAGAGAAATTGGAAGATTTCTTTACATTTCTTTCATTGTGATGTACACAGAAATATTCAGAGTCATATTTGACACTTTATATATGAATAAAATTCAGAGATCAGAATTTGAAGCAGTGGAGAGTTCATGTAACATCAGCCAGACTTAGTTATGATATGGGAAATAAGACAAAGTCATGGCCACAAAATATTTTGTCAGAGGTTGGATCATCAAATTCAGCAATATACACTGGTCTGATCTAATTATCAGAAAGTGTTTTATAAAGTAAATCAGTATGAGTGTATTTAAATAAAGTGGTGCAGATCATGTTCATTGTGGATATAGTAGCACTTAGAAGCCAAAGTTATTAAGAAATGCTTTCTCTCTCAAGCAGAGAGGAAAGAATATATAAAGTATTAAAAATACATATACTTACTTGTTTTAATGTTTGTCTTTGATCATTAAATATTTTACATTAAAATTTTCATGTAATTTTTCTATTTGTAAGTGAATGAAAGGGTCAGATATGGTGGTTCATGCCTGTAATGCTAGCTTTTTAGAAATTGAGTAGGATCACAATTCAACTTGAATAAAATACTTGTAAGTCCTCCATCTCATCCAAAAGCTCAATGTAGGAGAGCATGGTTCTCATCCCAGCTGAAATCTGGACAATTACAGCTTGAGACCCATAGATGCAACAAATTTCACAAAACCTCATCTCAACAGAAAAATAAACTGAGCTTGTTGATATGCATTTGCCATGCCAACTATAATGACAAGCCTAAATAGGACTGCAGTCCAGGCTGCCTGCAGCAAAAATAAAGTGAGACTCTATTTCAAAAAATAACCAGAGCATTAAGGGCCATAGGCACAGTTCAAATGGTAGAGCTCCTTAGAGCACTATGTCTTTGCTAGCATAAAGACTTGCGTTCAAACCCAGGAACTAGAAAAATATGAAGGAAAGAGAAATTATAAAGTTGAATTTTAAAGTGTTTTTTCTTGTGGAATTTAGGTTTTTGTTCTAACAAAAATAAACCATGACGTATATGAGAAGTTATATTGAAGGATGGGTATAATGATTCATGCATGTAATCTTTGCACTTAGGAGCCAGGAGCATCAAGATTCTCAATTTAAAGCAAACCTGGGTGACATTATGAGTTAATCTGGGTTCCATCGTAAGCAATGACATTATGCATAAAAATAAATACCTGTGAAATAATCTTTTTATTCTTGTGTGAAATATTTATTTAACAGATTAATTAACTCAAAGATCCTTCCATAAAGATTTATTGGATGACTTCTATTTGCTGTGTTGCTTTAAAAAAGAAAGTACAATTGTTTTCAATGTATATATGCTTCCAGTAATACTTATGTTAATACATTGTAGTTTATACATACCTACAAATGTTATACACATAAAGGCACATACTTTTGCATGCAAACATACTCTTAAAAAGGTAACTGAAGAGTCAACCAGACCCCTGAATCGTGGGAAATCACAATGGTTTGGTCTGATTTCAAGTGCTGCTTCAACTGTCAGTCTGATTTTTTAATGTAACTTAAGACATTATGTATTATCTATATCCTAAATTCCTCTTAAATACTTTTGCACTTGAATCCCCTGATTACTATTACTGAAGGATTTTTGCAGGTCATAAAATTATTCATGACTTCTTTGATATCATTAATTGTTACAACTGCTGTCTACCCCAAAGGAGGTGAATCTCTGGAACTAAGAATAAAGATTATTGTGGTCATATGGTCTAATATAAGGAACATCTTCTTTATTTATTTGTTTATTTATTTATTCATGCATTCATTCGTTCATTCATTCATTTATTTTTTCCAGTCCTGGGTTTTGCACTCGGGGTTTGGATGCTATATATATTTGAGTCATAGTGCCACTTCCAGCTCTTTTTAATAGTTTATTGGACATAAGAGCCTCTCAGAATTTCCTGCACTGGCTGACTTTAAACTGCCATCCTCAGATCTCAATCTCAATTTCAGATCTCAGTCATCCTCTTTATTTTTAACATTTAAATTACTGGTAGTGCTAAAGATAGTACTAATTTTTTCATATCCAGAAATTATTTCTGTTGTGTGGAACAGGACCAGATAATAAGAACATACTGTTGTTAAGGCTCACACCTATAATCCTAGCTACCTAGGAGGCTGAGATCTGAAGATCTCAGTTTGAAGCCAGCCAGGACAAGAAAGAACTTGAAATTCATATTTCCAATGAATCACGAGAAAACCAGAAATGACACTGTGTCTCTAGATGGTAGAGCACTAGTCTTGAGCAAAATAGCTCAGGGACAGCACTCAGCCCCTGAGTTCAAGCCCTACAATAAACAAAAAAAAATGGAAAAAGAAAAGAAAAGAAAGAAAAAATTGTTAGAATTTAGAAGCTTAGGCAAATATCTTTCAGAACAACATAATCAAGCTGTAGCCATATAATCATGGTGTACAGTCAGGTGACAATTTATAGAAGAAAGATCATGAGCTTTAATAGAAATAGTTTTCTTCTTCTATAATAAGCATTATAATCTTGTAAAATGTAAGTCAGATTAGGCTATTTTTCTGCTCAAAAACTCTTAGTTTATAAAGTAAAACTAAAGACTTTTTAGGCCTCTATCCATTCTTTCTCTGCTATGTTGCATCTCACATCTCTTGATTAGTGCTGACAATAATTCTTACCTGTTCCAGTAACATTCACCTTGTAGTTTTGTAACACACTGGGAATATCAATGTTTGAGGCTTTGTGCTTGCTCTTTACACAACCATTTAAAGTATGTTCTCTGTGTAGACACCTACATGAATGACCATTCAAATAAAATATTATACATTCACATATTCTTATATTTTCCTGATTGATGCTGCCCTTTACCTCTTATCATTAATAATTTTCTTGAAATAATTTTTCATATAATCTATTGCCTGTTTTCTAACAGGAGTGTGTAAGTGTATACATATCTAATACATATACAATAAACAATATGTTTGTTTGTGTGTGTGTGTGTGTGTGTACCTGAGGCTTTATTCAGAAAGTAATCACCTGTGTCAGTATCTTCCAGACTTCCAGACTTTTCCCTCTGTAGTTTACAAGAAGCACACTGGGTCTCTGTAGTGCATAAGATTGGTTTAATCTTCCATAGTTCCAGTTGCTGTTGGATGAAGTCACACATGGTCATTTATTATATCTTCAGCTTAGTGAAGGAGATAGTTTCTGACTGTTGGTAGTCCTTGACAATTCAATATGACTAATTCCTTAAGCATGTTTGACAGTTCTGTAAATTATACTTTCATTAAATTATCTTCACAATTTGAGATGGATGGGTAGGTGGGGATATTAATAAAACACATTTGGGAAACAAATTCAATAAAATTGAAAATAGTGAAACTGACACCGCCAAGTTCAAATAAACTGTTTAGATTTCCATAATTTGTTAGATTATGGTTGCCAGTTACATTAATCCTTTATCTAATATATATGAATATTGTATCAGTTATCTACAATACATAAGAGACTAACATATAATCTCCACACTTAGCAAAGAATAGGTGGTTGACAAAATCATTCTCTAGATTGATACATATTGAGATAAATTAAATTATAGGACATTCTCCAGATTGATACATATTGAGATAAATTAAATTATCAGAAAAGCGTATATTATCTGCTTATTGAGGACAAGAGAATTCATCAGAATAGGATACTAAGTCAATTTAAAGTATGCTTTATGGAAAATTCTAGCATATCATGTCTGCAATTTTCAAATGAAGTAGGGTATAAATTTAATTCTAATCATTGCTTAGAAAAGATAGATTATTGAAAAATCTGTAGATTTAAGCAGAAATTTTCTTTTTCTTTGTTTTTTTTTTTGGGGGGGGGGTCCAGTCGTGGGGCCTGAACTCTGGGCCTGGGTGCTGTCCCTCAGCTCTTCAGCTCAAGGCTAGCGCTCTACCACTTGGGCCACAACGCCACTTCCAGCTTTTTTCTTTTTGCTTATGTGGTGCTGAAGAATCAAACCCAGGGCCTCAGGCGTGCAAGGCAAGTGCTCTACCACTGAGCCACCTTCCCAGCCCCTTAAGCAGAAATTTTCTAAGTAATGTCTTTTGACAAAGTTTTATCCTACAATGTTACTTCCATAAGATCTTGAAATGATCATTAAACCAGGTTACTCAACAATAAATGATATAAGATATTAAGGTGTTATGAAAGTATATTTATTGATATAGGAACCTAACTATAATATAAATTAATTTAAAAACAACATCTAAAAGAACCATGTTTGTATTTCATATATTCTATGCATATATATTGCATACAGATTTATATATAATATGTATATGTGCATTTTACATATGTATTACATAGATGTGTGCATAATTCAATAAATCAATAAAATATTAAACAGCATGCAAGGAATGTCTACTTCCATTCTTCCATCAAAGCCCAACTGGAGAAATATCATAAAATGAAAAGAGTTCTTCTTTGATTAAACTCCAACTATCTATAATCTTTACACACACACACACACACACACACACACACACACACACACACACACACACACCCCTATATATATATTATATATATATATATACACACACACACACATATAGATATAGTAAAGGTGTTGAGCAGGGGGGGTAGAGTTACATAAGTAAGGTAATGAATACATTTTTTTCAGCACTATTACCCCCTCCCTCATTTTCTTGCACTTACCACTCCCACTCTCCTCCCTTCCCAAGTGGTAAAGTTCATTTCCAACATGGTGTCTAGTGAGTATCATTGTTGCATTCATTCTTTGTCCTGCTGTTTGTGCGATTCCCTTTCCTTTCTGTGGATCAGATAAGCGTATATATAAGACCAAGGGTATACAATACTTTCTTAGCCCCCTTTTTGTCTCTCTTTTTTTTTGAAGTTGTGGATTTCATTATGCTAAGTTCAAGTATACACGTGTACTCACACACACAGTCACACAAAGGTGGTCAGATGATAGATGGAGTGATAGATAGCTAGTACTTTTATAATATTCACTCTTTAAGTGTCTTTTCACCAAATAAATATAGCAAAGTCACCTGTGAAATTAGGAAAAGAAAGTTATCACATGAAAAAACCTATATAGCCTGTAGGGAGAAATCCATCAAGCCATGGTTAGAGGAGAGTTTTCCCGAAAGCTATTTTCTTCCTACTAAAATATTATGAATAATACACAGCCATGCCAATTTTGCAGTGTAAGTTTAGCAAAGCTGTTTATGCAACAAAGCTAGTATGGAGTGACAAACATCCAAACAGGTATAAGTATACCTTCCATTACTAAGTGGTTGCTAATCTCTATCATTACTCTCTTTGGGCCAAAAAATAAAATTTTAGATGAGTACCAGTACCCAGACTAGGTATATACAAGTGTCAATGTGTCTTGAAAGAAGTGATCAACTAGAGGTAAGGGAAAGGGAGAAAATAGAGTTCCCTCTTTATCATGTGGCAATTAGATTTTGCTCTTGACTTTTTGCCCTTTCCCTGATTTAATCAGCAATGAAGGCCCCGCCCTGCCCCCTTCGCCTAAAAAAAGTGTTGGTGGACTACAGGTCTCTATCCTGCCTTTGGATTTCTGCCTGCTAACATTATCAACAGAGTTATCAGAGAAAATAAGTTCATGTAAAAACACCACCCCAGGATCAACTCTACATGTGAGTCCTTTAAATCTTTAGAGATTACTTCTATTTTTATCCTACTATGAAAAAAAATAATGAATGAGAGTAAAACTTTTTCATGGGATAACTTTCCTTAGCTACATAGTGATTTATTCTTATACTAATTCAATACTTAAGAGGTTCTTTCTCAATGTTTAAATATTTTTATCACATTCCCCACATATGAAAAAGGACATTAAAGTGTTAAATTTATGTGCATTCTATTTGCTTACATTATTTTTATGATTAAGTGCTAGATAAGAAAAATAAAAGTACTTATCAAATGAAAGTTAAAAAAAAAACAACTTTGCCAAACTTTCTCAAACTGAGCTAACATGATTATTTTTAATCCCATATTTTATGGAGTGATAAATAAATTTGAGGATTCCAAAGCATCATTTATATCTTTAATCCTTCATTAATAAGCTTTCTGGCAGTACCTGCCTTGTTCCCTGGGAAGTGATGGTTTTGCATTCCTTTTAGCCCGAGTCTCCTGCACAGCAGTGATTTTGAACTGACAGTTTTGCTTGTGGAGCTGTGAGCTTGAGGGCTCAGTTACATGCTGTGTACTCCAGGGTTTCCAAGAAAAACACAACCAAGATTCCACACCTGAAAAAAAATCAGAACAGCAAGACACTGACTAACAGAAAGCACCACAGTGAGGCAAAAAGAACAGAGCAGGTAAATTAATTATTGTCCAGCCTTATCTTTGTAAAGGATTTAGGCATAGATAGATAGATAAATAGATAGTTGTTGTTGTTGTTTCAATTGACTCTACCATTACTTCTTGCTTTTGCTTTAAGTTGGATGAGAACCAGTTAGTCAAAAACGTTCTTTATTGGGCTGGGAAGGTGGCTCAGTGGTAGAGCGCTTGCCTTGCATGCTCGAGGCCCTGGGTTCGATTCCTCAGCACCACATAAGCAAAAAGAAAAAAGCCGGAAGTGGCGCTGTGGCTCATAGTGGTAGAGCGCTAGCCTTGAGCTGAAGAGCTGAGGGACAGCGCCCAGGCCCAGAGTTCAGGCCCCACGACCGGACCCAAAAAAAAAAAAAAAAAAAAAAAAAAAAAAACATTCTTTATTAATGAACAACTTTCCTAAATCTGTTACTATAGCCAATTTCTAAATGCCTTGAAGTATGCCCCATTGATAAGTTTATGAATAGTTGAAGTAAGGACAATGGTAACTAATGATGGGGGAAAAGGGCCAGATTATTATCTACCCTAAAAGCTTGTAGCGATTTAGCATTATATCTCTTACTATATTTTATGTCAGAGAATTTTTAATGTGGAATTTTCTCTATACCTCAGAAAAAAAATTTTTTTCTATCTTTTTTGTTTGTTTGCTTGTTTTCCACAATGTTCAAATCTAGTCCAGGTTTTTCAGGCATCCCAACTGTGTTTACAGATAGGGCATCAGAATAGGATTAGCTAGGATGCCATGGCCTCTTTCCTCTACCCTCAGATATAAGAACTGCAGTTTGACAGAATAATCCTTTTAAATGTTTCTAGGGCATCTTTTCTGTGCTCATGACCATGGCTTTTTCTGCCAGTCATTGCTGTATCTTTATGAACAGCTGAGGTCAACCCCTATTGGACAAGTATCTCAACTTTTGTGTAGGGGCTAGCTATAGTTTCTGGGATAATAAGACTATTTTTGCTCCCTTTTCCCCTCTGTTTTCCTCCCCCTAGTTCCCTCCTCTCCCCTATCCTGTCTTCTCTTTTTTCTTTTATGTGGTGGTATTGGTTGCTCCCCTTTGGTAATAACATGGGGTCATATTTTAGACTATTAATGCAGATGATTTTTAAATACGTGTATTTGGACATTCTTTTTTTCCTTTTAGACTTATTCCTACAATCCACACAAGCTCAGGAATTCTGACACAGCTGAACATGTTCAAATGACATTTTAACAACATATAGGTGAAATATTTTAAAATATAAATAATATATAATATAGATAAATACATATTAAATATAAAAATATAAAAATATTATATATAAATAAATGTAATATATAAAATATAAAAATGTTTTAAAATCATGAAAGTTTTTATAAGTGCTGTAGCATGGATTCAGACTTAAAACACATTTCCCTCTCTTAATTCCACAGTTGATATCTGTTTATCTATAAATGAAACTCAGAATCTTGCTTTTGATCTGTGCCTCTTCAAAATTAATCTTATTTCTCTTTTTCTTTCGATAAACACACATCTTCCACAAAGGCCTCAGATGATGCATGTGTGCAAATGGAGTGGAACCAGATATAGCCTGGCTAGCAAACACCACACGGAACATAGTATCTGTTCCTCTACTAACAACCAGAGTTATTCATGGACTGGTAAGCAGTATACTTTCGTCTCATTAAGATTAATGCTAATATAATGCAGATTGGATAATTTTATTCTTCTCCTTTTCAGCAATATCAAAGCCAGTCTCCCTTCCCTTCCCTTCTCTTCCCTTCCCTTCCTTTCCTTTCCTTTCCCTTCCCTTCCCTTCCCTTCCCGTCAGTCATGGGGCCTGAACTCTGGGCCTGGGCACTGTCCCTTAGCTCTTCAGCTCAAGGCTAGCACTTTACTACTTGGGTCACAGTGCCACTTCCAGCTTTTTCTGCTTATGTGGTGCTGAGGAATCGAACCCAGGGCTTCATGTATGTGAGGCAAACACTCTACCACTGAGCCAGCCCAGTCTGACATTTCTTTCACCAATTATTTTTATAGTTTTACATTTAAAGATTAATAACGATGACAGATTTCTCTTAGAAAACAGTAGCTAGAAAGTTTAATTCAATCTTGTAGCTTGATACTAAATATTTGACCTTCCACTCCAAATAAATTATATGAAAATAAACAACATAAAATAGAAGAAACCATAAAGAACTTTATCTCTCTCCTACTGTCCTTGTTATTACATCTCTGCTTTAACAAAGAAATATGTATAAGGTCTACCATCAATAGTTTTAGCCATCAGTTCTTACTAGATAGAATATGTTTTCAGACTGTGAATAACATTGTTTATTGTTGAGTCATGTTTTTTCTGTACATTTAATAGAAATAATATTAGAAGATAATCAGGTTCCCATTAAGAATATAATATTAGTTAAATTGAAAAAATAATCACAAAAATAGCAATGTAATAGATCTAGGAGTTTTGGAGGAGTTTCTCTTATTTTAGAATATATATGTTTCTTTTAATAATGGTTTTATTTATTTATTTATTTTAGTACCATTGTCTCTATGGTCAATCGCCTTCGCTAGTGTATCATTTTGCTAGACCAGTTTAACTGAAGCAGTAAATGAAGAATCACTAAAGCAAGTTCTCTATATATATTCATGGTTATACAGCAGATAATAATTTCTTAACCATCCTATTTTTTTAAAGAAAAAATTTATTTTGATATTTCTTAAAATAACCATGAACTTAGCATGAACTGAGTAGCTCATGCTACTCAGGAGACTGAGATCTGAAGATCCTGGTTCAAAGCCAGCATGGTCAGGAAACTACTTGAGACTCTTATCGCCAATTAACCACCAGAATGCCAGAAGTGGCATTGTAGCTCAAGTGGTAGAGCACTCACCTGGAGAGCTCAGGGACAGTGGCAAGGCCCAGAGCACAAGCCCCATAATCGATAAAAAGAAAAAAAAAAAAAAAAGACCATGAACTTAGACCATGATCTTACCCTAATAGAAAGACTGAAAAGAAAATTCAAAGAAGACAAACTATCAATGTCAGAATTGAATAGCACTGAGCATTAAAAACATTAAAGGAACAATGTAATATTATGAACAAATGTGATCATATATATTTGACATGTTAGATAAAAGAAAGCAATTTTTCAAAAATATAAATGCGGATAAATATTCTATTAAGAATATTGAATTTGGATTAGAATTGATTTAATTGGCTAATTCTCACAAACTTTTAATAGAGGCATAAACCACTTTCCTTGATAACTATTTTTGTTTACAAACTTCTTCAAATAGCATGTTTTTTAAATTAATTTCCTAGTAATGATCTGTTTTAAGCTAAATTCTTCTTCACCATAATTTGACTATTATTTTCTTCCTGAAGAAGACCCCTAGAGTTTTTCATTTAAAATCATTAGCTAAGTTTCTTTTAAATGTAGATAACTTGAATAATAATTCGATTTAGGACCTATTATAGGATTGAGGATATTTAGAGAAATGCGTGTCTGTTTTTCTTTGTCTCAGAATGAGAAAACAGAAGTACACTACTGCAAAAAGATATACAAATGATCCTTATCTTAGTCTAACTCAGAAATTCAATCTAAATCTCCAACTACAATCTCCACTTTTAACTCTAGTGAGCCTCTTACATTACAGGGTAATAACATTCAATTCACATTGTAGATGTATATTTATAAATTACAATAAATTCCCCAAACACTTGTTTGGGGAAATTATATATGCATGTGTGAGGGGCTGGGAAGGTGGCTCAGTGATAATGCATTTGCCTTGCATACTTGAGGCCCTGGGTTTGATTCCTCAGCACCACATAAGAAAAAAGCCGGAAATGGTGCTGTGGCTCAAGTGGTAGAGTGCTAGCCTTGAGCTGAAGAGCTGAGGGACAGCACCCAGGCCCAGAGTTCAGGCCCCACGACCGGACCCCCCCCCAAAAAAAAACAAAAACAAAACCATATATGCATGTGTGAATAGTTATATAGTTTTTGTTTAAAATACTATAAATATGTCTTCTTGAGTTTTAATAGGTCAAAACAATATCAGTTAAATTAATGACCTTTCCTCTTAGAAGTATTTTTAGCAAACAGTAGTAGTCAGATAGAAGTGAGAGTTTTTGGATGTAGTATTTAGTTCTGTAAATCTTTGAGGAGTGGTAATTAATTGCACATACGCAAATTATAATCTGTATTACTTCTAGAGTCTTTATTTTATTTATCATTTAATAGTGCCATTTATAAATTCATTGAATAAAATTTGCATACAAATGTGAAATATCCAACCTATTCATTATATGTTCATAAGCTAATTCTAGCTTCCATATGTAAAAGAAAACAGTGATTCTTCATCCCTCTGGACATGACTTACTTTACTTAACAACTCAATAGGTGAGTTAAGGAAAGAAATAAGAAAGATCTAGAAAACCCGATCTTTCAATTTCTTTATAAATGAAATGATATCATTCTACACTTATTTTCTGTCTCCTAGGCTCATTTTTCTATTTTCTAGGTAAATTAGTCTTTAATGTCAAGAATTTTTTCCAAGAAAGTATTGATTCTGGCATAGAGAATAAAATGATGAAACTCTAAATGCATAGTTTATCCAAAGCAATATAGATATTTTAGGTGGAATAGTTCATGTTAAATATCCATTTAGTTTTAACATTTTAAACATGAATTTTTGTTTCCTTGGGTAACTGTGCACAAGTAGTTCAAGGATGTAATCCTAAATTAGTATCTGAGGATTTAGCTTTGGCAGCCAAGACATTGATAGTCTTATCTTTAATTTACCAGAGAAAACCTCTTAGAAATGTTAAGGTGGTAGAATGCCAGCCTTGAGAAAATAGACCCTGAGCTCTGAGTTCAAGCTGCTAGTACTGGTACAAACTCACCCATGTTTTTGGTTTTGCTTTTCAGTTTTTACTGTTATAAAATAATATGCTGAGTTACTGTTATGTGCAGTTATATCAGTCAGGCATTGAGTGCATTTCTTTTTGAACAGTGTCACCCCTTCCCTTGCATTCTCCAAATTTTCCCTCTCAACTCTCTCCCCGCAAGATGTATAGTTCATTTTCAACATAGTGTCCTGTATCACTGTTGCATTTGTTCTCCCTTTGTCCCACCCTCTCTGTGCTCCCTACTTATTGTCTCCCAAACAGATAAACTTACATATAAGACAAAAGGTACAAAACAGGACAAAGGAGAAAATAATGAAAATAACAAAAAAAAAATCTTCTTGTTTTCATTTCTTGGAGTTCATGTTGATAGATATCATACTATACACATTATTTGCATTCTGGTATCCCAAAGCACAAAGCACAAAAAGGTAGATACAGCCTACAAAAATGTAATGTATATCTAATGGAGATCTAAATCAGAACAACCTGACAACTCTAAGTATAAAATAATGATAAGAAAAGGAGAGTCCTACTACCCTACATGATAGTTATCCCACTTTACCTCCATTATACATATCATTATTAGGTTAATTAAAATAAAAAGTAAGTTAGAATTTTAAAAACAAGATAAAAATAATATGTTCTGGATTCAAATTATGTTTATCATTCTTTTTTTTTTCTGGTCCTGGGGCCTGAACTCTGGACCTGGATGCTGTCCTTCAGCTCCTCAACTCAAGGCTCTACCACTTGAGCCACAGTGCCACTTGCGGCTTTTTCTGCTTATGTGGTGCTGTGGAATCGAACCCAGGGCCTCATGCATGCAAGGTAAGCACTCCACCATCTTTTTATCATTCTATGCTGATGTATAAACTTAGTTTGACCTGATTTAATTTTGGTAATATTTTCTGGAGCACTTCTCAAATTCTGAGCTTTTGGGCAAGAAGATCCTATCACTTAAAATCTGTGAGCAAGCTAATTTCTCTGTCTCACGGCAAACCTCTTCAATGATGAAATCAGACTGTTTTCTGATAACCTGTGTTTTAATGAACAATCTGGATGATTCTGATATACTGGAACTTTATAACCACTTCTGATATTAAAATTCATTGTATATACCAAAGAAAGAAGCTCTAAGCATCATGTTAACTTCCACTTATCATTACAAAGGAAAAAAAAAGGCTCAGCACTTGTATGTTTTTGTTTTTGTTTTTTGTTTTTTTGGGTCCGGTCGTGGGGCCTGAACTCTGGGCCTGGGCACTGTCTCTCAGCTCTTCAGCTCAAGGTCAGTGCTCTACCACTTGAGCCACAGCGCCACTTCCAGCTTTTTTTCTTTTTGCTTATGTGGTGCTGAGGAATCAAACCCAGGGCCTCAGTCATGAAAGGCAAGCACACTGCCACTGAGCCACCTTCCAAGCTTCCCTATTAACTTTTGGGATGACTGATTTATAGTCATCCAGCTTATGGCAGGAAGAGGGAGTTTTTAAATGAGATCAGTACTTGATTTGAAGCACTTACCCTTTTGCCAAGGCAGTGATAATAGCTCATTTTTAATAGAAATTCTATATAATTTCTCCCTCTTCACTTTATATCTTAACAACTACTTTAAAAAGTATACTTCAGGGGATGGGAAGGTGGCTCAGTGGTAGAGCGCTTGCCTTGTATGAATGAAGCCCTGGGTTCCATTCCTCAGCACCACATAAGCAAAAACAAAAAAGCTGGAAGTGGCACTGTGGCTCAAGTGGTAGAACTGGCCTTGAGCTGAAGAGCTGAGGGACAGTGCCCAGTCCCAGAGTTCAGGCCCCACGACTGGACCCCCCAAAAAAAGTATACTTCATTTCCACTCTAAGATAACCATTGTGTGGGCCTGAGCATTAAGTAAAACCTTCATTCTCTAGTATTGTTGCTATTTCCCTCCATAGTTAATAGTAATTAGAATTGAACACTGTACATCTTCATCAAAGTGATTACCAAAGTAAAATGCTCCTTACTTCTCTTTCCTTTAAGTGCCTCACTTCTTTCATCACTTGCTTTATTTTGGAGAACATGGATTTATTTTTCCATTAAAATCTTTGCTGAAGTAAGTATCCCATGACTTTTCATAGACTCAAGTATCATTCAGTAGGAAAGTCTTCTGTTTTGCATGATGGATAGCAAAGCTTAATTCCATTATAGCCTATGTTATAAGGTCTCTTATAAGAGAGTCAATTCTTGGGATGCTATGTCATTGTATACGTGGTCAGTTTCATAACAGGAAAATCAATGAACATCTGTCCCCTGCACACTGATTATTCTCTCAGATTGTTATCACCCATCTAAAACAGCAAGCAGTATGAAATAGTACAAAGAATTCCACAGTGAACATGCCTTTTATTCCTCAGTGTTCAGATATAAATGAGTGCCATCAAATAAATAAGAAACCATCTATTTTTAGGCATCTTTTGTATTCTTTAACAAAATTATATATTACTATTTTTAAAAAAAATTACATAGCCCTCACCTTTCCAGATTTAACTTACTAGCATATCTGTCCCCAAAAGATTCTTCATTTAAGTGAATAGGAACCAAGAACATATTATTGCCACCATTTACATTAACAATGCAAGTGGTGATCCATTTTTTTCCGCCTGTGTAATAATAAGTGGAAGTTAACATGATGCTAAGTGCTTTTTTTCTTGGTGTATACAATGAATTTTAATCTCAGAAGTGGTTATAAGGTTTCAGTATATTTGAATCACCCAGATTGTTCATTAAAACACAGAGTATTAGAAAACAGTCTGATTTCATCATTGAAGAGGTCTACAGTGAAACAGAGAAATTAGCTTGCTCACAGTTTTTAAGTGACTCTTTTGGGACAAAAAGGGAATGGGATCAGAGTGACAGATAGCGTTCCCCAACCGTGCCTCTCAAATTTTCCTCTGTGTTAATTCCTTCTTTTCCAAGTAGGCTGAGTTTTGTGAGGGAAGTTTCAAGAAGCAATTGAAGAATTTTTTGAGTTGATCCATTGGTTCCCCACTTTTCTTTCTCTTGACCTTCTCTTTCAATAGTTTCCTAGTGGATAAATTTGTCATCTGGTAAAATATATCACTGATTGTTACTTAGATTGTGGCCAATGAAGCCATGAGAAGAAAAGTAGAACAAGGAAGGTGCTTCCATTTCAGGCTATATGTAATCTTAGCTATTTAGGAGGTTGTGATGTGAGGATCATAATTCAAAGCCAGCTAGTCAGAAAAGTTCACAAGACTCTATCCTCAATTAATAAGCAAACACACAAGAGTGGAAGTACAGATCAAGTCCCAGGATATCACCCATGAATGAAAGACCAGAGCAAGAGTTCAAGATTCTGAGTTTAAATCTTGGAAATAGCACATGCACATGCATACAAACACATAAACACATAAACGCATGAACAAGTGGTAGAGCTATCATATTGTCATTACAGTTCTTCATTCTCTTGCCTGTTCCTTGTTTATTTAATAACTTAAAATGGCAAGGCAGTTAGGGAACAGATTTGAACTGGTCATCAATATAGACCTATCAATATGATAGACAACTAAGTTTGTCTTGCTAATTCAATAATATTGGCACCGAAAATTCCAGGTGTCAAAGTCCCAATAGTTTTGAAAACCATGTAAGCAATTCCTAGCTTACCTAGCAGAAAAAGAGTTAAGGTTCATAGAGGAGTCGAGGAAATCATGTGAAAAGACACAGTGAGGTTGTGAGGGCATTCAATTCAGAAAATGATGGACACTAACCCAAAAAATGATGTAAGTCCTTTGGTCTTCAGCTTCTTCTTTTACTGTTACTGTTATTTTCTTCAATAATGAATGGTTTAAAAAATTCTATAGAACACTCAAATACTAATGCAAATATAATCAGATGCTGAAATTGTGTGGAAACATACAAAGTTGTTACTTTGCTATTCATTTTATATTGGTTATTTTGTTTAGTGTATTTATTTATATAAAATTTAATATTGTTATTATAGGTATTATTTAATAATTTCACCAAATGTTAATAAACATTACTAAGGATAAGTTAAAAATGACTCAAAAGTCCAGCAAACCTAGTTTGAGAAATACATAAAAAGGTAATCCTATTGTGAATTTTATCTGTCTTTCTCTCTGTCTCTATACTTAAAACAGAGGGGAGTATACAATGGAAAATTAGTTAATAATAACCAGACATATCTCACTATTTTCAACATGATTTTTATTCCATCTTCTCAAAAGTAAGTTAAAAAAAATTGTGGAGAGGAAGGGAAAAACAAATCATTTAAATAGGTGGACCCATTGCAATAATGAGAGGTACAAGTCGTTATGTCGAAAAATGAACTTTACAACTTTGACCAGGGCTGGGGGGATATCTAGCGGGGATGAGAGACGGGAAGGGATATAAAGGGGAAACAAGGAGGAGGCAACAATGTTTGATAAGAAATGTACTCATTATCCCTTAATGGGAAGGTTTGGGAAGGGGAAACAAAGGAGAAGGGTACAATGCTTGATAAGAAATGTTCTCATTATCTTGCCCATGTAATTGTAACTCCTCTATACGGTATTTTCACAATTAAAAAAGAAAACATTTGAGATAGTAATTTCAGGCTTATCTAAACTCTTTGTGAACATATTCCTTTCAATATCCATGTTGCTTTTTGTGCCAGTACTGGAGCTTGAACTCAGAACCTCATGTTCTTGCTGAGCTGTTTCTGCTCAGTAAAACACTTCCCATTTTAGCTTTTTCCTGGTTAATTGATGACAAAATACCCAGATTTGTCTACCCAGGGTGGCTTTGAACAGGGTTCCTCTGATCTTAGCCTTCTGCATAGCTAGGATTACAAGTGTGACCTGACAGCCGCTGGCTTTGTTTTGTTGTTATATATACACATCTGCACATTTATACAATATCAGCTGAAATATGACAGACAATTCTGTGGTTATGACTGTAGTGCCATGCAAATAAGATTAAAGTATTTAACGGGAGTTTAACACAATGGCTAAATTTATAATAGGATTTTAGTACTTTGAAATTTAGGAAGAACTTATTGAAGTAAGTTTTAGATGTTTTGACAAAAATTAATACAACCTAGGTGCTTAACTTTAAAAAGTCCTCTTCTTAATAATTATGAAGTGATTTGTGTCAAAATAACTCATTATTAAAATCATATGGTATTACCTTGATTTCTAGTTCTTAATTTGGCACTGCCTTATGCTTTCTTTCTCCTGGGACAGAGGCGGGCACATACATCTAATGTTTGGATCATTTCTAGTTATCTTTCAAATGTCCTCACTTTGGCGAATATTTCTCTTACACTTTTCTACAGGAGTAATTTTTTTCTTTCTCTCATTATGGATTTGATAGAATTCTAATATATAATTGTATCACTTTTCCAATCATACAATTAATTTTAAATTGCTAATTGGTAGAGTACATAACAGTACCACAAATTTGATAACAATATTACAGACCAACAAGCTGCAAAAATTCAACTGAGAGAAAATACATATCTCAATTAGTTATTTATCCAAAAACATTGATTGTCTCTACAGATCCATTCAACAAAGGAATCTGAAATTTACATTGTAGCACTGGTGAGTTCTACTAAATATTTGTGTTATAAATGATGTTATTTATCCAGTCTCATCCATAAAACATATGGTTAGAGATTATTCTGTAATTCATTCCACAAAAAGAACATTGACTTAAAATCAAAATTAAATAAACTGACTACAAGAGAGAACAGCTAAATACTGATATCTTCAATGAACAGAGAACATTAGCAAATATAATTCATCAATATCTAAAAACATATTTTAGGTTTTCTAACCTGCTTCAGCCTTAGAAAATGAGTCAATTACATCCTCCATAACAAAGGGATAAACAGCAAAACCTTTTCTTTTCTTCATATCAATGTACACAGGAAGTCATTTTCACAAAAATCTCAAATACTAATTACCTTGACAGTAACTATCAGCAAATTACACATAAAGGGAATTTCCCTCAAATTGATTAGGGTTATTAAATGCAAAACACCAACAAAACATAGATGTCTTCTCTCACTAATCATACCCAGTAGTGTCCTGAAATATTTAGGTCAGGAAATAACAACCAAAGTAAGAAACAGGTACAAAGTAGGGAAAAAAAATAAAGAAAATGTTCTACCGATAGTATGACTGTTTATGAAGAAAAATACAATGAAATCCACTACATTCTGGATTTAATGTGTATCTGAATACAGTGAATTCAAAGATGAACAGAAATCAAGAGTATCCAGAGAAAGAATTACTTATGGTTAGTTTACATAAAGAAAGACAATTATGTAATTCCATAGAGAACCATATTTCCCCCACTCCTAAATGGCACTATATTTTAAAAAACAAATGGATTTAGAAAGTAAATGAAGAATCTATAACGTAATTGGAAGAGATAGGGTAGCCAAAGCCAATTGGTTTTTAGTTATCTAAATGGCTAAAACTAGCTACTAACATAATAGAATAAAGGTGTTCTACCAAAAAGGCAGCAATAGTTCTCTAGGAAAGTCACACCATTTCCCCATAGCACTATAGCACCCTCATGAAAGCTCATATTTGCTCTAAGAGTTATCTAAAGCTGGTCACCGGTGGCTCGCCTGTAATCCTAGCTACTCAGGAGGCTGAGACCTGAGGATTGCAGTTCAAAGTCAGCCTGGGCAGGAAAGCCCGAGAAACTCTTATCTCCAATAAACCACCACGAAACCGGAAGTAGTGCTGTAGTTCAAGTGGTAGAGCACTAGCCTTGAGCTGAGGGACAGAGCTCAGGCCCAGAGTTTAAGCCCCACGACTGAAAAAAAAAAGGAAAAAGAGTTATCTACCTTTCATATAATTATCACAAGATAATTTATATTATTGCCAGAGTATGGTCTTTTTCTCTAGAGATTTAACAGCAATGTTAATGTAATTAATATCTGCTTTTTACTCAAATTCTTTATCTAGCTCAGCTTTCCCTAATTAACCTGAAAGCTAAACATTATTATTTGTTTCAACTCTTGGATTTCCTTCACATCTGTTAATCTATCTATCTATCTATCTATCTATCTATCTATCTATCTATCTATCTATCTATCTATCTATCTATCTATCTATCCAGCTGTCTCAGGTAGTGATGATCAATATTGGAAGAGTATGGTATAGATAAGCCATAATATAGGATGATGCAGAAAAGAAAAACACTTTTAAGTTTAAATTCCAAGTGATTGATATCACTAAACAATTACATAGATTAAGCAAAGATTGTGGAGATATTTATTCTGATACTAAGTAATTTGTGTCAAAAATGAATTTTCCCTGTTCCTTAAAGATACATAAGAATCAAAATTCTGAACTTGTGTTGTGTACCAGAGATGACTTGTTAAGCAAAAAAAGAAATAAATATGGCTGCTCCTATGGCCAAAATTGGTTGGCAAGTTCCCAAATAGTCTAATGTTTTTATTAGTTCATATCTTAAACGAACATTTATTTCTCAGTCTTTCAAATTGAGCGTAAAAGACAACTTGCTGCAAAACCTGATCATGCCTCATCAGATTCTATTACTTATTTAATTAAGATATTAATGAGACAACACTAAAAGTGAATGAGAAATTAACTTACTAGGTTATTGTTAATAGACAAAAATTATGAGCCCCATATTCACTTTCTGATATCACACAGCACTTGGTAAATTAATTTTCACTCACTGTTCTAAGTATTCTTCTTTGTTATTTGTGGGAATCATTTTATATAACTTCCAAGAATCATTTAGAAATGGCTCATTTAACCTTTTCAAAACATAACAGTGTAATTTCTAACTTAGCATTCTGCTTTTTCTGAATTTGAGCTCATTTAATACCCTTCATATTAGTTTCATGGTCTCTTCTTCATTTACGTAGTTGTCTTAATGATAAAAAATTGGAACACAGCTATGATACTGGTTACAAATTATTTCCCCACCAATAGATTTTCATTTAAGCTGAATTAGTAGTAATACTACCATTAAATTCAACTTCTATTTTCAAATAATTTTGTCTAAGAAATTATATTTTAGCATCAGTAAAATGAATTTTACACATTTAAATGTAAAACTTTTCTTCTACTGCGCATTCTAAACAAATTTTTAGGCTAAATTGTTAAAATTTAAATTATAAAATATAAGAAGATATTTCAAGTTAAATTACAAGACTGCACTAGATTATATTGAAGATTCAGGAGAAACCATGGGATTTTTAATATGATTTTATTGTTGTTAATAAAGTATGCACAGAGGGGTTACTATTTCTTGTCATTTTGGACATGTGTCACTTTGGACAATCTCACCTTTTGATTTGCTTTCCCCTAATTTCCCCCTCCCATAGTTGCCCATAAGTTACATAGGTCATTTTCCATATTTATTATTTTACTGTATTTTTTATTGTCAAAGTGATGTCCAGAGGGATTACAGTTACATAAGGTAATACTTGTCAAACTTGTTACTCCTTCCCTCATTTTTCTCCTACTTTCCCTTCCCCTAACCCCTTCCCCTAAGTTGTCCAGATAATTTCAAACATATTGTCTTGTGAATTACTCCCCCCGCCCCATTATATTGGTTCCCCCTTGTCCTTTGTCTCACCATTCTGTTGTTCCACTGCCCCTCCCTAATTTATATAAACATATATACAATACCAGGATACCAAAATAAAATACAGTGACAACAGGGGATATATCGTAGCAGCAAGAACAAACAAAAGAAACAAGAAATTGCATAGTATATCAAAAACCACCACAACAAATCAATACCTCTTGAGTCCATATCTCAGAGTTCATTTCAATTGGCATCATCTTTTATGAATATGGAACCAACCCAGACGCCCCTCAGTGGATGTGATACATATATATGTGTGTGTGTGTGTGTGTGTGTATATGCAAACACACACACACACACACACACACACACACACACACATATATGAATACTATACCTGCATCAGAAAGAATGTCACTTCCCCATTTGTAAGGAAATGGAAAGACTGGAAAAAAACATAGTAAGTAAAAAACAGAAGTAAAACAGTTGCAAAGAAACATAAGTCCCATGGTTTCCCTTATTTGCAATAAATAGTATTCATCTAGGATAATCTTAGATGAGCAGAATCGCTCATTAGCTATGTACATATGACCATATGAAATATTTTATTTTATTATAAAGGTGAGGTATAGAGGGGTTATGGTTACATAAGTAAGATATTGAGCACATTTCTTTTTCATTCTTTTAACAAGAAGTTTTATTTTAAATTTACTTTTTTATTGTCATAACAAAATGGTGAGACAAAGGACAAGGAGGAAGCCACACAATTCTTTTTGAGCAGGGTTATCCCCTCCCTCACTATTTCCCACTTTCCCTTCCCTCTGACTCCCCTTCATCCCCCAGCCACCCAGTTGTAGTTCATTTCCAACACAGCATCTTGTGCGTATTGCTGTTGCATTGGTTCATCCTTTGTCCTTTACCTCATCATTTTATTATTCTCCTTTCCTTTCCAAAATCAGATAAATGTATATACAAGACACAGGGTACCAAAATAATAATAAAAATAATCAGTGACAACAGGGGATAAAGGGGGTAAAAACAAATTAAAAAACAAATAACTTCACACAATACATTTGTTTTAAAAGAAACCCTTTTGTTTCCATTATTTTATATAATCATATGTAATTAGCTATTGAACTATTGTCATCACCCCATTCACAAGGAGATGAAAAATCTTGGAAAAAATCATATAAAATGAAATAAGCCAGACCCAAAGAAACATAGGCTCCATGGTTCTCCCATCTGTTATAATTAGTAGATATCTAGGATAATACTATCAGGGATCTCAGTAGTTGTATACATTGAATGTTTGTTTAAAAAATAATTTTATTGCCAAGGTGATATACAGAGGGCTTACAGTTACATAAGTAAGATAATGAGTGCATTTCTTGTCTAATTTGTTACCGCCTCCCTCATTTTTCTCCCTCTTTCTTTCCCCCCACCCTCGCAAGTTGTACAGCTCATTTCCAACATATTCTTGAATGTATCTCTGTTTTATCGGTTCCCCCTTTGTCCTATGTCTTACCATTTTGTTGTTCCTCTTCCATTCCATAATTCAGATAAACTTATATACAATACCTATGATTTACATTGAATTCTTGACTGCGCTCCATCCCTTTTCTTCTCTTTTTTTTTGTCTACCCCTTTCCTCTTGGCATCACCCTGCTTAAAGCACCTGCTTCTTGGTGTTTATTTTTTGAACTTTGACTTTGCTTTCTAGGGAATTACACCATTTTTAATTCATTATTGTGATTAGTTTCCAAATATTTTTTTAAATTGTATTTTATTTTATTTGAGAACATACTGTACAGAGGGGCTACAATTACATGGGCAGGATAATGCATACATTTCTTACCAAGCATTGCAGCCTCCTCCTTTGTTTACCCTTCACTTCCCTTCCCCGCCTCCCCCCTCCCCCCACCCAATTTTACCCCCCTCCCCCCACCCAATTATACCCACACCGACATTGTAAAGCTGGTTTTGACATAACATTTTGTACTTCTCATTGTTGCAACAGGTCCACCTGAATCCTTAAACGACTTGTTTGTCCCCATCTCCTCCACATGTTATACTGACATCAAATATAGTGAAAGCGGGGGTTACACTGTGGGGGAGGGACATACAAAGCAACAAAGAAATAATCTTATAAATGCGTTAGAAACACATGCATGAAAGAAACGAAAACATTAAAATACATATTTAAGGGTTTATTTTCCTAACATCACATTATCTGACCTTTTCCGCTTGACTCATACCTATACTAGATATTGCAAATAAGGGAAACCATGGGACCTATGCTTCTTTGGGCCTGGCTTACTTCACTTAATATAATTTTTTCCAAACCTTTCCATTTCCTAACAAATGGGGAAATGTCATTCTTTCTGATGGAGGCATAGAATTCCATTGTGTATATATACCACATTTTCTTGATCCATTCATCTACTGAGGGGCATCTGGGTTGGTTCCATGTCTTAGCTATGGTAAATAATGCTGCAATAAACATAGTTGTGCTGGTAGCTTTAGTGTGGTCTTGTTTTTCCAAATATTTTTAATATATATTTTTCATTATAAAGATACTGTTCAGAGGGGTTACAGTTACACGAGTAAGGTAATGAGTACATTTCCTATAGCATATCATTAAACCCTCCTTTGTTTTGTTTCCCCCCTACCATGTTTTCCCTCCCATCTCCCCACCTCCGCCCCTCCCCCAAGTTTTAAAGTTCGTTTTCAACATAGTATCTTGTACATCTCATTGTTACAATGGATCAACCTGTATCCTTGTTTCAGCAGGGTTGCATTTTTTTAATTGAGAATTAACACTTTGTAATATTATGCCTTATGCTATTTTTCGATCTTTACATCAGTATAAACTGAATTCGAGTTAATTATGAAGTAAGCATTTTTATCTTCAGGAAGAATTTTATTTTATTTTATTAAACAATTTTTATTATTTTATTTTATTTCATCTTTATTTTTTATTTTATTAAACAATAATTTATTTTATTAATGAATCTGATTTCATTAACCATTTTAAATATTTACTAAAGTTCTTCAATTAAAATATCTACACTGGAGATAGATTTGTTTGCTTATTGCTGGCCTTTAAGTTTCAACTCTGTGACTGAAACACCATTCCTGAGCTTCTTTTGCTCAAGGTCAGCATTCTACCACTTGGGCCACAGTGTCGCTTGGGGTTTTGTCTGAGAAGTTTATTGGAGATAGGAGTCTTACAGGCTTTTCTGCCTGAGCTGGTTTTGAACTGTGCTGTCAGACTCCTGAGTAGCTAGAGTTGTGAGCTACTGGCACCCAGATCTACCCTATAGATTATTGCAACTATGGATTTATATAAGAAGGTTATCCATTTTATCTAGATTGAATTTTGGTACTTCGCAATTTTATTTTTGTCAGTCTTGGGCCTGAACTCCAGGCCTGGACACTGTCTTGCAGCTCTTCACCTCAAGGCTAGCGCTCTACCACTTGAGCCATAGCGCCACTTCCAGCTTTGTCTTTTTTTTATGTGATGCTAAGGAATCGAACACAGGGCCTCATGCATGCAAGGCAAGCACTCTACCACTGAGCCACCTTCCCAGCCCTGGTACTTTGCAATTTTAAGGAAAAAAATCGACTTGATCTAAGTTTTGCTTGTGGAGATAAAATTATTTTTCATAATACATATTGTTATCTACTTATTGATAATAAGATGTTTTGTATTTGCCCCTGTTATCAGAGTTCTGACTCCTCCCTTGCTCTCTCTAGTGGAATACTTGTCGGCATGTGTATCAATTTTATTGTTCCTCTCCAGGAAGAACATTTTAGTTTTATTAATTTGTTTCCAAAGAGAAATATTTTTGTTTAATTTTAATTTTTTTTGTCAGTTGTGGGGCTTGAACTCTGGACCTTGGTGCTGTCACTGAACTCTTCTGCTCAAGGTGATCACTTTACTACTTGAGCCACAGCACCAGTTCCAGTTTCTGATGATTAATTGGAAATAAGAGTCTTACAGACTTTCCTGGCTGGGATGGTTTTGAATCACGATTCTCAGATCTCTGCCTCCAGAATAGCTAGGATTACAGGCATGAGCCACCATCATCTAGCCTGTTTAATTTTAATTCTATTATCACATTTTTATTAACATTCCTGGGAATCTTGAGGTTCTTTATCTGTTGCTGTAAATTTTTAGGATTTTGACAAAGACCACAAGTAAGGGATTCTTCATTACAGTAAATAGTTTCATCCTGTGCTTTATCTATTTTGACTGACTGTCTCATTTCATTGTTTACAATTGATGACTATTGTGCTTTATATTTTTACATTTCCTAGAATGCCAAATATTTGGAATTTTCTTACATTTAATATGATCACTCTCACTCAACACTTTCTAAGAAGTCATTGAACACTGTTTGAGTACTTCAAAAATGCTCAACATCTCTGGCCATAAAAGAAATGCAAATCAAAACAACATTGGGATTCTACTTTACCCCAGTTAGAATGACCATTATCAGGAAATCTAATAACAAAAGATGCTGGTGAGGTTGTGCCAAAAGGGAACACTACTATACTGTTGGAGGGAGTGTACATTTGTTCAACTACTCTGGAAAGCATTATGAAGATTCTTCAGAAGACTCTACATAGAGCTCCCCTATGACCCAGCAATCACCTCCTAAGCATTTACCCAAAGGGCCACAAAGAAGGCCATCCTAAAGCTACCAGCACAACCATGTTCATTCAATATTATTTACCTCATATAAGATGTAGAACCAACCCAGATGTCTCTCAGAAGATTAATGGATCAAGAAAATGTGGTATATGCAATGGAATTCTATGCTTCCATAAAAAGAATGACATTGTCCCCTTCCTAAGGGGGAGGATGGGATATTAAGAGGAAACAAAGGAGGAGGCTACAATGCTTGATAAGAAATGTACTCATTTTCTTGCTCATGTAATTGTAACCCCTCTGTACAGTATTTTCACAATCAAAAAAAGAAATGGAAAGACTAAGGAAATAATCATATTAAGTGAAGTAAGCCAGACCCAAAAAAACATAGACTTCATGGTTTCTCTCATTTGTAATAAATAGTATGTGTCTACGATAGTCCTAGCAAAGGATCACAATAGCTCAATGATATGCACTATGACCATAAAGGTGATGCTAATCAAGATGTACTTGTTATGGAAACAAGAGGTTTTCTTTTGTTGTTGTTTATAAGGTACAGTGTGAAGTTAAAAAAATATATTCTTCTTCATGCACACATATTAAATTTTACAAAGATAAATTTCCTTCATAAAATGTGATTAACTGAAAGAATCTTCACAAGATTTCCTGGCAGAGATAGGGAGGCAACAGCACACATCTCACCCTTTATTCACTTCGCAGTGATTATGTAGACTTAAATTGGTTATTTGCATGTATTTCTTGAAAGTATATTTTACCAATATGGTTCCTGTTCCAATGGATTACAGTATACCACTGGTTCTAGAAATATTTTCAACATTATAGTTATGAGGAAGCAAACAATATTACAACTATATGCATATTCTTTTGTTATTAACAAAACAGTGGTTTGTTACTATCTCTAGTGACTATAATCTCATTGATTTCTGCTGCTTGTTAAAAACATTTATTTTAAAAAAACAAATGAATTTTAAATGATATAATTGTAGTTGAAAAACGATAAAACTGCAAGAAAACTTGAGATACTGAAAATAATTTCATGTAATGATAACAAATATTAAGTTTAGTATCAACTATTTATAAATGTATTTATGAATAAAATTATTATTCTCATAGATAAAATATTTTATCTATTACATGGATAATATAGAGAAAGAAGTACTGTGCCTATTGGATATAAATGGAAAATAGATTTACAATTACCCCCTTACTATGTGCTTTTAGTTTGGAAATATTCTCTGTATAATTTTAAACCTGAAATTTTTGCTAAATGTAGCATTGCATCAAAGAACATAATTTTCCAAGTAAATGTATTTTAAAATAAAACTTACCCTAGGGCTGGGATGGTGGCTCAGTGGTAGAGCGCTTGCCTTGCATGCATGAAGCCCTGGGTTCGATTCCTCAGCACCACATAAGCAAAAAGAAAAAAGCCAGAAGTGGCGCTGTAGCTTAAGTGGTAGAGCGCTAGCCTTGAGCTGAAGAGCTGAGGGACAGCGACCAGGCCCAGAGTTCTGGCCCCACGACCGGACCCCCCAAAAAAGAAAACTTACCCTAAGATGAATAATGGCATTGTGAAAAATTATATAGTCGTCTTCGAATTGTTAGAATATATAAGCATAAGGTAAGCATCAACGTGATTTGGAGTAGTTTGGCTAAAGGTGTCATCACATTTATTTTATATTTTGAAACATGACTTGAATTTTTCATTGCCATGTATATTATTGTGCTCACCTTTGATCCTCAGCTCCACCCAGACCTTAGCCCCTTCCATCCTTGGAATTCCCACCATACAGGCCCCTCCCTGTCAATGCCCACACCCTCCTGAGCTCACTTCCTACTCTTAGACCCCCCTGCTATCTGAATGGTGAAGGGTGCATGTGGTCCCTCTTGGGGGAAATATGGCTCCTCTAACAAACCTTATAATAATCTTTCTCCTGTGCCTGTCTGCCTCTGTGTGGCCCCCTGGGATAGATGTGTGGGATCCTTCAATATACAGCATAAAACAATGGTATAGAAAATAATTTTCTGGTTTTTTTTGTTTTCATTGCTATAGAAATTAATTTGTATCTATTTTTAATATAGTTTTTGTATTCACAAACTAAGTTGTAGTCTTATACTTCAGGCATTATTTGACATGAATTAGAGATGGTTAGAGACCTTGCATGTGTATGTTGTTGCTGGTTATTTTTGTTTTTACTTTCTTAAAAGTATTTTTGGATTTTGTTTTCTTTTTTAATAAGTCTGTTTACTCTGAGGGTGGTACTAGTTACTATAGTTTGCATTTGAATTTCCTCTTAAGACCATATGCGAAATGTTTACTTGGTAGCATATCTAGGAGGATTTGCAACAGTGTTGGTTATTGGGGTCATGGCACTTGAAAGGTGTAGAGGGCCCTGACCCATGTTTGTCTCTGCAATTCCAGCAGTCTTCATGAGGTAAACAGATTAAATCCACCACAAGCATTTTCTATTCTTTCACAGGCAAGTACAAAGATTCATCAGTGTACTAAAGGCTCTGAAATCACAATCATTTAAGTTCACTTTCTTAAAATCAAGCAAAGCTTACTAACAAAGCTTACTAACACTCTTACTAATACATTGACAATTGAGTGGTGTACAAGTTTTCCCACTGTTGGTGACCAAAGTTTAATTCCTGCAGAAGCTTAATGGAATGTGAGCACTTTAGATAGAGATCTAAGCAGAGTGTATTCTGCCACCTATCTCAAAACTGGTGAGTTTGTGTACTAGACTCTCTTCATGATCTACACAAAATATGAAGTTAGAAGCCTTTGCAGTTCTGTCACATGGACTAAAGCAATAGGCATGAGAAGAATAAAATAGTAATTTTATTCATGATAACCAGCTACTAGAAATTACCTTAACATTTTTTCTTGTATGCAGACTTAAATAAGTAAGCAAATAAACAAATAATTCCATTCATAGAATACTTCCAAGCAAAATAAAGAAATTAACTGAATGATATATATATATATATATATATTATAATGTGTATACACTTTAAACATGTGTAAACTTCAAAGAATTGCTGGACTGAAAAAATATCAAAAGAATACATAGATTAATTTTATTAATGTGCTACCTGTGAAATAATACAGAGATGGAAACAGAAGAGCAGGTGTAAGTTAGGAGGAGTAGAGTTTCTGTGGTAAATGTGTCCATGCCTGTGAAGAATCAGGGAGCCCTGTGTGCAGGCTTAGCTCATCACAATGATTGAATTGTTATTTGTAGTCACATATGTAATAAAATGTGATGAAATTTTTACATGTGACACATGTAAAAATATAAAATGTATAACTAGTGACATTTAAATAAGCTATATGATTTATACAGTTGTTAATTTTCAGGTTATGACTTTGCATTATTAGTTATGCAAGGTGTTAGTATTGTTGGGAGGATATGCAAAAGGATTCTACATACTGCACTGGATATGTTCTCAGACCTTCTTGAAAATAATTACTACAAAGTAAAGAGGGTTTTGTTTAAAATATCTATTAAAAAGTTTGCTCGTTTCTACATTGTATGATTTTTATCATTTTTATGCTTAATGAACCTCTAATGATTTGACTTTCTGTTTTCAAGCAAAATGATACATAAACATTCATTGTAAAATTTTCAGCATAATTTTACAGGGAGCCAAATATACCTGATATTACACACTTATTCAACAATATTTAACCTAAAATAGAACAAATATAATATGATCTGTTGCCTAGATTTGATTTTATATGAAATTTCTAGCACATTTGTTTTATGACATTGTATGTATCATTAATCTATATGTGAATTTCAATTTCAACCATGAAAGATACTTCAAAAAGCCATTGAATTAATCCTGTTAGAAACATCTTTTTGGGTGGTACAGATTTTATGCTAAGAGAATTTTATTACCCTTTCTTGGACTTATTGTTACCACTGGAAGAATAGTTTTATGTTGTGTTTAAGGATGAAAAATAAGTACATCATAGACCAAGGATTACTGACTACAGTCCTGGTGAGTTAATAACAGAGGTTAAGAACATTTGTATTTACTTCTAAATTATAAGGAAGTATTGGATGACTAATAAAGTAGAGGGGAATGATAGTGTTTGAAAACAATATAAGTAAGAAAGCTACATGCACATCATACCAATTCAAAGCTGAGTTCAATTTTGTCTGTCTTTTTATAAGCTGGCATTGCAAGTAGAGACAGACAGAGAAAGACAGAGAGACAGAGGAGAGAAGAACTGGTAAGGTAAATGCCACCTGAGTTAGATTACATAAGAACCCATTTTCTATTTTATTAATAATATTATCCAATATTATTGTAATATTATTTCTCATCAAATGCATATGGGTTTTCATTTGGGAGATGAGTAACAAATAGCAAACTTCATTTGAGTTCTTTGCATGAACTGGGAGATAATACTGTAATGAAAAGAAAATGTGATGGGCAAAAAAGGATATTTTTGGAAAAATCTGTTTCCATGGAATGAGGCCCCTCTGTTTTGGCTCAATTAAGTCTCACACCAATCTTTTGATATAGTTACAAATGTATTCATCGCAGAGAACACAAAATATGTAAATTGGGGTAGATATATTATCCAATTTTAAATTGCTTTTTAGTGGAATATTTCAAAGGAGTATTAAGGCTGATTTATTGTGAAAGTTCCGAAAACTGACTTCTACTTGTACAAGAATTTGTCAAAGAAGAGTGATTTAAAAATAAGGTTCTGAAGATTCTCAAGACAAAATGACTCATATGTCTGTGTATTCATCTTTCCTTCCCCATTTTCTTAATTCTACTATTTTATAAGAATGAATTATTTAAGGAAGTGTAGCTCATTTAATTCTTCTTATTATTGATTTTTCATTAGGTCTTTTGAATAAAATCCTGAAGGAATCGAAACTAAATTTATTAAAATTATCTAAAAGATTGTCTGAAATTTAATGAATTCTTCAATAGCAACATAAACAATTTGGTTAAAAAAGTAGAAAAGGAAACAATCACCCATGCCCCAGGCCTGTAATCCTAGCTATTTTGGAGTCTGAAACAAAAAAATCATGATTTGAGTCCAGCCCAGTCAGAAATGTTTGTGAGGTCTTCTTCTCAACTCACACCTGGGTGTGGGGCTCTACAACTTTACTATTGGCTTCACGAGATTCTGAAACCTGGAGGATTATGTTTCCAGGCTAGCTTCAGGCAGACATGTTCATGAGATTTCATTTCAGGTGAAGAAGCTGAACTTAGTGAAGCACATCCATCATCCTAGCTGTAACAGGAAGCCCCAAATACCTGCAAGGTGGGTAGAACACAAACATGGACAGGAAATGAGAATCTGTCTCCAAAAGAAACAGCACAAAAATGAACTGGAGTGTGTGTCTCAGTATAAGACACACTTCCTAGGGCTGGGAAGGTGGTTCAGCAGTAGAATGCTTACCTTACATGCATGAGTGCCTGGGTTCCATTCCTTACCACCACATAAACAGAAAAAGCTAGATGTGGCTCTGTGGCTCAAGCAGTAGAGCGTTAGCCTTGAGCTGAAGAGCTCAGGGACAGAGCCCAGCCCCATGACTGACCAAAAACAAACAAACAAACAAACACCTCTGAGCAAGCCTGAGATCCTGAGTTCAAAATTTATTTTACCATTAATGGGTAGAAAAAGAGAGAAAAGCAAAATTCTAGCCAAAGTATCATATAATGATATTATATGTGTTAAAAACACATATTGTAAACAGCAGATGATCAAGCCTATTATCCTAGCTACTTGGGAAGCTGAGGTTGTGAGGACTGCAATGGGAGGCCAGCCTGGGCAGAAAAGGTCCTGAGAACTCCCTTTTCAATCAATGCCTAGTTGTTATGGCATATAATTGTTATGTCAGCTATGATGGGAAGATTAAAATAGCCAGATCACAGTCCAGTTGAACACCCTGATAAGAAGCAAGAATATCTTTTAAAAATAACCATTGCAAAACAAAAAAATAAAAACATAGGTACAGAGATGGCAAATTAAGCACATGAAAAATATGCAAGGTTATCATTTACTTGGTATAACAAATTAAAGTAACAGTGGAAGACATTCATCTGGTTATGTAGATTATCTAAAGTCTTCAATATCAAACACTGCAAAGTAATATAGGAGGGAGATATTTCACTCATTGTTGGAAGAAATATAAAATAAGGTACATATTTTGGAAGAGACTTTGGCAATTTTGAGCAATATAGTCTTACTGAATGATTGTGCAATCATTGTTTTAGATTTTTTAGTAAATGAGTTGAAAACTAATTGAACACAAAAATCCACACATAAATGTGTGGACTAGTCTTCATCATCACTGGAAGAAATCAACATGTCCTTTTATAGGCTACTAAACTCTAGTTCCACGTAAAATATAGTATTATTTGATTATATAAAGAAAAAATGAAACTATAAACCAATAATAATATACAGGAACTTTAAATGTATATTTGTAAATGAAATAACCCAATCTGTAAGGGTTATTTAATAAGATTCTAAACATATGAAAAGAAACAAGGGAATGGAAAAAATATAAATATTATAGTGTTAGAGCTTCAGGAATGAGGAATAGGTAGGGCTCAGGTTTATGTGAGTCAATAAAACCATTTTTTCCCTAAGAAAAGATGCTACCCATTTGGCAAAATCCCTAAAATTCCAATCGAGCACAAGTAGAGGATCCTATAAAAGGAATGATAGTAATAACAGTATTTCCTTCATCTCAACATTGTAAAGAATGTTGAACAAAACTGCAAGTTTGCAAGAAATACAGGAAGTGGTGATGATGATAGAAATATGAGAAATTTGCATTTTCTTCTTAAATTTCTGTTACCCTGAAAATTATTCTAACAAATAAAAATTCATTTAACATTGTAATGTAAGGATAGAATTAACTAATATTGTGTATGCATTTTAGAAACAAAACTGAAGAATTGTAACCATCAGTCCTCACCAGCAACTAAAGTGGGTATGTCAGACTGTACATTCTACCATTTTACTGAAGAGCTTTTGCTCTTTTCCCATGTTCATCTTGGATGCCTTTGTGCTTTGGAATTTACACATAAAAAGCACTCATCTACACAAGTTATCATTTACACAAAAGAAGCTTTGAGTTTGTTTTGTTTTGTTCATAAGTAACAATGGGATTCCTGGATTAATCATGTTCTTTCCCAATTGGTCTCAATCTTAAACTAGACATCTGGTTATAGTCTGCAATAAACCCAAGGGCAATATATACAGAGCAAACTGTTTACTCTCTCAAGTGATTTTCACCAGAGACCTGGTTCTCTTGGTAGAACTGTGATCCAAACTAAAAGGTCCCATGACAAAATAGTAATGACCTTTTTCTTCAAAACATTTGCCTATAATCCTCCATCTATTTTAATCCACACCTGCAAAAGCTTTGCTGGTAGACTTTGAGATACTAATGGCTTAAAGAACAAAGTAGATTGGAACTAATTATTTACAGATCATCAGATATTTCTGGTGCTTTTATTATATTTATGCATTCAAATCCACCTTAATTATAGTTTATATATTCAACCATATCTTTGTCTTAGGAGTCTGCCTATTTACATGCCAACACTTTTCTCATGAATTTCATATTTTATATGACTACACATCAAAGCAAGTAGCTAAAATATTGTATATATTCAGCCACTTTAAACAAGTCCCTACCAAATGTTGAATTTTATATTAGTTGGGATTTTTTTCAACTTGTGATAATAACATTTTTGGTAAAGGATACAACAGAAAATTTGGTGTTGCCATTACTAGGAAAAGAAGATATTAAGGTGATAATGAACTGAATCATTGCATTACAACTTTCTGGATTTTGAATCTTCTCATCACTCTCTCCCATTCAAATTTGGATTTATGGATATATGGTATTTTATGAACATAATTACACAATAACTCCTTCAAAGTAAAACCTATACAACTGTGTGTAGTAAGTGAAAATTTCAAGGGAAATAGGAATTACAGATTAAATTGAAAAAGTTATTTCATCTAGAGAGGTTCTGTAGCTGCTCTACCTGAGTTACATGAGCTTCAATATGTGTAAGTCAACAAGTGCATTATTAAGCAAATAGCATTTATTCACTATTTTTTTCTTTCACTTTTCTTAAAAAAAAATAGAGCTTTTGCTCCATATACCAACACGTATTTTAGGTGTATTGTTCTCTAAAGGCTTCTACTGAACAATTATCTTAAGAAGATACCATTCTAATCTCGTTTCTATCTCTATAGGTGTTGATACATCTACAATAATATGCAATTCTTATGACAATTTATTTTTGGCATGTAAACAAGTGTATGGTAGTAACATTCACCCATAGGTGTGACTAAAATTAAATTCAATTATAAACATTTTTGTTATCTCAAAATGGTTGCATACATTGTGATGAACTTGTGAGTAAAATAACCGACTTGTGACTACTTTTTTAATTTTAATTTCAATTTTTTATTTTTTGTGAAGATACTGTACAGAGGGGTTGCAATTACATGGGCAAGATAATGAGTACATTTCTTATCAAGCATTGTAGCCTCCTCCTTTGTTTCCCGTCCCATCCCCTCCTCCCCCCCACAGCCAACCCTCCTTCCTGCCACCACAAAAGTTGTAAAGTTCCCTTTTGACATAAGGACTTGTACATCTCATTGTTGCAATGGGTCCACCTGTATCCCTATTTAAACAATTTGTTTTTCCCTTCCCCTCCACAAATTATAACAACATCAAATACAGTGAAAGCAGGGGTTAAACCGTGGGGGAGGGACATACAAAGCAACAAAGAAATAATCTTATAAATGTGTTAGGAACAATCGCATGAAAGAAAAAAAAAACATTTGAATACATATCTTAGGGTTCATTTCCCTAACATCAAATTATCTGACCTTTTCTGCTTGACTCAGACATATACTAGTTATTGCAAATAAGGCAAACCATGGGACCTATGTTTCTTTGGGCTTGGCTTACTTCACTTAATATAATTTTTTCCAAGTCTTTCCATTTCCTAACAAAGGAGGCAATATCATTCTTTCTGATGGAGGCATAGAATTCCATTGTGTATATATACCACATTTTCTTGATCCATTCATCTACTGAGGGGCATCTGGGTTGGTTCCAGATCTTAGCTATGGTAAATAATGCTGCAATAAACATAGCCGTGCTGGTAGCTTTAGTGTGGTCTTGTTTGTGAACATTTGGGTAGATGCCCAAAAGTGGGATTGCTGGGTCATAGGGCAGATCTATGTGGAGTCTTTTCAGGAACCTCCATACTGCTTTCCAAAGTGGTTGAACAAGATTACACTCCCACCGACAATGCAGTAAGGTTCCCTTCTGTCCACATCCCCTCTAGCATCTGTTGTTATTAGAGTTCATGATTATAGCCATTCTCGGGTGAGGTGGTATCTAAATGTAGTTTTGATTTGCATTTCTTTTATGGCTAGAGAGGTTGAGCATTTCTTCATGTGTCTATTGGACATCCTTCTTTCCTCTTCAGAGAAGTTTCTCTTTAAGTCATTAGCCCACTTATTTATTGGGCAGTTGTTTCTTTGATGATTTGTTGTTGGGGGGTTTAATTTTTTGAGTTCCAAGTATATTTTAGATATGAGACCCTTGTCCGTTGTATGGCTAGTGAAGATCTTCTCCCAATCCGTGGGCTTTCTATTGATCTTGCTAGCTATGTCCTTTGCCATGCAGAAGCTCTGCAATTTCATGCAATCCCATTTGTCCAACTTTGATTTGTTGTGTTTCTGGGTCTCTATTCAGAAAATTTCAGCCTGTGCCAAGGAGATCTAGGGTTTCTCCTATTCCATCTTATAATGTTTTCAGAGTATCTGTTTTGACTCAGAGGTCTTTGATCCATTTAGAGTTGATTCTGGTGCAGGGTGATATATAAGGATCTAGTGTTAGTTTTCTACAAGTAGTTAACCAATTTTGCCAGCACCATTTACTGAAGAGGCTGTCTTTCTTCCATTCTAGTTTTTTTAGCTCCTTTATCAAAGATTAGATGGCTATAGGTTTGTAGGTTCATTTCTGGGTTTTCAATTCTATTCCATTGGTCCTGAAGTCTGTTTTTGTGCCAGTACCCAGCTGCTTTGATTACTATGGCTTTGTAGTAGAGTTTGAAATTTGGTATTGATATTCCTCTAGCACAGTTCTTCCTGTTGAGGATCGTTTTTGCTATTTAGGGTCTTTTATTGTTCCATATGAATTTTTGGATTGCCTCTTCTATTTCCTTGAAGAATGAGGTTGGAATTTTGATAGGTATCGATTGAATTTGTAGATAGCCTTGGGAAGTATTGACATTTTCACGATGTTGATCTTTCCAATCAAGGAGCCTGGGAGTTTTTGCCACTTTATAAGTTCTGTTTTGATTTCCTTTTTCAAGTTTTTAAGTTTTCATCATAGAGGTCCTTCATTTCTTTAGTTAAGTTAATTCCTAGGTATTTTTTTTTTGTTGTTGAGCTATTACGAATGGAGTTGCTTTCCTAATTTCAGCCACACTTTTCTCATTGTTGGCATAAAGAAAGGCCATTGATTTTTGAGGGTTAATTTTATATGCCAAAGTTTAGAATCAGCTTGAGTAATTTGGGAGTAGAGTCTATGGGATTCTTTAAATACAAGATCATGTCATCTGCAAAGAGGGAGAGTTTTACTTCTTCTTTCCCTCTTTGGATCCCCTTTATGTTTGCATCTTGTCTTATTGCTGTTGCTAGGCATTCTAATACTAGATTGAAGAGAAGTGGAGAGAGTGGACATCCTTGTCTTCTTCCTGAGTTAAGAGGAAATGGCTTTAGTTTTTCACCATTAAGTATAAAGCTAGCTGTAGGTTTGTCATATACAGCCTTTATTGTATTGAGGAATATTCCATGGATTCCTAATTTTTCCAGAACCTTCATCATAAAAGGGTGTTGGATCTTGTCAAATGCTTTTTCTGCATCTATTGAGATAACCATGTGGTTCTTATCCTTGCTCCTGTTGATGTGATGAATTATATTAATTGATTTGCATATATTGAACCAGCTTTGCATCCCTGAAATGATTCTTTTTTGATCGTGGTGTATGATTTTTTGGATGAATTGTTGAAGTCGATTGGGCAGAATTTTGTTGAGAAGTATTGCATCAATGTTCATCAAAGAAATGGGTCTATTGTTCTCTTTCTTTGATGAATCCCTGTTTGGTTTTGGGATGAGGGTTATGATGGCTTCATAGAATGTGTTCGATAGTCAACATTCTCTTTCAATTTCATTGAAGAGTTGGAAGAATTTTTGTGTGAGCTCTGCTTTGAAGGCCTTGTAGAATTCCACTGTAAAGCCATCTGGTCCTGGGCTTTTCTTAGATGGGAGGTCTGTTATTGTTGTTTCTATTTCAATGCTTGATATGTCCCTGTTAAGATGGTTTAACTCATCTTGGTTTAGTTTAGGCATGTCAATATTTGCTAAGAACAGGTTCATTTCTGCAAGGTTCTCGAACTTATTAGCATAAAGTTTTGAGAAGTATTCCCTTATAATGTTCTGAATCTTGGTTGTTTCTATGGTGATGTTTCCATTCTCATCTCTGAGTTTATTTATTTGGGTCTGTTCTCTTCTTTTTCTGATAAGATTTGCTAAGGGTCTGTCAATTTTTTTTATTTTTTTGAAGAACCAACTCTATGTTTTGTTGATTCTTTCTGTGTTTTTTTTTTTGATTCTAATTCATTTAATTCTGATTAATTTTAATTATTTTTTTCCTTCTACTGGATTGGGGTTTATCTTGCTGCTCTTTTTTCAAGGAGGCTTAGATGTCTCATTAAATTGTTGGTTTCAGATCTCTCCAATTTGTTGATGTAGGAACTCAGATTTATAAACTTGCCCCTGAGTACTGCCTTTCCTGTGTCCCAGAGGAGCTGTTAATTTGTGTGTTCATTTTTGTTGAATATCGTGAACATTTGAATTTCCTTTCTAATCTCTTCCATGATCCACTCGTGATTCAGCAGTGTGTTGTTCAGCCTCCATGTGTTACAGGATTTTCTTTGGTGGCTTTTGGTGTTGAGTTCTAATTTTATTCTTTTTTTATTTCTGAGAGAATGCAAGGTATAACTTCAATGTTTCTGAATTTGAACAAGTTTGCTAAAATGTGGTCTATTTTGGAAAATGTTCCATGTGCTGCTGAGAACAATGTGTATACTGATGCTGCTGGGTGAAATATTTGGTAGATGTCTGTTAAATCTAGTTGATCTATGCAGGTGTTTAGGTCTGTGGTTTTTCTGTTGAGTTTTTGCCAAGTTGATCTATCTAGTGGTGAAAGTGGTGTGTTAAAGTCCCCAACAATTCACTTGTGACTAATGATCTGACCTAGCCCTCTCTAACACAGCAACCCTCATTTCCCCCTTACGTATTGTTTAAAGTATTGATGATTTTCATCTTTCTGCACCCCTCTATGCTGGAGACACTTGATTCTTGGAAGGAGGTTATGCTAGATTATGTTAGTTTGGTGTTTGGTGCCCTCTGTTCAATAATGGGCTCATGGAAATTATGATTTTGTATGTTTTCCTGATTGAGTCCTATCAGCAGTGACATACATATCATTCTTTTTCAGAATTCCATCTTCATACTTGAAGAAAAAGTACCTTGATCAATACATATTTTAAGATTCATTCTAGAACTCTGATATGTAAGTGAACCAGGAATCTATGAAAGATTTGTAATTTGAATATAATTTGAACTTTTTTTAATTGAATGTACATTATAACTAAAGAACAGAATTCAAGTAGAATGAAATGTGGTATAATCAGCTATATGAATTATTTTAATGGCAACATCAGTTTGAAACAATCACATCATGGTTTTACTTATTATATAGCTTTGGGTCCTTTTGTTTTGACCTTAGCAAATATAATTATTTCTGAGACAGAGTTTGTCTTGTGCCTAATTTATTCTGAAACTGAATATGTAGTTCAGACTAGTCTCCAAGTTCTGATGCCTCTGATTCTCCATTTCTGGGGTTACAGATATATGTTACCATGCCTGCCCCTGAATATAATCTTGTGGTAGAATAAAGGTCAGAGCTAACATAGTTCTAATTTTCTCATTTTCTTTTTTGTTTTCTATTTTTTGTCAGTCATGGGGCTTGAATTCTGGGTCTGGGTGCTATCCCTCATCTCTTCAGCTCCAGGCAAGTGATCTACCGCTTAAGCTACAATGCCACTTCCGATTTTCTAGAGGTTTATTGGAGATAAGAGTCTCACAGACTTTCCTGCCGGGGCTGGCTTTGAACCATGATCCTCAGATCTCAGCCTCTTGAATTGTTAGGATTACAGGCATGAGCCACTGGTGCCCGGCTAATTTTCTCATTTTCTTTTCTTCATACTGAATTTAAAATAAAACAGAAGATGGAGATAACTTGTCAATTGATTTGTAATGGAACAAAGGATTCATCCTAGTTTTAACTGAAAACTTAAAGTTAGGAAACTATGGCATTCATTTAGAAATCTATATGGTATCGATATTAATAAATATTATATTTAATACATGCAAAAATAAATTGCTAATCACAAGTGTATATGACATATTCATAATAATTGAGCAACAACCAATTTAGTTAAAACAATCTCAAAATTTAAGATTCTAAATGCTTAGCAAATGATCTGAATGCTCTACTGAAATGTGTATAGTAAAGATGGTTGGATTCTACTCAATTCTGTATTCATAACTGAATGACAAAGACATTTTCAAAACTTTTTGGTGCTGAAATGTATTCTAAAATTTAAAATATAGTTCAAGTATAAATGAAAATATCTGTAAAAATACTGCTCAGTGGATTAAGTTCACTAAACACATATATCTTTGGTTTCTATAGGGTGAAGTGTTGTTCAAGGATGCGGAAAAAATCCATTATTTTTTAGTTTTGGAAAAGGCTTTGTAAAAGTTACATCTGATAACTGTTACATAAATCTGAGCACATTACTTACAGAAGATGTTCTGTTGAATTCGATTTTTTTTTTAGAAAAGTACTTAGATTTATGAGCTAATGCAATTACACAGAGCTCTTGTTCTTTTATTTGCTTGATGCTGTTTAAGCCATACTCATCAATTTCTTCTATTCTTTAGGGTTAACTCAGGGGACAAGGATTTAAAAGCTGATCAACTTCAGAAGCAGCATATTAATACTAGGCATCATGCACAATTCCAAATGGGCATCTCCAGTTTTGCTTAATCTTTCTAACTTTAGTGATTTTCTTAAAGCCATGTATTCATAGAAACATTTGATAGTAAAGAACTTTCAATCCAATAATCCACAACCACTGTTCTTTGCATATTACATTCGTCAAATGGGAAGAGTCCAAATTCTGCTCTTATTAAATATCTAGCCATCAATTAGTGTTTGTTTGTTATCTCATAATTAAAAAATTCTTCCTATTAAAATATTTTTTTCACTGTTAGCTGGCCCAAAGCAGCACACTATATGACCCTCTTCAGTATACTTTCTGCTTAAATATTCCATGAACTAGGGTGTTACCATTTATTGTACACTACTAATATAAATGACTCTATCATTCCTCAGGTGCCCCAAATTTATCAGGAAGATAATAAAAAAAGCTTCTTTGGAGTATACAATTGCTAGTGGGAATCTGTAAAGAAATTGAAAGGCTATCCAAGAAGAGCAAGCAAAAACAAATTTATTCAGATCTTGCCATGGCCAGGAGGGAGTCATCAACACTCCCTTCTGTCATAGAGAGAACACCATAGCTGGCTGGGGAGCTTGGATGCATTATAATGTAAAATCATTGCAGATTTGTTCTAATTAGAGGTTGTTGGCATGAGAAATTTGAAAACAGTCTAAGTAGCAGTTAAATGTTCCATAAGCTTGGCTGAAAAGCATATTTGGGCTTTGACTGTGTAATCTTGGAAGCAAGGGGAAAATAGGGAAGTTATTGAGCCAGATCTGGCTCCTTTTGACTCATGGTAGAGAGGTCCTAGTTGCCTTCCAAAGCCTACTACTTGTCTTTGGAATAGAGTTTGTATAAAAAACGTCTGCTTCTATATAACCATCTCATATTTTTCTCTTATTTGTCTGTCATATTCCTTGGTTACTTTCTCAATTGTGAAAGATGAATAAGCCAAGGAAGTCTAGAAACTCATGTCCTTACTGTTAAGGGATTGTTCATTGGTTAACTCCATTGTCTACTATATCACAAAATATTCTCAATATGGTTATATCACTATGGAAACCCTCTAATGAAGGAACAACTACATGAAACACATAAAATTCTTGGTAGAATGCAATGAGGTATTACTTTAAACTTTGAAAAAAAACAACAAAGAAAATAATTTGGATACTTTCTGTAATATGCTTCAGTCCAACCAAGGCCAAAAGAACGTATCTCACTGGCCATAAGATTATTATTTATCAGATAAATCTTAGAGTAACAAATCTATTTTTATTTAGCAGTTGTATAACACATTCCACTCTTCTTATAATAAGCATAATCAATAGACCAAAGTAAATAAAACAAAAAAGTTAAAAAAAATAACAACTGGTTACACCAAAAATGCCAAACAGAATGGAATAACTAAACACTTAATTAAAATTAAATTAAAACTGATCACCAAATTGGGAACAAATAGCCAAAGGACTTAATGAAGAAAAAGCAGAACTCACAGACCTAGTGCTGACTTTTCTACATAGTACAAAAGGCCCCTTTGGGTGTGACACACAATTATAGACCAAATTCTACAATGGGAGGAACAAATGTTTCTGAGTCCATTGGAATCTGAAATGAATGGAGAAAACACAAATGAATTGAAGCAAAACATTTTTCTTAGAGCTCAAGAAAAAAACAAGAGTCAGACATCATGATTCAGTTTTGAAAGATGTACCTTCCTCTGCAGTCAAAAGACAACAGGAAAATGGAAGGGCTTTATCATTTAGGTATTAGATGACTAAGTATGTTGCATGTAATTGGCTGGAAGCTTACAATCACTGCGTTGGCCCAATCACTATACACAGGTATGACTTCTTTGACTGGTAGCAGTAGAAGCTTGAGTTGAATGATTTATTTTTATGTATAATCCGAGATTTCTCTACCTCTTTTGTATTCAGATTTTTATTAAGATCTTTGTCAATGACAACATACATTTTTGCTTATCTTGCTGTTGCTAAACAGCTCTTTGTTGATACACAAGGTGCCTGCTGGTCTGAATCTTCCAAAGGAAGCTCTGAGAGTCTGTCTCAATCCTCTCTCACAGTTTCTCTTAATCTGTACTCTTCTCTTTTTTTCCTGATATTTTCCCTTTAATGATACTAGTTGTATTAGAGTTCATACTAATAAGTTCATCTTACATCTGCAATCTGAAGAGTGGCATCTTGAAATTATCTTGCCTTTAAGGTAATAGAAACAACAGGTACACACCACATAAATACAAACATTTTTGCAATCATACAAAAGATAGAAGTAGAGAATTTGGTTATATGTTTATCTTAACACATTTCTTAATGTAAACATATGACATTAAATTTGAATGGTTCAAAGATAATTTCAATATTGGGATGTTGTTATATTTGTCTATAAGAAAAAACAAATACATATAGTAGTGTATATGCTTAATTATGTTTATTGGATTATTTTAGAGTTCAAATATAAGTTTTTATTTATCATGTATCATGGTCAAGGAAAGAGATATGCCACACTTTATGAAATGTGACAGAGTCTACTACTGTAAATTCTCATTCTATCCCTTATATTTTCCTGCCATACTAGTAATTCAAAGAATAATGCCAATACCTGCTTGAAGCTATAAATTTCATGTTAGCGGAGTTGCAAGAAGTACAGGCAGAACTAATATCAGTTGAGTTGAAGATTGCAGTACAACTCAGGAGATCATGGTATTACTGAAAACAAAGTCCTGTGAATTCCATGGACCATAAATAAAATATCCTGCATTGCTAGGTGTGTTTCTTTCCTGAGATGCAACATTTTTTCTTCAGTTTCAAGAAAAAAAACAGAGCCCTAAATATTTCATTTTCATCAGAGTTTTGTTCCCAATTAATTACAAAATGAAAGAAAGGACTTGAGAATTTAGAGGGAAGGAAGTCATACATCCCTACTGAAGCCTAAAGATTATCTTCAGAACTCAAAGCAATAAAGCATATTTTAAGGGAGAGAAGCAAAGTGGAACATCCTTAAACAGGATATTTTAAATGTGAGAGAAATAAAGGAATAACAATGATTCAACTAATTTCTAGCTAAAAGTAGAAATTTTATTTAAATATTAATACAAATTACAAATACTAGTCATATAAATACATGATAGGAAACATAATCAAAATCTTTTCTGGACAGTAGTTATTGTGTGCTATTACTGTTAGAGATATTCAAACAATCTTATAGATATAAAATTTTGGAGGTAAATTTCAAATATTTCTTCACAAATCTTTATAGATAAGTAAGATGTTGGATGAATCAGTCTGAATTTTATAATTTCACATGTAGGTGTCCTCAAAAATTCTCTTGCACTTCTGAGTTATATGTGAATGTAATTTGGAAATTAAAATAAGTTTAATCAAAATAATTGTGTTTATTAGTTCACCTTGTGTAGTTTTTGTAATAAAAGACTACTATGTGCCAGGTATATAATTACATAAAAAAAAGAATGATAATCAAAATGGCCCCAAGATACTCAGGAAATAGACAGCATAAAAGAACATGCATGAGAAGGTAGGTAAGACTCATGAGTGAGTGATTAGCCCAAGAATCTCAAGATTTTACTGGGGTCTGTACTCATGAGAGTGGCCATTATAAGAACATTGGCAATGGATCATTAAATCCTCGAGACTGTGGACATGCATTGCTATTGACACTATATTTTTGAGCCTCTGACCTTTAATTATTGAAACTTTTAAAATAGGCATGCTATCTACACTAATTTCATAGTATTCACAGTCCTTAAACCATATATACAAACACACACGCACATACACAAGCATACACAGAGATACAATCATTATTATTTTCAAAACAATAAATGAGTTTAGCTTTAAAATACCAATCTAAGACATATTTTGATGCTACTCAATGTGTTTTACATATTTTCTACATTATCAATTTTCATTATTCTATATGGAAGACACTTTTTTTATTCTTTTGGATGTATTGGTATTTGTACCCACAGCTTTGTGATTACTTGGAAATACTGTAATACTTAAACCATCCTCTTATCACCTTTGTTGCTTTTCTTCTTTTGTGGATAGCATCGTGCATCCTTGCTCATGGCCAGTTCAATACACCTATCCGTATCCTCCGTCCTATATTGTCCAACACAAATACGATCCCATGCCTTTGAAACAACAATTATTGATTGTAACATGGTCTTGCTAGCTTTTTGCCTGGGATGGACTTAAACCTCTATTTTCTTGAGAGCTATTTATTGGGTAGCTGGGATGACAAGCATGAATGATAATGCACAACTCTATCCCTCATTCTTATGTCCCTACTATTGAGAGATTAAAATTATTTGTATATGAATTCAATATTGCAGTAATAATTAATACAAATTTAAATCATTTCTTCATACATATTCAATCTTGTACCAAATTCAACTAATATTTCTTTGAGTTTAATATATATGCATATATTTATATATTTCTGTACATTAACATATATGTATACATATATGTATGTATTTTATATAACATAAATAGAATGTATGTAAACATTTTACATATATACATACACACATATATAGAGAAATAGATCAATATATAGTTAAGCAGTATTAGAGGTTGAGTTGTCTAACATTATTAGCCTCTGAAAGAAACATAGAACCCAGTAGCTTCTGGAAGCCTCAGAAGAAAGGGTAGGGAAATCAATAATGCAATCCCAATATAAGGCTGAAGGCCTAGAAGCTCCCTGGAAAGAAAATAATATGACTCCACATGGAAAGGGTGAAGAAAAGCATCATTTAAAAGATCTTATGCACATAAGTATTTAGTCCTTGAAATTCTCTCCTAAGAATATCCTTCTTTGTTCACACCATGTGAATGCTTAGTTTGCTGTTTAATTAATCATGTCCAGGTATAATTATTTGTCTATTACTGCCCATTGGGTTTATTTATATTCATAGTTATTAAAAATGAGGGTACCTAAATCATGTAATTGTAATCCCTCTATACATTACCTTTATGATAAAAAAGAGGTGACGAAACTGGAAGCTTCTGACCATAGATGATGACCATATAGATAGATGTACTGCCTCAGAAAAGATGGAATTTGAGCATTCTAGGCAGTTCTCTATTCTTCCACTTTTATTCTACCTCAGCTCACAGTCTTTTGAATGGTGTCAACCACATTCAGGAATGATATCTCCCTAAGCGGCTCTTTGTGTCAATAGTCTGTATCCCAGAGGAGCTGGTAGAGGAAAGAAGGATGGGCAATAGACACATGAAGAAATGCTCAACCTCTCTAGCCATAAAAGAAATGCAAATCAAAAACAACATTGAGATACCACCTCACACCAGTTAGAATGGCAAAAATCAAGAACTCTAATAATAACAGATGCTGGAGGGGATGTGGACAGAAGTGAACCTTACTGCATTGTTGGTGGGAATGTAAACTTGTTCAACCACTTTGGAAAGTAGTATGGAGGTTCCTCAAAAGACTCCACATAGAGCTCCCCTATGAGCCAGCAATCCCACTTTTGGGCATTTACCCAAATGTTCACAAAGAAGACCACACTAAAGCTACCTGCATGACTATGTTTATTGCAGCATTATTTACCATAGCTAAGATATGGAACCTACCCAGATGCCCCTCAGTAGATGAATGGATCAAGAAAATGTGGTATATATACACAATGGAATTCTATGCCTCCATCAGAAAGAATGATATTGCCTCCTTTGTTAGGAAATGGAAAGACTTGGAAAAAATTATATTAAGTGAAGTAAGCCAAGCCCAAAGAAACATAGGTCCCATGGTTTGCCTTATTTGCAATAACTAGTATATGTGTGAGTCAAGCAGAAAAGGTCAGTTAAGTTGATGTTAGAGAAATGAACCCTAAGATATGTATTCAAATGTTTTTTTTCTTTCAGGCGATTGTTTCTAACACATTCATAGGATTATTTCTTTGTTGCTTTGTATGTCCCTCCCCCATGGTATAACCCTTGCTTTCACTGTATTTGATGTTGTTATAATTTGTGGAGGGGAAGGGAAAAAACAAATCATTTAAATAGGGATACAGGTGGACCCATTGCAACAATGAAATGTACAAGTCATTATTTTGAAAAAGAACTTTACAACTTTGGTGGTGGGGAGGGAGGAGGGTTGGGTGTTTGGGAGAGAAGGGGTTTGGAAGGGGAAACAAAGGAGTAGGCTACAATACTTGATAAGAAATGTAATTTCTTATCCCATGTAATTGCAATCGCTCTGTACAGTATTTTCACAATAAAAATATAGTCTTTGTAATCAAGCTCTTGGACCATATAAAATTTTGTTTTAATAATACATTAAACATCTCTCAATCCAGTTTAGTTGACAATCAGGACTGACCATTACAACAAGTGAATTGGATCAGGATATAAACTGTTTATGCATGTTGCATTTATGTATTTCAGTCACACATAAACATGTAACACTAACCTAAGCTAAAAGATTTATCATAAACTTCATAAATGAATGAGCACATGCATACTGTGTCAGACATTCTAATCTTATTCCTGCCTGCTATTCATAGAATTGTTCTACATTCTCTGCTTAATCAACCATGTATCAAACACATTCAGAAATAGTTGCTCTGTACTGAACATGTACATAATTTTTTTTCCTATCACTATTAACAAAATAGCATGAGCCATTATTCTTGTATTTATGTTGTCTTTGAAGTGACTTGAGTGCATGGAAGAATGTGTATGCATAATATACAGATATTAAAATGTTTTATCTGAGATTTGATTTGATATTGGATATTTATTGCTCATGAAACTAAGGGTTGACTCTACTTGGAAATGAACAACAGAAGGGAAGGTTTAAAACAAAGTTGAATAAAACATTTTATTAGTATATTTAATTGTATAAAATGAAGAATTTTTCCATATACTCATACAATGTCTTTGGTTAATCTTCATCCAGAAAGTGTACTTTCATTAATAAAATAAATTTATTTTGAAACCTCTTCTAGTTATGTTCTTGGTGAAGACTTTCATATAAGCCCATAGTAAAAACACTTAAATTAGTGAAGGAGAGAAAAAGTCATTTGAGTGTAAGCTTTTATGTTTAATGTATCCTCCTGTCATTCTGTATTTGTTTTGTTTTGTTTTTAGTTTAGTTTAGTTTTGTTTTTTTTCTGTGCTGATCCTGGCTTGCCTGAGTTCTAGTCGTGAGCTATTTTGCTCAAAGCTTGAGCCACAACTTCACTTTTGGCATTTTTTCTGTATTGGTTTATTGGAGATAGAACTCCCAAGGATTTTTCCTACCTGAGCTGGTTTTGAACCTTAATCCTCAGATGTCAGCCTCATGAGTATCTTCGATTACAAATGTGAGCCACTGGCACTCAGCCCCATTGTGTTTTACAGTTGCTTGACCTTTTCTTTCTTTAATACACTCTTTGTTTTCATGTTCTAAAATATTTGACTGATGTTTTCATTTGACCATTTTCTTTACATGTTTTCAAATTTTCTCATTTAGATACCTCAAAATCATTAATAGGAGAAGGCTGGGAAGGTGGATCAGTGGTAGAATGCATGCATGAGGAGTGGGTTTGATTCCTCAGCACCACATAAGCAGAAAAAGGAAAAGAGGCACTGTGGCTCAAGTGGTAGAGCACTAGCCTTGAGCTGAAGAGCTGAGGGATGGTACCCAGGCCCAGAGTTCAGGCCTAATGACCAACCAAAAAAAAAATCATTAATAGCAATCTGATTTTAGTTTTGCATATTTAAAGATTCAGCACTTCTTATAAGTCCAGTTTTGTTTTCCCATTTACTGAAGAAAAGAGTTAATAATATCCTCATATCTTCTCCATTTTCTCATTGCTTTTGCTTGGCCAGTTGTTTCTTTTTAATTATCTCTGTCATTCTCATTCAAGTAGGCAATAGTTTTAATTGAAACCACTAATCCATCAAGTAGCATGCTATGTTTTAGATGAGTAAAGTGTCTTATATGATTATACTGCCAACTCTAATTTTTCAAAATTTCCAAATGAGTTCTGTCAAAAGAATTAATCAAACTTTGTGATTTCTGACATGGCCATGACAGTTTGAATCTAATGTTGACCTTTTCCTTTTACATAGTGTGATCTAGCCACCTGGACCTTTTCTAGAGCAAACTCACACACATAAATTCTGTTCTTATGCATAGACCACTTGTCCTCTTTCTATTTCCATTTGTGACTAGCTACAATGAGCAAAGATAATATCCTGAATTTGTATAAAAGTATACCAGCTGTGTTTAACTTCAGTAAATTTATAAATGGGAAAATCATGATGACAATTCATTACACTAACCAAAGGCATTTTAGATCATATGATGTATTTCCAGTAAAAATTAACTCTATTTCTTGTGTTACTTTATTTTCCTTTTCATAAGAAGCACACAGTGATAAATGGTTTTGAAAAGTATTCTTATATCACATTTTAAAAAAGTGAATGAAATATTTTAAAAAAATTAGAAAGAAGTTATAAGGAGTTAAGTATTTGGATCTTCGTGGATCATGAATTGAAGTAGTAATATATCTTCTTTCCACTAATTTGAACATCTAATTGGCCTTGGGTAATTTGGCTTAATTATCTCTAAGACTTAAGTGCATTAAAAAATTAAAAAGTAATTAGAGGTAGTATAAGGATGGGGAAAGAATATATAATTTTATAATTATATATAAAATATATTGCCTTTCATGAATATATTTTTTAATTTATGTATGTTTATATATATAATATGCATGCATATAAAATTCCATATATTATTTATACATATATTATATGCATTTATATTTAAAATATTAGTATTTTTCTCTTAACAAATGTAAACATTTTTGCATTTTTCATAGCTTATATAGGATGTTAATTAAAATAGTTTTACAATAATTTACTTAAATTTCCTTAATTTATACATTGTGTACCTGTGTACCTGTATTCATGCTGATATTACCAAAATTTTAAAATTCCCTGTGAATTACCCTTCTTCTAGTTTTATCAGTGTAAACATAAGCAATGGCTTTAAGTAGATATACTCTTACATTTTTCTCCAGCTAGGTAAAACAAAATTCATATTCACTACAAGTTCTATTTTCAATCATGCCATCTGTGATTGCTCTGCTTTAAACATTGGCCTGATGCTGACACTGCATTACTAAAATGAATGAGTCCTGACACAAAGAATTCCCTGGATGCTGACCTAGAAAATCCTGGCTCTTCTTCAACCTGTTTTGTTTCTTTGTTTCTGAGAGGCAAACACACATACACAAAGTAAGATGCTGTTATTAGCCAAATTCTAGTGTCCATTCTGTTGTTAGGCTATGTATTCACATCTCTCAAATCTCCCTTAGATTAATGGAAACCATTAGGCAGATCTTAGTTGTTTGGTATTGTATGCAGTGGAAAGTTTTTCATCTCCTTGTCAAAATATTAACAAAATCAGATGTAATTTCTGATACCTGGGAGGCTGACATAAGGAGGACTGTGATTCCAGATTATCTTGGTATAGTTAAAAAAAAATCAACTCAGCAGAAAAAAAAGTAAAGCTGAGCATGATAATGTACACCTGTCATTCCAGCTACAATGAGAAGTGCATAGGGGATTACAGTGCAGGTTTATCTTAGCAAAATATAAAGACATCTCAAAAATAACGAGAAGTCAGGCACCCATGGCTCACGTCTTTAATCCTAACTACTCAGCAGGCAGAGCTCTAATCTCAGTTCAAAGCTATCTGGAAATTCTTATGTCCAGTTATCCACCAGAAAAGCAGAAGTGGCGCTATGGCTCAAGTGGTAGAGTGCTTGCTTTGAGCTGAAGTGCTGAGGGATAGAGCCCAGGCTCAGAGTTCAGGCCCATGACCGACCAAAATAAATAAATAAATAATGAGGGGAAAAACAAAAACAAAAACACAACTGTGTTGGAGGTTTAGATCAAATTGTAGAGCCTTTGTCTAGCAAGTACAAGTCCTCAGTTCAACTCCCATTTGTTCCAAAAATACAACAAATAAAAATACTGGAAGAATGATGGAAGAATGAATGGAGCTATTATATTAATTTATTTATAAATTATAATTTTAGAATCAAATAAGATAGCACAGCTGAATATATTTTTTGAAACTATGAACAGCAAAGAAATATGGTCTACAAGAAACAAGAATTTAGCTACTTTCACTATACATCTGAAACAATTGTTTCCTTCTTAAATTCAGATTTAAACATTTTCATTTATAGAAATGTGTTAAAAGACAAAAAACTCACTTCCAGTCTAATGTTAAAATACATGCTTCTAATATTTTCCATAATGATACTTTCTAATTTAAATGTTTTATAGAGAAATGTTAATTAAGTTCAACTCTGCTTTGTTCAGTTTTTTATAATATTGTCTTTCCCATTTGGAACTACATGGAATAATTGAATAAACCTCACTTAATATATTAATTAAACTCAATCTTAAGTGTTCTTTCATATTTTAAAATGTGAACTTGTTAGTATAAAATTATCTCATTTATGAAAATAATAAAAAACAGTATAACAGTGACCAAGAAAAAGGAAACTGGTAAGAACATACAAGATTTATAATAGAAAATGTACATAAAGAGTATTCTGATCTCTTTAAAAATCTAGGGATTAAATAATATGTTTCTAATATGTTTGGAAAGCCTCAGAAGCATTATTCTAAAATGTAGGCTGTATTTGTAAGTGGCATATGCATTTAAGTAAGAATATGTTCTTAAAGAATTTGTGAATGAATGGATGTTATATTGAAAGAATGTTTCATTATGTAGAAGCCATATCAAATTGTTTGGGGGAAAAAAATCACCTGAACATGTTAAAACTTGGGAAAGGTACTAAGTCATTTCTGAAGGAACAACACATCTGAAAATATTTCAGATTCCCTATACTAAATCTTAAGTGCTGTCATAATCAGAAAGGGTTAAAGCACATTCATATTTAAAAGCTGGAGATTATTTCTTGTGAATTTAATTTATTATGCTTGTGCCCATGACTTCCATTTGATATTTGACATTTCCGTCCATCTTTCCCAATTGGAGCTTTTTCTGCTGAATCACAAAGAACGAACATACTAGCAGTCCTTGCCAGGAAGCAAGTTCAATGACACAGCAGAGAATCCAATTTCCTGTTGAGGTTTTGAAGTCAAGGGCATGATCATTTTATTTTTCCAAAGGTCTAGCTTTGAATAGGTGTCTTTTGTGTGACTTGGTCTAAAAGTGGGAATATCTTACCAGATTTGATTTCTCACTCTAACAAAGTCTTAGGAAAAGAAACTGAAGAGTAAAATCTCTTTTTTTTTCAAACTTACTACCTTGATTGGCTGTTTTCTACTGTTCTTATATACACTAATGTCATATTGGGTTATTTAAGGGACTACTTGTGATGTTTTAATCATGATCAGATGCAAATGCTAAAACCTTGATTCTGTTTGATCATGCTACTTTCCTAAGTCAAAGTCTACATCAAAAGACCAGTCATGAACTAATATAAATTATTTGGAAAAGGAGAATATACAATAGTATATCACTAGGGACAATGTGGCACATTCATAAATGGGGAGGATTATGGAAAATAAAGTACCAGAGGTTTAAAGGCTCCCAAGTAAATTGTAGATATCTTTTGTTAATGTCTTCTTTGTTTGTGAACTAATATATTACTAACAATGTTAATTAGCAAATTTTCAATAGACATCTCCTGATAGCCATATGGCCCAGAAGTTAGCCATGCTTTCATCATAAGCTATGATATTAATGACAAAATATCACTTTTAAACTTGATGATATAGTCTATGTAAGTACAACTAAGCACTCATTATGTAAAGATTATTATTTCAACCTACCATTTATGTTAGGTCAGCCTGCAGGTACTCATGTAGTGTCGAGTGAGAAAATAGTGAGGAAAGCAATAAAAGAAGTAGTGCTAAGAGAAAATTATTGAAAATAATTTTGAAAAGATGAGGGGAAAATATTTGTTGAATGCTAAAATATGGGAATTTGGGATATCTGCACATCACAATAACTATGTCTATGTCAAAATGAGACTATATGAAGAGCTGAGGTACTTGATGGGTAACATATTCTGTTTATTTTCCAGTGAAGGCAGTAAAAAATTAAAAAGTAAGATTTAGGTAAATTGTCAAGGTTTGGAAATTATGTAAAAAAGAGTAAGGAAATTATGTTTTGCCATTTAGAACTCCTAGTAACAGCTTTCTTTATAAGTGCATATATTGTTTTTAGAACATTAATATGTATAAGCACAACTAAGGTGATGAGTGCAATACACTGAAGTATTGAACTGCTTTTTAAAAGTCTTTTTTATTGATAGAATTAAGCTGCTGAGTTCATTGTACACATACATAGAAATTGCTCTTGTATACTAATGTATGCTCAGGAAAACCTCTGTGTTCTGTTTTGACTACACATAAGTACATGTTAGCAAACCACTGAGAAAAAAGTACTTGTACATAATTAAATTTGCAAGTGCTTATTTGTTACTTTTTGGAACTAATAAACAGAGTTGATATCATTATATTTCTCAGTTCTTGGGATTATCATCATTGGTTCATGAAGAACTCGTACCTTATGTTACTTTTTCCATTGATTTCCTGTATTTCCATTCCTTACTCTATTTCTCCATCACACTGTATAGAATATATGTAATATGCTTATCACTACTGTGTTTGAATATGTCCTTGAATACATTTTATTCTCATAATTTTTTGGGGGGGTCCGGTTGTGGGGCCTGAACTCTGGGCCTGGGCGCTATCTCTCAGCTCTTCAGCTCAAGGCTAGCACTCTTCCCCTTGAGCCACAACACCACTTCCGGCTTTTTTCTTTTTTCTTATGTGGTGCTGAGGAATCAAACCCAGGGCCTCAAACATGCAAGGCAAGAGCTTTACCACTGAGCCACCTTCCCAGCCCCTACTACTCATAATTTTATTACTCTATTTAAACTATAAGTTTTAAAGATAAATCTATGTTGTTTGTATCATAGATTTAAAAAAGACAAGGCTTTCCTTCTGCTGAATTTATATACATTCTACTCATATACCATTCTTCCATTAACTGACAAATAAATTGTTTCCAATACCTAGCACACAAAAAAAATGTTACAATTCTACCTCTAAAAGAGACATGCAAATTAAGGGAAATAGACTAATTTTTTTCTGCATGCTGACAAGAATAAGCTGTTTACAGACTATGGTTTATAAGATGGAAAACATAAAATCCTGCCACCTTTATTTAGAAGAAGAAACATAGTTTAGTCAATGAGATGTGGGCCCTATGAAAACTCTTCTACACCATAATTGTTCCTGCTCACTATCAAGACACTAAATATTGAAAAGGGGTGACAGTGGTCCAAATGCAAGATACTCATAAACTGACATTTAAAATTCAATCTCCTTAGTACAACTATTTGAGCAGTATAAAATATATTTAAAATTAAAATAAGTAAAACAAATTGCAGAATTCCTTCTATGTATTGGCCAAGGATTGTCAATATGTATGTGCCTTCTTAGTTGCCTACATTCATTTCTAAAGACACTTTATGAAACTCCAGAAAGAGAAAGCATACAGCCAAAGGTAGCACTGTTAAATTAAGTAGGGAAGGAAACAGGAATTATGAGACCAGTTACTGGTCAAGATTATAGGAAGTGTTTGAAGAAAAGTTGGGAGCTGGTATAAATCATTTTGACCTCCCCTAGCTAAAGTCTTAGAGGGATTAGAGATACATTAAAGAAAAAGAAACTGAAGGATATCAGAACTCATTTACTTGGCTGGCTTTTTCACTTGAGATTCCATGACAGAATAGCTACTCTGAGGTAAAAGTATTCATGTTATCAAAGCAAAGCTAGTGTCACTGTGTGTTCCAGTGTTTCTTATCTTCACAATGTTTGAAAAGAAAGGTACTCACTACCTTAGGTATGTAACTGTAACACATCTGCACATCACCTTGACAAAATTAAATTAAAAAAGAAGAAACAGTGGGACAAAGGGTGAACCAATTCAGCAGTGATACTCACTATATTGGAAAAGAACTTTACAACTTGGGAGGGAGGGAGGTTGGGAAGAGAAAAGTGGGAGAAAATGAAGGAGGGGGTAATATGATTAAAAAAGAAATGTACTCACTACCTGACTTAGGTAACTGTAACTCCTCTGTATATTACCTTTACATTAAAATTTAAATTAAAAAAGAGAAGTTTCAATATCAAAAAAGAAATGGCCACAGTTTGTCTCACTATTTATAAACCAACATAACAATCAGTATCTATCCCATTTTAAGGTAAAACTCAACTCTTGCAAAATACTACAATATTCTGAAGGCTAAGATGACTGGTAATATTTGTGATCATTTGTGTAAATGCCTAAAAGTGGGATTGCTGGGTCATAGGGGAGCTCTATGTGTAGTCTTTTGAGGAACCTCCATACTGCTTTCCAAAATGGTTGAACAAGTTTACATTCCCACAAACAATGCAACTGGGTTCCCTTTTGGCCACATCCCCTCCAACATCTGTTATTAGATTTCTTGATTATAGTCATTCTAATTGGGGTAAGGTGGAATCTCAATGGTGTTTTGATTTGCATTTCTTTTATGGCCAGAGTAGTTGAGCTTTTCTTCATGTGTCTATTGGCCATTCTTACTTCTTTTCTTTTTTAAAATAAGTTTTTTATTGTGAAAATACTGTACAGAGGGGTTATAGTTACTTGAGCAAGGTAATGAGTACATTTCCTTTCGAGCATTGTTGCCTCCTTTGTTTTTCCCTACCATCCCTTCCCTCCCACCTTCACAACCACACTCCCCTCCCCCTCCCTACTCCCCTACTCCCATCCCACCTAAATTGTAAAGTTCATTTTTCAACATAGTGTCTTGTACATCTCATTGTTACAATGGGTCAACCTGTATCCCTATTTTAACATTTTGTTTTTTCCCTTCCCCTCCACAAATAAGACTGACATCAAATACAGTGAAAACAGAGGTTACTGTGGGGGAGGAACATACAAAGCAACAAACAAATCAGATGGTACCTTATAAACATGTTAGAAACAGTAGCAAGAAAGAAAAAAAGAGAAACACTTGTGTCCCTATCTTGGGGTTCATTTCCCTTAGCTTCATCTTATCTGGTCATATGTACATAGCCTTTGACCTTTTCTACTTGTCCCAGACATATACTAGTTATTGCAAATAAGGGAAACCATGGACTTATGTTTCTTTGGGCCTGGTTTACTTCACTTAATATAATTTTTTCCTCTTCAGAGAAGCTTCTCTTTAAGTCTTTAGCCCAGTTATTAATCTGGCAGCTGTTTCTTTGAGGATTTGTTGTTGGGGATTTAATTTTTTTGAGTTCTTAGTATATTTTAGATATGTGACCCTTGTCTGTTGTATGGTTAGTGAAGATCTTCTTCCAATCCATGTGCTTTCTATTGATCTTGCTTGCTATGTCTTTTGCCATGCAGAAGCTCTTCAATTTCATGCAATCCCATTTGTCCAACCTTTCTTTGATTTGTCAAACAAGGCCATACTAAAGCTACCAGAACATCTATGTTTATCACAGAAGTATTTACCATATCTAAGATATAGAACCAACCCAGATGTCCCTCAGTAGATGAATGGATCAAGGAAATGTAGCATATATATATGTATATATATATATATATATATATATATATACATATATATATTTGAATTCTCTCTCTCTCTCTCTCTCTCTCTATATATATATATATATATATATATATATGATGGAATTCTATGCAACCATCAGAAAGAATGACAAAGCCCCATTTGTTAGAAAATAGAAAGATTTGGAAAAATTATATTAAATGAAATAAGGCAGACTCAAAGAAATATAGGTTCCATGGTTTATGGTTTCCCTTATATGCAGTAACTATTATATGTCTAGGAAAAACAGAAGAGGTCAAAAACTATGTACATATGACCATATAACCTGATGCTAAGCAAAATGAACTCTAAGATAGGGACACAAGAAATTTTATCTTTGTTGCTGTTCTTTTTAATGTACTTATAATGTATTATGTGATTTTTTTGTTTCTTTGTATGTTCTTCCCCCATATTACAACCCTTTTGTCACTGTATTTGATTCTGGTGTCCTGAACTTGTATATACATTTTTCTAAGCTGGGGAGGGGAAGGAAAATAACCAAATGCTGAAATAAGGATACAGGATGACCCATTGTAACAACGAGATGTACAAGAAAGCAGGTTGAAAACAAATTTTACAACTTTGGGGGGGAGAAGTGGAGGAAGTAGTTGGGGAGGAAAAGGATGGTAGGAGAAAAAAATAAAGGAAGGTGTAACAATGCTCTATAGGAAATGTACTCATAACCTTGCTCATGTAACTTTAACCCTCTGTACAGAATCTTTATAGTAAAATATGTGTTAAAAAGAAGACTGATAATATTATTTGTCAATAAAATATTTTTAATTGAGTTATATGTACTGTCTTCTTAGACATACTGCTATTGCAACATTTAATAAATATTGTATAGAATAAACAAATCTTTCAGGTGCACTTGTTGACCAAAAATAAAAAAAAAATTGTTATACTGAGTTGCTCTATTGTGATTTAGCTGTGTATTTATTTTTATTTTCTTCTTTTTTAAAAAAAATTGTGAAAATACCGTAGAGAGGGGTTACAATTATATGGGCAAGGTAATGAGTACATTTCTTATCAAGCTTTGTTGCCTCCTCCTTTGTTTCCCCTTCCCATCTCTTCCCATCTCTCCACCACCCCCTCATCCAGAGCCTCTCCCCCCATCCCCCAGTCCCCCTCCCTGCGCCAAAGTTTTAAATTTGGTTTTTCGACATAACGTCTTGTACATCTCATTGTTGCAATGAGTCCACCTGTATTCCTATTTAAACAATTTGTTTTTTCCCTTCCCCTCCACAAATTATGCCAACAACAAATGCAGTGAAAACAGGGGGTTATATTGTGAGGGAGGGACATACAAAGCAACAAAGAAATATCTCATAAATATGTTAGACACAATAGCAAGAAAGAAAAATCATTTGAGGTATATATTCACCTGGAAAGCTGTAGCTGACTAGGCTCTATAAATAATGAGTATCAACAAAATACAGCATTTTCATATATGGATACTTAAATATGTTTTCAAGTGATGTGCATAATATATATATTTATCTATAGCATAATATGATGATACAAATTATTAAGCATGGACTGAACAATATGGGAAAAATAAGCCACAAGGTTTATTCTAGTAGAATAGTGGGTATCTACTGGCTGAGAAAATAGTCTCAGTAGATTATATTTAGATTATGTTAAAACAATCAAATTTAACACTGAATGAAAGTCAGTAGAAAATCCCTCGGACAGAAGAATTCTGACATGATTGCAATGCTAAAATATAGTGCGTTTGAAGGAAAAAGATAGAGAGGGATGCTAAATGTAACAAGTAGTGATTTCAATACCTACTTCACTCACAGCTACTTGTTTCAATTCTATTTCCACTCTCCAGTTCTGAATTTCTTAAATACCTCATTCCTGTCTCTTAATTTTTTTTCTAGCTTGGTGTAATTCTATATTATTTTCTATTTTTTCAAGTTCTTTATCTTGGTACAATCATGTATTTTATCATCAGGGTGTATATTTTTTCATTTGACAATATAATTCACAATTATATTTTACAATATAAGCCATTATTGTTTTGTCCGAGAGTGTTTTGGTAGTTTTTCTTATTTTTAAGAACAAATGAGCTGACACATAAATGAGTTTTTAATCCTCATCTATGCCATTTGAATAATTTGCATCTCAAGTATTAAAGAAAAATTTAGACTTACATTTATACAAATTATTATATATGAATGCTAATGTTAGCTATATTCATAACGTTTATAAAAATACTTTGGTCTGAAATAAAAGGTCTACATGTTTTGTGTTCACCTTTATTTGTCATTCTGGATAAGAAAGCATAGGGCTAAACAAAGAATACCTAGATTTATTGTTTCTATAAGAATAATATGAATGAGTTTTGGACACAGAGAAAAATTTTACCTGGATTTATATTGGAGGATCCAGTATTCTGTGTAATCTGGAAAAATTTATAACATTAAACAAACAATAAATAGATTTTGCTGTATTTGTTTTAAAATCAACCATGGAAATTAATTAATATGCACTTTTTGGGAAAATGGGTAATGCTGTGGGAAAACACAAAACTCAATGGCCATGAGGCTGATGGGGAATCTATAGGGAAACAAAATAAAATTTCATCATTGCCCCCAGTCTTCCATTTCCTAGATATTATACTTACTTTCAGATTGTCAGATGATTTCATATTTCTTTAATCAGTCAGTTCTTGATTTTGGATTTAGCATATAGTTTTTTTTTTCTTTATCTGTTGTAATGACAAATTTTTCTCATGTGGTGTGTGTGTGTGTGTGTGTGTGTGTGTGTGTGTGTGTGTGTGTGTGTGTAAGTACCAGGGTTACTTGTACTTTCCTATCACTTTCTTGTTCAGGTTTGATATTTTAACACCTTTGGGTTTTTGCAGGTTAATGGGAGAAAGAACCTCAAGAACTTTTCTACTTGGGCTGTCTTTTTGTACGTTTTTATTGTAAAATTGCTGTACAGAGGGGTTACTGTTATATGAGCAAGGTAATGAATATATTTCCTATTGATAATCCGCCAGGTCTCAGCTTTCTGAGTACTTAAGGTGAGAACAACTGGTGTCTGAAGCGGGGCATTGGTGGCTCAGGACTGTAATCTTAGCTACTCAGGAGGCTGAGATCAGAGAATCACGGCTCAAAGCCAGCTGGGGCAGAAAAGAATGAGACTCTTATTTCCAATAACTACCAGAAAACCGGAAGTGGCGCTGAGGCTCAAGTGGTAGAGCGCTAGCCTTGAGCTGAAGAACTCAGGGACAATTCCCTGGCCAAGAGTTTAAGCCCCATGACCGACAAAAGAAAAGAAAAGAAAAGAAAGAGCAACAGGTGCTGGGTACATTTTTTTCTTCTTTACCTTGTTACCACAAAACATTATTTCATACAATTTTAAAATGGCAAACAAATGGAGGTTTCATTTGTTTTAGCTTGTTTTGTTTTGTTATATTATCAAGGTGATGTACAGACGGGTTAAGTACATTTCTTGTTGAACATTGTTACCCCTCCCTGGTTTTTCTCCCACTTTCTGCCCTCCCAATTCTTCCCACCCAAGTTGTAAAGTTCATTTCCAGCATATTATCTTGTGCTATCACTGTTGCATTGGTTCATCCTTTGTCTAACTAGTTTGCTGTTCCTTTTCCCTTCCCCAAATCAGATAAATGTTTATATGACACAGGATTTTTTTTTAATTGGGGGAATATTCTTTACCTGGGTATTGAAACCAAAAAATCACAAATACTAGGCATTTTAGGTGCCATTTGAGTCATATCTCTAGCCTTTTAATTTGTATAATTTGCTTTTATATAGGATATTGTTGGCTTTGCTCAGGCTGCCTCAAACTCCCTATTCTTCTGTCTCTGCTTCTTCTTGAGTATACATGAAACTTTATTACATAATGTTACTTTTCAATAATTCTCAAGGTTTCACTTGACATAAAACATATTTTCCCCTTCTGCTCTTAAAAATAATGCCAACATATTTTTCTTCTTTCATATTCGTCCACAATTTTTGCCTTGGAAATCCAGGTCCATTGTCAATAGGCTTATTGTTAATTTTATGAGGATAAAACCTAAAAACCATTTATGGAGGGAAAATTTATTCACACTGTGGTACAAACCCTTAGTTCATTTTGAAGAGTTTTACGTAACATTTTTACATAAAAGTTGTAGATAAAATTTTATATAAAATTTCAATAAATATTTTAGAAGACAGATCAGTCTTTGGTCTGATTCTAAGCAGTTTCAGTGTCCAACTCTCTCTGGATATTTATTTTATACATTTTCCCAAGAAACAACTATTTAGTAGGCATAGATTAGCCCAAAGTTCAGTAGAAACATTATCATTCATGCATTGTGCCTTGCCATCTGATCATCATGAGTTCAATATTATTGACTGATCATTTTATACTCAGAATCCAAGAGGTCCTTAATTGCTGAAAATACTTATACTGTTTTAAAAGTACTTATCTTTCAAGATAGGGAGATAAGATTCCAGGTAGAGTTTGACTCTATCATTTAATAATGACCCAATCCATTCCTTTTGAAAGTTCATTGAAAAAGACTGCAATCGCCATCATTAGTAAGGGCCAAACCTGAGACAATGTTAGTAGTGTGGGTTGATTTGCTGAGATTATAGGGCTTTGTTCCTCCTTTTTTTGGAGGGGGGGTATATATTTTTATATCCATTTTAATAAAACATAAAGAATTCTGTAATCATGTCTCCAAACTAAGGAGAAAGTCTTACTACATATTTACTGTAAATATATTATAATACTTTCTTATAAGCATATGGTGATATTTTCTACTATAGTTTTACCTTTTCAGTCTATTCCATGTCCCATGTAACAGCTGCATATTCTAGTAGCATTTAGTTATAGAGCCTGTAATACTTAAACTTTTCCAACTCAATATTAGAGAATGTTTCATATAACTATTTTAGATTACTGAGATTAAATATTTTAATCTGAATTATTTGAGCATTTGAGGTTTGTCATAGCTAATAAAGGGATAAGTAATCATACATATGTTTCACTCTGACATTTTCAAAATATGTGTCACAACAAACAAACCATGTAACTCTTATAATAGCCATTTATTGTAGTAGTTTAAGTATTACTGTCATACAAAGCCTGGAGGCATTTCTTATTTTGTTATGTTTACTTGTCACATTTTAGCTTATCCTAACAGGAAGGAAATTCATTATTTTCCTGTTCCAGAGTCACTTAGTGATTATCAACTACTATGTTATTGTTTCAGGTTGAGCAGATTTCCAGTTCTAACATTTTTGCTTAATACTGTGGTTGGACTGAATCCCCAAATGTAAAGTAAAAGTCAGCATAACCTGTCAAGTGTTTCCTAGCTTTGAGTTGAAATTGGTAAAGTCAGAACATTTTCAAACCAAATTGGAAAAGTGAAAAAAAATTGCCTGCAGGCAATAAAGGTCTTAACTAGAAGAAGAGTTGGAGGCATCATCACAAAATCTGGGACAACAACAAACTATACACTGGGTATACAGAATATCAATTTCCTAACAGAAGAACTGTGTGTCACTTGTTTGATGCTCTTCTGTTTTCATTGTACTGTTTAAAAAAACCCTTGCCTTTGATGAATAAACTTCATATGGTGCTCAAAACAGCTACTTGGAAGCTCCCAATGAACTCTGTCAGACCATTCCATTATTAGCTCAATTTTAAAATGATGCATGTCTTATTCAAATACTCTCAGAAGGCTTAATGTTGGAAAGCCATTTCCAAAAATATTTATCATAGCTTATTCCTTGCATGAAGTTTATTTTAGATTAGGATCAGTGCGATGCAATGATAGATCAAATATAGTTTCTACCTGATGAAAATACAAGATAATAATAATAATAATGAAAACTAGGAAAGATGAGTGTCAGATGCTCACACCTAAAATCCTACCAAGTCAACAGACTGAGAGCTGAGTCAGAAAAGGGGTTCTACCACCAATTAAACAGGATATAAAGCTAGACTATGGATGCTGCTCAAGTTGGAGAATTGCCAGCATAAAGCCCAGTGGGAGGGTAGGCTCTGACAGCATAGCCCCAATATTGGCACAAAGAAAAAAGAAGAAAAAAAGGTAAATTATGAAAAGCCATATTTGAAATAACTTTTATCTTTGATGTGATACTAATGTGTAAAAATACTAAACATTCAAATAAAATTATGCTTTTTAATAATACAATTTATATTTACTATATGACAAAGATAATATTACCATCTGAACTGCAGTTTAGTTAATAAATGGAAAGTATGACTTTTTAAAGAACTTAACAATATATATTAAATCATTTGGTTTTAAACCCATACCCTGATACCTTGTAAGGAGGACAGAGAACCACTAGATGAGAGGTTTTATGGCATATTCTATCATTCTAGAATTTCAAGTACAGTTGTGAGTTTTACATAGTCATATACTAAGTTCTATGCCAGATTCCAAAGTTAAAAGTCTATTTGTAATTTTTTTCTGTGTATGTGGAAGTGTGCTTTTTTATGCATATGTTTGTGTGTGTGCTCATGTATATCTAGAATACACATTGATACTTAAGATGAAATTGATTTTCTATTCTGAAGAAGTCATTTGTCATTCAAAATAAATTAGGAAAAAATTTACAATTTTATTGTAACTCATCAGTTAAAGACAAACATACATATTTTATTATAACTTCCAAATGAGATGACATATAAAGCATATAATATATGACATAAACCCCTACCTCATTTCCATAACCAAACCTAAATTTTGATACCCTTTCCAAAATACTGTAATATAATTTTATTCTAATCTATTCCTACTGTGTAAGAAAAAAGTAGGAGTACACATGCTAGAGAAAGAACAAATTAAACATATTTTAAATTTATGACTTCTCACACACAAATAGATGAGATTTATATATATGCATAACACACATAGATATATGTGCATGTGTATGTGTGAAGTAATCTATGAGTAATTTTGTCTCAATAATTTTCACAATAAAAAAACTAAAAGAACTAAGGAATATTTTTCTAATGTTCTCCTCATACTTCAACTTAGGATACTTCTTAAATACTTAAGTGATCTTTCACCACAGATATCTTTTCCTTTATCATTTCCAATATTTACTATATAATGAAAATAAAAGGAGGCAGAAATGATATTTGAATTAGTCAAAAACTGCTAAAAAAATTGTATTTATTTGGCAATCATGCGTTTAGTCATTAGTCTGATAAATTATTTCTTAAACTTATGTTGTAATGAGAGAAACAGTAGAGATCCATTCTCCTAAGGATTGTTGCCATCTAGTAGTTTCATTTAATAAAATAAAACAAATTACAGTCTTAAGAAAAGGTGTTATAGAAAGATCTCAGGTAAGAATAGGTAGCATGACCTGCCTCAGGACTCCAAAGGCTACAGATTCATGGATCACTCACACTTAATACTCCTAGGAAAGAACTCTTGTTGATTTCAACCAAAAAAATGTGACATTCGACCATGCAAGATGATGCTAAGCAAAATGAACTCCAAAACATGGACATAAGAGGTTTTTCTTTGTTGTTGTTTTTAATGTACTATGCTATTTCTTGGGGGTTTTATTGTATGGGTTTTGTCCCCACTATGATTTATCCCCTCTTGTCATTGTATTTGATTTTGGTACACTGGGTATGATATATACATTTATCTCAAATAGGGAAGTGAAGGGGAACAACAAAATGGTGAGACAAAGGACAAAGGGGGAACCAATGCAATGGTGATGTGATACTCACAAGACAGTATTTTAGAAATGATACGTACAACTCGGGGGAGGGGATGTGAGGAGGGAAAGTGGGAGAAAAATGAGTGAATGGGTAACAAATTGAACAAGAAATGTACTTACTACCTTACTTATGTAACTGTAACCCCTCTGGGCATCACCTTGACAATAAAATGAAATAAAAAAGAATATGAGGTTGGCTTTACAAAGAAAAGGGGGGAAAAGAAGCTTGTCCACAAAGGTATTTGTACTTGAGTATCTATAGGTTACAGAAATTGTTTGGAATGACCAGGGCTTAACAACAGTAACTTTGGAAATGTTGAGTGCATAAGCTCTTTGGTGAATGGAAGTGGCTCCTGTCTTCCCAGTCTGGTTGCCAGGCAACCTGGAAAATGTTGAGAGTAAATCATGAAACAATCATTGTTGTGTCTCAAGGGAAGAAAGTAAAGATATAATGAATTAAATAGATTATAAATTCTCTGTTATGTGAGCACCTGGCTGACATTTTCAAATGACAAAAGAAAGATGGGTGTTATGTAAAATAATAGACATAACAAAAATAATTTTTTTCAGAATATCTGTGCTTTGATAATTTTGTATATATGTTATTTATAAATTTCAAAGCAAATCAGCTAGATATGTATTATCTCTTCTTTTTAAAATTAACACAATTAAGAATAAACAATTTTCCAAACATTTCTCAACCAGCAAATGACCTGGGAGATTCACACTCGCTTCTTTATAAGCTCCCAATCAAAATGATTACTAGTCTAATTCTATAACACAGAAGATACTTTAGGCCATCTATACCACTGAGAGAGATAGTTGTATCTCTTAGGAGGCATACATTTTCAATGGGACAGAATTTAGCAAAGGAGATTATATATTTCTTTTACTGAACTGATAGGCCATAAGATAATTGGTTGAATTTGGGACTTGATAAAAGGAAAGGAAAATCTAGGAGAATGGAAGAGATTTTTTTCACTTATTCCATAATGTATTTTGTATCATCCAGGTTAGTAAAATATCCTTTCTCTCAAAATGTGCTATTTGAGCCATCTATATATTCACAAAGAATTCCACCTACCAACAAGTTAACTTCCTACATCATTAGTACTATTAACATTACCTATAATTAAGGGAAGTCTTATATAGATATAAGATCAAATATAGAACCTGCCCCTGTGAAAGGATGAAACCAAAGAAAAGTTTACTGGATCTACAAGTCTGATGTCTGCATCTAAAGAGGCTGAAGTGTGTTGGTTTTGTAATGGCATAGTGCTAGAGACCCAAGAGAAAGTTACAATGTGAGGAAGATAATCTCAGTGATTCCCCTCAATGTACATCTGCTAATGCACATGTTGAAACTTTGTAAGGCTTGGAAAAAAATCTTTCTGAAGAAGCAGTGGGCAGAAAAACTAGTGATTTCATGTGTTCTAGTATGTGTCCTGTTTTATCAACCTGGGACAAGTGGATATACTTTAGATGTATACCCTCTTAGTAGTGGACCAAAATTAGCTCTGAGTGAATACTGTAGTTCTATCCAAAAAACTTAAAAGCAAGCTTTCAAAAGATCAAACCGCTATCAAGTAATTTCATCTCATAACAAAGCTCAAGAACAGTTATAAGTATATATAAATCATCCACAACTCTGCAAGGTAAAATGCCAATATGAGGATAATATTTAAAAAATACCAATCACCAGGAAGCAAAATGCACAACCTATAATACAAAGTTTCAAATGATGTAGTAAGGTTGGAAACTATAGAGAGTATTGTATAGTATATTTTTATCCCAAATACCAGGCCAACCCACCAAACTCATCATTTTCCTACTTCTATCAAAATACATTTCCTCAAACGTTGTGTTTTAAAGTAATATGTATTTATCTTATTAAAGTTCTGAAGGTCAAAGTATGAAATGAATCTTATGAGGCTGGAGTCATGGTGTCAGCTGGGATGATTTGTTTCTAGATGCTGTAGGAAAGATTTTTTTTGACAACTCCAGCTTCTAAAGGCTTCCTCTGGCCCATCCTCACTCCCACCTAATTTTAATATCCAGCTTTGTTGACTCTCTTCTCTTTGACTTTCTGTTTCAGTTTTGTAAAGGTTCTGTGATGACATTGGGAATCTTCCTGGAAATTCTCCACCTCTGGATCCTTAATTTAATCACACCTTCAAAATCCTTTTTGACACAGAGGATATGTATTGAAGTTTTTAATATTAAAATTTTGACATAGTTGGAGAGCTTTATTCCTGTTAGCACTTTGTGAGAGAAAACAAGGCCATTTAGATGCATTTTACAAAATTCTTTCCTCTTGCAAGATTTCACTCTTCTATCCTTCAGTGCCAATTCAGAGAGAAGCTCCAGAAAGCAGCTTAAATGCTTACAGCAGGCCTTTTCCAACTGGTGGTAAGTACTGTATGAAACAGCCTATTCCTCCACCGATCAGATTAGAAAATCCCTTCTTTCCCGATTTAACTGTGAACATGAGTATAGAAGACACGGTGCTGCTAATATAATGAGAGGATGTATCATCGGTGTCTGAGCACCAGCTCTGATGATTAAGTAATCCATCCTATCCAAGCCTGATTACACTACACTACACACACACACACACACACACACACACACACACACACACACACACACACACACACATTCACACACACATTTATAGTGTGAACACTAATAGTCTCTTCTGCACATGATTAACATTATATTTTAGTGACTGAAGGTGATACCTTGTAGACTCACTTGTCCCATTATTATGTATCTAATTTTGTAGTTATGTCTAATGGACATCGATTTATACATCTAATACATCAAGCAGCAAGAAGCAAGCTGAATCCCAAAAGGACATATTGATTCATGCAGAAAAATATAAATGACTAAAAAAATCAGGATTTTCAAGTTATGACTCTACAATGTACACTTTCCTAAGTTTATGTACAACATCCTTATTTATGATGGGCATATTGAGCATATTGAGTCTGGAATATCAGAAAGGCTAAATATGACAGAGGCTTCCTGTTGTATTCACATACCACCAAACATTATTCTCTTCTGCCCTCACTTATTTTTAGGAAATTAACACACTATATACTTGAAACAATTATAGTATCACACTCAACTATGACATATGTTGACTCCAAAATTCAGAGACAACCTCATGTAGCACAGAGTATTTTGGATAGTTTAAGGCTAGGATCAACTATAATAAAATAGGGAATTCATTTAGGGAAATATATTTTTGGCCTACCTCTCATTTCAAAATTTCCTTTAAAAGTTTTACAAGGGGAAATTTTAATTATATATATATGTGTATATATATATATATATATATATATAATGAGTGTATCAATAGAGTATATATTCTAAAGCAATGAAAGCAAGTGATTAGCATTTTCACAGCACATTCTAAATTTATGGTTTCTTTTTGGTATTCTTAAGCCCAGTTCCATGGTAACATGATTAAAAAGAGAGCAACAATAGGTGGCAATAAAATTATTGGCTCAGTTGAAATGGCCTAGTGGGATTTAAATGTTACTATAGAACAAAGATTTAAAAATTCATTGTCAGACACTATGACATTCAGGTGTCTAAACCTTAGTTAAATTGATTATAATGAGGCAGTTAAACAGGAAAGCAGTCACATGTTCTTATTAGCTTTAGTATTCTATGAGAATAGGCTTAGGTTGGGGACAATTTTCTTGATAATACATTACTTAGATATAAGGGGCATTAGAAAAAGCATTGCTGAAAAAAATGGGTAAAACAAGTTTGTTGCAGTTGTTGTATAAGAGGCATAAAAGACACAGAGCTTTCTCTACCTATGAGCAGGTGTGATTGTTATTAGCGTTTATGAGATGGTAAGTAATAGCTAGGCTGTACACCTAAGGAAACGTGGAAAGTGAGTTGAGAAACAGGATTAATTTATAGCCCATCTTTTCTTTGTAAAGACTATGGCAGAGAATAGAGGAATGAAAAAATGAAAATCTACCCATGTCAGACTTACAGTGAACATACTAGCCCTGTTAATATTTACTGCAGATATAGAATCTCAACCAATTGAATGATCATGGTAAGAGGAAATTGTGTTTATAATTGCTATGATTAAACAATCTGATGATTTATGGATTTTGGAAGACTCAGTGTATTGGAAACTTTCAATATCCAGTAGACAATTACAAGAAGGGATTAAAAAACATGAATGGAGTAGTTTATTTTTTGTAAATGGTAGCATGACCTTTATTATTTAAAATTGTCTTACTATCATAACTGGATAAATATAATGAAAATGGAGTCTAGCTCCTTTGATCTAGGGTTCCTCATCCCATGTACGCATCCTTCTATGCAAAAAAAAAAAAAAAAAAAAGAAAACCATGAAGCATTTGAAGAACAAATGTGCAGAATTTTATAGCAGGAAATTAGAAATTTTGGTAGTTGATGTGAGACGTAAAAAACCAAAACCAAAAAACAAAACAACAAACATAATTATCAGGTAAAGACAACTGAAGTGTTGAAGAGGAGGTAAGTGGTAGTCTCTTCTCTAGATACTAAATCCATACTTCTAGCAAGTATCTCTGCTAAAATACATGTTGCTACACATGCCTCATAAACTAAGTTCTGAAAACAGTCTACACATGTATGTTTCATTCTCGCCCTTATTCTACTTCATGTTCTCACTCTCAGTGACAGATTTGTGTTATAGATCCACTCAATAAAGGGACTCTGATGCCAAGAGACCTCACACCCAGTCCTTCCCTGTATTGATATCCATTTGGCTTAAGAAAATAGCAAAATTTATAAGCAATCATACCAGCATAAATTGCAGTAACTCCTTGCATCGTGATGATACTTTCAGGACTTCCATTGCTACTTATATATTCTACTCAATATCCACAAGTCCTCTGCCTGAAGGCCATAGACAAGAAAAGTAGGGAGGAGGAAGAATTTGCCAATGGAGGACAAAGCAATGTAATGATTCAGAAGACTGGATATCAGATTCTCTTAGTTTATATACACAGCTACCACCATAGCCCAATCACTTCACAAATAGTTATAAATAAAAATAACCCAGACTCCTATCACCTCAAGAATGGGCTAAACTTTTGTGGTATTAAGTTTGATGGCACATCCTAAGAAATAAAAACATGGATTTTTTTAAAATATAGGCAACAATACAGATAAATGAGCAAAATAAAATTTCATGCAAAGGAACAAATGACCTCATACTTTATTATCACATTTATAGAAAGCTTAGACAGCCAACTTGGTTTAAGGCAGTGCTCAGCAAACTAAAATATATGTCCAAAATTAAGAAATTATTTTCACTGGTTTTGTATTAGAGCACTTTTAAACATGGTTAGAATTAAAACATGGAAAAAATTGTGAGGCAGAAATAACCCACAAAAGCCTATTTACTATGTTGCCCTTCACAGAAATTTATGCTAATGATATCTACTTTATGTTGATAGAAAGTAGAGAGTGGTTGTTTCTTGAAGAAGATAAAAATTGACTAGAGAAAGAGAACAAAAGATATATTAAGAATAATAGAAATCTTTGATATCTCATTTTTGTTGTGTTTCTAAAGACTCATGAGTATCAAAGCTTATGAAACTAAATTCTTTAATTGCATAGTTTTATTAAAATTATATGTTAAGATATAATTGTATGAATTAAAAAACTGAAATCCAGTGTTATCAAGAATAATAATAAAACTCTAAATGAGCATCTGGTAAATTAACGCCTTCACAACCTCAGGGACAAAGAAGCAAAGAGACCCTAAAGCTGAACTCATGCTATCCCCTGCAGTGAATCATGGAAAAGCTTGCTCTTGATTACTCAGGCCTATGAGAGTAGGCACTTTTGTAGCAATTACTATTTTTCAGGGTCTAAGTTGAGTTGCTCAATAAACATTACAACTCCAATAGTTATATTTCTCACTAGATGCTGGGAGATTTGTGAACACTTGAAAGAATAGGAGGAATTCAGTGCACCACACAGGGACAGCTCAATGTCCCTTCTAATGAACCTGCTTATGAATGTACAAACAACACCTCTATCAAACCAAGCGTTGTTGAAACTCCAGACTCCTAATCCAAGACTTCCTTTTCTGTGTCAGCCTCCCAGACCTCTGGAGTAAATATGAAAGCTGGGGTACAAGTATTAATGTTTGAATAATTTTTGAGTTTTCTGAATTATCCAATGTAAAACAAAGTTTTTGATTGACTGTCTGTAGAAGTAATCTATGGTAGTGTTGTTTCCCACAGCTACCTTTTCAGGACCTCTGGAAGTCCAGAACTGACAGTATTAGTTCTGAGACATTAATTTGTTACAGGCCCAGATTCAGCAGGAAATGGCTGGTTTATTTTAAGCATGCTAAATACTGCCTCATAAAAGTTGTTGGGAAGAATAAGGAAAAGTAGCCATGGAAATAAAAGTGAAGACATGTGCTGAATATGAAAATTACCCATGATATGTATTTTTTAAACATTTTATGATCTCTGTCACTCTGAATTTGGCATAACTCTGGGATAAAGATCAATGTCACAACATGCACAAGAAATGCTGACCCAAAGTGATGGGGAATAATTAGCTCAGGCAACTTGATGCGGTACCTGTCTGTCAGCCAATCATCCAGGAAGACAGAAGTCATTGTGGAGGAGTGAGGAAACAGCATAGGCTATATAGGAAGTGAGAGCAATATGATTTTTTTATGATGAGTTAGTACAAGGCCTTACAATTCCTTTTTAACTTGTACTAGCCATTGCCAAAGAAGATCCAGGAAGCTTATTTTTTATTTTTTATTTTATTTTTTACCTAAAATTCAACAAAACAGAAAACCACTGAACTCTTATGAGTTACAGGTCAGATATCAAAATTGTATTTCACTCTATCATCAAACGCAAGATTTTGTGTCACTGGATGGAAATTAAAAACCAGCGTTTCATTCTTTCTGCAATCTGAAGTAACAGGAGGAACACTCTCTTTGCTCAGTTAGTGAAGGCTGTGAAAAGAGTCCACTCGATTCAAGAAATTTTGAGTTATTTATATAGGACAGAGAAGCTATGGCGATGAGCATATAGGTCTAGTGAATATTGATAAAATCTAAATGGCAAAATAATTTTATTTTATTGTATTTTATCTTGCCTGTCCAGAGGCTTGAACTCAAGCTCTAGGCACTGCCCTGAGCCTCATGCTCAAGATTAGCACTGTACCACTTGAGCCACAGTGCCACTTCCAGGTTTTTCTGAGTAGTTTAAGAGTCTCATGGACTTTTCTGTACTTTCCTGCCCTGCAGGCTTTGAATCTTGATCCTCTGCATCTCAACCTTCTGTGTAGCTAGGATTGAAGTTGTGAGCCTCTGACACCCAGCAAGTATTTACTTCAACTCACTCAGAGAAGCTATTTTGGGTCCAATGGTGCTGGCAAAATTAGCTATCTATGTTCAGAAAAGGAGAGCTTGATACCCATATATAACCTTCCACAAGAATCAACTCTAACTGGATCAAGTACTGGAATGTAAGGCCAGATACTGTGAAAATATTACAAGAAGGGGTAGGAGAAAACCTAAGCCTTCTGAGGCATGGGATGAAACTTCCTAAACAAGGATGCAGAATCACAACAAATCAAAGAAAGACTGGGTAAATAAGATTATCCTAAACAATGATACAGAATCACAACAAATCAAAGAAAGGCTGGGTAACTAAGATTATATCAAATTGAAGAGCTTCTGGCTAGCAAAGGCCACAGAACGGTAGAAAATCTTCATTAGCTATACATCAGACAAAAAAATTAACCCCCCCAAAATAAACCCTCAAAAACTCAAAGACCTAATCAATAAATATAAAGAGACTTCTCAGAGAAAGAAGAATGGCCATTAGACACATGAAGATGTGTTCAACACTTCTGGCCATAAAAGAAAATGCAAAGCAAAACAAACTTGAGATTCTACTGCATTCCTGATAGAATGGCCATTATCAGGAAAACTAACAATAATAAATGTGGGTGGGGATGTGGCCAAAAGGGAATCCTATTACACTGTTGGTGGAAATGTGAACTTGTTCAACCATTGTTTAACTTGTTCAAAGAAGTATGGATTTTTCTTTTCTTTCTTTTTTTTTTTAATTGTGAAAATACCAAACAGAGGGTTTACAATTACATGGGCAAGATAATGAGTACATTTCTTTTTTTTTTTTTTTTTTTACTCTTTAACACTCCTTTAAATTGCTGATAAAGTACAGCATATACAGGCTTAGATATAAAACTGTGTATGTATATTAAATGTATTTAAAAGTATAAAAGAGGAAATGTACATAAACTATAACTTTTAGAAAACTATTAAAATTATTTCCTTTTTCCTTCCTTTAAGGAGATTCTACAGAGATGAAGTTAAGTTAAATGAACATCCAATGCAAACAGCACTGTACAAATTTAGCTACTAAGTAAGATCACTAGTCATCTTCAGAATGTACATTAAATAGCTGTTAGAACTACAGAATAACACATGGAACACACTAGCCTCATATTCATAAATTTCCTAATGAATATAAGTTAAAATGTCACTATCATTTCAGAAAAATAAGTCATTGTATTAGAACAGCTTTAAAGAATGACTTTTTAAATATCAAGATTTTTTCGATAAGCTTACTACTTTTTAATAGCATTAAAGAAGACTTTTCTCATGAGTACATTTCTTATCAAGCATTGTTTCCTCCTCCTATGTTTCCCCTTCCATCCCTTCCCATTTACCTTTCCCCCTTTCACCCCCCCCACTTCCGCCTCCCCCCAGCCAAAATTGTAAAGTTCATTTTTCGAAATAATGACTTGTACATCTCATTGTTGCAATGGGTCAAGCTGTATCCTTATTTAAATGATTTGTTTTTTTCCCTTCCCCTACACAAATTATACCAACATCAAATACAGTGAAAGCAGTGGTTATACCATGGGGGAGGGACATACAAGCAACACAGATGCAAGAAAGCAAAAACATTTGAATACTTATCTTGGGGTTCATTTCACCTAACATCAACTTATCTGACCTTTTCTGCTTGTCTCAGACATATGCTAGTTATTGCAAATAAGGCAAACCATGGGACCTATGTTTCTTTGGGCCTAGCTTACTTCACTTAATATAATTTTTTCCAAGTCTTTCCATTTCCTAACAAATGGGGCAATGTCATTCTTTCTGATGGAGGCATAGAATTCCATTGTGTATATATACCACATTTTCTTGATCCATTCATCTACTGAGGGACATCTGGGTTGGTTCCATATCTTAGTTATGGTAAATAATGCTGCAATAAACATAGTTTTGCTGATAGCTTTTGTGGTCTTGTTTTTGATCATTTGGGTAAATGCCCAAAAGTGGGATTGCTGGGTCATAAGGGAGTTCTATGTGGTGTCTTTTGAGGAACCTCCATATTACTTTCCAAAATGGTTGAACAAGTTTACACTCCCACCAACAATGCAGTAAGGTTCCCTTCTGTCCACATCCCCTCCAGCATCTGTTATTAAAGTTCTTGAATATAGCTATTCTAACTGGGGTGAGGTGGCATCTCAATGTTCTTTTGATTTGCATTTCTTTTATGGCTAGAGAGGTTGAACATTTCTTCATGTGTCTATTGGCCATCCTTCTTTCCTCTTCAGAGAAGTTTCTCTTTAAGTCATTAGCCCACTTATTTATTGGGCAGTTGTTTCTTTGATGATTTGTTTTTGGGGGATTTAATTTTTTGAGTCCCAGGTATATTTTAGATATGTGACCCTTGTCTGTTGTATGGCTAGTGAATATCTCTCAATCTGTGGGCTTTCAAAGACTAAACATAGAGCTTTCCTATGATCCAGCAATTCCACTCCTGTCTAGTTATCCAATGCACCACAAACCATGCCACCATAAAGCCAATAGAGCAACCATTTTTATTGCAGCATTGTTTACCCGAGCCAAGATATAGAACCAACCCAGATGTCCCTCAGTGGACAAATGGATCAAAAAATGTGCTATAAATGTAATATGGAATTCTACTCATCCATCAGAAAGGATGATTGTACCATTTTTTAAGCAAATGGAAAAAACTGGAAAATAATATATTAGGTGAAGTAAATTAAAGCCAAAGAATATAGGCTACATGTTTTCCCTCATTAATGGTAACTAGATATTCCTATAAATCTACAAGGAAAAACATTGTATGACTAAAATTAATAAAAAGACCTGGGACATGATAAATTATATAGGACCCTAGTCATTAACACAGAGAGGCCACAGAAGGTTATGCATAAGATTGGTGGACAAAAGTTCCATAGCTATCATCAGATGATCATACAAAATAAATTTTATTTGCCACTATTTGTTTTATTTTTCCTTCCTTTTACCTTTTCTGTTAGTTTCTTTGTATTTGGGGTGGGGGAAGGGAGGGCACATCTAAAATGAAACAAGGATGAACAAATATAACACCGATACTCACTAGACACTCTGTGGAAAATGAACTGATATCTTATGGGTGGGGAGAAGAATAAAAGAATGGGAGAGAGTGATGGAAGGGGAGACCTGGTTCAAAAAGAATTCTATTGATTGCACCAGATTCATGTAACTCTAACCCCTCTGTATATCAACTATACAAATACAATAAAAAAATAAAAACAATAGTTAAACTTTTGAAGATTTTCCTGATGTAAACCCAATCACAGGAAATGAGATAGAGGAAGTCTCAATGGAGTAATGTATTATAACAATAGTGTATAAATGGCATATAAATAGTGTATAAAAGGAGATGTGGCACTGGATCCTGGGTTTTTTACTCATCATCCTACAGTAGAGAAGGTATATATGGGAGCTCACATTTCCTGAGTAATTTGGCCTCTAGGTGACTGCCTGGGAACAATCACATCAAGTAATAACACACAGAAATAGGAAGCAGAGACAAGCATTGATTTTTTTTTCCATCCTGAGCTATGAAGCTGATTACAAACGGGTGTAAAATCAAGAGAGACCTTTCACAAGGAAGCAATTTTAGTGTCAGCCAATTAACCAACAGCACCACGGCAGCCAGACCTATACTCAGTGCTGTTCATTAAACATTCCTGTATGTATGTCTAGTGATTCAAAAGGAAAGAAACTACTGAACTGTGGTGAGTCCAGCTTTTCCTTGTATTTCCGCAGGGTAAAAACATGAATTTAGAAATGTGTACCATTCCAATGTCAATAGATTGTACACAGCATTGGTCAAGCTAGAGTCAAGGGATAACTTAAAAACAAAAAGAAAAAGGAAAGCAAAAATGATTAAATAAACTAAAAACAGAAATCTCAGTGAGATAAAATGAGAATGTTCAAGGAGGCTATGTAATGAATAATCACAGGGAGAACTGATATTTAAAATATATATAGTGCAAGAAAATAACATTTTTGTGATGACATAATTTATGTATAGCTTGGAATAAAATAGTTTAATCAGGGTATGAATTGTAAGAATAAAATGTATTTAAAGTTATATTTCCTAACTATGAATTGACCAATATTTCTTGATTTAGATGATTGTTCTTATGAAAGAATGTACATTCTTGCATAATATTCTAGTAGGAAGACCCCTACTCACGCAGGCAAGCCCACCTAGTCATCTGGAGTGACAGAGCCCACCGCAACAACGTTGTTAATAAAGAAGCAGCTTTATTGAGAAGGTTCCTACACTGACCAGCAGGGTCATTTGGGAGCTGATACTGTGATGATGAGTGGCCCACGTACTTAGGTTCTTAAAGGCAAAATTCACAAGGTCAAGCCTGGTCATGCAGGTGACCAATGAGATTGTCACATACCCAAAAGATTGCTCAGTCATACTATACCACACGCAGGTGGCCAATGAGGCACATAATGGCTGTTTAAACCAGCCTATCACTTTTGATTTAAATGACTCACGAATTCAACAATAAGGCAGAGCTTATGGTAAACATACACAAAAAAGGAGTTTAGTGGAATTTAACATAAGCACTTGAAAAAGGTGGAGTTTATGGTAAGCTCATGATATTGCCAGTATGAGCCAGATTATTGGCTATCTGTTTAATCGGTCAGTTCTTAACAAAACAATGAAGGTGGGTTAAGTTGTTTAGGGGAGGGGGACCTAGAGGCATTCTTTCCATTCCAAGAACTGGGCTGGTTAGAGCCAAGGTTGAGTTAACCTTGTTTAGAGATTTTTTTGTTGTTAAAATCCCCAAAACAAAGGCAAAGCCTGGGAAGAAGCTGTACCAGCTCGAGTCTCCTCTCAGGGCTTACTTCAAATATAAACTCAGATTTAAATATGTATTTGTTATTCTTATGGACAAATATTAGGTTTGACTTCTTTAAAAACATGAAGTAAATTACTTAAATGAGATTGAAAATTTAATCTTCTAATGTTTTGTCTTCTTTACATTATATTTACAGACATTAAATTCATTTGAATTTTAGAAAAAAGGCTAAATATATTTCTCTGTTTCCACATAATTCACCAAAAGCTACTTTAAGACTTTATTTCATTTTTGAAAAGATCAGTAATTTTAAAGTTTTATTTGGAAATTTGTAATATGATGTTTTATATAACACTTCAATTTTTAATAAATGATTTGGAGACACACTACTTGAAAGTAGATTCTATCATTTATCCTTTATTTATAGAACTTTCTATGATTCTTAGTAACATAAGCCATATTCAAAAGATTCAAGGCATATTTGCATGTATATTTGATATTCTTGATTCAATCTTGCTTAATTCCCATCATTTCAAGTCATTTATGCTTAAATCTCGTGTGGCTTTTGTAGAGGTTAAAAAACTTAAATATTTTATGATTCATTTAAAATTATTGATATTCACAGACTAAATTTTTTAGATTGAATCAATAACCTTAGACATGTGTCTAACCTTGGTTTAAAATATTGCTATTTGAAAATCCATCCAGAAAGCAATTTAAACTTAAAAATCCTTGAAGCAGTTTTCAAAATTCATGATATCATTTTCATCATTATTGAAATTCACTGGAGGTAACTACAATAAACTTATATAGCAGGCATTTTACGGAAGCAAAATTGCAGGAACAAAGCTGACATTGTTGTATAGAACACTCCACATTCCTTTCTGATTGGAACTTATAGAGTTCTCCTTATTACTCAGAAAGTAGAAGCCCCTGTGTCTACAATCACATCAGTATGGTGTTATGTTTTTAAGATTATTATTTCATTCCTAATTACTTTGTCCTATATTTTCCCAGTGGTATTACACATAATACATAAAAGTTAATTGGCAACCTCTACAAAAATATATGCATTTACTGAGTGAATGAACATATGATTTATGTAACCAATATGCTTTCATTCTTTCATTTACACAATGAACATTTATGAATATCTTATACAAATGAAAGCATAAGTACTACACAACTGATCTCTGTTTTTATAGCCAGAACATATCCCCCAAATATTATATTTTATATGTGATATTGCATGTGATTATTATTTACCATGCATTAGATCCATAATATATTGTACATTAGCTCCATAATATATAATATATAATACACTGAGACTTATTTCACTTACCATACTTTTTCCAGGTCCTTCCATTTCTTTGCAAATGATGCAGTATCTTTCTTTCTAATGGATATGTAAAACTCCATTGTATATATATACCTATCTTTCATCAAGGAGGTGTAATATGTTTAGACAATGTTAAGTGAAATTAGTTAGGCCCAGAGGGACAAAAGTTATATTTTCTTTCATATGTGAAGGCTAAAATTAGTTTATAAATATATAAGCAAAACTTTGGGGGTGTTCAGGTACACATAAATGTTCTAACTGAAATATGATCTGTTCAGGGGAGAAGTCAGTGCAATTCGAAGGTCAACAAAATAAACACCTGAAAAAGGCTACCTGAAAGGGACAGCATGGAATCAAGAGGAGAAGAGAGATGAATGAAGACACAAAAGAATAAAAGAAATTGTATGTCCTACAAAATTAAGAAAAAATGATAGCCTGGTACCAGTGTTTCATGCCTGTAATCCTAGCTTCTCAGGGAGATGAGTTCTGAAGATTAAGTTCAAAGCCAGCCCCGGCAGGAAAATATGTGACTCTTGTTGTCAATTAAACACCAGAAAACCAGAAGTGGAGGTATGCATAAAAGTGTTAGAGTACTAGCCTGGAGCAAAAAAGCTCAAGTGAGAGTCCACAGGCCATGAGTTCAAGCACCATGAGTGACCAAAAAAAAAAAAAAATGGAAAGGGTAGCTTGGCAGGAATGGGTGAGAATGTTGAAAGGGATGACAGTATTCTACTCATAAATTACTTTGTTGAAAAACAACTCTTTATACAACTACTTAAATATAGACAGTAAAGGTTTTAAATATTAAATATAACATAGTAAAGATTTATGTATATATGTAAAATGTGATAGTTTATTGTAAACATTTAAGTTTATGCTTTTATTGTTTGAAATCATAATCATTTCTCATCTGATTAATTAAATTTTTATCAGATTCAAAATACCATATTAATTTGAGGAACCTGAAAGATTATATTTTCAGGTCTCTTTTTCAATTCTCTATTGATGGTAACTCTCCAATCAACAAAATAGTTAAGCTCCTCATTAATACATAAGACAAAATTCCCTGCTAATAATATTTAACTTTTAACTTCAAATAGCATTCAACACAATTTCTAAATGTTGAAGGAGGACTTTGGCACAGAAAAGTCTAGTATCTTTGTGGTAGTTGAATGAAGTCATGTAGTTGCTTACAATTTTCAAGACATCACCCAGCTTTCTTTGTCAAATACTTATGATAATTAACTTATGAAGATGAAATACTTATTTTAGCTTCCCTCTCTCTTGACCCTGTAGCTTTAAACCTCTTTTTTGTGGGACAGGGAGTCTGTTTTCTGCATGGTGGCTAAGAAGTAAGAAGAGACCAGAAGAGGACATGTCCTTAGTGATTTCTCTTCACTAGAGTCAGTCTCGCTAGCTTTCCTTAATTCCTCACAGTATCTCATACAAACATGCAGAAAGTGGTCCTTAGAATGATCTTCCAAATCCAAACTGGAACATAAGAAATGTCATAATTTTAATGAACTTTTTCAAAATCTTCTGAATTTCAAGTTACATTAACGTTCACAAAATGTATACCCCCTATTTCTTCAAAACATCATTTAAAAACTGACACCAGGTATCCTCTTCATCTCTTCAGTAATAGCCTAATTTTTTTCCCATTGTACTTTATCATTCTTCAAGCAAGTTGTGTTTATTTACAGTGATTGAAAATTCGATGGAACTGGATGACAGTAGATAGCTAGGAAGAATGATTCAGTCTCTCCTCTCGGTCTTCAATGTAGAAGAATTACTTGCAGCAATTTTATAAATAAGTGAATCTATTCATCTCTGAATAACAGTTCAAAACTTTCTGTTTGTGAGAAGAAAACATTCCAATGTAACAACGAGAAATCAACTCTACTGTAATTCAGTATACTAACTGAAAATCTCAGCAATGTGTTGGCTCAAATTTCTAAGTATTGGTACTGTTTGTTTCTGTTTTGCTTTCTGGAAAGAGTCTCACTGTGTTGCTTAAGCTGGTCTCAAACTCATGAGTTGAAACATTCCTACTAACTAGCCCTCCAAGTAACAGTAGGTAAACCCCACATGCTTTACTATGAGTATTTTGAAAGTAAATGGATGAATTAACATTTTATAACATTAAATAAACCAAATAAGAATATTACTTTAGAGGAGTTCCGGGAAGATTGTTGGGTCTTCGTCCGTCCCACAAAAGACGGACGGGGTCCGAGGAAAGGTAAGTGCGGCGCTCGCCCGTTCCCTAGCCTCCCTCAGCCCAGGAGACAATCAGACACAGTGGGGAGCCAAATCCAGCAGGTAGAAAAACTCGTTTATTAACAGAGAGCAGCCCCTTTTTAAAGACAAAGAGGGTGGGTGGTATGGTAAGGGAGGAAGAGGAACCAATCACTGTCAAGGTCACACCCTATCATTCACCTGAGCCTTCACGGGCTGGTTAGGTACTGATCAGAAGATCAATTGGGGCCTGCCCACTCTACCCTCTCCCAGAGCCATCTTGGCTGGCCATGTGCTCCACAGAAGATGGCTGAGGAAAAGCTAATCAAGCTCTCCCAAAGAAAGTAGTTTTAGTGTTCTAGTGAACAGTCTTAGACCAGAGAATTTCACCAAGTGTGCCATCACAGTACAGAGATTTTGGCCAGAGAGGGAAAATCCAGGCAAGGAGATAGATGTGAGCACTTGCTGGCAGCCATGGCTGCAGCTGTGGCTGCAGCGGCCATAGCCGCCATACTTACAAAGGTGCCTGATGCATTGGGAGAGCAGATTCTACACCACACCAGCAAGAACTGACAAGGAGCAGATATCTTCATCCTGCAGATCACAGACCAGAGATGACCCAGGAACCAACACTCCGGTGCTGTGAGTAGAACCCTGACATCCTTACTACTTCTCAGGGAGCAGAGGAGGGAAGGCCACCTCTCCCTCCCGGACTACTGGAGATCTCCATCTTTGATACTGACAAAGGCCTGGCTGAGCTGCTAGCTCCAACTCAGGCATTGGGAGAAAACAAAAGAGTCATTTAGCAGGTCACTTGAACCTGACCTGACTTGCCAGGCTCAACTCCACCCAGCAAAAAGTCACCCAGCCCAGGCAGAGGGAAATCCGTCCCCAAGGAGTGGGTTTCGTCACTGGGTAAACTGAGCCTGAGGCTACCCCTCCCTACAACAGCCTAGACAATCAATTGAAATTCAGTAAACATAAACCCTGAGGAAGGCTCCAGGATGGGCTCTCTGAGTGTCTCAGGAGCTAGCCCCTCAACTCTACCCAGAACCTAGCCTCATCACAGCATCTCCAAACTAGAGGAAACAGCCATCTCCCCCATTTTTGGTACTCAAAGCAGATCTCACTCCTACTAAACTAGCCTGGGAGGAAGATCACAAAATCCTGGGTAAAGCAGGGCATTTTTCTGCTGCCCAAATAAACTGACTTAAGTAACCAACCAAGCCACAGGATAACTAAACACCACAAGCAGACCAGAGACTCCACCAAGAGACTGGTTACAGACACAACAGAGATACAGGATCTTCCCGTCTCCCCCCCCCAAAAAAAAAAATCAAAGAACTCTTTTTTTGTACCTTTTTAATTTTTTAAAAATTTTTAAATTTTTAATTTTTTAAAAATTTGTTTTCAATTTTTTTCTTTTCTTCCTCATATAATTTTTATTTTAGGTGTATATGTGTGTGTGCTTTTTAAAAAAATCTCTACTAACCTTTTGGTCCTTTTTTTCCCTTTCTTTCTTTCTTTCTTTCTTTCTTTCTTTCTTTCTTTCTTTCTTTCTTTCTTTCTTTCTTCCTTCCTTCCTTTCTTTCTTTCTATCTTTCTTTCTTTCTTTCTCTCTTTCTTTCTTTTTTTCGTTCTTTCTTATTCTTTTCACTTTTTCTTCTCTTTTGTTCTTTTTTTTGTGACTTAATTGCTGTTATGCTCATCCTCAGATATAACCGTCGTCAAACATTAGACCTTATCCCCCATTGTGTACACAATTAATCCAGAAATTTATTACTCAATTCAAAACCTCTTAGACTTAATTCCTTAATAGCAGTATTACCTCTTTATACACATATAATATTTTAAACATTTTATTTTTAGTTTTTCATGTCTCCTTTCTATCCCTCCCCTCCTCTCATCCCATCCCCATTCTTCTCCAAATATTAATTCTTTAAACTTGCATAATTTTTAAGTGCTTCATTTTTAATTATTTATTTTCATTTTTCCATTTTTTCTTGTCTCTTTTTTCTTTTTCTTCTATTTTTTTCTCTCTCTGCTATCATTCTGTCCAGTCCATTTCCCTCTTTGAGATTAGGACTTGGTTAATTTCACTCTCCCTTCAGCTTTCCTCATCCCTCTAATCCTATTTTTCCCCACATTCTCCCTAAACCTAATAATTTCTGGTTTGCCAAATTCTCCTTTGCTGTTCTTAGGCCATTAAGACATAGTTGTTTGATGTTGAATAGATTGTATCTCCTGAACTAGATTGTATCTGCAGACTTTTGATTGTGCAACTACGGACTTGGGTTGATGCTTGCCTTAAAATAGTGTTCTAGCACAAAACAAAAACAACAGTTTTGTGCTAGAAGAACAAGCCAGAAAAACACAAGAAAAATAGCAAGCCCAGGGATCTCAACTCCCACTCATGACAATCAGGGGACAGAACAGATAATGAATAATTCAGAGGAGAGTTCCCAAATAGCTCTACAAACACTACAGGTAAACAGGGTAAATGAAAAGAGTGAAAACTAGCAGAGGTCTCAGTGTGAGCTTGATAGGGAGAGAGAGGAGGCTAACCAAAGATAAATACAGAAATATCATGAGCTTGAGGAAGCTACTCCAAGATTGATACAGGGATTTTGTGAGCAGATTGAGAACACTCAAAGAGAAATAAAGGAATTGTGTGAGGAGATTGAGATCAGTCAAAGAGATAGACAGGAACTGCATGAGCTTTTTGAGAACAGACAAAGAGAAAGTCAGGAATGGTGTGAGCAGGCTGAGAAGAACCAAAGAGAACTACAGGAATTGCATGAATGTGAGGAAGCTAATCAAAGAGTAATATAGGAATTGAGAGAGTAGGACGAGAATAGACTAAGATCAATAGAGGCATTCATGGAATCCATAAACAGAGAGCTGAAAAAAATCAGGAAGACCACAAAGGGAATGCTGAATGAAGCACAACAGAAGGAATGGCAGTCCAAGGAAACCATAAACAATCAACAAAGTGATTTGAAAATAAACACAGAACACCAAATTATGGAATTAAAGAAGTTCATACAAGATCTAAAACAAAGCTCTAACAAAGAATTTGAAGCCAACAAAACTGACCAATAAGAAGGAAAAGAAATAAAAAAAACAAGTAGATAGTCTTAACAGTAGGTAGGCTATGCAGATGATCGAACCTCAGGGATTGAAGAAAGCCTAGATATTATAGAGAAAGAACATACAACTATCCAAGACAAATCCAAGAACTATGATAGATCTATTCAACATTAGGAAGACACTATCAGAAGGCCTAATCTGAGGATAATGGGGGTAGAGGTGCACCTAGAGACAGAAGTTAAAGGTCTAGGAAATTTATTTAACAGGATCCTAGCAGAGAATTTCCCAAACATACAAAAAGATAGGCCTATTCAGATACAAGAAGCTTTTAGAACTCCAAATAGACCCGACCAGAACAGGACATCCCACCTTCACATTATAATCCTCACAGGAACAATTCAGACCAAGGAAAAGATCCTTAAAGCTGTCAAGCAGAAAAGATCAAACACCTATTAAGGGAAACCAATTAGAATCACCTCAGATTTCTCAGCAGACACAATTAAAGTAAGAAGAGCCTGGAATGATGTATGCCCTAAAGACAAACAACTATCAACCAAGAATACTATACCCAGCTAAAATCTCCTTCAAAACCGAAGGTCAAATAAAAATCTTCCATAGCAAAGGAAAATTGAAACAATATATCTCCACCAAACCAGCCCTACAAAAGATTTTTAAAGATGTCCTACACATAGAAAACCAACAAGACCACAATAAAGGCCAAGAAACTGCACCCAAACTGAGAATCCAAGAACCACAGGAAGAACCCAGTTGCCAGAGCCCCCAAGAAGGTGGATAAAATGACAGAAACTCCCAAATACCTCTCAGTCATATCTCTTAATATTAACTGACTTAACTCTCCAATTAAGTGACATAGAATGTCGAGTTGGATTAAATAGCAAGATTCTTTTATCTGCTGTCTTCAGAAGTCACACTTTGCCCATAAAAACACATGCATTTGAATGTGAATGCTGGAACAAAATCTACCAAGCAAATGGCCCCCATAAACAGGCAGGTGTTGCAATACTAATATCAGATAAAATAGACTTCAAATTAAAATTTGTGAGAAGAGATAAAGAAGGTCACTACATACTAATTAAAGGATCTCTCCTTCAGGAGGATATACGATTCTAAATCTCTATTCCCCAAACAACAGAGCACCCAAATTTATCCAAGAAACACTACTTTCTCTCAAATCTCAGATAGATCCAAAGACATTAATTGTTGGGAACTTTAACACCCCACTATCCCCACTAGACAGATCAACTCGGCAAAAACTCAACAGAGAAACCGCAGACCTAAACAACTGCACAGATCAACTAGATTTAACAGACATCTACCGAATATGTCACCCAGCAGCATCAGAATACATGTTGTTCTCAGCAGCACATGGAACATTTTCCAAAATAGACACATTTTAGACCACAAAGCAAACTTGTCCAAATTCAGAAACATTCAAGTTATACCTTGCATTGTCTCAGACCACAAGGGAATAAAATCAGAACTCAACACCAAAAGCAACCAAATAAAGTCCTGTAACACATGGAGGCTGAACAACACACTGTTGAACCACTAGTGGGTCATGGAAGAGATTAGAAATGAAATTCAAGTGTTCATGATATTCAACAAAAATGAACACACAAACTACCAGCTCCTCTGGGACACAGCAAAGGCAGTACTCAGAGGCAAGTTTATAGCTCTGAGTTCCTACATCAACAAATTGGAGAGATCTGAAACCAACAATTTAATGAGACAGCTGAGCCTCCTTGTAAAAGAGCAGCAATATAAACCCCAATCCAGTAGATGGAAAGAAATAATCAAAATTAAATCAGAATTAAATGAATTAGAATCCATAAAACCATAGAAAGAATCAACAAAAGGAAGAGTTGGTTCTTCAAAAAAATTAACAAAATAGACAGACCCTTAGCAAATCTTATCAGAAAAAGAAGAGAACACACCCAAATAAATATAGTCAGAAATAAGAATGGAAACATCACCACAGAAGCAACCAACATTCAGAACATTACAAGGGAATACTTCTTAAACCTTTAAGTGAATAAGTTTGAAAACTGGCAGAAATGTACCTTTTCCTAGCAAATATGGACATACTGAAACTAAACCAAGATGAGTTAAACCATCTTAACAGGCCCATATCAAGCATTGAAATAGAAACAGCAATAAAAGACCTCCCATCTAAGAAAAGCTCAGGACCAGAAGGTTTCACAGCGGATTTCTACAAGGCCTTAAAAGCAGAGCTCACACCAATACTCCTTCAACTCTTCAATGAAATTGAAAGAGAAAGCTCATTAATAAAATCATTCGATGAAGCCATAATAACCCTCATCCCAAAAGCAGGCAAGGACTCATCAAAGAAAGAGAACTATAGACCCATTTTTTTTGATGAACATGGATGCAATACTTCTCAACAAAATTTTGTCCAATCAACTTCAACAATTCATCCAAAAAATCATACACCACGATCAAATAGGATTCATTTCAGGGATGCAAAGCTGATTCAATATACACAAAACAATTAACATAATTAATCACATCAACAATAGCAAGGATAAACACCACATGGTTATCTCAATAGATGCAAAAAAAGCATTTGACAAAATCCAACACCCCTTTATGATGAAGGTTCTGGAAAAATTAGGAATCTATGGAATTTTCCTCAATACAATAAAGGCTATATATGACAAATCTACAGCCAGCATTATACTCAATGGTGAAAAACGAAAGGCATTTTCTCTAAACTCAGGAACCAGACAAGGATGTCCACTCTCCCCACTGCTCTTCAATCTAGTATTAGAATGCCTAGCTACAGCAATAAGACAAGATGCAAACATAAAGGGGATCCAAATAGGGAAAGAAGAAATAAAATCTCCCTCTTTGCAGATGACATGATCTTGTATTTAAAGAATCCCATAGAATCCACTCCCAAATTACTGAAGCTGTTCAAAACTTAGGCAAATTAGCAGGGTATAAAATTAGCCCTCAAAAATCAATAGCTTTTCTGTATGCCAACAATAAGAAAAGTATGGCTGAAATAAGAAAAGCAACTCCATTCATAATAGCCCCCACAAAAAAATAAAATACCTAGGAATTAACTTAACTAAGGAAGTGAAGGAACTCTATGATGAAAACCTTAAAAACCTGGAAAAGGAAATCAAAACAGAACTTTGAAAGTTGAAAAACCTCCCATGCTCCTGGATTGGAAAGATGAACATCGTGAAAATGGCAATACTTCCCAAGGCTATCTACAAATTCAATGTGATACCCATCAATATTTCAACCTCATTGTTCAAGTAAATAGAAGATTCAATCCAAAACTTCATATGAAACAATATAAGACCCCGAATAGCAAAAACGTTCCTCAATGGAAAGAACACTGCTGGAGGAATATCAATATCAATTTCAAACTCTACTACAAAACCATAGTAATCAAAACAAAGAACAGACCTCGGGACCAATGGAATAGAATTAAAAACCCAGAAATGAAGCTAAAGACCTATAGCCATCTAATCTTCAATAAGGGAGCTAAAAAAATAGATGGAAGAAAGACAGCCTCATCTTAAATGGTGCTGGCAAAATTGGTTAACTACTTGTAGAAAACTAAAGCTAGATCCTTACATATCACCCTGCACCAGAATCAACTCCAAATGGATCAAAGACCTCGGAGTCAAAGGAGACACTCTGACAACATTACAGGATGGAATAGGAGAAACCCTAAGTCTTCTTGCCACAGGCCGAAATTTTTTTTAATAGAGACCCAGAAACACAACAAAACAAAGAAAGGTTGGACAAATGGGATTGCATGAAATTGCAGAGCTTCTGCATGGCAAAGGACATAGCTAGCAAGATCAATAGAAAGCCCACAGATTGGGAGAAGATCTTCACTAGCCATACAATGGACAAGGGTCTCATATTTAAAGTATATCTGGAACTCAAAAAACTAAATCCCCCAACAACAAATCCTCAAAGAAACAACTGCCCAATAAATAAGTGGGCTAAAGACTTAAAGAGAAACTTCTCTGAAGAGGAAAGAAGGATGGCCAATAGACACATGAAGAAATGCTCAACCTTCCTAGCCATAAAAGAAATGCAAATCAAAACAACATTGAGATACCACCTCACACCAGTTAGAATGGCTATAACCAAGAACTCTAATAACAACAGATGCTGGAGGAGATATGGACAGAAGGGAACCCTACTGCATTGTTGGTGGGAGTGTAAACTTGTTCAATCACTTTGGAAAGCAGTATGGAGGTTCCTCAAAAGACTCCACATAGAGCTCCCCTATGACCCAGCAATCCCACTTTTGGGCATTTACCCAAATGATCACAAACAAGACCACACTAAAGCTATCAGCACAACTATATTTATTGCTGCATTATATATCATACTAAGATATGGAACCAACCCAGATGCCCCTCAGTAGATGAATGGATCAAATAATGTGGTATATATACACAAAGCCTCCATCAGAAAGAATGACATTGCCCCATTTGTTAGGAAATGGAAAAACTTGGAAAAAATTATATTAAGTGAAATAAGCCAGGCCCAAAGAAACATAGGTCCCATGGTTTCCCTTATTTGCAATAACTAGTATATGTCTGAGTCAAGCAGAAAAGGTCAGATAATTTGATGTTAGGGGAATGAAGCCCAAGGTAAGTATTCAAATGATGTTTTTTTTTTTTTTTCTATCATGCAACTGTTTCTAACAGATGATTCTAATAAGATGATTTCTATGTTGCTTGTATGTCCCTACCCCACGGTATAACCCCTGCTTTCACTGTATATGATTTTGGTATAATTTGTGGAGGGGAATGGCAAAAACAAATCATTTAAATAGGGATACAGGTGGAGCCATTGCAACAATGAAATGTACAAGTCATTATGTCGAAAAATGAACTTTACAACTTTGGTGCGGGGTGGGGGGTGGTGGGGGGGAGGATCAGGTTGCGGATGGTGGGGGAAGTATGGGAAGGTTTGGGAAGGGGAAACAAAGAGGAAGCAACAATGCTTGATAAGAAATGTACTCGTTTTCTTGCCCATGTTATTGTAACTCCTCTGTATGGTATTCTCACTATTAAAAAAAAAAGAATGTTACTTTAAGTTGCAGTATTGTTTTCATAAGTATAATGTTCTGCAATAATAATTTGTTTTCCAGCATTATCTCGCTGAATTATGTTAAGGCACTTGTCTGAATAAACTCGCATATTAACTGTTTATTTCTGTGATTGTTTAATATATACCTTTTTCACTAGATTACAAATTTCCTAGGAACAAAATCTTCTTTGTGCTTCACTCATTGGATATATCTGTGTGATAGATTTTTACTGTCTTTTTTTAGACTTTATTTTTTGTTGTTGCTTAATTTGAGCACAATGTCTCTGTTGTGCTTAAAATGCAATGACAAAAGTATAATCGTTGTGAAATAGATATTTACTTCATTTTTGCTTCCTTCTTTATGTTCTAGTGTCGAAAGAATCCCCCTTGAACAAAGTCATTGTGCAGTTAGCTTTCTGTATTGACTTTGTACTTAATCTTAGAATTGAGAGGTTTTCGAAAGACTTAAAGAGAAACTTCTCTGAAGAAGAATGAAGGATGGCCAATAGACACATGAAGAAATGTTCAACATCCCTAGCCATAAAAGAAATGCAAATCAAAACAACATTGAGATATCACCTCACTCCAGTTAGAACGGCAAAAATCAAGAACTCTAACAACAGATGCTGGAGGGGATGTGGACAGAAAGGAACTTTACTTCATTGTTGGTGGGAATGTAAACTTGTTCAACCACTTTGGAAAGCAGTATGGACGTTCCTCAAAAGTCTTCACATAGAACTTCCCTATGACCCAGCAATCCCACTTTTGGGCATTTACCCAAATGTTTACAAACAAGACCACACTAAAGCCACCAGCACAACTATGTTTATTGCAGCATTATTTACCATAGCTAAGATATGGAACCAACCCAGATGCCCCTCAGTAGATGAATGGATCAAGAAAATGTGGTATATATACACAATGGAATTCTATGCCTCCATCAGAAAGAATGACATTGCCCCATTTGTTAGGAAATGGAAAAACTTGGAAAAAATTATATTAAGTGAAGTAAGCCAGGCCCAAAGAAACATAGGTCCCATGATTTCCCTTATCTGTAATATCTAGTATATGTATGAGTCAAGTGGAAAAGGTCAGATAATGTGATGTCAGGGAAATGAACCCTTAGATGTGTATTTTAATGTTTTTTTTCTTTCATGCGATTGTTTCTAACACATTTATAAGATTATTTCTTTGTTGCTTTGTATGTCCCTCCCCCACAGTATAACCCCTGCTTTCACTATATTTGATGTCAGTATAACTTGTGGAGGAGATGGGGAAAAACCAGTTGTTTAAGGATACAGGTGGACCTGTTGCAACAATGAGAAGTACAAGTTGTCACGTCCAAAACGAGCTTTACAAAGTCGGTGTGTGTTTGTGGGGGGGAAGAATAGGATTGGGATGGGGGGGAGGGGGGAAGCTGGGAAGGGATGTGAAGGGTAAACAAAGGAGGAGGCTGCAATGCTTGGTAAGAAATGTATGCATTATCCTGCCCATGTAATTGTAACCCCTCTGTACAGTATGTTCACAAATAAAATAAAATTAAATAAAAAAAACTATTAAAAAAAAAAGGAATTGAGAGGTTTTAGTTGAATGATGTCTTTTCAGCATTGAGACTAATGTGTTCTAGAATTGAAAACTTGGGGAAAATTCAGGTAAATTAATGTCATATGTATCATGTGCCAATAGGTGCCACCATTGTACCATGACAACCATCAATGTGGTACTACTCAAAAATGTTTGACTTAGAGATTATTAAAAAGTATTTTTGTAGATACATGCCAAAAGAAATATTTTTCTTTATTCTTGCAACAAGAATGGAAATTTAAAACTTCATGTAAGAATATTCCTTGCTATCAAATATAGATTTGATACTGTTATATCAAATAATTACCAGAGAGTTAATGTCCCTTGCAAGTGTTCTAATTACTCATTTTTCTCATTTTAACAAAAAATATAACAATCTAAAATAACACATAAATATCAAATTGGTGCTTCATGCTTGCTTATATAATATTTGATCTTTTCTAAAGTCTTTACATTCACTTATAGCTTATTTTCCATATGCTATTAACATTATTTAAGGAAATGTAGAGATGCTAGATAAATCTTTATTTAAAAAAAGGAAATAATACCAGTGTCCAAGTATGGAAATACAACATTAAATAGAGAGAGTACACAATCATCATAAATATTTTTCTCTTGTTTAGAGGTAGAATTCACAATTTTTTATCCATTCTATAGATGATAGAATACTAATGCCCTTATTTTTTGGTAATTTTCTGTTAAGATTAACTTGTGATTTTTAGACATCTCCTTCCAAAATAATACTACACACTAAAATTTAGCTAGTTATTTGAAGTTATTTGATTTAGCAACATTGAGACTCAATTGACAACATTTTTTAATTTGTTTTTAAATAAATGTATATTTTCAGAATGAACTCACCTGACTTTATCTAAGTGGCATATTCCTGGTTAATTTTTCTCCTAATTTCCATGGCAGCAAGCTTTTGAAAGACTAATTTTAATAGAGTAAATTCATGCATATTCAACAGTACTTACTTTTTCACATATTTTAATAGAAAAAGAAAACAGAAGATAGAAGTAAATCTAAAGTATGAATTAGACATATAGACATATATGTTTGCTTTCAACTATGTTATCATTATACATATTATAATTTCAAAGTCTGTTGATAAAAGAGTGGGTGGCTCTCAGAATCTTTTAAAGTTTTTTTTTAATTGGCACAAAAAAGAAAACAGAGCTTTTCACCACTGTCAAAGGACTTTCTGTTGTAAATGACCTCCTATTTATCTGAAGAGGAATTTGAATAAAATTACAACAGTACTACAGAAAAGTGCAATTATTTAGAGGTAAAAGTAAAGGCTAAACTAATGATCACTTATTTCTCAGCATGAAACTGGTTGCTGTATTATTAAAGTTCAAGCCAGTGTTGCACAAATAAGCTTTTTCAATGAATATTGAAGATTTTTTTTCCTCAGCCAATAAATTTAGTGAAGAGATTTTCATTAAAATGACAGAATTTTAATTGATAATATAGGAGTTAGTGATCATCTTCCTAAAATTATCATTCAATCATTAGTTAATTAAACCAGTTCCTAGGTAACAGTATCTCCTGCTTAGGAACATTGGGTTAATGTGTTAGTTACATGGAAAGCATAGTCCATGCACACGAATTTTCAGCATAGCTTCTCAATTTAAACTTACATCCCATATTTCCTTTACATTATCTTCCTTTTGCAATATATGCAATATAATATTTCTACAATTTAGTAGAAAGAAAACTAAGACAAATACAAACAACAGATGAAATATATTTCTATGTAATTCAATATGCTTTTTTGTTTAAGCTGGGGGATTACTTTATGTGGAAATGCTTATTAACTTAGAAAAAACATCAAGTATTTCTCTTGACTTTTCATTCTCTTTTGGCTTTTTTCTGGCTTTATATCACAATTGCTTTGCTATTAGCATGTTACTTGTACAAAGAGATTTCATTCTGATATTCTCACAGATGCATGTAATATGCTTTGTTCAAATTCATATAACCTATTATAGTTTCAACTGCATTCTATCCTGTTTTTTATTATAATTATTATTGTTACAATTTTAGTTGGTTGTTCATAGATAAAATATACTTCATTCATGTTCACCTTCTATTAATCACTACTCTCCCATCCTCTCTCATGCTAGTTCCTTTCCAACAGCCTCCCATTTTCATTCAAATCATATTATGGTTATTGTGTTGTTTTATGTCTGATTCCACATATATACTGATGCATATCATAATGGTCTTTTCTGAGTTTATATGATTTTGTCCAACATGGTCATTTGTAAGTCTATCCATTCTCCTACAAAAGATATAAATTTCTTCTTTCTAATGTTAATTTTGATTCTGTACAATGTTTTCTTTTGCCACATATTACATGCTGGATACTGAAATTGATTCCAAGCATTGGCTATTGTGAAAAGTGAAGGAATAAAAATTGGTGTACAGGTGTCTATGCTGCAGCCTGACTTACATTCCTTCCACATAGCCAGGAGTTGTATAGCAGGATCATATAGCCTTCAGTTTCTGAAGGAAACTCCAAAGTGACTTTCATGGTGTGTTTAACTACTATGTGCTATGGAAATATCACTGCTAGGTGAATATTCAATGAAAATAAAATCTGTTCATCAGGGACCTCTGCTTTCCCAAGCCCAGTGCGACCTTATCAATATGTTTCTTTTTCTTTAGTTAATAGATATGGACTGTTGCTGACTATTCTTTCTCTTAAACATAACATTCCATTTTTTGAAAGTCAGTAGTGATTTGTTTTAAAATAATTTTTTATTGTAAAAATACTGTACAGGGTGGTTACAGTTATGTGAGCAAGGTAATAAGTACATTTCCTATCAAGCATAGTTGCCACCTCCTTAGTTTTTTCCCTACCATCCCTTCCCTCCCACCTCCACAACTCCACTCTCTCCCCCCAACCCAAATTTCAACATAATGTCTTGTATACAATGGGTCAACATGTATCCCTATTTAAGCATTTTGTTTTTTCCCTTCCCCTCCCCAAATTAGAGAATGTATATACAAGATGCAAGGCACTGACATCAAATACAGTGAAAACAGGGGTTATACCGTAGGGGAGGAACACACAAAGAAACAAAAAAAAATCACATGGTACATTATAAATACGTTAGAAACAATAGCAAGAAAGAACATCATCTTATCTGGTCATATGTAATTGCAAATAAGGGAAACCTATGCTTCTTTGGGCCTGGCTTACTTCACTTAATATAATTTTTTCCAAGTCTCTCCATTTCCTAACAAATGGGGCAATGTCATTCTTTCTGATGGAGGCATAGAATTCATATATATATATATATATATATATATATATATATATATATATATATATATGCCACATTTTCTTGATCCATTCATCTACTGAGGGTCATCTGGGTTGGTTCCATATCTTAGCTATGGTAAATAATGCTGCAATAAACATAGTTGTGCTGGGAGCTTTAGTATGATCTTGTTTGTGTTCATTTGGATAAATGCCCCAAAGTGGGATTGCTGAGTCATAGGGGAGCTCTATGTGGAGTCTTTTGAGGAACTTCCATATTGCTTTCCAAAGTGGTTGAACAAATTTACACTCCTATCAACAATACAGTAGGGTTTCCTTCTGGTCACATCCCCTCCAGCAACTGTTGTTACTCGATTTCTTGATTATAGCCATTCTAACTCAGGTGAGGTGGAATCTCAATGTTGTAGTGATTTCTTAATATCGTTAGAAATACTCATACTCTCTCCCTCCTCCCTCTCTCCCTTCTCCATCCTCTCTCTCCTTCTCTCCCTCTCCCTCTCCTTCTGCCTCTTCCTCTTCCTCTCCTTTATCTCTGTCTCTCCCTCTTCCTCTCCCTCTGTCTCTCCCTCTATCTCTCCCTTTGTCTCTGTCTCTCCCTCTGTCTCTCTTGTTGCTCATGGGGCTTGAACTCTGGGTCTGGCACTGTCCCTCTGCTCTTCAGCTCAAGGGGAGCACTCTACCACTTGAGCCACATTGCCATTTCAGTTTTATTGGAGATAAGAGTCTCATGGACTTTCCTGCCCAGGCTGGCTTTGAACCATGATCCTCAGATCTCAGTCTCCTCAGTAGCTAGGATTACAGGCATGAGCCACCGGCTCCCAGCTCTCATTTTCTTTTAAACTCACATTTCATTTAGCTAGTTTAAATTCCTGAAATTTAGCTTGGATCTCAGGAATCCAGTTGACAAATTTTGCTCAATTCTTACATTAGTTATGGATACACAAATATTAAAAGTCATTGATTTGTGAAATAAAGTAACAATCCCAAATTTTTACATTGAGAAATGTAAGATTATGTTGTATGTAATATTTAAGCAAATAACAGTTTTTGAAAATCATTTTTGTTTCTATTCTAAATATCATTCATTGTGGTGATAAACTTTAAAAGTAGCATTGCATATTTTATTTCCAAACATTAATTAAAAATGATAATAGATGATACATAATAGATAATAGATGAAGATCCCTGACTAGCTGAGCTGAACAGCTGATAGAGTTTCTTTAGGTATGTCTACTCTATAGCTGTGAATTTATGCTTATATTTGTATTTATATATAGTCATATTAATTTTCCTATAAACATCTAAAATTGTGAGTTAAACTTCAGAAACTAGCATGCTCTTGTTTGGAGCTACCATCCCTAGTGTTGGTAAAAAGCACTGCTTCTCATGTTCATTTGGAAGACAAATTTGGAGATGATATAGCTCATATTTGATTTTAGTAAATTAAATTCTTCCTTTCCTGACAGAGCCTATCAGGAGACTGCAGCCCTCTTGTCAAAATCTTTTGTCCCAATTAATCTCCTTTGAGCAGTGAACTTAAATCTGATAATATTTCAGTATTATGGCAGGCATACGACTTTCCAGCAGTTAGTGATAACTGAATCCATGCATCTAATATTGCAAATTCTGAGTACAAATACACTTAATGTTGCTTCACTGATATGTTAGAAGTATGAGAAAAATAATAATCCTAATATGTGGTAAGTAAGAAGCATTGCCACTTGAAATGGCTAATTTTCTAAATATCATAGAACAAGCAGTAGAAATGAAGGTTAAATTGGCTATCATTTTCACCCCCAAATACTTTAAAAAAGAAGTCAATGTTAGTATGTACAGTAAAAAATTCAAGCTCAATCTTGAAAGAAAAAAAAAGTAGTATGTGAAAATAAAGACAAGCTGGTGCTGATGGCTCACCCCTGTAATCAGAGCTACTCAGGAGGCTGAGAGTCATGTTTCAAAGCCAGCCCAGGCAGCAAAGTCTCTGAAACTCTTATGTCCAATTAACCACCAGACAATCAGAAGTGGCACTGTGGCTCAAGTGGTAGAGCTCTAGCTTTGAGCCAAAGAGCTGAGGGACAAGGCCTAGGTTCAGAGTTCAAGCCCCACAACTGACAAAAGTAAATACATAAATTCATAAATAAATAAGTAAAGACAACATGTTTTGTGGTTTCAACTATGCAAAAAATTGAGAGGGGGATTTGAGAAAGCTCTTTAGGAATGTACAAATTCCTACCTCAGTTTACTCTGGTATCCTATATAGTATGTATTAATAGTCTTCAGTTTCCTCAAAGGGTTCTTAATGGAGTAGACACTTTGAATGACCCATCACAGAGCATATTACTTTAAAAACTGTCATTATCTTATGGTCTGGTTGACTTTGTTGTCTTCTATCCCTATGATTTAAGCACATTTATGTGAGACATCGAAACGTAACTAATAAATTCAGGAGGCTGTGCTCCTACTGAAAGTCAAAAAATTAAGTGAAGTTGTTAACAAAAATGCCTATAAATAATGGTACTTTGCCATTTTATTATTCATCTGGGAAAACAAATTGAACAAAGGTTTACTGAACTTGAAAGAAATGTAAATTTTCCTGTTAGCAAAACAAAACGTTACTGAGATTGGCTTTTACTGATCATTAACTGTAAATTTAACATAATTTTATAAGTTCAGTATGTTACAGATTTTTTAATGATTAATAGTTATTGTGTAATATATTGTATAATATATATTATACATATTATATATTATATATATATATATATATATATATTCATGAGGCGTGAACTCTGGGACTGGGCACTGGGCACTGTCCCTTAGCTCTTCAGCTCAAGGATAGCACTCTACCACTGGAGCTACAGAGCCACTTCAAGGTTTCTGAGTGGTTTATTGGAGATAAGAGTCTCATGGACTTTCCTGCCTGGGCTGAGAAACTTTAGTTTTAACCATGGTTTACAAGAAGGTCTAACACCATAAATATTTCGTAAATGTTTTATCTGCAGCCATAATTTTTTGTGAGATTTTTTGGGGGGTTATGGGGCTTGAAATCAGGGTTTGGGCACTATCTCTGAGATTGTTTGTGAAAATCGATTTTATTCTTATTGTAGTGGTGATGTACAGAGGGTTTACAGTTATATAAGTTAGGTAATTATTACATTTCTTTTCAACCATGTCACCCCTTCCCTCACTCTCTCCCTGTTTTTACCTCCTATCCCCATTCCCAAGTTGTGTATCTCATTTGCAATAGAGTATCTAGTGACTAACACTGCTATACATTTTAACCACTTGTTCTACTTTTCCTGTGCCTCCTCTTACCCTTACAAGGATAAATAAACTAAGACACAAGCCAAAAGGAAAATGCAACAAAAACATAAACAACAAAAGTTTCAGTTGATACAATGTCTCGGAGTTCATTTCATGAAGTACTGTTTTTACATATGATCATATGCACATATCTATTGAGATTTCATAATCTGCTCCTATGAATAGCCTCCTTTGGTCTCGATGTGAGACTTTCTAGAGACTAGTATAATTTATCATGTCCTAGTATATTTGTTGTTGTTGTTACCATCCAATGTGTTTGCTTCTAGATTTACGGGTATATTCTAGGTACCACAGATGAAGGAGACCATGCAACCTGTTTCTTTGTGTCTGGCTTACTTCACTTAATATATATTTTTTCAAATATTTTCATTTCCTTTTGAATAGTACAATATCATTTTTTCTGATGGAAGAGTAGAATTCATATATATATATATATATATGAAAACATGCAATATATATATATATATATATATATATATATATAAAATCATGTTTTCTTGATCCATTTATCCACAGTGGGGCATCTGCATTGATTCCATATCTTGACTATGGTAAACAACTCTGCAATGAACATGGCTGTGCTGGGGGCTTTATTGTGGCCTGGTTAGTGTTCTATATAAGTGTCCAGGAGTGGAAAAGGCACCTCTATGTTTAGTTTTTTGAGAAACCTCCATACTTCTTTCTAGAGTTGTTGAGCAAGTTTATATTCCCAGGACTAGTGTAGTGGCATTATATTTTGGCCACATCTCCATTAGTATTTGTTAGTTTTTGTTTGTTTGTTTGTTTTTGTTCTTTTGATAATGGCCAATCTATCTAGGATGATGTGAAATTCCAATGTTTTGATTTGCATTTCTTTTATGACTAGAGATTTTGAACATATCTTTGCATTTCAATTGGCATTCTTCTTTCTCTAAAAATTCTGAGTCTTAACACATTTATTAATTAGGTTATTGCTTCATTGAGAGTTTATTAAATTTGATTTAAAGAAAAACAAATTGAAAAAGATTTAAAGAAATAGACAACCATTCCATGTTGCTGAGTAGAAAAAATTAACATCATAAAAATGGAAATATTGCCCAGAACAATTAAAAAATTCAATGAAATACACATCAAAATCCCAATGACTTTCTTCAAAGAATTAGAGAAAGCAATCCAAAAATTAATATGGAGGCATAAAAGACCTGAATAGCAAAACAATCCTTAGTATGAACAACAGTGTGGGCGGACTATTGATACCAAACAGCAAGCTCTACGACAAAGCCACAGTAATAAAACAGGTTAGTACTTGCACAACAATAGCCTTAAGGACCAATGGAACAGAATAGATGACCAGAGATGAATCCACAGACCTATAGCCACCTCATATTTTATAGGAAGCAAAAAGCACAGATTGGAAAAAAAGATAGCCTCTTCAACACATGGTGCTGGCAAAATTGGCTATCCACAAGCAGAAAACTGAAGCTAGATCCTTATGAATCACTCTGAAACAGAATCAATTCAAAATGGATCAAAGACTACCCCATCAGGACAGATACCATGAAAATATTAGAGGAAGGGTTAGGGGACACACTAGGAGTGCTGGGCATTGGTTGAAACTTTTTGAGTAAAGGTCCTGAATCACAAAAATTAAAGAAAGCCTGGGTAAATGGTGAGAAAAAAGAATGAACCAAATTCAGCAGTGAAATCCACTAGATATTATGTTGGAGATGAACTATACAACTTTGTGGGGAAAGAAATCGGGAGAGGAAAAACTAGGAGAGAAGAAGGAAGGGAATAACATTTTTCAAAAGGAAATGCATTCATTACCTGACTCATATAACCTTAACCCATATTTATATCACCTTTACAATAAAACTAAAAAACATAAATAGAAAGCCTACAGAATGGGAGATTTTAACTAGCTGTACATCAGACATTTGGTTTTACCTTTCTAAGTAGTCCACCCTAGAATCTATCACATTTCAATAAATATATTTATATATACTTTCATACCACCAAACATAGTTGAGTATATAAGCTAAATCTAGCTTCATATAAAAGAGAAAATTAAAGAAAATTTGGTGTTTATTTACAATGGAATTTTACTTATCAAATAGAGCATTGATATTGTGCCATTTATAAAGAATTGGAAAGACCTTGAAAAAATTGTTAAGAAGGAAGTCAGGACTAGAACACATGGGCTAAATCAATCCATAATTTATAACAGCGGAATGCTTTTGTACCTAGGACTGGGGATGATGGATACTCATCGTGCTTTCTGAAACCGTTCATATTTGGTCCCTGAAGAGGAAAGAATCACAATAATATTAATTATTTAGTCTGGAGAGTATATTGATTCCTGTAATTTATATTATAAAACAGCAATAAAACTCATTCCTTATTTTGTGGTTTTTCAATATAATTTATCTCTTCATTGTATTATTAATTGCATGGTTATTACCACAGTATGTAAAATACTCCACTAGCAAAACATCAAGATAATGAGCTTAAATCTATTAAAAGTCTTTACTCATCTATTTGTGGTATGATAATCTGGTTTCATTCCTGAAGTCTTTGTGTGTTTGGTGTAATTATGGTTTGAACTTGGTCTAATGCTTGCTAGGAAGGCATTCTGCCACTTAAGCCGTGCCTTCTGTTCTTTTTTTTTTTTTCCTTTTCTTTTCTTTTTGTCAGTCATGGAGCTTGAACTGTGGGCATGGGTACTGTCCCTCAGCAATTCGGCTCAAGGCTAGCACCTTATCACTTGAGCCACAGAGCCACTTCTAGTTTTCTGAGTTGTCGCGACCACCTCGACCCGCAAGGATGACGCGACAACAGGTTCTTCTTTCAGGCGGTTTGTTCAGGACCTTGTTTACAGCTTCTCTCCCACTACTCTCCTGCCTGCTTCTTCCTGCTTCTTCCTGCTTCTCCTTCCCATCCGCCCCCCCCCCCCCCCCCCCCCCCCCCCCCCCCCCCCCCCCCCCCCCCCCCCCCCCCCCCCCCCCCCCCCGCGCTCCGGTTATAAGCCTCCTGGATGGCCAATCCTGAAGCGCCTCGTGGCATATACTGATAGGGCTGCAAACACAGAAGCAAACTAGGAGCCAAGTCATATGCATATAAGGAGTTGTTTTTTACAGAGAGCACTGTCACCGGGAAGACGGAAGGCGGGAGCCCGGGCCATCTTAGGTCGCAGCCGCACCACGCGGCCCGCCATTTTAGCTACAATGTTGCTTTGGCGGCGGTCCCGCAGCTCTCCACACTGAGTGGTTTATTGGAGATGAGAGTCTCACAGACTTTCTTGCCCGGACTGGCTTTGAACCATGATCCTCAGATCTCAGCCTCCTGAATAGCTAGGATTACAGGCATGAGCCACTGGTGCCCAGATCGCCCTTTTTTCAAATAAGGTCTTTCATATAACCTTGTGCCATGAGTACATAAAACACAATACCAAAAATGAGTCTTCATGTAAACTTGAGTCAAATTATAAGTAAATATGTGTTTCTCAAAAAAAAAAATGCAATCTTCTGCTATGTGATTGCTGATATTGAGGAAGCTATATTTATAGGGGTAAAGGAATATGGAAATCGTTGTATCTTTCTCCCAATTTAGCTGTGAATCTAAAACTATAACACATATTCCAGGCCATGAGATAATAAGAAAAAAAATCCATAAATATTTGTAATATAATTGAGAATGTACTATTATCCAAAATACTGCAATTTTGTACTGTATATTCCATACATATACCTATCTACTATATTGTTATACAATAAAAATAAATATATATAAATATCGTTTTGTACATACATATATATAACTATTGAAATATTATTACAAATGGATAAATATATATATATCATATATAGACATACATGTATATTAAAAAAAAATTTGCTAGAGCATTTAGGATCACTATACACATATATGCCTAAAGAAACTAGTTGAAGGGAAAAGGATTATCAAGATAATAAAGTAAGATGTGGGTTCAGAAAATATGGAAGAAAAATTTTGGAATATGTAAAAATTGAAGTGAGGATATTTTGTTTCAATATTCCATCTACTTGCTGTTTCTTACTCTTATTTTTCCTCATATTAATATATATCTAAAATATTAAAATGTCTAAAATAAAACCTTATCAACTGCTTTTGTCATAATTTCTCAACCCCAGATTCAAACCATTCCCATATATTTATTTTATGTTGCAGTCATTTTATACCATTTTTAAATATTTCAAATACCCAAGATATCTTTCATTTGTAAGATTTTTACATATGCTCTAGTTACTATGGGATTCTTTCTACCTTCCTGTCATTTTTCAAAGCATAGTTTCATTGGGAAGTTTGCTCCATTCTCTAACTTACCAAATACTCTCTCATGTGCTCCCGCCAGTAGCTTTATCTTGTAGTAATGATAATCTAGCACTTCCTGCCTACTAAGAGTTTACTTTTGTGCATTGAGTATAATTTGCAGCGGTTCTGAGGAAAGGTAACAATTGAATCACAGACAGTGACTCATTTTTCAAATGTTTAATATATAGGTTGATATTTTAAAAGATATTGGTGAAGTAGAGAATTCTAAGATAAAAATTTTATAGGTGGGAAAAATGATTTAAGACAAATAAAGTCATACAGTATAATGTTTAGAATATTGACAAAACTTGCTAGTATCTTTCTTGTGATATTTTTTCCTTCCAATAAATAATCTAAATTGAATCCAATTTTTATTGACAAGTATTGAAAGCATATATATTCAAGTTCATATTCCCTTTGCTCTTGGTATGTAACAGAAAAGAGTGTGATTGAGATGAACAACTTATGCTATTTCTAATTATGCTAGCAGACAATGAAATATAGTATAAATATACATCATCATGTTTGATTTAATTTTTCCTGATGTTTAATGTTGCTTTGCATCTTCATGTACCTGCTTTCCATTTATGTTTCTTCTTTGTCTATCTAGGCCTAATATCTGTTTTTTTTAACTATGGAGCTGTTCTGTATTTGAGAAATTTAGATATTTTTATATTCTGAAAGTTAACTTCTTTATTTGAGATTTAGTTTACAAATATTTTCTCCTCTTCTGTTATTTTCTTCACGATGAGTGTGGTTTTCCTTGATGCAAAGAAGTATTATCAAAGAATGGTAACAAATACTGAGAGAAAGGAACTCTATTGGAAGGAATATAAACATAATGAAAACATAATGAAAAACAGAAAGAATACAATTTTTGAGGTCAATCTGATCTACATAGTGAGCACATTTCATTATATAAAACTTCAGCATTGCTTTGAAATTTTTTATTATTTAACTTGTTCTAGTTGCATTTTGCTTATTTCTTTTTATTACATTTGTTAAATAATTTTAGTTTCAATTGCATTTCTTTATATAAACTTATTTTATTCCTTCCAAAATTTAGTTATTTTACACACCTAACAAATTTTCATAACCAATTATCCAATTGATAGAAATCTAAACTACATTTAATTAAATACTACAATCACTATGTTGTAATGAAAATTGATAAAAATATAACTTGTAAAATGGACATGCTCATAGTGTTCTTGCTGTATCATATAGAGTGACTATAGTAATTTTAACATACAAATAATAAATATAATTATTTGTACTGTTTGTTCTGTCTCTTCAGAATTATTTTATGTTTTTAAAAGTGCCTTTTATTTGTTTATTATTCAAGGTGATATACAGAGGGGTTACATTTACATGAGTAAGGTAATTAGTACATGTTTTTTGTCTTATTACCTCTTCCCTCATTTTTCTCCTAATTTCCTCCCGAACTCCCCACCCCCAAGTTGTACAGATCATTTCCAACATATTTTATAGCTGTAATTAGTCACTTCTGCCTGTCCTTTGTCTCACCATTCTGATGTTCCCTTTCTGTTTCCTAATTCAAATAAACAGGGCACCAAAATCAAATACAGAATAGGGGATATACCATAGAGGGAAGAACATACAAAAGAAACAAAAACAATTACATAGTACATTAAAAACAGCAACAAAGAAAAACCTCTTGGGTCCATGTCTTTGAATTCATTTCCCTTAGTGTCATCTTATATGGTCATATGTGCATAACTATTGAGCTATTCTGCTCATTTGTTAAGATTGTCCTAGACATATACTAATTATTGCAGATAAGGGAAACCATGGGATCTGTGTTTTTTTGGGTCTGGCTTATTTCACTTAATATGATTTTTTTCCAAGTCTTTTCATTTTCTTACAAAGGAGGTGATGTCATTCTTTCTGATGGATGCATAGAATCCATACACACACACACACACACACACACACACACACACACACACACACACACACACACACACACACTTTTTGATCCATTCATCTACTAAGGGGCATCTGGATTGGTTCCATATCTTATCTATGGTGAAAAGTGCTGTGATAAACATATTTGTACTGGTAGCTTTAGCATGGCTTTCTTAGTGATCATTTGGGTGGGAAGTGGATTGCTGGGTCATAGGAGAGCTCTAAGTGTAGTCTTCTGAGGAACCTCCATACTGCTTTCCAGACTGGTTGAACAAGTTTACACTCACATCAACAGTGCAGTGATTTCTCTTTTGGCCACATCCCCTCCAGCATCTGTTGTTACTAATCTCTTGAGTATAGCCAATTTAACTGGGGTGGGGTGGAATCTCAATGTGGTTTGGGTTTGCATTTCTTTTATGGCCAGAGATGTTGAACATTTCTTCATGTGCCATTCTTATTTCCTATTCAGAGAAGTCTCTCTTTAATTCTTTAGCCCACTTATTAATGGGCAGTTGTTTCCTTGAGGATTTGTTTCTGGGGGATTTAATTTTTTGAGTTTTAAGTATATTTTAGATATGAGACCTTTGTCTTATGGATACTTGAATTACTTTTTATAGTAGACATTTTAAAATATTATTCAGCATAGGTAGAAAAATAACCAACAATTATTATAAGATAACAAGTTTTCAATTATCTCCAATTTAAAATATTGATAAATTTATCTGTAGTATAGAAAATTACCCGGGCGCCCGTGGCTCAAGCTTATAATCCTAGCTACTGAGGAGGCTGAGATCTGAGGCTGGCAGTTCAAAGTCAGCCCAGGCAAGAAAGTCCATGAAACTCTTACCTCCAATAAACCACCAGAAAACCAGAAGTGGCACTGTAGCTCAAGTGGTATAACACTAGCCTTGAGCTGAAGAGCTGAGGGACAGCAGTCAGGCCCAGAGTTCAAGCCCCATGACTGACAAAAAATAAATAAATAAATAAAAATAATTGAAAATAAAATAAAATAAAAATCTCTTAATTCCACTTGCTTGTGACTCTATTAACATTCTAACCAGTAAACTTCATAGAAATTAATCTTCAAATTATTTTAGAATGTGATTTATAATTAAAATTGACTTTATTTCTAAATTAATTTCACATTTATATAATACTTACTCCCATACATCAGTAATGTTTACTGAGCCAATAAAATTCTGATAGTTCTCATAATTTCTATAACTATATACTTTTAATTACTTATAATTAAATAAACTAAAGTAGTATATATTTTGCTAATATGGCTAATTAATAAGAGTATTTCATTTTATCATAGTTAAAAGAGCTAATCTGATTCCTTGTAATAATATGTTACATAACAGTCTTCAAGATAAATTAATTGATGATCAACTACAGTGTACACAATATTTCAGGTCTTGTTATTTTTATCTCTCAACTTATCACTAATTTGTATTTCTTATTTTTCCAGACCTCTCAAATTTCCTATTTACAAAATATAAATAAGCAATTACCCAAAACTACAATTATAACAAAATAATTTAGCAAAATTAAAGACATCAAAATTTAAACACTAAACAGTTTCCACAAATTAGTACAATAACATGAATAAAACCATTTTCTGTGATGAAAAACCAATCAGAAAGAAAAATAATCAACAGACACAGATTAAATGATGGAAATAGAAATAAACCTCCAAATGTTTTTTTCTTAAACAAACAGAATCATTATAGAGTTTTTATGTATCAGTCATTACAATTTTAATTAGACAATATGTGTAATGAACTATTATAGCCAAGTTTCTGAAGAATTGAAATCTGTTGGCAAATACTGAATCCTCCAAAAAAAGAAGACATTTTCAATACTTTTAAAAGCTGCTGTTTGCTTTGCAATCATACCCCATCATACTTTTTAATTTTCCCTACTAACAATGAAAGCTAATACAAGTATAAAAATAAATAGCAGTATAGAGGTTATCTAAACATTTTATTGGAGTAGAAACATGGTTCCAACAGTAGGAGTACTTGCCTAGTCATCACAAGGCCCCTAATTCCAACCCCAGTTTGACAAAAAAATAAATAAATAAAACTTACAAAACAAAACTTACATTTATACTGAAGCTGCCAAATGAAAGCATATGGAAAATATATGTTGTGAAGTAAGTCAGGCCCAGAAAAACAAAGGATGTGTTTTCCCATACAAGGAAGCTAGATTTAGCTTATAAGCATATAAGCTAAAGATTTTGGGTGGTATGCAAGTGTATAAAAATGTATTAATTGCTGGGTGTCAATAGCTTTAGCCTGTAATCCTTGCTACTAAGGAGGCTGAGGTCTGAGGATAGAAGTTCAAAGCCAGCCCGGGCAAGATAGTCCATGAAACTCTTATCTCCAATAAACCACCAGAAAACTGGAAGTGGCACTGTGGCTCAATTGGTAGAGTGCTAGCCTTGAGCTGAAGAGCTGAGGGACAGCGCCCAGGCCTGGAGTTCAAGCCCCATGAAAGAAAAAAAAAGTGTTAATTAAAGTATGGTAGACTCAAGTAGGACCTCAAATAATTCAATTCCTGAGAAAAGCAAAATCAAAATTTAACAAAATGAAAAACCAGAAAATGGATACTTTAAACAGGTAGGGTGAGGTCAAGAGAAAAGGGGTGGACAAATGAAGAAGATGGGGAGAAAACCTGGAAGAATCCAATATACATCCAACAAAATGAAGAAGAGTGAAAGAAGGTGTGGGAAAGGAGGTATTGATGAGAACATTGAAAAGGGTGACATTGATTAAGATAATTTGAATTCATAAACTTCTTTGTTAAATGGAAGAGTCTTTGTACATTTACTTAAAGATAATTAAACAAAAAACAAAGTGAAAATATTTTTACTGGGAGCATACCTGGTGACTACATACAGTAAAATTTCCCACAACCAATACAATGCCTGCTATAAAACAATATCATGGCTTAGAATGCTTTTCTTTGATTTCCTTTTGTTGTTGTGGTTGTAGTTGTTGTTGCTATTATTATTATTATTAGTTATATAATAAAGAAAAGTAAAACAAGTGTTTTAAAACAATAGTTTTTGTGTTTTCAGGAAAATTGACTTCACATGATGTTTAATGAACGTATTTAGGTAAAACTCGACATAATAATGTCTGCCTATATATCAACCTTACCTTGATCACAAATGATCTTTTTACCTCTGGTCTCCAAGAGCTGAGATTATAGACATGTGCTTCCACACCTATGCTATAATAACACGTTAAGGCTGTAAATTCAGCAGATTAGAACTGAAACTTCAAGCCAATTCCAAGTGGAGTTCTGAAGTTGTACTGGTTCTTCACACATACTGTATGTTGAGGACACTATGCTAAGCTCTCCAGGTAAGCATCTTTCTCGGGGATGAATGACAGTCATAGCAAGGTACCTCTATTTATTATTTATTTATTTATTCATTTACTTATTTATTTATTTTTTATTATTAAGTTTTGACCCAGTGGGAGGTTTGAACTCAGAGTTATGCACTTTAACTAGACTTCTGCTCTCTCATAGCTGTCAAACTACCTGCCTCCAGTTCTGTGTATTTGCTTGTTAAGTGGATTTGAGAGTCTCTTGCATTTGTCTGTGAGAGATAGGCTTTGAACTCAGATCTCAGTCTCCTGAGTAGCTAAGACAGTAGTTGTGGGCCACTGGCACACATGAACATGTGGTATACTAATGTGTAAATATAATGTTACCTCTTTGTCACCAATTTAATGACCAGTTTAATCTTTCATGTTGTTGTTTTTTTTCCATTGAAAGCAATTTTCTCTGAGGATAATTTTTCCTTCTCAGATTTGAATAGTGCTTTCTGTAACAAACTTTGGCATTTCCCTTCTCCATCAGTTGATTATAATAAACCTAGTATGTGGCCAACAATATGGTTTAAAGTTGTAATATGATAGATGATTTTGGAATCTAGGTCACTCCTCATGTAGTTTATTTATGCCCATGGCCCTACACTTGCTTGATTCTAAATAAACTACTTTTTGTCCATGATGTATTGTTGCTAGACTCACTGAGCCTTACAAGTTTTAAAATAGAATACAAACTCATTAACTATGTGCAGTTTTGCTTGCTATGTTGTAAGTAGCCATTTCATTTATAAATTCATCTATTATCATCATAGGAACTATTAAGTAAATAAATGTTAATTTTCATTTGCAAATGGAATAATTTTGTACTACAAGAGATAGCAATTGATACAGTGACTACTACGAGGGTTCTTTTTGCATTGATAGTTACAAATAAACCAAGTCATATTTAAATATAAGTAGGAATATAAATAAGCTTTATAGGTACTCTTGTATGCATAAGATACTTTTGTCAGAACATAGGACTTAACAGTAAGAAGTTGCTACGGTATCATGTTTTCCTTATTAATGGAAAGATATACTAAAATTTTTCTTTGAAAATAAATGATCCTACTTGTCCTTAGTCCACAATTACGGGAAGCCTTTAATATTTGTAGAATTATCTCTCATCTTGTAGATAATACTCATTCTATCAATGTTCTTGTTCTTCCAGTCTATTTAGACTGATACCCCAAATTTTGGTGAACCAGTGTTAAGTTCTAAGTCTTAAGTTCCTTCCACAATATAACAACAAATCAGAGCACTACTGCACTCAAGATATACCTTTTAAATTGGGATATTCTCTGTTGGGCCAATGATATCTGCTCTTTTTATCTTGTAGGACTGGCTAGTTGCATGGCTCATATCATGGGTATGAGGCCAGGCTGGACACCTGGCACAGAAGAAAAATCAAAGCAATTGTGAGATTGTTACTATGGTAACTCTGATTTTTGTGCTACCATCTGCTCTGTCTTCACTGTTTCTGTCAAGAAGTATTCTGTCATTCTAATTTTTAATCTCTGGTAGGAAGGTATATTTTCCTTTGGCTACTATGACATTTTCTTCTGACTGCTAGTTTTCAGAAGTGTACATTTGTTTTTCTCTTACTCTACTTTCCTCTGTATTTTTATTCATTGGATAAATTACCATTTTATTTATGTATTTTGTATTTCATGTTTTATAAATTATAGGACATTTCATTCCATGTTTTAAATAAAACATACTTATATATAGTAGACCTGTTTGGATCACCACTATATACTTTCTGTTACTAAGTATCCAAGTACACTTTTTGTTGTTATTGTATTTTGCTTTGTCCTCTTCTTCAATGCTTAAACTTGAATTGTGTTTGGTACATAGTTATTACATTAATCATATTTTTACAGTGTACACTATATCATTAACAGCTCTATTGACTTTTTATACTTTTATCTCTAATTTGTCTTTGTATTATATTCATGCCTGCTCTAAATCCTCAAGTACATTTTTGTTAGACTTTTGTGTCAGTTCCATTACATATTATCAGTTATCATGTCTGTCCTTGCCTTTCACACCCACTTTATAAAAATTTGCATATAACTTCTATTGTTGCATAGGTTTTTGTTTGTTTGTTTGTTTTGATTATGACCAAATCTAACACCTTACAAAGGCTAGGTAATCATTCTACCATTTAGCTAAATCTCTTGAGTATTTTTGCTCCCACAATTTTTCTTCATCACTCAATTTTAGTTTAGTATTTTTTCTCTATCATTTTATGGTTATTCCTTATAAGCTGAATTTCTATTTGATGTGAATTTTTTTAGATTTTAAAATATTTAATAGATTATGTTTGATATTGGTTATTATAATTATAATTTAAGAGGTCTGGTTATTTTACTTTGTTTGGATTAGCCAAACTTACTTATGAATTTGTTGACTATTCTAGTGTTTTTGTAAATTGTTTTAGTATTTCCTGATTTACTCTAGTTTAGCATTCCATTAAAGCAGGGGGTTCCACTGAATGATTTAACATGTAGATCTCTGTACATTTGCAAGTTCGGATGTGAACACCCTTTGGTTTTCCATGAATTAGGTTGTTACAGACTTCATGTTGTTTGCTTCCTATACTTCATAGTCATCTGTTGTCTGTTTGTCATTATGTTAACATAATAAGAGCATCAACTTTGTCTAGTATTTTTTTAGTTATTATAGCACTAAAATGATTCCTGTACACATACTTGGAAACAGAAATGTACTACTCTTCAAAATATCTATTCCATTATTTTCCATATTGTGTTTGCTGAAGAAAAAATCTAGATGTGATTAGTTTCATACTTTTTATCCATATAAAGGATAATTTTAATATTTCTATACTATTAGCATTTTATCTATTATTTGACGGTTTTAATAATAGTTATGCTTCAGATCATGTAAACATCTCATGTTATTTACATCTCTTTTCATTCTGTCTGAAATTTCTTCAGAATTTTTTTTCCTAGTTAGATTTTAGGAATTTTATGAACATATTAATCATTACTTTTCAGCATTACTGCTTAGTATTTGCATGTCTTCTAAAACTGAGAAAAAAACAAGCCTGATTTAGTAAGCATTCTGCATTCATCCTATTTTTGTTATTCATCCTAAATCTGTTTATATTTACATATATTTGACTATTAATACTTAAACCATTTGCTGTCTTGAAAAGAACTGAATGGACATGGAGATGACAAGCATTGAGTGGCATCACTGAGTGAATACCAAGTTTAGGAGTAAGTACCAAAATGGTACAATGAGAAGAGCTCTAATAAGGTCTGAGATTGTTACTTTTTAAAAATATATTCATAACATAAATCTCAACTTAAAACCTTATATTAATCATGAAAACTCTTAATTAAAAATGACAAAAAATTCCTTTGTGTATATTCTTGTGTATGTTTCCATCAGACATGATTTAGCAATGTAAACAGATTTATGTATGTGTTTATTTGCAATAACTTGCAATACGATAGATTTCATGTTATTACTGACAGGAGAAATTGAGTTCCTTTGTTTTTAGCTGATGAAACTGTTTTAATTTTCTCAAATTAGGGCTGGGAAGGTGGCTCAGTGGTAGAGCACTTGCCTTGCATGAATGGGGCCCTGGGTTCGATTCCTCAGCACCACATAAGCAAAAAGAAAAAAGCCGGAAGTGGTGCTGTGGCTCAAGTGGTAGAGCGCTAGCCTTGAGCTAAAGAGCTGAGGGACAGTGCCCAAGCCCAGAGTTCAGGCCCCAGGACCAGACCCCCCTAAAAAAATAAAAATAATAAAAAATAATAAAATTTCTCAAATTATTCTTGCCAACTAGACTTTAAAATCTATAATGCAGTTTGACCTCACTCCAATTTCAAAGGATAGATTAATATGAAAGGAACAATTAACTCTATTAATATTGTACCCTAAATCTACATACATGTAGTTTTTATTGTGACATCTTACATGTATAACCATATTTTCAGCCAAACAATTTCATATTACATGAATATAGTCTTTTTACCTAGTATGCTAATTTGTTTTCCTAAAACATTATTGAACACCATAAAGATGATGAGGAAATTTCAAATATAAAATTTAATGAAGAAAATGAGAAATCCTGTAACAGAAAATAAATTGCGAACCATGAGTAATACTCAAACAAATAAGTAATTAAAGGAGTAATTAAAATCTCAATGGCGAAAACAACACTTAAAAGTCACTCTAGTTTCCCAATAGTGTCTTGTGTATATGCTTGGGTGAGCCTAGACTATTTCCACTCACCATTGTAGGAGAAATCACAGGCATATGCCCAATTTATTGGTTGACAAGGAGTCTGAATGTTATAATTGCATGAAATAATTTGGAAGTGCAGTCTCCCTAATCTCTAACTCCGAATCAGTTAATATTAAAGTAATGAAGCACTGCACCTTTCTCAAATTCTTTCTCTTATTTTTCCCCTTGTGGGGCCTGAACTCTGGGCCTGGGCGCTTTCCCTCAGCTCTTCAGCTCAAGACTAGTGCTCTACCACTTGAGCCACAGTACCACTTCTGCTTGTTCTGCTTATGTGGTGATGAGGAATTGAACCCAGGGCCTCATTCATGCAAGGCAAGCACTCTAATACTAAGTCAACTTCCCAGCCCTCAAATTCTCTTTTATATTTAGGGAAATAATTCAGGATGGAAAAAAAATAGAAGGGTATCTGAATGTACATTCTCTACCCATATCCTGCTCTGTATGAAAATAACAGAAAGCAAAATAAAATAAAATAAAATAAACTATGAAATGTTTAGAGTGCATATTAAAAATCTATAGATTATAGATATTTAATATTGATAAAAAGGAAATGTCAACAAAATAAAAAAATGCAAAAGAAACCCTCAGAATGAATTCACATTTTCTGAATACATGTATGTCTGTATATATGTATATGTTGTAAAAGGACTATTATAAAGTTGACTTTATGCATAATATATAACCAAACTCTTTAGCATTCAAAAGTGTATATATTAATAACTAAAAATAATATAAATAATAATAATAACTAAGAAAGAAAAGAGCAAAAAAGAAAGAAAGAAAGGAAGGAAGGATTGAAGGCAGGAAAGGAAAAGAAGCAAGGAAGGAAGAAAAGATGGAGTGAAGGAAAGGAAAAAAGGAAGGAAGGAAGGAAGAAAAGGAAGGGAGGAAGGAAGGAAGGAAAGTAGGGAGAGAGAGAAAGAAAGAAAGAGGAAGAAAGAGAGAAAAGGAAAGAAAGGAAGGAAGGAAGGAAAAAGGAAGGGGGAGGAAGGAAAAAAGGAAGGAGGAGGAAGGAAAGAAAAGACAGAATGAAAGAAGGAAGAAAGGAAGGAAAAAGAAAAGCAAAAGAGAAAATCTCCTTTGAAATCATAATTTAATCACATTGGGGTATCTATTACATAGAGGGACCAAGCGGCTATTTGGTAGTTCTAGTCTTTAATTTCTACTTTCAGTTTTAATCCAATTACTCATTTCTTGTCATTAAACATATTTGCTTATAACTATTATCTACATTTTCCTATGTGTACAGTAAAGATTTAAATAAAAATATAAGAAACTGTCCCTCTTTTTAGAGGCTCACTGATATGTTAAATAAACTTTGCAACAATTAGAATGCAGTATGTGAAATATCATGCAACAAATATGTTCAAAATTTTGTGTAGGAAGATGGAATGAATGACTTTCACACTAAGTGAACTCAGATGTAAAAGAATGGCTTTTGGCTCCTGTCCTTTGTAGCATTTCTCCTGATGAAAATCTGGCATAGTTTTGTAGGGTAATTTCTGTGCTATCAAATTAAGAAATCCTATCATTAGATGTCATGCTTTGGCCTATGCTTTATATGATGAATGGGGCTTAAACCTGTAGAAGCAGGTGGAAAGGTAGTTAAGTATGAACAAACTAAAGCAATTAGGAAAGCTAATTGTATGTTCATGAACTAGCATGTGGTTTTCTCAGCACAAAGTGTAGCTTGGATTAGAGAGAAAGCATCGTATAAGGCTGCATATAGGCAAAGCCAGATTGTGAATGGCCTTATTTGCTATAATGAGATTGCTTGCCACTGTGAAGCTACTGAAAGTTTTTAACAACAAAAAAAGATGTATGATTAAGGAAAGAGGCAGTATAAAAATTGGAACAATCACGAATAGAAAATCTGTTCTACTGGCATTTTGTAGTCCATGTAAGACACAGAAGCATTAAAATATCAATGGAATGAAGGGGAGGACAGAATGCTAAGAAATAATGAAAAAAGTATAATATTCAAAATGGTTTTGAGAAAAGTTAAGATGGAAGACAATTACTAAGTTGCTAAATGTCTGATTTCTGACTGGAAATAGACCTGTAATTAATAGTGTAACCAAATCACAAGTATATAAGAGATAGACTTGGCATGATGAATAGCACATACCAGCATTAAAAAAATCTGGACTCACTGCAACAATGAGATGTACAAGTTGTTATGTCGAAAAACATACTTAACAACTTTGGTGGGGGATGGGGGAGGGGAGGAGTCTGGGAAGGGATGGGAAGGGGAAACAAAGGAGGAGGCAACAATGCTTGATAAGAAATGTACTCGTTATCTTGCCCATGTAATTGTAACTCCTATGTATGGTATTCTCACAATAAAGAAAAAGAGAAAAAGAAAAAAGAAAAATCAATCATACTGATTCTGTATTTATTTTTATCATAAATTATTTCCTCTAGTTTGTATTTTAAAAACATTGTGTTAAATGATGTAAATCTTGGTAACTAATTTTGGATGCTTCCTTAAATGTTGTTCTGAGAATAATGTCTCACTTCAGTTCCTAACCCATGAAATGATGTTGATTACAAAATAAATGCTAAAAACCACTGTTTATAATAAAAAAAAATCTGAAATCCATTTTTTCTACTATGTTGTCCTAATTCGTACCATCTGTGATGCCCTCATTCAAACTGATCATATAGCTAATCTTTTAGGATCAGAGACTTCAGTTTGATTAGCTATGCTTGCCTTGCTTGCTAAGCAAGCTCTCTACTATTTGACCAGAGTTTTCAACCTGGCTTTGTGCTAGTAATTGTAGAGAGGCAAACTGTTCTACCTAGTGTGCATTGATATGAAGACCTTAGATAAATGTTTTGTTTTATAGGTCTCTATAGCAATGGCTCCAATGTGCTGACATGGATTCCTTTAGTTAGATACACAAAGGCAATTTAGTTGAATTATGTGGTAATGCTATTTATTTTTTCTATCAGTTTTTATACTGACTTCCATAGTGGTTGGACTAGTTTGCATTTCATTCAATAGTATATGTGGGCTCACCTCACCTTGTCATGAATCCTCCTTAGCATTTGGTCTTGCTTCTTTTCTTTAAGATAGGCATCCTGAAAGAAGTAAGATGGACTCAGTGAAGTTTGAACTTGAATTTCATAGATGGTGAAAGCTTTCATTGAATTTATTAGAAAAGTTTCATTTATGTCAATCATAAATAGAATTAACATGTAATAAAAAAAGATGTGAAATGCAAGTTAGCTTTCCAGCTAGCCTGTAGGTAAATTTGTTTCCAAACTCTTCAAGTGAGTGAAACCTTCTCCTTATGTTTAATTAGTATATATTAATAATTAAACTAATGCTGGATATAACAGATTTTTATTAAAAGAAAGAAATCTATTGCTGAATTGTATATTTTCTATAAATTTTTTATTTTGCCAGTAATTAAGTTTTTATTTGGACAAGACTTGTCTTACCATTTGATATTAAAACAAAATTATTGTTTATACTCCTTCAGAAGGCACCAAGACAGAGAGATGCATATTTACTCTCAATAAAGACAAAATAGCTGCTTGTCCTCCAACAGAAATAGAATTAATCAATATTTCTTTCTGATAGTACATAATAGATATTTGACTTGCCCAGTAGGTTATGCTACATAAAGTAAATATTGTACTTTTTAAATACTAGAATCACAATCTTATGGAGAGACACCTGCTGCTTCTCAGTAGGCATGTAAGGTCATACTCTCTTGTTCTTTTGCTTTGACCATAGGATCAACCTCTAATCTCAATTGATTCTTTTAGCAGTAGAGATTTATATAACAAAGAAGGGTAAATGATTGAAAGTTGCCTAAAAGAGCAGTGAAAATGTATCAACATTGTCAGTAGGTACAATTTGAAAACAGAAATCCTTATTTTGTGGCTCATCTTTGCATAAAATAGTCTTTCAGAGCTTAACTTAGTATCACTATGAGCTTTCCCATGGTGACTTCAGAGCATATGATATGTGAATTTGTGTGTTATTCCTGTGTATAATTGTATATGAAATCACACATTCATCTAACTGAGTTTTAGCTTGACCAAAGCCTTAAAGTAATCCATAGCTTAAAGGTGAAAGTATGTCATATAGGTGGGTAGCCTATAAGACATTTTACAAACTGTCATTTCAGGAATTAACTTGACGAAGTTGACTTTTTAAATTTGGATGTGGTATGAATACAGGAAATGAGCAGGTATCACACTCAAAATCCCATTGAAATTCTCTTTGTCTCCTGAATGGACAAATCACGTATGAAATGTTGGATTTTCTTTTCTATGCCAGTCAGTTAAGGGATTTGGATGTTAGAGACATGTAATGAGAAGTGTGACCTTGTTAATATGGTTTCTGGGTTGGCACCTCAATGTGATATTTGTAAATGAAAATGTATTTGAATTCTAAAATTATTTATTCATGAATATAATTACATTAAGTAATATATTTCTGATATTTAACTACTACTATAAAATATTTTCTTCAACTTTATGGAAAGTTCAGTAATTGTAGAAAAAATAAGTATGTAGTCATGACTCTAAGTCATACATTTTCAAAAGTTAAAGAACAGATATTTTGAGATACCTAGACACTGGCACTCTGTAGAGATGGATGGGAAGACATGGAAAGTCCATCAAAAACTAAGTAAGAGGAAAACAATCATTTTTAGGAAGCTATGTACTTTTATACTATATTAGATACCTTTAGTGATTCTTAATAGCGATGTAGATGTGATAAAGTGTAGATGTGAAATAAAGGCATATTGTACACAACACAGCAGCTATTGGAAGAATTGGGTAGAATATGAAATTAGCCATTGAGTAGACTAATTTTTGTCCTGATATCAAATTTAAATTACATTTCTAAGATTGTGAAAATTAAAGAATAAAGGTAAGAATTTTCGAATGCCTTTCATTATTTTAGTGTTCAGTGTTTGGTTCACTGTGAAGGTCACAGGGGAGTGTTTGTTTCCAGGTAAAATAGGTTCTGTAAGTCGGGGTTTAAAATACTGACAAGAACACCTAGAGATGGCATTGAAATACACTCTGGGAATAATGCCTTGAAGTGTGGTGTGTTTTAGTCATGGGTCAGAGAGATGCTGTTTATTAAATCATAAAATAGAAATGAAACTGTAAGTTGGATTTTTTTTTCAGAAAATAACCTTTCCAAAAGTTCAAAGAAATGAACTGTTACTGATTGTGACATGAAAGGAAATGACTGGGTATTTCTCTTTTTGGGGATGAGGGGGTCTCTAGAAGCTACATGTGATGAAATCTTGATTATAGGTCCATGCAGATAACAAAATGAAGGATCTAAGATAAATAGTGGAAGAGGAAAGTGATAAATATGATTCTAGATACTTGACAATAGTAAACTTAAAATTTAACTGTTTAGGGTTTTTTTCAGGTTGGGAAATGCTGGGGCTTGAATTCAAGGTCATATAAATTTGATAATTGCTGGTACTTTACTGCTTGAGCCAGATCTCCAGCCTTGGTTTTCCTCGATAATTGGAAATGGAGTTTCTCATACAGTTTTCTGCCTAGAATTATCATGCGCATGAAGGAGATTGTGGGCATGATCCACCAGCACCCTGCTTTCTGTTCAATAATTAGAGGTGGTTCACAAATATCTATGTTTAAAGTCTTTTGCAGACTGATTTTGGCATAAGGTATGGAAATTTCTAAATTGCAAAAGACATGAAATTACTTGTAAATAATGGATAAATGCTTCACACTTTCTTAACCCTAAAATTGGCCCTTTCTTAGCTTCTAATTGGCACAGTCAGTTAATGAAATAGGTTTCCTTTAGATGGAGTAGATGTATCTTTCCTCAACTGAAACAGGCATCTCTACCTTTGTCAGACATGGAAACTCAACAGTGTGAAACCCTTGGAGCAATCCTTGATCCATGTGATCTGGGAATAGGGGCTCATGCTCTCTTCTCTGTACCAGGCAAAGATTCTGAGAAGCATTGAAACTGCTGCTCAGTCCTGAATGGTGTGGAGTTACTGTTACTCCTGTAGTTAATGTCAACTAACTACATCAACAGCAGTACCACCTAAGGACTATAGCTCTTATTACTATTACTGTTGCTGCTTTATCCATATTCACTTTCCCAGTCCTATTAATCAATTTCTTTGGGCTCATTTTCTCTAAATGAATTATTTTTCATGTAACTTTTTACCTTATATAGTGTGATACATGAATCAAAGTTAAGAAAACCTCTTAAAGCCAGCACCTGATATATTAAAAGCTCAACTGAAAACTAGCAGAAAATATGTCTGAGCCATGGGTCAGAGAGAAATAGTGTATATCAAATCATAAAATAGAAATGCAACTATAAGTTGGAATTCTCAGGAAATAGCTTTTCACAAGTAAAATAAAATAAACTGTCAAGATGATCAATCCTATTTTGCTGAACATATTAAAGACACAAGTGGAAGAGATTCAAAGTGAAAAATTCAAGCTAAATATAGATAGAAGCTTCCTCACAGGGAGTTTTAAACATGGTAAACTCTTTCAAGCAATAATTCAAAGCCCAAAGCAACGTAAGCAGGAGATTAAAATTCCAATGGTGGAAAAATGAACAATATGTAAGCAGTGTGAACCCAAGAGCTTTAAAAAAATTGTGAGTATAACAGGAACAATTACATTCATATATTTCAAACAATATGTTAAATGATCTTTATGTTTCCATTCACCAAAAATGTAAAAAAAATCAAATGACAATTATCTGATTAACATACCTATATACATTTCTTGGCAAAATAATTTTATATAATCAAAACATTGTTCCTGTAGGAAACATACTTGTATTATTTCAGTCTTCCCTGATTTCTTTATTCTGAACAAAGTGAGCAATGCTTATATAGAGGATTTAAGTAGATTCATAATAATAATAAACACAATTAGGACATTCTTGATTACCTGGTAAAATCAAGGTATCCTGTAGCATCTCGGCAATCACTGTGGATATTTTCATAAATGTAGCTGTATAGTTTTTAGACAAAATAATATCCGATTTGACTGCTTATATATAGTTATTATTGGCCTTGGGAAGTTTTCCAGGGAACACTGAGAAAATTATTGTTTTGTATGGATATATTCAAAGTATTTTGCAAGGATTCTTCTTCCACTTGGATTGATTTTTTGCTTTCAATTGCTTCAGCACTGAATTTTAGAGCTGCATATTGTAGAGCACACATAATGCATTGCTATCTTTCCTTTTCCTGTGCAGTGGCAAAGAAGAATAAGAATCAGAGCTTGCAAAACTCTTGAATAAAACACTAATTCAATCTATTTTAAGTGTTTTGTAAGGAAACGTGTTTGCAATTTAAATAGTAAATATAGTTATTTAATTAAAGAATGCACTTTTATATTGGATGCACATTTACTCTTTGGAATGTAAATGTCTGATTTGGAATAAATTATATATTCACCTTTATTAAAACTTTCAATAATGCATATAGTCTAATACATACTTGAAAGTATTAAAAATGCTTATTCATATAAAGTGAAAAGCCTCAATTCAAAGAAAACGCTGTCAATTATAATTTTATCTACTTAGCACAAAATCATTCCTATTTACTTTAAAATTTTCTTCATGGAAAACTATTATTTTACCATTGGATTTGGAGCACATTTAAACCATGTCCTTTAAAACACTTTCTCTTTCTGCACTGAACCCATGTTTTGCAGAAGCGTATTTCCTTCAGTCCAATTTTCCATAAAGATCTTTAGGCACAACTCATGCAAAAACTTAGTTTTTTCAGAGTTTGTTTTTCTGTTCAATGGAGGGAATAGTGTATTTCTTCACTCTGCACATACCACAGCCACACAATAAACTTACCCTCTTCCTGATCTGTTCATAAACTAATTCTCATTATACATTCAAGTGTCTTCTTTAATTAATTTTCTTATAGGGAATAAAATATTAAGGCATAAGTAAGGAAATAATATACTATGCATATTTAATTCAACATAGCTTTTATTTCCTCTTACAGAGATCTGTGCTTGTTGGTCAAAATTTGTCAATCCAATAATTTAATTTGAATTGCAATTAGGCTCAAAACTAATATGTGTTTGGATTTTTTTGTATTACTGCAATGATACGGGGAATAAATTATACTAACATGGAAAGCTACTTTCCTAAAATGGCTCAAAATTCAGGTGCTACTAACTGATCTCAAAGAATTTCAAAATGTAACTTCTACTTTTAGTTGAATTGCATTGTGTGATATTAGTTATGAAATTATGTTATGACTTGCATATATATAGCATTATTTAAAAATATAATATATAAAATATAATATATATTATATAAAATGAGCTTTATTAATATAAACATTTGAGTCAGAACAGTAACATATTGTATATACTATCTTATTTTATAATTAATACTAATTATTGTATATTATATTAATTCAATATGTCATATGTGTTCTGAAATATCTTAAAACCTTCTTTATTTATATATTAAATTCTATTTAGGTGATATATGAAGCTACTACAAAATTAGAATATTTAAAAGCTATGTTCCTTGAAATTTTGTAATGACCAGTAAGCTAAACATCCATGCTTTAAAATTTGTTTTTTAAAATGTACTTTTTATCATTAATTATACTACACATAAATCCATTAAATCCATTATAAAGTTATGGGATGTGATTTGAACATATATTGCATTTGTTTCAAAATATATTTCCCCTTTATATATATATTTATATATATATTTATATATTTTCCCTTTTTATTGTGAAAATAATGTACAGAGGGGTTACAATTACATGGGCAAGAAAATGAGCACATTTCTTATCAAACATTGTAGCCTCCTCCTTTGTTTCCCCTTCCCATCCCTTCCCATCCTCCCCCCGTCCCCCCCATCCAATCTTCCTCCCCCATCGCCCCTCCCCCCCACCAAAGTTGTAAAGTTCATTTTCGACATAATGACTTGTACATCTCATTGTTGCAATGGGTCCACCTGTATCCCTATTTAAACGACTGTTTTTCCCCTTCCCCTCCACAAATTATACCGACATCAAATATAGTGAAAGCAGGGGTTATACTGTGGGGGAGGGACATAGAAAGCAACAAAGAAATAATCATATTCCCTTTATATATTCTATTTCATCAGAAATTTATGCAATTTCCCCTTTATAGCTATATGATCCTCAGCTTATACATGTCTATAAATAGCTTTAAAACACAATTAATACACTTTATTAAATTGTAGTGTCAAAAACTTATTGCCTTTAAAAATTATTATTATTATTTTTTTGGGTCCAGTCCTGGGGCCTGAGCTCTGGGCCTGGGCACTGTCCCTCAGCTCTTCAGCTCAAGGCTAGCGTTCTACCACTTGAGCCACAGCACCACTTCTGGCTTTTTTTTTTTTTTTCTGTTTGCTTATGTGGTGCTGAGGGATCGAACAGGGCCTCAAGCATGCAAGGCAAGCGCTCTACCACTGAGCCACCTTCCCAGCCCCTTGATCACGATCTTAAATGTATAAACCATAACTGAGTGTGGTGGCTTACACCTATAATTCCGACTACTTTGTTGGTGTAGAAAGAGAAGATCATAGTTTGAGTTTAGACCTAGCAAAACAAAATAATCTCATATAGAGTTGTGCTGTTTTAAAATTTTCATGGTCATATTAGTGATAAATTTTGACTTTCCTGACATGTATATTTGACTAGAACATTTACTAGGTGTTTGTTAGCATGTAAAAAATCAGCTTATTTTTATGATATAAAGAGCAATGACATGTAAGCTCCAAGAAATTTTGTCATAGGGAACAAAAACAATGAGCACCTGTTGAAGAATAATTTCTAGCTTGACATTTCCTGCAGCATAGTGAAGATTTTAATTTCAGAATCTGTCCCTGCACCCTATCACGGACTTTAATGAAATTCTTCATTTTTATAAGGTTCATGTATAATATCATGTTATTAAATGGTAAAATTTAATTTGTCCTGGAATGCACACATAAAATATTTACATGGAGAATTTCTTTTACCTTGTTTGTAGCATCCTTTTCAGTCATTTATCTAGTTGTAGCTTCTGTAAACCAGAATTCTGTCTGAATGATGAAAGTGTGATTTAGCTAATTTTTTTTAAATTGTGAAAATACTGTACAGAAGGCATACAATTACATGGGCAACATAATGAGTACATTTCTTATCAAGCATTGCAGCCTCCTCCTTTGTTTACCCTTCACATCCCTTCCCATACTCCCCCGTCCCCCCAATCCTCCCCGCCCCCCTCCACCCCTGCACCAAAGTTGTAAAGTTAGTTTGTGACATAACGACTTGTACACCTCATTGTTGCAATGGGTCCACCTGTATCCCTATTTAAACGATTTGTTTTTCCCCTTCCCCTCCACAAATTATACCAACATCAAATACAGTGAAAGCAGGGGTTATACTGTGGAGGAGGGACATACAAAGCAACAAAGAAATAATCTTATAAATGTGTTAGAAACAATCGCATGAAAGAAATAAAAAACATTTAGGGTTCATTTCCCAAATATCACCTTATCTGATCTTTTCTGCTTGACTCAGACATATACTAGATAGTGCAAATAAGGGAAACCATGGGACCTATGTTTCTTTGCACCTGGCTTACTTCACTTTATATAATTTTTTCCAAGTCTTTCCATTTCCTAACAAATGGGGCAATGTCATTTTTTCTGATGGAGGCATAGAATTCCACTGTGTATATATACCACATTTTCTTGATCCATTCATCTAGGGTTGGTTCCATGTCTTACCTATAGTAAATAGTGCTGCAATAAACATAGTCATGCTGGTAGCTTTAGTGTGGTCTTGTTTGTAAACATTTGGGTAAATGCCCAAAAGTGGGATTGCTGGGTCATAGGGGAGCTCTATGTGGAGTCTTTTGAGGAACCTCCATACTGCTTTCCAAAGTGGTTGAACAAGTTTACATTCCCACCAACAATGAAGTAAGGTTCCCTTCTGTCCACTGATTTAGTTAATTTTTTGTATTTCCTTAATTAACTTTGGTGAATGAAAGCTTAATTCTTTTACTTCTTTAAAGTTTTTACTCTTCCAAGCAGTAGTCATTAAAGTGGGGAAAATTATTACTAATAATTTTAAATTCCCATGGCATTCTTCTGGCTTAAACAATATTTTTACTGTAGTTAGGCAAAGGATTTCTCTGGTGAATAAAATGGCTCACACAAGTCCAAATCATGCTTAGCAAACCTCTACCAAAGGGTTATTTATGAAGAAAATCTGTCCCTCTATACTTTATTGATTTGGACATCATTATATTTTGCAATTTACTAAAGACATCCTTTTTCTTCTCATCTTTGAAAAGTGCTGCTACAATCAAATAAAATGAACAAAAGAACAGTTAAATTATGGATATTTTTCTACCATCATCAATCTTTAGAATTTTTCTGACAGGTAAATCTATAACAATAGATATTAAACCAAGAATATATGAAATGTAAGACATGTTTGAAAAGGTAATGAAAAGAGAAAAAATATTTTGATATAAAGATTCTCAGTGTAAATTTCCAGAGCATGATTGAAAATAAACTTTTGTCTTTCTTCTATTTCATCAGAAATGTGTGCAATGAGACAGTCTCCAAGTAACAAGCTTTGAAATGTATTTTAAACTTCTGGTAAATATAGGTTATTATATTTAATTTGTATCCAAGCTCAGAATAGTGGATGCTCCTGTGTTTGACTTAAGTTTAATATTTTGCTTATTACTCTATAAGAATTGCATTTTCAGATCAACAATTTGAGTTAAAGCAATTAGAGAAATGTTTACTTCTTATTCAAAGATATACTCAGATCCAAAACCATTCATTACTTTGAGAAAAAATTCAGCATAGTTCTTTCAGAGTTGTCAGCCTGGAACTAGACAAGATTACTCACTGTGATTGTAAGGAAAGAATAATTTATTAGATGATTTATAGCAAATATGTATATATATATATACATATATATATATCATTGGAATCATGCATCCATGTCTAAACTGAAAATGGCTCTTTTACAAAAACTTTTTATACAGAAAATGTCAAAGAATGACCAGTGAAATATGAGAAGTTAGATTATGCTTTTCCTGGATATCCTAGCCTATGTGAAGTCATATTCTGAGGTCTTAATCATTCTAGGATGGCAATTTAGAACAGCTCAGTGGACAATATCCATAACAAACATTACATTAGCATGACCAAATTAATCCAGCCCTCATACTACCTTCTCTCATCTCCTTGCATGGTTTTTAAGAGTAATAAATATTTTTCATCAAACCCATGTGGTATAACTAATTCTAGTGAACCAAGTTAATAGAAAACCTCATGGCATGCTGGGACTGTGGCTCAGTGGTAGAGTGCCTGTCTAGCATGCATAAAGGCCTGGGTTCTATTCCTCAGTACTGCATAAAGAAAAAAAGCCAGAAGTGGTGTTATGGCTCTAGTGGTAGAGCAGTATAGCCTTGAGCACAGAAAGGCTCTGGATAGAGCCCCAGCCCAATTTCAAACCCAGGCCTGACAAAAAACAAAAATCAAAAACAAAAAACCTCATTGCTACCCAAATTAAAACAAACTTCAAGTCTTATTGTATGATGGTGTTATGTTCATATTTATTTACCTGGAATTTAAAAGTTCTCACTGCTTTTGCATGTTACCTCAATTATATGGCAAATAAATCTAGTTCATTACTTTTAGCCGCAAATGATTTTGATGTCTTTTTTTTACTATCATAAAATAATTATAGTAAGAGATCCAGAGAACAGGTTTAAATTTATTTTACCAATTACTTCATTGATGTATTATGTTTTATTTTGTCACCCCCCCCCCCGCTTTTTTTGAGGAAAGACTTCTATTCTTAGAAGTTATTTTTTGTCATTAATGATTAAATAAAATACTTTTAATATGCAGGATAGTAATATATTGATGTCATAAATATGTCAGGCTTTCATCAAATAGCTGAAACATACTTATTGCATGGTAATACCTATTCATTCACATAAGAAATATTATTTTAATATATTGATGCTATTAAAGCAACTAAGTCAACCACTCAGATCTGAGCTAGTTTAGATCATGGGTCATTACATGTTGTTTGAAAACTTGAGCTAGTAAATAAATTAAGGATTAGGTATATTCCATAATACGAATTTAAATCCACTCTCTATCATTATATGACCTTTTGGCATTCAATACTATATTCTACTCAGTGAGAAAATAATAAGATAAGGAATATAAATATATGTAATAAAACAGATATACTTTTAAAAGATACACATACATTTGGTCGAACCATATAACATTACTATGATTTGAATTTTTAAATCTTTGTTATAGGTTACCAGATAATATATGTGTGTGTGTGTGTGTGTGTGTGTGTGTGTGTGTGTGTGTGTGAATGCTTTAAATTATTTCTATTTGATAGTCTCAAAAATAGATACACAGTCTAAATAGATACACATTTCTTAACATATTGAAAATTCTCATTCTTTACATGATTTTCTCTCTTGTTTTCTAATTAAAATGTAACCAAGTAAAGGCATTTCTAAAGTTCTTTATTTTGAGGACATCATTATTGTGGTTCCTGTTTAGCGTGGCAATTTAGAGATTTTTTTTCAAGCTTTCAATAACTTAATTGGTGACAATCATAAATATGATATATTTCTGGTAATACAATATAGCATTAAATTAATGGGCAAATAGCATACTATTTACAAACACAAACTCCAATCAGGCAGAACTAGAGGCAAGAGAAAGTCAGGCAGGATTAAGAAAGAAAACAGCTCCATTAGCTCTTTCATGAAGTATTAATAAAGGAAAAATAAGCATTGAAATCACAAGTTGAAAACGGGGCTTTCTCATAAGATGTGGTCTTCATTTTACTTAAAAAAAAATCCTCACTTTGAGGTAGAGTTCACTACGTGTGTGTATGAATACTTTTTCTGAATATGTGAGTCAGAACAGCGACATATAGAAACTGTATGTGTGGCCGGGCTCAGTTGCTCACACCTATAATCCTAGCTACTCAGGAGGCTGAGATCTGAGGATTGTGGTTCAAAGCCATCCCATGCAGGAAAGTCCATGAGACCCTTATCTGCAATTAACCACCAGAAATCCGGAAGTGGCGCTGTAGCTCAAGTGGTAGAGTGCTGGCCTTGAGCTGAAGAGCTGAGGGACAGCGCCCAGGCCCAGAGTTCAAGCCCCATGACCAACCAAAAAAAGAAAAGAAACAAACAAAAAAGAATAAAAGAGACTATGTGTGTGGAACAGGGAAAGCACTAGGATCTATTGTGAACCAGTCAGTGTTTGAAAGCTTAAGAAAGCTGTCTGAGAGTAAATGAAGTCTCATCCGCTAATACTGGATCCTATATTCCACCTGAGCACTCTAACATTAGCGCACCCAGAGTTTCAATTTCCCAGCAGCTGAGATAAAGTAGTGAAGACTGTTTCTAGATGAGTAGAACAACGGAACGTGGCTGATGCAGAATAGTCTCTGCATCATCATTGAAGCTGGATGCTACATTCTTAATAAATTCTATACTTGTTCCCGAACAAAAGGCAGAACTCAATCTAAAGCTGCCCAAACAACTTGTTCTCATAATGTGGAGGAGGATAAAAAGGAGACTGGGCTTGGGCTCTGTCCCTCAGCAATTCAGCACCAGGGGAGTGCTCTACCACTTGAACCACAGCACCAGTTCCAGTTTTCTGGGGGTTAATTGGAAACATTTTATAATCTATTCTTCGTTTTCTTCAATTTATTCAGTACTTAAGGGTCCAGTATATACCTCTGGAAACCAAATATGACTCTACAAAGTCAGATAAAATATTGTTTGTGTACAAAATAAGACATTGATTGATTATTCTTACTTTATGAATTTTAAATTTCTAATCATATGTAATTCTTATGAGGGAGAGTAAGATGTGCTTTGAAAAATTCCAGAAATATCACAGGCATCACAAGAGAGAATGGTCAATACCATTAGGACTCTATCATATTCTTAAAATTTTAGGTAACTTTATTTTAAATATCCTGGGTGTTTTCATTGTTTTGTATTGAGTTCAAACATGCTGAGAATTACAACTACAACATAGCAGTCAGCAATCCTGCTGCTGTAGAATTCCATGAGATAATTTATTGTTTATTTTGTTAGTTTCAGACATATACTATATCCTACTTCCAGTGATTTTTAGGTGAAACCTGGGTTTTTGAAATCATTTTATTAAAAAAAACTATTTTCCAAGTTTTTCTGACAGTCTCACATGTTTGTGTCTACATCTTAGGATATCTGTTCTCTCTTTATACTTACTGTATACACTGATAAGGCCTGCACTCTCCATGTTATGTTCATCTCTCTACTTCCTCCTAGATCCTCGCTCAAAATCTACCAACATTTTATATTTGTGAAAATTTCATAAGCACATATTTAATCTATCTTTTCATCTGTGTGCCTTGGTGAATGACTTAGAAAATAGGAAGGACCCTATCTCAGAAAGAAAAGTCAATATGTGTTTAGGTCAGTAAAAATATCCTAAGTAGAAGTGAATTGTACATGTGAAAGGGGAAACTGGATGACAGTTGGAAGGCTATTTTACATAACTTGGATGAAAAGAATTAGTGTAATCTAATTTATTATGACTGGATTTGGTACAAAATGCAATTTTTATAATGAGAAAGTATCTCTCTATATTGTATTTATGTTCAGGACATAGTGGTATGAACCTGTAATCTCAACATCCAAGAGGCTGAAGTGGATCACAAGGCTAGTTAACATAGTCTATATAATAAGATCCTGTCTCAAAATAAAAGAAAACAAAATGTATGCTTATAACTGAATATGCTTCATATTATTTTCAAAAATAGCAATAGTACTTCAGAGTGTCTCTAGGATCTCATATTAGTCCAAAAATCATATGGAAGTGAAGATTATTCCATTTTCCGTCATGTTCCTGCTAAAATATATCTTTTTCTGTAATGTGACACACTAAATTTGAAAAGCAACCAAATTATGGGTAGTGTAGGGATATTGAACTGTGGTTCTGCTGATCCAGTCTCTCAGATAGCTACAATTACAGGTATGAACAGATAATTAAATTGATAATTACATTAATAATTAAATTGCAAGCAGAGTACCATAATATGGTCTAAAGATGTACATGATGTCTGAAGATCATACATAATACATTGTCTGAGAACAGAAATACAAGGAAGAATAACCTGAATTGACATTAGTTGCATTGACTCACTGAGAGAGTTAATGCATGAGGCTCATAGTACCTCCTAACTCATAAATAATTTTTGTTATATAATAATGTGGAAAATATATTTTTAATTGGTGGAGCTACAACTGTGTCTTGGAAATATATTATATCTGCAGGACACTTGGTTTTAGATGAATGGTTTTGCAGTGAAATCTCAGATTGCAAATTAATTGCAGCTACATTTTATAATTTAAGCATATTTTAAACTGTCAAGTAATGTACTTGTAATCCATGTGTTTAACTTCATAGTCAAAAAAAAGACAGGGGGAAGAATGTTGTATCTTTCAGACATATTGTTATAGGCAAAAAGAAAATGCAAATGACATTTTCAGTGGGATAGTTAATTGAATTTTCCAAAGTGTTAAAATAGAAGTAATCTATAATTCAGCATATAGCTCTTTACATTTGATATCTTAGCCATTATTTTCTGTTTATTTAAACATTCTAAAATATTTTCATCTTCCAAAGTGGCAGTCCTAAATATAAAAATATTTACATCTGAGCAATATGAAAATAGCCAATAAAGAAATACAAAATCAAAATTTTATACTTCATTCCACACTCACTAGGCTGCCTATAATATAATAATAATAATAATAATAATAATAATAATAATAATAATAGACAAGCAAAAAGTTAGGAGGAGAATTTGCAGAAATCAGCAATACAATTCATTTTGAGTTGGATTGTAGAATGGAGTAAATGTTTTGGAAAACAGTTTGTCAGTTCAACATTTTAAGCATAGAATTTATCGTTAGGCATATGGTAAAAGAAAGGAAAACATGAGCATATAAAATGTTTACCAAAGTATTCATAGTATTATATACAATAGTCACAGTGACGTATCTGTCAAGTGAAAAACAGATATGTCAGAAGTCATGAATGGGATATCATGAATTTTAAAGAATAGACTATGGATGAATTGATGATGACATAATTGAACCCTAGAAATATTATGCTTAAGTGAAATATTATGCTTAATATGCTTAAGTCATAAAGAATACCTACTGTAAGATTCAATTTTTATAAAATGTCCTTTGCAAGCTCATCTATAAAGAAACTATTTGTCTAGACAAGACAACACACAACTATAATACCAGCGGCTCAGGAAGGAGGTAGAGATTAGAGTTTCCCAATTCCAGTCCAATCTGGGAAAAGACATCTATATCTGATCTTATAAACCAAAAGTAAAAGGACTATAGTTAAGGTTCTGTTGTAGAGTTGTCAAATATAAGTCCCTAATTTAATCTACCAAATCATGAAATAAACAAGAAGTTAAATTAATTATTGGATATAATTAGGAATATTAAGAAAATGGTAAGGATTGAGTACTACTGAGTTTTGAATATTTTTGGAGATATGAAAATATTCCAGAATTTAAATGTAGAGATGGATATAAAAATAAGAATAATATTAAACCATAATTGTTATACAAATTAAATAGACAAAGTGTATATTTGCATTTATATATAGTATGAATTATTCATTACTAATATTATTTGAAGTGTCACTTAATTTTATGCTGATATTTTTAACCTTTTACTAAAATATTTCTATTAGGTAAAATTATATGTTAGAGCCTTCTTAGTTGCTCTTTATGAAGATTAAAATTCAGAATTATATTCACAAAAATGTTTTATCATGTTTCATTTCAGTTAGTTTATAACTACAATCGTCTCAAATGTTTTTTGAGAAATATAAATTTATTCATTTATTACATTTTTCATTTTAGATTTCAAATGTTGAAAGATAATTTTCATATTGATAATTAAAATTATCTGATCAACAATGTGTACTTCTCTCCCAACACTCCAGTAAAGAAGAAGGAAAATTTGAGGTCTTATTCTATTTAATCATTTAAGATTTATCATTATAATTTTAAGGCCAGTTTAAAAGCTATCAGTGATTTTTAAATTTTCCATTTAATTTTTTTTGGGGGGGTCTGGTCGTGGGGCTTGAACTCTGGGCCTGGGCGCTGTGCCTCAGCTCTTCAGCTCAAGGCTAGCGCTCTACCACTTGAGCCACAGTGCCACTTCCAGCTTTTTTCTTTTTGCTTATGTGGTGCTGAGGAATCGAACCCAGAGCCTCAGGCATGCAAGGCAAGCACTCTACCACTGAGCCACCTTCCCAGCCCTTTCCACTTAATTTTGATACTGAATATATTACAAATGGATCTGATAATGCTAAATCTGTGTTATACAAAACTTTGGAAACAATATTGACAAATTTCACTTAGTAATTCATATATAATCTAGATACAAAATTGTGTTTATGCTTTTGCAGATTTCAGAAACTAAGGATATTCTAACTTGAGAATCCTATATATTAAGAAAAGCTGGATAAACTTAAAGAATGTTAGATCCCTCCGTTGTAGTGTTTTGTGTATATTTTTCCTTTCCTCATAAGGATTTTCTTCATGTTTCTGAATCTTTATTTTATTTTTTATTTTTTATTTTTTGGTCCGGTCGTGGGGCCTGAACTCTGGGCCTGGGTGCTGTCCCTCAGCTCTACAGCTCAAGGCTAGCATTCTACCACTTGAGCCACAGCACCACTTCCGGCTTTTTTCTTATGTGGTGCTGAGGAAGCGAACCCAAGGCCTCGAGCATGCAAAGGCAAGTGCTCTACCACTGAGCCACCTTCCCAGCCCCTGAATCTTTATTTTGTGGTGACTTTATGTGAGCTTTTTTTTTTTTTTAATTTCCTGGCAAATTAATTCTGTTTTCATGAAACATTATACTATTTAAACTTAGTGATTTTTGTTTGGTCTTAGAATTACCTCATTGCATAGAAATATTTATATTCTTACATGTGCTTGAATCATATTATATGGAATAAGTTTTGTACCCTTTTACTTTGAGTCTACTTGGACTCTGTCAATCTCTTTTCAATTGAATATTTAGTCAAGTTGTGGTTATGATAATTATTAATTAGTTTTTTTGTTTATTGTTTTAGCATTTGGTTGCTATATGCTTTATGCTTCCTGTGTTTTTTTTCTTTATTTCTCTTTTCTTACCTCTTTGTGAGTTCTTGAAACTTTCTTAGTGTTTTTTTTAATATAGCTTTCTATTTTTCTTACTACTTTCTCTGATACAAAATATAGTTGTGATTTATTTCAGACTACAGGCATCAGAATTTTACCATTTTCAGTAAAAGCTTCATTTGTAATTATGTTCATTTACAGTTGTTCCTTTTAAATATGACATGATAATCGTTAGTGTAATTTTACAGGCAAACATATTATATATAAAAATTTAAGGAAAGGCAACAAATTTCATATACACAGATTTGTGTTCCTTCTGCTCATCTTTACCATTTTGATGCTTAAAAAAAAACCTTTCTTTCAATTTCCCCTCTGTTTTAGTAATTTCCTTTACCACATCTTAAAGAAAATTTCAGCTAGTAAATTCATTTGCTTTGTCCTTTTCTTGAGAATGTTTTCATTTATATTTTAATGAAGTATTATTTTTAAGGTAATAGAATTCACAGTTGATAGGTTCTTCTTTTCTTGAAAAATGTGCAACTTTTTTCTTGAATCTATGTATTCAGATAATAAAATTACTGCAATTACAATTACCACTTTAATTTTTTATAGGCACTACATCAATCCTTTCTCAGTTTCTCTTTGATATTGTTTGGGGTATGAGAGTTTAACTACTTAAGTATCTTTACTTATGATTTTTGACAAATCTGATGAATATTCATTAGCTTTCTAAATATTTTAAATTTTCACCCACTTTCTCCTGTCTTTCTGAATGTGAATAATATAGCTTAGAAAATATTTGAGGGGCTGGGAAGGTGGCTCAGTGGTAGAGCGCTTGCCTTGCATGTATGAGGCCCTGGGTTCGATTCCTCAGCACCACATAAGCAAAAAGAAAAAAGCTGGAAGTGGCACTGTGGCTCAAGTGGTAGAGCAATAGCCTTGAGTTGAAGAGCTGAGGGACAGCGCGCAGGCCCAGAATTCAAGCCCCAAGACCGGACCCAAAAATAAATAAATAAATAAATAAATAAATAAATAAATAAATAAATAAATAAATAAATAAATAAATAAATAAATAAATTTGATTTCATGTTTACAGGTTTCTGAATATTTCTTTCTTTTTCTTTTTTGGTCATTCATTGGGCTGAACTCTGGGCCTGGGCACTGTCCCTCAGCAATTCATCTCAAGACTAGTGCCCTTCTACTTGAGCCACAGCACCACTTCCAGCTTTTTCTGCTTAGGTGGTGCTGAGGAATCGAACCCAGGGCCTCATGCATGCAAGCAAGCACTCCACCACTAAGCCACCCTCCCAGCCCTCTGAATATTTCTTTATATTTATTTTTATTTTATTCTTAGTGTTCAGATGCATAAATTCTCTTCAAGCTGTATTAAAATCTTATGTCTTTTTAATATTTTAATCTATCTAACAAAGTACTTATTCTATACTATTTATATTCTTAATTACTGAAATTGTTATTTAGTCATTTTTATAAATTTTATAACTTTGCTAGGAGTTTCATGTTCCAACAAAATCATGTTCCAACAAAATAAATTAAAAATACTATTGAAGCATTTTATAATAAGTGATTTAAAATTCTCTCCAGATAAATCTATCATAAAATTAATATCAATGTTTCTGTCTGATAACTGTTATTTTGTAATTAAATTGTGATTTTATTGTTTTGAAGTATCATCAAGAAATTTCACCCCAGTGCTGGTAGCTCACATCTGTAATCCTAGCTACTCAGGAGGCTAAAATCTGAGGATCTTGAGTCAATCCTGCCTGGGTAGGAAAGTCCATGAGACTCTTATGCACAATTAACCACAAAAAAAACCAAAAGTGGCTCCGTGGTTCAAATGGTAGAGCAGTTGCCTTGAGCTGAAGAGCTGAGGGACAACTCCTAGCCCAAAGTTCAAGCCCCATGACCAACCATCCCCCCAAAAAAAAGAAATTTCAGTTATATTCTCGATATTTTGAATATATTACGTGACTTTGGACTATATTTAAATCTTTTATTATAGCAGGTATATATCTGATTTAGGGTCAGCATACTTGAGGGGACTGTTTCAATAACAATCTAAAGTTTTAGATTTTCACAGAGCTACTTTGTTAAACTTGTTTCAGTTGGTGCTATTTAGGCTCTCTCTCTCTCTCTCTCTCTCTCTCTCTCTCTCTCTCTCTCTCTCTCTCTCTCTCTCTCTATATATATATATATATATATATATATATATATATTCAGATCCTGTATATATATAAATATTCAGATCCTATGTTTTCCATCTTAGGGAATAGGTTAACATAGGTCAGTGTGTTTTATGGAAAAAAAAACATACTAATTAGCAATTATTCACAGAAACTTTTCAGTCTGTCTAGATTGCTATTTAGGGAATTTGATTTTAGATATTTCAACTTTGCTACCTCAATGTATTTCAAATCTAAAATGGTTAACTTAATCTCAAGAAGAAAATGTCTCACCATCTATTAAAATATCCCAGGATCCTTAACAGTTATTTAGTTTAACAGTTATGGAAGATAGAATTCTTCCTTTGTTTTCTACTGATTGGAGATCTGAACCACTAGCTGCATGTTCTTTATGTGGCAGTTCAGGAGGACTTGAGCACAAATGCTGACTTTCTTATCTTCTAATTAGCCAGCCTTCACAAATTTACCAAATCCCTGTAATAACAACACCTTATCATTGAATAAAAAATAATATGTGCTTTCAGGTAAGCGTAAGACTTGAATATTATATGTTGTACACTGTCTTTTATCAATTCTTAGTATTGTCCTTAGGAAAAATGCCTTAATCTTCTATACTGTATTTGTTCAGTTGTTACATTACCCATGGTCAAACTTGATGTGACTGTTTCACAAATTTAGGATCATTTAGAACTGTGAGTGGATATTTTAACTGTATAAAACACAGATACCTAATTTCCATGACTTTTTAAAAAACTATTTGTGACTGAAGACTTACAGCAAGGAAGTGAATAAAATTGCGAGAATATATGTTGAAGGAAATTCCTTTAAGAACCCATTTTGACAGCAACAGGCTCAGAAGGAACCAGAATGCTATATATGAGTAGTAATAAGATCACAATTGAATGATAAAAGTCAGACCAGACCACTCCAATAGTATGTAATTGCTCATCTTGATTGCTCACCTTATACAATTCCCTACTTGTACCATAAAATTTCTAACTCTATAATTTACCTTTGCCTAAATAGTGTTCCCTTATAAAAAATAACATACATATATAATTTCTCAAAAATGATTAATTTTAGTAAGATGTATATCTGCATGAATAGTGAGTAATTGAATTGAATGAATAATTTAAAAGTTTTCTGCTATACTTTTATGTCCTTGTGCCAGGCAACTTGTAATTTAATCAAGTCATCCCTCACACCAGCATTCAGTAAAATGCATTCAACTCCATTCTTCTCCTGTTAAACGTTTATGTATATTATGAACCTTATGCAGATTTTTATTCTTTCTATGCTCATTTTATTTTTTAAAATTTAATTTTATTGTCAAAGTGATGTACAGAAGGGTTACAGTTACATATGTAAGATAATGAGTACATTTCTTGTAAAATTTGTTACTGCCTCCCTCATTGATTCTTAGAGTGTCATCAATTTTTCTAGTCATTGCTATTTCTAAAATTCAGTTTATTTATTTATTTATTTAACACCGGGGATTAAAGTTAAAGGCAGTCATTTTTGATTGTGTATATGAGGTGCCTGAGCCCTTTTCCTTTTAGTTTGTCTTTAAGAAACAATCTGAGGATAATATTGCCTCCATTGGCTTCAAAGTGGAACCCACAAACCTATATTTGTAGTAGCTGGAACTTCAAACATGTGCTGCCAGAATGAGTTCTATCAGGTTTAAAATTTAATGGCTATGGCATGGTTTATAGGATATTTAAAAGGTGATTATGTCATGACTGCTCCTAAAGGGTCTCTTCCAGCTTTTGTTAAATTGCTCTTCTTTGCACCACACTGAGAAGATGCAGAGCTCTGGCCCCTGGAAGATGCAGGGCTCCAGTCTAGTCTAGGAAACAGCACAACCAAACCTTTAACAGAAAACTCAACTTGCCAAAGTTTTCATCTTGGATTCTTCACCCTCCAGAATTGTGAGGAACAAATTGAAGGCCTTTATAAATTACTCATTCTGTTTTCTTTTTATAGCATAACAGACATAATTTTTAATATCTAGGGTGTCAATTCAACATGTCAGTTTATGAATACCATGAATTATTTTTATTTATTGTTGTGCCATTTCTGGGGTTTGAATTCAGTGCCTAGGCACTGTCCTTTCACTTTTTGCTCAGTGCTAACATTCTACCACTTGAGCCTCCACTTCATGCTTTTTGATGGCTCATTGGAGGTAAGAGTTTCAAGGACTTTCCTGCCCAGGCTGGCTTTGAACTCAGATCCTCAGATCTCAGCCCTCTGAGTAACTAGTATAACAGGTGTGAACCCTCTAAGTGCAATGTGCACACAGCTAAGTACAATGGATCTTAATCAATATCACTACTTTCATCATCCTTCCTTATTTCTCTCAAGCCCACCCATCCTTTCAATTTTCCTAGTTAAATTTTCACATATAAATATTAAATATTATGACTGCATTCTCCCAGTTTCTCCCTCAATTCAACCACTATCTTCCTTAACCTTGTATATTTATATAACTTATTTATAATTATATATTTCCAGTACTAGTGTTTTAATCGAAAGACTGAAACTTACTAGATAAAAATTTGCACCATGAGTCACACCTGAGCCTAAATTATATATCTCAAAAGTACAGAAACATGATTGCAAAGAAGAGAAACACTTTTTTATGACATAGAAAATAAATGATCATGTGATCATCATATTAATAAATACATAACAACTAAGTAGAAAGGAGTTTGACATTGAAAGAATACAGAATGCAACACAAGTCTCAGAATACTTCAGTTATTTAAATTATGTGAAAATGTTGTATTTTGAGAATTTGGCTAGTGGCATAAGGGCACTGGTCAGACACCAGGGCCAACTAAGGAAATGGTTGAAATCTTAATAAAGCCCTACATTTTAAAATTATCACATGTTATATTGTAGAGTTCGTATATTTAAGGCATATAAAACAGCATGAAAAATGTTAGTTAAATCCTGCAGTATGCCAGAATGCCAGATTTAGTATGAACCCAATCAGATCACAAATTGGTGAGAGTATGTAGAAAGTTAATTTATAGATTCAAAAAGTGAATCATAGAGTCCTCACTTAAAAATCTGACAAACATTAAGAAGCATTCTACCCTCTGGGATGTTAGAGATAAACAAAGCGAATTCATCAACTTATTACTTCCCTAAACTCTATTCTCACTGGTTTTTATTTCAGATGTTGAAATTTCAATATTGAATGACTTTAAAATCTCATAGTGTTGAATTACAGGAGAATCTGCAAGAAGGAAAGGATGTGAGAATAAGGCAGCAACGCAAGAAGCAAGGAATCCAGAAAGAAAGTCAGCTTCTTTCTTGCCTATATCTTCAGCTGAATATAGCAGTTAAACCAAAGGAAGCATAAAAGGTTCAAGCTAAGAAATATGGCAGATTATAATAATGTACAGGTATCAAGTTCATGCACACCTTAGGAAATGCAGTTTGTCATTTGACACCATTCAAATTATTAGCCTGCTGTAAATAAAGTAATAGAAGGTTGCTAAAATTGATAGACTGTGTCGGTATTGAGTGACAGTGAGTTAGGGTTGAATTCAGAAGGTGATGAGTTAAAATCAATTGGTGACAATATAAAATAGCAAAAGAAATGAAAAGTTTATTAACTAAGATAAAAACTGAGGTTAAAATAAAGATCTAGCAGCACGTTAGAAACATCAAAGAAAAGATAGCCAGTAAACATTAAGGTATAGCAATAGAAATTTCAAAATCTGAAGACTCAGAAGGGACAATTGCAAGTAACATAAACTGAGAAATATATCCGTCTTTGATCTTTTATGAAATACTTTATATAAATTGATTTTTTTCTTGTAACATTTCTCCACTGAAGCCAACTGGGTCTGAAATTTTGCAGGTATGTTAAAGAATGTGTATCTGTCGATATCCATATGAAGATATTCCAATGAAAACATTCAATTTGAGACATGGCGTCATGATTCAAATGGTAGAGTGTTTACCTAGCATGTGGAAGCCACATAGTTTAAACCTCAACACCACAAAACAAGTTTCTAGTTGTAAGAAATTTAACACTACTTAATTTTATATTCCTTCTTGAGTGAATTTGTATGACTCATTTCTTTAAGGAAATTTATTTATTGCTTTGCATAAAGGCATTGACATGAATTCATATATATTATTCACTTCTAACATCTCTGCTATAACATTTCTAACAAAGCATATTTTAAAATAACCACTGGATAATTTTCAGGGATAAATACTATTTTGCATTTTGATTTGTGTGTCTATGACATTGATAAAGTTCACTGATTTCTGTATTGCAGTACTTCTGTTCATTTTACTCTATGAAAAATATCGTATTGATGATAAAAAATTAAACATGTGGAATTGATCAGCAAAACTCTAAGGAGTTGAATGGCTTCCAGTAGGATAAATAATGAAAGAAAAACAGTGTTTATGTCAGAATTTTCAGAAAGATTAGCAGTTTGGAAACAAAGATAAATGCACAAACAAGAACATAATAGCCCATAAAGGAAACAGAATACTATACAAAGTAGAAGCGCAAGGAACATGCAGAGTCAAGCATATTGCAGAGTAACATATTGCAATTTGGCTTTGAGGTACTATAACTTGATCTTGCTAATTATATACAGCCATAGAGAAATCATAGCGGATGTGAATGAAACAATTGTTTGAGAAATATAGGAGCAGCTGTAAGAATTACAAGTTAGTGAGTACAGTGTGAATCTTGGGCCCACTTTTTAGAATCGTGGATAGGATATAGACTCCAAAAGATTAGACATTATTGATAGCTGATGTGTTGATGGTTAGGAAGGTGATTTAGGAGAGGGGCTGCTGGAGTATGTTCATTAGTTCTCTAACACAATGGGAGAAATAATATAAATAAAATACTGAAGATAAATGATTCTAAGAAAAAAAATTAAAAATGATATGAAATATTACTCAGGGTACAACTAAATGACTTCCCTCTTCTAAAACTGAACTACATTGGTTAAATTGGGAAGCCATATTTTTAATGGAGCAGAACGTAGTAGTTAGACAAGGTTGAAAGTTGGCCTATAACTATGGAGGTAAAAGAACAGAGAATCATCTGTTGGGAAAATATTTAAATGATTGGTAATATGAAGGCTGAGACTTGAAACAAAGATGATTCCCATGATAAAATTTTGTTTCTGAAATACATTGCCAATTATGTCAATAGAAATCATTTTAAAAGTGCCTAGTTCTTTCCACTATTTAAAGCTATCTCCATAAATTTGCAAACGAAGTTCACAAAATTTCCTCAACATACCTTTACTTTATACAAATTCTACAGAGAAACAAAACTGTGGCACAAAAAAATATAGCTTGTCTAATGTATCTCTAATGCTTATGGCAAATTTTTTATTTGAATCCAGGATCTAGTTTTTTCTGTGTCTACATAAATTTCACAATAATGTGCCATACTTCTTCTTAGCTAAAGTAACAAACACCTTTTAATCTTCACAAAGATAGTCATCATTATCTTAATCTACATAGCTTATGAACTCCATGACCTTTTCACAATAAACGATTTCTTACAAATCGGGTGATATGTACATCTCTTTCTTTTTGTTTAGTATCAGCTGTTCCCTTTCTCTTTCACTCTCTCCCTCCAATCATAGTGCTTGAATTGCTTCGTTCATTTTTATCAATGTCCAGTGCAGCTATGGGCCCCCCTGCTGTATTTTTCACCCGCTTTCCACTGATTCTGCGCTCTGCTCCCACTGCCCCCCAGATGTGCACGTATATACACCATATATGAGGCAAAGAATACAGAGTCATCCAAAAACGACAGGACAAATTAGAAGAGGTCCTTTGTTTCCTTATCTTTGGGGTTCATTGCAGTATGCCTATCATTTTATATACAAATGAAGAGGTGCTTGGGGATTGCAATTTGCTGCTTTTCTTCTGAGACTACCCTCTTTGGTCTCACTGTGAACCGGTAACTTGAGTCCTGTTTACTTTGTCATATCTCACTAAATCGAACATCAAGGAGAACATGCACCATTTGTCTCTGGTCTTGGCTTACCTTGCTCAATATGATTTGTTCTAGATCCATCCATATTCCTGTGAATGTCATTATTTTATCGTTTCTAATGGCTGTGTAAACTTTCATTGTATATAGGCACCACAAATTTTGGATCCATTCATATATAGTGGGGCTTCTGGGTTGTTTCTATATCTTGACTATTGTGAACAGTGCAGCAATGAACATGGAACTGCAGATGTCCTTGTATTCTGGTTCCTGTTGCTCAGGGTAGATGACTAGGAGTGGTATGGCTAGGCCGTAGGTTATGTCTATGTTTTCTCAAGCAGCTGTAGCTCTGGCCTGGGTCACACTGGTGGAGCGCGCTACATCAGCTGTTGGGCTTTCCTGCCTGAGCTCCCACCCCGGGGTGAACAGGTGGGGCATGCTTCACAGGCCATCCCCACACCAGACTTTACTTTAAAATCTCCATGTCACCACTGAATTATGCTGCTATACTGAGGTCCTCTGATGACTAAAGAAAATTAATTTTCCTTAAAATGTGTGGATTAAACTGGAAATGAAGAATACATTAAATATATGAAATTTGGAGTTTTGATTTTTAATAGTATGCTGATAATTTTGGTTGTTTATTGACTTCACAGCTGATAATATTTTCCAATTACTGATGAACTTCACTTCCTGGGTAAAGACTGAGAAGACACTGGGAGTATTTATTTAAGATTAGATATCTGGTTTGGTTTAGGAATGTTAATAATATATTCCATTGTGAATTAGGTATGATAATTCTTATTAAAATAATAAAAAAACTGCATTTGAAAAAGGTAATAGGCATGAGTAAATGAGGATATGTCAGTTAAAGTGCCAAAATATATTGAAGTTATTTTAGGTACTAATTTTATCTTGCTAATTCTAAATCTTGGAAGAGTATTCATGAATCCTCTTTGGGATTGATCTTTAACTTGCCAAACATATGAAGAATAGGTACACATTGGATTTTGTTCTGTATATTTTATATCTATTTTTATTTATATTTGATAGCTTTCTTTATGTTTTATTCTGTCAAAAATACCATCCCTGGAGGGAAGAATTTGTGAAGCTCTGTAGGACCTGCTGAAAAATCTGCCTTATAATAGATTACTTCCCACAGAGATTGAACTTGAGAAAGCACAAAATGATAAAAATGTATCTTAAAATTGCCACAAAAGTGAACATCTAAGTAAGAAAAGCTCATCTCTACCCATCGAGCCCAGTTTCTTACAAAAATACAGTACTTTAACAAATAGCATGATAAATTGCCAAAAAACCAATTTGTTATTTTATTTAAAGAACAATAATAGCCCAACACCTTCAGCTTTCTTTGCTCACCATAAGGGAAAAGGAGAGGATGTGTTGGCTACAGCTATTTCTACACTCTAAATTCCTTTGCATGCCTAAATATACATCACTCACTGATTCTGAATAAACTGCCAAGAGGACTACCCATTTTCTCTACAGCTTTTCAACTTATATTTAAAATTCTTGACCAATCAATTTATACTTTTTATTAAAATATTCATTTTTATCCCTTCACCACAAAAGCAAAGGAAATGAGTTGATCATGAAATACACAATTTCACAATCACTTTTATCATTGGTATAAGCAAAGCAAAGGACAGAGAGTATTACTCATACTCATTAGGACTCACCAAAGTCTATCTTTTTGTGAAACTAAACAAACTTCAATTCCTTCCTAGTTTTTTTGTCATTAAGGAAGTGTGAACATAAGTATAGAAAAAATACGTTCACTTTCAGCCACAAGAAAGATTATCAACACCCCTATTTAAAGTTTGTACCTCATGAGATTGTCTCAGAGACTTCGGGAAGATATAAGTTTTCTGTGTACTTTCCAAAGGTAATTTAGAATTAAGATGAGTAGCAAAGAAAAGAAGCATCCCCAGTTATAATGTAAAATAAAGAAGGAAGAATCATTTGAGCATGTTAAAGAGAAAAGATTACTAAAAATATAAAAATATACTCTATATTAAAGGAAAATAAAGATAATCAAAATCAGAGTGCAATTGAGCTAAACAAATGAGTTCTTTTCTTATTTTTAATATACATTTTTATTGTAAACACACTGTACATAAGGTGACAGTATCAGCAAGGCAATGAGTCCATTTCCTATTGAGCATTGATATCCCTTCCTTTGTTTACCCTGTACCATAACTTTCCTCCCCACCTTGCCAATTCCTCCCTCCTGCCCCCCACCAACTTGTAAAGTTCGTTTTCAAGATAGTGTCTTTAACATCTCATTGTTACAATGGGTCATCCTGTATCCTTATTTCAGCATTTTGTTACTTCCCTTCCCCTCCCCACATTAGAAAAATCTGTGTACAAGATGCAACAGATGTACAAGATGTAACAGAATCAAATACAGTGACAACAGGGGTTATACCATAGGGGGAAGAATATACAAGGAAAATTAAAAATATATTAAAAAGAAAAACAAGAAAGAAAAAGTCTCTTGTGTCCCTATCCTGGGGTTCATTTCGGTTAGCATCAGGTTATATGGTCATATGTACATAGCTTTTGACCTTTTCTGCTTGTCTTAGACATACATTAGTTATTGCAGATAAGGGAAAATATGGGACCCATGATTTTTTGAGTCTGGCTTACTTCACTAATATAATTTTTTCCAGATCTTGCCATTTCCTAACAAATAGGGTGGGGTCATTCTTTCTGATGGAGGCATAAAATTCCAGTGTGTGTGTGTGTGTGTGTGTGTGTGTGTGTGTGTGTGTGTGTGTGTGTGTGTGTGTGTGTGTGTGTGTGTGTTTGTGTGTGTGTGTGTGTGTGTGTGTGTGTTATAACATTTTCTTGATCCATTCATCTACTGAGGGGCATCTGGGTTGATTCCGTATCTTAGCTATTGTGAATAATGCTGCAATAACCATAGTTGTGCTGGTAGCCTTAGTATGACCTTGTTTGTAATCATTTGGATAAATGCCCAAAAGTGGGATTGCTGGGTTATAGGGGAGCTCTATGTGCAGTCTTTTGAGGAACCTCTATACTGCTTTCCAAAGTGGTTGAACAAGTTTACATTTACACCAACCATGCAGTAAGGCTCCCTTTTGGCCACATCCCTCCAGCATCTGTTGTTATTAGATTTCTTGATTATAGCCATTCTGACTGGGGAGAGGTGGAATCTCAATGTTGTTTTGATTTGCATTTCTTTTATGGCTACAGAAGTTGAGCATTTCTTCATGTGTCTATTGGCCATTCTTATCAATACAAAACTTCAAACTCTACTACAAAGCCATAGTAATAAAAACAGCTTGGTACTGGCAAGAACAGTCCTGAGGACCAATAGAATAGAACTGAAGACCCAGAAATGAATCCACAGACCTATAGCCACCTAATCTTCCATAAGGGAGCTAAAAAAATAGAATGGAAGAAACACAGCCTCTTCAATAAATGGTGCTGCAAAATTGCTTAAACACCTGTAGAAAACTGAAGCTAGATCCCTATATATGACTCTGGACCAGAATCAACTCTAAATGGATCAAAGACCTCTAAGTCCAAGCAAACACCTTGAAAACATTACAGGAATAGGAGAAAGTCTAGGGCTCCTTTGCACAGGCAGAAATTTTCTTAATAAAGACCCAGAAGCAAAACAAATCAAAAAAAAAAAAAAGGTCGGACACATGGGATTGAATGACACTGCAGAGCTTCTGCGAGACAAAGGACATAGCAAGCAAGATCAATAGAAAATCCAAGTATTGGGAGAAGATCTTCATTAGCCATACAATGGACAAGCGTCTCATATCTAAAATATACTTAGAACTCAAAAAATTAAAACCCCAACAAGAAATCCTCAAAGAAACAACCGCCCGTTTAACAACCGGGCTAAAGATTTAAACAGAGACTTCTCTGAAGAGGCACTAAATTAATTATTTCCTGTTCATTCTCTCACTTTTTATTTTTATTTATTTTTTCAGGTCTAGAAGAGCTCAGATTGATAAACAAAAAAAGCAGAACATTAATAATAAGGAAGTTTTACCTCATCTCCATTCATTCATGCAAAGAAAACATGCAATCTTTCTGTTGAATAGGTGAAGACCTAAAAGGGCTTATAAATCTTTCTTCTGAGTAGGTTTGGGTGTAAAATCAGTTTGCCACAAAGAAATGTCAATGTTGGTAATAAGGACACTATTTATGTAATCTTCATAATATTAAGCGGATTTCCTAGGGCTTCCTCTTTTCTTCCCATAAATGTTTATTTTATTTTATCTGTAAAAATTAAAAGTTATTTTATTAGGTAAAAAAATGAACAAATTTACTATATGAAATTAATTATATTAATAAATTTTGTTTATATAACACTTATATTTATATATTACATTATATTACATTACACACCATTTATATTTACATTATATATGACATTTACATTATGTTTTATGTTGATTTCTTTTATTATGTATAAATGTGTATACATATATGTATTAATAGATTATATAATATGTAAATATATTATATAATTATGTTATATATTACATATTATATAATATGATTATAATAGTTATATATACATATATTATATTATATGTCATATAATATATGTATACATATATACATAATGTATATGTATATATATTATATAAAATATAATAAAATATAAAATATAATATAATATACAATGATATAATATAATAAATATTATATAGTCTATTATATAATATATATTATATGTAATACATAATATATATTATATAATATGTAAATATATTATATAATATATCATAATATAATATAACATAATATATATATTTATACATATATTTAAGTGACAAAATATGTAAAATGTATAATATACATATTATGATATGATATATGAATATATATATATAATATAACAAAATATATAAGATATATAATATATTCATATATTTATGTGCGTGTGTTTGTATTTACTTCCTATCTATTCCTTCCAAACCCGACACTTTTTTTTTTTTTGGTTGGTTGTGGGGCTTGAACTTTGGGCTTGGGCGCTGTCCCTCAGCTCTTCAGCTCAAAGCAAGTGCTCTACCACTTGAGCCCCAGAGCCACTTCTGGTTTTCTGGTGGTTTATTGGAGATAGGAGTCTTATGGACTTTGCTGCCTGGGCTGGCTTTGAACCGTGATCCTCAGATCTTAGCCTCCTGAGTAGCTAGGATTACAGGCTTGAGCCACCAGCACCCGGCAAAACCAGACACCATTTATATGTAAACCAGCATCATTGTTTGTTTTGTTGCCATATGCTCTTACTGCCCATTTGGTTAGAATGGCCTAAATCCATTATTATCTCAATGTCTGCCTCTCTCATATCTTTGAATACATGAGAACATTGTCAAGGACATTTTTTCTATTTTCCTTTTTTAATTGAAGGCCCATCTATTTTATAATCAACTTTTAACCCTGAAAGTGACATTATCATAAACCACCAATTTCAGGATTGTAGATCCTGAGTGACTTTCTGGACTGGAACCACTTTCTTGTTCAAACTTATACTGTATGAAAGACAGATGTCTGTTTGGGTGAATTTCTCATTAATTTACTCATTAATTTTCAATTCCATGTGCTGAGGGGAATGTGGTATTTATGCTCATCTGGAGATATCACACAAAGGGAAGATGAATTAAATTGTAAGTTAGAATTGTAGAATGTGTTCCTAGGAATGAGATTTTTTTTTTAAAGCTACAAATTCTGAGTTGTTTATTCTGCAGACTTGACATTTTCACATGTGGGATTTGCACTGAGCCCTAGTATGTTATTCACCTGAGGGTTCATAGTTGACTCCAAGAATCTCTATTGAAAAAAAGGTATAGTCTTTTTACTCCTTGCCCCAGAATGATATTCCTCAGCCATTTTGTGGATATATTAGTTATATATAGATTATTACACGGTCTTCCTCTTTTTTAATTCTCTTATTTATTTCTTCTTACTTCCTCTTATTTACTTATTTACATCAGCATCTTTGAAGTAAGATGATTAATCTGATACTTTGACTGTCCCAAGAGAAAGAAGTTTTAAGGTGTTTTCAAACAGTTTTCACTGATGATTATTCATATTTAGTATGGATAATACTTGAATATTACCTTGCTTACACTTCACAGGCAACAGACACATGGAAAATCTGTTTTTCACAAGACTCTGGCCACTGTTCTCCCCATTGCTATCCTGAGAAATTTGCTGACTGTTCAGAACCATTCACTTCCTGATCTGAGCTGTGGGCCCAGACACACCCTTTATTAGAATCTTGATGGAAAAGGCAAAGGGAAAGTATAAGTCAAAACTGACTAATGTCATCCTATCACAAGACAACTATAACAACACTAAAATCCTTTCTGTTCATAACGTCTTTTCATAATGTATCCTAATTCCCAGAAGCTGAGAAATTGTACTATAGTGAAAGTAGATCTGGGGGTAAGATAATGTTTTAAGCTAGACATTTGCTAGTAAAACAGAGGAAGACTCTTAATCAATTGATAGTCATTATTAGCAAATCAGCATATCAGAAAGGGAAACATAATAGTTATCTTTAAATAGTAAAAAAATTACAAAAATGGTTTTTTAGTAAAATGGTTTTCTACACAAAACCAAAGAAATATCAATAATTTAAAGCTTTCTTGATCTATACTATTTAAAATTTAAACAAACAAAAGTAATTTATAATAAGTTGATTAGAAATTATTTAAGAAGCAAAGAGACTACTAATATGAATTTAGTACAGAAACAAAATCTTTTTGATTGCTCAATGACAATGAGTCCCAATAAACATTGATTAGTATGGCAAAAAGAGCTTGCCAATCAGTACTATACATTCATAGAAGTGAAACATTTGAGACAATACATGTATTGTCACTAAGATGAAATAACAAGATATGAAAGCAGAAACATGAGCTTATGACCATGAAAGGAGGAAAAAGAGATTTTTTTCTCCAGAACAGTTGTGATTTGCAAACAGATGGGAGAAGAGAGTTGTACAGAGTGGGTAATCCTTATGGTGGTCTAGGTGGTCACTGAATGAGAGCTGAGCATGGGTGATGACATGCACTTAGGAATAGGAGATTTTGGATTGTGATTTCCCTTTTAATATATGTAATTTGCTGAAAACTTTGGTTTGTAGTTTTGATATAGAAAAGTCAAGTACAACAAACAAAAAATAATGACTTACAAGCTATTCCTCCAAATAACACAGAAAAACAAGGCAGGCGTCAGTGGCTCATGCCTGAAATCCTAGCTACCCAGGAAGCTGAGATGTAAGAATCATGGTTCAAAGCCAGCCCAAGAAAGAAAGTCCATGAGACTCTAATCTCCAATTAACCACCAGAAAACTGGTAGTAGTGCTGTGGCTCAAGTGGTAGAGCCCTAGCCTTGAGGTGAAAAGCTGAGGGACAGCACTCAGGTCCAGAATTCAAGCCCTATGACAGACCAAAAAAAAAAAAAAAAAAGACACTAAACAAAAGAGGCAGTAACAATGCTTGATAGGAAATGTACTCATTACCCTATTTATGTAACTGTAATCCCTTTGTATAGTATTTTTACAGTAAAAAATATATATGGAAAAAAATCACTAAGCTTAACAGAATAAAATGGAGTAGCCAATAGTATATCCTGCCAGAATAAAAAGTATCATCATAAATAAAAATAATTTTGAACTTCTACAATCATACAATTCACTTTAAGGAGGCAAACTGATAGTTAAAATTATCAGTCACAGAAAGAAAATTCAAACTTAAGTATTAAAATGAACAAGAGCAGAGTTTTAATAGTTACCAAATTTCAATAATGGAATGATAGATTAGTTTCTACTTGGAGGGATTCAAATGAAAAAGTGCATAAAAAGTACTCATTTGGGACAATATAGATTATTTATAAGCTATGAAATTTCCTAGTGGAAGTTTGACACTGAAAGCACAATATTTGAAAAAAAGGAAAAATTACATATATGTATGAAAACCACATAAGGAAATTAGAAAACAAAGTAACATCTTTTGAATTTGTAAGTAAAATTTACTGTACAACACTAAGAATTATTGACTTATATGTAAGTACATATTCTTACTGTACATATTAAGTACATGTATATGGGATCTGATTTACTCATGCAATAGTTCATTTAATAAGAATTCACTTTGTATCTCTTAGTTATCCCCCAAAGACTACTAAAGATTGCTTTCATCAGTGTAAACCATTTTTATGTATGTAAAACAGGATTTTAAATATTGGTCTCCATTATTGATTGAAGATATAAAGTGATAGCCTACTAAAATCTACTTGTTACTATATAAATTCCAGTATAAATTCTCCTGAAATGTTGATGGAAATTAAAATGAAGCTCTAATCATTGTTATATTTTATTTATACATGTGAAAGTCTTGTGAAATAAGCTTAGCTGAGTCTATTCATCTTAGCTGACAAGCCCTCTTTTTTATATTTTTTAATGTTGGCTTAGTGAGCCTCCAGTCTAAACAAAACATTTTCACTTAGTGGTACAGACTTTGTTTTCCCCTGTGAGCAAAACATTTATCACTTATTAAATGATAGATAGATCTTATGTTTTCAATGCTGTTCCATTCATTTTTCTTCAGCAAATGTAGTTCATTGAGATAAACCACGTATTTCACATCTCTGCATCCTGTCATACATATACACATACATACAGCCTCATATGTAAATAAGTTTTATTTACTTCTTTAACTTTACTGTGCCTATTTATTTGGATTTATTTAAAACAGGCTGTCAGTGTATAGCCCAGGTGGCCTCAGATTTGTGATCTTCCTAATTTCACCTCCACAGGGCTGAGATTTCAAGCTTGTGACAACAGGTAGTTTATAATTTTACTATATGATAAAATATGTATGTACAACAATACATATATTTATTTTTAATGTTCACATTCATACTCAAATATCTCCAAGGAAATTCTAAACAGTAGTTTATGAAGTACGCAAGTTAAAATCAGGATTCTCTAGCAATACAAATTGGCTATATTTTCTTATTCCTAACAATTTTTAAATATTTGCATAGTGAGTGTTTTGTGTGTGTGTGTGTGTGTGTGTGTGTGTGTGTGTGTGTGTGATGATTTTAGGTCTTGAAGTTAAAGCTCTATTTTTTGTTTTGTTGTTGTTGTTCAAGGCAAGTAATCTACTACACAGCTCAACTTTTTTTTTTGTTTGTTTTTGAAGGGGGAATTTAATTGGAGAAAAGAGTCTCATGAACTTCTCCTGTCTGGGCTGGCTTCACATCATGATCCTCACATCTTAGCATTCTGAATAGCTAAGACTACAGGCGTGAGCCGTGCCCAGAAATATTTGTGCAATCTTTAGAATATGGTTCACTTTTGAATACTGATTTACAGAATTGTAAAGCTTGCTGTCTTAACTATTTTTTTATGGATAAGTACTGGTGTTTCAGTTTAGTGTCACACATTTGAAACTATAAATGCAAAGGGTGAATAACAGAAAGGCATTTAGTCAGGGCCTTTATCTTCCGCTATTTCAGCCATTAGGTAGGAGCATCCATCAAATGTAGTGCTAGAGAGAGAAAGTTATGTCTGCATTTTTGCAGGGTTGTCAGCACCCACATTGTAGCAATGGGTTAGTTGTTAAACTGATGCCAAGTAGTGGCACATAGGAGAATTCAGCAGAGCATATCATCCAAAAATATTTGTTACTTGTTGCACTTTTATCAAATCCTGGCTGTGTACTTCTCTAAGATTCAGCCTTCTTAATAGTGCTTAGCACTTTCCCCTTAATCTAATTTTTCACAGTGTCCCTTTTGCCTGTCATTTGCTCTTATACTATCAATTGTTCTTTGACCAATTCTGCAATTATAGTCTTGTACTTCAAGTCATGGGATTTGCCACAGGAAAAGTGTACCTTGCATTAGTTTCTAACGTAGGTGAGTGTAGAGTTAGTGGAATGCAGCTAACAGGAAGCATGAGGCGCTGGAACATGATGATAAACCCTGTTAAAACTGTCAGGTCAGTGGATCAACCTTATCAGGGCTGGCATTTATATCTCCTGTGGTTTTTCTGCAATGTATGTTCAAACAGGAAGATAAGAGGAAGGCAAGGAATTTGGCTAGATAGGAATATAAAAACAACACTTCAAAAGGATGTATTCTTAAAAAAAATAATCCTCCCTTCCATCAATATTTTACATTGGAATCTCTTGGGAAAAGACTAAATGAAAGGACCTAGAGAAAGGTAAAAGAGTGACCTAATATTATCTGATGTGCAATCTCTTTACAAAGTATATGTATATTTGTTTTTTTTTTTTAAATAGTGTCCAAGGGGCTTTCAAGACTCACTCCTGCACATATGTTGTTTCATCTTTGTCAGCTCTATCAACTTCTCTTTTAATGTTTTTTTCCTTTTAATTTGTCAATCAAGTGCTCTATTGCTAAACCTACACCTGTAATTTAGTTTGCTTTAACTTATTTTTTGGATTGGGCCTCCTATTTATATGGACTGTGATCCTCTTATATATGCCTCCTGCATTAGCTGCTATATTTGGTATGTACAGCTTATTGTTTGACATGGAGTCAAGCTAAAAGATTTTTGCATGAGCTGGTCTCCAGCCATGATCTTTCTAATCTGTATCATCCATGCAACTCAGATTGAAGGTATGCACCAGCACCTAGGTTCATGTCAAATTTTAAAATGCATTTAATCTTTAATGTTACTTATTCCAATTTGCCAATAATATGTGATTATTACAAAGACTTAATTTATCCTAAAGTCTAAGATTTTATTTTCTGCTGATAATTTATTAATCAGGTTAATGATAGATCTCTTATTATTTCCCCTTCCTTTGTGTATAATAATTCAGTAAAAATGACATTACATGAAGAAGACTTTTAAAATGAAGCATAAGGGGCTGGGAAGGTGGCTCAGTGGTAGAGCGCTTGCCTTGCATGTCTGAGGCCCTGAGTTCGATTCCTCAGCACCACAGAAGCAAAAAGAAAAAAGCCGGAAATGGCGTTGTAGCTAAAGTGGTAGAGCGCTAGCCTTGAGCTGAAGAGCTGAGTTCAGGCCCAGAGTTCAGGCCCCACGACTGGATCCCTCCCAAAAAAAAATGAAGCATAAAGGTTATAAGTTATCTCATCTACATCATTAGCATTTACAATGGGTTGGAGTATAGTCTGGACACAAAAAAATAATAAGTACCATTGCCAACTGAGGCTTCTTCTTTCCCTTTGGTTTTTACAATGCAACAGCAACTATTATATGAAATTCTGACTTTTTTTTTTGTGATTCCCTGACAAAACAATATATGCAGCTGAGGAAAAAACTGTTCTTTCTTTCTAGATTAGATCTTAGTGATAAACAATTCCTAACTCTGATGTTTTTCTCACAGATTATTTGTTTAATTTTCTTTTTACTATACACGATAATGTATTTTCCACAAGTAAATTGACTTTTCATATTCAAAAATGTCTCTTGTAAATGATGGCTGAAAGAAAGCATCTGTCATATGTGTCAGGTTTTCTTCCTGATCCCCTAGGGGATGTTCTGAATCATTAGTTTATAATCAGTTTTTGTTTTTAATTAAATATCAGCTATATGACTGAGTCAGAAAGAAGTAGGGTGTTGTTTTGGTCTCCAAAATGAATAGATTTATGTAACCAATACTTAGTAAAATATATCATAGTCTAAGAAAACATACCTATTTGGATATTTTCATACACAAGTAAATACTTGAAAGAAGAAAAACTCAATTATATAAAAAATAAATGGTGATTACTTACTACATATTCATATATCAATAGAGTTGATTTTAATCTCCTTTATTATTGTTATTAATTTTTAAATTTAACTTATTCAATGATCTGACTAACACATCTGCAAACTTTGGGAAATACTCTGGGGGATATATGCTGGGGGAGAGGGAGACCGAGGGAGAGAGAAGGAAAGAGAATGGTAGATTTTTTTTATTATAACAAGAAACTTAAAGCAGTCTTACTTCATAAAGTTTGTTTTACCTCACTTTTCCAAGAGTCAAATTCAAGATCAGCCTCTGGTGAAGGCTTATGAAAGGCCCACTTCCTAAATCTACCTTTTAAAATTTCTACAGTTCAAAACATCTCCCACCAGCCCAGAGCCTGTGGCTCATGCCTGTAATCCTAGCTACTCAGGAGGCTGAGATCAGAAGATCGAAGTTGAAGGCCAGCCTCGCATGGAAATCCCTGAGAATATTATCTCCGAGTAATTAACAGAAAAGCGGCAGTGGTGCTGTGAGCTCAGGGACAGCCCCAGGCCAAACCCCACAACACCTCCCATCAACAACTTCGGTAGCAAACTTATAACTTATTGGTCTTTCAGAGACAGACACAATCACAGATGCAACTAGGTAAGTTTTGTGAATGTATGTTCATGTGCACGTGCATGTACACATGTGCCTAATAACTGTGATTTAGGTGAATTCAAAAGATAGAGATGGAATCTAAGTTTACATAAATCACACGGAACAAATAAAGATTTCACCATCTTTCAGGAATAGCTCGAGTAACTTTATTCATATTTACATATATGATAATCAGAAATAGACTCCTGGATCCCCCCAAATTTATCCCTCTCTTCTTTCTCTATCATCTTTCTCACCTTCTTTCTTTCATCTCTTTTTTCTTTCTTTTCCCTCTTTCTGTCTCTGTCTCTGTCTCACTCATCCCTCTGTTTCCATAAGGATTTTGTTCACAGTTACAGAGAATTCATTTTCTATGTGAATATCATTTAATCCACACACTAAAATAGGGAGGATAAGGCGCCATGGAGCAGCTGGAAGAGGAAGTCAGGATTTTTCCTTTTCCTTATCCAGGAACAAAGCCAAGGACAGCTCTCCAAACATGTTCTGAGCTTCCCACAAATCCCAAATTGTTTTCTAATTTTGGGTCAGTATAAATACATAAAGATTATCGTTACCAGATACTACAAAAAGAACATACTAAGGAATTTTGAGATCATTTATTAATTTACTTTGAAATATATACTACATTATTAATAATTATAGAAACCTCACTAGCTAATAAAAATGGAGAAGTTTGAATGTTCTCACCACAAAGAAATGCTAAATATCTGTTAATTACCTTTATTTCATCATTGAACTACATATACATACATATGATCAAATATACATTCCAGCAAGAAATGTATTCATTACCTTATGTATGTAATAGTAACTCCTCTGTACAACACCTTGACAATAAAATTAAATTGAAAAAAATAAAACAAAGAACAAATATACAGGGGCTGGGAATGTAGCTCATTGGTAGAATGCTTGACTAGCATGCATGAATCCCTGGGTTCAATTCCTCAGTACCACATAAACAGAAAAGGCCGGAAGTGGCACTGTGGCTCAAGTAGTAGAGTACTAGCTTTGATCAAAAGAAGCTCAGGGACAGTGCCCAGGCCCTAAGTTCAACGCTGCAGGACTGGGGGAAAAAAAAAAAAAAAATATATATATATATATATATATATATATGTCAATTTTTAATATATAAATGAAATACTTTTAAATTCCAAAAGGGAAAATGTTCTTAAAACAACTGAATTGTGAAATGTAAAACTAGGAAAATCAACATAAAATACTTACAAAATTCTTTCCACAGTAGGTCTCCCGAGGAAAAATGTGCATGAAAGCAACTACTAAAAGTATTTGTAACTAAAGATATTTGGGCAGCACAGTACCATGAGAGATAAGATGTAAGAATAGATGTCATAACATAAGAAAAAGAAAAGAAAGAAAAGCTGGAATATAGCTGAAAGAGTTCACAATTATAGGAAAAAATAAAATATTTTAAATTAAGAGTGGAGAATCAGGAATTCCAAATGCCTTGGAGTCTGATAAAGAATTAAACTTCTGAAAGACCATTGCTTTTTCTCAGTCTTTGGAAGAGCACTGAAGTTCATTTAAAGCATTATTTTTTTCCTCATTGCACAATCAAATATTCTGCTTGCAAAAATGTTAAACATACAGTAATTACATAGAAGTAGTGGACAACTTCTCCAGAGATGAAAACTCTGTCAGTAATACAGAAAGTCCAGATGAACAGCTTGATAGGGTGAAAAAATCATCCAAGTTCTAAATTCCATTTAGAATACAAGAGAACATTTACTGAAAAGTGATAATCAAGAAGGCAAAAATGGAAGACAAAAATGTCCTCAATCTATAAATAGAGTTGGGTATTTAAAGTCTCTAGGAAGGCAATGGGCAGATATTACCATGGAGCCTGGATAGAATGCATAATATCATTGTGTTCTTTATTATCAGCTTATTCTAGTGCAAGAGGAAAAGTTGTCACACTAGATAGGAAGACCTGAATTGTTTAAGCAATGAAGGCCATATGTTTCTCATTGAATATATCCTTCACAACACAGTGAATAGCACAGTTCCACAGATCTGCTTCCTTCTAATTGTGTGCAATTAGTTAATAAACAAACCTATTTTCATTTTTCTTTTTGGTATTTGGTTCTATGTTTGAGACAAGTTCTGATTATGTAATCTAGGCATCAAGCCTCAAGCTCAAGTTCACCCTGTTCAGACCCCTCCACCCACTGGTTTACTGGTAGGTTACAATTCCACATCCAGCTCCAAATCCTTTTCTATTCCTTCATAATTCTGTTTTTTAAAGTCTTCCGTGAATTTGTAGCATTTGGACCTGGCAATGATGAGCTATGAGGAAAATATGTCCCACTTGTAACACAGACTCCTAAAAATACATTGCATTCTATCAAGTTTGAAATGTGATATCTTAAGTCTCTTTGAAATCCTAATGTCATCATAGTACATGCAATAGATTTAATTACATGGGTTATGAATAATGATGAGAGTTGAAATATCTGTTTAAAGCAGTAGGTTAATTAGAATCTTCAACTTGTTTACAGACATCTGAAATTTTGAAAGAATCTCTTATCCTGAACAATAGTTATGCTTAATACCAGTTAAACCCACGCTGTCCATGGGCTAAAATGCACAGGAGAGCAAAATTAAAGAACACTTTTGAGAAGAATGGGTAACATACAAAACAGATTAGTTCTTGAGAAGAAAGGGACACCTTGTTTATGATATGATAGAGTGAGCAAAATAGAAAAAAAATTCCAAAAAAGGCAAAACATTATTGAAATCCTGGGATTTTATTTGTTCTATTTCAGCAGATTGATAATAAATTAATTCCACATCCAGCCATCTTTTAAGGATTTAGTCTACAGTTTATATTGTCTTACAGTGTTAACCAGGTTAGGATTGTATTCAAAAACCTCTTGCCTCAGCCTCCTAAGTGCTGCATTTTGGGGTATGGCTATTATTTTTGCTTCCAATTTAGTTTTTGTGTCTGCCAATGTTTTGCTTAATCTATTGATATTTCAAACATCATTTTGGGTTCAATTTAGGTGCAGTAAGTTCGATCATTCTACTGCTAAACCATACATAATGACTTCTGTTGCTCTGGAGGTTCATAAAATAACAGCTCTAAAGTACTGAAATCTAATAGAAGATTAAATAAAACCTATGTGTTAAATGTATGCTGGGTATCCATTTAACAAATAAAGTATCATGTTCCATCTTTATAAATAAATCATTATCACACTTATCTGTAAATGTGTATAAATAAACAATGTAAGTTTGGAACAAAAGAAGAGAGAACATCTGTGGAAACTGAAAAGACCAATAGTAACCAGTGGTTGGGCAGAGCAAGGTATGAATAGACAGAACCCAGAGACATTTTCCATTTAGAAAATAGTTTTGTATGGTACTAAAATGGCAGAAACACCTCATTATATATTGATCAAAGCCCACAGTACATACAACATCTGCAATGAACTGAAGTTCAGCACACTTTGGGCTATATGTCAGTTATTACTGACTGTAATAAATACAGTACAGTGGGAATGTCTGTAAATGTGTTGGGGTCAGGGGTACAAAGGGAACTTATAGGAATTCTTTGTATTTTCTGTTTTGTTGTGCATGCAAAAATTCTCTAAATAATTAAATCTATTAAAATGTTTTGGGGCTGGGAAGATGGCTCAGTAGTAGAGTGCTTGCCTTGCATGCATAAGGCCCTGGGTTCTATTCCTCAGCACCACATAAGAAGAAAAAGTGGCACAGAGTGCTTGAGCTGACAAGCTGAGGGACAGCAAGCAGGCCCAGAGTTCAGGCCCCATCATACACACACACACACACACACACACACACACACACACACAAATTCTTAAGTATATTCTTAAGTAAAAGCACAAAGTATGGCAAATGGTCACCAACGTGAATAAGATTTTAATGTGTCTACAATAATTAGTAGGTTAAAAATCCAGTAGGTGTCTCTTGTGTTCTATTTTATAAATGTAATATAAAATATACTGTATAACTGAAAGAGAAAACAGTAAAATTTTCATTAATGTAATAAGAATGGTATTTTTCTCCAGTATATTTTTAAGTAAAAGGTAGATTTGCTTATTGTTACCATATGCTGTATTGTAATTTAGAGTAGAAGTTGAGACAGCACTGTAATTTTTTTTAATTTAATTTTATTTTATTAGCACTGTAATTTTATAACATATTCTCTGATCTTCCAATTCTAATTTATATCTTCTTTACATTTGTGAAAACTAATGGAGATATATATTAATTTATATCATAAAAATCATTAGCATTGACTCATAATCCATGCTACATACTTTTAAGATTTCTCACACATTTAATCAAGGATATTGCATTTTATAGAACTATGACCTTGTTAATTTCAGCCACATATTTCTTTTTACTTCTATGTGCTCCATTTGAATAGCTTATGTGTTCAACTACAATGACAGTTACATGCATATAATGAACCAATATGTATCAGGCTATGAAACAGATCCAATGTTACCTAAATATCACCAATGTATGTACAATGCACATATTTGATTTTAAATTTTATGTCTGGTTATTGAGCACATACCCTTGAAGGTGTAGTACAAAGAGGTCACAAAACTAGATGTCAAATATTTGGATTAAAATGAAACTGAATTGAATATTGACTAACATAGTATCTAACCAATAGAATAAGGCAGAACTGACAACAGTATAATTATGGAAGCTATGCTAGAGTTACTTGTTGTTGAGATCATCCCATAAGAAACATGACTTCATGAGAAGTCTAAAATACAAAATCCAATATCAAGAGCCCTAGTTAAACATGCAGCAAGTATTCAACATCATTTTCCACTCAGGCAACTGACTTGTATGAAGCATCCCTCCCAAGCTGGACGCAGAACTTCCAGAGTTACTGTAGTCACCACTTTCAGTTGTACTGTAGGGAGAACCATCTTTGTGATCCCTCAGAATCCACAGAATTGTGAGAAATGAGTTTCAATTTTTGGTTTTATTTGGTGTGTTTACCAGAGAACCTGAGTTTTAGTATGTTGTGTTACCACTCAATAATAGCCAAAACACTTCACCAAACACAGCATAACTACAAAAAGACTGAGGAAAATAATATGGTTGATAATACTTTTCTTTTAATCCTGAAATTTCAATTTTACATCTTATTCCTGTAGCAATTTTGTTAATCAGAACATCCATTGAAGATCATACATAATTCTGTTCCATTGTATTCCTTTAACCTGGAATCATTACTCAGCCTTTTTGATATTTTTGAACACTTCCATTTTTTGAAGATTATCACTTAGTATTTTAAGTATCTTTTAGTTTATTTATTGCCTTTCCATCCTTTCCTTCTGCCTAGTTGATTTCAGTCATGATTTTATTTTTTGTCGGTTATGGGTCTTGAACTCTGGGCCTGGGCACCCTGGGGCCCCTCAGCTCTTCAGCTCAAGTAAAACACTCTATCACATGAGCCCACAATGTCCAGTTTTCTGGTGGTTTATTGGAGACAAGAGTCTCAAAGACTTTCCTGCCCAAGCTGGCTTTGAGCATGATGCTCAGATCTTAGCTTTGTAAGTAGCTAGGATTGCAAACACCCAGCTTCAGTCATGAATTTTTGACAGAAAAATTGCAAATGATATTGTACTTATATTGGATGAATAGAGTACTTTGATAACCAACTGGAAGCATCCTGTAAGATATTCAAATACAAATTCCTTGACTCTACCTATAGAATCATTCTCTGAAGTCAGGGCTCCTTTTTTTTTTTTAGTATATATATTTTTATTCTAAAGATACTGACACTGACCCACTTGTTAGGAAATGGAAAGTATTAAGTAAAGTAAGCCAGGCCCAAAGAAACATAGGTCCCATGGTTTCCTTTATTTGCAATAACTACTATATGTCTAGGACAAGCAGAAAAGGTCAAAAGCTATGCACATATGATCATATAAGATGATGCTAAGCAAAATGAACCCCAAGACAGCAACACAAGACATTTTATCTTTCTTGCTGTTGTTTTTAATGTATTTATAATGTACTATGTGAGTTTTTTTGTTTCTTTTGTATAGATTCCAGTGATTTTTTTTCTCTCTCTGGGTAATTACAATTATTATGGTCTCCATTAATAATTTATCTAATTCTATTTTTCTTACATATTTCACAAGCTAATATGGAAATTTGGAAATCTTTCTCACATATTTATTTGCATATTTGTATTTTTATCAGTGTATCCTCATTAGTCCTAATTTATTCAATGAGTTATAATTTACCTTTGTCATTGAACATGTTGATATTCAGATTATCTCATATTTTGTAACTCATTCCAAACAAGCTAGCTTTTATACTTATTCAACATGAGGTACTTCATTCCTCAAGCCCTTTTTTTTCCAGACAAATACACACCACACACACACACACACACACACACACACACACACACACACACACACACACACACACACACACACTCAAATTGATACATATTTTAGTTGCTTCTTTTTATTTTTTACTGCCCAAACATAACCTCGACAAAGCCTATGCTATTGTCTTTTGCTATCATATTTTGTTACTGTGTATCACAGACAACTTCACACAGTGGTTTCTTGTTGTGGCATTTAGCAGATGATACCTGATTTATTGGCTTTATTGAAGTGTTTCCACGCCCACCCCCAGCCCTGAGGCAGAGAAGAGCAAAGTGCTGCTTGTATATCATACTCAGCCTATTATGTGCCACATTCTTGATGCTGAATTCTATTACTAGTAGTGCAGAAAGGCCAGTGAACAGGAAAAGTTGTCACTATGGCATTTAAAAATATATATCATGGTTCACATGACTACTTTCCTCTCTTAAAGATAACAAATAAAAATGAAATCTGAAAGTAGAAGCTACTAGTTAGATACATTATTTTTTAAAAGTCTGATTGTTCTTGAGTTCATTTAATCACTTAAAACTTCCTAATGGATATTTCCCATCTATAGACATATACATAAGCAAGTTTAACTGATGTAGTCCAATTTCAAAATTCAATGATCCAAAAGTTGTCCAAAGTATTCTGTTACATCTTTGAGCAAGATTGATATATCTGGAATCAGAAAAAAACACAGATCATAGGAGATTTTCAGATTCAGAAATAGAATTGTCTGTCACAGGGACAAAGCCTGGGACAGGATCTGAGGGCTTGGGCGGCATGTGCTGTCTGTAGGCGTCACAGAAAGCTGTCCAAGCTGAATTTCTAATGAGCTCTTTCTTACAGCTTGTAACCAAAGTTTAAAAAGATTTCTTACCAGACTATATGTGAGCAAGTCTCAAATTCACACTATTTTGCATTGCATAAAACCAAGTAAATAATATCTTCATTAGCTCTAAATTTTGTGTTATACTGTTAAATTAACACAAAGCCTAATGTAGAGCTTGCTTCAATCTAAATCCAATAATTTGCACAAACTAAATGGCTAGGTTATTATAAATATATATATATAATGTTTAACTATTTTGAAGTATTTGTAATGTTTCTAACCTAATGTGTTTCCTTGAATTTAAAACAACTGCTTCCTTATTTGTACAAATGGTTGGAGAAATGGTGAACCATTTCAGTAGTAAAACCCACTGGACACTATGTTGGAAATGAATTATATGACTTCAGGGAGAGAAGTTGGGAGGGGAAAAACTAGGAGAGAATGAGGGAGTAGGAGACACTGTTCAAAAAGAAGTGTAGTCATTACCTGACTCATGTAACTGTAACCCCTCTTTTCATCACCTTTACAAACAAAATAAAAATATTCTTTTTTAAGAAATATTTTAAAAGGTACTCAACTATCACCATGAATGCATATTCTAATTTTTAACATTTTGTTTGATTACCATTAAACTGTGTTAAAAATGTTAGAGTAACAGAGAGAAATATAAGTGAGGAGAATTTGAGCAAAGTGTATTTATGTTTATTACAGGTAAAACAATGAATTCCTTTGTAGAGTTAATTTGTGCTAATGAAAATGGAAGCATGTAAACCTACTTAAAATTATAGATCAAAGAATTTTAGAAATATGATTTCATATATGAAATTGATTACAATATCATTTAACTGTTCCTACCTAAGAAATAGAGTAAAACAATTTCACAACTCTTTGATTTCCTCTATCCATAAGGTTGCGACCAGAAATATTTTGGATTTAGAAGTTTTTCAGATTTGAGAATGCTTGCATAACCAGGTCAGATGCAGAAAGAAGGTCTGACTTTCATAACATAGACCTTCCAAATTTTGAGCATTTCACTTTGAACTTTTGGATTGATTTTTTTGTTTTGTTTTCTGTTTATTTTATTTACTTTTATTGTAAAGGTGATGTATAGAGGGGTTACAGAATTACAGTTACATCAGAACTGTCTTAAAGGATTGTCTCATTTTCCCAGCTTTCTCCTCCTGCCTTTCCTCCCCAACAAGTTGCATAGTTAATTTTCAACATAGTGCCTAGTGAGTATCACTGCAGAATTCATAATGTTTTCATGGCATCTGGATTTATATTGAGATATTTAATCCATTTGGAATTGATTCTGGTGTGAGGTACATTATAAGGATCTAGCTTCAATTTTCTGCATTTGTATAGCCAGTTCTGACAGCACTATTTGTTGGAGAGGGCTTTCTTCAGTCCTATGTTTTGGGCTCACTTATCTAATATTAGGTAGCTTTAAGTCTGTGGGTTCATTTCTGGGTTTTTTATTCCATTGATCCTTAGTCCTAATCATGTGTAAGTACCAAGCTGTTTGTAATACTACAGCTTTGTAATTGAGTTTGAAGTTTGATATTGATATTCCTCCAGCACTGTTCTTCCTCTTAAGGTTGTTTTTGCTACTCAAGTTCTTATATTGTACCCTGTGAATTTTTGGATTGCTTTGTCTATATCATTAAAGAATTTTGATGGGAATTGCATTGATTTTTTTTTAGATAGCTTTGGACAGTATTACAATTTCACAATGTTAATCCTTCTAGTTCAAGAGCATGGAAGGTTTTTCCATTTCCTTAAATCTGCTTTAATTTCTTTTTTCAGGTTTTTAAAGTTTTCACCACAGAGGTCCTTCACATATTTGGTTACATTATTTCATAGGTATTTTTTTCTATTACAAATGGATTTGCTAGGACTTTTTCCATTTCTTTAAGATTCTTCAATGTTTTAGTATAAAGGTTTGCAAAATATTCCCTTATGATGTTCTAAATCTTGCTTGTTTCTGTCATGATATTCTTGTTTTTGTCTCTAATTTTAGTTATTTGAGTATGTTTTCTGCTTTGTTTGGACAGATTTGCTAAGGTCTGTGATTTCGTTATTTTTTTTCAAAGAACCCAACAAAGTTGAACCAGATTTCTTGACCTGTCATATTGTATTGAGAAGAAAGTATGCATTAGGAGAGTTTAGTTCAAGGATAATCAGACCTTATTCTGCTCCATCAAATAGTTCTTGATTTTTTGTACTGGTAAAACTGTTTTTTCAGGTTGGTAGATCTCAAATTATTCTGCCAAGCATTTGGATTTCTAAGCTGTTGACAAATAAACTGAGATTTGGGATTTATCTTTTAACAGTGTCATAATATCAATTTTGAAATTTTTATTAGAAAACTATTTTGTAATTTTTTCTCCACAAAACATTTTTTCAAAAGCTTAAATCCACTTTAAATACTCAGCTATCTTAATGCACTATGCTGCTAATGTATTCATAACATTGAAGAAAGCATCTGAATAAGCTTAGCAAAAAAGACCTGAATGCAAAAGGGCTTGCATTCCTAGATTTTCTTTTCTTTTCTTTTTCTTTTTTTGTAGCTGAGCTTTGTAATAAATGTCCTTAAACTTTGAGATTTTGTACATCTTATTTTCATTTCCAAAGATGATTCTTGTTTTCCAGTCACCATAATAGTTTTCATGCCATACTTTCTGACTTATACATTTGTTCTTACTATCAGAATTTATGCATATCCCCAAATATACCATTTTTTCAGTTACATAATAGTACTTAAGCTTTCCTTAGAATGTAGCTCCTAAGTGTAGCATAGTTAAAATTCCTTCAATTGGAAATTTCCCTTTTATTTAAAAAGTATCTAATAGTTCAAAATATGCTTATTCTGATCACTGTAGAAAGACAAAAACTTTTAATTTATATACTGTTGAGTTTATCTAGGAACTCTAACTTAAATTCCAACCTTCATGCTAACTAGAAGTTCGTAAACATAAAAGCACTTTGCCCATCTCATGTGTTTGGGAATTCTTTTGATAATAATGCTTTTTAAGTGGGAATTTTAAAGACATATAACACTCTCAATAAGTATTTGTATTTCCATAACATGATAACAATAAAAAATGTTCAGATTAAGTCTTAACTAGAGGTTTGTTAACAGAAATTAAGAGCATAAAACAAATATCAGAACTGAGTTGAAATTAGTCATGAAACAATACATGTGAATATCAAATGGACAAGGAAACTAAAGAAAGATTTCTCCATTACCTTGGTAAATTAGTCTTTTAATAATTATATTAAAGTATTCAATGCTCAGTTTACACATGAAGGAAATACATATCATATTCTGTTTTGTCACCCATAAATAAAGTTCTGTCATTTGAAGTTGCACTAGGGTTTTCCTCTCTTTAAGGAATTCTCTGGATATAACCTAATCCTTCTAATGGTTATATACTATTTCAGTGATTTTCAAAGTCATTGCTTCATTCCCATCCCATAATATGCATTCCCTTTTATTTTTTTGCCATTGTTATTTGTTTGATTTTGATTTGATATGGGATCTCCTAATGTAGTCTTTGACATCCAATCCTCTCGCCTCAAGTTCCCTAGTGCTGAGATTCCATGTATGCATACCATGGACCAACTATGCATTCCTTCTTCATATAGCTTCATTTACCATGAAGCAGAAACATAGAAAAAAATCATACTCATCACTTACAGCTTTTCAAGTTTATCAAAACCTATTTGAGAAAAGGGGCATTTCAAGTACTATTTCTTTATCTTCTAGCCAGGATTGGTACAGTTTTAATGTATATTCCTAGATTTTATGTTTTGACAATTTAATACAAAATTTAATATGCTAATGATATTTTGAGTTGAAACCTTTGAGGACATAGTTTCCATGGCAGTGACAACTATAGAAATAGAAATAGAAATAGAGAGGCCTAAATGAGCAAGCATGATTGTCCTCTCTCACTCGGTGATACGCTGAGCCATGGTTTGATGTAGCACAATCATCACCAATTTCTAAACAGATAATGTGGCCAGCCTCTTGTATTTTCCAACTCTTAAAACCTGGAACTAAATAAATTTCTCTGTAAAAATTACCTAATCTCAGATATTTTACTGTAACAATCTAAAATGGACTAGGATAGTTTTATTTCCCCTAAGAAAACATTGTCATGATCAATTTGATGATAGACATTGCTAAATCCAGTGGTCATGATAAGCAATAATCATGACCTACCTCTGATCATTTTTGACAATCTCTACTGCCACATATATATGTATAATATAGTACACACATATATATATAGATGTGTATATATACACACATATACATATATACATTACTATATATACACACATGTATACATACACACACTTATATACACCAGTATACCTATATATAGGTATATATACATATAAAATATATGTGTGTATAGATATGCTTTCATACTTATATATATGCAAGTATGTATATATGTACATTCATACTTATGAGTGTGGATATATGCATATATGTATGTATGTATATATATATATATATATATATGTACATCTCTTGACAATCCTTCTCTCCTTTTCAAACTTGTTTTCCATTGTATAACAACTAACTGAGCCAGCAATTTTTCTCTGAACATGTATTTCACAGTCTCATAATATGAGATACTTAAAATAAGTATACCTTAAATTATCATCTACATTCAGTTCACTTGAATTTTTATAACTTCATCTCTGTCCACAATATCTTCCCCAATCTTTTAAATTATCTTTGCAGAAAATATAAGTAATTTTTTTTTTTTGGCTCCGGTCGTGGGGCCTGAACTCTGGGCCTGGGCACTGTCCCTCAGCAATTCAGCTCAAGGCTAGCACTCTATCACTTGAGCCACAGCGCCTACCTCCGGCTTTTTTCTTTTTGCTTATGTGGTGCTGAGGAATCGAACCCAGGGCCTCAGGCATGCAAGGCAAGCACTCTACCACTGAGCCATCTTCCCAGCCCCAGGGTAGGTTTTATTTTTATTTTAAAATACATTTACTTGGAAAATTATGTTCTTTGATGTAATGCTACATTTAGCAAAATTTCTAAATCATCAAGCTAGGGCCTAAAATGTCTTATGTATGAGAGAGGGGGGGAGAGGAGAGAGAAAGAGAGAGAGTAAGGGGGAGAGGGAGAGAGAGGGGGATAGAGGGAGAGCAGGGGTGGTGTTAAACCACAGCAAAGAAGAAATAAACATGAAGAGATTGGCTAAGAATTGCTGGCACATAAGAAGAGAGTGAAAGCAAAAGAATGCTTCTCTTCTAGAGTCTATGGAGAGAGGATGGCTCTGCCAATCCCCCTTTTCCTCATAATTTGTGAGAAAATGGATTTATGTTGTCTTAAGCAACCACATTTCATACAAATTATTACAGATCCACTTTGTAGCAAATTATTGTGTCATCTGTAGGACACTAATACACTTGCATACAAAAATAAATTAGCACTACTTTTTAGAATGTTCTTTTATCTTGTTTTATCTAATTTTCAATTTAAACACCAAAGTTTAAAGAGCCAATTGCTTTTGCATAAAAAAATTTAAATGTTGAATAGTATAATTAAAGCCTCTGTGAACTTGGCCTTCTGAAATTATGTGCTGTCATCTGGTTGCAATAAAATTTGAAAGTAATTCTGTATCTGTATTTTAATTGTTTTGTATTAAGAACAAAATAATTATGAGTTTTTGTATTTAGTAAAGTATTTTAATACAAATGTTTTGTAATTCATTAAAAACATATTTATTTTGTGTTAGATGTTGATACTGTATTTGGTGATAATTTAGAGTGTTTTCAAACTGCATTGAGAAAAGCAGAACCTGCTTGGTTTTGTTTTCCTTTTTTCATTTTAGATTGGTCTATATTCTTTTTTTCATGGAAATTTAAAATTTCAGATATTATATGCTATTTATTTTAAGGACTAGATAACCATACAATGTAGTTTTAAAGGAAACAGTTTTTCTAATTTCATGTAAACTTTTAGAGTTTTCTTCATATTACTTGAATAATGTATCTCATATATCTATATCTATATCTATATCTATGTAGATATTTGTCCGTCATGGAGCTTGAACTCTGGGCCTTCAGCCAAGGCTAGCGCTCTACCACTTGAGCCACAGCGCCACTTCTGTTTTTTCTGGAAGTTTATTGGAGATAAGAGTTTCATAGCTTTTCCTTCCCGGACTGGCTTTGAACCGCTATCCTTTGATCTCAGCCTCCTGAGTAGCTAGCATTACAAGCATGAGCCACCTGCGCCCGGCTCTCATTTATATTTGTATCATATGTTTCCACATCCAACCTGAAGACATTTACCAGGGTACCCGGTCAAGGCAATGGTGAAGTGTCAGTCATTTTGGGGACTGGGTCTGAAAGGCACTAGAGACCCAAAATTTTATTATGGACTGTTAGTTATAGCTGGATTCATGAATGGTAATTAAAAAAAATTGGATTGAGTCCATCTCACCATAGAACAATGGGCTCATAAATCTGCTCTGTTCGTTATGCTGTTCTAAAATGTAAACAGAATAGAAATACTCAGCACCGCCAGATTTCCTAGGCTGGTGCCCTCACTGGAATTGTATAACAGTCAAGGAAAGTTCAAATGCAAAAAGAATATGTGCTTATAAGAATGCAGTAATGCAGCAGAGCAAGGGATGTTGAAGTCGAATATTTAGGCAGTAATTCAGCAGCCATTAAAATATGGTATACTAACTGAAAATTGGCAGTTATCAAGAAACATTTACATATTTTCATAAAATTTGTAATTCTTGGCATTGACTTAAATTTTAAGAACTTGTAATTAGTTTAAACAAGCACCTTGAAGATTATATATAATATGTCAGCATTTTCTCTGTAACATTCATATATGAGAATATCATGACAAAAATATTAGAAGGAACTCCTTTCAGTTTTTCTTGGATGCTTTGGAAAATCTCTTCAATCAGTTTCTATCTTGTCAGAATTTTACAAAAGAATGCAAATTTAATACTTAAAAGCAGAATAGTATTTTCAATATCAGTAAGAGATTATATATATAAACCTTAAAATTTGATTATGCAGTTGACCATATTAGATTAGTTATGAAGTAGAGCTGTGATTGTTTTCAATAAGCTAAAGTACTGCAATCTCACAATTTTAAAACTATCAAGTTTAGTGAACATATTCATGTGAGTGTTAGGGTAATGGACCAAAGTTGTGTGGGCATACACACACGCACGCACACACACACACACACACACACACACACACACACACACACACACACACACACACACACACAAGCACATACAGAGTTACTCATCTTGGGACAATAAATCCTCTGAAATTTGCAACTTTCTTGTTTGTAACATTATAGATATGGAATGATCTTGTTTGTTTTTACCACTTGGATTAAAATGTTTTAGAATCAATTTTATTTTGTCATTTCATTCAGCCCACATATTTTCTGAAAATATGAATAGAAATGTATTTCAAATGTGATACAATCGTCAGTGCTGTGACAATATTTAAATGAAAATCATTCCAAATAGATTAATAAAGCTGATTTCCCAAAAGTGACCAAATTTGCAACTTGGAAAAGATAAACTCTAGTTTATCCAGTGCATTGCTTAATTTCTACTAATTATTTTATCCTTGGAGACAATAGAAATTGCTAAAATATACATTTTGTTTCAGTAATAAGAAGGAAAACAGAAAACAGGCTAAATCTTTAATATGATTTTATTTCATGATTGAAAATCAAACAATATATTTGCACACAGACAGATATGAACACACACACTTGACCTAAAAATGGAGTTGTATAATTCAAACTGATAATACAAAGGGAGCACATGACAGATAGTTTAGCAAGGACATGAATGTTTTTAATACATGAGAAGAAGTAAATTCTGTGGCCAGAGAGTTATATGATCTTATGGTTTCTCCCTCTACAGATTGTAAATATTCTTTTTCTATTGAGAAGTGGTAATTCTAACTTCACCATTAGAACAGTGACTGTTTTGGCAAATGGAATTATGAAATGAGTTCCACTCTAACTTTAGATATTAGGTTTGAAAACATTAAGTTAACTTCTTGTACTTGTCTTTCTCCTCTATCTCCTCTATGTATACATACACACATATACAAACATACATACATATATATTCAATTTTTCAGCAACAACTTAAAGTTTAAACTGACAAAATAAATAGACATACCAGGTATAACAGCTTCAGCAACACTTCTTGTCTTCCAAAAGATTGATGGAGTTTGTAATGTGATCTCACATTGCTTGCCTCTGTATTAACAGCTAATGAGTTTGATGATTCAAGTAATATAATATATTTAAATATGATTATGCATTGGTTTTATGTAGTATGTATAGGTTAAGGTTATTCCAGGTAGAAATTCTTTCACATAGTTCACATAATAGAATTCGAAGCCGCTAAAGGAAATGAAAAAGAACAAAAGAGTAAGTTTATACCACTGCTCTAATTGAGCTTGTATGAAACTCTCCCAACTGACTCCAAACTGAAGAGTAAGTATTAGAGACTCATTATGATAAAATTCAGGAAATCATTCTGCTAACAATTTTACATGTTCAAATACTCTCTATACTTCACCTTTCGTAGACAGAACAGATACCCATCCTGATACACTGGAGACCTACTTTATAGAATATCTTGATAATGTACAAATTGATATACAGTGAAATAAGGTAATAATTTTTGCTTCTGTCTTGAATATGATTTCAGAAACTGAGGATAAATTCTTTTCAGATCTAGCTAAGGAAGGCAATCACTTTTTATGTTAAAAGCTATTCTGTTGAAATATCTCAAGATGACACGTATTTTTAGCCTTCTACAACAATGGTCTGTGTAATATCTGTGTGTGTGTGTGTGTGTGTGTGTGTGTGTGTGTGTGTGTGTGCTGATACCATGGCTTGAACCCAGCACCTGAGCTTCATCCCTCAGCTTTTTCACTTAAAGCTGGTACTCTGTCACTTGAACAAGGAATCAACTTCTGTTTTTTTTGGTACTCAACTGGAGAAAAGAATCTCATGAACATTTTAGCCTGATCTGGCTTGAAGCATGATTTTGAGATCTCAGACTCTGGAGTAGCCTGAGTATCTTAGACTACAGGTATGAGCCACTGGAACTTGACTCTAATACAGTTTTTTATTCATCTGTTCAGATAAACCAAATTTTAAGATTAACATATAAAATTAATTCTAGTTGCAATTTAACCAATAATTAGTAGTTTTAAGAAACATTCTCATAATTACTATCTATGATTCTTCATATTGATCAAGTACTAAGTATTCCCTTCAATTACTGTTATTCCTCAAAACTAGCTACTAGATTTTCACATTGATATTAGTTGCAATGGAAGCTAAATATTTTCTAATAATATGAAATATCATAGTTATTTGTTAATTTTAAAATTGGAGTTTTTAAAAAATATTAAACAATTTTCATGTTAATATGCTAAATATATATTTTACCTAAATTATTTGATAGGTTTTAGGATCTGGGTCTTTTGGGAGACAGAAGACAGAATAAATAGTATGAAGGCAGCCATTGTCAGAGAATAATTAAAATAGCTATTGAACTTAAAAAGGATTTATCAATGTTATACTGGTAACCAATTACACTTATAGTTAATTGGTTAAAATTTAGCGTTTAGAATTTCTCAAGATTCTCAGAATTCATGACTGTTAGGAATGATGTGGGTGCTCCTTCTATTCCAGTGGCTCACAATTTAGAGATGATGCCTCTTCTTTCAAACATGATCTCAGCTGAGGCTGAAAAACCCAAAAACTTGCTCACAAGTCTAGCACTTTGGCTAGGCTATCAAAATATCTGGATCTGCTTTGACCTCACTCAAAGCAGTATGGGTGCATTTTATGCATTGCGGCACCTAACTCCTATAAAACAAAATAAAACTTTTTTCTTCTAATATTTTCACATATATTAGAAAGATACCTAATCTTGCTACTATGGAATCCTGCCTTTTTATATATTATATCTTCTGCTATTGGTCAAAGCAAATAGCAATGTTAAATCAGATACAAGGGAAAGGAGAATATATAGTCTTTTGATGAAAACAGCTACAAAATGAGCAAGAATGATAGAATAGTTGATGGCTCACTGAAGACATGACAGTAACAGTAGTACTGTTTTAGAAGGAGATAGGAACTGAAGAATGCAGCTATTCATCTAGACTGCTGAAATGATGAGCAGATGATGAGATGTATACACATAAAAGATGGGAGCTGTAGCCTCTGAGGCTTAAACGCAAACCCCTCAGCTTGTCTGTTTTCTAGTTACTCAAGAGAGGGAATAACATAACATTTTGAACAATGCAACCTCTTCCCTCTTTTTTTGAATTTTTTTTTCTGCTAATCCCATTGTCCACAAGTTGTATAGTTCATTTCCAATATGGTGTCTGGTAACACATATTGTCTAGTGAGTATCACTGCTCCATTTATTCAACCGTTGTCCCACCATTTCTATGCTTCTCCTTACCTTCCCAAAATATATAAACTTACATATAAGACAAAAGCTACAGAAAAAAAAAACAGAGACAAAGGAGAAAGTAAAATCAAAAAGCAAAATAACAGAAAACTTGTTTCCATTTCTTGGAATTCATTTTGATAAACATTGTTTTATATGATCATATGCACGTAGCTATTGAGCCTTTGTAATCCACTCCTACGAATATCCTCCTTTAGTATGTAAATGTTTAGCGTCCTGGTTAATTTAACATGTCCAGTGTATTTTTTTTTTTTTTACCATTCAATGTATTTACTTGTAGATTTATAGGCACATTGTAATTATTTCAAATGAGGAAAACCATGCAACTTCTTTTGGTCTTTCTTTCTCAGCTTATATAATTTTTTCCAAGACTTTCCATTAAGAAATGCAGATCGAAACAGCATTTACATTCCACCTCACCCCAGTTAGACTGGAAATTATCAAGAAAATTAACAATAACAAGTGCTGGTAGGGATGTGGCCAAAAGCAGACACTATTACATTGTTCATGTTAATATAATCTTGTTCAACCACTCTGGAAAGCAATATGGAGGTGTCTCAAAAGGGCTTCCCTATCCTCACAATGCATAAGGCCCTGAGTTCTATTCCTCAGCATCACATAAGCAGAAAAAAAACCAGAAGTGGCACTGTGGCTCAAGTGGTAGAGCACTAGCTAGCCTTGAGCTGAAGAGCTGAGGGACAGTACCCAGGCCCAGAGTTCAGGACCCATGACCAAAAAAAAAAGGGTGGGGGACTTCCCTATGACCCATCAATCCCACTCGTGGGCATTCATCCAATAGATTATAAACAAGGACACACTAAAGCTACCAGCACAACCATGTTCATTGCAACAATTGTTTACCTTAGACAATATAAGGAATTAATACAGATGTCCCTCAGTGGATGTCAAGAAAATGTGATACATATACACAATATAATTTTATACCTTTGTATTTTTTTAACTCATCCCAACTCAGCATCCTAATTACTAGTATCATCTACCATGCCCATTTTCCAAATAAACTCATGTTTAATCATATCAGTTTTTACTGCCATCTCCAGAGAGACATATTAAAGATGGTTTTTACATTAGAGGGATAAAAATGGAAATGAAAATAAAAGAATCATGTTGTTACTTGAAAAAAATTCACTATTTTAGACATTGAAATTGGAATAAAAGTAATAGAAATAAAACAGCTTCTTTCTTTTTCTCCTCATCTTCTCTATCTCTTTAGAACTCTTTTAGTGAGTCTACCATAAGCCAGCTGACAGAACAGAAATGGATTTTTTGGAATCTCCACCTTTTCATTATGAAGCAAATTACAGTTTTAGTGAGTTTAATCCTCAGGACAATGCCCATTTCTGCATGAAAAAATAAAGAAGAAAAATGTATATTTTTGTACTTTAGTGGATAATAATGTCAGCAATTAATTTGCACTATGAAAATTTAAAGGTAATGTGATACATACTTTGCAATGTTGATTTTGTGTTTCCAAAGTTTTGTAGAGATTAAGTAAACAGATTTATAAAAATGTTACAATGTTTTCTCTATACTAAAAATTCATTAAGCTATATATAAGTCTTATACATAATTTCTAAAGATAAATTCCAAATTAAGTTTGGGGATCACATTATTTTAATAGATGCATAAATTTCAAGGATGTCAACTTAAACAAAAACTGGTGTTTAGATACATAACATCTAAAAAGCTCTTGTTTCATTTCTTACCAGTACTATTACTTCAAAGTTACTTACCATAATATGGTACCTTCCATTGTTAGTTTGGTTTTACTACAGAATTATCACAGATATTTCTTTAAGGAACACAATTACATATGATCTATCTCCAAAAGTATAAACAAAGATATTTAAAATTTTAGAAGAAATACTTATTGGTATTGATAGATAGTACTCTTTATTTGTTTATAGGAAACAGGTTAAAATTTTACATTCATTTCAAGAAATTATGGTGAGATCTGGTTCTTCTCCTTAATGTCTTCCTAATATTAAGACAAGAATTTCACCAAAGTGGCGCTGTAGCTCAAGTGGTAGAGTACTAGCCTTGAGCTGAAGAGCTGAGGGACAGTGCCCAGGCCCAGAGTTCAAGCCCCATGACGGACCAAAAAAAAAAATTCCACCATTAGGTGAGCCAGCTTTAGAAATCGGCCTTTATGTAATAGTCAGAAGGTAACCAACTAAAAATTCAATATTTTTAAAGAAATTTAACTTTTATTCCTAATTTGAAATAGGAACAGGGAAGAAGTTGGGATGTGGATTATGTTTAAGGTAAGTCTTATATCTGTCAAACAAGAAATTGAAAAACAAAAGCTCATATTGAGAACCCAAGCCTCCTATTTTGTTTTGTAATTTATGCAGACTGAATTACTTCTAGCATAGTATGGAGAGTTTCTAATAGCACTTTGGCTAAATGGACTGTTGCTTACCATGGCTGTAATTACACGATGTCAGTATTCTACGCGCTGGGCAGAGATTTTCATTTCAAATGTCTTTCACAAAGAGCAGCAGGGATTCCAAAAAGTCATCAGTTCACATTTCAATTGCTTTAAGCTCCAAGACTTATTTTGAAATGAAGAGGATGCAAAGATCAGTTAGTCTGCCATTATGACATGAATCTGTATTTCAGGATGCCCCATTCAGGGCATGCATAGTTATAGTTGTTATTGTGCTGAAAATTATTTTTTTCCTAGCTTTCTTTGCCTATATTGAAATAACTTGGTCAATTCAAATCACAGGAAGGCATTGTGGAAACACTGGAGTGTGGAGAGGGGAAGAAGCCAGAATACTTCTCGTTCTTTAGTGCCCACACTGAGGGGTTTCTTTGTGGGCACATTTCCACTGTGGCTGCAGAATTTATTCAGACAGCTATGCCTGTGGATCCAGCTGCTTCCTGGGAGTACTAGTGTGCTCTGACTTGTAGTGATATTACCTCATCCTTATGTCCTTTTCTTCTTCAGGGCTGGTTGTTAGATCATTTCATCTTATATTAATTTTCTCATCTCTTGTATCAGCTATATAATCATAACACAATTATTAATAAAATATTTAAAATATGTCAGCAACCTTATGAAACATTCATGGAAGGAAATGTTGTGCAATATATAGTTGATTCCTGGGGGAGTTAACAAAGAACGCAGCAGTTTTAAAGAATGGCCCATCATGGTTCTGGAAGATGAAGTGACTTCTTCCCTCAATGAGAAAGAAAGTATATTTCAAAGTGAAGATATTTTAGATATGAGATTTCCTATATAATTCAATTTCAAGAGAAAGGATATGAACTGATTTTTTGACATTAAAAACTGTTTTGCATACAATGCATCTTGATCTGTGTCATTCTTCATGAAATCTTTAATTTACTTCAATTCTAATCAACTATATGTAATTTCTTATTATATTCATAGTTACTATGCCACTAGGCTATATATCTAAATAAAACCTTATTACCAGAATATTTCTTTTACCAACAGAAGAATCATAGCTTCTATAAATTTTTAATATAGTTATAGTTATAATATAGTTAAATAGGCTTAAAATTATCTCTTCAATAACTTGAGTGATCAGTTATATATATATAATTATTATAATTATTATTATTATAAAATTATATAAAGGGGTCATAATTCCATCAAATAGGCTATGAGTACAGTGTTTCTTGGGCACTATCTGTTGTAAAAAAAAATGAACTGTGGAACTTGTGGATAAAGACAGAAAGGGAAAAGGGGGTGGAGAAAATGAAGGAAAGGATGATATAGTCCAAAAAGCATTTCTTAGTTTTTTGGAGATATATAAGCAATTAAGTTTGTCTGCTTAATTGGAGTTACCATAGCAAAATTGTTTGTTGTTTCTATTTTCATTGTTGGACACTTCTCCTATCTTTGAAATTTAGGTGAATCTGTGTCATGATCAATAAGCAGAAATAAACATATAAGCTGGTATCTTATCAAATATTTATACTAAATTAAGGACATAGTAATTACATTAGTCTATGACTTATTTAATGAATACTTCGTAGAATATTTGTATGCTGAAGATAAAGCATGTGAACTACCATTATAAGCACTTAAGAATTGATATTCTTCTATTTCTATATGAATATAAATAACATATTTGACTTCAATTGCCTCCCAACCATTCCTCATCCTCTTAATTCTCTTATTCACTTTTTTTAAGAAAAAATCAGAAACGTTGCCTTCTATAAAAGACTAAAAAGTGAGTTGGACATCTTCAAGCCAGCTGTCTCTTTGTATGTCTTGTTCTTCATCTCCCTTGTTCTCCTCAATCCACTCTCATCTCTACCACCTGGAAAAGAGTGCCACAGGATTGTTTCTCTTTCACAATACCTCACAATCTGAAATTTGGTTAATCAGCCCCTTATGAAAAGCAGTTATAGCCAAGTAGAGTATCATTTGTGATGAGAATATTATTTTAATGCTGTCAGATATTACTTAACTCTGTAATAGAAGACTTTGGTGTTTGTGGTCTGCTATAGGAGACATTGGCAAGAAATGAGATAAATGATCAAGGAAAATAATTTCAGAACAAAGTAACATATCAAAAGTTGTGTCAGGGTACAAGAAATTAGGTTCCCGTTCTGAATGATTCTTTTAAGTTTTGAAGTAGTTGGATGACTTTAAAAGAAGAAATTTACATATAGTAGGATTGTACAGTGATGAGACACAGAATACAAGTTGTACATTTTAAGTTTCATAGAAGTGTGGAATTGAATGGACAGTTTTGACAAACTTTGCTTTGTTACATATGTCTTGTATCCAGGCAGCAAATCTGCTTTGTCAATGAACCAGATTGAAAGGTCTTTAGCAGAGGTATGTAGCTTTTGAATGAGAACTAGATGTTTTGTCTTTGTACACAAAAACAATTTTTTTAAGTAAGCAGAGCTGAAACAAACTTTTTCAATTTTGGAAAAAAAATAGACTTTCCTGGTTTTTTCAAGTACTGAAATGATGAAAAGTAAGTTCATTGTAGTACATTCCTTAAGAAATTATCAGTGTATTATGCAGTGATTTTTTTAAACCAGATTACCCTTACTGAGTATAACTTAACCTATTGGTAACTGGCCATGGCTCTAAGGGATAGTAAATTAGGACTAAATAATACATTTTGAGTTTGTATTTTCACATATTCTCAGGATAAAATAATTCTAAATTCAGTTTAAGAGTTGAAGACATATAAATACAAGCTAAACCACCTAGGAGACTTTTTTTTTGAAATATGAGTCTTAAACATATTCAAAGCTCATATAGAGAAAATGAAATTGAATTTCTAGAAAGCATAGTATTGCTAGTTCAATTCATATTCACACATTATTGATTCTGAGCAACAATTATTAATTGACTGATAGAAATATAACTTTGAAAATTAAAATATTGCTATTTCTTCTCTCAAATATTGCTAAATCTGAGTTGGGCACCAGTGGCTCATGCCAGTGGCTTATGCCTGTAATACAAGACAATCAGGAAACTGAGATCTGAAAACTGCAGTTCAAAGAAAGCCCAAGCAGGAAGGCCCCTGAGTCTCTTACCTCCAATAAACCACCAGAAAACTGGAAATGGTGCTGTGCCTCAAGTGATAGAGTGCTAGCCTTGAGCTGAAGAGCTGAGGAACAGTGCCCAGGCCCAAAGTTCAAGCCCCATGACCGCCAAAAAACCCCCACAAAAACCCTCTGAATCTGTGATAGGATGTCATCTTGGGTTTCACTACAAAATTTAATTTACAATCATAGTTTTGCTTAAACTTTAATTTCCTATAAATAGAAATAACTTCCTTTTAATGTCAATAGTTAAGGATTCCACAATTTTTTCCTACTAAAAAGAGATAGAAAATATTTCTTGACTTGTACCCAGCCATGCCAGGTTTTGGGTCTTTAAAATAACTACAATAATTTCAGTGTAAGAAATCATTGTATTTGATGTGGATTTAATATGTGGAGGAGAAGGGAAAAAACAATTGTTTAAATATGGATACAGGTGGGCCCATTGCAACAATGAGATGTACAAGTCATTATGTCGAAAAACGAACTTTACAACTTTGGTGTGGGGGGGGAGGTTCGGTTTGGGGGAGATGGGGGAAGGAGATGGGAAGGGATGGGAAGGGGAAACTAAGGAGGAGGCAACGATGCTTGATAAGAAATGTACTCATTACCTTGTCCATGTAATTGTAACCCCTCTGTACTATATTTTTAAAATAAAAACAAAAAGAAATCTCATACCTGTACTGCTCAGAGAAATTTCAACACCTAAGCTTTTAGAACATCTGTAGCTAAACTAGAATAATGTAGTACAGGGGAGATTTTAATTCTTTGGGGTTTTTAAGAAATTAACAGAGGATATTTTTATTTCAAAGTCTAATTCTTTTGAAATTTAACTAGCATGAGGATTTAATCTCTGAACTGTAATATTTCCCTGCAAAGTCCATTCTGTGCAAGGGCTTAGATTCAAATTTATGGCATGGGTGTGATGTTGACATTTTACTATGGAATGCTTTTATTAATTTGATTATTGGATTTCTTGATAAAATGAAGAGCCATTTATACTCATCAAATAATTCCTGTTGGATGATATTGTTCAATCTCACTGTACCTAATTTGGGATGAGAGATGGAATAATGAAATAGATTTTTGCTGTTGCATTAGTTCCTCTCTCATCGTTTGTCTCACCATTCTGTTGTTCTTCTCTACTTCAAATAAATGTATGTACAATAACAGGGTACTATAATAAAATACAGTGACAGAACGGGGATATACCATAGGGGGAAAGAACATACAAAAGAAACAAAAATCACATAGTACATTAAAAACAAACAAACAAAAATCTCTTGTGTCCATGTCTTATAGTTGATTTCACTTAGCATCATCTTATATGGTCATATGTACATAGCTATTGAGCTAGTCTGCTCATCTGCTAAGATTATCCTAGACATATACTAATTATTGCAAATAAGAGAAACCATGGGGCCTATGTTTCTTTGGGTTTGGCTTACATCACTTAATATGCTATGTTTCATGTCTTTCTATTTCCTTACAAATGAGGCATTGTCATTCTTCCTGATGGCTGGAAGCATAGAATTCGATCATGTGTGTGTGTGTGTGTGTGTGTGTGTGTGTGTGTGTGTGTGTGTGTGTGTGTGTGTGTGTGTATGTATTTTCATATACATATATAAAAATATATACCACATTTTCTTGGAAATGATCTGTACAGTTTGAGGGGTATGGAGGAGGGAAAGTGGGAGAAAAGGGAAGTGGTAACGTTTGAAAAGAAATGTACTTATTGCCTTACTTATGCAACTGTAACCTCTCTGTATACCACTTCGACAACAGAAAAAAAATATTAAGTGAAGTAAGCCAGGCCCAGAGAAACATAAGTCCCATAGTTTCCCCTATTTGCAATAACATGTCTGAGACAAGCAGAAAAGATTAAAAGCTACGTGCATATGACCAGACACGATGATGTTAAGCAAAATGAACCCCAAGATAGGGACACAGGGACACAAATATATTTTTTTCTTTCTTGCTATTTTTTCTAACATATTTATGATGTATCATGTGATTTTTTGTTTCTTTGTATGTTCCTCCCCCACGGTATTACCCCTGTTTTCGCTGTATTTGATGTCGGTGTCCTGAATCTTGTATATAGACTTCTCTAATTTGGGGAGAAGGGAAAAAATGAAATGCATAAATAGGGATACAGGTTGACCCGTTGTAATAATGAGATGTACAAAACACTATGTTGAAAAATGAGCTTTACAATTTAGGTGGGGAGTGGAGGAATGGAGTTGTGGAAGTGGGAGGGAAGGGATGGTAAGGGAAAAAACAAAGGAGGAGGTAACAATGCTTGATAGGAAATGTACTCATTACCTTGCTCATGTAACTGTAACCCCTCTGTACAGTATTTTTACAATAAAAATGTATTAAAATGAATTTCACTTAAAAAAGAAATAGATAGTCTATCCTTGAAGCCTGAAATTTATTTAGCAGGTTTCTCAGATCCATATCAAAGTCCAAGACAGAAAATATTAAACACTAGTCTGTTGTATGAAAGAAGCAGGAATGGTTTTGGAGGCACAGTCTTAACTTGTGCTGAGAGTTGGTGAATCACTTACAGCAAAACCGTAACTTCTCCCTTTGATGAGTCATGATTTTAGTAACTGAGCCCAATGCATTATGGAAGAACAGCTGAGGAATAATCATGTGGACAGGCATGACTTAGTATTTCCTCCTATTGGATCATTCAAGATTTCAGAATTTCCTTATTTTTATTAACAGCTTTGTGGACTATGACTAATATTAAAAAAAAAACTCCCATAGGTAGAAAACTACTTGATACATTCAAAGAAGATAAACAGAAGATGAACAGAACAACAAATGACTTACTATGCATGTCTAATAAAACTTTGTGTATTTGAATAATATTTTAAATATAATCCATTTCCTCAGATGTAGATTTTGAAATGTGCAGTGATATATTAAGTATGAGCAATATACTCTGTAACATATTTACAGAAGTGATTATTTATCATACTTGTTCATTGAATAATCAATCTCCAATTCCTCTATCCCCCTGCTCATGGGAGCCATGATTCTTTTCTCTGCTTTGATAGGACTACAATATTACATTTAAGTGAAATCATGTAGTAATTGCCCTTCTACACTTAACTCATTTCTCTTAACAGAATGTCCTCATGATTTCAATACAGCGTTTATGTGGCAATGTATATTCCAAATCTCAAAGTAACAATAAATTTTTTTAAAAATCTATAAATTCCTGTTGGCAAAGGTATAAAAAATGAAAGAATATGTATATATGCATATATATATCTTTAGATTATATCTAATGTAGAAATGAAAGTTTTACTCATTAAGAAAACCAAGTAAGAAATTCTATCAAATAGATGATCATGTAAGAGGTAGTACAACTGAACAGTGACAACCCTAATCCCCTCAAGATTAGAAACTAAGTCTTAGCTAATCATGTCCAAGTGAAAGGGGCCATAACAGTGTTAACCATTATTTTGCAATTATTTCTAAGTTTTCATATCTGAAAATTAATTAAAGCAATTTGAAGTGAGAGGAAAACATACAGCAAACCTTGGCATTGGTATAAGTAATTATTCCTCTGATATAACATGCAAAATACAGACAATAAAAGTAAAACCTTCAGCACAGTAAACAATATACTGACCAAACAAAAATAATCTATAGACTCAATGAAAACATTTTCAAATACATCCAAATAGGAGTTGATTTATAAAATATGTAAAAAAATATATATACAACTCAAGAGCAAAAGACAATTCATCCCATTATAAATAAACAAAGAAAATAAATGGACTTTGCTCAAAAGAAGGAGAACAACTGGCCAGCTATATTTTAAATAATTTTAGTGCCAGCAATCTAAAGATCCTGCCTATAATCCTAGCTACTCAGGAGGCTGGAAATAGGATCACAGACTGATGCCAGTACATGCAGGAAAGTCTTATCTCTAATTTAAAGAAATGAAAAAGAGAAGAAGAAGACTTATGTTGGTAGTAGTGGTAGAGTGACAGCCTTAAGCAAAAAAGTTGAAGGATAGAAACCAAATCCTGAGTTCAAGCTCCAGGGCTGGCATGTATACACCAAAAACAAGAATAAAAACAAAATACCTCAGTATCAGGAAAAGGAAAATACCTCCACAGTGAGATATCAAATCAAATCTAAAAGGATGTCTACTTGAAGGGTAAACAAAAGAGGAGGCTGCAATGCTTGATAAGAAATGTATGCATTATCCTGCCCATGTAATTGTAACCCCTCTGTACAGTATGTTCACAAAATAAAATAAAATAAAAATAAATAAATGTAAAAAAAGTATAACCAATAGCAATGAAGGATAGACATGGAGAACAGAAAACTCTTGCACACCATTGCCACCAATGTTAATTAGTACAACAATTATGAAGACAACATAAGATTGATTTAAAATTAAGTAAACAACTACCATGTAACCCATCAATCCTAATACTGATACATACCCAAAAGGAAATGAAACCAGAAGATAAAAAAAATCTAGACTTCAATGTTTGTTGCTCACAAAAGTCAAGAAATTTAATCAACATGTGTCCACCAATATCTAAATAGATAAATCAAATATGGCATAATATAACTTCAGCATTTAAAATATGCATTTAATATGCACATCAAATCTTCTTGGTTCTGACATTTTATTGAAAATATTCAGAAATATTAACATCTATAAACATACACATGTAAGTATATGTGTATGAACATATATACATAACTTCACACTTGAATACAATTTATTCATATTTCAACACCTGAAATAAACCACGCAGGAAAAAAATCATAGTATGTTGTAAATACATCAATTTTATATTATTTTGTAGTGCAACTTCTCTATCCAAGAGGATTTATAAAAGAGGAGTATGAAAAGATGTAGATCAACATAATCTCATGAAATATTTTATAACATAACTAAGAAAATCTACACACAAAACTGCCTGGTTGAGTTCAAATGTATGTATTTTTTCTACTTAATGCTTCCAGTTTTGGCAGTTCTTTGAGTGTACTGTGTTTTCACGTCGATTAGGCAATAATGACTATATTATCTTTCACTGCATTGAATCTTCAATTAGTGAATTGTGTAAAGGGTCCAGAAAGGTTCTTGGAATATGATAAATATTACATAATTGGTGGCTATTGTCTCAGGATAATTGAAATATTGATGTTGTAATGCAAAAGAGATCATGACCTTTAGAACTTCCAGTGATATTACAGTGAGTTCTCATTAGACCCTGTATATCGTTCATTCTTTCTTTTCTACTGTTTTTTTTACTTTCTTCATTTTTAATTTTTTTGTACCTTGTACTTTGCATAATAGACAATGCATTATGTGAAAGGGAAAGGGAATCACAGAAATAGCAGAAAAATGAATGAATCACAACAATATTGATACTCACTTGTCACTATTTGGATATGAATATTACAACTTGTGGGGTGATAGGGAAGGGTAACTGGGAGATAAAGAGGGATGGGGTAGCAATGATTAAAAACAAATGTACTTATTGTCTTACCTATGTAACTATAACCCTCCAGATTTTCACTTTTTCAATTAAAAAATAAAAAATGGAACAATTTGCCCTTCTCCCTGGACAACAGAAAAGGTAAAGCATACCTTTATGCAGAAACAGAGCCACAATCATGTATGTTTATATATATATATATTTATTATTTTTAATAAAGTCTTGCTTGCTTCATATTTTAAGGATGAATTTTTTCCTAGTCAGTCATTTCAAGGGAAAAATAAAGTAGAAAACGAAGAACTGTTTTACATATTTCTGTGGAAGAATGGAAAACATTTACACTTTGAGAGGTTCAGAAAATTCAGTGTATAGAATGAAAAGCTTATATAAACTATCTGTGCAATTTTTCTTGGCTGGTGTTTAGTTGCCTGGCTGTTCAGCAAGGTATTAAGGGCTTATGCCAAATCTTACCTGACTATATTAAAAATGGTATTGGCTTTTATGAAGACCGGTGTTGCTTGAACCTGTCAATTTGTTTTAAATGAATAGTTGAAAAATTCCCTCCTTGCTCTATCAGTAATAACGGTTAAAGTAATGAATGAAACCTTAACTTACATGGAGCTCATGTACTCAATCCAATAACTGTTAGAAATTGGGAATTCATTGAACAATGTAGAGATTTGGTTACATGTTTCTTTGGAATGTTAGGTATTTATAGAATTTAAAGAATCAGGCATTTCTGTACTTGTTTTTTTTCAATGTGATATTCTTCAGATCTACTAGTAATAAATTGATAGTTTGATATTTAGGAACATAAAAAAATAAATGAAATGAAAAAGAAGTCATATGAAGTCTAAGCAAGCCTATGTGAAAATACAAATAAACCTCAATGTATAAGACAATAAGAGACAATGTTAAACTATAGATTCTGGAATTTGATAAATATACATTTACTGTATTACTAATTACAAATTTTTAACAAAATTTGCTAATTCATCAATATAGCCAATTCTGCTTAATTTTATTTGTTATTGGTCAATTGTTTTTCATTTTTAAAATTATTTCCTTATATTTCCTGGATCTTAATGTAAATTTCCTTATTTCCTTTGTTCTGAAAATTCATTAAGATATACCTTATTGTGTAAGAATTTTACCCATTTGTTCATAGTATGAAACCTATCTTTTAATCAAGAAGTTTTAGTGACATTTCTATTGGAGAATTTTTATTTCTTTTTCTACTCTATTTTCCTATATTACCTTTCATAAGAAGACATAAATCTAAAGGATCATTTCCCTAACTTTCCTTTTACACTGTATCTTATTTTTTTAGCATGTTCAAAAGATTTTATGAACCTAACTTCTAAACTTCTTAGAATTTTATATATTTCTGCTATCTATTATATCTATATATGCAATATATTATATATAATATGTCACTACACATTATTGTTGCATGGAAATGGATACAGGCATTTACTTTTGTAATTATTTTATTATTTTAGTATCATCATTTATTAATTATCAGTTAGGGAATTTTGTGCAATTTGGGTGTTTATTCTAAAATGTCTTTGCTTTTTCTGTTATTCCATTTTTTTCACTTAAAAGATTTATTTCTATTGTTTGCTGTCTTTTTGTATGGATTAAAACAATACCAAAATCATGCAAAGGTAATTGAGATAACTTGTTCTTGTTTTTCATATGGCTGATGTTGTTGGCTTATGATCTTCACAAATTTGGTGATCAAAATGCCAAGACATTTCTGCCTAGAGGTTACTGAAATTTTATTACTAATGCTTCTTTTTCTTATTTATTCTTTTTCTTTCTCTAGAGAGAAACTTTCCAAACTTCTAAGTAGAATCTAGAAAAATAGTTTTTAGTATCCTGAACCTCATTAATGGAAAGGTTGCAGGAGTGTTAATTACTTATGTTGTAGTTTTTCTTTTTCTTTTTCTTTTTTTGGTTGTTCGAGGGGCATGAACTCTGGGCCTGGGCACTGTCCTTGTGCTCTTCAGCTCAATGCAAGCACTCTACCACTTGAGCCACAGCGCCACTTCCGGTTTTCTAGTGATTTATTGGAGATAAGAGTCTCACGGAATTTCCTGTCCGTGCTGGGTTTGAACCACGATCCTCAGATCTCAGCCTCCTGAGTAGCTAGTACAGGCGTGAGCCACCAGCGCCCGGCTTTATGTGGTAGTTTTTCTTTGTCTTTTTCTTTCTTTTTTTATTTTTAATTCTTGGTGCAATTTTTTTTTTCTTTCCTGGTTTTAAAATGATCTTTGCAGAGTAAAAATCAGTTCCTACTTATCTCCAAATCTACCTTCTACAAATGTCAATTATATACAGTGCAATATGAGGAAAGGCTCCAGATAGTTAATGCTTATAATCTCTCATGTAATCATTTGCTCATTCATTTATTGTTGTTGTTGAGGAAAGGTTTTAATATAGAAGATGGGTTGATCTTCAATTAGTTTTGTAGTCTAGTATGGCCTAAAATTTGGATGCTCCTTTCTCAGCCTTCTGAAATTCTGAACTAAATTCCTGAAGCACTATTCCAACCCAATCTCTGTTTTACATTTCAATTTACATCTAGGATCTAAACTACACATTACTCCTATAAATTACTTATATCATTCTTTCTAAGCAAATCATTCCTTGGATTTCTTTACTTTATAGAGTCAAACTCGCTTTGATGGCTTAGGTTTAAAATTTTTTCTCCTCATCCACCTATTTAAGTTTGCCATCATTTTTATTCTTTCAAAAATATAAACTTGCCTACCTTTTTTCATCTTAATAGTGTATTATGTGCTGTTCAATCCACTAATAACTATTAAGTTATTATGTGTCAGTAGATGATACATATAAGGAAATTACATATTGAAACATTGAGAGATCCCCAAAACCTCTGTTCCCATAATCTTATATCAAACATAAACAATAGAAATATTTAGTAAAGCCACAAAACTGTTTTTTAAAAGTGTTATGAATGAAAACACATATTTCTCAGGTTCAGAGACAAGGAAAATGATGTTTTCTTTTTTTACTTTTATGTTTTTGTTGTTTAATAGTAACAACATCGGCACTGGTGTATCAAGTTCTAGGATCTGACTCACTTTAATTTATAGAGCTTGGCTAGAGCTGTTGATATTTTTTCCATAATCTTAGATGATGCTCTAATTCTTATATTATCTGAATATACAGATGAAAATACCAGTTATGTGTCTTTTAAAAGTGCATCTTTACTGTTTTTTATCATTTATCTTCTACTTAATATTGTCCTTATTTTTTAAACTCTTAAAATATACATTATACCTTTTATTATCCAGTGATTCTTACTTTTTAATTTTGTTTTTATAGATATAATACACCTTTTTAAATGATTACTTGTTCCTTTGAAAATTACCACATAATTCTATTAACCAGTAAATATTTTGTTCCCAAGATATCAAAAACCCTGCTTTCTGGAACATAATTTTTCCTTTCTTCCCAACTGATTTTTTTTTCATCCCTAAATGACAAATTCTAGCTGTAAAAAAAGTTCCAATCATTATTCCCTCTCTACCTTTTCCTCCATTATATCTTCTCCAGGGAAGGATAGTCATTTCTTTTTTATTACCATATAAATGCTTTAGTTTATACTTTCTTCTACGATTTTACATTTATAGTTATTTACATAGGAGTAGGCTCACATATTAGTGAGCACTTCAGGAACTTTCCTAAGAATTTAGTCCATAATGTTTTATTCTTATGCAAATGAGCAAATGAATATAAAATAAATTTGACATTAAGATACTGACTATTTTAAAAACAGTCATGAAATGAAATGAGATAACTAGTACAGAATATTTTGTGGTTTTCAAATATATGGTCAGTATTTACAGCCTTGAAAGTCTCCATGAATATAAAGAATCCACTACAAAATGGCTATATATTTTTACTTCTCTCTTTTTTGTACGTTTTTTATTGTAAACATGCTGAACAGAGGGGTTACAGTTACATGAACAAGGTAATGAGTACATTTCCTATTGAGCATTGTTGCCTTTCCTTTGATTCCCCCCTTCCCACCCACCTCCACAAACTATCACCCCCTTTACCCCCCCTAAAGTTGTAAAGTTTGTTTACAACATAGCAACATAGTGTCTTCTACATTTCACTGTTATAATGGGGCAACCTGTATCCTTATTTAAGCATTTTGATTTTTCCCCTCCCCTCCCTTCCCTGAATTAGAGAAGTGTATATAAAAGATGCAAGTCATCAACATCAAATACAGTGAAAATAGGGGTTATACCATGGGGGAGGTACATTCAAACCAACAAAAAAATCACATGGTACATTATAAATATGTTAGAAACAATAGCAAGAAAGAAAAAAAATATATTTGTGTCCCTATCTTGGGGTTCATTTCACTTAACATCATCTTATATTGTCATATATACATAGCTTTAGCCCTTTTCTGCTTGTCCTAAACATATTCTAGTTATTACAAATAAGGGAAACCATGGGACCTATGTTTCTTTGGGCCTGTCTCACTTCACTTGATATCATTTTTTCCAAGTCTTTCCATTTCCTAACAAATGGGGCAATGTCATTCTTTCTGATGGAGGCATACAATTCCATTGTGTGTGTGTGTGTGTGTGTGTGTGTGTGTGTGTGTGTGTGTGTGTGTGTTTGTGTGTGTGTGTGTATGTATATATATGTATATGTGTATACATACACACACACACACACACACACATTTTCTTGATCCATTCATCTACTGAGGGGCATCTGGATTGGCTCCATATATGAGAAGAGCACTGCTGAAATCAGGAAAGCAACTCCTTTTGTAATAGCTCCACAAAACATAAAATACCTAGGAGTTAACTAAAGAAGTGAAGGGCCTCTATGATGAAAACTTCAATAACTTGAAAAAGGAAATCAAAACAGAACTAAAGAAGTGGAAAAAAAACTTCCCAAGTTCCTGGATTGGAAGAATCAATATTGTGAAAATTACTATACTTCCCAAGGCTATCTACAAATTCAATGTGATACCTATCAATTTTTCAACCTCATTCTTCAAGAAAATAGAAGAAGCAATCCAAAAAATCATATGGAACAATAAAAGATCACGAATAGCAAAAATGATCCTTAACAGAAAGAACAGTGCTGAAGGAATATCAATACCAAATTTCAAACTCTACTACAAAGCCATAGTAATCAAAACACCTTCGTACTGGCACAAGAACAGACCTCAGGACCAATGGAATATAATTGAAATCCAGAAATGAACCCACTGACCTATAGCCATCTAATCTTCGATAAGGGAGCTAAAAAAATAGAATGGAAGAAAGCCTCTTCAGCAAATGGTGGGTGCTGGCAAGACTGGTTATTCACCTGTAGAAAACTAAAGCTAGATCCATACATATCACCCTGCACCAGAATCAACTCCAAATGGATCAAAGACCTCGGAGTCAAAGCTGATACCCTGAAAACATTACAGGAAGGAATAGAGGAAAGCCTAGGTCTCTTTGGGACAGGATGAAATTTTCTTAATAGAAACTCAGAAGCACAACAAATCAAAGAAAGGTTGGACAAATGGGATGACATGAAGTTGCAGAGCTTCTGCATGGCAAAGGACATAACCAGAGAGATCAATAGAAAGCCCATGGATTGGGAGAAGATCTTCACTAGCCATACAATGGACAAGGGTCTCATATCTAAAATATACTTGGAACTCAAAAAATTAAATCCCCCAACAACAAATCCTCAAAGAAACAAATGCCCAATAAATAAGTGGGCTAAAGACTTAAAGAAAATCTTCTCTGAAGAAGAAAGAAGGATGGCCAATAGACACATGAAGAAATGTTCAACCTCTCTAGAAATAAAAGAAATGCAAATCAAAACAACATTGAGATACCACCTCACCCCAATTAGAATGGATATAATCAAGAACTCTAATAACAACAGATGCTGGAGGGGATGTGGACAGAAGGGAACCTTACTGCATTGTTGATGTGAATGTAAACTTGTTCAACCACTTTGAAAAGTAGTATGGAGGTTCCTGAAAAGACTCCACATAGAGCTCCCCTATAACCCAGCAATCCCACTTTTGGGCATTTACCCAAATGATCACAAGCAAGACCATACTAAAGCTTCCATCACAACTATGTTTATGTCAGCATTATTTACTTCTCTTATATATAGTAACATTTTAAAGAAAAGAAATAACAACGAAAAATATAAACAAATGCTCTTAAAATTATTCAGGAATTTAGTTGATAATTTACTACAAATATCTGCCATGCAGTTTAATTTTGTATATTAACAATACATCTTCTGAATCAGGATTTTTATTTTCAGCATTTGTAAAATTCTATATATACAAAGCATCAAACTTTATTTAATATATATACAATCAGATATTACAATGAGCATCCTATAAAATGTTGACAATGACCATGATTACATTTCCATAAGACAAGGAAAATAATTAACAATGTGTTTATTCATTTTAAGTGTGTAAACCATTACCACTGCAAGCTCTGCCATTTATACATAACTCAAATTGCATATTTCTGTTATTAGATAGAGCCTTTCTTACTCTATCATTGGTAGTTTGATCATAATAAATTTAAAGGCTGTGATTACTCATAATTTAGGGGAATTGAAGCAGATCCTTTTAAAGAAAACTGGGATCTATTTTGCTTTTTAAGTAAATCTTATAATGGACTTGGAGTAGCTTTTAAATTTGTCAAGTTTGAGTTCCTTTTTAAAATCCATGATTAATCCAAAACTATAAACATGAAAGCAGATATTACTATAATCAATTAAAGACAGTATTTCTTCTAGTGTTAATATAAGGTGATGTTAGGGAAATGAACCCTAAGATATGTATTCAAATGTTTTTTTTTCTTTCATGCGATTGTTTCTAACACATTTATAAGATTATTTCTTTGTTGCTTTGTATGTTCCTCCCCCACAGTGTAACCCCTGCTTTCACTGTATTGATGTCTGTATAATTTGTGGAGGGGAAGGGAAAAAACAAATCGTTTAAATATGGATACAGGTGGACCCATTGCAACAATGAGATGTACAAGTCGTTATGTCGAAAACGAACTTTACAACTTTCGTGCGTGGGGTGGCGGGGAGGATTAGGTGGGGAGCAGGGGGCGGATGGGTAGGGATGGGAAGGGGAAACAAAGGAGGAGGCTACAATGCTTGATAAGAAATGTACTCATTATCTTTCCCATGTAATTGTAACTCCTCTGTAAAGTATTTTCACAATAAAAATAACTTTGAAGGCACAGATTTCTAGGATATTGAACAATATTTATGCTTATGCCCTCCCCGCTTTTCCAGCTACTCCTTTCCCCTGTACTAGTGCAAAGTAAAAATCCCTGGCGACTGTGGAATGTTCTGACTAATGAAATTCTATCTTTACAATCAAACTGTGCATTGCAATGCTTCAGGGAACAGAGGTACCTGAATTCAGCAATAGATACCATAGGCATTTCTGAATAATTACTGGAAACTTTAATATCAGCTGTTGCTTTTTAAAAATATTGTATCTATTCAATTATATCTGCCTCATCACTAGCTGGCTAGCACTATACAGACAGTGTCAGTAATATTCTCATTGACATTTCATGGAGCAGAATGTAGTTCCTTTTGTAGTTTACTTTTACTTTGTAGTTTTTTATTTTTCATTTTTATTTATCTATTTTATTGTGAAAATATGGTACAGAGGGGTTACAATTACATGGACAAGGTAATGAGTACATTTCTTTTCAAGTATTGTTGCCTCCTCCTTTGTTTCCCCTTGCCAACCCTTCCCATCGCCCCCACATATGTCATAGTATTATACCTTGAAGATAATAAGAAAAATAAAAGAAAAAAAATGTGTCAAAACCATATTGTAAAACCTAAAGCTTTGACATTACTACTATAGGAAAGAATAGGAAAAGGACAGATCTTATTGGCATAGGTAGTAACTTCCTGAATAGATCTCCAGTAGCTCAACAAATAGAAGCTAGAATTTACAAATGGGATTTAGTCAAGCTAGAATCATTCTGCACAGCAAAGGCCATCATCACTAAGCCAAAAAGAGTACTCATAGACTGCAAGGAAAATTTTCCCAGCTATATATCTGACTGATAACTAGAATATACAAAGAACTCAAACAACCAAATTCATACAGATTCAATAATACAATTCATAAATTGGTAAATAAACTGGAAATTTCTCAAATGAAGAAAATAATTGGAATTAATAAATGTTCAATACCTATGGAAATACAAGTTAGAATTATATTGAGAATCTATCTCACTGAAGTCAGAGTGACCTCCATGAAGAATATAAACAACGAATGCTGGTGAGGACGTGAGGAGAAAGGAATACTAATGTGCTCATCTTGACTTTAAATTAGTACAACCTGTATAGCAGTCAGTATGAGGGTCCTCTAAATGCTTGAAATAGAAATACCATAAAATCTAAATACAACTCTTAGGCCTTCATCTGAAGAAATGTGAGTCAGAATCTAATAGAGACATTTGTACACCAATGTTCACTTTGTTCATAGTCACAATAGTTAACCTATGGAATGAGTCCATGTACACTACAAGTAATGAATTAATCATGAGATTATATATATATATATATGTATATACACATATATATATAATTTTATTTATACATACCCAAAAAATATATATGCACAAATACACACATATGTTTATATACACATATACTTATATACATACATGTGCACATTTATGTATATGTATATACATATATATGTATTCATGAACAATAAAATATTATTTGGAGCATAAGGAGCAATGAACTTATATAATCATCAGGAAAAATTTTGTATCTGTAACCATTAATTTAACCAAATTAAGCGAGGTTCAGAAGAACATTCCTATTTCTCTTTTATTTGGGAACTAGATCCAACATATAACCATCAATGTAACATAGTTCACTCTGAAGATTTATAAGATGCTGGATACCTGTGGCTCATACCTGTAATTTTATCTACTCAGGAGGTAGAGATATGGAGAATTTAGTTTCAAATGAAACCTGAGTAGAACTATCCATGAGATTCTATCTCTAAAAATAACCAGTAAAAGTAAGAATGCAAGCTTGTGACGCAATTAACAGAGTGCCACTCAGTCCTAGAAATTCAGTAAGAGCAAGGGCCTGAGCTCAACATTACTATAAGAAAAATAATGTAGAAAATAAGACCTTAGAGCAGCCCGCTGCCTGTGAAAAACTAATGTGGAGTCAAATGGATAGTAAGTGGAAATATCTGAGAATGAGACCCAGACATAGCTAATTTTATTAATTTCTCATGGTATTCTAAAGTATAAGTTCAGAAATTGTATTTCTATAACATCGAAAAACTGATCAACTGGTGTTCTTCTTAAATCCACACTTGGAGCATTTCTGCCCAAAACTCACAAAAACAACTTCAAACAAACAAAAACGGTCACAATTGGTTCATTAGCACTGGAAAAACAAATGAAAGTTAAAAAAAAAAACCCAAAGCTGCTGCTGGTACTGTTAGTTGCATCCTAACTTACAGAAGCAGAGACCTGATAGATGTATTCTCACTCAGGGTATGCAGAACATTTTGAAAAGCAAGCAGAAAATAGAATAAATATATTAATAAATGGAATAAAGATAGTTTTTCAATACACTAAAATAATTCAAATTGGTCACAAAACTGCCTAGTATTTTATAAGAACTTATATTCTTAGTACAAATTCAGTCACTTGAACATTTTATTATTTAAAAAATATGTTTTGTTGCCATTCTATTCTCTCCAAGTAAAAGTTTAAAACTATATGATTGAATTTTGTGTTTAGTTACAATAGGTACAAGGTCATTCAAATTGGGAAGATAAATGAAAATATAATTTTATTTTTAGACAAAGATCTATCTACCATAAACTGTAAGTTGAAAATCTTAAATTAGAAAACTATTATTCCCATGCTATATCAAAACAGTATTTCAAGATGTATGCAAATACTTAGAGATCAAATGGTTTAAAAGAGTATTAATATGAATACTAGAGTGTTCTACGTATTCTTGACTCTTAGCCATTACATTATATCATCTTTCTAAATAAGCCAGTGATATGAATAAGATTTCCTGACTTCACTTAATATGATTTTTTCCAAGTCTTTCCATTTCCTAACAAATGGGGCAATGTCATTCTTTCTGATGGAGGCATAGAATTCCATTGTGTATATATACTACATTACTTGATCCATTCATCTACTGAGGGGCATCTGGGTTGGTTCCATATCTTAGCTATGGTAAATAATGCTGCAATAAACATGTTTGTGCTGGTAGATTTAATATGGTCTTGTTTGTCATTATTTGGGTAAATGCCCAAAAGTGGGATTTCAGGGCATAGGCGAGCTCTATGTGGAGTCTACTGAGGAACCTCCATACTGCTTTCCAAAGTGGTTGAACAAGTTTACACTCCAACCAACAATGCAGTAAGGTTCCCTTCTGTCCACATCCCCTCCAGCATCTGTTGTTATTAGAGTTCTTCTTGATTATAGTCATTCTAACTGGGGTGAGGTGGTATCTCAAGGTTGTTTTGATTTGCTTTCTTTTATGGCTAGGGAGGTTGAGCACTTCTTCATGTGTCTATTGGCCATCCTTCTTTCCTCTTCAGAGAAGTTTCTCTTTAAGTCTTTAGCCCACTTATTTATTGGGCAGTTGTTTCTTTGAGGATTTGTTGTTGGGGAATTTAATTTTTTGAGTTCCAGGCATAGATTAGATATGAGACCCTTGTCCGTTGTATGGCTAGTGAAGATCTTCTCCCAGTCTGTGGACTTTCTTTTTTTCTTTTTTCTTTTTTTTTTCCTCTTTTGGTCGTGTGGCTTGAAATCTGGGCCTGGGCACTGTCCCTCAACTCTTCAGCTGAAGGCCAGCGCTCTACTGCTTGAGCCACAGTCCCACTTCTGATGTTCTGGTGGTTTATTGGAGATAAGCATCTCGCGGACTTTCCCGCTGGGACTGGCTTTGAACTGAGATCTTCAGATCTCAGCCTCCTGAGTAGCTAGGATTATAGGTGTGAGCCACCTGCGCCCTGCTTCCGTGGGCTTTCTATTGATCTTTTGAAGTAAGCCAGACCCAAAGAAACATAGGTCCCATGGTTTCCCTTATTTGCAATGACTAGTATATGTCTGTGACAAGCAGAAACAGTCAGACAATGTTAGGTGAAATTAATCCCAAAATAAGGACTCAAATGGTTTTTCTTTCTTGCTATTGTTTCTAACATATTTCTAAGATGATTTCTTTGTTGCTTTGTATGTCCCGCTCCCGCAGTATAACTCTTTTTCACTGTATATGATGTTGGTATAATTTGTGGAGGGGAAGGGAAAAAAAAAAGAAATTGTTTAAATAGGGATACAGGGGGACCCATTGCAACAATGAGATGTACAAGACTTTATGTCAAAAAACGAACTTTACAACTTTGGGGCGGAAGAAAGGGGAACTGGGGGGGGGACAAAAAAAAAAAAAAGATTTCCTGCCGGCTTCGGAGAGTTTATCGCAAGTTGTGCTAAATTTAAGTTCACATGCTATTTTTTAAAAAGAAGGGCATGGTTCTAAATATTTACTGGAGAAAATACAAGGAAAAATATATATCCTTTTAAAATTATAACGATTTTGTATCTTTTTAAATTTTTTTTTATTGTGAAAATACCATACAGAGGAGTTACCATTACATGAGCAAGGTAATGAGTACATTTCTTATCAAGCATTGTTGCCTCCTCCTTTGTTTCCCCTTCCCATTCCTCCCCACTCCCCCACCCCCCACCCCCACGCCAAAGTTGTAAAGTTCGTTTTTCGACATAACTTCTTGTATATCTCATTGTTGCAATGGGTCCACCTGTATCTTTAAACAATTTGATTTTTCCCTTCCCCTCCACAAATTATACTATCATCAAATACAGTGAAAACAGGAGTTATACCGTGGGAGAAGTCTTTTTCTTTTTTGAATATACTATATAGTACTTCAGAAAGGCTGTTTGTTCACACTTCATAGTTCAGAAGGCAATTGCATATAAACTAGTTGTATCATAAAGTTTAATTATGAAATACAGTTGTTTGTGTTGCTTTGGGGTATAAGATAGATGAAGGATTACAAGTGGAGAAGAATACAGAAGATCCCTAAGCTTGATATTCAAATGCTGATTGTCCAATATTTAGTGCCCCAATCTCCTGAAGATATCATTTAAATGAAACTATTTGCTGCTGCTGGAGGAAAACACCAGAACATGGGGTGGAGGTCTCTAAACTAAGCCCCTTTCTGTGGTAGACTATCATAGTTCTGCTGAATATCTGTCTGGGTAAAGGATATGAACTTAAATCAGCCAGAGCCTCCAACAAAAGTACACAGTTTTAATATTTCCCCAAGTATTAGTGCCTGATTAAAGTTCATGTACACATTCTGCTATTCTAGCATCATGTGATTTTCTTTAAGAGCATCCTCAAAAATGTTTTATATATAATGAGTTACTAAAACTACAATAGATATAAATTCAAATCACAAAATGAACAAAATGCACTGCAACTTACATAGTTTCTTTTAAAATCTTTATACTAAATGTACACAATGTACATTAAGATGATGATTTATTTCAAAATAGTACTCAAATAAAAAGCACTGAAACAGTCTGACTCATGTAAATGTCTTTTAATCACTTTATAATAATGATTCATGAATATTAGAAATTAATTGTGATAAATACTGAAAAATATTTCTATGCAAATCTAAATAATACTTGAAATATATTAAGAACATGCTTAAATTACCAATGAATTTTAAATGTGTATTATTTATCAATATGTAAGTTTGCTTTTGGCAACAAAGATTACAAAGAAATCATAAGAAAATCAAAAGAATAAGCAAGTATAAACAAAAAATATAAGAAAAATGTAAGTGGAAACCTGCTTTTTATCACTGTTATAATGATTCAGATAGATGAGAGCTGCTTGAACTTGTTTATCTCTTTTAAAAATGTGAATTCAACTTCACTCACATACATACACACAAACATAATTCAAAACAGGATGTGGAGTAACCTGAATTATAATTTATGGCTGAGCCCTAATATATACATATTCTTTACAAAATTTTGATGGTCATATTGAATACCTAAATGTAAATTTTCAAACAGAGATTTAATTTTGTACATAGTGTAATACACTTTATAGAAACAGTTGTAAATGCTGGGCGCCATTGTCTCACTGCTTTAATCCTAGCTACTCAGGATGTTGAGATCTGAGGATTGGGTTCAAAGCCAGCCCAGGCAGTAAAGTCTGTGAGGCTCTTCTCTCCAATAAACCACTACAACATTGGAAGTGGCACTGTGGCTCAAGCGGCAGAGTGCTCTCCTTGAGCTGAAGAGCTGAGGGACAGCGCCCAAGCCCACAGTTTTCAAGCCTCATGACTGACCAAAAAAAAAAAAAGTTGTAAATATATATAAATAATGTACACAAAGACAGTGATTTTTGTCAAAAAGATACAAAGTCTATATAAATAATTCCACAGAGTATTCAGTTATATCTCTCAATTGTTTTTTGGTCTTCTTTTTCCTAATCTATATTTTATAGAATATGAAGAAAAAGAGCTGAGAAAAATCTATATTGCTTATAGGTCTCAATTTTCTGTTAGGTTAAGGTTTAATACAAGCAAAATTATATTAAAATTGCTCAGGGATAAAACATATAAGCCATTATTTCTATAAAGTGAAGTCGTAATTGCATGCTGTTGGCTCACACTTGTAATTCTAGCTACTCAGGTAGCTGAGATCTCAGGACAGAGGTTCAAAGCCCACCCAGGCAGCAAAGTCCGTAAGACTCTTATCTCCAATTCACTCCCAGAAAACTGGAAGTAGTGATCTGACACAAAGGCGTAGAGCTCTAGCCATGAGCAAAAGAGCTCAGGGACAGTGCCCAGGACCTGAGGTCAATCTCCATGACCAGAAAAAAAAAAGACAAAGAAATGTAATACAACAAATAAGCGCAAGATAGCTTTCAAAAGGCCTTTAGTATATCACATATAATGTTTCTTTTCTTCTTCTTTTTTTTTTTTTTTTTTTTGCGTCGGGTCGTGGGGCCTGAACTCTGGGCCTGGGCGCTGTCCCTCAGCTCTTCAGCTCAAAGGCTAGCGCTCTACCACTTGAGCCACAGCATCACTTCTGGCTTTTTTCTTTTTGCTTATGTGGTACTGAGGAATCGAACCCAGGGCCTCAGGCGTGCAAGGCAAGCACTTTACCACTGAGCCAACTTCCCAGCCCGTAAAGTTTTTTTTGTTTTTTGTTTTTTATTGTCAAGGTCATGTATAGTGGGGTTAGTTACATAAGTAAGCTAGGCAGTCCATTTCTTGTCAAACTTGGTTCCCCTTCCCTCATTTTTCTCCTACTTTCCCTCCCCTCCCCACCATCCAAGTTGTACAAATCATTTCCAACATATAGTCTTGTGTATATGGCTCTTGCATTGGTTCCCTCCTTATGCTTTGACTCATCAGTCTGTTGTTCCCCCTTCCTTCCATAATTCAGACAAATGTATGCGGAATACTCACTGTACCAAAATCAAATACAGTAACAAGAGATATACTATAGGGGGAAGAACACACAAAAGAAACAAGAAATCTCATAGTACATTAAAAAACAACAACAACAACAAAAACTTCTTGTGTCCATGTCTTGAGTTCATTTTGGTTAGTATCATCTTATATGGTAATATGTACATAGCTACTGAGCTATTCAAACTAAGCCACAGGAAAACCAAACACCATAACCCAATCAGAGGTTCTATCAAGAGACTGGATACAGACACAGGAGAGATAAAAGATTTCCACAAATAAAGCAAATAATCCTTTTTAATAATTATTTTTAAATTTTTTTCTACTTTTTTCATTCTTTTTCTTTTTTTCCCTTTTCACTTTTGCTCTTTTTTTGTACTTTTTTATTGTAAAAGTGTGGTACAGAGAGGTTACAGTTACATGTCTTTTTTTTCTGCTGTTCTGCTCATCCCCAAATACATAGCCATCACTGATTAGTAGGCCTACATACTTAATTCAGACATCAATTACTTAATTTGCAGTTTTGCAACCTTTGTTCCTTTAATTGTAGTATTATTCCTTTATATTTATATAATTTAAGTTTTTTCTTTTACTTTTTTCCTTTCTTTATTTCTTTTCCTTTTTTCTCTCTTTCCTCTCTCTGAATTTACGTCTGAGTTATCTTCCCTCTCTTCCTTTCCCTACCTACATTCCTGTAATCTTGTTTTCTCCTCACAATTCTCCCTATACCTCTTAATTTCTGGTCTTCTAGCTCCTTCTTTAGTTGTTTGTTGTTAAGCTAGATTTTTTCTGTACTCATTTTGACTGTGTCAAAAAAATCTGTGTGACTACAGGGCTCTGAGTTGGTGCTTACCTTAAGATAATGTTCTAGCATCAATTGGTTTTGCTTTCATACCTAAATGGACAGAACAGCCATAGAAACACAAGAACATTGGCAAGCCATGGAAAACTCAACTTGTACTCATGATAAATAAGCAACAGAGCAGTTAATGAATAGCCCAGAGGATAGATCTCAAAATGTTCTATAAGCACTATTGCTAAACATGCTGAATGGAAAGAATGATAGCCTGCCAAGGGCTCTTTGGGAGAGTGATAGGGCAATGCATGAGCATGATGAGGATAACCAAAGATTACTAGAGGAATCCATGGAATCTACAAACTACTGGGGGAATTCACATATAAATTTCTAAACCCAAACATGTGTTTCATCATAAGAAATATCCTGAGGTGAGTGTGTAATCAAATTCTCTGATAGGTAGCCACAGATAGTGAAAACAATGGAAATTTTCATTTCCATGTTTTAGAAGTTGATTCCTTAATGTTTATATTGGATATGTTCAGTGAAAGGTAGAAAAGGTATCCATTGGTAGAATTTGTAGGGAAATGACTACTTTTATAAGACATTACTTGGCATGATTACAGCATTTACAGTATTCAGTACATCCTTCTCATAAAGCTGAAGGCATGTTGCAGTTTGGATCTAAAATGTGTTTCACAGACCTGTATGCTAAAGGCATAGTTGATAGCCTTTGACACTACAGGAAAGTGTTGGAATATGTGGGACGTACTTGGAGGAAATTTGGTCCTTGAAGAAAATAATGGGATGCTGGTCTCTTCCATCATACTTTGTTTCCTGACTACTGTGAAGCAAACAGCTTCTCTTTCAGGAGCTCCTGCCATAAATTTTGCTACAGAGCCAATGAAAAGGCCAAGTAACCATGGACTTGAATCTGTATAAACTTTGACTTCTTTTAAGTTCTTTATCTTAGGTATTTTTGCATAGTTCACAGCTAGAAAAATGACTCACATAGTTAAGCATATCTATATCAAAGTACAGTATCACTATGTGAAAATACAGTCTACAAAGCAAGCCTACTAGTGTGTGTGTGTGTGTGTGTGTGTGTGTCTGTGTGTGTCTGTGAACACACAGACACACACACACACACACACTACATCTGGGACTTGAACCCACACTCGTTTATCTTTCAAAGCTGGGACTCTACTTAAGCCCTATCTCCACTTCAGCCTTTTGCTACTAAATTGGATATTAGAGTCTTTTGGATATTTCCGCATGGGATGGCTTTGAACCAAGATCTTCATATCTCAGCCTGTTGGATAGCTTGGAATATAGGTATGAAGCACCAGGAATACACTTGTTTTGTTAAAATTGTTGTTCAAAGGATTTCAATTTAGTACATGTACTAATGTGTATAATGAATCTTGATTAAAATTTATTTTCAATCATTCCCCCCATCTATCCCACTCTGCCTATCTCTAAATATTTCCTCATTCATTTTCACTGAGTGTTATGACTGTATTCACCCATCATTCTTCTTTTTATCTTTCTGCACCAACATATTTTCAGTATCCGGTTATAATTTTTGTTTATTGTTACACTATGGGAACTCACCCTCAAGTAACATCATGTCGTCATTTTAATTATATAAATAGTCTATGGATCTGCATGTGTTTTCAAATATGTTTATATAGTAGGACTAACTGACATAAATGAGAGAAAGCAAATACCACTCTTCACATAGTATAATTTATACTACATGAAAATTTGAGAACTTTTTATACCTAGTATTGTCTCTGCTTTGATTCAAGTGCTTTCTCTTAGTTTGTTCTCATGCTAATGATAGAATTATTAATATTTAAAGAATTTACTGCATATGGTATGTTCTGTTTTATTGCTATTATTATTATTTTAAATAGCTGCAAGAGTTTCAATCAAACAAGTCAGCTTATGTGTACAATGCATCTTGATCAATGTGGTTCAATTTTTGTGTACTTATTGAATGTTATTCCTCCATTCACCAACTGTTCTCCTTTCCATTTATCTCGTTTTCCATTTAGCCTTGTCTTCCATGGCTTCTCAACTCGGGAAAGAAAAACCAAAACAGAACAAAAAACAAATATATCTCAGCTTCCCAACATTCATAATATTCAATAGTTCGTCAGTTGTTCAGAGGAGTTGCGCCATTGGAATCCTCCTCTGAGCTGTTAAGGTTTGCTACATTTTAAGATCAGAAGAAAAACAGTGTTGAAATAGAATTTCCTATATAAGGTAGAGTCAATATATAGTTGAAAATATGAAATAAAAAATATATATAAACAATTAAACATTCTGATAAACTAAAATGTAATGTGATAACTTTTTCTCAACTACAGAGCATTTCTTAGAATGCACTAAAAAGAACTGTGACACACATTAAGAAAGACATCAATCAAATAGAACCACATGAAAATATTTTACACATAGCTCTGGGCACTAACAGTCTTAACTAGCTCCTTTTCTAAGATTTAAGAAGGTTATGCCTAATTGATTTTACATCAGCAGTGGCCTGAATCACTCTTTAATGCAAAGTTATTCCTAGTTATTGAAACTGTAACTTGATTTTGAATTAAAACTCGGAGATCAAATCCAGACAAATTAAAAGCAACATGTATTTTTCAATAATGAAGAGGAATTGCTAGGATAATGTACAATTTTCTCACTAGTATATCATGTGCCTTAAAACTGAATACAATCACTGACAGTTAAAGGTAGTTACCTCCAAATAGTTCAAATATCTTAAAGATTTTATCCCTAAGTTCTTAAGATGGTCTTTAGTGCAAAAGTGTGATGTAGACTAGTGTAATTTTGGAATGCACTGGGTGTATCCAACCTTGGATTGCTTAGTTCTAGATTTTCTCTTTTCTGAGAGGTAATAATGTTTTGATTAATTTAATGTGGGTGATATCTTTTATTTTCTTAATATACAAACAAACTTATTCTTTCATAATGTGGGATGGTACATAACTATAATAACCTATTTTTGTAAAAATATCATTAATTTTAAACAATAATTATTTTGCCTCAAAGATGACAAATTGTTTACTTTACAACTTTGGTGGCGGGGGGAGGAGGATGGGAAGGGATGGGAAGGGGAAACAAAGGAGGAGGCTACAATGCTTGATAAGAAATGTACTCATTATCTCCCATGTAATTGTAACCCCTCTGTACAGTATTTTCACAATAAAAAAGATGATAAATTGTGCACATAAGCCTCCATAATCATTACCCTTTAATCTGTTCTGCAACATGTCATTTGAATTACACTTGTTTCCTCATGAAGTCAGAGAATATGTCTAAATACTCATTAAAATATATTCATTCATTTGTGATCTCCAAATAAAAAATTAGTCTTTGTAGTCTGCAAAGTATAATATAACACTTGGATTATTTTTGTGAAAATACCTAAAAATTATTTCCATCTTATGTTTGTCACTATAGAGAACAAAATTGTATTGCTAGTTGTACTTTTACTTTTTCCTGTTCCACATAGATAATCATGACCCTGATCCATTCTATATTCCCAGCATCTGCATTTGTCCTTGAATTAATTTTCTAAATATTTTTATACTTTTTATACATTTATCTATCCTCATAGGTTCTCAGTTGGGCTTAGGGATTAAAAAAATAGATTAACAGAAAAAGAACATAAACGTTTTGACTTGTAAGCCCATATAAGAAAATAAAATCTCTTCCAAATTGTGAAACAATACATACTTCTTAGGTTGAATGAAAAGAGATAATTGTGTGTCAATTTATAGATAGACAAAAGAAGATAAAACATAGTTTTAAATGCCTCCACAATATTATTTTATCAATGGAAATATTAAAGCATGTTTCCCTTACTCTGGTTCTCTTTGACATGATAAGTACAGTTACATTGCTAGTTGATCCCCCAAATTCATGTCACAGAAAATTAAGCTTCTAACACAAGCACCTTACAGGTTGCAAGTTTTGTGACAACTGGGTTCTTCCTATGGTTCTTGGATTCTCTGTTTGGGTTCGGTTTCTTGGCCATTATTGTGTCCTTGTTGGTTTTCTATGTGTAGGACATCTTTAAATGTCTTTTGTAGGGCTGGTTTGGTAGAGATGTATTGTTTCAGTTTTTCCTTGCTATGGAAGGTTTTCATTTGACCTTCCATTATGAAGGAGAGTTTAGCTGGTATTCTTGGTGATAGTTGTTTGTCTTTAGGGCATGGCATACATCATTCCAGATTCTTCTTGCTTTAATTGTCTATGTTCAGAAATCTGAGGTGATTCTAATTGGTTTCCATTTATATGTGATTGATCTTTTCTCCTTGACAGCTTTAAGGATCCTTTCCTTGGTCTGAATTGAGCCTGTGCAGATTATAATGTGACGGTGGGATGTCCTGTTCTAGTCTGGTCTATTTGGTGTTCTAAAAGCTTCTTGTATCTGAATAGGCCTATCTTTTGGCATATTTGGGAAGTTCTCTGCTAGGATCCTGTTAAATAAATTTCCTACACCATTAACTTTTGTCTTTAGGTACGCCTCTACCCCCATTATCTTCAGATTAGTCCTTCTGATGGTGTCTTCCAAATGTTGAATAAATCTATCATAGTTCTTGGATTTGTCTTAGATAGTTGTATGTTCTTTCTCTATAATATCTAGGTTGTCTTCAATCCTAGAGATTCGATCTTCTGCATGGCCTAACCTACTCTCAAGACTATCTACCTTTTTTTAATATCCTTTCCTTCTAATTGGTTAGCTTTGATGGCTTCAAATTCTTTGTTGGAGCTTTGTTTTAGGTCTTGTATGAACTTCCTTACTTCCTTAATTTGGCTGTCAGTGTTTATTCTTAAATTACTTAGTTGATTGGTGATGGATTCCTTGTACTCCCTCACCAGCTGCCTAGATTTTCTCTCTGGCCAAACTCTTTGTACTGTGATGGGACATGGTGTAATTCTCTAGCCTAGGACTGTGCACTGGAACACTAAAACTGCTTTCTATGCGAGAGATTGTATAGCCTCCACTTTCTCCTGTGCCATCTTTCTTCAGACTCCTACTGTGTAGATCTTCAGGTTGCAAGTTTTAAACGGTAATAAAAGGATTATTATCTCTATTGCAAGAGCAAGATTGTTAGAACAGGGAGAAAAGGGGTTTCAACCTCCTCTCTTTCTATATTCAATCATAAGTTGTTAAGGCAGCAAGTAATTCCTCACTGTATATGTGTCCCATTTCTACAACTGGCATTTCCCAGTCTCCACAAGTGTGAGAAATAAACTTACTTCTATAAATTGTCCAGTATTGACCATATTATAGAATAGCAGCAAAAACCAAAATATGACGTGGTTCTTGTATCAACTTCTCTGCAAGTGTATTTTTCTCAAAATATTCCTACTGTAAAAAGGACTTACTTTGGGAGGTATGTTGTGCTAATTCCTAGTAGATTTGTGTATGAAATTTCAACTGCCATTTCAGACATGAGTTATCTTCCATTTATGTTTCTTTCTATCTAAAGTAGTAGCTTGTATTGTATTATACGGTATCTCAGTATTCTGTGGGCACTACTAGAGTACAACTTCTAGGGCAGCTTTTCAATACTGAATAAAAATGTACATATATAAAAATCACTGATTTTATGAGCCCACAAGTATTTCATCAAACCAAACCATGACTGCAAAGGGAAAGATATGCAACTTGGTGAATTAGCTGCATTAACTAATAAAATTCATCCATGTGGAGCACTTTAAAATGATATAAAATCAGCCCATGGTCACTCAGAACTTTTGCCAGCCTTGTTAGAATAAAATATTATTGCCTTATTTTCAATTTTAGTATTTTTGGCAATAATAGGTTTCTAAATTCCTAAACATTATATCCAACAGATTCCTGTTTCAACCTTTTTATCATTCTTGATTATTAAACATTACATTTCAGAAAACTATCTGGCTAATGTAAAAATAATGAGGACATTTATTATTGCTTTATTAGATATTTCAAAGCTAAAATTAAAAATTAGGGCTTTCAGAAATAATTTGTTATATCTATATTCTGTATAGTTTTTCTTAAAAATGTAACATAAAAATCTGAAATTGATACTTATTCTTTAATTGTGAGGGGGATCAAAAGTTATATATAACCTTCTTAAGTCATTGGTATTATTTATAGCATTTCCATATGCAGTGGATATTTAAATACCATAAATTAGATAAAGACAGGAAGGACAGCATTTAAACAGGAGCAAAGACTGCAACAAAATTTTAGCAAGTCATAGAATTTTAGGCGTTCTCAGAGATCACTCAAAGCAATGGGAATTGTCAAGGAACAGAATGTTTAATCAGAACCCCCCTAGGGAATCAAGAATATTTACACCTTGATATTTACACTGGGGATTTTCCAGTGCTCCCTTGTCAGGGTATTTATCAACAAACCAAGGGATGAAGAGTAGAAAAAACACCATGCTTGTTTAGGCTTTCCTCTTAAACTTCCAGCTTCAAGAAGTTCAAGAGAGTACATTTCTGTGTTTTTAGTCCCCTCAGTCTATGATAGTTACTTGAGGGAGCATTAGGAAATAGCATGTGAAAATTAAATATTATTCATCTTTATTGACAGTATATGTTACTCAGCTCTCTATATACATGAGTGTGTATAAAATAATCATTGTTTTTCAAGGAGCCATCAATCTTTCTCCCTATGTTGTTTATTATGTGGAGTGATGTTTCAGAATCACCTATTGTTGCTTAAACATGTGACTCAAAACATTTTAAGTACACAGTATACATACCACATAATACTATAAAATTAAGGTCTATAGATCTTCTTACCCTACCTTGTCTTCCTTCTCACGAAAGACTTTTAAGACTGGAAAATATAATATTCAGAGTCACATTTGCTGTGGCTTTTTCTGATACTCTTTTAAATTGTCAGGGTTACACATGCAGAATCACTTTGGTATTGTTACAATAGCTCTTGTGCCACATGAAGTCACCAGACAAGCTGACGAGAGAGTCATTAATTTGATTCAATGGAACTTTCAATGAGGATACATTAAGCCATATTAGCATATAAGCCAATTTATTCCTTCAGGTTGAACTTTGTTATATGTGATCCTCAGGAACAAGATTATAGCAGACTTTTCGGTGAACTATGAAAAAAATGATGTAATCAGAGGACCTGGGATGCCTGGCTCTCCCACTTAGCATTGCATCCATTCCTGAATTATCTGAGATGTTCACTGCAGTTATTTCCTACGCCTAAACATAGAAAACTTGTATCAGGGCAGCCAGATGTGTTTCTATATTTGGAAGTGTACATAATATAAGGCAGTCTGAAAGGAATGGTCTAATTAGAAGACAAGATTGTGATGCATAAAACCAGGATAGTGTCTATAAATATCACAAGATGCATTCATGATACAATCTAAGGCACACAAATAGAGGTACTATTATGCAGTTTTTTGTTGTTTGTTTTTGTTTTTGTTTTATACATGCATTCCTATAAATTCTTAAGTCACTTCATGTTCAACTCACTTACTTCCCTCAGTTGACATCTGAGTGAAGTTAAACAAGTCTTTCCAATAACCTGGACTTTGATAACCTTAGGTGATGATGGAATGACTTGTGTCCTTATTACTACAAGTAAAAGGTAGCATCTGATTCAGTAGTTACGTTTGCTTCCCTTCTGAAGGAACACTTTCTTAAAACTTTAGTGCCAATCAAGGCAGTGATAAAAGATGTACATCATCACAGGGTTTTTTCTTATATACTTATTAACAATACTTGGTGTGAAATATGGGATTCTCACATGCTAAGAAACCACTCTATCACATGTGTCTCATGCCATATATTTTTGTTTGCTTTGATTTGATTACTTTCCAGATTAGGTCTCAGATTGTAATCATCCTACATATATTTTATTGTTATCTGGGATTGTAGAAATGAACCACTGCACTCATCCGTTGAGATGAAATCTGTCAAAAAGTTTTCAAACAGAAGTTGTCCTAGTGTTCTTCTGGAATTATAGTTGGGATGATAGTCAAGAACCACTATAACTAGGTCATTCCTTAAGTCTTTAAGTGTACAGTCCTCATATACTTTTGATGTAAATTATGTTGTTAAATAGTTACTATATTTGTTCCTCATAAATTTTGTGGGATTTTGCTGTTGCTGTTGTTTAAATACCCCAAAGAGTTATTGTTTTCTCCTGATGTTGCAATATACAACCCTCATTTCTTTAGACATTCTTCTGATCATGGATTGATGAATGATATTTCTATATATAATTAGATAATGGCTTGAAGTTTAATGTTCACTATGTTCAAATCTATATATAATTTGACATAATTTCTATACATAATTTGACATCACTGTCTTAATTAACTGCCTCAATGTTCTCTAAGATAAAAGATACTTTTTCTCAAATCACACTTATTAACAACAGTATGTAAGAAAAGCTGTTGAATTCATGTTTTCTTTTTTTGGGTCCGGTCATGGGGCCTGAACTCGGCTGGGGCGCTGTCCCTCAGCTCTTCAGCTCAAGGCTAGCGCTCTACCACTTGAGCCACAGCGCCACTTCCGGCTTTTTTCTTTTTGCTTATGTGGTGCTGAGGAATCGAACCCAGGGCCTCAGGCATGCAAGGCAAGCACTCTACCACTGAGCCACCTTCCCAGCCCCCAAATTAATGTTTTCAAAGGCAACTTTTTTGCTATAGCAGTAATTTTCAATCTGTACCCCAAGTGGAGCCAAAAATAAATACATTGTTGAAAAATATTAGTTTAAGTATCACTGCTATTTTCACTTGAAAATCGCTATTTCCTTATATTAATCATATTGTTTAGAATTATAAGGATCTAATATTTAATTGTTATTACAAACTATATTATTGTAAAAAGGTATTAAAGAACAACTCAAACATTTATCTGCATAAATTATATTTTCTCTTTAAAAATGTTAATGTAACTCAGATTCATCTAGATCATAATCTAACCAAAAATAGCAAGAAAAATAAGAAAAAATAAAACATCAAACAACATTCAGTGAAGTGTTTATTAATTAAGGTTTAAAGCTTGTAATCCAATAGCTGTCTTCTTTAGAAACTTTTTTCTTATATATCAATAAATGTAATAAATGTTCGGAATAATTTTATAATATTCTAAGTTTATATTTTCAATTTTCTGGACCTCATGGCAGGTATATTATTAAAATAAAATATTTTACAGCACAGCAGTATGAAAAAGAAAAGTAAGGTATGATAAAAGTTAAAATAACAGAAAGCATAAAAATTTGTAGGGATAAATAAAGTGAATAAATTCCACTACTCTTTCTTGAAAATAATTAAATTTTAGCAAAATAAACTATTTTACTGATGATATGAACAATGTCCATTAATAGTGGAACAATTCCTTTTTTAAAAAATTTTATTGTCAAGGTGATATATAGAGGGGTTAGAGTTACATGCATAAAGTAGTGAGTACATTTCTGGTCAAACTTGTTACCCTCTCCCTCTTTTTTCTCCCATTTTCCCTTCCCCCCAGTCAGGATACTGTGGTAAAAGGAAATGAGGATACTATTGCTATGATTTCATTCTCTGATCCAGAAAAATCAATATACATAATGAAATTTTATCAAAGTTAGATTCTGGCGAACATAACTCTGTGATGTGTAAATATACTTTTCTTTTTCTTTTTTCTTTCTTTCTTTTTTGGTTGGTCGTGGGGCCTGAACTCAGGGCACTATCCCTCAACAATTCAGCTCAAGGCTAAAGCTCTACTACTTGAGCCACACTGCCACTTCTGGCTTTTTTCTTTTTGCTTATGTGGTGCTGAGGAATCGAGCCCAGGTCCTCATGCATGCAAGGCAAGCACTTTACCACTGAGCCACCTTCCCAGCCCCTTAAATATACTTTCAAGAGAACATATAGAACAACATAGTTGGTATATATTCTCCAGTTATGACACATTTGAGTCCCCAGCCTTACCCTCAGGGAGACTGCATTCTTGCTCCATTGTTCATGGACACAAGAGAGACCTTGATATGAGAAGAGCTGGCTCAACCCAGGACAGTGTGTCCAGCCAGTAAAAGAATATCTTCAGTCTACTGGGACTTTTAATCTACTTGCTCAAAATTTCTCAAAGCTTTACTATAGTCTGAGATTTTCTCTACAATTCTCTCTCTTTTTATTTTATAGTATTAGAACCTGAATTATGTTCCAAAGATTGTATGTAACTTCTCCTAAGAAAATTGTAATTATGTCTTCTTGTCATCTCTGAATAGGAACCAGAACCAGAATGGTTGTTATAGTAGGCCAAATATGTGGTTCAAGTCTGTCCTACATTTTAGTTTACAACAAAGCAGAATCTTTAGTAATAGAAGCATTAGTGTTTCAGGAAGATAACTTGTGGGAAGGCCTACCAAGATTAAAGATTTAAATCCTGGTATCTATAAGGAAAATTATACAACTATTGTATGCAGCTGTTGGAACAATATTGCATCTGTGAAGATAAAGTGCTTAACCAAGCAACATCAAGTGGTTTGTGACCAGACTTAGAATCATTAGTTCATTTCTGTTGTGCCCTCTAATTTATGAGACTGGATAGTCCTGGCAGCATTTCATTGTGAGGACAAAATGCTCAGTACAGATCAGAAATAGGATTGGAGGATGGAGACAAAATATAATTGAGTAATAACCAGACCCCATGTCTGTGACATTCTTGTGACTCTGCTTCATCTCACACCTATATCTTTTTAACAATATGATACATCATCAATATGTAAACAAATATGTAAATGTGAGTTGCTTTGTACAGTATGTGGACTGGCTTAGTATAATAGTATAAGCTGAAAAACATATGTGATATGTTAAGGTTTTACATTAGGTTTCTTTGAAAGGCACTGGGAAGAGGAAATCTGGATCCCTATTCTGTGAATAAAGTATATAAGACATGCACAGAATTAATGGCTTGACAAGAATGGTCTAAATCTGAATTGACAAGTAACAGAAGACCATGAGAAGGAAACATGTGAACAGAGCTCTAATGATGAACACAAAGTAAGAAAGGTAATTAGCTACTGTAATTGCCACATATTTAACCTGCCATCCACAGTGAACAATGATGAACTCTCAATATGTCACCATTCTTTAAGAGGATAACTAGCAACTTTGTTGTAACAAAGAGAGATTATGCTGGACTCCATGTCACAAAGTAATGATAATCCATTATTATTTAAATCAACATATCCTAAGAATAGGATTTCTTTTCCTGCTAATAATTTCTAGGCCACTTTGCTACCTATGGGTTATAGTGTTTCCTTCACTAACAGAAGATTTTGAATACTTAATTGGATTAGGAGACTGAATTTATATAAAAAATTGCAATGCTCAAAATGAGAACTAAGTACAATTACATACCACACTGCTTAGAACTCTAAAAGAGAATGATTTGCTTAATGTGAAGCCCAAGTGGTATTTGAATATAATAACACAGGGATATGATAAAGTTTTTATTTAAATTACTGACAATTATAAAGGCCTATCTCCTTAATCTATAGAATGCATGAATCTACAGTGCCAGGGACATAAGTTCAAAGTTCTCTCTGCCCAACATTCCCCAAGGATATACTTGAAAATTTCATTATTCTCATTTGCCTAACTCTGGTGTTCTGAAATCATAGATATCAAGAGGCAGATCCTTTTATTAGGGAAAATAATAAGGGCTCAAATAAACTTTAAGCTATGCAGCTGTACATTTGTTCCAGGATGGCCATTCAAAAAGAATAGTAGACAAGGAAACAAGTAACTTTTTTCCCCTAGGAATAATTACCCTTTCCATCAGAAAATAGACTAATATTATACATTCAAGAACTCAAACTATCTGACAGTGAATTTATTTTCCTAATTGAGACCAGAAATTTGATAGGTCAATAGCTATCATCTAAGAAGCATTTGCTGAGCAAAAACTAAGACTATAGCCAGGCTCTGGTGGCTCAAGCCTGTAATCCTAGCTACTTAGGAGACTGAGATCTGAGGATCATGGTTCAAAGCCAGCCTGGGCAGGAAAGTCTGTGAGACTCTTATCTCCAATAAACCACTCAAAAACCAGAAGTAGCACTGTGGCTCAAGCGGTAGAGTGTTTGCCTTGAGCTGAAGAGCACAGGGACAGCGCCCAAGCCCAGAGTTCAAGCCCCATGACCGACAAAAAAAAACAAACAAAAAACTAAGACTATATAGTGATCATGTCAAGCCAGGGGTGAGCATCTGCAATCAGCAGAAGTAAGCCAAACTTGATAATAAAATGCAATTGTTAGTAGAAGAGAGATAATGTGTTTGAGTTACAGTTGCAAGTGTAGAACTACTACAAGACTATACTACTTCCAGCAGTGAGGATTGAGTCCATCTCAGTAAATATAAAATTCTAATGTCTTTAATAAAAACTGCTGAACACATATATATATATGCAAACATATATATATATATATATATATATATATATATATGCACATTCTTCAACCTATCATTCAAATAATTGAACCAAGAAACTCAAAGATCTCTAGGTCCTTTCTAAGTAAAGGCAGCTACTACTAAAATAAATTACTAATGTTCATTGGCCCAGAGAGCAATGATTGCTGACATGCATCAATTTAAATGCCCTTTCAGGTATTACTCACATGTAAAAAAAAAAAAAAAAAAAAAAAAAAAAAAAACAACTTTCTTGCCCAAAGTTATAAACCCTTAGCTAAGAAGCAAGCATTACTGGTAAATGAAGAGATATCACCTTTATCCAATGTAAGACCCAGTCAGTCTCATTCCTCCACCCCACTTCCCCAGAACTCTGAGTTTGATAAGCTGTTGTAATAGAATCTTATTTCACATTCTGATTCTTCCAATACTGCTTACTCCCTGCAATGAACTTCAGATAAGCAGTTTCCAATTAGTACTTAAAGTAAAAATGCATTTCTCAGATTATATTTTCTAAAACCTGAAGCTCAAACTTGGTTTATAGTACAATGTTTAGATTTTAAAACTATTGATATACTCATATGTTCTTGTTATAGTAAATACAACTTTTTGTTTAACCAAAATAAGGTGAAAAAAATCATTCATATACAATGTCAACTAGTTCAGAAGCTAATACATCTCTTTTATAAAAATTTCCCAAGCCAAGCACTGGTGGCTTATGCCTGTAATTCTAGCTACTCAGGAAGCTGAGATCTGAGGATCACAGTTCAAAGCCAGCCTGGGGTAGGAAAGTCCATGTGATTCTTATTTCCAATTAATCACCAGAAAACTTGCCATGAGCTGAAGAACTGAGGGATAATGCCCAGGCCCAGAGTTCAAGGCCTATGAGAGACAATGGTATATAGAAAGATATTTCAAAATATGTATCAGATGCCCTTATATTCATCAGCAAACAACATATTGTTTTCAGTACCTATGTATGTTTCTAAGGCATCAATCTATATACTTGTATCACCAATGGGAAATAAAATTACTACTAGTTTTTACTCACTCACTCAATTATTCAGTATTGTTTCCTTGATGATAACTTTCCCTGAAGTTAGATCTCTGACACATCTAATTTAGAATGTCTAATTATCAACCAAATATACTCTGTCTTAATTACTTAAGAGTGGTCTTTTTGCAACATCTGTATAAATTAATTCCCAAAACACTCTCAGGGAAGCAAAAAAAAACAATACAATACAATAAAACAAACAAATAAAAACACATACCAATCCCTCAACTTAAACTTCAATTTATAACCAATTATGTCCTCAAAATTTATAGCAGTCTTATTATAATGTTGCCATTTTCAAATTAAAACAACTCCTCTCATACAATAGCTGAACTCTAACAAACAAATTAGAGTCCCCTCAGATATTGCTGATATTTTAATGAATCTAGAGATAAAGATTCACATATATTGACTGCACCTTTGATAACCTGCTACTACCTGCGTTTGTGTTTAGAAGACCAATGTTCTTAAATTAGAAAGAGCAGAATAAGTAAGCTGGTCCTGTAGAAGCAGAGAGAACATCATTTTTAAGACTTGCAGCTCTTTATCTTGGTGTGATCTCACTTGGCTCCTTTCCCAGAAGTTTTTACACTCTAAATGGATAGTCTGTGAAGGTTTTTGACCTGGATATAGTGGATTCTTAGAGTTTAACTATTTCTGCTATTGAATAAGTCTCTTTTTTACATTTTATTAATCTCTAAAAGGGTCCTTTATGAATTTGAGGAATTGGTTTCCAAAAGAAAAAAATATCATGAGCAAGCAATTTGTCTTTGTCCAGACTGTGTGATGCATCATAAACAGAGCAAGAAATTGGCCACTCAAAATCTTCTTCATTAGTCATTCCTCTGAGAATTTCTCCCACATTAACTCTGTCTATGTTAAAACCTGTTTTAATAGAGAATAAGGAGCTCCTTAAGGAGATATAAGAGATGAATTTCTCCACAATTCAAGAAGCAAATTGCTCAAGAAATTCAGAATACTAATCTCTGGATTGTCTAGGTTGTTGATTATAATGTGGTATCTGCTTTTGTACACTTTAGTTCTATAATTTGTGACTTTACGTGGATGTCTAACTTGAATCACCATGATCTTTGGATAGTAATGTATGCCAGTATTATCAACTGCAATGATCACAGCACTCTGTTGGGTGTGTTGATACCTGTAAATGCTGTGAAAGCTGGGGACTAGAGAGAAAGTTCAGCATTTTATGAACAATTTTCCTCTCAACTGTTAGAATTTTTTAAACAAAAAAATACAAGTAAAAACTAGAACTGTATAATGAAAAGAAACTTTTAGCTAGGCAAGCACTGTGCAACTTGATCCATGTCCTCCCAATAAAATTATTGTTCAAAAAGGAAAATTTTACATAGTCTGGAATTAAAAAATTCAATTATTTAGTTGCTGAAGTAAAGTACTACTACTACTACTAATAATAATAATAATTAGTCTTGGTTCAATCATCCTCAGGGAGTATAATATCAATACCAGTACTAGGATCTAAGTAAAATAAATTGTTCTTCAGTTTTCTTTTTATTATCTCTAAGTACAAAATTTTGATTAGTGGATATACAATCTGAGTTGGAATGTTGTTGTTTGTTTTTAGGAAACAAAAGCTCTAGGAAATGGATGGGTATTTTTCAATATTCTTCGTTGTTACTCTCTTTCGTTGAAAACACTTCTGTCATTAAATGGCTGTAGAAAAAAGGATTTTAAGTAGCTTCAGGAGTTTTCAGGTTTGGATTTGATGCAAAGTCAATAAATAAAGGTGATGTGGATTAAACATGTATCTGAACTGGGTAAATAACCAGGCCCCTTCTATCTTCCTAGGGTGTCTAATGAAGTATAAATTTAGGGTTATAATATATATTGAAGTGTATATGTTCAGAAATGTATTTGTGTGTCTGTGCATGTTCATAGGTCATCACTTATATATGAAAATAATGAAGATATATTGATAGATGATATACAGATACTGATATATAGGTGATACAGAAAAATTATAGATACAGACATAGTGGAGAGCTATATTCCTTGAGACATTATGTTAATTTGTTCAAACTAATATAACAACATAATAGATTTCTCATAGTATGGAGGCTTGAAATCCCAGGATCAAAGTTCTAGCAATTATCATCTGGTGAGGGCTCATGTCCCAGGCAATGATCGTTTTTGCTATAACATTAAGTGGCAAAAGTCATAGATCATATCACAGAGATGTACCCTTATTGGGTCTTCGACCATCCCACCAAAGACAGACAGGGTCTGAGGAAAGGTAAGTGCAGCAGCTCCCCCCACCCCCTTCCCCTGCCTCCCTCAGCCAGGGAGACAATCAGACCCAGCGGGGAGCCAAGTCAAGGAGGAAAACTCGTTTATTAACAACACAGAGCAAGCCTTTTTTAAAGCAAAAAAGAGCGGGTGGCATGGCAGGGGAGGAAGAGGAACCAATGACTGTCAAGGTCACACCCTATCATGCACCTAAGCTTCCACGGGCTGGTTACGCACTGAACATAAAGTAAATTGGGCTCTGCCCACTCTACTCTCTCTCAGCGCCATCTTTGCTGCCCATGTGCTCTATAGTAAGTTGGGTTCTGCCCACTCAACTCCCTCTCAGCACCATCTTTGCCGCCCATGTGCCCTACATACCCTTATGACCTCCCTACCATTGGGAGGTGAACTTAGCTTGATAAGGGAAAATTCCCCATCTACAATGAAGATACATCATGGTAACTGTAAGAATCCTTCACGACCATCCCAGGGGACTACGCAGAGGCAGGCAGGCAGAAGAAAGATTATTATAAGATTTATTAGAGGGACCGTATCTCCCCTCGAGAGGGACCACATGGTGGCTGCCCCTATCCAGGTGGCAATTAGGTCTGGGGGATGAAGTGAGGGCAAAAGTGAGGTAAGTGATTGCAAGGTAGGTCTGGGCAGAGAGAGGGAGTGGCCAGCTGTATAGAGGGAACTCTAGGGGAGGGAGGAGCTGAGGTCCAGGTGGAGTTGAGGACCAAAGCTGGAGATAATGCTAACAGTAGTGAGATTTGGGTGTTGTTACAAGTGGGTGATTTTCCTATCTTTCATGTTGCTTTTTTGTAGACATGATTAATATATTTTGCTGTGTAAGGAGCAGAAAAAAAATGACTTTTTACTTTTCAGATGACTGTATTCTATCTTCCCAAAATAAAGTCTATGAGCAAGCAAAAGTATTGACCTGTGTTGTCTCTTGGTGAAAAACGTTTGTTTTTCATTCAAAATAGCCAATTAGTTTGTGATACATATATATATATATATATATATATATATATATATATCCATATATAGTTCTACTCCCATAAATAAATCTTTAGTTGTATAATCAGATTTCCCTATAATTCCCTGTTAGTGAGGTGGATATATAATTACTTCTGTGCAAAGTGTTGTTAGTAGAAGTAACAAATGTCAGTTTTGAGTTGGAGCAATTAGTTGTTGCTATTGGATTCTATAGAGACTTCTCTCAGTCTGTCAGTGAGCATTCCGATAAATCTGGCTACTCTATTCTCCTTTTGAACAAAGGTTACAGGAAATTGCAAGACAAAAGAAAACTATTGAAAACTAAATAGGACGATTTCTCCTCAGATCCTCTATGTCATATTAAGGTATGCACTAGGAGAAATTCAGCATCTCAGTTGCTACACAATATGGTCAAGATACCATTTTCCCAAGGTTATTATATTATTTTGACTCCAAGGAAGAGGATAAAATACATTTATTTGAACACAGTAAACTTTATATTAAGATTAATTAAGGTGTTGGAAGTTGATATATCAGGCATACACAACAATTTCCTAGTTATTCACAGATTATAGCAAACCAACAGATGTGTGGTTGAGGGTAGGATAGTGTATCATGAAGGCCCTGGTGTGCTACAGAGATAGTTGGCAACCTGATGAAACTACTAATTATTAGACTATAGAGAAAACATAGTAGGTCAAGGAAAACAGAATACCACTCTCAGAGGTCCTATAGGCAAAAGAGAGAAGGAAAGTCTTAGTGAGTTCCATAAGCATATAGTCTGGAAACACTACAATTTAGGAAAGAAATCACATTTGGGTTAAAATTAGGATTCAACTCTGTTGAAGAAACTCACCTCACCAGCAGAGGTGCATATGGGGGAGAGAGAAGGGAGAAGTGCTATTCCAATGAAATGAAAGGGGAAGTAAGCACCTCATTCCCCCACAAAGAAGTATAAACCAGCCAATACACAGAATAATCCATTTAAGATATGATTGTAAACTTATGTATCAAATACTCATATCAATTTTTGGAAATAATGCGTGGTTCTAGGACTTGAACTCAGGACTTCCACTTGAGCCACTTCTGGTCTTTTGCTGATATTTGGAGGTTAGAACTATCTCATCTCATGGGATTGAGAAGGTGGTAGAGTGTTTTGCCTTGCATGCATGAGATCTTGGGTTCGATTCCTCAGCACCATATAAGCAGAAAAAGCTGGGAGTGGCACTTTGGCTCAAGTAGTAAACCACTAGCCTTGAGCTGAAGAGCTCAGGGATAGCACCCAGGCCCAGAGTTCAGGTCCCATGACTGACACACACACATACACACAAGAACCATTTCATCTCAATCATTATGGTTAATATCAATGATTCAAGGCAATAAATGATAAAGTGATTACAGAGATAATTAAATCCCTATACACTATTATATTTAATACTTAATACATAAGTCACTGTGGAACTTGCCTTGTAATTTCCTCACAAAACAGAACAAAAAAGAAACAAAAATAAAAAATAGATCTACAACAATCCAATTACACCCATCCTGGTTATATGCCTGAAAGAAACAAAGCATGCAATTGAGAAACCTGAATTCATATTTTTATCAGATATCATCAGATATTACATAAACAAAGTGCTGGTATCAGCATAGATATTTATGAACATATAAATGGATAAAAATGTTACATACACACGATACATAGCTTGCAGTTATAACAAAGAATACAATATCATATTGTTAGCCCAAAATGGATGAATCAGTGAGTTATCATGTTAAGGGAAATTAATCATATTTAAACACATCACATTTAAAAAGGAATTTCTTATTTAAGAAGAAAGGGACTAGGAGAGATGTAATAACAAGAGAAAAGGAGATAGGAGAAGGTGATAGGTAATATGATTATATTATGTTTATTATAGAAATGTAATAAAATACTCTACAGGATACATCTATATACATTAACAAAAAGAATTATTAGCACTAGAAAGTGATTAATTTATTAGACTTCTTAAAGTAAGTAGTAAAGTAAACTCAATCTATTGAAATGCCATATTTACTTAACAATGACTAAGATGATACACAGGTATTACCTAGTACTCCAAATAGCCACTTTGTCATCTTATGCCAGAAGAGTTTTTTGTTGCCTCACTAGCAGAACCATCTAGTAATATGCCTTCTGGAACATTCCAGAAATCATCATCTGAGGTTCTGGGAAATGGCTTTAATTTAGGGTTAATTCAGGCTTTTGTTGTGCTTTGTTGGAGCCAATTATCTTTACAATTGGTGAGGAATGTTTTCTGCCAACTTTTGATGAAAGGAGTAGGACACTAAGAAAGTCACTTTTCTTCAAAAATGCTCAGGAAATAGAAAATATAAGCCATAGATATTGCTCCATGAAGTGTGATACCAGTGAAGCTGTGAACACACTTCAAACAGCAAAAATTAACACTGAAAAAATAGGAAACAAAGGCCCCTCTATAAACTCTAGCAAAAATCTTACTGCCAGTTGAAGTTGGAGAGCAAATATTTAAAATGACTTACATCCATTTATATTGAGCTGTTGAATAAGACAAATCTTGTCGCTAAGAGGAACAAATTTTAGCCAGCAACATCTTGAAACACCAACATTTATTACTGTCATAATTACATAGCTAATGCTAACATTTTCATCATATCAGACTCTATATTCATAAGTCATAAATAACACGATAGATCAGATATTGTTAAAATGTACTGCATAAAATAAAGCATTCTTTTGATAAAATTACCAAGAGCTTGTGTAGAAAGAGGTTTAACTAGACCATATCTCCCCTTATGTCTTCAAGAAATGAATTATGCATTACAGACCAGTTATTGAGATTTTGTTCCCAATTCACTGGATAATATTTTTACCTATTGCATTTGAGTAATATGGAGCAATAATTCTGGTTAGAGATATAAGCAAGGCCATTATTATCTTAGAAGTTTAGATGAGAGAACTGAATAAAATATGTGTGGGTTCAAGAAAAAAAGTATTTCATAAGAAGAGGAAAAATTATTGGTAACAAAATATCAGAACTTAAAGCATATTTTCGATTTCTCAGAGTCAATAGTTTACACATTTACTTATGTGAGTATTTCAAAATAGTATTTTCTACTAATTTTGTATTACAGTTTCTGTTATGTTGTTTTAAAGTTGTCCAAATATTTATTGAAATTTATAATATTTTCATATTATAAATACCATGAACATAGTTTATACTACTGCCCCTTACTTTGTATTTTCATAACAAATTATTATAGGTAATCTATAGAAATAGCCATTATTTTCATTGTAACATATATAAACATTTATTTCAAAATTCAGAAATATTGAAATGTAAGTTCTATTGTCTAAACAATGTATGAAATATAACAAATTTGACTTGACAGATTTTGTCAATTGCTGATGTATCTCATTATGCTTACACCAATGAAAAAGTTCCTAAAGAAAATAAAGTCTACATTATAACAAAACCAAAACATAAACAATTTTATTTGTGTTTGTTTTTATTTTGCTGGGAATAAAACCAGGGATAGAAACATTTCTTTAGAAAAACCCAAGTGTAGTAGAAATATATAAACTAATTTAAAAAGTTTTAAAAATACTATTTGGACTTCTACATTTCTTTGGAAACTATCTCCATGTTCACAATACAAGGAAAAAAATAACCAGTGATAATCTCTTGCTAGTGATAATAGGAAGATTTAACAAACATGGTTTCTGATTTCAGGTGTTACAAATGTCATATAAATATTTTAATGTGATTTATTTGTCTACAAAACTGATTAGATGAAAGGCCTCCAATGACAAGAGACATATGACACATACCTTTCCACCATAGGGATGTCTCAGCACCCAGAGGTGAACAGAAAAGGTCTTGGTCACAAGAAGTATATTAGTTCATGCAAGGCACTAGTGGCTCACACCTGTAGTCCTAGCTACTTAGGAGGCTAAGATGGGAAGATCATCGTTCAAAGCCAGCTAAGGAAGAAAAGCCCAGGAGAATCTTGACTCTAGTAAATCAACAAAAAGCCAGAAGTGGAACTGTGGATCAAGTGGAAAAGAAACAGTCTTGAGTAAAAAAGCCAAGCAAGAGCATGACACCATAGGTTCAAACCCCCAGTGTACTGCTCTTTCCCCATCAAAAAAAAAAAATGGTGGAATAAAGGTGAGGGGTAAATAATAGTTCAAATAATGACTTTGGTGATGACATCTGCCCAAAGTATTTGAAAGACCTTCCTTGGGTGAACCTACTGTAGGTCAGAATTCACAGAGACTTTAAAACAAGTAAGTTTAAATTGTGGAGCTGCATTTTTTCACATTTAAGTTAAATTCTCTCATCTAGTAAATGCACCATTTTAGTATATCACACAGTGCTTAGTACTTTGACAGTATTAATTACCTTTTAAAGTAGTTAACATATCCTTACTGAATAATTTAATGGAAGAATCTTGCTGATTATGTAGTACAGTATACATATATTACTATTATTAATAAAACTAATTATATGATAATTATTTCTTGATTTGACATTAGCTTGTATGTTCTAAAGATATAACACCCTGAATTAATTCTTCCTGAGCAGCAGGCTGACATTTAGTGCCTGGAAAGAAGTAATTTACTGACTCATACCTGAAACCTTAAGACATTTACAGCTCACGGAGATAAACATTTTATCCTCAGAGTTTTTTTCTCATTGTTGTTTATTAAGGAATTATAGCTAGTATTATAAAAATGAAACACATGATTATAGATTCACACTTCAGTTTATCAATCTTGTTATTTTCTTTTGCATTTTTTCTTATATTTAATGCAAAAAGCTCATCTCTTTTATGACGTTCTGTGGTTTACACAGCTGAACGCATGCTTTTAATGACAGGGTTGAGCATTTTTTGTCCTCTAATTATTTCTAGTAGTATTACCAAATATCATAGTAAGGGAAAATCATCAGAAGATCCCAATTTGGTATGACTTGTTACATAATTTTATTTTGAAGCCAGGCACTGGTGGCTCACACCTGTAATCCTAGCTACTCAGGAAGCTGAGATCTGAGGATCACAGTTCAATGCTGGCCCACTCAGGAAAGTCCCTGAGACTCTTATCTCCAATTATTTAATCATAAAATAGGAAGTGTGTGGTGACTCAAGTTGTAGAGTGCTCCCCTTGAGTTGAAAAGCTGATAGTGCTCAGCTTTTTGCCTTGAGACAAAAAACAAAACAAACAAAAAACAGAAAAAAAATACACATAATTCAACTCATGTCTTTTCCCTCTGCTATCCTATGCTCCCCTTGACTTTTTTACTTAAAATATATTTGCCTATAAACTGATATGTTGAATGGTAACCCCTCTGCACAACTAATTACAAACAGTAAAATTATAATTTGAAAAAGAAAACACATCACACCACACACACATGCACACCATGCTCAGTAATTTTGAATGAAAATTTCAATTATTTTACTAACACAAGATATAATTTAGATTTGTGACCATGCAAGTCCCTGAAATTAGTTATACAAAAAGCTGTTGACTATCAGCCTGGAAGTTTGATATTCACTTCCGACTGAATATTATCTTATTCCAAATTTATCCTTGACCTTCATCCTAGCCAACACTGCCATAGTTCTAAATTGAGCAACTCTGCATTTTCTCTTTATAGCAAAAACATTTCCTGTTAATAAAATTCCTCTTAATAAAGTTTCTCTTAATACTGTCATATAGCTCCATAATACCTTAAGATAGATTATATTCTCTCTTCTCAAATACATTCTTTCATAATAATAAATTCTGAATGATAATAAATGTCTGTTTTTTTAGTTTTTTTATTTTAAAATAGACTATTTGAGGGCACAGAATTCTTTCTTTTCATAGGTTTGGAAGCCTTTCTCCATGGTTCCTGTGGTCCTCTCTCCTTGAGTGAAAACACAGAAGAGAGCCATGGGTGGGGAGAATTACCTTCAAATCTGGATAACTTAATCAGTGGTATGAGCCAAAGCTTCATTCCTCTGACTTAAAACATTTTTATTACTACTTCCCATCATTGTTTTAATGGCGTTTGAATTAATTCAATGCCTTGTAATTGTTAGGCAACCCTTCTGAGACAAGGCTTCAGGCTTTCTTTTCTTCTTTTTATTGTTACTGTAGAGTTGATATACAAAGAGTTATACCTACGTGAATCAGGTAATTGGTAATGACTAGAGTGTTTGGACCGTGTCTCCCCTTCCATTGCTCTCTCCCAGTTTTTCCCTCCTGTCGCCACCCACAGGTTATCCAGTTCATTTCCCACAGTTTCCAGTGACTCTTGCTGTTGTATTTGTTCACCCTTATTTCACCATTCATGTGCCTTCCTTACCCTCCCAAACACAAACAAACTAAGATACAAGAAAAGGGGAAAAGAAAACAAAAACAGCCACAATTGGCATCTAAAAATTTATCCTGATTCCTTTTCTTAGAGTTCATTTTATAGAATGTTATTGTATGTCATCATCTGCACATAGCTATTGAGCCTTTGCTCCCCACTCCTATGCATATCCTCATTTGGCCTCAGTGTGTAAATGAATAGATTCCAAGACTTCAGTCTTTTTTTTCTGATAAGATCCTGATTAGGTTCAGTTTCAGACATAAGGAAATGGGTGTCTCATGCTGAACTTCATCTTTACTAGAAGAGCTTTATCCATGCTGAGAATTATTTCATAAAGAATGAAATACCCTGTTGTAGGTGGCCTGGTCTAGCTCCAGAATACATTTATGTTTTACATCTAGGATATAGAGCAAGTTCCATACCACATTTTTCCTGCCACCTAGACCTCCAACATTATAGAATTTACTATAACAAATGGTCCAGATGTCATGGTTACCACAGAATGTATTCTAATCTTTTCCAGAGCTTATGCTGTACAAGTCAGACATTTCATTTCTTAATACAGAATTTTTCCAAAACACAGACATCTCTGTGAGGTACTATACACATTACATTATGAGTGAGATTTGAGGTTGAATTTGTTTATAACTGGATAATTAATCCTGGCATACTGCTTGCTAATGAATCTCTAAAATCTCACTGGAATTTTCTGTAGACTAAGTCAGGTCATGTGGCGAATCCAATGCTCTCTAGAGCACTAGACTGTTCTAGTTCGTGTATTATCTTAGCAAAATGTCATAGAAGGAATAGATTTGTCCTTTTCGACTCTGAGAGAGCAGGTGGCCTGGATGGCAGAAAGTGGAAAAACATGCACACATACACATTTGCGGGCACATACATATGATGTGTTGTATATATATATATGACTGCATCATATATAAGATGCATACTTATTTACATATGTCATATGTATATATTATACATCATATATATATATATGCTTTGCCATTTTTTAAAATTTTATTGTAATGTAAAGGTGCTGTATAGAGAGGGGTTACAGGTACATGAATAAGGTAATGAGTACATTTCTTATCAAACATTATTACCCCCTCCTTTGTTTTGTTCCTACTATCCCTTCTCTCCCCCCACCCCCACTCCTACCCCCACCCTGAAATTGTAAAGTTAATTCCAACATAGTGTCTTGTGAGTATCATTGTTGCAATAATATTGTCATTCTTTTGCATGAAGTATAATAGAGACCACAGCCTTCATTATACTGGAAAGCATCACATTTTTGTTTGTTTGGTCTTTTTTTTTTCCTTGTTATCTTCAGGTGTGGATGAGGAACAGTTTCAGGTTGCATATTCTCAACTGCTTTTATGTTGTTCCCTCTCAGTTTTGCTCTCTGCTCAGTACAACCAGGTAGCTGATCTCTTCCCATTGGGAAGACAGCCATTCCTTGAGTAATAAACAGGCCAACTCTGTGGCAGTTTCTTCTGCTACCAATGATGCTAGAACTATTTTCACCCATACCTTCCTTATAGCCTTGATGACCAACTGCATCTCTTTCTGTGAATTACATGCTCTGGAGATTCTTCCGGTTCTTCCTACAATATGAGATTTTAACTCCCAGTTCACTTTGTATCTTTATTCCTTGTTAATTTTTAGGGAAATATACTCATTTTCATTTCAGTAGGGAGAGATAAGTTTCGTTTTTCAAGTTTTAATAAACTCTGGTGGCAATGAATTCTTCTAGGCCTAGAGCCCCTGGTTAAAAAAAATGTTAAATCCAAAGTCCCAGGAAAATGTCAAATCAATACATTTTCTTATCCACTTACATATTCGGTCTCCCTTGATTACTCATCCTTAACATTTAGTCTTTGCGATGTTTTCTGCCCTCTCCAGCATTTGTTCTCTCATTTTAACTCCCCATTGTCTCACCTTTCCCCACTGCCGACAACTTGTATGCATGCTTTGATGTTACTGTATTAATTTTCTGGCAGTTAGGAGAAGAGTGAGGGCAACTCCTTCCATGGGGATGTTCTGTCTTCTAGTATGGCAGGAGTACTGTTGTACTACAGGCGGGATGAGCCACCTACACGAGCCCAAGACAACATCTTCAGGGCATTCACTCAAATGTTCACTATTCTATAATTAGAGAAATGACATCTGGTACATAGTTCTGAGGCTCATTCTGCCTCTTCATCTGGGTTTTAATGTTAAATTTCCTATCATACCACAGGAGAATGTTGTACCGCATAGCACTAAGAACCAATTTCCACTGTGTGTCTCTCTAATTCCCTGTATTGCCTTAAAAAGGCCTGATTTATTTTATTTTAGTGGCCATGTTCTCCATCAAGATGTTTTAAACACCACTTTGTGAGAAGAGCAATAACAAACTGGTTATGATCAGTAACAGATTTAAGGAGGCAAATTTGTTCTGGTTATAGAAAGAGCAGGAATCAGAATTTGGGAGAGTCTTCGTATCATGATAGATTTTTTTTGGAAGAGAATAATTGATAAGGCAACTCTCAGACCGTAACATAGATTTACACAATCTAATAAGGAACTCTGCAGTCCAATTCTCCTATTCAAGGTATTAGGCATTTTTTAAATAAAGGTATGCTCAAGTGTACTTGATCTCACTTATTAGCTTCAAGCCACCTGGAGAAGTGTAGCTATAGCAGAAATATGATTGTAGCTGAGGGCACTGAAAACAGGATTTTTATTTTTCAATTTTCCTCTCAACAGCTTATCTTAGGTGAATGTATTTTTAGTAATATTGCTGTTTGAACACTGGGCTTTTCATTCTAGGTGCTTTGGTACCTGAGCCACCCCCAGACCTTGGATATTTTGTTTTCATATATTTTGTTGCTATCACAAAATGTATATTGTCTACTATACAGATAAATGCAAATATGATAGGAGCTAGAAATGTTTTGAGTTCTTGTTTTATCATTGTGGTTTTTCCTTGCCCTCTTTATTTTTATATGAAACATAAGACTAAGAATAAAAAAAATATGACTTCCTAAGAAGAAATCCAGTAGCTTCCCATGTGAATATAAATTTGATTTGTCCCAAACCAGGATACAAGAAGTAGATAATTTTCACTCTACCACAGTGACATACTGTTGCCATAGACCTAACACCATCCAAAGAAGTGCTTTATATTTCATTAGATGTGGTATGTTCCAGTTTCATGTGCTCAGATACAAATCATACTTCTGCCACTTTCTGTCTGTAGAAGTTGGGGTACAATGTATTTCTCAAATCCCAACTTAATAGAAGATATCTAACAGGGATTTTTGGGGGGTGAGGGAAAGATTTTATAGGATCAAATACAGAACCTAACAGATGTTCAGTTTATATTACTTTATTGATTGATGGCCTGGCAGTATTTACTAAAATCTTAGGTACTATATTGAAGCTAACAGTTGCAAACACTTCATGGAGTTTGATTTGTATGAAAACCTTTTATTAAGGTACCATCAATGTTGAATTGGATTCTATTACACTTGTGTTCTATGAAGAAGGGATTATAATTGTTTTGTGCATTGAATCCACTGTGGTAGTAATATGAAATATTAATTTTGCATAACATTTTATTTCCTGTATTTCACAATCATTCTGAGATGCCTACAGGTATCCAGACTCTTGTATATAACCCGAGATATATTTAAAAAAATGAACCTCATAGGCAGCTTATTCTCAAGGACTAAGGTTTGAAGTGATGTTTACTTATCTGAGAGACAATAGTTTTATGTTTTTATATTATTTTAATAAGTTTTTTATTGTGGAAATACTGTACAGAGGGATTACAGTTACATGAGCAAGGTAATGAGTACATTTCTTATCAAGCATTGTTGCTTCCTCCTTTGTTTTCCCCCTACCGTCCCTTCCCTCCCACCTCCACAAGTACACTGCCTCCCCCACACCTAAATTGTGAAGTTTGTTTTTCAACATAGTGTTTTGTACATCTCATTGTTACAATGGGTCAACCTGTATTGCTATTTAAACATTTTGTTTTTGCCCTTCCCCTCCCCAAATGATACTGACATCAAATACAGTGAAAACAGGGGTTATACTGTGGGGGAGGAACATACAAAGCAACAACAAACCACATGGTACCTTATAAATACGTTAGAAACAATAGCAAGAAAGAAAAAAACAAAATACTTGTGTCCCCATCTTGGGGTTCATTTCACTTAACTTCATCTTATCTGGTCATATGTACACAGCTTTTGACCTGTTCTACTTGTCCCAGACATATAAGGGAAACCATGGGATCTATGTTTCTTTGGGCCTGGCTTACTTCACTTTATATAATTTTTTCCAAGTCTTTCCATTTTCTAACAAATGGGGCAATGTCATTCTTTCTGATGGAGGCATAGAATTCCATTGTACTATATACCACATTTTCTTGATCCATTCATCTTCTGAGGGGCATCTGGGTTGGTTACATATCTTATCTTTGGCAAATAATGCTGCAATAAACATAGCTGTGCTGGTAGCTATATTATGGTCTTGTTTGTGATCATTTGGGTAAATGCCCAAAAGTGGGATTGCTAGGTCATAGGAAAGATCTATGTGGAACCTCCATACTGCTTTCCAAAGTGGTTGAACAAGTTTACACTCCCACCAACAATGCAGTAGGGTTTCCTTCTGGCCACATCCCTCCAGCATCTGTTGTTATTAGGGTTCTTGATTATAGCCATTCTAACTTGGGTGAGGTGGTATCTCAATGTTGTTTTGATTTGCATTTCTTTTATTTCTAGAGAGGTTGAGCATTTCTTCATGTGTCTATTGGCCATCCTTCTTTCCTCTTCAGAGAAGTTTCTTTTTAAGTCTTTAGCCCACTTATTTATTGGGCAGTTGTTTCTTTGAGGATTTGTTGTTGGGGGATTTAATTTTTTGAGTTCCAGATATACTTTAAATATGAGACCCTTGTCCATTGTATGGCTAGTGAAGATCTTCTCCCAATCTGTGGGCTTTCTATTGATCTTGCTAACTATGTCCTTTGCTATGTAAAAACTCTGCAGCTTCCTGCAATCCCATTTGTCCAAACTTTCTTTGAGATGTTATAGTTGATATGTAGTCTCTTCGCATATTGGGATGAATGTGAAAGGTGCACAATTATAAAGTTCATAAAAATATACAAAGTGGTAGCTGTCAATGTTGCTAAAGTATATACTCTTGCTTTGGGGCCAGTAATCTCTTAAAAACAAAGCAAAACTGACAAATAAAAATGCTAATCAAGATAAGCCACATTCAGAAGAACATATATTACATATTTTCATTCATATGGTGAAGACTAGAAGCAATCAGAAACAACAATATGATATTATTTTAAAATGGAGTCTGTTTGGCAGGGGTAGAGTGGACCAGTGGATAAAGAATGGGAGAGTGAATATCAAAGAAGTACCTTATGTATGCACATAAAAATAGTATAATTAACTCAACTAAAAACTCCATCTTCAACTTCTATCTCTGGAGTGGCTAGGAGCAAAGGCATGTGTCATCTTAACTAGTTTGTTTTCAAGACAGGATCTTGAGGTAATTTTCTAGCCTATTGTCAGCAAACATTATTCTCCAGTCTCTACTTTCAAAATAACTGCATCACCATGCTCAGTCTCTTAACTGTATTAGAGAATATCCCTTCCATCAGTTTCAAACAGCATGCAGATGTTTGACTCGTTATCTCAGACTCTTTTGAAATCTAAGTCCATCTTAATCCAAATTAACATATAAAACATCACAAACTGCTGGGTTTTGTTTTGTTTTGTTTTGTTTTTTGGATAAGCCCTTAGATTGACTTAGTGGAGCCTTTTTAATTATCACGTATTTCTACAAAGTAATATTCCCTTCTCAGAGCAGTTGAAATAAATTAAGTGTATCAAGTAACCAAGTGATAGTAATATAGTATAAGAACATTGTAGTGCTCAGTGCTTAAACCATAAATGAGAAAATTGTAATTAAATTACAGAAAGTCTACAATTGTTGGTAGACTTGGTGGGCTTGGTGGGCAGCTTATTTAAAGCAGTAACTCATGAACATATAATTTCACAGATTGACAGCTTTCTATCTTCTCAACTTTAAGTTTGTGACCCATGGATATCTTATATAACAAAGAGAAAAAATAGAAGAGATTATTTCTGGCAAGTGTTCTTTAGCATATAAAACCCAGTCTATGTGTCATTGGCTATAAGTATTAAAGAGAATTGTTAATAAATCTGTGTCTGTTTTGAAGTAATGATTATCTATTTATTATATTTTTGCTTAGGATAAAGCAAGGAAAAATAGGTTTAGGGTAAGACTGCAAGTGCAAATTTTAAGTTCAAAGGCAAGTTAGCTAAATCAATATCAAATTTGCTAAGAATCAATTTTATCCATAAGAGGCAGAGATTATACTAGACACCAAAAAGTAGTAGATTAAATGAAAGATATTTGATTAGCTATGGTGACTACCATAACAATAGTTCTTGAGGCCAACAATCATTGTCAAATAGTAAACTGAGTACATGAAAGCTAGTAAGAAAGAGTATATGCATCTCCTATTTGTCCCAAGAATGATCATTTTTAAGCATAAAGACAAATAGTTCATATTTGAGAAATCTTGCATACCAAATATGAACTAAATGATCAGTTAGTTTACTAGTAATTGAGGGGGATAGATATCATACCATATACTTAGTTTGTATGTTAATATAGACTATTGAGACTGCTACAGCATTACTTCTATGGGATTCCTTCCCAAAATGTAAAACTTAGGTCTATTTTTAAGGGGAAGCTGGCTCTTTCATACTTATGAACTTGTAATGCATGAAGGAAAAAGAGTTCATGAAGTGGTAAAGCTACTGCCACCAAAAGACAAATTCAGTTGCTTAACATTTTTTAAATAAGGTAAGCATGACATTTAGGTCAGGCAATGGTAGCCAGGTAAAAGGAAGTACCATCGCTAAAGCTTCTGTTAGTGTTATCATTGGAAAGGAGAGAAGGGAAGAGGATATTGTTTGGAACTGACCAGTTTTAAAAGTACAGGTGGCCTTTGACAGAAGAGATGATCTAGAGTTTCTACTACCACTTGGTCTTGGGATAAATTAGGACAAAATAACTCAGAGTTTATAAGGACTGGCTGGGGACCTCCTCTAAATCCATTAATTTGCATAGGAAAAGATTTCCCAATGGACTAAAGTCTGGTATTTCTTTTTTTGGGGGGTGGGGGTCCGGTTGTGGGGCCTGAACTCTTGACCTGGGCGCTGTCCCTCAGCTCTTCAGCTCAAGGCTAGCACTCTACCACTTGAGCCACAGTGCCACTTCCGGCTTTTTTCTTTTTGTTTATGTGGTGCTGAGGAATCGAATCCAGGGCCTCATGCATGCAAGGCAAGCGCTCTACCACTGAGCCACCTTCCCAGCCCTAGTATTTCTATTCTTGGGAGGATAATTTCTCCCCAGACAGAATTGCATACATTATTGAGTATCAAGACCAAAAGAAGATAAGATCATACAACTAATATAGTGACTTGTAATGACTATCATCCAAATACCCAAATGCAGAATATAACAAATTACTATGGGACAAAGATTTCAAATGAATCAAATCAGATATAATTCAACAAATAAGTAGCCATAAAGAAGATGGTTTCTTATGTTTAATGTGGAAAATATCCTTATTTCTTGACTGAAACAGCAACATTTTGCCTTAATGGACATGCAGCCAAAAACATGCAGAAATTGAAGTTGTTCTTTTTCTGCTCAGTTTTGACAAGATTTTATTGGATAGAGGAACAATGAGGGTGATAGAAATTTGGAATAAATGAAATATACGTACTCAATAGATGCTTAGGCAATGCATTTTCTCATAAAAACTGAAGTGAGTTGTGCTTGGTTTATTTTTATAATCTATTACTAAGTAAATACTTGCCCATTTTGGATAAAGCAGATTAATTGTGAAGTAAAGATGGTCACATTTATGTCCACTTGTTTAAAACACTCACAAAAATAGGAGGAAGTTCTTTCAAGGCCAATATATTGAAGATTACTCAATAGGTCAATTTCCTCTTTAGGAGGAATTGTGTGTAAACCTTAAAGCTCCTTAAAGGAGCAATAACTGGTTACATTGGTTTGAAAACCTGCTATGTCTTACCTCCTAAAGGGATGGGGAATCCAGGTAGAATTACCTCTTACAGTAATTTAAGCCAGGCAGGAAAGAAAATGTCACAAGATTTGGAACAGAGCAGAACAAGCCAGATACCATGTGGTTGCTTTTCTCAAAGTTACTTATGCTCTGAAGACAAATGTATTTGTTAAAGATAAAGCTGTGCTCATCACAAGACTGTAATTTAATTACTTTGCTTAATATATCTTATCTGTAGAGAGGTTCTCACATTTATTATTGTAAAGGAATTTAGTACCTCATGAGATTATGGTTTGTATTGGCTTTTTTTAGAGAGAGATGTGATTTAAAATAAGAAAATGAAATAATGGACTTAGGCAATAAAGGAGCACAGCATCATCTCAATAGAGATTCTTTCCAGAAATACGAAATTTGGATCTGTTTAAGAAGAAGCTAACTGATTCCCTCTCCCTCTGCCTCTCTCCCTGGTCTTTTTTGTGTGTCGGTGATGCTGCGATCAAACCTCTTGTTCTAGTAGCAGGTAGCACTCAGTGTCTGGGTTTTTATTATTCCTCCACATTCAGTACATATTCAATAAATATGGGAAAAATCCTCAAAAAAAAAAAAAAGAAGAAGAAGCTAACTATTTTTCACCCAAAGATTTTAATTTATGGTATAATTATTTAATTTGTGGTATTAGAATAGGATTGCTATGCTAGAGTTGGGTTAATACTAGATAAATTCATTTAGAAAAACTCTAGGAATGCAATTTTTTTCTTCTTTAAGATTGCAGGGTTCTGAACACCTCAATTCCAGTATTTTAACAAGATTGTGAGTGAAATCTACTGTAAAAAGTATTGAGAAGAAATTTTGCAAAAAATGTTAAAATTATCAAACTTATTTTGATAGTGAGTATCCACTTTTAATAGGTAGAACATCAATTTTGTAAAGAAAGATATTAAAATATCAGACATTTGAAAATAAGTAATTACTCTATAATTTGGTCTTTTAAGATAGTGAGAACCAACAAAATAGAGTGGAAAGGTTGAAAGACCAAAAATTTTATTCAGGGTTTATCTTACATGACACATGATTTCAAGGAAAATAAATATTTATAATAAAGGATAAAAAAATAAATAATTAATCATTTCACATATTCATTCATGTGATCAGGGTACTATCTTATACCTGATATCAAAAGTAGAAATGAAATATTCATGAGCATAGTTTCTCAAAATTATCCATATACTTATCATGAATATTATATATTACATATATTTATATTATGTGTGTCACATATATGTCACATATGCCATATGTGTGTCATAACTGATATTTATGTAATAGATGTGTCACATATACCACCTATTATCATATACATCATATAAGGCATACGCATCATTTATGGCATGCATATGCCATATATACCATATAGTGTCATATATGCATGACACATGTGTCGTGCATACCTCAACATTCATTTGTCATGCATGTCATATATGTCTTGAATTTCATGTCTGTATCATGCATGCTATGCATCACATATATGTCATGCATGTTGTATATGTCACACAAGTCATGTATGGAATGCATGTGATAATATGCCCTGCATGTCATATATGCCATGCATATGTCTTACATCACATATGCCATAGATGTCATTCATACTGTTGATATCATGTGTTTCATGCATGGCACATATGTGCCATGCATATTAAATTCATAGAACAAATTAAAATTCATAAAGTAAATTAAAAATCATAAAACATGTTTTATCAGCGTAGTTATTGCTAATGAAAGATTTGGAGTGAAGTGGAAAGGTTTGGATGGAGTTTACTTATAAGTAATATTACAACTATAATTACCTGAGAAATTTACTGAGATCGAATGCCATAGGCTTTCTTTTTTTTTTTTTTCTGTCAGTTGTGGGTTCTGAACAGCCTGGATGCTGTCCCTGAACTCTTCAGCTCAAGGCTCTACCACTTAAGCCACAAGCCACTTCTGCCTTTTTCTGTTTATGTGGTGCTGAGGAATCGAACCAGAGCCTCATATATGCAAGGCAAGCATTCTACCACTGAGTCACCTTCCCAGCCCTAGAGAGCCATATTCCATATTGCCAAATAGGGGAGCTTTGTATATCTTCACAAAATTCTATCATATTATAATTTTGATCAAATTTTAAAAAGTTTAACCTCTATTTTTTTTTGTCGGTCATGGGGCTTGAACTCTGCCCTGAGGTGCTGTTACTGCGCTCTTCAGCTCAAGGCAAGCGTTCCACCGCTTGGGCCACAGCATCACTTCCAGTTTTCTAGTGGTTAATTGGAAATAACAGTCTCACAGGCTTTTCTGCCCGGGCTGGTTTTGAACTGTGATCCTCAGATCTCAGCCTCTTGAGTAGCTAGGATTACAGGCGAGAGCCACCGGCGCCCAGCTTCTATCTATCTATTGATCTATAGATCAATACATGGATCGATCAATTTAGCTATTTACATTTATCTATCTATGACATTCCTGACCTCATTTTTTTGTAGACTATATTGTTTTCTATAATCATTTTAGTCCTTGTTAGGACTTTGCTGATCTTCCAGTCAACAAGGGTTGATAAAAGATAAGCTGTAGGAAAAGCATGGATTTAGTCAGCAGCCAAAAAAGATAACGTTCAATTTCATTTAACAATTTTTTTGTATGATTTCATGAGTATCACTTCTATAGACTTTTACATTTTTCATGATAGAGTTGTTGAGTTAGCAAAACAAGCTTAACAGAATTAAGTCGTGACAGCTTCTACTTATTCCTCTGTGGTGTGCTTCTTCTTTTTGTACATTTTTTATTATAAAAATGCTGTGCAGAGGGGCTACAGTTATATGAGCAAGATAATGAGTGGATTTCCTACTAAGCATTGTTGCCTCCTCCTTTGCTTTTCCCCTACCATCCCTTCCCTCCACAACTTCTTTTCTACAATATTTTTATTCCATTCATTGATGAAAAAATCTTCAAAATGTGGATAACTTACATGGAAAAATCTTTTATGCCTATGTGAATTGCTTTCTTCTAAATCTAACACATTGTAGGGTATGTGATCCAAGATCATTAATAGATCTTGAATGAATGAAGAGGTATTTAGAAGTCACATTATTTTATTTATATTTTCAATATATCACCTCTACAATAACAATAAAATATAAATAATAAAATAAAATAAATGGAAATAAATGGAATTGAAATATTGTAGAAAGGAAGTTGTGGAGGTGGAAGGGAACAATGTCTACCGTTCCCTCACTCTTTTCCAGTCTTTATATCCCATTCCCACCCACAACATGTACAGCTTATTTTCCACATAGTATCTAGTGAGTACCACTACTGGATTTGTTCACCCTTTGTTGTACCTTTTCTGTGGCCCTTTACCCTTCCAAAGACAAATAAAGACAAAAGGAAAAAAAAAACAAAAGTACCAACTAAAATTAATCTCATGTTTTCTTTTCTTGGAGTTCATTTAATAAAACATTATGCTATATTATTATATGCACATAATTACCAAGCCTTTGTGTTCCATTCGGAGCTACTTTAAATTGCCAATACAAGCCAGGCATTCATGGTTCATGCCTGTAATCCTTGCTATTCAGGAGGCTGAAATCTGAAGATCACAGTACAAAACCAGTCTGGGCAGGAAAGACCGTAAGACTCTTATTTCCAAGAAACTACTCAGAAACTGCTGGAAGTGGTGCTGTAGCTCAATTGGTAGAGCACTAGCCTTGAGAACAGAAAGCCTCAGGGACAAAGCCTAAGCCCTGAGTTCAAGCCCTAGGACTGGCAAAAAAATAGAAAAAGTATGTGTGTGTGTGTGTGTGTGTGTGTGTGTGTGTGTGTGTGTGTGTGTGTGTGTGTGTGTGTGTGTGTGTGTGTGTGTGGTAGGTATATATATGTGTGTGTGTACACACATATATACATATATATACACATATACATATATATGTATAAATGTATATGTGTGTATATATACTCACAAACCCAAGGATAGTGAAATTCTTAAATAGATTATGGAAATGTCAGATTTTTCAATTTTTAGATTATTTCTCACACTAAGTTACCTGATACAGAGAAGAGTTCTTTTCAATAGATAAGCAAAGGCAGAGAGATTAAAACCTTTCCACCATGCCAGGTGCCAGTGGCTCATGCCTTTATTCCTAGCTACTCAGGAGGCTGAGACCTGAGGATTATGGTTCAAAGCCAGCCAGGGCAGGGAAGTACATGAGACTCTTATCTCCAATTATCCACTAGAAAACTGGAAGTGGCACTGTGGCTCAATCAGTAGAGCACTCATCTTGAGCTGAAGAGTGCAGGGACAGAATACAAGCCCAGAGTTCGAGTCTCACGAACAATAAAAACAAAACTGCTCCATAAGTCTTACAAAGAGAAATTATGAAATTGTACTTCCTTTCTGTGGATCTGTTGGAAATGAATTTTACAACTTGGAGGGAAGAGAGTGGGGAGGGAAAAAATGAAGGAGGGGGTAATGTTCAAAAAGAAAATTACTCATTACTTATATAACTCTAACTCCTCATTCAACACCTTTGCAATAAATAATAATAAAAGAGAAATGATGAAGAACATAAATTGCAAGAAAATACTTTAGGGCAATGATCAGAAAACAATATAAAGATGTCCCAATTTGGTTAATTTTTATCATTACTGAAGAGTCAGGTAAGAGTAGTTACAATAGCTTCAATGAACCAATACATGCGAAGTGCTTCAAAGACAAACACTAATGCCAACAGACTGTGATAACTAAAGCAGAGTCTATGAGGCAGAGTCCAGTCTTTTTCCATCCATATAATTTCTAGTGAGATTCTGTATAGGGAAGGTAATTGTCTACTGATGATCTTTGGAATTTGGTTTGTTTGATTAAATGGATCTGAGCATAAGAAATAGCATGCCACACTGAGACCAAACATTAAAACAAATATTGTTGCTTAATTTATGTTCTAGAATCCAGGTTCATGCAAGTACTTACAGTTTAATCTGCTGGAAATGTATGAGTTACTTTTGTTAAGAACATATTTTATCAGCCAGTGCTAAAATTATCTGCTAAATCACTGAATTGCTGGAGAAAATTTATCATGAATCCTCCAAGTCTTGGTAAAATTGATAGAAGAACAAACAACATTTTAATTGAAATAGGAAAGCCACAGGTTTGTCAATCTTTCATTAAGAAATGATGAGTATTTCCTGAAAACTACGGACTAATCTTGTATGTTGTCTCTGACTTGGATTAAACGATGCTTATTTTCTTCTTTGCTACAAAAGTACCCATTAGTCTAACCCATTGTGTTTTGCATAGTTTTGTGTTTCTTAGAAATATTCGATTATGTTTGAATTTATATTATTTCACTGTTAACTTTATGTTTGTCTTTTGGATGGGTGTCTCTCAATATGTAAGAAAATATTAGATGCGTTCTTATAAATATTAGAAATTTCTCTAAGCAGTTCACCAGTTTTCATAGTGAACTTTGAATTTATGAGAGGTTTTACTATTTGAGGAAATGTTTCAAATTCTTGAGAAAAGAAAGAAAAGGCATTTTACATTATATTTCCAAGTCATATCTCACACAATTCACAATGGACTTTAAATTTTAGCCCCCAAAGTTAAAAATGGCCCTACATATGAAGTCATTTGTTTAATTGGAGAACATTTTAAATAGATGAAATAATCTATAAAATAAGACACACTGCTGTAGGGAAAATTGTATAATGTCATTTTTCAGATTCTTCTTCAGCATCATGGGAATTTGAACCATATGTTTGAAATGTACAACTCCTATCAGAACCCCCTAAAGCTCATAAAAAATGTAGACATTTGATGGATGTTTTTTTTGGCCCTTTTTATTTTGAGAGAAGGTAATTATATAAATTTGTGACAATCACGGGTGGTGCTTTAGGAATGAAATTTCTTAGCACAGCTGGAAGAGTTTGAACATCATGTTACTATAATCCTGGGAGTTAGCACTACTTTCAGGTTAAAAATCTTCTTAGCCTATTGCATTTGAGACTGTGTAATTTTGGCTATTCTATAGATGTAAAGTTATAATTCATTGCAATCTTATATGTATTACATAGTGACATCAGTATGAGCAAAAATCATATGGCCACACTAAATTTCTCATTCACAGCTGGATTTGTAAAGATCTTTTAATGTTTACATTTATTTACCATGCATAGATAATCACCTTTACTTTTTTATGCCAGTCTTAATGCTTGAACTCAGGGACTGTGGACTCTCCTTGAACTTTTGTGCTCAAGGCTAGTGCTCTACCATGGGAGTCACAACTCCACTTTCCACTTTTATTTATTTTCTTTCTTTTTTGTTATTAATTAAAGATAAAGAAATATCTCTTTGACTATCCTGTTCCAGTTGGTTTTGAACTGAGATCTTCCGAACTCACTCTCCTGAGTAGCTAGGATTACAGGTGTGAGCCACCAATACCCCACTGTATTTTTATTTCCTATAATAACTTTGACATAGCTTTTAATTCTGTCATGGCCATGCATTCCTATTATCCCAGCAATTGGAGGCAAGAAGATCAAGAATTTGAGATCATACCAATCAAATTAAGAAGTAAGGAAGATGCAAGACCTTCTCTTGCTTTATGTTTTATTGTATTTATGTCTTATTATTCATTTTTATGAGTTCATTGAAATCCCTGAATGAATAGACATATTTTCATTTTTACCTTTCTCTTCTTCTATTATGTATGTATGTATGTATGTATGTATGTATGTATGTATGTATGTATGTATGTATGTATGTATTTATTTTGTGGTGGTGCTGGGGCTTGAATTTAGGGCCTGAAATACTGCCTCTGAGCCTTTTTGTACAAGACTGGTGCTCTACCATTTGATTCATGCCTCCATTCCTGGCTTTTTGGTGGTTAATTGGAGATTAAAATTTCATGGACTTTTCTACCCAGGCTAGCTGAGTATCTAACTGTGATCCTCAGTCTTATCTAAACCTCCTGAAGATTACAGGTAGCGGCCACCAGGTTCCAGCATATCTTTGTACTTTTTACTGTATTTTTATTATTTTATTTTTATGTAATCCTAGTACATTATCAAAATGGACAATGTTTACATTTTAATTGGAGACTTTGGATATTCGTATTTAATGCATTTTTTCTGTTAGGCACATTGATCATCTTGGGATTTCTTTTCTAATCTTCCCAACTAAAGAGAGTTTAGTAAGCAGAAAAGCTATTATTCAAATTATGTTGAGTTTATTCTTAGAACACCTGTTTTAATTACTTTCCAATGTAAATTCATAGAACTATGAAGGGCACATGTATTATTCATTCTAATACTATTTATTGATGGTCATAAATTGTCTTTGACCTTTATGGTGACTACATCAAACCTATTGTGGTGACATTGAGTTAAATTTTTAAAATACAACCACTTGTGTGGTTGTATTTTCCAACTATTTCCCTGGTCTATAAAACTACCATTGCTAAGGCAGTAGCACACCACCAATGACTCAGTCTGCCAAGGCTTCCTACCCTCCAAATAAAAGGGTATATTTGTTAACTTGTGCATTGATAAATCTGTGGTTGTGTGAGATGAAAGAACAGTACTGGACACAGAAGAAAACATGGATGGTATTCCAAAAGAAATTGGGCCAAGAAGGGAAATTACAGGTTTATGTGCATATAAAAATAGTTTGTGGGAATTTTGGGCATGTTTGTTTTGTACCCCAAACTAAGCAATGAATGTAAATGGAGACAAATCTCTGCAAAGTTTAATTAATTACCTTTACTTATTACTGTCTTTCCGTGTACATATTATATTAACACCAAACGAATATGAAAAATATTAGAAATATCTTCTGAATCCAGTGATTAGATGTTTACCACACAGGTAAATTACTGGTAGTCATACTTGCAGGGAAATTGTTTCCAGAATACTTCATCCATCTTGAAAAGGAAACCTCAGTTTTGGAAAGGGTATATGCTTCTGGCAACTCATTAATAAACTATGCTTGCAAGAATTATTTATTGAAGGTGAGCAGAGAGAAGAGAAAACATTATATAAAATATTCTTTATAGAGAAAAAGTGGGAGCTCTTCTCTAGGTCATTTTTACGGTGATTTCATTTTACTTGAGAATAAAAAAATAAGGAATTGAAAATTCTGGAATACAGAGATTAATAGATGAAACTTTTTTTTTGATTCCCCCCAAAACAAACAAAACCTGAGCTAAGAACACACATTCATGTTGTTTACATTAGAGGTACAGAAATGATATTAAGGCTGTGAAGGCATGAAACTGGAGAGAGAATACAACCAAAAAGTTGGATAATCAAGCCACCTAGTAGTCTGAGAAATAAACTATAGCATACTTTGGCTATTCTGTCAGAGACACAGAAACTGGAGATAAATTCATTTGAAAGCTTTTCCTAGCTGTGAATTCCTGTTTCTGACTGCATCCAGTAGCCATTTACTTTGCTGAAAGCCCTCAGGCAGAGACAGAGAGAGTGACAGCTAGAACTTGCCCAGGACACCAGAATTTTTAATGCCCAGGGCTAGAGATGGATCACTTACCAGCATCATCCCAGTTGAAAATAGATATGTTATAAAACTGAAAGGTTAGAATCCACACTGCTACTTACAATGGTAAATGCTACATTTTTCATAAAAATGGTATCATTTGAACTTTGTTAAATACTTATTATAGTGATCAAAACCAGTGAGATGTGCCATAGTGGATTGTTTTCTTCAATTGAGTGTTTGGACAAAATAGAATATAGAATTAAAAGCATTGGTTATTTATGCAAATTGGAAAATAATTTGCTATTCACATCAGATCTAGAAATGTGATGACATGAGGAATGTATTGTCATATTACCTCACACAATTACCTGATGTTGAGGCCACAGATGACAAAAGTGGAAGAGACAGACAACCTTCCTTCGTTCACATCTAAATTTTCATTAAATCTATGAGATACAAGTACATTAATTTTTCCATAATTACAAATACTTAAACAGAAGAAATGCTTATCCAGACACTATTTACAAAGGCTCACATTAGGGAAGGAAATCTAGTGATTCAGTTCATAGTATGATTATGAATGCTTGTTGTGTATTTTAAAACAATCAAGTAGTTCAGTTTAGAGAAACATAAAGAGGGTAAAAGCTCATTTTAAATATTAATTCCTTCTGTGGAAAGGTAACAGGGGCTCTTTAAACTCCTATCACAGTCCCAGTTGGTGGCTGATGACTCTGATAAGCTGTGCCACTGTCTATTTAACAAGCCCAGACTTTCAAGCTGTTAAACAACAGTGATTGTTCTGATGTATTTTACATGAGTATAAGGTTTAATTCTAACACTGTTATCTTGAAACTATGGAACTCCTGCAGTCTTACACAGAAATTTAGCAGTTACTGGACCTGCTGTGAGCAACACTATTTAAAATGGTAAATATCACTGTCTGAGGACGCAAATGAGAGAATTCAAATGATTGAAAGTTACTAGGAATTAAAAAAAAATCTCCTAATTAAATAAGGAAAAGTTTTCTGTAAGAAATGAGAGGAGAGTGAGAGTGACCAATATGAGCGCAAGGCTTTATTGAGGGACAGAGCTACCATGCTGCTCCATGCAGGAAAGGAGGTAGAAGCCTGGACAGGTGTCGGCTGGATTTAAACAAAATTTTACAGTCATGTGGGTTACATTACATAGACTATGAGAATTTGGGGTAGGGTCAGTTCCAAGAAAAGCTATTATAAAGATATTTGGGGGAGAGTCGTATTCTGAGAAGGAGTGTAAGGAGTCTGTTGCAACTAGGGTAGGTATATGCACTTCACACTGGAAGTATCTGGAAATAGTAACATATTTTTGTAAGCAGGGTGGGGACTCAATCATCTACAAGCTGACTCTGAGACCTTAGACTTTCCATTGAAGGTATTTTATTAATGTTACATTAATCTCCAGTACTATTCATATTTCAAGTGAGACAGATAAATTATATTTGGTGATAAAGCTACATGTATTTTTTTAAGTATCTCAAGTTTTTAATTTTTGCTTTCCAAATACTTTTATTAATATATTAAATATTATTTAATATGTTGATCTAAAACTAAATTCTATCATTCTCTACCAAGATGGAAATTACAAAAAAGAAATGATCGTCTAATCTACTCTTTATTTTTCATTTGATGTACAGAAACTTTTTAACTTGATGCAATCTCATTCAATTATTATTCTTGATTTTATTTGTTTAGCTATTAAAGTCCTATTAGAAAATAAATGTTCCTATGTACAGTAGTTTTAAAGCCTTCAGATCTTACATTAAGATTTTACTTCTATTTGGAGTTGAATTTTGTATAAAGTTAGAAATATTAGTGCAGCTTCAGTCTTATGCATGGTGATTGCCAATTTTCCATGTAACACTTATTGAATAGATAGTTTTATTTTTTCCCCCAGTGTGTCCTTTTGGCTCCTTTGTCAATAATCAAATGACTATAGTTGTGTGGGTCTACTATTTTGTTTTTTTTCCCCTTCATATCTGTTTCCTATCAGTAGCATTCTATTTCATTATTTTGGGTCTTTAATATGATTTGAAGACAACCAAGAGAATAGGAGAAATCTTTTTCATTTATTTATTTATTTACTTTTAAATTTTTTGTGCATGTAGTTCTAGGGCTTGATTTAAACCCAGATCCTGAGCACTGTTGCTGAGCTACTTTTGCTCAAAGCTGGTGTTCTATAGTTCAGACACAATTCCATTTTTTCCCCAACATTTTTGGTAGTTTGTTGGAGATAAGTCTTTCTAGATTGGCTTCAAACAACAATCCCCAATGCTCAGCCTCATGAGTAGCTAGGATTACAGGCATTAGCCACTGGTGTGCTGCTAGAACGGGAAAAAAAATTAACAGCTCTTCAAGGGTTAAAAAGGAAATATGTAGAATACACAAAGAACTCAAAAAGTTAATCAGCGAAAACAAAATACTCACATTAAGAAACTGGGAAATAAATTGGACAGATAGTCTCAGAAGAAATAAAATTCACTAATAAAAAACATGAAGAGATGTACAATATATTTATGTATGTATATATGTATGTATGTGTGTATGTATGTCAATCATGGGTCTTAATTCTGGCCCTGAGCACTGTTCCTCAACTTTTCAGCTCAAGGCTAGCTCTCTACCAATTGAACCGCAGTGCCATTTCTGGTTTTCTGATGGTTATTTGGAGATAAGAGACTCCAGGCCTTTCCCTCCTGGGCTGGGTTTGAACTGTGATTCTCAGATCTCAGCCTCCTCAGTAGCTAGGATTACAGGAATGATCAACCAGATGCCCGGCTATACAAGATTTTTAGTCATAAGTGAAATGCAAATGAAAACTGCACTAAGATTTCATCTCAAATGAGTCCAAATGTTGATTTTCAAGGAAACAATAAATTCTAACAAGGCACCAATGACTGGATAAAGAATACGTGGTATTTTCACAATAAAAATAAAAGAATACATGTTCCACCTATGTACAATGGAATGCTACTCAGCTATAAGAAGAAAAAGAAAATCATGTCATTTGCAAGAAAATGAATGGAACTGAAGGTCATCATGTCAACACAAGTTTGAAAAGTCAAATACCACATGTTCTCCCTTGTGGAGATAAATCTAAAATGATTATGGCAATGAAAATAGAAGTGATGGTGGGATTTGAATGTAAAAGTGGAACTGTTTAGAAGTAGACCAACAGAAGAAGGGAAGGGACAGGAGGGGACATGGCACAGTGAAGAGAACTGAAGGACATTGTGTACAAAGTTCCAGAGAAAAAGGGAGATTCTGAGAGAGACATTTTCACTCTTCTACAGCTTACAGTCATTTATCAGCATTTTTTAATTGTTGTTTCAGCATGGACACAGAGGTATTTATTTTAATTATATATATTTTAGATATTAATTAAAATAATATGAGTATACATTTATATATGTCCATATATTATGTGTAATATAAAATTAACTTATGCATTATACATGCAATTTTAACTTATGTATTATGCATACAATTACACATATGTATATAAGCAAATGTTGTTGGTTAAATTATTCAGCAGAATAATTTTTTTCTATACCTTTTTTATGCTGTTCCTTACTTTCTAGAACAAGATGCTCTAGAAGAATCATATATTTTCTCTGCTCCAGTTGTAGAGTGGCATTAGAGACTAATACCTGATTTGGAGTCCACTTTTTGCTCTTAGAATAAAAGGTCTGTTAACTATAAATTTGGAGATAATTTTAGATAATTTTAGATTCCATATAGTTGAAGTAACAATAGAAGGAAATTCCATATACTGTTATACAATTATAATACATCATTGATATGATAGAGCAAATTCACTTTCATTTCGCCATTTAAATTTGAAGTAAGGAGGTCAGGTCCGGCTGGTGTCATATTGGCCCCATGGTGGATGGTAGGGACTGGCATCTTTTCTTCATGGCTAGGGAAGGAAATGGCGACCCCATCCCATCACCTGCCTCTCGAGTTATAGGAGTGCTTGGATCCTAAAGACAGGGGTGGGGACTTAGCTGATAAGTTACTGAATCTGTCAGTCCAGTGCCTGGGACTGGGCATTTCCTGTGGACCTGCCCCCTCCTGGGACAATATTTAGGCTGGGACCAGCCCAGCCGCCACTACACCGTGCCTCACATCACCGTGAGCCTCTCCTGTCTCCTGGCATATATCTACGATCATCATGTCGACCCAATTCAGAGAGCTGAATTGGGTTGTTGGTATTGTTTTTGTTCTTTCTTTCCTCTCTAGCATGTTTCCTAGCTGTGTTATGTGTACTAAGGTGCTGTAGGCTTTTGTAACAACAGGCTGCCTGATGCATGTTAACTGTATAATAAAGATTCCAATATTTCATTTTCCAAAATGTGGCTTCTGGGGGATAATTCACCTTACCACAGAAATCAATTCTTTTGTACTTGTCTATTCAGTGTGTATTGAGGCATGATAACCATTACTATAGTCAAAAAAGAAAATAGTGTTTCTTTCACATTTGTATTTATAACCACATCTGTCCTTCCCTAAATTCTTAGCAAACACAAGACAATATTATTTCCTTTTTTTTTCAATTTGAGACATAGAGGAAGTATACTGTAAAATATATAAGATTTTCCCCCACTGGGTAAAATGCCATTGATGTTGTTACGTGTTATCAGCTTTATTCCTGTCTTTTTTTTGCTGTTGAGGGTCAGGGGAGGCAATGAATATATGTGCTCACTTACTGTGAAAGGACATTGCTTGTTCATTATTTGATTATACTGAATTGTTGCCATGGATATTAGCATAATGGTTTTATTTTTTAGTGTAAATAAATTTATTTCTCTAGGATGAGTGCCTAAAAGTGTAGTTGTGCTGGCTCAGATAGTAAGAACAAATTCATGATATTAAGAAACTGGCCATGCCATTTTCAAAAAATGTCTATATCTTGTACTTTCCACATAAACTTAGAAGCTGAGAGATTTGTAGAGAGCCTAATCAGAATTTGGTTGGTGGTCACATGGTCTAAGGGAACGCTACACTGTTGATAGGAGTATAAAATTGTTCAACCACTCTGGAAAGCAGTATGGAGGTTCCTCAAAAGACTACACATAGAGCTCCCTATTTCCCCGCAATCCTACTTCTGAGCATTTAACCAAATGATCGCAAACAAGGCCATACTAAAACTACCAGCACAACTATGTTTATTGCAGCATCAGTCACCATAGCTAAGATATGGAACCAACCCAGATGTCCCTCAGTAGATGAATGGATCAAGAAAATGTGGTATATATGCACAAAGGAATTCTCTGTGTCCACCAGAAAAAAATGACATAACCTCATTTGTAAGGAAATCGAAAGACATGGAAACAAATCATATTAAGTGAATTAAGCTAGACCCAAGGAAACATGGTTTCCCTCATTTGTAATAATTAATGTATGCCTAGCATAGTCCTAGCAGAGGTTCACAGTAGCCCAATAGCCATGTACATATGACAACATAAAATTACGTTACTTGAAATGATCTCCAATATATGGGAAAAAGGATTTTTTGGTTCTTTTGGTTGTTTTTTTTTTTTTTTGGCAGAGCAGGGCTTGATTTTTTTTTTCTTTTGGCAGTCATGGGCCTTGAACTCTGGGCCTGAGCACTGCCCCTCAACTCCTCAGCTCAAGGCTAACCCTCTACCACTTGAGCCACTGTGCCACTTCTCATCTTCTGAGTGGTTGATTGGAGATAATAGTCTCAAGGCCTTTCCTGCCTGGGGTGGCCTTGAACTGCAATTCTCAGATGCCCACCTCCTGAGTAGCTGTGATTACAGGCTTGAGCCACCTGAGCTCAGCTTTGACATATTTTTGTTTGCCTTTTTTTTCTTCCTCCCACCCTTTTTTTAGTGTGCTGTTGGCAATTATTTCTTTTGTCTTTTTTTTGCTCCTCCTCTAGTATATTCCCGTATGTCTTGTATATAAGTTTATCTTATTTGGGGAAGGGAAAGGGAATCACAGAAGCAGTGGGACAAAGGGTGAGCCAATGTATACTCAGTAGATACTATGTTGGAAATGAAATTTACAACTTGTGTGGAGAGGAGTCTGGGGTGAGGGAAGGTGGGAGAAAACGAGGGAGGTGGTAACACTTTTCAAATAGAAATGTACTGATTAGCTTGCTTAAGTAAGTATAACCCACCTGTATACCACCTTTACAATACGGGCTGCCCCACTGGAGCTATACCATTTGAACTATAGAATAAAATCCTGATATTTTGCTCAGGGCTGCCTTTGACCTTCATATTTCTAATTATGCCTTCCATAGAGCCTAGGTTACATGAATGTACCATCATGTCAGGATTTTTGCTGCTAGTTGTTTTTGCTGCTAGATGAGTTGTCACTATGTTTTTGTTCATACTGGCCTTAATGTGAAATCCTCTCTATTTCTACCTTGTGAGTAGTATTTATTTTTGTAATTATTATTTTCATGACCACTTTATAACTTTTAGAATTTATTTGTCCACTTTCATTTAAGCATTATAAAACTATTTCATTTTTGTAACATTTGAAAAAAGCATTGTAATTTCCATTTTTGTTTCCACACATACCTACAGATGTATTATACATATCACATATATACATATATGTGAATATATGTGTATACTAATACACATATGTATATACATATACATAAGTGTATATATACACATCTCTCTATATATATGGAGAGGTAAGAGAGAGGACTTTTATCTCTGCTATTGCTGAAATTGTTGAAATTATTGAGAATTTCATTTAAAAATCATGTTGTGTTTAAAATTCCACATTTTAAGTTACTGTTTCTAATATAAATATCTTTTAGAGCACTTAAGTCTTTTGATTTGGTGAGCTGGACTTGCAGGTACCCACTCTGAATAAGACCAAACACCATTGCCTCTTTCTTGATCTTAAGAGAGCCATTCAGTAAAGACAAATAATTATCCCTGGACAAGATTAACTAAGCATTCACATAGTGAGAATAAAGGAAGATATTCTTAGGAGAGGATCACAAGGGCTCAATAGCTATGTGCATAAGATCATATAATATGATGCTTATAGAAATGAGCTCCAAGAAATCAAAGAGGTTTTGTATTATAATGTTTGCAATACTTTCTTTTCTTTTCTTTTTCTCTTTGATTTAGTCACTGCTGTCGCTGTTTTTTATTTCTATCTTGTACATAAGTTTATCTGATGGGGGAAGGGTGAGGGAAAAGGAAGCACAGGGCAAAGGGTGAAACAATTCAGCAGTGAAACCCACTGGACAGTATGGTGGACATAAACTATACAAGTTTGGGCAAGGGAAATTGGGTGGGGAAAACTGACAGAGAATGAGGGAAGAGCTAACACGGTTCAAAATGAAATGTACTCATACTTGAATCCTGTAACTGTAACCCCTCTGTATATCACCTTTACAAGAAAAAATTTAAAACCAGAGAACCATTAAGTGCCTTACCAATAACTGTGCTCTAAGCTGACAGGTTTCTTCTTGTTTGATGAAAGCTTTAAAGTTGAAAATCATCCTCTCTTTGTAGTTCTTTGAAATATTTATTGAATCTTCTCAGCTGGACACTATATTTTTCCTTTATTGTTTCTGGGTAAATCCTATGTTAATTGTGACTTAAATATTTGGAGTATGGCTATTATATAAACTTCCCCATCTGGAAAGCTCATCAGGGATAATTTTGAGGAGTATGATGAACACATTTTCTTCAGAATTCCAGGATGAAAACTCATCATTTTTTTGGACTTCATCCTGCTATTTGATTTTTTATCATAATGTTTAGAAAACTCAGCTGTTGCATTATATTTTCTACTCTGCATATAAAATGGACAATATTTTGTCATTTAATATTTCTAAATGTTATATTGCTTTTCAAAATGTAAGTCATGGATTTGATAATTCCTGATAATTGTTTGTTACACATTAGTTACAATTTAACACTGTTAATCATTGGGTATTAAGGGGAAAGTCTAAATCCAATTATCCATATACTATCAATAGTTTGACTTTTCTACTCTTTAATTGTTACCATTTAATTGATAGCCAAAACACTTAAAATGTGTACAGGAGGAACTACAGTGTGTTTATATAGATATATATGGATATATATATATATATATATATATATATATATATACATTGTGTAAGGTTTCAGATAAATATATTTCAAATATTTATCTTTTATCATAAAAAACCTGTAGTGAACCAACTATTATGCAATAACACAGGAGACCTTTTTATTCCTAGGTGTTTTTCAGCATATCTGCATTCTCTATCCAGATGCCATGTTGTCTGTTTAGAGTATATTTTAGGCATTATTGCTGGACAATGGATTAGAAATGAGATGATGGACAGAATGTGAGCTTGTGAATAGTCTACTATTGCTAAGTCAATGAACAAGACATATTGTGAATAAAGCATGGACATCCTTTTGCATCATTATGGATATTAGTATCTGCCTTTGGTTCACCAATTTAGATAACCTGAGAATTAGCATTACAATCACTTTCAATGAGTACTATATACCAATAAAAATAAAATATCACTATTTTAAAAATGAATTAGTGAAATAGAGATGGAACTGAAGAATGGAGGAAACACAAAGCACTCTGGGGACCACTTGAGGAGTATATACGTATTGGTGTTTGAATCCTATAAAACTATGGAAGATGTACTCATTACCTTATGTATGTAACTGTAACCCTTCTGTATATCACATTGGTAATAAAATTAAATTTAAAAAAGAATAAAAAATAAAAAAACTGTGGAATAGCAAAACACCTCCATGCTTTACATCTCAATCTTTTTTGCATTTCAATTAGCATAAAAAATTTAAATTAAAATTTAAAAATATAATTATCACTAAGATTATTGGTGACATCTTTCTGAGCATTCTCAATAGAGAGCAAAGAAAAATATACATAATTCCAGCCCTACCTCTAGCAGAATTAAAATATTATGCAACTACTAAGTGACTCGAGTTAATGAATTTCTTTTCAGAAATGTATAAATCTATAGATGACAATGTTGAAGAATTCTGAATAAGAGAAATATGTAGAAAACATCAGTTATTTAACTGTTCAAATTAGGGTTTTCATATCTAGGTGTTTCTATTTTGTAGGGAAGTTTTGGCTTGTTTTGTTTTAATTATTCCAAAAGTTTGTCTTTTCCAGAAAAAAACAATTGATTTTCTATGATAGCATAGGCACTTTAGTTTGAAATCATATTTATGGAGTTCTCTACTTATCCTCTAAAAAGATTTCTGTTTAAGCTCAAAACCAAATATATAAGCAAGGTGAAACAGCACAGATTTTTGGTCAGGAAAATGAACTAGGCTCCATTTTTTTTAGCTAGCTTATATAAAATAAAATGTATCATTTTAAATTTAAATGTATCATTTTTGAGGACTTTTAATTACCCTTTTCCTTGAGTATTATTAGTCTCCAGAGCTGAGTAAAAAATAACAACAAAATTATAATTAGTAAAATTCATCAGATATCTTAAAGAGGATTTCCTTATGTCATAAGGATATAAAAAACTATAATTTGCCTTGAAAATAATATATTCATAACATATTGAGCAATAATTACAATTTTTTGAGTAACATTCTTAATACTTATATTTTTAGGCTTTTATTAATTTGGCCTTCTCAAATTAACATCTTAACAACAAAATCTTTGTTTTTTAAATATTATTTTCCTATTTCTTTTCCATTTAGAAATAATTAATTAATATTATTTGTTTCATGTCCTCTTTTTCAAATAGATAGATATATTTTATCAATTCTTTGGGAATTTGAGATGATTTTTTTCTAAGTTCTGTATTCTAATAATAAAATTAATAATCATACACACAAGTGTTTTTAGGACTTTGTCACACTGCTAGATTTCTTTCATATTTGAAGGTAAGAACTGACATTTCATCTTTGTTTGGGAAAACTAATAGCAATAACTCTTCAAAGGAATAAAGACTTGTCTTATGTCATGTAAAAGCAAGATTTAAAATAAATCCCTTAAAGTTCTAAAATGGAATCTTTAATAAGATGATCTAAAAAAAACCTTCCGAATACAAGTTATGTGTTTTTTTTAATTTACAAATGTATTGATTCATTTAAAAGCTTTTTTTTCCTACAGGTATTTTATATTTCCTGATTCTGCCCATTTTTAAAATGCTTTGTAACATTTATGTTGGCATATGATAGTTTTATGAGGGGTCCTCATTGTAACATTTCCATGAATACTTGCAACTAAAAAATTAAGAATATATATGTATATATATTCATATATGCACACACATATACACACACATATATGTGCACACATATACACATATTCTTATCTTCATATATGCACATATTATCATATGTATTATATGCACATATATATGTAAACATGTATGTAAATGTACTTACATATATAAACTAACATTAATTAAATTAAAATATTCACAAAATGTGTTATAACATTAAACGATTATTACAATCTTTGGCTAAATGAGAGTTTTCACAGAAAAAAAAATACTTTCTAAGATTAATTGACAAAAGTTCCATAAATCACAGAAAATCTATGAAAATCATTCCTAATCTTTCAGAAGCAATTTAATATAAGCATACTTACATTTATTTTAATATAAGTTAGAATATGCAATATATAATATTGCATTAGAGTATGCATATATAATATATGAGTTGCTTAGTATATACTACCATAGGAGGTAACTAAATATAATTAACATTTTAAACTTGGAAGAAAACAGAAAGCAAAACATGTTTTTATAAGCAAGTAAAATCATTAAGTAAAGCTAATGGTGTGTGTGTGTGTGTGTGTGTGTGTGTGTGTGTGTGTGTGTGTGTGTGTGTGTGTGTATGCATGTGTTTTCCTTATATGTGACTTTTGTCTCACAAAATAATGGTATTTTTAATTTAATGATTATATACAATAGGTGATTTTTTGGTTACTAAGGGTGAAAATGTGTACATTTGCTAACCAGAAACATTCAAGTGCAAAGTAGATGTTAGAAAACATTTTAGTGAGCATACATATTAATTGCTTTAGGAGAAGTTGTCTGAATATTAAAGCAGCAGCCTCAGAGAAAAGGGTGAGTGGGACTAAGAGCATCAATCAGGCTGATCATTATGAAGTATAAATCCATCCTTAATCTTTCCAAATTAGTGTGTGTGTGTGTGTGTGTGTGTGTGTGTGTGTGTGTGTGTGTGTGTGTGTATGTGTGTGTGTGTGTGTGAAGGCTACCAAATGAGCAAAGAATAATCTAACTAGGACTTTATCATCTCAAAATACAAAGAGAAATGTCAAAGCCAGTAAGTAGGTCAACTTGAGTAGCACAAATGTACTCCTATATTTATCCAGGAGATTGGTATGCCAGCTTTAACAGAATTTAATTAATCAAATTCATGATGGGCACTAGTCTATTATACTAAAGAAAGGTAATTTCTGTTTAAGTTAATTAAAGCATTTTTCAAGAATTTCTATCCTCATTCCATATATTTTCTTTTGTCTATTTAAGAAGATAAATATTTGTAAACAAGCTGTTTCAGATTTATTAAAGAGAAAAGTAGTCTACTTTGGAGAAAATTCTGATTTTTACATAAAGTTTAAATGTATAGCTTTTCTTGAACTTTTATGCTATTTAAATAGCTGTTTAATACTTAAGGCCACTTGTAGTATCATGTAGTAAAATGCATACTATTTTAAATTAATCATTTCATAACATGTAAGCATTGCCTTTAAGACAAATTATAGCTATGCAAATTTATTCCAGTTTTTCCTAAAGTAGGCTATATTTTGTTGAATGTTATTTAAATTTATTACTAAAACTAGGATCACAAGAGTGATTGTAGTGATGCTAATTATAATAGAGCTTTATTCCTAAAACATTCCATGAAATCTACCTTATCTTTACAAGTGAACCTTGGATTACAGCCATGTATGTTGAGAATTATTAATGATACTACTTCACCGTTAAAAATCACTGAAGCCGAGCAATGCTAAGCTCATCATCAAAGATGATGAACCAAGACTTTAACATGATGATTAATCATCAAACACTGAATTCTCTCTGGAATTAAAAAAAAAATGATGACCGTGTGGACATTGGGAGAAGCAAGACCTTAGAAATGAAACTTGCCACTCCCACTGACTGAGTGTCCTTGAATAGGGAAAGGTTACATCTTTTTTCAAGGTGCAGCAGATCAGAACCATCAGGATCAGTTAAACAGAGACGAGAGAGCAGAAAATACATTATTACTGAAATAAGAATTTGTTAATATAGAATCCTTCTTTATCACCTAGTGTGTTACATGCATTCTGGCTTCTGCAAAACTGCTGCTTACTGAGCAAATACCACATCTTTACAAAGCAAATACACAGTAGCCAAAATTACAGATGCCATGTCCAGCTCTGCTAGGTAGTTAGGGATTCCACCAGACAATTATCAGACTGATAATTGATGTAATGTGTCTACAAAACTAAAAAGAAAATCCAATTTTCTTGCATAAGAAATGTAATTAAAGAGTAAAGATGTTTATATTATGCATTACATTCATTATAAATCAAATTTTATTTAACATTATTTAAACCAAACTCAAAGCACATTTTTTTTGTATCAAGATTCTACTGAAGCTACAGATGATTCATAAATTTAGGGAGAAAAAATAAGTTCTGTATGAAACTGGAGGAATTTTTTAGAGTTATTTTTTATGGAGATACTGACTATAACAAATTTGATCAAATAACTCCATTTCTCTGAGTGAAACATGGTCAGCAAATAAAGCAACATTACCATTCAAGGCCACTCCAAACCAATATTATAATAAAACAAAGTAACTTTAATATCCATTTAAGTATAATAAAACAAAGTAATTTTAAGTACAAACAAAAATGCCTAGAAGATTTGGACAGAATTTTACAAGGAGGGATGTAGCACAATAAATGACATCTTTTATGATCAAGAGGCATAAAGATATATTTTAGGGTTTATAACTTTCTCTTTGTTCCCATGCTGATTATAACACTGATTATAACTTACACATATTTGGTCTCTCCAGAGTACACTTGTATGACACATTGGGAACATATAATTCCTATATGGACTAGTATAAAAACAGAAAAGCTAGGATTATAAGTACAATCATATGTAGATTCTTTTTTTGGTCGGTACTGAAGCCTGAACTCTGGGCATGGGCACTGTCCCTCATATCTTCAGCTCAAGGATAACACGCTACCACTTGAGACACAGCATCACTTCCTGCTTTTTTCTGTTTATGTGGTGCTGAGGAATAGAGCCCAGGGCCTCATACATGCAAGACAAGCACTCTACCACTGAACCACCTTCCCAGCCCCATAAATAGAAATTTATACATAGCATATGGTAGTACATTTATTAGGGCTTGAAAATATCCAGTTTATACCTAAACCTATAAAACACACAGCACATTCACATATATGCATGCCAACAAATCTTGTTCTTATATTGTGTGTTACTTCCATGCTTAAAATATTTGATATTTCCCTATCATAGTTTTTTTGTTTTTCTTTGTTGGTTGTAAGGCTTGAACTCTGGGCCTGGACGCTGTCTCTTAGCTCTTCAGCTCAAGGCTAGTGCTCTACCACTGAGCCACAGCACCACATCCTCATTGATATTTTTATGAACCTTAAAAGAGTATCTGTAAAATTAGTGAAAATTAGATTTGAATCCCTGACACCTTCTAAAAGCTATATTTGAAGTCTCCAAAGATAGTATTTTTTAAAAATACATTTTAAATACATTTTATTTTATAGGGAAATGCCTTATATTAAAATAATAAAAATTGTCTGAAGTTTTAGATTTTAGAGATCTTACTGTTTACACTAATAACGGTGTCAAGTGAAATACAGTACAGACAATTGAAGAACTTCAAGAAATTGCATGAACCTCATTTTAAAGATAATGTAATCATTGATATAGTTGTGTACTTCAAATTTTATTTTTCCATTCCAATAGTTGGCAAGACATTAATTATATATCTACCTACAGTTATTTCCAAGGAAACCAATATCTTAAGAAAGATCATGAGAACTATGATCTCTTTTGATTATTTTTTTTGTTTTTCATATCCTTGTTTAATTCTATTGTTAGGGTGATTGAATTACGAAGACGTTAACCATAATTGGATAGAAATAATTGATAATTGATTAAAGAGGTTATTAATGAATGTATGCATGAGGTCATATAGGTACCTTACGAACATGCATATGTAAATAAGGACATAAAATTTTCAGCAGCAATCATCCTTTAGAAAAGAGAAAATTGTAACTATAATGTGATATGACCATAAATCTATCAAAATGTATATAAAGTAAAATGAACACTATAAACCTAATGCTGGTGAAAATGTAGACTCAGGATCATTGGAATAGTGCTGGTATGAACATAAAATGATAGACACATGCTGGAGGAGTCTATCAATATATTAGAAACACAATTGTTTAACTATTCTACAAACTAGTAATTTCATTATTGGATGCTTATTCAACAGAAATGAAGATTTAGGTTTGTGCAAACACCTGACACTAACTCTTTCAGAAAATTCACATAAAGTAGTTCAAATCTGAAAGACGTATTTTCAAGAGTTATATACATAAACAGATAGCATCTCTTTCATATCTTGCTATAATATTAAGCCCTAAAATTAATCATATGTTTATATAGAATACCTTAAAAGTGATTTTGTAAATATTAAGGAATATTTCTGAAAGAATACAATTAGAACTTTTGGAAAGTAATACTATTAGAATTATATTAATTCTGAGCAAACAAATATAAATTACTAGAATTAAAGATGTCTATATTTGAAATTAAGAAGAAATTGCAAGATCAGAATACTTAATAAACTTTTTTTTAAAACTTGGGCAGATCATTTACAATATCTTTTTAATGCTCAAATCTCTATTTTTCCTCTGATACAGAAGTGTTTTATAATGTTTTCTAGATTCCCTCTATCATTTGCCCATTGACTACAAATAATCCTTGATAGCTCAAGAAATTTCAAGGACAGACCTTTAATGAAAACATAATAATCAGAAAATTTTCTGTAACTCTTCTCAATTATTTTCCCTTAGAATTCTCAAAGTAGAAAACAAAATAACCTAAAGATGTCAGTTGCTACATTACAGCTTTACAGAGTGATAGAATACATAGAATGGATAGCTAGATGAATAAATGACACATGATTGGTACACAGTAGATTAATTCATGATAGATAGATGATAGACAGATATGGGAAGGGGAAACAAAGGAGGAGGCAGCAACGCTTGATAAGAAATGTACTCATTATCTTGCTCATGAAATTGTATCCCCTCTGTATGGTATTTTCACAATTAAAAAAAAGAAAAAAAAGAAAGTTGAAATGATTTATAAACGAGATTGGCTGGCGTGATATTATAGCTGGGAAGTCATAATATTTCTATAAGCCAAAGTCTCAGGTAAACTAGTGGTACTATTCAATCCTAGTCAGACAGCTTTGAATGCATGCAAGTCAATATGGTAATTTCAGTCAAAATATAAACCCTGAGGGGCTGGGCAGTTGGCTCAGTGTAGAGCGCTTGGCCTTGCATGCCTGAGGCCCTGGGTTCAATTCCTTAGCACCACATAAGCAAAAAGAAAAAAGCCAGAAGTGGTGCTGTGGCTCAAGTGGTAGAGTGCTGCCAATGCTTGATAACAAATGTGCTCATTACCTTGCTCATGTAACTGTAACCCCTCTGCACAGTATTTTCACAATAAAAACTTATTTAAAAAAGTTTAGAGATAATGCCTTGGCCCTAAATTCAAGCCCCAGGACACACATATTCTCTCTCTCTCTCTCTCTCTCTCTCTCTCTCTCTCTCTCTCTCTCTCTCTCTCTCTCTCTCTCTCTCTCTCTCTCTCTCTCTCTCTCTCTCTCTCTCTCTCTCTCTCTCTCTCTCTTTCTCTCTCTCTCTGTCTCTTTCTCTTTCTTTCTCTCTCTCTCTCTCACACACACACACAGATACATACATAGTAAATATGTCCATGGTAATATTTTTATAAGTACTAAATGGTTCAGTCATCCTTGTTTTAACTAAATTCAGCTAAAGTTGATTTTATACAAATAAATACATTTCAAAATTAAGTTGAATGAATCTTAATCTTAAATTCAATGTTATGGCCACAAGCAGAAAATTTTAAATCTTATTTCCAAAAGGTTTTCCAATTCAATTTTCCTTTGCTATATCATAGTAAAATTATATTTGAAAGAAGTTATTTTTTGCTTGTCTTTGTCTCTATCCTTTTCATTTTTTCTCATTTCTTTAATTCTTCTGGTTAAAGTAATATTCCACTGTATAATTTCCCTCTGCTCTTTGATTTATTTTCTTCTTTATCTCTTACAATTTATAGTATAGAATAAAATGTAATTCCTTTTCATAATCTTTCATTGAGTATGCTAAAGTGAGTTGCTAATGTGCATTCTACTTTTTAAATAGGACACAAACTTATTGCACAGAGCTCAGGAAACATGAGGAAGTGCTATTTAGGAAAGGTTTATCTATGGCTGCAAGACAAATCACATTTATGACTTTACTGACAGTTCTCTATTAGAATATGCTTCCAACTAAGATATACATCATTATATTAAACTTTATCATCTGTATGTTTATTGCAAGAATTTTCTATTTAATTTCATGAATAACCTTCCTGTCAATGAATGAGCATTAACATCGACATTTAATGGATATATAATTTGTCATTTCATAACTGTTCCATAAATAATTTAATCAAAGCCATCATGTTAGAAGTTTAATGGATGTTCTATATTTTACTATGAACAATTCTCCAATTAACTTACTTGTCTAGAAGTTTTAAATCATTTTATTTCAGTGATGTAAAGCTTTATAAATGGATTTTTCAAATGATAAGAACATACGAATTAAGTCTTCTACGTACTACAAAGTTTTACAATAGGATCATTGTATCAATTTCACATTAAAAATGAGCTTTCATGCTAATGAGTCGGTTCTTTGTGCCTAATCTTATTATGTTTAGTAAGATTAGAACTCATATATATATATATAATTTCACAAAATATATTTGTTTTCATTGAATCTCAAGATTTTACTAGCAGAGAAATAGAAAACCATTTCTAAGATTTAGTCATTCTTATGGTTTGTGTGTGTGTGTGTGTGTGTGTGTGTGTGTGTGTGCACGCGCGCGCGTGCGTGTGTGCGTGCGCGTGCATGTGCGCGTGCGCTCATCCTGGGGCTTTAACTTGGTGCAACCCTTGAGCTCAAGGCAAGCACTCTACCACTTGAGCCACGACTTTACTTCCTGACTCACTGCTTTTTGATAGTTAATTGGAGATGTGTTTCATGGGCTTTCCTGCCTGGTATGGCTTCCAACCATTTATCCACAGATCTCAGCTTCCTGAGTAGTAAGACACTTGTGCCTGGCAGACATATTTCATTTTAATCTAATGAATTCAGAATATTTTAGAGACCATAAACACATTTCATTAGTTTAGTAGAACACTTTCAGGAAGGAAGATTATATGAGCCTATAAAATACATAAAACATTAAATACCTTATAATTGGTAAGGACAATGTTTCTAATACAATATAACGTTAATTGGATTATAAAAAATAAAATATACCTCTGTATTTGAAAATTGTTATCTTGCTTATTTAAAACTACTTGTAAAACTAAGTTGTTTTCATATGCCCTTCACAGGGCAGCATAACATTTTTATTTGTCTTTCATGTCAATCTATTTGACTTCAAGCTGTCATGACCCCAGCTGCATATGTATTTTAGGGGAGCTAGCAGAAAGCAGCATGCATAAAGGAGCATAACTTTAAAGGACAGAAAAGCTATAACTAAATGTTGAATTATGTTTAAGCCATTTCTTGATGTCAGTTGTGAAGCACTTTTCTTTTGCCAAAGATCTTTGCAATTATTCTTAACACTAGTTCTTTTCTATGGGGTCTATAACTTGAATGCTTTTTAAAAACATCTAAAGGAATTTGACTGATGGATAGAAGGATGTTCTAAGCTCAACTTGTGAGTGGATAAATACCACCATGTAAAAGGAAATGTAAGGATATTAATTGACAAAGATATGGAGATGGTATTGATAATTATATTACACTGAGAATGTCATGAATGGGAAGTAGAATATCCTTGGCTAGGTAAAAGGATGCTAGACAGCGCATATAAATAAGCCACACTCACATACACCACACACACACTCAAACACACACACACGTTTTGTTGCTGTTGTTGTTCTTTTGTGACTGTGTGAAGTCCTATGTCACCAATACGTTCCTTGAAACAGTGATATTTCTATTGACAATGGCCCTTTTTGAAAAGAACCTTTTGAAATAATAGGATACTTTTCCTTTGTTTTTTGTTTTTGTTTTTGTTGTTTTTTATTGTGAAAATACTGTACAAAGGGGTTACAGTTACATGAGCAAGGTAATGAGTACATTTCTTATCCAGGATTATAGCCTCCTCCTTAGCGTCTTGTATATCTCATTGTTGCAATGGGTCAATCTGTATCCCTATTTAAAAGATTTGTTTTTTCCCTTCCCCTCTCCAAATTATACCAACACCAAATACAGTGAAAACAGAGGTTATACCATAGGAGAGGGACATATACAACAACAAAAAAATCACATGGTACCTTATAAATACATTAGAAACAATAGCAGGGAAGAAAAAAACTACTTGTGTCCCTATCTTGGGATTCATTTTACTTAACATCATCTTATCTGACCTTTTCTGCTTGTCCCAGACATACACTTGTTATTACAAACAAGGGAAACCATAGGACCTATGTTTCTTTGGGCCTTGCTTACTTCACTTAATAAAATCCTTTGTTTTGAAATATAACCACCACATCTTTTCCACATCTTTTTTTTTTTTCTGTTTGGCATGGGGCCTGAAATCTGGGCCTGGGCACTGTCCCTCAGCCCTTCAGCTCAAGGCTAGTTAGTGCTCTACCACTTGAGCCACAGAACCACTTCTGGCTATTTCTGCTTATGTGGTGCTGAGGAATCAAACCCAGGGCCGTAAGCATACAAGGCAAGCACTCTACCACTGAGCCATCTTCCCAGCCCCAACCACTACATCTTTTATATATGCCCTTTCTTTCCACAATCATTTGTGACCCTTGAATTCTCTAACTTTCAATAACTGACCATGTGAACATAGAAAATGATATCACTTAGAAAAGATGCACTCTTTTAATATTATCATAGACTCGAATACTGTGTTTTTTACAGTTCCAAATTCCAAACCAATATCTTTTGAACATAAATTGGCCCATTTTCATAGAGAAAACCCCCCAGGCTAATGACCTTGTTCTGAATTTCTTTCTCCAGGATCTATATTCATTAAGATAGTATTTCACCAACGGTTGGTCTAGTTTGGCTGTGACCCTCAAACTGTTGTGATCCTCCCTTATCTCCCACTTATAAATTGCTGGATCACAGAAATAATTGGCCATGAAATTTTTATTTTTACCACTGGGACAAAAGGTCTCGGGATTTACTAATACAAAATCATGAAACTAGTAACACAAAGGTTGATAATGGGACTCAATGCCTTTAATTATACCCAACACATTTGCAAAGTTTATTCAAAAAAACCCAAACCCAGAAGGTCCTTCCATTATGAGAAGAGCATTTTAGGTTAAATGATAATCAAGAATTCTTACAAAGAACTTCTACAGCATACTTCCTTTTATTTTATATTTTTATTTTTTGACTTGGCAGAATGATTTTATATTTATTTTTATATATTTATTGTAAAGGTAATAAACGGGGGTTACAGTTACATAGATAAGGTAATGAGTACATTTCTTTTTAAACACTGCTACCCCATCCTTCATTTTCTCCTGGTTACCTCACTCCCTTCCTCCCCTCCCCAAATTGTTCATTTCCAACATGGTATCTAGTGAAAATCATTGTTGTACTTGTTCATCCTTTGTACTGCTGTTTCTGTTATTCCCTTTCCCTTCCACGGATCAGATAAACATATACAAGAAAAAGCATACAGAAAATTAAAACAGACAAAACCATAGAAATAACTGCATACAGGAAGAAATTCTTGTTTCCAATTCTTGGAGTTAATTTTGATACATTTCATTATATATAGTCCTACACACTTAGAGATTGGGCTATTGTTGTCCCCAGTTAAGAATATCATAGGCATATTCTAATTATTACGAATGAGGGAAAACATGCAACCTAGATTTCTTTGGGTCTGGCTTGCTTTGCTTAATACAATTTTACCAGGTCTTTCCATTTCATCATAAATGGGGCAATGTCATTCATTCTGATGGAAGCATAGAACTCCATACAATATATTTTCTCACACATGAGCTTTGTAGATATTGTCTTTCTTCCTAAGAAATGGTGACTCATATTAAGTGTCATTGCCTTCTGTATAATCCAATGAAATCTCCTATATCTTTAATATTAATTTATATTTAGATAGAATTGAAAATAATTACATCAATCAACCTGTTTGCTCAGTTGTTACACATAAATATAAAGAAATAAAGACAGTGAAGTAATATACATTTCCAAGTTGAAAAGAATTTGTTCTCCTTGAATCATAGCATTAAAAATACATTCATTCAATCCTTGGTAGTGATTTTCAACCATATTTCTTCTCTGAAGTCATGTGAAGAGTTATAGAGTAGAGTAAAGAAGGCAGAGAAGAAAAGATTTAGAAGAGCAAAGAGAAAAGGATAAAGCAGAGGAAGAGAAAGGAAAAAGAAAAAGTGAATGAAGCCAAAGGAAATAAAATGAGAACATAAATTTTACCCAACTCAAAATATACATCTTAATTCCAACTTATGTGTACTTGTGTGAAACATATCTTTAGGTTTTTTTTAAATTTTAATATATAAAAGGGATTAAAACCTGTGTCAATCTCAGGTTCTCTTTTTTAAAATATTCTTTTCCTATTTGATCCATTTGACTAAAGATAGAACCTGTGAATAAAATTGTACTTTTTCTTAGATCCTTCATGCATATAAACATACATGGATATGGATATGTACAAATGAATGGATATATGTACACATTTATGTTATGGATAAATATTTAGAAATATTTTCTAAGTAAAGAACAAAGCTAAATTGTATGAAATTTGACAAAATAGGCTTTGATAAATAGTCATATAAACTAAATAATTCAAATATATATTGTACGGAAGGTGTGATAAATGTGTTCTCTTGTCGTAAGAAATGCTTATTTTATTTCTATAAGTTTTCTGTGAAAGATTTGTTAATATCTAAACCAGTCAAAATTTCTCAGTTGCTTAGCAATATACTCATAGTAATTTCTTTTAAAACATAAATTAATATGTTCTTTGTTAATTCTCTCTTCCCTCTGGATATTTTCTGTACTATTCTGGGTTTTATGGAAGAGCTTCAGGTAATTATATTAATATTCTAGGAATAGACTTCTTCAGGGCAGGTATAATTTTTTTATTTCTCCTACAAGAACTTCCTATTTCTTCCACATAGGTCTTATTGAGCTTACTCATTAGGCTGTAATTCACTGGGGTTTCCAACTAAATGTGCATGTCTAAGAGACAGTCAAATCAATTACTTTTACTCTGCTTATTCTTTTTCTCTCATTTTCCAGTATGGATGAAGTCAAACATGGGTCATACCAAATTCATTTAGAAGGCATTAAATACATGAGAATAGAATTAAATTTTAAACTGTCAAAACTCTTAAAATGCCTGTAGCATCCTAGTACTAAGAACTCTAGCATTCTAAGTGAACTTCCCCAAACTGCTTGAAAAAAAATAGTCCTCCAATTTACAATGCAAGAATTTTTCATGAAAAAAATGCAAAAACAAAAATAAAAAGCATAAAATCTACCAAGACAACTGTTATTTTCCCAAAAGGAGGACAGTACAGATATTGTTGATGAAAGCTATTAATTTTGATTATTTGTGTGATAATTAATATCTTGATCTCTCATATTTTATATCCTTCCCTTTAAGAAAACTGAACTGAACACAAAAATGCAATGCCTAAATGCCTCTGATCATCTAAAATAATATTTCTTGAAATGATCCAGAAAATAGAAACATGAGGATTTTTGGTTCTTGTTTTATTTTCTTTTCCTTTTGTCTTTTTCCTTTTGTTCATTTATCTGTCTTTGGAAGGTTAAAAGGGACACATAAATGAGAGTGGAAGGGTGAACAAATGCAGCAGGTACTCACTAGACACTATATGGAAAATGCACTATATACCTCACAGGTCGGGGGGAGGATAGTGGCAGGGGAAGCTGGGAGAGAGGGAGGGCAGGAGTGACATTGTCCAAAAGGAAATATACTCTTTACCTGACTTATGTGCCTGTAACCTCTCCTTACATGAATTTATAATAACAACAAAAAACAGGAAAAACGAAACTACAAAGTTCACTCCGGGTTGGCTGGGAAAATAATATGTAGATATTTTTCTTTTTTATTCTTCTTACTTTGCTTTAAGTATATATAAGACAAACAAAAAAGCAAGATATAGCCCATGCTTATTTTTCCAGTGGAAAAGCAGTTGGTTCATATCATTTGTTGGTTCATATCTTAATTTCATATTCTTAGTGAGTAGTTCATGATCTATTCTCTTCAGCATCTTATTACCTGCTCGAGCTTCTTATTTCTTAATTGTTAAATCAAAACATGTTTCTTGAGGAACTTAGGCTCTTGATTTTCCTTTAATATCTTCCTTAATGCTGTATGTTTGTGTATGTGTGTGTGTGTACATGTGTATTTGTACTGCACTAGAGCTTGAACCCAAGACTTCACAATCTCAGTGGATTTTTTAACTTTTGTAACACATTAACGTATATATTTTGCTGTATGTGGCTGTCACACAATTAAAATATATGTTTTTTATTGCATAATTATTTTATATTTTATATTGCATATGTATTCTCAACTATCTTTCCAGATAGTTGTTGACTCATTTCTCACCTATATAGTGGTCTTTGGAAGAGAAAATCCACTGTTAAATTAGACAGGTGAAATATTCTGTTTCTACTGTTCATTGGAGATATAGCAGGTTGTTTACTTGTTTCTAACAATCACAATCTTTCTTAACAGCATCACTTTTTGTCCCTACATCTGTTTCACTATAAAAGTTAATGTGTAAATAATACACAGAAGTAAATAAAAAAAGCCATCTGGGATTTGAAAGGAACAAAAATGTTAGGGCAGTTACAGATGTTAAGATTTAGGGTGAGGCAGAGGAAAAGTAAATGAATATAAACTATGATATGATATTTTCTGGACATGTTTTTAGTTTGCTTAATGATGAATAAGCCCCATCTGGCCTTTAAATCTAGGAACTGCAAATCCTAGAAAGGCAGTAACTTTATATCATGAACTAAATATAATATACTTTCCCAATAATTGAAGAAGCAATTGAGGCACTTTTTTCCAGTAACTATCTCGGTCTCAGGAGTGATTTGATGGGGTCTCTGCCATGAATATATAGAGAATACAAACCTACAGTCAATGGTACAATGCCAAACTTCTTACACTATTTTATCTATAGCCCTGCAATTTCCTTTCCTTTATAGCTAGAAGGAAATACTTTCCAAGAATATGAGAGTTCAACTGCTTCTCAGCCATTTCATTATGATCAGATGTAAACAGTGTCACTTCATTCCATATACATTCATACACAAAATTTTACATATCATGACACACAATTAAAAATAAAACTCTATGAAAGACTATATGTTTATTCTGTATTCACATCCTTCTCTAACTTTTCTTTCATGGAACAGTTATCTTAACTGTTTTGCTCAAAACTGACTAATTTACAAACAAAGTCTTTATTAAAATTCTACCATTACATATAATACATGTTCATCATTAATATTTTAATGAAATAAGTAAGGGCAAATCATAAATGGGCTACCAATAGCTTTTATATTGTAGTGAGTGTCTTCACTTAAATAGAGATCTCAGTTGGATCTGGTAGCACACACTTGCAATCCCAGGTACTTGGGAGGCAGAGTCAGGACCCCCTCCAGTTCAAAACCAATCCAGGAAAAAGCAGTGAGGAAACCTTGTCAAAAAGAAAACAAAAAACAAAAAGCAACCCCCCCAAAACAAAAAACAAAACAAAACAAAACAAACATACTGAGTGCTGGTGACCTATGCCTGCAATCATAACCACTCAGCCAGCTCAGGCAGTTAAGTCTGTGAGACTTTTATCCCTAACTAACCATCAAAAATCTGGAAATGAGCATGTGGCACAAGTGGTAGAGAACTATTCATTGATTCCAGGCCCTTTATTCAGTCCTAGGACCAACACACACACACACACACACACACACACACACACACACACACACACACACACACACACACACACACACACACACACACACACACACACACACACACACACCAGTACTGGGTACAAAGCTCAAGTGATACGTGCTTGCCTAGCATGCAAGAACCATCAGTTCAATCCTCAGTATCACAAAAAGAAAAAAGAAAAACAAACCTCTAACATTGCATCTAAAAACAGAAACCCATAATTGGCCCTTAAATATGACTTTCATCTTTCAAGCTAAGATTATCAAAATACAAACTTAAAGCAGTCTCACTATTTTGTTATTTCCCCTTCCCTTCCGCAAATCAGATAAACATGACACAAGGTAACAAAATAAAAGACAGTGACAACAGAGGATAAATGAAAAGGAGAAAAAAGGGCAAAAAGAAATAAATTCATACAACACATTAAAAAAACAAAAACACAAAAACAAAAACAGAAAAACTTCAAAGAACAAAGGGTGATTAAATGCAACAGTGATACTTACAAGACACTATATTTAAAATGAACTTTGCAACTGGTTGGGGGAAGGGGATTGGGGTGGGAAGGGCTAGTGGAAGAAAATGAGGCTGTACACCAATGGTTCACACCTGTAATCCTAGCTACTCAGGAGGCTGAGATCTGAGGATAACAGTTCAAAGCCAGCCCAGGCAGGAAAGTCCATGAGACTCTTATATCCAATTAACCACCAGAAAACCTGAAGTGGCACTGTGGCTCAAGTGCTAGAGCTCTAGTCTTGAGCTAAAGAGCTCATGGACAGCACCCAGATCCAGAGTACAAGCCCCACGACCAACTTGAAATGAATAAATAAATAAAATACAATAAAGTGAGAGAGAGAGAGAGAGAGAGCAAGAGGGAAGGGGTAATAATGTTCGACAAGAAATGTACTCATTATTGCAGCATTATTTACTATAGGTAAGATATGGAACCAACCCAGATGCCCCTCAGTAGATGAATGGATCAAGAAAATGTGGTATATAAACACAATGGAATTCTATGCCTCCATCAGAAAGAATGACATTGCCTCATTTGTTAAGAAATGGAAAAGCTTGGAAAAAATTATATTAAGTGAAGTAAGCCAGGCCCAAAGAAACATAGGTCCCATGGTTTCCCTTATTTGCAATAACTAGTATATGTCTGAGACAAGCAGAAAAGATCAGATAAGGTGATGTTAGGGAAATAAACCCTAAGATATGTATTCAAATGTTTTTTTTTCTAATCATGCGATTATTTTTTTGTTGCTTTGTATGTCTCTCCCCCACAGTATAACCCCTGCTTTCACTGTATTTGATGTCGGTATAATTTGTGGAGGGGAAGGGGAAAAACAAATCGTTTAAATAGGGATACAGGTGAACCCATTGCAACTATGAGATGTGCAAGTCGTTATGTGGAAAACCAACTTTACAACTTTCGTGCGGGGAGTGGGGCGGGGAAGGCTGGGAAGGGATGGGAAGGGGAAACAAAGGAGGAGGCCACAATGCTTGATAAGAAATGTACTCATTATCTTGCCCATGTAATTGTAACCCCTCTGTACAGTAATTTTCACAATAAAAAAAGAAAAAAGAAAAAAAAGAAATGTACTCATTACTTTACTTACAAAACTATAACCCTTCTTACCACCAAATAAAAAATAAAAAAATCCAACCTTTAAAAAACAAAAACAAAGAAACAAACAACCCAAAAGGGGTCCATTTTGTTCTGTTTTCACCAAGAATAGCAAAATGGAGAAGTAGAAAAGTTTTCTTTTAGTAAAAGGACAAAACATTCTTAGTACATTTACAAAGTGAAAACTTAACAACATTTCTATTACCACATATAATATTTTAATTAAATTAAATTAATTTATTTATTTCATTGGCCATAGGGCTTGAACTCTGGGCTTGGGCGCCGATCCTGCGCTCTTCAGGTTGAGGCTAGTGTTCTAACACGCTTGAGCCACAGCACGGTTTTCTAGTGGTTTATTGGAAATAAGAGTCTCATGGACTTTCCTGCCTGAGCTGGCTTTGAACTGCAATCCTCAGATCTCAGCCTCCTGAGTAGTTAGGATTACAGGTTTGAGCCACCAGCGCCCAGAGTACATACAACAGTTTATTTTGTTCCTCTTATTCCAGTCTTATTGTAAGTAAAGTATTGAAATCAACAAAGTCCAGTCTACCTAGGACATTTAGGGTCAAAATTTCTACTAGTGAAAGATCAAATATGGAGGTTACATCCCTGAACATGACCTGGAGAAAAGCATGACCATGACTACACTATCTGGTCATTCTTATCAATCTAGAATTGCCTTACTTTGTCAATTGGTAGTATTTCCGTTTCTTTGTTGTTTAGTCTTTCTAATCAAATATTTTTAAAGCAAGCAATTTAAGCAGGGAGTCACAAATGACCAACTCACTTTGCATGAAATATTTTGCATCAATATTTTGATCAAAGTACTTATTAGTATATAAAATATTGGCAACACAGAATGTCTTTAGAAAAGAAATATGAAATGTGGTATAAGCACATACTTAAAAGATAATCACAATATTAAAACTAATGCTAAAATAATGTATTGATAATTTAAAAATGTTGTCAAGGTGATGTACAGATGGGTTACAGTTTTATGATAAGTTAGTGATTACATTTCTTGTCTAAGTTGTTACCCCTTTGTATTGATAATTTGAAATGACAATTTAAAATGGAGATGAAGTGAGAAAAGTCATTTTGCAAGTAGGAATAAATGAATATTAAAGGAAAATACCAGTAATTTAACATTTCAGTATCTTTACTGTTAAAAATAAGTGTTTTGTTATATATTTAATTAAATATGGCAGTGATTTTCAGCAGTAAAAATGAAATTAATTAAATGTATTTTAATATGAAGAACAATAAACTGCTAAAGGGAAAGGCATTCAATGGCATACATATTTTAAATATTAAGAGTATTTAATGTTAAACAAAAACTATTACCCATCATAAAAATTCAAATTAGAATATATTTTTAAGCTTGATTAATTAGATGTTTATAAGTTTGATGTTGAAAAATAAATATAGAACATGCAGACAGCTTGTATAAGTTTCTGAGAAAGAAGAGTAGCATAAGGAGATCTTAGCCTCACTGAGAGTCAACTATATCATAAAATGTTTATATACATAAATATATTAATTATGTAGCAAGCAACATTTTTAACGTTATTAATCCCACTGGGTAACCATATGGCATTTTTTAAAAAGCTATGAATTTATGAAATGTGTTATATGACAGTTTTATACTTTTTGAGAAGCCTTAGTGATTAAATGTATATATATATTCAAATGAACAGCTTAATATCTGTATGTTTTCCATATTCATTAGACATATAAATTAGGTATATATAATAAGCTCAAAATGTGATAATGTGTAGAGAAAAAAAATTAACTCATCAAGATAATAACTGAGTTAAAGCAACTGAAATTTCAGAAGTATAGAAAATGATTGCTAGAAAAAAATGAAATGACTGAATGCAGTCAGCACACAGTCCTCTGAAAAAAAAAATAAATTCTGAAAAGTACCATGAAAATATTCTTAAAACTAAGATAAAGAGACTAAGATAAAAACATATTTATGAATACCATCATTCACCACATTCAAGTCTTTTTGATAATATACAGATTAGGTGATGGTCTATGGAATTCAACATTTGCAAATACACTGACCACTATATCATTTGATATGCTGTCAAGTATCATTATAAAATATTTAACAATATTTAAGTAGTGATTAATTTTGAACCCTTCATTCTAGTTCTAAGAAATAAGTTTACAGTATTCCAGAAAACTAGAACTGTATCCTCAAAAGATTATTAAGACCTGATATTTGAAATAAGCTAAATAAACTTTAGTAGAGAATACAATGAATAAGTATCATATAATGAAAATTCTAGAGTTAGTATTACAATCCAAGGGTATCTACAATTATTTGTTTGGAACATTAAGACTTCATTTCTATTGAACTATAGCAATATATGGGATTCAATTGAGACATTGAGTTGATGGTACATACATGTATTTTTGGTCTGGAGATGGAAAACTCAATAAGCATTTTCTTAGTGTGAAATTCCAAAGTGAGATAACTGTTTGTAGAAGTGGGATACGTTAGGGTTCCTGCTGTCGAGACTTTGATTCTACTGTCTCTTCAAGAATAAAGACACCTCTAACAAAGGAAGAAAAAAGGTAGATAGCAGTGTGTTGTTGTCTTCACATGTAGTACTAAATCCCACCTACTAGAAGGATGAGCAAGCTAATGAATCACTGCCAGTCTAGTGAGAAACTGCCATGGCTCTAATCAGAGGGCTTTACAATATAATCTTGTGGGAGAGATTGGTACTGAGCCACACCTCAGAACTTTTAGCTAAAAATCTCAAAGTATAGAGTTTTCCTGGAGTATAAATATGACACATTGATTCCCACTTTGTCTCACAATTTTTGTTGTTCCACTTCCCTTCCCTAATTCAGATAAATGTGTATGCAATACCCATGGTACCAAAATCAAATACAATGACAACAGAGGATAAACCATAGGGGGAAAATACAAAAGAAACAAGATATCACGTAGTTCATTAAAAACAACAACAAAGAAAAAACTTCTTGTGGACATGTCTTGGAGTTCATTTTGCTTAGGATCATCTTATGTACAAAGCTATTGAGCTATTCTGCTCATCTGCTAGGATTGCCCTAGATATATACTAATTATTACAAATGAGGAAAACCAAGGGGCCTGTGTTTCTTTGGGTCTGGCTTACTTCACTTAATATGATTTTTTCCAAAGGGGAACCATTACAACAGTGATACTCACAAGACAAAATGTTGGAAATGGTCTGTACCACTTGGGTGGGGAAGGAGGGAAAGTGGGAGAAAAATGAGGGAATGGGTAACAAGTCCAACAGAAATGTACTAATTACATTACTTATGTAACTGTAATCACCTTGGCAAAAATAAATTAAAAATAATAAAGTGTGAAGCAGGGCTATTTCTTTTTTTTTTTAATTTTATTTTATTTTATTTGAGAACATACTTTACAGAGGGGCTACAATTACATGGGCAGGATAATGCATACATTTCTTACCAAGCATTGCAGCCTCCTCCTTTGTTTACCCTTCACCTCCCTTCCCAGCCTCCCCCCTCCCCCCACCCAATTATACCCCCCTCCCCCCCCCACCGACTTTGTAAAGCTGGTTTTGACATGACATTTTGTACTTCTCATTGTTGCAACAGGTCCACCTGAATCCTTAAACGACTTGTTTGCCCCATCTCCTCCACATGTTATACTGACATCAAATATAGTGAAAGCGGGGGTTACACTGTGGGGGAGGGACATACAAAGCAACAAAGAAATAATCTTATAAATGCGTTAGAAACATATGCATGAAAGAAACGAAAACATTAAAATACATATTTAAGGGTTCATTTTCCTAACATCACATTATCTGACCTTTTCTGCTTGACTCATACATATACTAGATATTGCAAATAAGGGAAACCATGGGACCTATGTTTATTTGGGCCTGGCTTACTTCACTTAATATAATTTTTTCCAAGCCTTTCCATTTCCTAACAAATGGGGAAATGTCATTCTTTCTGATGGAGGCATAGAATTCCATTGTGTATATATACCACATTTTCTTAATCCATTCATCTTGAAGCAGGGCTATTTCTAAATCATGTCTTCTTCCCTCACTTCCCTTTCCCTGCCCCATGGACAAGTCTTGGATCACCTGTAAAAAAAATATTGAGATCAACCCATTGCAACAATGAGATGTACGAGTTGTTATGTCAAAAAAAAACAAAGTTGGGGTGGGGGTGAGGGGGATGGGAAGGGAAGGGAAGGGGAAACAAAGGAAGAGGAAACAGTGCTTGATAAGAAATGTAGTCATTACCTTGCCCATGTAATTGTAACCCCTCTGTACAGTATTTTCACAATAAAAAAAGGAAAATATTGAGATCAGACATATCATATGTTGTCAAGAAGGAGAACATTTTGACACAAAATAATCCCAAAAGGAAAGAGCAGAGACAAGATGGTGGATGTCAAAAATAAGTCGTAAGAATATATCAGGATTCAAGCTAATCAGAGTCAGAACATTGGTTGAAGATTCTTCTCCTCAAAAAGCTACCCTACTCATACAAAGCTCAATAGTAAGCATATCCCAGACTCATCCACTACACCAGCCTGTGAACAAACTGATGAAACTAAAATCTTAGAACCTCTGCCTCCCACCTGGAAATCTTCTGACAGGTTAGCATTATGTGACAATGGAGAAAAAATATCAAATTCTCCTCTTCAATGGGAATTTGGAAAAATAAGACACATGGAAGAAAATTAACTAAACTGAGACCTTGATATTTTGTACTGGAAATTCTAGTTCCTCAATTGTGTTTCTTTGTGTGACTCTATCTACCTAAAATAACGTGACACCAAATCAATTTCATAAAGATACTCTTAAAATCTACATCTTCTTAAGGTTTTATCCAGTGTTATATAATTACTTCCACTTAAAAAATGAGCAATAGAAAATTTTTACTATACATACCCATAATGTACATCCGAATATGCAATAAGATATACTCCTCCTTTAGGAACATTGATGCGCGATGCTTGATTATATTTATCTGTGAGGATTAAAACTTGAAATGGAAAGAGGAACATATGCACATTTGCATTTTAATACAACTTTTGTGTTATATATAATTCTTATTTCTATGCAGTTATTCTTTCCAAATACATCTTAAGAAAGACATTCCAAATAGGACAGAATGTAGCTCAACAAAACTTAGAAAAGTAAAACTAGTCTTTCATTTCATTCATGAACCAAATATCTTTTTCTTCTTCTCCTCCTCTTCCTTCTTAATTGTTTTTGTATCAGTCTTGGCTCAGGAGTTCAGGACCTGGTCTCTTTCCCTGAGCTTTTTTTACTCTAGGCTAGTATTCTGCCACTTGAGCCATGGCTTCACTCTGGCTTTTCTTGGTTAAGTGGAGATAAGAGTCTTACAACTTTTCTGCTCTGTCCGGATTCCAACCTAGACATTCCAATCTCAGTCTTCTGAATAGCTAGTTATAGGCATGAGGCACTGGTACCCATCTCAAATATTTTATACTTTAATTACATCTTGGTCTTATTCAAATTAACATTTCATTGTAGATAAAATATACTTTTCACTTTAGAGATCAAAACAAGATCCATTTATTATTTCTGTATTTTTTAGTATAACTTATGAAGATAGTTAAATGCAGTCTTTCATTTTTTATGAAAGATCCTGTAACTTTCTAGAAATTAGAATAACATGACATTTGAAAGTAAGAATAATATTGTCTTTCTCTAAAGTAAAAGGTTATTTAAGTAAGATTTATTGACTGTTGAATTGAACATGTCTTATCTTGTGGAAGTGAAATATATTTCACATGGAGAGAGCAATGTGAAACCTTTTCAATTGCACACTTCCCATACATTTAAATACTTATGAACAAAAGACAACCCAATTATAATATTTTGTCAATAAACTAAATTTCTTCGACTACTTTTTCTAATATGAAGTGATAATGTTACAATGGATTTGTAAAAGTTATGTGTAGAGTTACAGTTCTTTACATATTACTAAGATGGCAATAACTTGGTTGTTTGGGTCCTCAGGAGGATTGTGCTATTTTGTTAAAATGGGTGTTGAGGAGAGTAAGGGAAAAAAGTGAACTCCCAGACACCCAGAATTGCTTGAAAAACGGCTGAGGACTGTCCAAGCACTGTTCTTGCTCAATAGAACACATCAAAATTTTCAGTTTAATGAAATAATCTGTATGGTTTTAAAAATATATTTTAAAATTGCTTACTTGCCACATTTTTTCTGATATCCCATATAAAAGTATAACTATGTTTATAAAAATCTCAGTCCAGTTTCAAAAGGAGGCTATTGAATAACTTTTGAACCACCAGATAATAAAAAAGTTATTATGATATATGTCTGACAATACATGTAAGTTGACAACTTTTTTCATTATTTTTTAATTTAATCAGCAAATTCAGCAGTTGATTTGATATTATGATTACACTGTTAGGTAAAATACAAAGTAGAACAAATTTTAATACAAAGTCAAATCTATTCTTAGCTTCTTTTCTTGTTTTGCTTTGTTTTTGTTTTCATTTTTATTTTCACTTTTGAATTTTCAGTTAAGAGAAATGTGGAAAAAATGGTGACCAATTTCTTTTTAGCAGAAGTAGAATAAGTTAACATGACTTATCATACATTTTTGATACCTCTAATCAGGAAAAATAATTCATGTGACTGAGGGCAATCATTGGTAAATAATTATATGAGTTAGCTTTAATTTGTTTTTATTTTTATTTTCTTTGTTAGCCTCGTGTTTCATCTTCTTTCAGGTTATCTTGTGTTCCTGATATCTGTGTTTCCATTATAAGTAATTTTAGAAAGTTTGTAGCTATTCATTCTTATGCTTCCTCTCTGTTATTATCCTCTATTATTCTGACTATGAAAATGTGAAAACCTCTGATATTATGCCATGATCCTTGGAACTTCTTCCGGCCATTTTCCCTCTCTCTTAATCCTGTTACCATTGCAGTTTACATGTGAACCATTCTCAGTGACACTAATGCCTTCTTTGACCTCTTTTCAGTTGCATATGATATCCTAAGGTGAAGGCGTATTTCCATTTTTAGATGATTGAATGTTTACTCACAAAAGAAAGAGAACAGAGAGTAGTATACAAAGAAGTCAACCCAAAAAGAATCAGAGACTCAAACATTAGCATGAAATTCTAAAACTACAAGCAACAAAAGAAAAATAAGACAACCATGATTGCATCAAATAATTGTTCTGTACTTATACTAGATGTAAAAGTTGTTATGTCGAAAACAAACTTTACAACTTTGGTGGGGGGGAGGGGGAGGAAGAGAAGGGATGGGAAGGGGAAACAAAAGAGGAGGCTACAACACTTGATAAGAAATGTACTCATTATCTTGCCCATGTAATTGTAACCCCTCTGTACAGTATTTTCACAATAAAAAAAAAAAGAAAAAAATATATCCAGCAAAGAAAAAAAAATAAATAAAAACCAAGGAAATAATGAACAGAGTAAAGATAAGGTAAAAATAGGAAAAAGAAATAATAATGAAGGATATCAAAATGAACTCCAAGAATTGGAAACAAGAGATTCTTTTTATTATCTCCTAAATGCAGTTTTTTTGTTTTTTTTGTTTTTTTCTGTTTTACTTTTCTCCACCCTTTGTCTTGTACATGAGCTTATCTGATTGTGGAAGAGAAAGGTAATCACTGAAACAACTATACAAAGGATAAACTAGTGCAACAATGATACTCACTAGTCATCATGTTGGAAATGAACTTTACAACTTGGGGGAGGGGTGTGGTGAGGAGTAACAGTGTTTAAAAAGAAATGTACTCTGGGGGAAGTTGGCTCAGTGGTAGAGCGCTTGCCTCTTTGCATGAGGCCCTGGGCTCCATTTTCAGCACCACATAAGTAGAAAAAAGGCGGAAGTGGCACTGTGGCTCAAGTGGTAGAATGCTAGCCTTGAGCTGAAGAACTGAAGGACAGCGTCAGGCCCAGAGTTCAGCCCCATGACTGACAAAAAAAAAAAAAAAATGTACTTCTAACTTACTTATGTAACCCCTCTGTTCATCACCTTTATAATAAATTAAAACATTAAATAATGAACAGAGTAAAAAGAAAGTAAAACTAGGAAAAATATTTCTGAACTATACAATCAATAAGGGATTAATAATTAAAATATGTAAGTAACAGGAAATATTCAATATGAAAAATTTAAAGGGTGTAGATTAACAATAGATTGCTTGTTTGCACATGTTCCTGGTTTCAGTCCTCAACATGGGGAAAAGTAAAAAGTCATACCAACAAGAAAAAAAACAACACTGAGTAAAAAATAAGGCCAAGTACTGGAATAGATTTTTCTCTAAAGAAGATACACAAGCCAGCGCCAGAGGCTTAGGGGTATAATGGTTTCTATTCAAGAAGCTACCACCTGAAAGGTAATGATTCAAAACAAGCCTGGGCAGAAAAGTCCATGAGAATCTATCTCAATTAACCAGCAAAAAGCTGGGCTAAAATTCTCTAAAATGTTGTAAATAGCTGAAATAGAAAGGTAAAAATATTTGCACATAGATTATTACACACATACATTCATACAAAAGTTAAGATAATAAAAATAAAAGAAACACTGTAATTTTTAAATAGCAAAATGAAGTTTTCTCTTAGGCCTTATTTTTTTCTATTTCTTAAATGCTATCAATAAAGTATTATTTATCTCCTTTTATCCCTGGACTAAAGTATTTTAGTATAATATATACTCATTTTACCATGTATTATTACCATATTCTTTGGGGAAAAATTCTAAACTATAGTTGCATTTTCATTTTCATAACTGAATTAGAAGTTTATAACCCCAGTAAGGTGTTCATTCCTAATTGCTTAAAAGATACCTAATTTTTATGAACTTATATCTATCAGTCAATAATTCATCCCTCCTGCTGGCTCTTCTAGCCTTGCTTTAAAAACAAATCCACTTAGAGATACAAACCAGGTTAGTTGTCCTTTTACAGTAGAAATTGGACCAGAAGATAAGTAGAGATGAACAGAAATAATATTTGCTTCCTCAATAATTTTTCCCTCATTCTGCTTTCCTACATTTAGCCCAGGAATCTTCCGGACCAAAGTCTTCTAATTAAGGGCAACCCTTCCTGCTGTGACTCTAAGTGGCTACATGAATTGCAAGTGATAATCTTCTATTGCTGTCAAGAGCACAGATTTGCCAGCTTTGGGCTGGTATTGCTTTCCTGGCAAATGAGAGGAAATAAATTTTATAAATTCAATTTGATGTATGACATAGTCAACATTTCATTATTACAATGCCAAAGAGTAATATAACTCTAGATCTCTGCTGCTATTGTTCCCAATTTCTATGGCAAAGCAGACTCTTAAGGCTCTTTTGTTACCTACTACTCAAGTTACATATTTCTCTTTCCTTCCAGATGACATAAAGTATTCCCTAGAGGTCTTGTTCTTTTGAAAAGGAGCTCAATATCTACTATGAGACTATACAAAATATTAGCTTATTAAAATATCTGAACGAAGGCAGGATGTATATTTGAGTCTGTATAAGAAACCACTTTGTATTCTGAAAGCTGACAAGATGATACAAATTTTATTTATTCAGATGGCATCTTAACAATAATGGACTTTTACTTTCTTATTTATGTACTTTTTAAAACTGATCCTGTCTGAAAGTTAAAGCAAATGTCACAGGTTTATAACAAAGATTAGAATGGTAGAAAAATGTGAAATCATGTTTTTCAGTTGTTTTACTACTAGTTTATTTCTCTTTATTTTTGAGGGGAGGGTGTCTTTGGTTTTCAACTCAATATTTTAAAGTTGCTCAGCAGCAACATGCCACTTTTTAACTTTTTTTTTCTGACAGAATCCTGGACTGATCTAGATAATAAATTCCTCACTTAAATTTCTCACATACTTGGGATGACAGAAGTGTTTCACCATCTTAGCATTTTTCTCATTTAAGAAAGACTATCAACATTTTTGCCAAGGCTGGCCACCCATGACAAACTTCCCAATCTCCTCCTCTTAAGTAGGTAGAATTACAAGCATGAGTCACCATGCTGGATCATTGGTTCATCTCTTAAAGGAGATCATTACTGGAATGCACAATGGTCCATTTTAAATATTAGTAATATAATTCAGCTAATTGTTAAGATAGATTTGTGAAATAATGGATATATTTACATGTGAGGCCCTGTGGTGCTAAACAATGTTGAAAGGGCAAAGTAAGAACACAGAAAATGTTTATCTTGCATTCCTAGCAGATCCTGATCACATAATAGTTTCCCATTTCTCCAGGATTGCCAACCGCTGCTTTGTAGCAGAGCAGATTTGGACCCTTTTTACCACTAAAACAAAATATTCAGACTCAGACTGGGTAATGTATAAAGAGGAGATTTATTGGGAAAGATTCTTTAGGCCAGAAAGTCTAGGATCAAGTAAATGTTTAATACAGGGGATATTCTGCTTCCAAGGGGTTGCCCTGTTACATCTTGCAAGTACAAATAGATCATCTATTTCTCTACAGAGAAATAACTCTGTAGGGTCAAAACTTTGCAAGAAAACACACATAAAAGCTCTTTCTTCACTTCAATTGGAGTCCTTTTAAAGTTTCTTTTCCTTCCTTCCTTCTTTCCTTCCTTCCTTTCTTCCTTCCTTCCTTCCTTCCTTCCTTCCTTCCTTCCTTCCTTCCTTCTTATCTCCTTCATTCCTTCTCCCCACCTTTTTTTGTTATTGTTGTTGTTGGTAATGGGGCGTAAACTTAGGGCCTGAGCACTGTCCCTGAGCTTTTGTGCTCAAGGATAGCACACTACTACTTGGAGCAACAGCTCTCCTTACAGCTTTCTGGTGGTAAATTAGAGATAAGAGTCTCTCAGATTTTTTTTCTACTCAGGCTGTCTTCAAATCTGATCCTCAGATCTCAGCCTCCTGACTAGCTAGTACAGACATGAGCCAGCAGTGCCTAGATATATTCACATTTGACCATCAAAACTCACGATTTTGAGTTTATCATAATGTTACTTTCCATATTCATAAGTATGGAATTGGTGAATCACATTTTAGCCAGGAATATGCACATTTAAGGTGAGCAGAATAGCTCAATAGTTATGTACATATGGCCATATAAGATGACACTAGGTGAAATGAATTCCAAGACATGGACACAAGAAATTTAACAGAATGGTGAGACAAAAGACATGGAAGGAACAAAGCAACAGTAATCTATATAAGAGAACATGTTGGAAATGGGCTGTACAACTTGGAAGGGGGATTTGGGGGAGAGAAAGTAGGAGAAAAATGAGGGAAGGGGTAAAAAGTTTGACACGAAATATACTTACTAACTTACTTATGTAACTGTAACCCCTCTGTACATCCCACCTTGAAAATTAAAAAAAAGATCCTTTAGTTCCCTTCCTTTGTAGTATTGGAATTGACTGTCTGGATTTGGGTGGTGTCTAAATATCTTAAAATTTTAATTTAAGCTTCACAGAAACTTCAATTTATTTTTATGTCTAAATTCTTTAGAGATCCTCAACACATGGAGAGATGAGAAATATCAGATGGAGACAGTTATTATGAGACATAATAATCTATCAGATAACTTTGTACGCTGTTGTCCACGTGGAATTTTTTTAGTATTTTGTAGATTTAATATTTAAGTGACTCTGATCACAACATCCACATGCAAAGTTTGAGGTGCTAACTGATGTGTCTCAGCAGTCACCATGACATTGTTAATGTAAACTGTGGAACTGCGGGGCATCGGTGGCTCACGCCTGTAATCCTAGCTACTCAGGAGGCTGAGATCTGAGGATCATGGTTCAAAGCCAGCACTGGCAGGAAACTCTATGAGACACTCATCTCCAATAAACCACTAGAAAACCGGAAGTGGTATTGTGGCTCAAGCATAGAGCGCTTGCCTTGAGCTGAAGAGCGCAGGGAAAGTGCCCAGGCCCAGAGTTCAAACCCCCCTCAAGTTGTACAGATCATTTCCAACATATTGTCTTGTGAGTTATCACTGTTGCCTTGGTTTCCCCTCTGTCCTTTTTTTTGGAAGAGGAAGGAACAAAAAAGACCTATGTATCAGATGCAACTCAAGCACCACAAGTCTTCTCAGAGCTACTAATTGAACCAGCCAAGCCTTTGGTAACCATTTATTAAAAGTGTTAAAAAACATACATTAAAAAAGTGTTAGACCAGCAATTGGGTGACATTAACTTTCTTACTCCCTGACATAAAGTAGGCATTAGGGAAAGCTTTAATTGTCTTGATATTGCACAAATGCTGATACAGTATATTTTTATATTATGGTAATTAGATCTTGTGAGAAAGAAGTGGCAAGTTTCTAAAATCTGTAAGATATGTCCATACCAGATGATAGAGAACAATCTCACAAGAATTCCTAGACTAGTGACACTGAGGTAATTTCGGGAGTCTCATCATCAAGGGCATTCATTCTAAGGCATCCTCAGTGAATGGAAAGCAATTGTGTTTAGAATTCTCCGCAACTAAAAGAGAGATGGAGTATTTAGTATTATTGGCTGGATGAGACTGGACCAAGTAAACTTTTACCACACGGAGCAGTATTGCTCTGTCTTACCTCTTTATGTTAGCCTGGTGTAATTTTTCTTCAACAAAGATGCTCAATGTAGAAGAGACAAGCATACAGACAGCAGAAGAGAGCTACTTGACACAGAAGAGACCCACTTTAGATTCATGAAGTGTCTGAGACATACTGCATTTTGACAGTGACAAATATTTTGGCTACTTGATGTTGCGTCTGGGAACAAACGAACAACATGAGAATGTTAAGACAGAGTACTGCAAGAAGCACATGAAGGTAGGCCCTTAGGAGCCAACACAAAGCACGTAGATTTGATGAGTTGTACATATTAGCTTAAGAAACAGCCTCACAAAGAAGACACTCACAACCATGTAAGGATATCTTGTATTGTGTGTCATTTATCTTTTTCTTTATTTATTGCATTACAATAAAATAGGCCTGCAAGTAGATATGGTATCAGCAAGGTTTCAGCCTAGGATGAAAGCAAGAATAAGAACTTTTTCACTACAAAGGTGAATCCAGCAGCCATTACCAATAGATGCCAACCTTACTAGGAACAGAAACTGGCACTGAGATTTGGGGGCTAATGGTCTACATCACTGGAGAAGTCTTACAGATATTTAGCAACATGGTGTCTGCCAAAACAGCAGCTAATCCAACAAGGCAGTGATCCAGGCTTTCCCCACATGGTAAAAGATCTCCTAAGCTCTTTGCCCAGAATGGCTTTTTGCCCAACCTCGACAAGCAGAGAGCTTTAGATGTTTTCTTTCTCCTAGCAGTAATAGTTTTTTGCATATACATTGAGGTTAACAGAATCTGTCGCCCATCCTTGAGAGACCAAATGTTTTTATTCCTCTGGGTAAACAGGACCAGGATGGATGTGTACCATTTTCACAATGTTCCCATGTCAATACCAGCTCCATTCCTGGGCTAGTCAAAGGGGCTACAATCGGACTCTTCCCGTGCATGATTTTTTTCTCATAAGAGCTCACGACATGTAGAGAACAGTTTCTCTAGTGTGTTACAGTTATTTCTGGAGTTCTGCGTTCTTATTATCAAACACGCTTGGCCTTTAGCAATTAATTCAGCAAACATTTCAGCGATCTTTCCCTTGCCTGCTTATCTGATGTCTTCTCTCCTCCCTGGTGCCAGCAGGTACTCGGCGCTCATTTCTGGCACTAACTCTCCTTAGCCCTCAAGCTTCTAGATAGTCATATTAACTCAGGTGGCTGCCAGGCTCAGAATAAAATGATTATTTTATAGACCATCCGACTGTTTTTTTGTATGAAGATGAAAGTTATGTGTTCCCCAACTTTCTGCAAGCTAGGCAGAAGACAGAATTGCCTGCCTTCAGCAGTTCTTAACATGCAGATCTGCTAGAACAACACCTCTGTTCCCTCCTACCCATGTTTTAATGTATTTATTTTACTATCTTTTGTGAAGCTTATTATCCCTGGTTGACAGTATGTTCTTTCCAGTTAGATATATGTAATATTTTAATGAGAATTCTCAGTTTTGAAATTTCAATCTTTTTCAGTGTTTTTGTATATATATATATATGTATGTATATAGGTTTATTCATACTTTTCTTTCTCACTCATTTTTATCACTCTGATTATGACACGATTTACATTTCATGTGTATATCTTTCAAATGTAGAAACTTTGAATGACTCTTTCTTCACATATTTTCATACACCCTTCCTTACAATAACTTTTTGTTAGTTGACTTGATAACATTCCATTGATCAGATAATTCCTGTTTAGATTTTATGGTTTTTCTATTTTTTGTATGTTTGACCAGATTTATGTCTGCAATTTTATTAAATTCTAACTAGATTATATTATTGTATTCAAGTTTGAGGATTTTTCCATTTGTTTATTATATAAAGATATCTTAATCTTCACTGCATATAATTTTGTTTTAGTTGTTATATCTGTTTCCTCTCTCTCTCTCCCTCTCCCTCTCTCTCCCTCTCTCTCCCTCTCTCTCCCTCTCTCTCCCTCTCTCTCTCTCTCTCTCTCTCTCTCTCTCTCTCTCTCTCTCTCTCTCTCTCTCTCTCTCTCTCTCTCTCTCTCTCTCTCTCTCTCTCTTCTCTCTCTCTCTCATTGGTAGTACTAAGGTTTGACCTTCGGATCTCATACACCCTAGAATGATGCTCTAAAATTTGAGCAATAACTTTGTCCTACTTATCTCTAATTTTTCTGCTCCCTTAATTACATAACAAAATATGATTAGGCATCAAACATTATGGTTGCTAACTTGCTATTTATGGTTAGTGGTGGTCATGGGACTTGTACTCCCGGAATGGGTGCTGTCCCTAAGGTTTTATACTCAAGGGTACTTTCTTTTTGCTCAAGGCTAGTACTTTACTACTTTGAGCTATAGCTATATTTCCAGTTTTCTGGTGGTTAATTGGAGAAGAGTCTCACAAACTTTCCTGACATGGCTGGTGGCTGGTTATGAACCATGATTATGAACCTAAGTAGCTAGGATTAGAGATGTGAGCCACCATCATCCAGCTAACTTGTGTGTGTGTGTGTGTGTGTGTGTGTGTGTGTGTGTGTGTGTGTGTGTGTTTTGTCTCAAGCTGGCTTTGATCCATTTTCCTCTTATATCTACTTCCCAAGTAGTTGGTATGCCCGGTATAACCCACCATGCCTCATCTAAAATAGGAACAAAATCTTTAAGGTACATACTCTGTTCTGTCAATTTTACAATCATCACTTTTAACTTCTCTTTTCTAAATTGTGGACTGAAACATGTTAATAGATGCAAACCAGGATGTTAGTTTTCACCTGTTTTTCTTTCTGACATGGTTATATTCACATGCTACCTGCTATAAAATAACTGTTCAATTTTCTAGTTATATGATAAATAGAAAAGCTACTACCACACTAGATGCTGGTCACTCATGCCTATAATCCTAGCCACTGATGAGGCTGAGATTTAAGGATTGCAGTTGAAGCCAGCTCAAACAAGAAAGTGTGTGAGATTCTTTACTAAACTACCAGAAAGGGCAGAGGAGCTGCAAATAAAATGGTAGAGTGTTAACCTTAAGGAAAAGAAGCTCAGGGATAGAACCAAAGCCCTGAGCTCAAGCCCTAAACCCTCTGCCCCCCACAAAAATAAAAAGAACAAAAGAAAAGCTACTACAAGATATCTAGTTGTCATGTTCACTCTGAAGTTGATAAAACAGTGAAAAAATTATAAGTAAATTGTTCAAGGTAAATCCATCGGATTTTACAAAGGCTGTTATTTTCTGGCATATTTAATATTGGGAATTCAAAAAGGAGGAAGGTTAAAATCCAAAACAGAATTATTTCTTGTCAAGTATGGCAAATCTATTATACCTTACCTCTGCTTAGTTTACATATGTTTAAGTTAAGGTATAGAGTCAGATGTAACTATATAAAATTGGAAAAGATGTGTTACCAGACTCGTCTGAACTTGTAAGTGTAAGTGATCTGCCTACTTCAGTTTCCTGTATTGTTGGGATTAGATATCAATGTACAACCAGGTGAAGCAGGAAAATACATTTGTGAATCAAGAGTGTCATTGTCCTAGATTATACAGTATTACAATACAATATTTGTATTGATTTGTATTTTAATTAATTTATAGATGCAAATTTCATTGTAACAAACATTGAGAGATACACTGCCCAACTTTTCTTAAAGGTATTTCATGTCATTTGCTTTGTTTCTCATGTCTTATACATTATTTTACATATTCTGTGAGTTCTCAAATGATGTTCCCAACATCTGGGACTCCTAGGAGTTTGTTTTTATTGTCTTGACATTTTTTCTTAGTTTTATAGTTAGAGGGTCCCATGAGAAAAGGTCAATCTTGTTGCTTTATGAGCTGCTCTTCCTTCCTCCACTATATACAGAACAAGGACTATCTCACTGATCTGCTTATTCTCAAGAAGTTAGTGGATCTACCTGTTAAAAGTATGTACCTTCAGAATGCAAACATGTTCTGTGAAAGATGAGCCTTGTAGACTTGTAATCCATCTGGGAAATCTCTCATGAATTACCCAAGAGGCTCAACTATAGGTATGCAAATTGGTGAGAAAGTGAAGGCCTTCACTACCACATGGAGCATCCTGAACTCAAAGTCCTAGATTCCAATCACCAACCTTAACTGAACCTTTATCCTTACCACCTTTGTGAATCCAATTAAGACTAAAACATGGAACTATGGAATCATCATCTGGTTTTGGGATCCAGTACTCCACAGAAATGTTTTGATGAGTGGGGCATTTATATCTTTCTAATATCTTGTCAATGATTGCCATGTGAAAAGCTTTTTTCTCATTCTGTACCTTCTTGTACATGAAGACTTGAAGAACTTCCTTATTGCTTAACATTATAGCTAGGAATGGAAAAGTATTTGATTCACATGGTAGTACAATGTATATTTCATGAATAAGTTTATGTAGTCTACATTGTGTCCCCTTCACTCTGGATATAATTACAACCTTCTGCCAGTCAATAAGCAGCAATTTCATTTTCTGATTATAGTTTTTTGTTAATTCCAGTTGTATATAATATTCCTTAAAGTATACATTAATATACACTTTATCACATCCTCAGAAGAAACATTGTTTTACCTGATAAGGAAAAGAATGGTGACTATCATCATGGCAGAATTGCTACCTTTTAAATTATTAAGTATTTTATGAAATCAAATTCCAGCAAGGGGAGAAAGGTCATTGGGTTAGTCATATTTATTAGTTATATGTAAGTTTTTATTACCAATTAATAAAATAAATAAATATTACATTTAAATATGCTTTCTATTTTTAAAGAGTTGGATTATATTCATCATATATCTTTAACACCATAACTAATATTTAATATATTTTCAGAATGAATAAGTGCTTTACTTTTTAATCAGAAGAGTTTAGAAGGCTTAAGCTTGTCAAAAGTTTATTAGTGTAGAACATCAAGTCAACAAAGCCTTAGGTGATTCATGAGACCTCCCTATTAGATTAGGCATGCTGTCACTATCTTAGGGACAGAAATAATATATCTACTTTGGAATTTCTGCCATGTTCCATATGCTGTGTTATTGAAACTGGACAAACTAATGTAAACATAATGTGTCATACAATGTGCCTCATTATAAGGTGAAAATGCATTTAAAATAACAGATCAAATTATTATGTACTTTAAATCCCTTTAAACTTAAGAGAAAAATGTATTTCATAGGTTATCTTCTTTGTTCTTACATCTCTACAACACTAAATTATTATCTTACAGATTACTAAATCTCTTTGTTCACATATAATTTATAAATGTTTCCTATAGAAATCATATTATGATTTTATTATAAAGTGGAAAAATAGCTCAGTACTGGAGAAAGGATTGCATTGGACTTTATAGAAGAAAACATGTATAAGAGATGTGTCATACTTTCTGAGTAATGAAAACTTAAATCACAATTGAATATCAGTGTGTATCCTATAGAAAGACAGAATTTTAAATGACTGATTTCGGCAAATGTCGACAAAAATGGACCGCAACTGGAATTCTCATATACAGCTGCTGCGTGAAAGTGGTAACCCTATGAAAGACGATTACGGCCTAAGCCTCTCCCACAACGCTTTAAACCCACACTTAGGAATTACACAGAATAAGGAAAGCAAATAATTGCACAATATCTCAACATAGACATTGAGTATCTAAATTCTTAAAGCTAAATTGGGATAAAATCTATATATCTATAGCATATAAATGACCCTTGAAAATATGCATATGATTTGCATTACCAACCACTGAGCTGTTTTCTTTTTTCAATTTGTATGACTTTAGATAAAGAACACTTTATGTCACATAATCTTTATATTAAATGAGCAATGATTCATTAACAATGAAATATGACACTGCCTGTCCAGTTAGCAAGAATAAAATTTGTAATCGCACCATTGGCTCTATGATTTGTTCTTCCTAGTATTACAATTTAGTTTATTGGCTCTGAGGAGAGTCCTGGAGGTTAAATGAGAATATTGGAAATGCAAATACATCATTGCTTGATACTAATAACGAATCTCACATGATATTCACAAATAATGTGAAAGTTATAGCAGAATGTTTTGTTGCCTTTGCCTATGACCTGGTTTTAACATTCATCGTACACTAAACTAATTTCATAGGCATTGTACTCAACAGATCTAAAGCCTTGGGGCATTATAATAACACAATTGAACTTATAATTTGGTAGTTAAAATAAATAAAAGTGATATAAAGCTCATGGGCCACATCCAGACTGGCTTCTGCTGCTATTTTTGAGATGTAGTCTTGGAGACTTTTTGTCTAGGCTAGCTTTGAATTCTAGTCCTGTAGCTCTCAGCATCCTGAGAAGGTAGGATTACAGGTGTAAACCACCAGTCCCTGACCTCAAATATTCATTTTCTGTGAAGGGTATCCACTGTGTAAACACAGAATTTTTTTTGCTTAGATATTTGCTTAAACTCTATTAAACAATACCACAAGATGAAATCATCAAACACTGTGATGTTGGATGTGATACTATTTTGACTATTATAGAGTACATTCTAAGCTTTCATATATTGAGTAGAGTTTTATTAAGTTCAGTGGCCTTGCAGTAGACAATTGAGGACTAGAATACACAAAAAATTCTGAAGATTCACTCCATGCTAATTTTTCCCCCATAGAAGGAAAGTTTTATCCTTGACTCTGCTGGCAGTTACAAAAGGATTCAACATCTTTCTTCTTAATCTCTCATGAAACTCTATGATAGAGATATTATCCCTGCTGCAAACATCCAAATCCCGTCTAGTCTGATGTATTTGAATAGTGTCAGAATTTGTGAAAGTGTCTATGAGTTTAAAGTTATTTAAGATTGCTCATAGGGAGAGGGGAGGGGCGGAGGGGAGGATAAAAAAAAAGATTGCTCATGGGTAGAGAGCTTCTGAATATATTTGCACTTTCTTTACAGGAAGAAAAATGTTGTGCAAAGCAGATGATGCAATGAAAATATGAAATAAAATATCAACAAAAGCAGTGAAACACTAAATAAGAATAATTTCATTCATTTGTTTTAAAATTAATAAACACCTATCAATTGTCACATATACTATACAAAAAATATGATTCATGAAAGAAAACTGTTGACACAGACCTAGTTTTCCAAGTATTTTCTGAGACATATTCTTGAAATGCAGTTATAATGCATGAAGAGAAATATTTATGTCAATCTATACATTTTAGCTGTATTTACTAATTAATGAAATCTAATGACTTACATCTGCAGAAAATATGAGCTAACTTTAAAAAGATAATTAAATATCTTACTTGAACAATATTTTAAAGAATTATCAATATGTTGGCATAGGATTGCATATAAAATGAGTTAGAAAGTAATATGCTATCATTGGAATTTGATACATTTCTGGGTGCCCTCTCAGACTAAATAATTCTACAAACTCATTAAGTAAGAGAGTTCCTTCATATTCTATTATAAAATATTGTTTTAAATATCACTTCAATCAATAGTTATTTGATGAGTAAATAAATACACAAGTATAAATGAGCCTTTTCTTCAAGAATGTAAAAACATTGGGCACCATTTGTTCTTTGATACCTGTCTAACATGGTTTTTATTTCTACCTTAAATGTTGGCAACTCTTCACCAAAATAAAGAATTCTGATTTGCCATTCTCCATCCTCGATTCAACATACATCTTTTCATTTTAAAAACATAAGTTACGGGCTGGGAAGGTGGCTCAGTGGTAGAGCGCTTGCCTTGCATGCCTGAGGCCCTGGGTTCGATTCCTCAGCACCACATAAGCAAAAGCAGAAAAGCCGGAAGTGGCGCTGTGGCTCAAGTGGTAGAGTGCTAGCCTTGAGCTTAAGAGCTGAGGGACAGTGCCCAGGCCCAGAGTTCAGGCCCCACGACTGGACCCCCCCCAAATGAATAAAAACATAAGTTACTTGAAAGTAATAGCCCTTCGTATCTCTGAAAAACTACTAAAATTAAAATTATATATTCAAAATAAATACTCATCTAACTCAGAGCATTTCAGCTGGTCATCTCTAAGGTAACTACAAATGATATTTCTCCTTTGAAAAGTGAAACAAATACATTATGTTTTAATTTGATCTCTGAGATATTGGGCCAAATATATCATACTAGAAGATAAGAGAATACCCAATAGCTCATCACTATCTCAGACTCTGATTGTGGATATCCTGTTCCTTGAAAATTAACTTTGGTATTTGCATATGTGTGTGTGTGTGTGTGTGTGTGTGTGTGTGTGTGTGTGTGTGTGTGTGTGTGTGTGTGATATACGTGTGTGATATTATACATAGATATATGTAATCATAGCTTTTTATAGATTAGTACAGCCCATCTCTGCAGAAAAGTCATCAATATCTCTTCACAGAAAGTGAATCACTCCCATATAATTAACAATATATTTGATTACTTCCATCATTGATCAGATTTGGCAATTTTAGTATTCCATATGCATAATACCTAGTAAAGCATAATATTGGCTCAGCTTTCTTTCTGCATAACATATATTAGATTCATCCATATTTCGTTATAACAACAAATAGTACTTGATTGTACTAATAGATATTTGGTTTAATCCAGTTACCTATTAATAGACTTTTGTCAGTACTGAAAACATGCTTGAAGTATCATATAAGGAATTCTGCTCTAATGTAGTAAACACTTTATAGACTAATGAAAACAAGAGCTTTTCCTGGTAATCCTAACTACTCAAGAGATTGACATTAGAAGGTAGATGTTTAGATCCACCAGGATAGACAGAAACCTTTATAACTAACTAATCAACAAAAGGCTGGAAATGGAGATATGGCTTAAGTGCCAGGGCATCAATTTCATGCAAAAATAACAAAGCAAAATGTGTTCAAGACCCTATGTTCAAGCCCCAGAACTAGCACAGAATAAACAAACAAAAGTAGTAGCTTTGGAACAATTGTGACAATACCTATTCCTTGGAATATTTTAATGAAATACCTGGTGTATTCTGAATAATAATAATAATAATAATAATAATAATAGTCATGTTTCTTGAATTATGGGCCTGGGCACTGTCCCTGAGCTCTTCATCTTAAGGCTACCCCTTGAACCACAGTGCTACTTCTGGTTTTCTGGTGGTTTACTGGAGATAAGAGTCTCACGGACTTTCCAGCTCAGGCTGTCTTTGAACTGTGATCCTCAGATCTCAGTCTCCTGGGCAGCTAGGATTACAGGCGTGGACCACCAGCACCTAGCTGTGCTGTATAATTCTGAGGAAGATGCTATATTCTATTAGACCTAAAGCTATATATTAAAATTTGGCATTGTTATTATGGAAGTTTAATTATTCAAAGATTTCATAATACACATAGTTAAGACAGAACCCTTTTCTACAAGTTATTAAATTGAGATTGTTGTCATATTCTCCATTGAATAATTTTCACTTGTTTAAATTACTATTTTAAATGTTATTAAAATTTTGTAATCTCCAGAAAAACATCTTTTTATTTTTATTCAAAAATACATGTGTTCATTCTTTTTAAAAAATCACATAAAAACAGCAGGTGCTATGCAAATTACTTATTGTTTGATGAGAAGACAATTTCCTTTTTTTTCCTTTTCTTATACTTTCTTTCTTTCTCTTTTCTGACTTGTCAGAATTTCACATTTATTTTCCAGTTAGTGGTGAGAACCTTTGGGCTATCTATGCTAATACTCCAGTTCAACTTCCGTTCCTTTATTTCCTTAGCACTGGTTACTACAGAATTATGTGAATGTGAGTTTGTTCATAGGCAAGACAAGATCCTCTTTTACTTGTTTGTTGGTGTCATTCCTTCAATGACCTCACCTCTCTGCAAAGTTCATTTTATAGTTCATTTGTACATTTGTACATGTTAGAGGAGAAAAACTATCTCCAATATGTTGCATGCCAGACTCTGGCCTTTGGACTGCACTTTTTTAAGTTAATGGAAGATTTCTAGAGTATTAGAACTACTGTTCTTTGTACATTTGGTAGAAATCTTCCTTGAAACATTAAGTCTTATGATTTTTGTGTGAATTTATAATTCACTATATATAATTCTAACTACATATATTTTTATGAGTAGATTATCATCTGTATACTGTAAGTTTAGCTTTTTTTTTGTCATTATGAAGACATCAGCTGAATCCTTTCTGTTTTAAAGCAATTAAAAATTAGGAGAATCAGTGTAAAAAATCAGCAGTTGCATTTTGGATACTTTGAAATTTTAGCACATGAATCAGTAGGAAAACATGGAAAATCAAATATAGCTCTTCATTTATGTATAAAAAAGAAAATATAGCTCCTCCAAAAATTGAGATACTTGCAAATTAAGATATTGTACAACAGTGCCAATTTAAAATATATAAAATATGCTCTATTGCAAGAGCGATGGGAAGATAATCTAGGAAATTCATTGCTAGACACATCTCTTATACATAGGATTTTGTTTTATAGATAGGCTTTTTATTTTTCAATATAGTTCTTCAGTCAGTGTCGGTATAACTGAGGAAGAAACCTATTACCAGACTGTAATTGTGTAGTCAAATGGGTTCAAGGCCATCTCAGAACTCTAAAATAAAATAGTTATAAACAACAAAGGTAAACAGAATCTTAGTTTCATGGTTGCATACTACAAAACATAAAAAAGGCACCAATATTATATACTAAAGGCTAATTCTATTTGTCAAATGTATGAATGAGGAATTGGGCAAGGAGTTCTTCTACCATTATATTTAAGACACAGAACTTTAAGTATTTAAAAAAAAGACTTTTGAACTTATTTTTAGCTGAATCTGAGGCTTGTGGTCCAGTGCTAGCTAGGGATGGCTTTCAGCTCTTTAACATTGTCAGATTTGCCTTGTGGCATATACTACCAGGAGCCTGAAACATATGTGCCCGCTTTTTATCAAACTATCTGAAAGGTGGCTCCCTAATGCTCTTTTCTGTGGTCAGATGGAAAAGAGTCTCTGTGAAAAGGTTCCTTTGTTTAGATTAGGCAAACCAAGTAAGATTCTTTTGATACTAAATGGATCCAGGCTAATATAACCTGACAACTTTAGAGATCAAGAAATAACCCTGGAAAAAACACCAGGGTGTGTCAAATCTTTCTTAACTTAAAAGTATTTCTAGACATCTACCCACCAAAACATTCTTACCCCTTATTAGCAATTCTGGTGTTGTTTTTAATGATTTTTCTATCCAAATAGACTTCTTTTTAATGCATGTGTGAATAGTTAAGCACTAGTGAGTGGCAAAAAATAAATGTCTTCATTTTATATAGATTAGTATGTGGTTTTACAACTGATAGAATAACCTTACTATCTCACTAATAATTTGAACTCAAGGTTTATATTTATATTATAATTTTCTTGACATTTTTCAAATATTTTAAAGTAGAGAAGTAGAAATAAATTTAAGATGCTTTAAAAAATTCAAAGTTTATCTGTGAGAGAACTCATTAAATCTAAGAAGATAACCTTGTCACTTTGATGACTCCCTAAAGTAATATATTATGGGAATATCAAATAATTACATTGATGTCATCAACATATTTTCAAGTTGCAGAAAAATATAGTCATGAATCAGTATTGTCTATATTTTTGAACTTCAATGTATTTAGACATTTATATTAATTTCTAGAATTGATATATCAATATTAACAACTGGAATGGGAGGATTAAGGGGAAATTAATAGAAGAGATGCTCATTTAATGAGAACACTGTCTTCATTAAACATGTTTTATTATAGTAGCTCATTTCCTAGATCCAAAATTTTCTTACAAGGTAGTAACTCATGAGGATGTTATATTATTATGTTATATTGTTAATATTCCAAAGTGATGAAAACACACAAGAGATGAAATTTCATAAGGAAGTAGATAATTTATCCATTTAATAATTAATAGGAATTATATCTGAAACCTGTAGTTTCTTTAAAATCAGAACAAAACAAGAAGAAAATTATTTTCACTTCGTTATGGTTTATAAATTTTGACAAGCTGATTACAGTACATTTATACAGTCTTGCTAAGAAATTAAAACACCAAGCAATCCTGAATTCTTAAACTTGTATGTGGAAGTCATAAGAGTAGACATGAGGAAAAATGCTATTACTTTCCAGTAAGCAAGCAATTGTATAAGAACACAAAAAGCAATAAAAATAAAATAGTAATAAATCTGACTTTATCAAAGTGAAAACATTGTCCATCCAGTATTATACAAGGAGTGAAATAGAAAAGGACAAGATAGGCACTTTATGTAATATTATATCAGAAGCATATAGGAACTTAATTTAACAAAGAAAATCAGTAACAAAAACTTAAAATGATTTGAAAAGAAGTAGGTTAACAAAATGTTGACGATTGTTGAAGCTGACAGGTGAGTTTATTAAATATTGTTTTTGTGTCAACATTTATTGTTGTACTGGTATAATCAATCCATCAACTCAAGATTTAATATTTTAAATTAAACCATGAAACAGTTACAAATTTGTAACATAAGAGTATAAAATTTTGTAAGCCATTGCTCATACCTAATCTGATTAATAGCTGTCTGGTAATGATGTGCTAATTAAAAACTACAGCAAGAAAATGATAATCATAAAATTATCCAAATAAAAATAAGATATAATGTGTTTGTAAATAATGAAGGAATACATTGTTTTTCAACCTGCATGAAGACAAAGTGTACCAAAGATACAATAATAAGGCTAAAATTGTTATTTTATTTAACTAAGGAACTAAATAAATCTTATTTCTAGTACACAGTTAAATTTAAATGATGAAATTTAAGGACTGCTATTTTTGTTTTTTTTTCCTAACCTTCAGCCATTAAAATATTATGTTTCTTAAATCATGAACTATATAAGCATTTCCTCTGTTCTAAGTTGATTATTGCACAATTTTTATTCATAGAAAGGCAAAGCTGATTGACTTTACCTTTCCTTCCTTTCTTTCCTTTCTTTCCCTTTTCTTCAGTGTTTTCCTTTTTCTATGTTCTTCATCTTCTCTTCTAATTCTTAGTACCTTTTTTTCTTTTATGCCCCACGTTGTTCAATTCAATTACTTCATGTATATTTGGGATGTGAATAACTTTGAAATGATGGTCTCTGTTTTAGACTAGGTCTATTATGCCAGTATGATTTTTTTTAAGTCGGTCGTGCGGTTTGAACTCTGGACCTGGGCACTGTCCCTCAGCTCTTCAGCTCAAGGCTAGAGCTCTCCACTTGAGTCACAGCACCATTTCCGGATTCCTGGTGGTTTATTGGAGATAAGAGTCTCAGGGAATTTTCTGCCATGGCTGGCTTTGAACCATGATCCTCAGTGTCTCAGCGTCCTGAGTAGCTAGCATTACAGGCATGAGCCCACAGCACCCGGCTTGATTTTTAAAATCTAGATTTTGCAAGAGCTTATGGCTCATGCTTATAATCCTATCTATTCAGGAAGCTGAGGGCCATAGTTCAAAGCCAATCTGGGCAGGGAAATATGGGAGCCTTTTATCTCCAATGTACCACCAGAAAACAGGAAGTGGTGCTATAACTCAAAGTGGTACAGCACTAGACTTGAGCAAAAGGAATTCAAGGACACTGCCCATACCCCCTGAGTTCAAGCCCCGTGACTGACAAAAAAAATTATTATTAAAAGGAATATACAGAAATATACAGTAAGATTTCTATTACTTCATAGATTCAGGTTTTTCTTTCTTTTTTTGTCTTCCACAAGGTGAGATGATTTTGGGGTTAAAATAAATTTACTTACAAGTACAGTTTATGTATATTTTATTGAATAAGAATGTTCAAATACATTCAAAGCTCAAGATTTTGAAGGAACCCTCAAATCTGATACATAAAATGTTCCTGAGGTTAGGTACTGGAAGAGAAGTGAGGGTAAACAAAGAAAGGGGTGCATTGACCAAGAAGCATTGTACTCATAACCTGACAGTGAAATGTAACCCCTTTGTACAATTATTCAATAATAATAATAACAATAATGACAAATCCCTTTGGAATAATAATAAAATCATATTATTTAGCCAATGAAAGTAATTTTACTTTCAAAGTAAGTATATAAATAAAATGAGATTCACAAAATATTGAGATGAAGATTTATATTTTTGATAAAATTTTGATTGAATTTTTTCTGTAGTCTCTATAAATAGATAGTCTCATTCATTTATGCATTATTTGTACAGTTTTAACCTTTAATACATTCTCATGAACTCATTATACTATTTTGTAATTAATTAAAGTACCTTTTAAGACACTGGCACTACTTACGAGGAATGCAAGTGGATATAAGAAAATCTCATTATCTAATAGTGTTTTGTATGCTAATTAAACTTTTCTTCTTTGTATTAGATGAGATGAAAGAAAACCTTTCATATAAATTTTCAGAGTTCTTCAAGCATATTTCCTGAAACAGAAAACAAGAAGACTTTAATTAAATATTTAGTAATTAGTAGAGGAAGAGCTCAAAATTATAGCTCACTGATACTTTTTGGTATTTGTATTCCCTGTAAGAAGTAAAAGAACAAAATTATACAAATTGAATTGAGAAGAAAAAAGTTATGTTAGAAAGGAAAAGGGCAACACATCTCTCAAATTATTTTGCTTCTTTTGAAACTTATTTCATTTTATTTTCTTTAAATGTATTTTTTTTGTTTTAGTTGACACCTGTGTTTTGGTTATCTTTTAAGTATTTGCTCCAATGACTTTTAAATAAGATAATGTGAGAAAGGCACGCAAAAGCAAGGAAATTTATAATAAATTGGTTTTAAATCTTTCTGTTTACAAATCAAGAAGAGCAAAATGAGTATTTTTTCTAAGAAGTCTGTTATTATTTTATAATTTACCATACTACAGAAACAGAAACATTGCCTCTTCTTTAGTGAAGAGTCCGTTGAGAAACAACTGAGTCTGTTAATGCAGGTCTTAAGACCATGAAGCAGGAAGATCAAGGAACTACATGAAATGAATTCTCATGCACATAGAAACAGTTGAACACTTTCCAATAAAAGCAAGGTGACATGCATGGTTTAGGACATGTCTCTAGCTCAGTGTTTGTGCCCATTTTTAAAGTACTTTGTATGCATATGCCTACCCAGTGCCCTGAAGTCATTATATTTTCCTTTGTATTCTTGGTCAAAGAACCTCCTGAAAACAGTTTCTAAACTTTCCTGATTTTTTACATTTTATTTAATTAATTTTTATTCTGTAGAGTGATACCACCTCACCCCAGTTAGGATGGCTTTAATCAAGAACTCTAATAACAACAGATGTTGGAGGGGATGTGGACAGAGGGAACCTTACTTCATTGTTGGTTGGAGTGTAAACTTGTTCAACCATTTTGGAAAGCAGTATGGAGGTTCCTCAAAAGACTCCACATAGAGCTCCCCTATGACCCAGCAATCCCACTTTGGGGCATTTACACAAATGTTTACAAACAAGACCACACTAAAGCTACCAGCACAACTATGTTTATTGCAGCATTATTTACTATAGCTAAGATATGGAACCAACCCAGATGCCCCTCACTAGATGAATGGATCAAGAAAATGTGGTATATATACACAATGGAATTCTATGCCTCCATCAGAAAGAATGACAGTGCCTCATTTGTTAAGAAATGGAAAGATTTGGAAAAAATTATATTAAGTGAAGTAAGCCAAGCCCAAAGAAACATAGATTCCATGGTTTCCCTTATTTGCAATATCTAGTATATGTATGAGTCAATCAGAAAAGGTCAGATAAGGTGATGCTAGGAAAATGAACCCTAAGATATGTATTCAAATGTTTTTTTTCTTTCATGCGATTGTTTCTAACACATTTATAAGATTATTTCTTTGTTGCTTTGTATATCTCTCCCCCACAGTATAACCCCTGCTTTCACTGTATTTGATGTCGGTATATTTTGTGGAGGGGAAGGGGAAAAACAGTTGTTTAAATAAGGATACAGGTGGACCCTTGCAACAATGAGAAGTACAAGTTGTCATGTCGAAAATGAACTTTACATCTTTGGTGGAAAACGAACTTTACAACTTTGGTGGGGGGATTGAGTGGGAGGGGCCGGGGGAAGGGATGGGAAGGGGAAACAAAGGAGGAGGCTACAATGCTTGATAAGAAATGTACTCATTATCTTGCGCATCTAATTGTAACCCCTCTGTACAGTATTTTCACAATAAAAAATAAATAAAAATTTAAAAAAGAATGAAATACAAAAAAATATAATAATACTATACTAGATACAGGACACAGGTAAACAAGAAGGGAAAGGGAATAAAAAAATGGTGGAACAAAGACAAAAGTTGAACCAATGAAACAGCTATACTCAAAAGACACTTTGTTAAAAAGTTTAGACTTGGGTGTAGAGGGCAGTGGGTTGGAGAGATAGGGGGAGAAAATGAGGGAGGGGGTTAATAATGTTCAACAAGAAATGTACTCATTTAATTTATTTAAATGTAACCCCTCTGTACATCACCTTTACAATAAAATATAATGTAAAATATAATAATATTTTATACTAAACTTAGATGAGTACAGTTTAAAAGAATGTAATATCTGAATAGAGTGATGAAAAGCTACAAGTTTACATGATAGAATTCCTGGTTAAGCAGCAATGGGAAGAAGTGATTATCACTTTTACAATTAAGAGGCTACACAGGGGATTACAATTAAGTCAGTAACTATGCACATAAAAGATAAACACCTTGTGATGTCTCTAACTTTTGTAAAGAAACTGAAGTTCTAGGATGTAACTACAATGATAATGAACATTAACTCTTGTCTTTGTACTATTTTAACACTTTTTTGCTTTTTTCTTATATGATGATTACATACTTCAGTATATAAAAATCAAGTTTGGAAGTGGCACTGTGGCTCAAGCGGTAGAGCTCTTGCCTTGAGCTGAAGAGATCAGGGACAGTGCCCAAGACCAGAGTTCAAGCCCCACGACTGACAAAAAAAAAATCAAGTTTGGGAATACATCAATATGCACAGAACAGATCTAGAAACACGAAAGAATACCAAGCATGTGATCCATTGGTCTCACAGAATAATTCATAGTTCTTATTCTGATGGCATTTTCTCCAAATTGCAAAGATTAAAGAGTCCTATTCAGCATTGCATTATCATGTGGTACTGTTTTGCAGGTACTTAGAAACTGCTTTTGAAAAAAGAAAAAGTCATTATTTATATGGACAAGCTAACTAAAAGCTGGAGAGATGCCCTTCATTTCTGACTCCATTTTGTTTCTGTCTCCTTAACTTAGAGTCTCTTTTCAGCAATTACATTGGTTTCTAGGGAGGACAGAAGTAAGCCATAGCTTCTCTATGACAAGGCTCCACAACTATGAAGCAGAAAAAACAGAAATCATCAAGAAAGACACCTCCAATGTCCCAATGATTTCATTGACCTGTACATAAAAGGCCATGGACTGAAGACTAATTACCTGAGAACAAGACAGCTCCTGTCACATGATGAGAACAAAGAAAATTTCTTGAGATAATAGTCCACCCAACCACACTGTGTCTAGAACTGCTTAAATATATATACATATACATATATATATATATATATATATATATATATATATATATATATATCCCCCTAGGTTTTGTCACAATTTATTTCTCAGTTTCAACCTTAAGTTTCATGTCAGTAAACCAAAGATGGCTTTGACATTGAATTTTCTTCTGCTGCTTTCATTGAGCATAACCCACACAGACCTTTCAGTTCAGCACTTAGCAGGGACAGTAGAATTGTACTCCTGTGGCAATCAGTGCTTGCTTAGTGTTGCAGCTCTGCAGTAGACTATACCGGTCAGTATTGCCATTCCACTGCTAACCTTGCTGTAGCCTCATCTTGTCTTAGAAATTCAACCCATGAAGTCCAGAAAAATAGAAGATGAATGAGAAGAGACTAATTCAGAAGAAAAGTATTTAGATCACTACCATTGCTACTCTGTTGGTTGTGCATGTTCTCTTCCCCATATGGCTCTCCCTATAATTCTGTCTGTGTCTGTCCATTTGTGAATCCAGCCCTGGCCCTCAGGTTACGGCTTCTTATATCCTGGGCTGTGCTATGATGATTGATCCCATTATAATTAGGTGTTTGGCATGGTAACATTTTATTGTCAGTTCCTACCACATTCTGATAAGTTGTAAATTCCCCATAAGGTTCCTTCTACAAACCTTCTCCATGGGGTAAGATGGCAGGGGCAGAAGCAACATGTTCTGAAATAATATCTATTTTGCATCTGGTTTTCATTTCTTAGGTCAAGATTCCACCCTAGGAGCCTGGGTCCTAGACAATTTACTTTTTTATTTCTTTTTGGTCGGTCATGGGGCTTGAACTCTGGGCCTGGGCACTGTCCCTCAGCTCTTCAGCTCAAGGCAAGCACTCTACCGCTTGAGCCACAGCACCACTTCCGGTTTTCTAGTGGTTTATTGGAAATAAGAGTCTCATGGACTTTCCTGCCTGGCTGGCTTTGAACAGCGATCATCAGACCTCAGCTTACTTTTTCTACTGCAAATTCTCTCTATCCTCTTCCCAGGGAACAGCATATTAATAAAACTTATGCTTTTGGAGCTTTACCATTGTTTTACTTTTTACATGGTATATTGGAGAAAATGGTCAAACGTGATATAATAAAATGACCCTGGGGTCAAGTCTTTGGCCTAGGGGTCTGGTTAAAGGGTTCTATCAATCCACACATATTTGTATTAGATATTCATTGTGTTCCACTCCACGAAATACTTGTATTCTCAGCCTCTAATACCTATGAATGGGACTCACTTAAAAGGAATTTGTTTGTAATTCATGTTGAATTCTAACTCATATGTGACTCATATTATAATTAGAGGGAAATGTGGGCACAGACAGACATACAGAAAATGCCATGTGGGAAGCCAGAGAGAAGACAGTCATGCAAAGATTATTGGCAAAATATAATTTACAAGAAAATTTTTTATGGAAATTCAGAAATCCAGTTCATAAAAGTAGCAGTAAAGGAAAGCATGTCTACTAATGAGTAAAAGAATACAGTGAGTAAACAAAAATTTTGATCTGTGAAGTAGAAAATACATTAAGTTGTCCAAGGACAAAAGGACATCCCACCTATTTATATAGCTGATCAGTTAAAATCTGTTTAGTATATAATGTCAAGGTAATCATAACCAGTCCTCCATTTGTAATTCTATTGGGAACTTATTTATCCTATGATACCACAAGAAAAACTTGGTTTCCAAAGATTGGATCATGGGCATCTTTGGTGAGTTGTGTCACTTTCCATTCTATCTGCAAATGTCAGTTAACTGTTGAAAGAAATCCCATGATCTGAACTGACATCTTGGTATTGTGTAAATATACAAAGAGAAATTATGAGAAATCATAATACCATTTGGGTTTTGAAAGCTTTTCTTGATTTTCCTTACTGCTAACTACACTAAGATATATCTACAAAACATGGTAGCATAAACATTTTCATCTGGTTTAATAAATACACTAAGATATACCTATAAAACATGGTAGCATAAACATTTTCATCTGGTTTAATACATAGGAAGACTAAACTAGTTTGTACTTTGCCTTCTTTTTTCATTTCATAAAGTAAAACAATTTCTAAACAATGAGAGAGCAACACAGGTAAAAATCTCACTTTCAAGATTAGAGCTTTCTTCTCAGTGCTTTTAACCAGGGATATAAAAAACAGTGTTGGAGAGAACATGAAGATTATAAGAAAATGAGAAAAGGCCGTGCTAAAACTGAGTCTTAAAAACAATCCTCTCTTCTGGGTGCTGGAGGCTCACACCTGTAATCCCAGCTACTCAGGAGGCTGAGATCTGAGGATTACCATTCAAACCCAGCCCAGGCAAGAAAGTTTGTGAGACTCTTATCTCCAATAAACCACCAGAAAACTGGAAGTGACACTGTGGCTCAAGTGGTAGAGAGCTAACTTTAAGCTGAAGAGCTGAGGGACAGTACCCAGGTCCAGAGTTCAAGACCCACAAACAACAATAACAACAAAAATCCTATTAACCCTAGATGAAAATGCATCACACACTAAGTAGCCAGATATCCAATCTCTTCTCACTAAATGAAGTTGTAGACCTCAAAACAGTAATTGTCAAGCAGTGTTGGCTATGTTAACTATTAATACATTTGAACAGAATTGATATTTTTGCATACAAAGCAGGTTACCTGGTATGTTTTAGCTTTAGTGGAAGAAAATGAAAATGTATAACTGAAGTATAAATGATTTATATTTATGTTGATATAGTTATCATGTATTTTATTTTTTATTTAGAAGAAAAATTGTAAGGTTGGCTTCCAGTAATATTTTAGATTCTCCTTCATAATTTATCCTCAAAGTAAAAGTTTATTTTATGAAAGATTTTCTGTTAATTTATAAGAGAGCAGATAACTTTAGTCATATAAAGTAACAATTAGACTTGATTTTAAATGTAGGATATTTAGAATAGTCTCATATCTTGGATCTCTTAAACATTATTAAAATTTCAATATGGGGGGTGGGGTGGGAGTGGGTGGGTGGGAGATGGGAAGGGATGGGAAGGGGAAACAAAGGAGGAGGTAACAATGCTTGATAAAAAGGTCAGATAAGTTGATGTTAGGGAAATGAACCCTAAGATATGTATTCAGGTGTTTTCTTTTTTCTTTCATGTGATTGTTTCTAACACATTTATTAATTTCTTTGTTGCTTTGTATGTCCCTCCCCCACAGTATAACCCCTGCTTTCACTGTATTTGATGTCGGTATAATTTGTGGAGGGGAAGGGAAAAAACAAATAGTTTAAATAGGGATACAGGTGGACCCATTGCAACAATGAGATGTACAAGTTGCTATGTTGAAAACAAACTTTACAACTTTGGTGGAGGGGGAGGGAGAACTGGGTGAGGGGGGACGGGAGAGGATGGGAAGGGATGGGAAGGGGAAACAAAGGAGGAGGCTACAATGCTTGATAAAAAATGTACTCATTATCTTGCCCATGTAATTGTAACCCCTCTGTATGGTATTTTCACAATAAATTTTTTTCAGTATATATGAAATTCAACATAAAACTTCTGAATAGTTTCCATTTTGGCTAAATAAATATTTCTTCAGAAATCTGAAGAAATATTTCATTTACAGTTAAGTACAGCAAGATCAACAGATAAATCTTTATTAAAACTTAAGCTCTAATAAGAAAAATGAATGATTTTGCATCATATATGAGGTTATAAATAAAATATTTAAAGAATAAAAACTGATTAGTGGTTTCAGCAGAGTTTAGTTATGTTTTAAAAGAAAACTGAATGCAAAATCTTTTAGCAAGAATAAAAACTTAGGTAGTCACCATTGTTTCTCATAAACTGTGTCTTTTCCCAAAGGTCCAGTACTATATTAATCAAAAGTGAAAGGTATAAGTAAAAATAAAACAGTTTTAAAAATCCAATGAAGGTATGTCAAACATATTCAGAATTATGGTGTTGTGTTCATTTAGAGTTTTGGTCTTTCCAATGATTATGTGTTCATGGTAGGTGCATATAGAACCAAGGTTATAGAGAGGTGGATTTCTTGTCTATTACCTATGAAGTAACAAATATAGACATTAGTTCTAAACTTAGAGAAAATTAAAAAATGGTAGGAATATATATATATATATATTATATGTATAGCTCTTAAAATATGTTGAGTGGTCAATACTTTAAATATCTTTATTTTAAATATCCTTAGTTTGAGTATTGTCAAAAATCTGGAGCTCCCAATAAAATCTTACTGCAATTTTAAACTCAATATGAATTTTCTTCTTAAATTTATAATATTGACTATGAGTAAAATGTTATGTAGTATATGCAGTAATGGAAAATGCCTGTGTTCACTTAAATTTAAAATGGATTAGAGACTAGCTACAGAGGTATAGGGGAAAAGAGAAATTGTTTTCACTGACCCAAATGATAATATTTACAAAGTGTTAGGGAATAGTGATTAATATATGATATGAGAAAACACAGAAATTTCACTCATTGTAATAAAAACTGCTTTTAGGCTAACGTGTACTACACATGTACAAATAATTTTGTTGTTGTTCTTAATTAAAATACCCAGTGTCCTTTAAATAGGTTTTACTCCTATCAAAGTAAGTTCTTCATAATGTTGCAATTTCATCATGTAATGAGAATGGGACTTCACATTAACATCCTCAAATTAAATAATTAATTATACTCAGCTTCAATTATAATTGCTAATTGATGCCAAGTCTCTAGCTTAACTCCTACAGGTAATCAATTTTATAATAGGAGTATTGAATAAGTGGTTAGATCATATTGGCCACTAGTTTATGTGCTCAGGGAAATTAGGCAATATTTTTGTTTGGCTAACCACTCAAGAGAACCTCACTAAGGAATTCAGTCGGTAAAATTTCTGCCAAAGATATTTATTAATATGGTTTTTACTTTGATAGGTAATTTAGTAATTTGGCTGGGTACTAGTGGCTCATGCTTATATTCCTCGCTACTCAGCTGAGGATCTGAGGATCATGGTTCAAAGCTTGGGCAGGATTCTCTGAGAGTCTCATCTCCAATCAACCACCAGGAAAAAAAAATAAGTGGCACTCTGTCCCCTGAGCAAAAGAGTTCAGTGAGAACACCCAGGCCAGAGTTCAAGCCCCCAAACCAACATTAAACAAACAAAAAAATAAACAAATGAATAATTTTATGAATTAACCCTTCCAATATTTTCAATAGAAATAAATTACATGATTCTACTCCAAATGATCCAATTGTTTTGTGGGTTCTTTCATGTTCTCATTTCATCTTTATTTATCTTTTACATTTCACTTTTGAAGAGGCTAAAAAAGAGAAACAGATTTCTGGGCATCTTAAGATATCAATAAATAAAATGATTGACTTTTAAATACACGAAGAAACTTCGTAATTTTAAGTTCCTGGCTTGGAGCATTAATATTAGAATTTGAGGGTAGGTAAGTATCAGCGTTCATAGTTTGTCAGCTGCTGATGCCTGAACTACACTGACCTTCTAATTCAGAGACTCAAGATCCGTGGAATAATGTTTTAGAAACAGCAGCAGGAGAAACAAAAAAGAGAATATTTTTGCAGGTACCAGAAACTTGTGGCCCTTGGGTAACTTAAAAAGCCAACCAGACAAAATTGATCCTCCTTGTGCTAGCTGTGGGTTTTTATTTTCCCTGTGAAGCTAAAATCAAATCGGGGGAAGGCAGTGTAGCTCCTTAAGCTTGTCTAAATGATAAACATTTTGAACCGAAACTCATATAAATTTTTATTAAACCTTTTCCAGGGTATCCTTTTAAAATATTCTCCCTAGTTCAGCTCCTTTTTCAACAACCCAACAACTAATATAAAATGACTGAGGGGGAAAGAAATATTCATAAAATTGGATACAGAAGATGACTTCTGCCTTTACTTTAGAAATTCGAAAAGTTCCCTGGCAGTGTGGGCTCACATAAGTGTATCATAAACAGGCCAACCCCTAGGCAGCTGGAATCTGGGACCTTTATCAAGTCACATGTGGATAAGTAATAATAGCACGCCTGGGTAAATGGAAACAAGCAGCACATGTACAGTACATGCACATTTAAAGCATTTCCAATGTAAGCAAACAATGGTCACCTTGACAAGAGTTTGATTCCCAAAAACAGCTGCTAGAATCACAAAATGTATTAATGTCCTCTTAAACATATGCATTTATAATGAGTTTTGCTGCAAATCCTGAAGTATTTAATAACTATTTTTTATGCTTATATGGAAAATATCACATATTTAAACATTAAACACATATTTATAGGCATCTTCATTTATAACACAAAATACCCTAAATATTTCAATATTCATACATATACATATAACTTAGTATATGAGATATTGTTATAATACCATATCTATGCAGTAAAAGTCAATACATTTTGTTGAAGTATTATAATACTGCTATAAAGCTATGTGTCTATGTGCATATAATACATAATTCTTTTATAGTTTATTTAGGTGTGAATGATACAACACCAAATCAAACTGCCTTATGTAAAATGATGCTATGTTCTGATACACACAAATGAAAACTAGATCTATCATCAAGCATAGATTCAAATGAGTAGAGTATTGAAATGAGTGGAGTATTTGGATATTTGCTATGTTTATACTTCAGCATTTTTCTTTTAGTAGATGTCTTTCAGTGCATTTTATTTAGGTCTGTGTGAAGTTTGGATGGCTGTAGGTGCTTGTTTGAATATTGTGATTTCTAATTTAACAAGACTTACCACAGATAACTAGTCTATACTGCACATGAGATCTGAATTGTTTTATTTGCTTAGATTGTTCCAAAAATCAACTATGGACTCTTCCTCTGTGTGCAGGGTAATGTGGCTAAACATCATTGACAGACGTGACGTGTTTTATTTCCGTGATAGCAATATTTTTCAAAGATAATTTTTAGAATTCAGTTACTGTGTTCAAAATGCCTTTCAAGGATCAAGTAAATTTGAAAAGAAAAATATGCTCAGAAGTATTTCTAATGTATTTATAAGGTACCATGTGATTTTTTTGTTGCTTTGTATGTCCCTCCCCCCATGCTAAAATATCTGTTTTCACTGTATTTGATGTTGGTATAATTTGGGGATTGGAAGGGAAAAAACAAAGTGTTTAAATAGGGATACAGGTGGACCCATTGCAACAATGAGATGTACAAGATGTTATGTGGAAAAACGAACTTTACAACTTTGGTGGTGGGGGGGATAGCGAAGAAGGTGCGAGGGAAGGGATAGTAGGGCAAAAACAAAGGAGTAGACAACAATGCTGGATAAGAAATGTGCTCATTACCTTGCTCATGTAACGTAACCCACTGTATTTTCACAATAAAAAACTTAATTGAAATATGCTCAGAAGTATTATCATAATTTCTAAGAAAGTCGCCTTATATATTAGAGGTTTGATAGCATTAAATGTTTATGTCAAATAATTGTGAATTTATAATCTAGAGTGATAAAAATATAGTCAAAATATAATTTAAAGAACCATTAGAATAAATATTATTTCAACCCTTAATTAAGATGTTAAAACCTGAAATGTTGAGAAGAATATTGAAGGATTAGCTGAAGAAAAAAAAAAAACAGTGTTAGAGGAGTATTGATTCCATGTTTTGGTGTTTATCCATTTTCTTACCCTCTGAACAACTTGCAGGTTACTTGTGTCCAGTGATGCTGCTTGGTTGATTTTCTCAATGCTATCATTTCATTAATGAACCACAGCATTTAACTGACCTTTGATTCTCTTTAAGGTTCTCTTTCTTTCCATCTTGAAGGTTCACTCTCTTTCCATCTCTACTTTATATAGTAACTTCATGATGCCAACAGCTCTTACTGCCTGGAACCACAAATAACCCCTGGGATCAAACATTTTCTGCTAACCAGAAAGTGTAGGTAATTTGAATAAGATTAAAAATAGGTGTTGATTTTATTTTTTAACACTATGACCCTGTCTGTCCAGGCTGAACTATGTGAGCCTCAGATACACATGGAAAAACCTAGCATTGGCTAACTCCTATTCATAATCTGTAGCAAATAGTATGCTCAAAAAATGTATGTTTTTTAAAAAATCCAATGGCCAAGCCACAATGCTGCATACCTATAATCCTAGCAGCTCAAGAGACTCAGATATGAAATTCACATTTTGAAGCCAACCTAGACAGATAGATCAGACTTTTCTCTCCAATTAACCACTTGAAAAAAGTCAGAACTAGAGATGTGGTTCAAGTCGTAGAGCATCAGCCATGAGGGCAAAAGCCAAGTGAAAGCATGAGACAAAGAGTTCAAGCTCCAATACTGACACAAAATAATAAAATGATATATATTATATAATATATAAATTTATATTACATATTAATAGAGCACAATGCACATAACATAATTTAATATACAGTAATACAATAAAATAAAATAATAAAATAAAAAATAACTTCCCACATGCTTTATGTAACTCAGTTGTTATGAAAATCTCTCAGTCATTCCTATGATACCCTCCATTTTGTTTTAACTCTTGTGATCTGATGAGTGTTTTCTTGCCCTGAATTTTGTGGTTATTTCTCCCAAGTTAACTAGGATAGACACAGTTATCTAAGATAAACTTTATGTAAAGCAACTTGTGAAAAAGTCTTTCAAAGCAAATTAAAAATCAAAATTTAACCATCAATAATTGGAAAATTATTCAGAAATTTTTGTAAAAATAGCCAATGGATATATTTGGATTGGATGTTTTAGATTTTCTGTTTGTTTATTACTCTGGGCTTTTGTTAATAATATGGGACTTATTATAGAAAGATACAATAGCATTCAATCTGGAGCTTTGTATCTTTTTATTATGTTATGATCAATTCTTTCTTAGATAAGTCAAATTAAATAACCTTATAAACGTTTTAACTAACATTCAATTTTGAATAAACTAGAAATAAATAATATCCCTTTGCAATGAGCCAAAATAGCCACTGGATGTCAGTATTATGTTATTCCTGTTGATCATATTTGGTTGCTAATTTTCTGTAGATATTTTAAATAATAGAAAATTTATCTTTAAAAAAATACTTCAAGCAAAAATAAGTTATATGAGCTCAAAAATAATTTATGTTTAGTCAATCTAGCAGTAAAACCATTCTTCATAGCCTACCAAGATTTTTTTGTGTTCCTCAAACTCTGAATTTGTAAGGGTTTGTTTTGAAAATATTCACGGTTGTTATTTTTTGCTTTATTCCATATGGTGATTTCATTCACACATTACTACTGAAGTAAGTAAGAATAATAAAAATGATCGGTACTTATTATTTGTTATTTGCAATGGTTGAATTTTGGTAATTCTAAAAGTTAGAACTAAGTCTTGAGTGTAAGTCAACAAAAACAAAATGGAAAAATAGAATTGGGTTACATTTCCATATCTTTCAGTTAAACTTCTATTGTTATAACAGATTCATGACTCTAGTAATGTGTAAACAAAAGGAGTTCATTTTCCTGAATGTAGTGAATGTAAGGTTCAACCATATGCTAGCAAGGATCTAAATAATTTTTCAAAGTAAAATTGAGAATAAAATGTAAATAATCTGGTAATATATATTCCTCCACTTTTAAAATGTTTTATAATTTTAGTTGAAAATGTTCATAGAAGCAAACGAAACTGAAATAAATATGGACATTTTAATGATATTTTACCTTTTTTTTTTTTTTTTTTTTGGTTCCGGTTGTGGGACTTGAACTCTGGGTCTGGGAGCTGTCCCTTAGCTCTTCAGCTCAAGGCTAGCGCTCTACCACGTGAGCCACAGCGCCACTTCCGGCTTTTTTCTTTTTGCTTATGTGGTGCTGAGGAATCGAACCCAGGGCCTCATGCATGCAGGGCAAGCGCTCTACCACTGAGCCACCTTCCCAGCCCCACATTTTCCCATTTTTAAATTTTCATTATTTACTAGAAGGTTAAATAAAGAAAATATATTAATAACACCAACTATTGACTTTTTATATTTACTGAAAATGTGATGAACAGGGGAGTTACAGTTACAGGAGTCCCTTACTGAGTACATTTGTTTCTAAACACTGTTACCCTATGCTTGCTTCATTTTCTCCTGTTTTTCCCTCCCTAAACCCCTCCCCGCACCCAAGTTGTAAAGTTCATTTCCAACATAGGGTGAGGTGAGTATCAATGTTGCATTAGTTCATCCTTTGTCTTTCTATTTTACTATTGACTTTTAAAATGCACTTTCCAGTCTCAAACAAAATTACTATACTCAAAACCAGGAACAGCTAAAAGAAATCCTGGAGAAGGTGAGAAAAAAAATATTCTCTCCATGTGATCAATTATAAAGTGAACAATAAATGCAAAGAGAAGCACACAATGTGTTTACAAGGAGATGATGCCACCCAATTTGACTCTATTTAGAACATTAAATTAAAACTAATTTGAGGGGCTGGGAAGGTGGCTCAGTGGTAGATTGCTTGCCTAGCATGCAGGAGGCCCTGGGTTCATTTCCTCAGCACCACATAAGCAGAAAAAGCCTGAAGTGGTGCTGTGGCTCAAGTTGTAGAGCACTAGCCTTGAGTTGAAGATATAAGGGAGAGCTCCAGGCTCAGAATGTAGGCCCACAATCAACAAAAATAAAATACAATTTATAAAAAAAAGTAATTTGACTTTCAGAATCAGATGGATTTCTAATTAACATATCCAAAGAAACAATAAGTTGTGGGTAATTGTACAGTGTTCATTAACTTAGTGTCCAAAACAATGGAAGGTGTTATCCTGGGCACCATCTCCTTTTGGAAGTTACACAATCATTGCTTCATTCTATGAGAGTTCATATTAACTCTCTATTTTGATTAGCTAATATAAAACATTATCTCTCCAGGTTTAAAATCAGCATTTATATAAAAAAGAAGAAATTATTCTTGATTGAAATCCTCCCTCTCTCTCTTCCTTCCTTCCCTCTCTCCCTCCCTTCCTTCCTTCCTTCCTTCCTTCCTTCCTTTCTTCCTTCCTTCCTTCCTTCCTTCCTTCCTTCCTTCCTTCCTTCCTTCCTTCCTTCCTTTTCCCTTTTCTCTTTCCTTTTTTGACAGTAGTAGGTTATAAATGCAGGCCATTTACTTGCTTAACAAGCAACCTAGACCTTGGGCCATATGTCCATTCATTTTTGCTTTAGATTATTTTTCAGATTAGGTCTTATGTTTTGCACATGTCAGCATGGGGCCATATGCATCACAAAATCAAGCTTTTTGTGCCAGTTGTGGGGCCTGAACTCTGGGCCTGGGCACTGTCCCTCAGCTCTTCAGCTGAAGCCACTCTACCATTTCAGCCACAGCATTACTTCCAGCTTTTTCTGCTTATGTGGTGATGAGAAATTGAACCCAGGGCCTCATGCATGCTATGCAAGTGCTCTACCACTGAGCCACCTTCCCAGCCCCTAAGCTTATTTTTTTTTTTTTGGTCGGCCGTGGGGCTTGAACTCTGGGCCTGGGCGCTGTCCCTCAGCTCTTCAGCTCAAGGCGAGAGCTACAGCGCCACTTCCGGTTTTCTGGTGGTTTATTGGAGATAGGAGTCTCACGGTCTCTCCTGCCTAGGCTGGCTTTGAACCGTGATCCTCAGATCTCAGCCTCCTGAGTAGCTAGGATTATAGGTGTGCACCACCAGTGCCCAGCCCTAAGCTTATTTTTTGAGATGAAGATTAACTAGATTTTTTTGATTTAGGCAAGCCTTCACTCAGAATCCTCAAGAACTCTGCCTCAAGAATAGCTGGAGCTACAGTTAGGAGTCACCATGCATGGCTATTGACTTGAGTTTTCAGTTGCAAGTTAGAATTTTTTCACAAAGCATTGACAAAAAGATGTCTGCCGATTGAACATTCATCAGAACATTATCTTCATAAAAATAGTTAACTAATGTTTTACACATATCAATTAACTAATCCTCAAAGAAATTTCCAGATGCTATGTTCTTTTTCAGATTTAAAAATAGAGCATTAAATAAGATTAATGCTTCAGAGAAGGATAGACAGTAAGGATACAGAAAAGTAGACAACTGTTTAAGTCAAGGTGAAAAATAAAGAAAAACTATATTACAGGTATGTTGCAGTCAGAGCTCTCAGAGATTTTATTTAGCCCATACATCTGGACAGAAGCCTCTGAAGCCTAAAACATAATGCAGTCTTTGTAATTCAGAACATATTTTCTTAAAAACAAGCTTAGCAGATTTCTTCTTGCAATTTTTTCCAAATTAAAGCTAGAGGTACAGTCCCCCAGAAGACCACCCCAATTTAGACACTAACCACAAGTTCAGAGAGGCTCCAGAAAATGCTTACTGCATACAACTGAAACTTTGGGGTCCACAAAATTTCTTTCAGATCAATAACTATAATAAAGAAGCACAGATTATAGCCATTCTAACTAGGGTGAGGTGGTATCTCAGTGTTGTTTTGATTTGCATTTCTTTTATGGCTAGGGAGGTTGAGCATTTCTTCATGTGTCTATTGGCCATCCTTCTTTCCTCTTCAGAGAAGTTTCTCTGTCTTTAGCCCACTTAGTTATTGGGCAGCTGTTTCTCTGAGGATTTGTTGTTGGGGGATTTAATTTTTTGAGTTCCAGGTATATTTTAGATATGAGACCCTTGTCTGTTGTATGGCTAGTGAAGATCTTCTCCCAATCTGTGAGCTTTCTATTCATCTTGCAAGCTTTGTCCTTTGCCAGGCAGAAGCTCTGCAATTTCATTTTTGTTCATTTGAATTATACGTGCTTGCATCGCTCATTGAACCACTGATTGTGTGACTCAGTCTCTAGCTAGAGGCCTGACTGACATCACTGTGGCTCAATCAAATTGTTGGTATACGTGATCTAGTAATTACAGTATGGACACCTCATTACCATTGCAAGGGGTCCAATGTAACTAAGACACAAAAAATGCTCAGTCATCCAACTGAGAAAGAGACAGACAGATTTTTCTCAGAGAGTTGTGAAGGCTTGGCAAGTCAGAATGTGAAGTATTGGGAAGACTCACAGGGGGGTTTCAGTTGGACACCATCAGCTGGGAGAATTCCCTTCCCTCTTCTTTCTATTCAGAGTATTGCCTGAGAATCATTACATGAGAATCATCATGGGGGTCAAATTATTTTATCCAAACCCATAATCCACCACAGTCAATGTTAATCCTTTAGGAAAATCCAGAAAATATTCCCAATAAAACATTCATAATAAAAACATTCAAATTAAAAATCTAATCTCTTTTCCCCCAAGGGGTTTTGGTCCATAAATTAACAGGACAAGAGCTTATCTACTGGGAACCAAAGACAGAAGCCAATAAAATCTTTATTATATTCTTTCTATTTTGATTGATACGATTGACATCATAATAGATTGTTCACTTTTTTCCTCCTGAAGATTTTTAAAACCTAATATTAATGAAATGGTAACCTTTCCATTTCCTAATTTATTTGAGCCTTGGGGCTCAACCTCTATGCATGGTGTAGACACTCATATATTATAGAATGTTGGAGAAAATTAGACAGCTTCATATGCAGGGTGAAGAGAAATTATAAGTCCCTGGAGTGACTGAATCAGTGGGTTACCTAGAAGCTATGGTTCACCTACATAGTTACCATAAAAATAAAATTAAATTAAAAGAATCTTCCTTGAAAGTAATTAAGTCAACCTTAAAAGATGGTACTATAATTCTATACAAAAATAATCTTGATTGTTGAAGTTCTGTGGAAATGATGAACTCTATCAGAACCATTTTCATTCCAGTTCTTGTCAAGCCCTGAATGTAAAGTTATTTGATGGTAGGCTGTATACATCTTCTCTTAAACAGCTAATAGATTAAAATGGCATTAGCATTTGTTTATTTATTTTGTTATTTTTGAGAAGATATAATCCAAACTTTGACTCAGAGTCAAAGCAGTGAACAGAATGGGCCACAGCTACCTGTTCTTTATGTAGGGCAAGATATAAGTGTGTTTCTAGATTTTTATTATCTTCCTATTTGAAGCATTGGATATGATAAAAAAATCATTTGAGGAGAAAAAAAACATTCAAGGTATTATCAGAACACTTGCTTTTCTTTGCTCTTGGAGTTAAATAATAGGTCTTTTCTGACATAATTTTCTTTTATATTATGAAGATGTCATTATACTTTAAAAGAAGGCAGAAGAATGATTATTTTAGTCATTAAATCATTAAATTAGCTACACAATGTATACAATCTCCAGTGTCACTTAAGAAAGAAAAAAAAGTTAAGCAATTCAGCAATTGTTATCTACTAGTTGGAGAGAAGAGGAAAGTAGTATTAAGAGGCTAAATGCATAGAATCCGTACAAAAATTTTAAGTCACTCTATCATCCTGGGTTGTTTCTGTAATTTTTGTTTTACTACTTTCTTCCTATTTTTATTTTCTAAGGGCACAGAACAAATGGCAAAATGTTTAATTTTATTTGGCCATTGAGTTAACTGAGATTCATGTTTCCATTGGAAAAAGCATTTAAGAAGAGTTTGTGAAAGATTTTCTTTCGTTTAGAAGATTGCCTTGAATATCTTTATGATATTTCTACTCCTGTAGACTGCTTATAGCATTTATATACCATGAATATAAAAACGACCTTTCCAAAGCTGCCTTTCAAGTTTTTATAAATAATTTTGACTTGTGAGCAAGAGAAGCTGTGTATACTCAGTCAGTTTTATTAGTACAGTCACAACCAAGTTACAAGATGTAGAATGAATGTGTGAGGATGAGATGGCAGAAGAGGTACTGACAAAGACCCCAACTCGCTTTAGAAGGGACTACATGCTTCCCATGACTTTTAGTTCCATTCGGTGATCGGATGGAAGGTAAAAGGAGGCTGTTAATAAGGGGGAAAAAAAGCAAGGCATAGATACACAAAAGTATTAGCAGTCTTTTGGCTACTTCATTTACATTTATCCCCTTCTTATAATAGATAGATTCTAGTATTGGGAAAAAGGATATATATCAGCAGTTTGCATGCACCAGTCTTAGACATGACAAAGAACAACATATGTCATTGGATTGGATTTTTCCTTTGGTTTTAGTATAATCTAGTGTCATATGCATTATCAAGGTTCAATATTTTCAGCTATGCTAAACAAGCAGACATTCTCTTCAGTTTCTTGTTTTAAAGGTATTTTGATTATATTTGCTTACAAAAATCCTCACATTTTGTAGTGAGTATGATTTGGAATGACTAATGATAATGCAATTATTTCTGTCACTAAATTTGACTCAACAGAGCCCTTGTCATAAAAGTAGTCTTTTTTGTTTTCCTTGTACTCATTACTTTAAAAAAAAAAAACTTCAGTGAATAATTGTAAAAATTTCCAATGATTACTTCTGTAGCAAAACCTCTTCTGTTTTCAAAATGGAAAGCTAAGACATATGTCTTTAAAGGGGCTATATATTAAGCTGTAAGCAAATACACTCAAACACACACACACACACACACACACACACACACACACACACACACACACACACACACACACACACACACACACACACACACACCCTGAAATAAATAAATTTAATATTGAACACAAAATTAAAGTTCAACATGATCTGAATAGGTAAAAATAATGGAATAAATAAAATTGGGCTGGGAACAGAAATTAGAGCTGAATTAAAATAAACAACTAATGAGGCCATAGCCATAATAAAAATACGAGGACATTTTATCAAACTACTGCAAAATTTCTTTTAAATGGCATTGTAGTTAACTTTTGTGGTTACTGTATGGACTCTTTAAAATTCTCATAGCTTTAACGTAGGTATATGAGTACTTGTAGGAAAATACAATAATTAAAGCAATAAATAAAAATAAAGGATCCATATAAGATTATACTGTGCTGCCTCATTGCTTTACAGATTATGTGGGGGGGAGGGAAGGGGTATGTGTGTAGAAAGGAACCTTTATTTTCTAGCCACAATTCCCTAGTTCTTTTCTCTCACTGTTCTCTTCATTCTGCTTACAATGTGTTCTAATTTAAGTGTAATTCCTTAAATAGATCAGAACTTTTCATTCCTGGTGCTTGTTTTTCCTGCTTGCAGTAAACTCCCTCTTCAAACACTCAATTAACTCACTGTGTCTTAGAACTCAGCTGACCTGTTTGCATTGATCTTACATCTTTACCTGACTTCCCTCAGGTCACGAGTTAGAAGAGTTCTTTCTGTTTGCTGTCACCTGGCAATCTCTTCTGCATAGTAGCTTGCAAGTTCATTATATCTTTATAATTTCTTTCACTTATTAAATATTCATTGGATTAATTAAATTATTATATTAAAAATATGAAATAGTGTTTCATGCTCAAAGAATCCCTTTATAGTACCTTCTCTCTTCCATGAAGCTGGCAGTATTTCTTGTGTTAAATTTACCATAGAATAGGTGTTGTTTCTTTCTAAAAGCCAAACTTGTGTAAATAAACATTAATTCTTGTTTGTTTTTTGTTGGTTTTACTGAAAATGTTCCTTTCATTTGAACTTTAAGGGAGTAGATAAGTGTAAGAAGAAGACCCAGAGAGAATCTCCAGTTCTTAAGAATTTGAAATCATCCCTCTGAGGAGAGACAGCCATACCCTTGGAAGCAGCCACAGTTCTGGAACCAAGAGGGGAATAAAGAAATGTCAGTGCCTGTCAGACACACTAAAGAGATGCTTCTCTGTGATGGCCTGAATAGATTCTGGAAAGCCTTCAGAATAGTCACAGAACAGACACACTTGGAGAATGAATATTCACACCTGTGAGACCTCAACCACCTAGCATCTTCTTTGAGAAAATGTGTAAAAAATTTTAAATAAATGTTGAGGAATGAATCTTCAGTTGCCCGTAACATTAAATTGAGATCCTGAGGGTTTTTTATTTTATTTTAATTAATTAATTAATTAATTTATTAATTTATTTATATTTGTTGTTGGTTGTGGGGCCTCGATTCTGGGCCTGGGCTCTGTCCCTCAGCTCTTCAGCTCAAGGCTAGTGCCACAACATCACTTTCAACTTTTTCTGCTTATGTGGTGCTGAGGAATCGAACCCAGGGCCTCATGCATGAAAGGCAAGCACTCTAACACTGAGCTATGCACTTGTAGAGAATATTTTTTGAATCAATATATAATTGTGCCAAGTAATTGAATTTAGTATTAGTTCACCTTTTAAAGGAATTAATAGGTCAATTGCTAATTAACTTGCTTGCTATATTATGAAATCCTTAAAAGCAGGCTTTCTTATTTACCTTCAATAGTCATCAGAACACCGGATTTACCATGGGTGATATATCAAATGACCCACATAGAAGGCAGAATGTGGCTCATGTATGGTACCTGGTTATGATTTCAGCCTTCACCTTAAAGATCTCAGTCAAATTCAGAATGACTTCTAATGAGGAAAAAGTATCACTTCTGGAACCTTTATAATGGCCATAGATTTTTCCTTCATCTAGACTAGAGTTCCATGAGAAAGATTTTTTAAAAGGCCCATTCCTGATGCATGTGTGATCAGAAGCCAAGGCTTTTGCACAGATTGCTCATGAAGTGGCATGAGAAAAATGCCTGTGCTTCAGTGAACATGATGTTTTGCACTCATCCTCTTAAAGTCAGTGTTACATTACATATAATTACTCTTTCAAGAGTTGACTACAACACCAAAATGAAGAAACCCATGGATCTGAAAATGAGATGACACATGTTAGAAATGAAAAATGATGCTAAATTAATAATAACATAGCTATAAATTAAGAGCAGAGTTTTGTGTTTACTGTAATACAGGCACATATGGAGTCCACATTCTGATGGCATGTTTCATTCACTCCACATTCTTTCCTTCAAAAAGAGTTTTTAGTGAGGTTAGACTTACCTAACACTGAGTTCAATTTCTGTTCTGAGCATCTTGTCAGTCTTCACAGTCTAATAATAAATCCTTGCTGGAAATACTGTGTTTGTAACTAGAGGCTGAATTATTCTTTCATTTTTTCTTTTACTTGTATGCTCTTCCATGTATCTTATGAATTAAATAAATATTTAGTATATTTAAAATTACATATTCATAAAATTTCAGACATTAAAAATACATATACATTATATTTTAATAGCAGTTACATAAAATGTTCCAGAGGAAAAGATTAAAATATTTTACTTGAGGAAGTTAATTATGCATGTATTTTCTGTTCTTAATGATAAAAGGTTTATCCTAGAAAACAATTCTAAAATTTTAAGCTATACAATATATCTTATACTTGGAAATAATGTTTAATTCTTTCATTCTTTCAATCTATTGTACTTTACCTCTTCTGTATGTATGAACATTTTTGTATTCATTACCATGCTAAATCAAATCATGTAAAATAGTCTTTTGTTATATGTTGATAAAATGATGTGCCCAGTAGTGCCCAGAGGATAGTAATACTCAGGAAAAAATATGCACATTTAATGAAAACTAATAATTACACATCATAGTGACATCTATTTTACCTACCTTAAATTTAAATTTCCAATGAAAGGCAACTAATCGAATGTTGTTTTGGAATAATGTTCTTATGTTTGTAACTAAACAAACATGTCCTGTTTCGTGTAGATAAATTGGATGGCAGGAGAATAGAATATAATTATACAAGATTAATAGGCATCAAAAAGAATGCCAACATTGTTTTATGAATTCAGGGAAAACTTTCTCAGCAAGGCGGCAATCTACCAGACAAACAAGATAATTGCAGCTGAAGTGTGGGGTGGGTGTCCAGGGTGCAGACTTTCATTTAGATAACAAAGAAGATTCTGAAAAATGTAATTCTCTCTGAAATTTTCAGTTGTTTAAGACAAAATAATGCCATCTTGAATATAAAGTGGATTGTGGTACACAGTTCAAAATTTTCTTCTTTCTCAATTTATTAGTATAGCTTCAGATTCTCCCTGTTTAGGACAGAAAACAGCATAGACACACCATCTTCCAACTTAAATAATAATCTAAATTATGGCATCAGTTAGGTAATTCACAATCATAATAATGACAGAGCCACAGTGCCAACCATTTTAAACATCATCATAGTGCAAATGTGTCAACAGAGACCAGAGAAGTGATGAAATCAGGACTCCCTAGAGAAAGATTTTGCTGTAGGATTTTCCAATTTCTTTTGTCTTCTTTTATATTTTGACATTCCTGAGCTGACCACCTGGATATGTCATAAAATTCTTTTTGAAAAATTAGTAATGATGAGTCATTGATATCATTTTAAAAATGGAGGTCTAGTTCTGGGATACATACACACACACACACACACACACACACACACATATATGTTCAAATAAACATTTCATTCACCTTTCTTGTAGGGTATAAGTGTATATAAAAGTGGAAGTGGAGCTGCGGCTCAAAGTTATAGAGGATAGCCTGAGCACAAAAGCTTGAGGAAAGTACTCGGGCACTGAGTTTAAGCCACATTATCGATTAAAATAAAACAAAGCAAAATAAACATATATAAACTTAAGTTTAAAATTGAAAAAAAGGAAACACACTTTATACTAGCTCTAAATTTCTAGTTTTCATAACTTTATTAGCTATTTAGATACTCATTTTTGGGAATAATTAGATAATTAAAACTATGAATTTATATACTAGAGAACTTAATCATACAAGCCTTACTATGTACCAAGTACTCTGAACTAGAGCATAATGAAGGAAAACCCCTGGTTACAGATAAGCTTGTTTTTTGTTTTTTGGGGTTTTTTTTATTGTGAAAATTACATGGGCAAGGTAATGAGTACATTTCTTATCAAGCATTGTTGCCTCCTCCTTTGTTTCCCCTTCCCATCCCTTCCCATCCCCTGCCCCTCGCTGCATGTTGACTGAATGAAAGCAATCTGTCAGGGAGACCAAGCACAGCATATCATCCAAAGAAACATGTATATCTGTCTATTTTGTGTGATAATTTATCATCCGTTGTGAGACGTGATAAGAAATATATGGCAACAGAAATAATAGAAGATACTCTCTAAGCTATTAAATCTTGATTCTGTCATCTCACACATGGTTGAAAATACTTAACCCTTGTTGGTTTTAATTGGAAGAATCACTGACTATAGTATAAGAGTTTTCTGTGTAGATAGACATATTCTTCAATTGAACTGAACTCGCCAGTCATGCACATAACTATTGGTTTTTTTTAAAGGATCAGTTAGAGCACTGCCTAATAAATCCCCCCAAAATGTGGTTTTCAAATCTTTATTAACCATTCTGTTGAGAACCAGCATCCACAAATGGGTTCACAAGATACGAACCATTTTACGAACCAGCAAAACCACATTTTAAACATAAAATTTAAGATAATTTACCCAGTGAAGTTTGACTTTGTCTTCTTATTTTAGGTTTTCAACAGATATAATTTTTAGCATACTTAAAAATTGTTCTCATTTTCAGGAAATTAAAATCCTTGCCAAGAGCAATACTCATTTTTTTTGTGATATCAATGTGACTAGCATATATTCTTTAAAAGAACATATATTCTTGAAAAGAATATATAGAGTAGTAAGTAAAACACTTCTTTATCAACTAAATTTACAACTTTAGAGACAGATGCAGGAATGAAAGCTGTAGAAAAGGTTGGTATCATTATTGGAAAATTCTAGATCACTTATTCAATAGTCTTTGTTAAACATGGCTTATGTCGTGTAACACACACTTTATTCTCTAAAGGAGAATTTCTCCAATTCAGCATTGTTAATATATGAAATCATACTTCTAAGAGTCCTTCTTTCCCCATAAGTATCTTTGGACTTTCTCTACTAAATCAAACTAAAAATCCCAGGCTGCCTAATCATCTTGGTAATTCTTTCTCTTGATTTGCAGAAGTTTTTACTTTGATGCAGTCCTCATTCACCCATTCTTACTCTAATTTCTTGTGCTTCTTTGAGTCTTATTCAGAAGTTGATCACTTATTTCTATAGAGACATGACCTGAAGTGAAGAATATGTATTTGTATACACATATCTACACACACACACACACACACACACACACACACACACACACACACACACACACGGAATATTACTCAGCCATAGAAAATGAAATTATTTCAATTTTGAGGGAAAGATAATGAAGTCAGAAGTCAGAATAACTATGTCATGCTCATCTTCTTCATTTCAGAGAACAGACCTAAAGAGATGATGATGATTATGATTATGATGATGATGATGATGATGATGATGATGATGATGATACCAATAGTTGTAATGGGATATAAATGTGAAAGGTTGATTGCCTAGGAGAGGAACAATGGGAGGGGAGATCGAAAAAGTAGATTATAGAGAGAAATGATGAGGATGTAAGGGTGTCTTACATTTATATGAACATAAAATAATGGAATCTACCAAAATCAATTAGAAAAGGAAGAAATTAAGAACAGAACGGGAATAGGATTGAGGGAGTGAAGTTGTTCAAAATATACCATGTTCATGCATGAAATGTCAAAACAGAACTAAATATATACATATATATGTTTGTCAATCCAACAATCATATAATAAACAGATTTTAAAATGTGATAAAATTGAAAATAATAAAGGAGTACCTAAGAAAAGGCTACTAATGAGAGAAGACTTTAAATGGGTCTAATGTTCCATGTTAAGGAACAGCTCAGGAGTGTGCCTAACACAGCTAGCAGAACAATCTGATAACATAGATGGGAATGGGGTGTGACCAAGGTGTCTATGACAGTCACATCAGTCCTTAGGCAAATTACGAACTAAGTTTACACCAGTCACATGACTTCTCCTTGAAAGCCTTTCTGTGATCCCTAGGGCCTAGAAAGATAATTAGTTCTCTGAGACTTCTTATAGTAAGATTAGGGCAAAGGCCTTCCCAGCTGGAGTTCTGCTTCAGCTACAAGCTGTTACTGTCATGTAGGTACCCCAGAATAGCTCTGGGGTGGTAATAGGAGCTTTGACTGGCTTGATGGCTGCCTGCTTACTTACCTGACTACCATCTTCTCAAAGCAGCACGCATATCACACAAGGGTCCAACAAAGGTCAATCAGGGAGAAAACATTACTCCAGACCTCAACTCACTTATTTAAAGAGAAGTAAACATGAAAAGGGTGCTTGCAATACAAGTCTGTGATTGGCATTAGCATTACTTGAACAATATTTCATTTTTAATATATATTTTTACTGTAAAGATACTGTACAGAGCGGTTACAGTTACATGAGTAAAGTAATAAGTACATTTCCTCTCTAGCATTGTTACCCCCTCCTTTATTTTTCCCCTACCATCTCTTCCCACCCCTCCTCCCCAACTCCTACCCCCCCCTAAGTTGTAAAGTTAGTTTTCAGCATAGTGTCTTGTACATCTCATTGTTACAATGGGACTTGAACAATATTTAACAGGATTCGAACAATTCTTAACACCTGTCCCAGGGCACCAGGGAAGACCCTAATCTTCCTCTGTAGTATTATTCTATACTATGGATACATCCGCTGCAAAAGGTCCTGGTAGGGAACTTTTTCAAAACCTAAAAGCCTGCCAGAAGGGAAATGTGTATTTATTTGTTCAATAATACAATCAACCACAATCACTAGGAGAACATGTCCATGCACAGAATTGACAATATTTGAGCTTCTTTTCTCTCAAGTAAATTACAAGTGAGCAATGCTGCTTGCAGCTTTACTGTCCAATCATTAGCTGATTATCTGAAGATTACTGAAGGGAAAGTTAAAAATGTTCTTCAGAAAAGAGTATCAATCTCCTACTCCCCCCAAAATAGTATTTTTTAAAAATAACTTCTATACTAGTCTGATCCTCAAACTAAGTAAATTGAAAAAACATTTAACATTTCATATATATATATATATATATAATATATATATAGGTATATGTTATCCAAGGTTTGCAATGTGATTAAAAGGATAAAATGCAAGTATTATAAAACTAAAAGGCCAACCATAATTATGTATTCTCAATTCCAATAAGCCTATTAGCACTGCCAGAAAGAAAATAATTATTGATCAAAAGTTCAAACTTGAGCTTTTTCAGGACATTTGTATTCTGTAGAGAAGTTAAAAATTTGGAAGGAAATAAATTTAAAAATCAAATAACATTTTAATACATATTAGAAACAAAGTATCTAATTATAAAGTTACTGAAATTCAGAAACATTCCTTTCATCTTTTTAAAACTATACTCATCTGATCCTGAGTAGTGTGGAATACATAAGAGGAATTAAAATGACTTAGGCCTTTTGGCTATATGGAATATCCAAAAAATATAGGGCATGTGGCCAAAAGGGAACCCTACTACATTGTTGATGGGACTGTAAACTTGTTCAACTACTGTGGAAAGCAGTATGGAGGTTCCTCAAAAGACCATACATAGAGCTCCTCTATGTCCTAGAAATCCCACTTCTAGGCATTTACCCAAATGATCACAAACAAGGCCATACTAAAGCTACCAGCACAACTATGTTTACTGCAACATTATTTACCATAGCTAAGATATGGAATCAAATCAGAAGCCCCTCAGTAGATGAATAGATCAAGAAAATATGGCATATATATGTGTATATATGTATATATATGTATATGTATACATATATGTATATGCACGTATACATATATATGTATACGTGCATATACATATATATACACACACACACACATATATATATATATATATATATATATATATATATATATATATATATATACATACATATAATGGAATTTGATGCCTCCATCAGAAAGAATGACACTGTCCCATTTGTCAGGAAATGGAAAGACTTGGAAAAAGTCACATAAAGTTTCTTTTTTTTTTTTTGTTCCAGTCATGGGCCTGTACTCTGGGCCTGGATGCTGTCCCTCAGCTCTTCAGCTCAAGGCTAGCACTCTACCATTTGAGCCACAGTAACACTTTCAGCTTTTTTCTTTTTGCTTATGTGGTGCTGCGGAATCGAACCCAGGGCCTCAAGCATGCAAGGCAAGCGCTCTACCACTGAGCCACCTTCCCAGCCTAAAAGTCACATAAAGTGAAGTAAGCCAGACCCAAAGAAATATAGGTCCCATGGTTTCCCTTTTTGCAATAACTAGAATACATCTAGGATAATCTTATCAGATGAGCAGAAAAGCTCAAAAGCTAGGTATATATGACCATAGAAGATGATACTAAATGAAATGAACCCCAAGATATAGACTCAAGAGGTTTTTCTTACTTGTTGTTTTTAATGTACTATGAATTTCTTTTGTTTCTTTTGTATGTTCTTCCCCCTATGGTATATCTCTTGTGTCACTGTATCTGATTTTGGTACCTTGCATCTTGTATATACATTTATCTAATTGGGGGAGGGGCAGGGACATAACAAAATGCTGAACCAAGAACACAGGATGACCCATTGCAACAATGAGACTCACAAGACACTATGTTTAAAATAATCTTTACAACTTTGGCTGGTGGAGGTGGGGTGGGGAAAGATGGGCAAGGGAAGGGATAATAGGAGAAAAACAAAGGAGGGGATAGCAATGTTCTACATGAAATGTACTTGTTACCTTACTCATGTAACTGTAACCACTATGTACAGCATCTTTACAATAAAAATTAAAATATATGTATTTCATCTCTTTGAGACCTAACTATTATCAAATTGTTTAGATGAAAGAAGAAAGCCAAACCTCCATGCGCTGGTGGCTTCCAGCTGTAATCTTAGCTACTCAGGAGGCTGAGATCTGAGGATCAAGGTTCAAAGCCAGCTGGGGCAAGAAAGTCCATTAGACCCTTATCTCCAATAAACCACTGGAAAACCAAAAGTGGAAAAGCCCACAAAAGAAAGCCAGTGAATGACAAGGAACTGTCTGGTGTTCAAGTGATTATGTATAATTGCTCTGTGAAAGCTCATCCTGCTAAAACTGTGAATCAATATCCCGGGCCCTTAAAATTTGTTTTGTTTTCTGACAAAACAACATTAAACAAACCACATTAATTATAACGATTGCTATTAAAGAATAGATTTAGGATTTTTACTGAGTTTATATGCATTTTCCTAGAGGGTAGAAGTTGTGCATTATGTGCTATGTGCATTTGGTAGAAATGGCAAAGAACTTGATAAGTTTGCATATGAAATTTGCTCTTCTATTAGAAGAGCGTGATCTTCTTGTTTCATAAACATTCCAATCAATGTGAATGCTTTCTGTTGACATTTTATTTTAACATATAGAAAATTAATCTAATTTCATATGGAGATGTTCCTGAATTTTAGGATATGTATGAGCAGGTATAAACAATATCAGTGTATCCCAACCCTTCACCTTAACAAAAGTGCAGCTGTTCTCCCTGGCTATAGTGACTGCTTACAAGATATGACTGCAATTCCTATGAACATAATAGAGCTATATACGTTGCCATGCCTGGGGTAAAATACACAGAGACAGAACTAAGTTTCCATCCTTACTATATTGACACATGGGAGGGATTCAGTAGATTCCTTCAGAAAAAGTGAATAAAATAATATTGTTTGCTAGTTTATCTCAACTAAATTTTCAGGGAATTTGAATTCCAATACTATTTCACAGCTTTTACCTATTCAGGTTTTCCCTTCATTTATTCACCTCCTTTTCCCTGAACAATTCATTGTGTATCATACTTTCTAAAAATATCAGACATTTTTTCACAACTAAATTGTTTATACAACACTAAAACTTTGTTAGTGTTCAATATATTTTTTTATTAAAAATAAAATTACCAAATATATTATTTATTTTAGAGAACTCTATAAGCTGTCCAAAGAGGTGGAGCAAAATGGACCAATTGAAGAATATAATCCATACAGTGGACATAAAAATTAGAAATAAGTAGAAATCCAACTAATTTAGATCAAGAGAAATAAAATATTAATCAGATTAACTACATGGACAGATAATATAATTCGATAAAAATGTGTCATTGATTGCTTCATGCCACTTATTGCTGTCCATAGAAGTTTAAATAGACTTAAATAAAATGTAGAACCAATCAATATTTTGCAGATCCATATTCAAAATGTATTATTTCAGTCACTCCTCTAAATATCAGTTAAATAACTCTATACATTTTCTTGAATGATAGTTTATTTTCTTTTTATTTTCCTCTGGAAGTGTGTATCAATGAATTTCTTCATCGTTTCAATGAATGAGACTATCTGAGAAACTCAGCCAATTCTTGATGTATTTTAAGCTAGAAAATACATTGTTACAAGAACCAAAAATGCATTAATCATATAGGGAGCAAGAGCAATTGCACATGGCATGCATCATGACCTAATTTTAGGTTGTTCAAATTACCTGCCAAACTATTTTGAGATTTTTTTCCCCCCAATACTAGGAAAACAAGAAAAAGAGGGGAATCCACATCACCAGACTGCTTATTCTAATGTGTGCAGTATCTCTAAGTAGGAGGCATAGATATTTGGGGGATTTGTCTTCTGTATTGGTGCACGATAGGATGTTCTGCCATTGTACTTTTAAAATTGTCTGCTTCTAAACACAAACTAAAACTGATACAAAGACAAACACTGTGAGGCGAACGTGATAACCACTATACTACTGAAACAAGCTTAAAGTAGAAAATGTCAGATAAATTGATGTTAGGGAAATGAACCCTAAAATATGTATTCAAATATTTTTTTCTTTCATGCGATTGTTTCTAACACATTTATAAGATTATTTCTTTGTTGCTTTGTATGTCCCTTCCCCACGGTATAACCCCTGCTTTCCCTGTATTTGATGTTGGTATAATTTGTGGAGGGGAAGGGAAAAAACAAATAGTTTAAATAGGGATACAGGTGGACCCATTGCAACAATGAGATAGATGTACAAGTCGTTATGTCGAAAAACAAACTTTACAACTTCGGCTGAGGGGATGGGAGTGGGGTGGGAGGATGGGAAGGGATGGGAAGGGAAAACAAAGGAGGAGGCTACAATGCTTGGTAAGAAATGTACTTATTATCTTGCCCATCTAATTGTAACCCCTCTGTACAGTATTTTCACAATAAAAAAATGCATGAAAAAAAAGACAAACATTGCAAAACTAAGAGTTGCTTTGTACTTTCATAGTCAATCCAGAGAGATTCAGCCATTTAAACTTCATTTTTAGAGTTTAGTTGACTTAATTTCCATCTATGGTAAGTTCAGTTATGATAGACATTTTTTTTAAATTTTGCTCTAGCCTATTATTTTTTTAAATTTTGCTAGCATATATTAGTTATACAAGAGGGCTCATTGTAATATTTCCATATATGCAAACCATATCTTTTGATCAAATTCACTCCATCACTCTCCTTCAGCCTTCTCTTTTTCTTATACCAATTACCATATGTTTCATTGTTCTACTTTCACAAATGAATGTAGGATTCATCAGTCATATTAACCCATCACTGGTGCTCGCATATCAACAGAGGTTGTTTTATTACTCCTTTTAAAAATCAATTAACTATAGTATGAATCTTTAACGCTATCATCCACACCTCTATACAACATCACTTTATTTGTAACATAGTTTCTCATTATGAAGCTGACAGAACTCTGGACCATGAAAGAAAAGAACCAGAGTAAAATAGGGAAAAAAGAAAGAAAATAAAGAGCAGAAGGTAGAGGAAGAGTGTAAAAGGTGAAGAGAGGAAAAGGGAAAAGTGTGAAAGAGGGAGGGATAGAGACATTGAGATCCTAGCTCATCAACAAGTCATGAATGATTTTGCTAAAGTGACAGGATAACCAAGGAGAGAGAACAGAGAAAACCAATAACATTAGCAAAGCTTTAAAAGAAATGGACTGAAACAGGACAGGCAGGTAGAATACACAAAGAAAGCAAAAAGGTCAAGAGATATGTTGTAATCCATTTTCAAGTAGTGTTGGAAACAAGTCTCTCTGATACTGATTCTATTAATGGGGGTAAAAAGGTCAGATTGTGACAAATTGTACACATTATAATGTTATATTCTCTACATCATTCACTGAGAGAGTGCTTGATGCAAAAATGAGCTTGTAGCATTTCAAAAATTTCATATAAAAGTTACTTTATTTTCACAGCAGCAATCTGTAAGCCCATTTCTGTATCATATATCTGTATAGTATTTGTATCTGTAACTATCTCTATATGTGTCTATATTTTTATCTATTCCTATATTTGTCTGTATATTAGCATTATCTGTGTATTATCTAGTCTGTATATTATCCATTATCTATCATCATTTATCTATCTACCCATCTATCTCCTTTAGATAAATGATAGATAATAAATGATCCATTTATAGATAGATGGATAGAGAAATGGTACACAGACATAATAGACATGCATGACAGATGATAGATAGATAAATGATAGATTATAGCAATTTCAGTGTTATGAAGGGGAAATAATATCTTTATTAAATAATCATAGCATATCTCATTTTTATGTGATGTTTTAATAACTAATATACTAAACCTAAATTAATGCAGATGACCTTTAGCAAATATTTCTATAGATATTGACATTGTTGAAATATCAATTTTCTTTTAACAATGTGAGTTTAGTAAATTAGTAAACTCTTACTGCATAGATAAAATATTGCTGTGTAGAGTTTTCATGGGAATTAAGAGATTACAAATTACATAGGATGATACCAGACACCTAGGAATTCCCATATACAAAGTGGCAATAATAACTTTACAAATACTTGCCCAATGGGCTGGGAAGGTGGCTCAGTGGTAGAGTGCTTGCCTTGCATTCATGAGGCCCTGGATTCAATTCCTTAGCACTACATAAGCAGAAAAAGCCAGGAGTGGGGCTGTGGCTCAAGTGGTAGAGCACTAGCCTTGAGCTGAAGAGCTGAGGGACAGCGCCCAGGCCCAGATTTCAGGCCCACAACTGACAAAAACAAAAACAAAAAAAAAAATAACTTCTAAGGATTATTTTGGTATATTCTCAAGTGCCTCTTCTTTGAAAGTGGGCACGGTCTGTTTCTGTGTCTCTATTCAAAATTTTGATGTGTCTGAATATGTTCTTCAGAAGACATTTGTAGCAGTTGGTACCAAGGGTGACAAAATCAAAGTTTTCGTTTTGAGTAATACCCTTTCTTGGATGAGTGTGGGAAGACCTATCATCTGACTAAGCCCATGGAGTACAGGGGGTGTGATAGGATGTCACTGCTACAATTAGGCTATGTTATAGGGTAGAGGTGAATGTTAAATCTTGGAGAGACTGTCATATAAGAGAACCTAGCTTAGAATATTAACTGGAGATTCCGTGCTGGCTTTGAAGTGGTCATGGGATGTTATGGGCTGTATGAAGGAGAAAACGTCCCAATTTATCTAACTGATATGGTACAAAAGCTGGTTGGCAGCAAGCGGGAAAAAATGGGGTTTTGTCTACAATCATAGTAAGGCGAATTCTGTTAACACCCAAGTGAACATAGAAACATCTGTTTCCCCAGTTAAAATCTTAAAGAGCTTTCACAACCACCTGAATTGTGATCTGGGTATTAAACAGGGGTCCATTTAAGCTATGTTGAGTTCATTCTGTGTGTGTGTGTGTGTGTGTGTACATGTGTGTGTTGTATGTATGTGTTTATCTACACAAACCCAAATTAGAAAGATAATAAATTCCAGCTGATTCATAAATGTTATTTCAATATGACATTCTATGAAGGTTCAAATGTCCAGACAAAACGCAATGGTGTAGGAAGCCCTTGCTCTTGTATCTACAAATTTGCCTTAACTGGTTAGTGGTTCTTTTGTTTTGACACATAGTACCTGGTTAGTAGGAACTTAATAAATGAAAAACTATCCTTCAATATTTACCTACTCTTAGATTGGTGTGTTGGGTATCAAATCTATAATCTGAAATAAACAGAATGCTTAGATCTGGTGGCTCTCATTTCAAAGACAACCCAGTCGAAACGTTAACTTTAAAAGAAAAATATCACCTCAGCCTGTAATCCTAGCTACTCGGGATGCTGAGATCTAAGGATCAGCCCTGGCAGGAAAGTCCGTGAGTCTCTTATCGCCAATAAACCACTAGAAAACCATAAGTGGCACTGTAGCTCAAGGGGTAGAGTGCTCGCCTTGAGCTGAAGAGCGCAGGGACAGTGCCCAAGCCCAGAGTTCAAGCCCCACGACCTAAAAAAAATAAAAATAAGAATCCAAAGGTAATGCTTGTATCCTAACTATTCAGGAGATTATAATCCGGAAGACTGCAGTCAAAACTAGTCTGGGCAGTAAAGTTTACAAAATGTCATTTTCATTAACCACCAAATTATAGCACTAGAAGTATGGCTCAAGTAGCAGAGCACCAGCCATGATTAAGCACATTAAACAGACATCCTTGAGTTCAAACACCAGTATCAGTTTGAAAAAAAAATCTAAGGTGGTTTTTATAAAACAAAAACTTACAATTCACACACATTATATAATTTAGTAGACATGGAGAAGTTGAATCTTTTCTTATTTTCAGTTGGATTTAAATTGTGTGATCTGCTTAATGTTTTCTTGCCCTTAATTTTTGTGAAAATATACCTACCCAAAAGCAAATGGAGCCCCCCAAAAGATAGAGGTGATTATATTTAATTTAGGTAATAAATTCTAAAATATAAATGTGTTGGCATGGACAAGTGTTTTGCAAAATTTAGGCAGGCTTATGAGAAAAGAATCAAGTCTTGTACAAGTGAACTATATGAATCCTGAATATTTTTGGATTTTCCTAAGCAGATACCTGCATGTGCCAACAATCTACTGTACCACATTCTCATGACATTGAGCACTAAGAAAGTGAGGTAAACACTATATTCCCATTCTGACACAGATTCTAAAGAAGATGAGGAAGAAGAAAAAGGAGGGGGAGAAATATATTAAATATATTAAAATACCCCCCAAAGACAATATTTATGATTTCTTCTTACAAAAAAAGCCCACAAAAGTCATTTTTCACTAAATCTATTTTTCACCTTTAATCAGGAGTATCTGATTTCTATAATTTGCATAATTGTTTAGTATTAGAGCTCAAAAATACCTAATCCAGAATGTAGCCTGCAAGGATTTTCACTCTGTAAAATTCTTTATCTGCTTCCAGACTGTTGGAATAGTTATTAACATAGTGGGTAAGCACTAGATTAATTTTATTTCTACCAGAACACAGAAAATTAGATAAAAGTAAAGAATAGGGAATAAGATGGTTACTAATACAATTTATATATAATATTAGTACAATATTGTAGAGGTAAATTGCAAGTTTGAGGTATAATATAAAAAAAGAAAAAGCTCTCCATTATTCCATTCATTTAACAACTTTTAGTTGTTTTCTTAATTTTGTTATAAGAATATATTAAAATATTAGGAGATATTATAAGGAATATAATTTCTTAATTTACTACTTCCTACTTATATAAGAATTCATGTAAACAACCTGCTATTTTTATATTTTATGCAAGTTTAAAATGCAAAATAACACAAATGTGCAATCATTTAGAAGTTTAATGCAATCATTTAGAAGTTTATGTAATGCAATCATTTAGAAGTTTGTGTAAGGTCCATATACAAGGGTTTATACATATTCTTTTTCATAGTATAATTATTTTAATAGGTAAGAATTCATTAAAATCAGAAATTTGGTATAGTCTTTTTGGATTTATTCAAATGTAAGAGTTGTAATGTTTAATTGAAACTAAATATATTTATGATTATTGCATAATATCAACTGCCTTTCTGCAAATAGGAAGACAACACTTGCATGTTCATTCAAAATGTAAATGTTACTGAGATGTCAATAGATTGTATAAATCATATTTGCAGATTTTTATTGTTTCTTACAGATATAAATTTCCATGAAATGTAACATAAAAGCGACTATTAAAAATCTCAATAATCTTGGCTAGTATTTAATATTTCTTTTTTTTTTTTTTTTTTTTTGTCGGTCATGGGGCTTGAACCGGATCCGGGCCTGGGCGCTGTCCCTCAGCTCTTCAGTTCAAGGCGAGCGCTCTACCACTTGAGCTACAGCGCCACTTCCGGTTTTCTGGTGGTTTATTGGAGATAGGAGTCTCACGGTCTCTCCTGCCCGGGCTGGCTTTGAACCGCGATCCTCAGATCTCAGCCTCCTGAGTAGCTAGGATTACAGGCGTGAGCCACCAGCGCCCGGCTGTATTTAATATTTCTATCACAGATATTGAATGTTTTCACCATTCTATATAATTAAATAGCTATATTTGTACACCTATCCATACTCATATTTATTTCTGTGTCTTTTTGTATGTTCTAGACAAAAAGAATCAAGTTTAGTATTTCATAGTCTTTACTGTATGGAATAAATAATACACTGTGACTCCACAAAATGCATTTGTATTGGTAAATTTTGCCATTGATTTTATGATACTACATAGAATGTGTCTTGTTTGATGAGGAGATTAGTTAAAAGTGCACTATAAACTCTCCACTTCCTTTTGTTCATCATAATCTTCTAATTTAATTTAATTTAATTTTTCTGATTCTAGGGCTTAGATTCTGGACCTGGGCACTGGGCCTGGGCACTGTCCCTGAGCTTCATTTGCACAAGGCAATCTCTCTACCACTTGAGCCACAGCACCACTTCTGGCTTTTCTGAGTAGTTTATTGGAGATAAGAGTCCCAAGGACTTTCCTGCTTGTGCTGGCTTAGAACTGCTATCATCAGATCTCTGCCTCCTGAGTAGCTAGGATTATAGGCATGAGCCACTGGCACCTGGTCTCATCATTCCTATTTTTAATATCTCTCTTTGAATAAATGTCCTATTCCTAACACCTTTCAAGGCCATTTAAGATTTTTCTAAGTTAAGACATATTCAACAGAGTTTGCTTAGAAAATTAAAAATGAAACCACAAAATTCATAATTTTATTAAAAATCTGTAATAAAAATCTATAGTTTGTATGTGAATTACAGGTAAAAGTTTGAAAATAGCCATATTTATACAATGCATTTTATTGAGAGACAAATATGCAAAGTTTCAGAAAAGGTTGTTAAGCTAGAAAATCATTGGAGCTAGTTAACTAATGAAGAAAACAACACCATATCATGGATACTATTAAATATGGGGAGAAATGTCCCCTAAATAAGTAATAACTGATTTCTTCAAGTGTAGAGACGCTGTAAAAATATTCTTTTCAGATTGTGATTTGAGGATTATGATTTGAGTTTCCTAAAAGGTTGGGTCCAAGTTTCCATGGAAGTTTGTATCTTGACTAATGGCCTACATTATGTGCTTTCTGGAAAGAAGATATTGAGCTGGGAGAAAAACACATTTTATCCTTCCCAAATAAATGGAAATAATCTTTAAATGTGTTAATTAATTATTATAAATATACTACTAGCCAGTCACTAAATGACCTCTGAGAGCTCTTAGTACTCTCCTTTAATGGAAGTTTAGTTGTTGAGGTTGATAGATCTGAATGGAAACACGTGTCTTGAGTTTCATAGGCAGTGTCAACCAGAGAAGGAAGATTTTGTGAACTGAAGTTTTTAATCTAACATGAAAATGGAGGAATCAGCAGGTAACCACACTCCCTGTATAATTTCCAGGAGACCAGAAGGAATGAGGTCATTCTCTATTTTTTATTAAAAATTTCCCAGTGATTAAAGTGTATTTTCCTCTTGTATTAGCAGGATGAGTACAATTTGAAGTAGAAGTGAAAAAAATGAAGTAAAAAAGTAATTTATAATATTTGAAATTACCACCTTCAAATTAATAAGAATAGCACATCAATATTATAAAATGCTTTGTTGCTTATGATGAAATGATTTAGGGGGCTATTTACTATTATATAACCATGTCAATATTACAAAGAAATGAATTTTAAAATATAAATATAAGTAGTGTTATAGCATTCTTATTTTATCCCATGTTCTTCTATGTAGTTAGATGACAGTAAATATTAGAGAAATGTTATATGCACTCATATTTGAAACATATGTACATATATATATATATATATATACCTTTTTGTGTATGCCAGTATCTATCTATAGCATGTGTAGATTATGTTTGTATGTTCATAAAATACTAAGATGTTCAATATTTTAAGCCATGAAGGAAATACAAAAACAAACAAACAAACAAAAGACAACAACCAACAAACCTATGATTAAATCTCCTCCCAGTCAGAATGCCAATCATGAAGAAAACAAACAACATAAACATAAAATGTTGGCCAGGATGTAGCGAAAAATAAATGTTCATACTTTTAGTGGGAATGTAAATTAGTACAAATGCTACAACAATCATTATAGAGGATGTTCAAATTCTAAAAATACACCACAGTAAAGCATACAAACAAAAGAGTGTAAATTGGTATATTTACTTAGGTGCTTATTGTAGTATTATTCGTAATTGCCAAACTGTGAAATTAGTCAAAAATCTCTCAAGTGATCAATGTATAAATATAGGAAAATGTAGGAAAAAGATTATTGTCATTAGCAAGATTAAGGCTAGCTAGCAGTATGACATATTATGATGAAATATATGGAGTGAATTTTTCCTATCTGGATCAAGGGTAGAAATTAGAGCAACTAAGTTCAAAAATCAGAAAATTAAAATTAAAATCAGAAAATTTAAAACAGAAATAGCAATGTTGCAGTAGATACTCTAGTGATTAACTTAAGGTCCATATAAAAAACAAGAAACAAAAGCACATATTAGGAACTTCGTTAACTTTAGAGGCCAGAAAAAAAGTAAATAAAATTAGAAACTTCACTATTGACATGAGTTGTCAACTCCTTTCTTGTCTATATAAAACACAAAATAATTGACAGATGCCAGGGGCTGATGCCTATAATCCTAGCTACACAGAGTCTGAGATCTGAATATTATAGTACTAAGCCAGTCCTGGTAGGAAAGTCCATGAGACTTTTTACTTCCAATTTACTGCCAGAAAGCTGGAAAGAGTTTAGGAAAAGTTCTCAGACCCTGGGAGTTCAAGCCCCATCACCAACTAAATAAATGAATAAACTAAAAATATAAATGAAAAAATATAAATAAAATAGATAAATATCTGATTGGATAATTATTGTTCACTTTGGGAAGTAATAAATTTTGTTTCTTGTAAAATATTAGATGCACAAGATAACTTTTGAGACTGTACCTAGTATCAATATCCTATAAATAATTATTTCTCAATTTACTCAAGTTAAGAAATATATGGTAAAGAAAAAAACTATAGATCACTTCAAATCTTTTATAGTTTAGTTAACTTTTAAATACTTACAGTTATAAATAGTTAACTTATAAATGAATAACTTGTAATGTTATGAGGTTATAATAGGGTTTTTTTTTTTGTTTTGGTCAGTCTTAGGGCTTGGACTTTGGGCAAGGGCACTGTCCCTCAGCTCTTCAGCTCAGGTAAGTACTCTACCACTTGAGCCACAGTGCCACTTCTGTTTTTTCTGGTGGTTTATTGGAGATAAGTGTTTCATGGACTTTCCTGCCTAGGCTGGCTTTTAACTGAGATCCTCAGATCTCAGCCTTCTGAGTAGGATTAGAGGCATGAGCCATCAGCACCAGGGGAATTAAGTAGCTTTAAGAGATGAAAAGTATTTTCTATTTTTGTATATACTAGAAATGTCAAATACATTACTACTAACTAAAGAAATATGCAAGACTTACAAGGTAAAATGCAGGCTCACATCACTTATACTAAGTGATGCCATTTTCAATGTTCTCTGTAAAACACAAAGAGGAGTCATTAAAGGTTATGTTTCTTAGTCTAGGAATATTTAGCTTGGAAAATAAAGAATAAGTTAGATAAATTTAACTCTCTATAATGAATGTTAACTTTGGCCTGTTTCTATAGCTACCAGTATTGATTACATAGTAACTGTTTATGAAAATAAGATTTTTTTGTCTCAGAATTAATAATAATTTTTTGTCTCATAACAAAACAGTTTGTTACATTCGCTTGTAGCTCAACAGTCTAAATCTTTGACAGAATGCATGGACTCCGAACAACCTACAGTGTCACGTGGGAATCCAACTCCCTTCTGACTTGATTGTGACTTAATTTGGTAGAGCTTTTATTCTAGGTAAAGGAACATGAAATAACAAAATATTCCAACAAATAGATTATTTAAAATTTGTATTTTACCTTTTATTTCATATCGGAAATACATTTGACCATATACATCTGTAAAACATAATTGTTGAGTGAAAGGTAAGAGTTTTAAAATGAAAATTCTAATATTAACAAAAAAACAAATTTGTTCAGATTTGAAGACCCAAAGAATTTGTATTTAAATAATAAAAAATGATTCATATATATCTATTTAATGAGCTATTTGTAAGTATCATCTATTCTAAATTGGTTGTGAATATTAAAATTTAAAAATTTCTTTGAAATGTTTGAACCATAATCTTCTTAAATAATGCCAGTTTCTATCTTACTTTGAATTACTTGTCTTTACATCATACATATATTGTCTCCATAGAAACATAATTTATAAAGTCCATACATTTGTAATCAACACTTCTCAATACTCAGAAGTTAGAAAATGCCATAGGGTTTTATGTCAAGGTGCATATAGTATAATTCTGTATGAATACAGGATATATAATAAAACATTTGAGAATGTAACTTAATCCACATGTTATTAGTTTAAATTTAATCAGAATACTTACTCTTTGATATTTGCAAAATGGAAATCCAGTTTTCTCAAATTCCTTAGCTTTTCAGTGTCAATAAAACACAGTCATATTTCCCCTTGGAATTCACAGGATTTTTATTATATTGATTTGATTGCATTAATTAGATTCAACCAATAAATTTCCATAGTTATTGTAACTGATATACTAGATTTACTTATCACAACATCCTTGAACACTCATCAAGTTTTTAGTAAAAGCATTTTAAATGTTGGTAAGCTGTGTTTCCTTTAATCATGCCATACTTTAAAATTCTCCATATATTGATTTTTATATGCACATAGAAGCATACATATATATTTATATATGTATATACATAGAAAATTTAGATATGGTTGAGTCTAGACTTAAGTTGAGGAATACAGAGAGATGGGAGAAAAGATCTACAAAGTTTAATAGATAATAAAAGCAGATACATAACCATGGTGACAGCAAATGTACTTCAAAACACTTGATAATTTTGCACTATTTTCACAAACATTAACTCAACAAATGATGTGTGGTAGATGGCAGGGACTTTTGGTTGGCTGCAGCTAAGAAGATGTCTGGTGGGGAATATGAAATGAAGATGAAATATCTGTTAGGATTTGTCATAAAAAACACTGGCTTATGCTTTGATGAAAAATGCATGTACAGATTATTTTGATGTTTTAGAATTAAATTTTCCTCAAACTCAGTAACAAGAAACTATCTATGCTTAATGATAGTTCTGGTTGTATAAAAAAGAAAATGTGGAATAAAATCCAAGACTTTTCTAAAATCTAAGCTTATTTTTTCATGTTTTATCATATTATTTTTTGATGACTCAAGGAAGGGGCACAATACAATACAATGCAAGTGTTCAGATTTTCTTTGCTATTTCTATTTACAAACAGTAATGGGAAGAAAATCTTCAGAATTTACTCATACCTCATAATATTATATAACATGATATCATTAAAATCATATGAACATAATTATTAGAGAATATGCATATTATTTGAACAAACATGATGACAATTATTTTCAGGTAAGAAACTGTAGTGATTACTGAAAGAGTGAAAACTGTGAGATAAGATAATCTTAGAAAATAATAAGAAAGAAAATAATTATTATAGATGGGATGTGATTTTCTTCTCAAGAGTTTACAAGTTGAAGGTGTGATCCCAGAAAAGAACTGAGAAAAATGGTGTGTCTATTAAGTGGTAAATATGTTATTTTTAATGCACTCACTTCTTGTCATTTTTGGGGTCTCTCCCTCATACACACTCCACAAGGTGACATAATGTTGATGGCATCAAACATGAGGGCCCTTGGAAGAACAGCTAATATTTGATTAATCTGCCAGTTTCCAACACTATGAATTAATAATGTTTATTTATAAGTTACCAAAGCTTAGGTATTTTGGTATATGACCAGATAAATGAAGTAATATACCGATGGATCCATTGAAGAATGTCACTAACCATATTGGTGATTGAGAATTTGCAGAAAATAGTACAATTGCTAAAAACTACTTATAAATCTGATTTAGAAGAAAAGAAAGAAATATTAGGGGAGATATTTATTAATTTTTATTTATTATGTAAAGAAATCATGTTTGTTAGCAATTTCCTTTATTTAAGAATTTAAAATGTAGACTATTCAAGACTTAAGGAAGTTGCTTTATTGTTTTAACTATAAGAGTAATTAGATTAAGAATGATGAGACAGAGGATTGTAAATATAATCATTTTTCTGTTATTTCCTTTTGGCTGATTTAGAGAAGTATAGAATGATTGGAATTAAGCAGAAATGCATGACAATCAACAAACAAAAAAGTAAATATGAATAAATTTTTGAATAAACAACCAGTTTTCCAAACAGGAAACTCTATAGATAAATATTTACCCTGAATCTCAAATTTCCATTTAATTAATTTGGAAGAAACATCAAAATAATAAAATTAGTCATCCATAATCCCATCTGTTGATGAACACTTCTAATTTTATTTTTAGACCTAATCGTGGAGGAGTTAGAGACTAAAATGGGCATTTGTTTTATTCTGACCTAATTAAAAGAAATATCAAATCAAATGTTCCTTGAAAATAATCTCATTTTGGAAAGAAAAAATCAACAAGATTTGTATAACACATTTACACAACAGTATTGAAAAGAACCATAAAGTGGTGATGAATCATATGGACTTACCAAGGATACCAGCTCGAATCCTAAGAGCTTTATAAACCATGAAAGTAAGGGGCTGTTGTTACAATCTCAAATATCTTGGATAATACCGGAACAAAATAGATAATCAATAAAGAACGTATTATTGAATATATTATGAATCCTATGTAATGATTAATAAATTATAATGGTGACAGGATTTGCTTTTATAAGATCCATTTACATTTTCCAAAATTACATTGGTTTATTGGTTTTAAATTTTCTACTCTTCTTAACAGACTTCCTTCCTGTGATGTAAAATCACTTTTTATATCACATTGATTTTTTGGATGGTACTTGTGAAGAACAGACAGACGTTCCTAAGAAGATGTTAATGAGTAATTAAAAATTATTTAGGAAGCCTTGAACCCCTACATCACTCTCTTCAATGGGGGTTCTTAAGCAATTTGTTCTGCAGGAGAATGATCCTCTAATCAAGTTTCATCAGCCCATTATCAATCTCAATAATTTTATTTCCTGAATTCCACTTATGTCTACTTGAATCCTTTACAGCCATATCCAACAAAAGCTACACATTATTATTAGCCATAATTTTAAAAAATACTCATATATATCACAACTAGAGAGAGAAGCTCAGGTATTATAACTCCTAAGATTTTGTTTTACAATTATTAAATCAGTTTTACATAAATAAGCACCATTGCTGACAAAGTCCACTTTTAGCCCATTACTAATCCAAACAACTTTGTAGTATTAAACATCTTTCTTTTTTGGGGTTGGGGATATGGCTAAATAACTGCTATGAAGAAACTTACTAATTATTACTTTTATGTTCTCACTATTGATTATTAATGAGGTCAGCCTTCCAGGTGATATTATTCATTATTTCCAGTTCTGAGCTATTAACAAAAGGTTATATTTGTAATAATCTTACAAAAATCTTAATATAATGCAGTTCAGAAAAATTAACATAGCATTTGTGAGAAACTATTCTGAATTTGGATTCTAACTGAGGTGAATATATGTATATATATACATATATATACAGTGTGTGTATTTATGTATATATATATTATTCTTTGCAGTATTATTAAAACTATTTGAACATTGATAATTATCATAGTGAGTTAGATTGAACAAATATTTGATAATTAACCACTTATTGATGGTTTATTAAAATATGAAAGCTGCAAAACGCAATTTCTATGAATCTGTTTTGAGTAAGTTAATTATAACTAGACATTTGTGAAAGTAAATACGAAGTATAGAAAAATAGTTATAATAAGTAGCAAGACAGTTTGATTGTGATTATTCTTTACAATATTCTTAAGTTTAACACTATCATTTTAAGTGCCTCTAGATAGCTATTTTTTCAAGAAACCTGAACAATGAATAAAAATAATTTCTTATACCATAATCTAACAAAAAATAAAAATTATTTATTCTGTCAAAAAGTAGACTGTTGATAGCTTTGTGTACTCACTAACTCATGAACACTGGTTTGTGGAATACAGAGAAAGTACAGAACAGAATAAGAAACTATCAGATTAAATACAAAGGAATCTACATACAAAAAAATACTGCTATCAGAGAGTAAATGATAAATTTTGCTTACATTATCCATGTCAGTTGTGTGCATAAAAATAATTTGGTAAGTCCAAGCTCATCCATCTACAACCTTGAAAAGACAGCACTGAAGGTTTTTAGGGGTCTGATATCCAATTATAGTTATACAAGACACATAATAATTTTCATATAATTCCAAATTGTGAGCAGATATATATCCATTCATATATATAGATGTATATACACATATATAAAGTATACATATGTGGTATATAGATTTTAAAGGTAATTTTCAAAATATATTCTATTATATATTTATAATATATCTGATATATTAAACATATGTATTATATATTATGTGTATATTACATAATATATTCTAACCTTAATATAAAAATACTCACAGCCTTTCATTTACACATAAACTAAAGTATCATTTTTTAAAACAGTACCTTACAGAAAAGATGCATTGATTTAAAGATGACTTCATATAAGAATGGATGATCTTCAATCCCCAAGATTCGATTTTCTGCATGGTCACGAAATGAACTCCAAGATAAGGACTCAATTGTTTTTTTTTTTTTTCTTTCTTGTGATTGTTTCTAACATATTTGTAAGATGATTATTTTTTGTTGCTTTGTATGTCCCTTCCCCACGGCATAACCCCTGTTTTCACTTTGGGGGAGAGGGCAGGGAGGAAACAAAGGAAGAGACAACAATGCTTGATAAGAAATATAATTTGTATGTCCCTCCCCCACAGTATAACCCCTGCTTTCACTGTATTTGATGTTGGTATAATTTGTGGAGGGGAATGGCAAAAACAAATCGTTTAACTAGGGATACAGGTGGACCCATTGCAACAATGAGATGTACAAGTCATTCTGTCGAAAAACGAACTTTACAACTTTGGTGTGTGTGGTGTGGGGGGGGGGAGGATCGGGAGGAGGGAGGTGGGGAGTATGGGAAGGGATGGGAAGGGGAAACAAAGAGGAGGCAACAATGCTTGATAAGAAATGTACTCGTTTCCGGGTCTCTATTCAGAAAATTTCGGCCTGAGCCAAGGAGACCTAGGGTTTCTCCTATTCCATCCTGTAATGTTTTCAGAGTGTCTGCTTTGAGTTCAAGGTCTTTGATCCATTTGGAGTTGATTCTGGTGCAGGGTGATATATAAGGATCTAGCTTTAGTTTTCTACATGTAGTTAACCAATTTTTCCAGCACCATTTACTGAAGAGGCTGTCTTTCTTCCATTCTATTGTTTTAGCTTCCTTATCGAAGATTAGATGGCTATAGGTCTGTAGGTTCATTTCTGGGTTTTCAATTCTATTCCATTGGTCCTGAGGTCTGTTCTTATGCCAATACCAAGCTGTTTTGATTACTATGGCTTTATAGTAGAGTTTGAAATTTGGTATTGATATTCCTCCAGCCGTGTTCTTTCCGTTGAGGAGTGTTTTTGCTATTCGGGGTCTTTTATTGTTCCATATGAATTTTTGGATTGCCTCTTCTAATTCCTTGAAGGATGAGGGTGGAATTTTGAAAGGTATCGCGTTGAATTTGTAGATAACCTTGGGAAGTATTGCCATTTTCACGATGTTAATCTTGTTAATCCAGGAGCATGGGAGGTTTTGCCATTTTTTAAGTTCTGTGTTGATTTCCTTTTTCAAAATTTTAAAGTTTTCATCATAGAGGTCCTTCACTTCTTTAGTTAAGTTAATTCCTAGGTATTTTATTTTTTTGTGGGGCTATTACAAATGGAGTTGCTTTCCTAATTTCAGCCACACTTTTCTCATTGTTGGCATACAGAAAAGCCATTGATTTTGGGGGGTTAATTTTATAACCTGCTACTTTGCCAAAGTTTTGAATCAGCTTGAGTAATTTGGGAGTGGAGTCTATGGGATTCTTTAAATACAAGATCATGTCATCTGCAAAGAGGGACAGTTTTATTTCTTCTTTCCCTATTTGGATCCCCTTTATGTATGCATCTTGTTTTATTGCTGTAGCTAGGCATTCTAATACTAGATTGAAGAGAAGTGGAGAGAGTGGGCATCCTTGTCTTGCTCCTGAGTTAAGAGGAAATGGCTTTAGTTTTTCACCATTGAGTATAATGCTGGCTGTAGGTTTGTCATATACAGCCTTTATTGTATTGAGGAATGTTCCATGGATTTCTAATTTTTCCAAAACCTTCATCATAAAGGGGTGTTGGATCTTGTCGAATGCTTTTTCTGCGTCTATTGAGATAATCATGTGGTTCTTGTTCTTGCTCCTGTTGATGTGATAAATAATATTAATTGATTTGCGTATATTGAACCAGCTTTGCATCCCTGAAATGAATCCTGTTTGATCGTGGTGTATGATTTTTTGGATGAATTGTTGTAGTCGATTGGCCGTTGGACAGATGGGATTGCATAAGGTTGCAGAGTTTCTGCAGGGCAAATGACATAGCTAGCAAGATCAATAGAAAGCCCACCGATTGGGAGAAGATCTTTACTAGCCATACAACGGACAAGGGTCTCATATGTAAAATATACTTGGAACTCAAAAAATTAAACCACCCAACAACAAATCCTCAAAGAAACAACTGCCCAATAAAAAAGTGGGCGAAAGACTTAAAGAGAAGCTTCTCTGAAGAAGAAAGAAGGATGGCCAATAGACACATGAAGAAATGTTCAACATCCCTAGCCATAAAAGAAATGCAAATCAAAACAACACTGAGATACCACCTCACTCCAGTTAGAACAGCAAAAATCAAGAACTCTAACAACAACAGATGCTGGAGGGGATGTGGACAGAAAGGAACCTTACTTCATTGTTGGTGGGAATGTAAACTTGTTCAACCACTTTGGAAAGCAGTATGGAGGTTCCTCAAAAGACTTCACATAGATCTCCCCTATGATCCAGCAATCCCACTTTTGGGCATTTACCCAAATGTTTACAAACAAGACCACACTAAAGCTACCAGCACAACAATGTTTATTGCAGCATTATTTACCATAGCTAAGATATGGAACCAACCCAGATGCCCCTCAGTAGATGAATGGATCAAGAAAATGTGGTTTATATACACAATGGAATTCTATGCCTCCATCAGAAAGAATGACATTTCCCCATTTGTTAGGAAATGGAAAGGCTTGGAAAAAATTATATTAAGTGAAGTAAGCCAGGCCCAAAGAAACATAGGTCCCATGGTTTCCCTTATTTGCAATATCTAGTATAGGTATGAGTCAAGCGGAAAAGGTCAGATAATGTGATGTTAGGAAAATGAACCCTTAAATATGTATTTTAATGTTTTCATTTCTTTCATGCATGTGTTTCTAAAGCATTTATAAGATTATTTCTTTGTTGCTTTGTATGTCCCTCCCCCACAGTGTAACCCCCGCTTTCACTTTATTTGATGTCAGTATAACATGTGGAGGAGATGGGGACAAACAAGTCGTTTAAGGATTCAGGTGGACCTGTTGCAACAAGGAGAATTACAAAATGTCATGTCAAAGTAAGCTTTACAATGTCGGTGTGGGGGGGGGAGGGGGGTATGATTGGGTGGGGGGAGGGGAGAGGCTGGGAAGGGAGGTGAAGGGTAAACAAAGGAGGAGGCTGCAATGCTTGGTAAGAAATGTGTGCATTATCCTGCCAATGTAATTGTAACCCCTCTGTACAGTATGTTCTCAAATAAAATTAAATTAAATTAAAAAAAAAAAAGAAATGTACTCGTTATCTTGCCCATGTAATTTAACTCCTCTGTACGGTATTTTCACAATTAAAAAAAGCCCCCCCCCAAATGAATAGAAAAATGAAAACATTTATGGAAGAACAAAACAAAAAAACAAACTTTACAACTTTGGCGGGGGGCGCGGGGGGGGGGGGGGTAAATGGGATGGGAGGGATGGTAAGGGGAAACAAAGGAGGAGGTTAAGAATGCTCCAAAGGAAATGTACTCATTCCTTGCTCATGTAATTGTAACCCCTCTGTACCGCATTTTCACAAAAACAAAGAAAAACAGAACATTAATTAAAAAGAAAAAAAAGAATGTTACTATATGAATAAAATAAATAAAATTGAGTGTGTGTTAGAGACATGCTTTGCCTTCTCCAAAGATAAGGATTCTAATTCTGACCTTCACACCTATTCTCTCAAGTTCATAATGTTGAATAATGTCTTCTATTAATAGTACCAAAGACCAACCATGATAAGCTTTTATTATTTAAAAAAATGGAAACATGGCATTTTTTATTTTGTGGATTTTTTTAAACTCAGCAATATCAGCATTGGAAAATTAGGCATAATTTTCTATCATTAAATATTATATTTCATGAGTTGAGTTACAATTGAAACATGATTGAACTAATGAAATGTCATTAAATCAAAATAGGGTAAATAAAGGTTAGCAATTATGGGAAGGCACTTCTGCACATTCCATGTTTTATTGACTTCCAATTTGAATTCCTGAATCATCTTCCTGCATGAATTTTTATCCTTGGGCCACCAAATATTATTTGCAAATACCAAACTAATTTTTTTTTTGTTGTCAGTCATGGGCCTGAACTCTGGGCCTGGGCACTGTCCCTCAGTTCTTCAGCTCAAGGCTAGTGCTCTACCACTTGAGCCACAGCGCCAATCCCGGCTTTTTCTGCTTATGTGGTACTGAGGAATTGAACCTAGGGCCTCATGCATGCAAGGCAAGCACTCTACCACTGAGCCACCTTCCCAGCCCCAAACTAATTTTTTGTGTGTGACTGTGTGCCAGTACCAGGGTAGAGCTCAGGGTTTGGTCTCTGTCCCTGATCTTTTTGGCCTAAGGCTAACCTCCTACAACTTGAGGCACAGCTTCAATTCTGGCTTTTTGCCAGAAGAAAAAAAAAATGTCATGGATTTTACTTTTCCAGATTGGCTTTCAATCAAAATCTTCATTATCTCAGCCTCCTGAATAGATCGGATTGCAGGCATGAGCCACCGGTTCCTGGCTAAAATTATTTTTTGAAAAGTTTGTATACAGCTTCCAAGTCTTTAAAATAACCAATAGTTCCACACTAAGAATCCATTATTAGCCAGGGGTGGCCGAGCTTTTTTTAATCCCTGCACACAAGAGTTAGGCAGGAGAATCACAGATTTAAAGCCTATTTGGGCTAGATATTGAGACCTCGTTACCTAAAAAGGAAAATAAGAATGAAGAGGAGGAAAACAATAAGCTAATAATTTAATTTATTCACTTTGGTTCAAATTACACTAAAATTTACACTCTTTAATTTTGTGTATTAATAACACCTGGATACAAGCTTAACAGCTGTTGAGGAATCTACATTGGAAAGAAATTGCTAGAATCAGTTGGCCAGATGGATATGAATAAATGATCAATCTGGATAATCTTGAATGTGTAAAATATAAAAGCACTTAGTTTTATTATACCAAAATTTAATTGTACTATAAATATAAACAAATTAAAAGAGAGCAAGAAATAGTTTGGATTATTCAACAGGAAACCAACATTTAAAATATAATTTTGCCTCAGTTTTTATAGTTTATGATAAATTGAAGTATTTTTTAAGAAAGTAATTTTTCCATTATAGAACTAAACTGTATACAGATCAACAGGTAACATAAAAGAAATTTAAAATGTAATTTCTGATAGAAAGTTTTATTTTACATTAAATTTTATTTTTTAGGGTCATTATTAAGTAAAGATTATTTAACAAGGAGAATATCCATTTTTAAGGACAGAATTATTTATGCCAGAGGGCATTCAATCTCATCTTAAAAATTCAGTACCACAGCATGATTAAATATAATTGAAATTAGATGTTGCAAATTGAGATTGGCCTGCTTCAGGAAAAGAATGGCATGTAATACAAAGATGCCACAAACTACCATTAGTCTGCTTTAAATTCTATAGAAAAATAGTTTAATGTAATTGTTTTGTAAATTATGTAGTGTATTCTTTGACATATTCTTACAATATACCCCACATTTTTTCTGTTGATCTCTAAGCTCCTATCGGGCTGATGAACAAGATATTTCTGATGTTATTATCAATTATTCTCTATATGGCATCTTTATCCTATGTTTGTGTAATGTATGGTTTTCTGTTAATTATAAATACTTTGAGTTGAATATTACCACAGTTCTTAGGTTGGCATTTCTTTGTTCTCAAGATACTATTTTTCCATTATTTATCATAAAGTTTCATTAAGTAGAATCTTTTTTCTGTTAAAAACAAAGACTGTTTTGACTTCCTAACAAGGAATATAAAATTCATTGTCATCAAGTCCGGTATTGTATATACATTTATCTGAATTAGGGAAGGGAAGGGGAACAACAAAATGCTAAGACAAAGGACCAAGGGGGAACCAATGCAACTGTGGAACTCACAAGAGACAATGATCTGTACAACTTGGTGGAGGAAGAAAAAAAGTGGTAGAAAAAATGATAGAGGAGATAACAAGTTCGACAAGAAATGCACTCACTACCTTACATATGTAACTGTAACCCCTCTGTACATCACCTTGACAATAAAATTTAAAAACTAAAAAAATCAGTTATTTCAGTTATCTTCTAATGATTTATCTTTCAATTTTATTGGTGTTGAATAAAAGCACATCTTTGAAAAATATGTCGTTCCCTAATAATCCCCATGCTAGGACTCTTTTCCTCCAAAGTATCCTGCTAAGTATAAGTAGCATTAACATAATTTAAATGGGCCCAAATACAGAAGAAAAATACAGTCTCATATAACTGTAACCGAACTGGCTGCTTTACTAACTTCAGTGCGGGCTGGCTCCAGTTGGATTAATGATTCATTCCATCAGGGTTCTATTCCTCTTCTTTGTCAGCTTTCCGGTGTTTTTATTTTGACAAACTGACAGCCAATGGATAAGGAAATATGGTCATCAATAATAACCAATTCATGTTGCATGACTGTGAAATTCTAGGAAAAGTGTGTACAGGATTCTTACTGAAAAATAAATTAGCTTTAGGGTGTGACTTTCCTCTTTGGTTCATCATTGCACCTGTCTATCCTGACATTAGGTAAGTGGAATTGGCCAGCCTGTGACTTTACTTGAAGTACTTCAAAGGCCAGTAGCTTTCTTTGAATGACATGCAAGTTATATGGAGCGGTCCAATGAAACTACAGTATCAATAAACAAGGCTTTATTTTTGTCTTGAGAATAATTCTTTAAGTGTACTTCCAGAATCCTAAAGTTACTCTATTTAGAGCAAAATTTGTACTTTCATCTCCTAAACTCCACATTTATTTATGAAATTCCCAACTATAAAATAATAACAAAAAAAAGCCACACTTTCATTTGCCATTAGGTGGAATTCCAAATGACTTACCTGTCATAAAACTGTCTAATGTGTGTCTGTTTTACATCATATTTTTTTGCATAACCAATCTGGCAGCATATTCTAGGGGCAATGTCTTGATTCTCAAATATACTGTGTCTTTTATTATTTCTAAGTTACAAGCCTTGGTTCTCCAATTATTTCTAAGTTACAAGCCTTGGATCCCCAATTCTTTATTATTATCTGACTCTTATAAAAATAAAAGTGGAATCTAATCTAATCTAATTTTGTTTAATATTCATGTGTATGGTAGAATAAGTGTATTATACTTCAATATATTCTGTATTCCATATTATGCAGTTGATATGTATATTTATACATTATCTTTGGAAAATATGACAGGACTTTTATTCATAAAAATGCAGCACTGGTGGCCCATGCCTGTAATCCTAGCTACTCAGGAAGCTGTGAGCTGAGGATCACGGTTCAAAATGAGCTGGGGCAAGAAAGTCCATGAGACTCTTATGTCCAATAAATCACTAGAAAACAGGAAGTGGAGCTGTGGCTCAAGTGGTAGAGTGCTAGTCTTGAGATGAAGAGCTGAGAGACAGTGCCCAGGCCCAGAGTTTAAGCCCCATGACTGACAAAATAAATAAAATAAAATTTGAATTTTTAGCCAAATGAAGTTTGGAAGGTTCACGATTTACCAATAAAGTCAACATTATACATCATTATAAAGATACTACACAATTTATAAAAGTAATCATTTGCACAATAGTTTTATGCATACATGCATGAATGAATTTAGAGACAAAGACTCACTTTAGAGCCCAGGTTGGCCTGAAACACATCCTGTAGCCCAGAATGGCTTTTAATTCACAATCCTTCTTCCTCTGCTGTCCAAGCACTAGAATTAGAGTCACATGCCACCAACTCAGCAGGAGGAATTCTGTTTCTAACACTGTGATATTATTCTGAACTAAATCCAAATATCTGTGGAAATCCTTTTTATATATGCATATTGGGATGATTTTATCCTAAACTGGATTTAACATAATCATTAGTATATGAATAACATGGAAACGTCAAAACCTATTAAAATTTCTTCCTTGCTTTTGATATTGGCAAAATATATCATGGAATGACAGGAAAGTGCTTATATAATTTTTAATGAATTTCATGTTTGAACAAATGAAAGTGGGTCATGCTGAACTTAAACTTACACTAAGTGCTATGGACTTTTGCCAAAGACAATTAATGGTTCATTATTGATGATAAGCCATTATTTCAAAGCTAAGAGCTTCCTGTAATTTACATATACTGCTTCTGCTCCATATATTGGAATATCTTAAGGACTGGGTCTTCTACAAATGATCATAAAAGAAATGAGATTGTAATATCCTTTAATAACGAGGAAATCGTATTATACGTATAGTTTTGCATTGCCTTTTGATTCAGCTTTTCAAATCTATTGCTTCCAGTTTTTAAAATGCAGTTTTATCCTTTTTTTTTATTCTCATGTCATTCTATTCTTTTGTTTACCTTCTTCTCTTTGGATGCATTGTGTTAAGTAATTCTTGCAGAAGATAATTTGTCATCACTGTCGTAATGAATCCAATTTTTCTTAACCCAGACCTGCCCATGGCTTGCTGTACAAAGCCATGAAAGGCAAATAAGGAGCACTATTAGAGCAGTATGACTGGACTATTATAGCTTTAATTAAATCAGTCAAAATTCTTGGTGAATAGTGTGCAGCAAACTATTTTTTCATAGAAGAAATTATATTCTTGAAAAATTCCTAACTCAAGAATGCAATCTTCTTATTGCTAAAAATAAAAGCAAAGACATTCAAACTATGAAATCAAATGAGCTGGGCTTCTGCTACATTTTAATTGTTGATGCAAATTAAGCTGAAACTTTTCTCAATTATCCATTTGAACGTCTGATTCTATTTATAGAACTATCTTTTATTTCAAACAGATTGAGACTATATACATAAGAAATATAAAAATAGATTGATACCTAGTTTATTGAAAAGTACTCCATATTTCTAACATAGTACTTAATTACTGAACTTTTTCATAGAAGTTATCTTAGGATAACTAAATATAATTTAAATATAATTAGAACAGAACTTTACTTCCAACCTAATGACAAAAAAAAATCACTCAGGCATTGTTAGCACTGATATTTTCATCTTCATTTAAATTTCATTTAATAAGTACTCTCCTCTTTAACCCAACAAATATATTCACTCTAAAACCAGTGATATTATTGCACTTACTATTTATTGATTCTTTAAATTACCATTCTACCTATGATCTACTTGTCATCACTCTGTTTATATTACCTATCTTATTATATATGATTTCTGGTATAAACAGCTATATAATTATCTATTAGTTGGGGGCTGGGAAGGTGGCTCAATGGTAAGTGCTTGCCTTGCATGCATGAGGCCCTGGGTTCGATTCCTCAGCAACACATAAGCAAAAAGAAAAAAGCTGGAAGTGGCACTGTGGCTCAAGTAGTAGAGTGCTAGCCTTGAGCTGAAGAGCTGAGGGACAGCACCCAGGCCCAGAGTTCAGGCCCCACGACTGGACCCCCCCCCCAAAAAAAATTATCTGTCATTTTAAATGACACCTATCTGTTTTCTAATTTAATAATTATTCAATAAGCTCAATATTTCATAGTCCTTTTTGTGCTGTTAGAAAAAAATGTACCTCTTAAAACACTCAAACATTTGGCGAGACATTATAGGATAAATACAAAGGGAGTGCTCCATTACCTTATGGTCAAATTGTTCAAAAAATGAAAAGCGGTTTCAGAAGTTTATAATCCACTGCAGATTTCTTATGACACACAAAGCAAAAAAAAAAAGAGCATAATTTTTATTGTTAAAACAATAAAATAATCGAATGATGAGGAAGAAGAGAAAAACTGAGGGAAAATTAGTTATTCTGGAATATTATGATTACAGAAATCAGTCTTTAATATTGAAGGGAAAAGGAAATTGTAAGTTTTTGAAACAACAAAGATCTGTAACACAAATATGTTGTTAGAAATTTCTTAAGATTAAATATATTGATGAACATTCCATGTAAACCTAAATACATGTAAAACAGAGTTCGTTTTGTGATTAAAATAGTGTCATGAAGATTCTAAATCTTGGGCTGGGAAGTTGGCTCAGTGGAAGAGCGCTTGCCTTGCATGCCTGAGACCCTGGGTTCAATTCCTCAGCACCACATAAGCAAAAAGAAAAAAGGCAGAAGTGGCACTGTGGCTCCAAGAGCTGAGGGACAGCGCTCAGGCCCAGAGTTCAGGCCCCACGACCGGCCCCCCCCCCCAAAAAAAGAAAAAAAGATTCTAAATCTCATATATTTTGTTAAGATTGAAAGAAGGTACATTATTTAACACTACTCACAAACCTGCATGTTTACTTGAAATAGCTTTGTACAGCTAGTTAATAATAATAATAATAATGATAAATGTAGATTTAATAATAATAAAGCATAGATTCATATCCATTACTCATTTTATTAGATTGTATTTTATTAATTTTTCAAATTCTCTATACATTATGAATACTAATCCCTGTTCATATGAATACTTCAAAGATCTTTTCCCATTCTGTAGAGTGTGGATCTTTCCCTTTTTTCACAAAAGCTTCCTAGTTTGTTTACAGTTTATTAACAAATTTTGATTTTATATTCTATGCTTTTGGGATCCTCATCACAAATTTTTTATGGCCTATATCAGAGTCTGAAAGTTTTCTTTTGTTTTCTTCTTATAATTTCATGTTTCTAGGTCTTATATATGTTATCTGTTTTAAATTGCTTTAGGTAATACAAACATCTTGGCAATATTAATTATTCCATTTCATAAACATTTCCATAATTTTGTCTTCTTAATTTTCTTCATTAGAGCTTTTAATTTATGAACAGGCGTTTTGCTTTACCAATTAACTTTGTTCCTAAGTACTTTTAGGTATTACAAAGTGATTACTTTCTCAGAAATATTGCTTTGGGCTATGTAATCCTACAGATTTTGTGTTATTATTTTGTATCGTCCAACTATAACCACTTATTTTTATTTTTCCTTTTTGTTAATGTTTTGCATTGCATTTACTGATTTGGTTAGGTTAAAGTATTCTTGTATTGCTGATTAAATATATTTGGTTATAATGAACAATCTGTGATTTGACAGTATTTTCTTGAGACTGCCTGCAATCATGTTCATTAGAAATAGTTCTCTCAAGCATTGCTTTGTAATGTTTCTATCTGGTTTCAGTATGGGAATAATATGGACCTCATAGAATGAGTTTCAAAGAGATTCTTTGAATCTGAGAAGTGGTATTAGTTTTTAACTAAAATTTGTGAGAATTCATTAATTAATACACATGATCCTGAATATTTCACTGTGGAAACTTTTGGATACTAATTCAATATTATTACTCATTAATATTGTTTTTGGTTTTCTGTTGTGGGGTTCAATTTTAATAAATTGAACATATCCAGAAATTTGTCCATCTGATATTCTTGGAATGGTGGTGGAAAAAAGTTGCATACTACATAGTTACTAAAGACTATTCCTCAATATGATCGGTTTGAATTAATTCAGTCTACAGACATGGGTAATTGCAAAAGATTGTAATTTACTGCTTTCTAAAGTTAGTGTTAAATAAGGCCAGACACTTAGTGATTCTTAAATTTTAGTTCTATTTTTTACTACCCTATCCTGTTTACAGAGTATTTCACAGAAAATATAAAGACCAAGAAAGATTAATATTCACATATTATCTGTAGTCATGGAATTACTGTCCTCATTTTTTCACCTTAAGCATAGTTTTTCTATTATTATTGAAGTGATTCCAACCTTTGGAGTCATGTAGTTAGTAAAAATAAAAATAAAGATAGAGAAAGAAAAGAAAAAAGTATTTCATTAGATATCAATTCTGTTCACTTATTTACAAACTTTTATGTTAATTCATCATAGAATTAAGTTGTAATGAAATATTTACAAAAGAGCATCACGACTGGTAGATTATTTACAAGTTCCTTTAGTTTAATCAACAAATGCCCAGGGCATGCAATCATAAAGATCATAAAACTGTAGTGAAGATCATTTCCTATTGCATTCTAAGCTTAAATGCCATGAGAATTTTTATACACAAGTTGCAGTATTGTTAAATTGCATAATTCTTAAAAATTTATTTCACAGCAGTTCAATTTTCTAAGGCAGAATTGCTGTAAGTAAGAGCCCAACTATTGTTTTAATGGGGAGAAAAAAAGAGATTAACATGGCAATAATTTCCCCACAGCTTCATTCCTGTGAGTAGTGAGCACAGCAATAGTAGTGTCACAGGAAATCTGTGGCAAGTCAAATAGCCATGGTTGGAGCTCTGAACCATTACAAAGGATGCCAGAACAAGAAAATATCAGGGACTAATTAATATTTTTCAGTATTTGGAAAATTTTCACTTAAATTCCTGTTATTTCTAAGCATAGCTATTTTATGTAGGTAAAGTTTTCAGGTAAACGTATATTTAATATCAAATATTGTGATCTATAGTTACTAAAATGTGAGATACTATATCTTCTTTACGCTTTTAAGGCATTAATTAAGCACTCGTTCAGAGTCAACTATCAATTATTATCTTCATTCAGAATCGTAGTGAACACTATAGCTATTTAAATAGAAACATCGTATTACTGCAAAGGATACATAAACTAATAGCAGTGAAAGAAAGGAAAACACAAAGAACTAACAAATAGAACCTTTATGAACATCACATTGTAACTTAATGATGTTTTAAATATTGTTATTTTTATTATAATAATTAATTTTGTACTGGTACTAATGCTTAAACTGAATCATGCATTCTGAGTTGAATCTTTCATTTTATACAGCTACTCTACAAATTGAGTCATACATTTATTTTTAAGTTTTAAAAATTTGAAAGAACTAAAAACTTAAATTACTAATTTGAAAAGAAAGTACTGTATGTAGTAAATATTGTATAAAAATATTTTATTGTATATTAATTAACCCAGAAGATAACAGCAGGCTTGATGTGCAGAGACTGTTAATTTTTTGAATGCAAAAATCACAATTACTTGAAAAATTTAAAAATATAAGAAAAATAATAATTAAGTACACGTATGGTTCAGCAAATGTTACGTCTGCTATTAGTGACTAAATAAATCATCTAAAATTTGATACAAAAATGTAATTAAAATTATCCATTCTACAACTTGAATAAGTCAAATGATCCGCCATGCCATTTTTAATCAATAAACAAGTAACAATTAAAAAGTGAAGCCACGACAGATTTTTGCTTTATTTGTTATTTCACAAAATACAATCTCTCATTACCATAAAAATGTTGATGACTTGAGGCTTGTAAAACAATTTCCTTAGTAAGTCCAATTAAAAATTAATTAAAAACTAGAAAATGAATAACAATTAAATTGTACTGTTTTATTTTTACCTTTTATATTTGCCTTTATTATTATGCATTTTACTTTTATTAAAAACTTATTTGTAATCAAAATATTTACCAGTTGGTTGATTATTTCCTGGGTAAATTATAATTTTTAATGGTAATTGGAAGTATTTGCTGTTTTGATAATAAAAATTTTAATTTCTGAACTGAAAAAGAAGCCAGTATATACTAAATAGCCCTCTAGTTTGCAAATGTTCCATTTGTTCTCCTTACCCATCTTCTCTCAAATAAACTCATTTGGAACAGAAATAATACATTTTCTTTCTCATTTGATATGTGCACAGTTTATTCGTTTGAAAAAATCTCAAATATTACTACTAAATTCTTTTCAGGAGTATAAATATACAATGGTCTCTACAAAGTTAAATTTAAAATGTAGATTTATTCCTTCATGACATGGTTGAAAATAATGTAAGTTAGATGATTTATTTAGATTCATAATTTGATATTGTCCTTTATTAGAAGTATTTTGAGAAAATCCTTTGTAAACACTGTCTGAACTGGGAGACAGTCCACGTCAACTTTGAGTTATCAAATTGAGACCACTGGAAAATCACTTCTGTATTGTAAATATCCAAGAATCTATGAGTTGAAAAAAATTCAAGGATTTTGTCATGATTTTTCAAGTGCGTATGCTATTTTAACTTGTTCATTTAAATCAGCAATCTTCTCTTTTTCCATATCTCATAAAAGCAAAGGTCAGTCAGCATCCAGAACAGCTATATAATCTAGCCTTGACACTTGCAGTTTAAGAATAGCAGGTGGTGAGATGATATCATTTGACATCATTAATTTTCAACTTTTTTAAAGCTGGAATTTAGCATTTCTCCAAGTTGTTTTGTACTTGTTTAATATCTATTTCCTGTCTTGCTGTTGTAGAATATATGCAATTTTTGTTTTGCCCACTTTTATTCCACCCAAAACAGCTAGACAGACTGTTGAAATATAGACAAAATATACCAGTTAGGACATTCTTGGAGTGTTATTACTTTGAGCAGGGAGTTTGAGATCTGTGTATTTAAAATAATCACTCTCGCTGTGTTGTCGGAAAAAAAAGATAGCAAAGGTAGAATATGAGAGATTAGATAAGGTACACTTACTTTAATCTAGATGAAAGAAAATGATGAGAGGTAATAACATCTTTGCTTGAACTGATGTGGCAGACATGGGGATGGTAAGAAATGAATCAATGTTTACTATATTTTTCAAATTTGAGAAAATAAGAAGCAAAAGATAGCTCCAGTGTTTTGGCTTCAGTTTGCTACAAGCTAAAATATAAATAAATCTTCAATACCTACTACATATGAAGCTTATTGGCTAGAATTACATAACTTATTTGTAATTTATTATTTATACTATATGTATAAATATTAATCTTATGATTTATGCAAATTTTAAAGTATTTAAGGAGAGTTAAAACATTGAGGTAATATACAAATACAAAGGCACAAATATTCTAAATAAATTAAAAATAGTTTTATGTGACTGAGAGCCAAAATGCTTAGATTTTTGAGATAGTTCTAATGTGTGGACGTTTGCATCATTTATTAAGGTATCCAATTTTAATAAAAGAAAATATAGAAAACAAAACAGGAAATATGATTCAGGAAATATGTATTTAAACGTAGAAAACTATGGAATGAAATAAGAACTTAGAAGAATAAATGAAATGAAACTGGGTAATGGGAGTTATAAACTTTCCATGTTGTAGCAAAGTGTTTTAAAATATAATTATTTAACAATAATGGAAAATTGTTACGTGCTTGAGGAAGTGATTAAATTATGATTTTTTTTTGGTAGGTCATGGGGCATGAACTCTGGGCTTGGGCACTGTCGCTCAGCTCTACCGCTTGAGCCACAGCACCACTTCCGGTTTTCTGGTGGTTAATTGGAGATCAGATTCTCAGGGACTTTTCTACCCCGCCTGGCTTTGAACTGTTATCTTCAGATCTCAGCCTCCTCAGTAGCTAGGATTACAAGCATGAGCCACCGGCGCCAGGCTTAAATTATGATTTTTATGTGACTAAAATTTCATCTTTGACTTCAAAAAAAATCTTAGGAGACATTTATTTTATCAAAACTAACTTTTCAGTAGAAATTGTTAAGATAGTAGGTGGTTTTTATGAAGTAGGTTATTATTACTTCCATTTAACAAGTTGTTAGATGATACTGTTCTCAAAATGAAAATTCTGGTTTGGAATGCATAACTCAGTCATAAGGCTTATTTTACTGAGGAAATATGGTATAATGCTGTTCAAATACACTTTTGTGCTAGTCAAATTTACTTTCTAATGAGGTGTTTTGTTTTTTTTTACTTTGGTTTTATAGCTATTAAAGCATTGATTTTATGAGAATTTCAAAATTATTTTTCCTGCTGCTGTATTATAAGTGGAAATTACATTCTCTTGAATGGTATAGCTAACTTTGTTAAATTGGTCCATTGTAATCTAGTACACACAGCTTGATTTTGAAAATAATTATAATCTGTATATAAGTTACATAAAGATAAATGTAACAATATTTTAGATATGCATATTTTAGGAGCTGAAGAAAAATATATTTATTCTGATATATCTATTGAAGATTTATTGGAACAGAAATGATCAGTTCCATATATACAATATTAATATAATTTTTCCATATGCACTATGGATATGATGAATATTTTAAGAACTAATACTTTCTAAAGGAGATATGAAAAAATCTAGTCTATTTTGAAATGATTATGAAAATAACATTTTCATTAAGATTGTCTCAGCTAATATTTCTTTAAGAGTAGAAAATAGTTTACAATGAGTTGGTTTTATGAGTCAATTCAAATTTTGATTCAGCCACTGAGAAATAAGTTTCCATTCTGCAAAATAATTTTTGTATTTCAGTTTACTTTTTGGTGAAATAATTAAAGCTACATATCCCACATGTGAAAGCCAATATGGGAAAATAGTAGTGATATGTATAAAAAAAAGAAATTACAGAATGCAGGAGATTATACTGAGAATAGTAGTAATGATAGTAAATGTTACTAATATCATATTTCTCAATGTTATTATGAATTATTAATAACACAATGTGCTATTAATATTAACACAATTATCAACACAATTATTAATAACATATGCATGTCTTTGTTAAATTTTTCTCCAAATAAACTTATGAAAGCTATACGAAATATTAAAATGAGGAAAGGATAAAAATTATGCTTGTATCAATCATTATTTAATAGTTCTTAATATTGCCATATCTATAAAATATATTACTTTCAAATTTTTTTTAATTTTAATTTTTATTTTTTGTGAACATACTGTACAGAGGGGTTACAATTACATGGGCAAGATAATGAGTACGTTTCTTATCAAGCATTGCAGCCTCCTCCTTTGTTTACCCTTCACATCCCTTCCCAGCCTCCCCCCACTCCCCACTCAACCCACCCCCACCAAAGTTGTAAAGTTCGTTTTCGACATGACAACTTGTACTTCTCATAGTTGCAACTTTCAAAATTTTATATTTTGATTTTTTACAGGACATAAATCACTTCAACCATAATTTAAAGGTAACATATCTCTTTTTCTTTTTTTATTATTTTTGTAGCACTATAATTTGAATTCAGGACTTTTAACTTGTTAGATAAATGATCGACCACTTCACCATCTCCTCCAGCCATTTAAGCAGTGGATATTTTTAGGCTTTTTTTTTCCTTTGGTCTGTCATGGGGCTTGACTCTGGGCCTGGGCACTGTCCCTCAGCTGTTCAGCTCAAGGCAAGCACTCTACCACTTGAGATACAGTGCCACTTCTGGTTTTCTGGTGGTTTATTGGAGATTAGAGTCTCACAGATGTTCCTGCGGGGGCTGACTTGGAACTGTGTTCCTCAGATCTTAGCCTCCTGAGTAGCTAGGATTACAGGCGTGAACCAGTGACGGCTGGCTTTTTTAGGCTTTTTTTATTAGCCTAAGTTACATGCATAAACGACAGTTTATTTTGATATAATTATCCATACATACAATGTTTTCCAATAGAACTAATCATCCCTGTCACTCCCCTTTATATACATCTCCTTAATAGGTTTCATTGTTTCACTTCAACCCTAGTCATCTTCATTTTCCTTCTCCATTAGTCTTCTCCCCTCCATCTAGAACCCTATTTCCCAACAGAGCTTGTTTGATTTTTCTGTCATTACTGCATTTTAAGTGTATATTTAAATAGCACCAACACTTCTCACCATTGTATTTTAGATGTTCATAATTATATTTTAACCTGAATAAACCAACTTATTGCTTTCATATTTTCTGTACCCGTATCCCCACTGAACAACAGCTTTTGATATCTTCTATGCTATGTTCATTTTCTTTGCAATGTATTTAGAAATGATTCATGTTTTATTTTTCTTTTTTCCCTATTATATTCCTCTCATCAGCCTAAACTATCCATAGTAAGAAATATATGTATATATACATATATATATTTCTGTATATGTAATGATTCAAAATGTGGGGATATACAGGAATACACATATACACTTGGAGAAAGTCAATTTTCATCTATGTCTTCAATTTATAGACATATGCCTTATTAGAATTTCCAAGTCATTTATTTTCAACCAATTTAATTCCTAGCACAATTTTACTTATACATTTATTTTTCTAAAAGTACTATTTAAACTCTCTAATTTTGCCTTTCAGAGCTATAGTTTCAGTCTTCAAATAAATTCCTCATAGTCTCAAGTCCTTCTATAAGGATTTATTCTCACACACATTGAGACCAAAAAAGGATACATTTAGGGAAGTAACACAAGGACACAATGCCTATGTGACTCTTATCATATAAAATTATACACACACATACACACACACACACACACACACACACACACACACACACAAACAAATTTCAAAACAAACTCTAAGAAATGTTGTCATTTCTGTTTTCTTTCCTTCCTATATGGTTTATTCATTTTTCTGTCTTTGGGTGAACAAGTGCAATAGTGGTGATCACTGAGCACTGATGATAGTGAATTGTACAACTTGCTGGAGATAAGAGGGAGGAACTGAGAGAGAGAGAGGGAAGGGAAGACACTGTATTAAAGGAAATGTACTCATTACCTGACTCATGTAATGGCAATCCTTCTGTACATCACATTTATAATGAAAATAGAGTAAACTTAAAAAATTGTGTTTATGTTTGTACTCTATGTACTCTATTCAACTGAATTTACACGAAGTGCCCTTATAGATGTTTATGTCTTTTTCCCTCCCCTGCCATCAATTACATTGTTCTGACATGAAGAGTTCAAAATACCCTACTTGTTTTTCTTGCTGTATCAGGAACATGTTCCATTTCACCTTTCTAAACTTTATGTGATTTATAAAATCTCATAGTCCCAAAAATATGTCATATAATTTTATAGACAGCTACCTGTCCTTATTGTAAATTGCAATACATCTGTAATCTCAGTTCAAACATTCCACTTTCTAATCAACCTCACGTCTTTATGTAATGTTCTTTAGTATATGAGCTCAGTAAATATTAGACTTCACTTCAATATATTCAAATATTTACCTACCATATATTTCCCAGTCCCTCAGCCACCATATTTATATATATTATTTTATTGTGAAAATACTATACAGAGGGGTTACAATTCCCCTTCCCATCCCTTCCCATCCTTCCCCCGCCTCCCCTTATCCTCCCCCCCACACACCAAATTTGTAAAGGTCGTTTAATCAAATTGTTTAAATAAGGATACAGGTGGACCCATTGCCACAATGAGATGTACAAGTCGTTATGTCGAGAGCTACCATATTTTCTTAGTTACATCCATTTAAATACACAACATGTGTAAACAGCAGTAATTGTTATTACAATTAATAATGTTCAGGAAGCAAAATTTAGAAGCAGAGCATTAGTGACTCATGCCCATAATCCTAGATATATAGGAGGATTATGCAATAGGAGGATTATAGTTCAAGGATAGTCCAGTCAGAAAGGCTCACAAATTCTTTCCAACCCATAACAGATTTTAGTGATATATGCCTGCTTTGCCAGGTATATAGGAAGCTAAGATTGGGAGAATCTTGATACAAGGCCAGGCTATGCAAAAAAATATCTTACAGACTTTTTGTATAGGTAAAGAAGCTGGAACTGCTGGTTTGTGGCTGCGATTTCATAGACAAGGTGAAACCTAATACTTGTCAGATTACCGCCTAGGAAAACAAGACAATATCCTAAACTAACCAGGGAAAGACCTATCTGTGATTGTCAATCCTGTCAGCCTGGCACACATGAGGCCCTGAGTTATACCTCAGTACCACTCAAACAAAAAGGAAACCACCATATAAACAAAGTGAAGTCTGGATTTAAAACAGTGTGGACATTCCTTTCTCCCTATTGTCGTTTTCAATCTCTTCTGTTCACTCTATACCTATATACAAATATGTATGCATATTTCTCATATTAGTAAGGAAACTATATCAATACTATCACTGATAAAATGTTGTCTTATTGAACATAAAAATAAAAGAAAATGCAATGTTCTGATTTCTACATACAAAAAATGAAATAATAGGCTCATGGGAAGACCTCATATTTATTTGAAATCTGCCGCTTATTATTAATGTAACAAAGAATAGCTGTTTAAATATTCTCTAAGTTTCTCCCTCTTGATTGTCTTATGATCTTAAATATCTCTCTTCAAAGATATAGTAATAGCACTGCGTAAAACGTGTAGAGCCTTATATAGGCCAATCACTCACTTCAAAACGATGGAAATTTACTAAAGTTTTTTGACACTCTGAAAATCGTTTTAATTTACACTTGTTGCCTATATTCTCACTCTGAGTTAGCCCTTTCCTGAACTCTGATTCAATCATATTTTTTTTTCAAAAAAAAACAAAAAACCCAAAAACCAGAGTCACAACTAACAGAGAAGGAAAAGAGCATCAGATCACTATCAACCTGTGGTTCGAGCAAGTTGGCATTATTGAACCCTTACTGATAAATCCTTGAGAGATCTCTCTGTGACCTAATTTGAAGTTCACCCAGTGAAAGCTTCTCCTCTGGAGGAATTGTATCAACAAAATACAAAAAAATATGTTTATCTTCATACTTGCTTGATCAGTGTATAACATTTGCGGCAAAAAAAAAAAAAATGACAAGACAAAATCTTGAAAGGCAAAGCTGAAAAGTGAGATATCTGCTCATCTAGACTTGTAAAGGCTAGCATATTCTTCTTCTTAAAAAGGCCACCCAAACTTCCAGTGCTGTTCAGAGGAGCGTGACTATACATATCTTCGCGATAAACATTAGAGGAGCTACACTTATCATCTCTACCTGGGCTTCCAATGCCAGATACTATACAAGTAGGAACTGAAGGTTAGTTAAGTCAGGGAGATCAAAGGTCTTTCTGAGTGCTGAAGACATATCACCATATGTACACAGAGCCTCAGCATAGAAAGAAAAAGGGTGTTATTAATGAAATTTCTGACCACTCAGTAATTTACTATGAAGCTGCATGAGCAGAGATTTTGTGTAGATCACCAGAATAAATATACAATTGAAGAAATAAATAAGTACAATTAAAAAACCTCAGTCATGTCCCCGAGTTCATTTTGATATATATCTGTTTATATGCACATAGCTATTGAGACATTATGATCCTCTCATAAGAATATTCTAATTTTTCCTCACTGTGCGAATGCTTATAGTGCTGTTTAATAACAACAGTTTTTACTATTTACTTCCACTATTCATTGAATTAACTTGTAGATTTATAGACATATTGTAGTTATTTCAAATGAGGGAAACCATGAAGCCTGTTTCTTTGGGTCTGGCTTATTTCACTTAATAGTTTTTTCCCCCAAATTTGCAGTTATTTTTTTTTCTTTCTTTTTTTTCCTTTTTTCCCCTTTTTGTCACTTTTTTATTTCTTTACTCTTTGTCTTGTACATAAATTATCAGATATGGGGAGGATAAGGGGAAATAGAAAAAGTGGGATACGGGCTGGGAAGGTGGCTCAGTGGTAGAGCGCTTGCCTTGCATGCTCAAGGCCCTGGGTTCGATTCCTCAGCACCACATAAGCAAAGAGAAAAAAGCCAGAAGTGGCGCTGTGGCTCAAGTGGTAGAGCGCTAGCCTTGAGCTGAAGAGCTGAGGGACAGCGCCCAGACCCAGAGTTCAGGCCCCACGACCGGACCCAAAAAAAAGAAAAAAGAAAAAAGAAAAAGTGGGATAAATTGTGAACCAACTTAGCGGTGACACCCACTAGATACTATGTAGGAAATGAACTTTACAGCATGGCAGGGTTGGGGAATGGTAAGAAAAAAGGTGAGAGAAAATAAGAGAGGAGGTCACACTATTCAACAAGAAAGGTATCTGCTACCTGAATTATATAATTGTAACCCCTTTGTACATCATTTTTAAAATAAAATTTAAATAAAAAGAAGTCAAGGAAATCTCTAGAGAAATAGCAACAACTGAAGAAAGTTGTGTTTCTGAAATAGCATCATATGACAATTTTAACTGTCCAATTTGCAGCAACAAATTCTAATATATATTATCAATCATGTCATTTCCCTATTGAATTATCTCAATCATTTAAGAAGTAACCAAATTCTTCACATATTATTCTGAAAGATAGAATAATATTATTTCTCAATTAGTGATATTGCTTCATTACTACTCTGATGTTAAACCCAAAGATGCTGAGAAACAAAGTACATTATCTGCCCCAAAGCCTTGTCTATTGTCACCATTACTACTTTTCTATATGATGGATAGTTGGAGTAAAAATCTAGAGATAAGGGTTCTAAAATTAACACATAATGTACGTGAGAACGTCCAACTCTTTCTTTAAATTCATTGTTTTAACATTCATTTAAATTTCATCTCTCCATATATGTATATAACCTTTTAAAATAGTTTTTCACAATTTATGCGTTCCTATATTCTACTGAGAATATCATCATCTCTTAAACTTTTCTTCTGAATCCTGTTGTAGATATTATTAAGAAATATTATCTTCCTCTTAAGAATTTCTTCAGAGTGAGGTTCTGGTGGCTCACGCCTGTAATGCTAGCTGTCAGGAGGCTGAGATCTGAGGATGGTGGTTCAAAGCCAGCCCTGGCAGGAAAGTCCTAGAGACTCTTATCTCCAATAAACCACTCAGAAAAATGGAAGTGGTGCTGTGGCTCAACTGGTAGAGCACTTGCCTTGAGCTGAAGAGCTGAGGGATTGTGCCCAGACCCAGAGTTCAAGTCCCAGGACCAAAAAAAAAAAAAAAAAGAATTTCTTCAGGATTTTTTAAGTATGATGATCCTTTCCAACTTTACCTCTCCATGCTGTGGGTGTAAGATTTTCTTTGCTCATGTGATTGTAACAACGTTATATAGTATTTTCACAATAAAAAACTTATTTTTCTTTATTATAAAGCAATGTGAAAAAATAGCAAACATGACATAAAAGTTGTATTTCAAACAAAACTAAGCATTCCAATACATTTCAAGAATTAATTAAATGATGCAGGCTAGAACTTCTCAGCATAAGACTGCCAAAACAGGGCTGGGAAGGTGGCTCAGTGATAGAGCGCTTGCCTTGCATGCTCGAGGCCCTGGGTTCGATTCTTCAGCACCACATAAGCAAAAAGAAAAAAGCCAGAAGCGGCACTATGGCTCAAGTGGTAGAGAGCTAGCCTTGAGCTGAAGAGCTGAGGGACAGCACCCAAGCCCAGAGTTCAGACCCTACGACCGGACCCCCCCCCCCAAAAAAAAAAAAAAAAGACTGCCAAAACAACGTGGAATCTAAGCTTCTCTCTACTAGAAGTCTCTTCTGGAATTATTTCAAATTCTCCATGAATCTAAAGTTGAACCTATGCCAAGAGGATGTATGTCCTAATGCTCCTTCGTCTTTCACCTGTTCTCTACAGCCCCAGCCAGGGTGAAATTTGCTAATTATATTACCAACCATACAATTTGTTGTTCTTCTGCAGGCAACCCTTATTTTTCCCATAACGTGGCAATGTTCCAAGGTAATGAAGAGAAGTCACATTGGGCAACAGCAGGCACATGCTACTTTTGTCAAAAACTATTGCTCAAAGAAAATGTTTGAAGAATAGACTTTTCCTGATGAAAGGAATTGAAATACATAGAATGACAGACTGGTGCAGTAAACAGGATTGAATTGATTATATTTTCTAAATGGTAATGTCACATTTATTATTTAATTTTATACTTTTTTGACCTGTCTGGTTGTCATCTTACATCAATTTATATTGGTTTGGCTTAAGTGATTTTTGGCTCATTTATAATGAAAGAGCTACTTATTACTGGCTCAAAAAGCTCTCTCAGAAACATTTTCAACCTGGAGAAGTAACAGGTAAGAAGACACACTCAATGGCTCTAGTGGGTAGTGATGTACAAGCTAAAAAGTAGACATGACAGAGAAACTTACACATCTTTCTCATAATCCCCTGACACAATTCATGAATAAACAAAATATGTTGGCCTATTTTTTTACACTCCTTTACTATAACACTGATATTGATATATAATAGCTCACTTTATTTTCACATCTAAGAACTGAAATGCAAGACTAAACAATATATAATTCAATTAATGATTATAATCATTAAAATTATCACATTAATTATTAATTTTATTAAATTGATAATAATTAATTTAATTATAAGTTTGCTAAATGACTACCCCCAAAAATCAACTAGATTTCCAGAGAAATTTTATGCAAAAGAGGTCCTGTTAATGTGACTTGATAAAATGATTTTTAAAATTATATTAGAAATAAAAGTATTGCTGGGCCTATAATTCTAGATACTCAGAAGCTAAAATCTGAAGATTGTGCTTTGAAGCCAGTCCAGACAGGAAAGTCTGTGACATTCTTTTCTGTAATTAACAATAGAACACCTGGAAGTGGAGCTGTGGCTCACATGATAGACCTCACCCTGAGCACAAAAGCCCAGGGACAGGGCCAGACCCTGAGTTCAAGTCCTACAGTCAAAAGTTAAAACCAAGAAAAAATTAAAGTCTTTATAATGTTGCTCTATATGTTAGCTACATGATAACTAATGACTGAATTGATGACAAACTTATAAAGGTGATCTTAGAATTTTTTCGGTAAAAAAAGAAAATTTAAATTATTGTATTGTTGTAAGGTAGATGTCAGTTGAAAACCCAGGAGGTTGTTTTTTTTTTTGGGGGGGGGGTGTCTTTATTGGAAATCCAGTGAAAGTAGGTGGACTTTTGTCACAAAAGCCTGCAGCCCCTCAAATACACTTAACATTATCAGAAAACTGATCCATGAGAGCAAGAGAGGAAAGATGGAACAGAAAAACAATAGTAACAAACCACATGATCCTGAGGCCATGGGGAAAAAGGAGGAAAGTGAGGAGCCAGGAAACACAGGAGGAATAGCACACAGGGCATGAGGTACCTGAGCAGATCTGGGCCTAAGTACTGTGAGGGTCATGGGGCAGAGTCACAGGAAACATGAGAGTTTCCCAGTTCAAGGCACAGGACTAACAGGTCCAGTAACCTATCATCCAAGTCCCCAACCTGCCTCTAGGAATTCAGGAATGTCCATTACCATCCCCGGGGAAGTGGGATTTCACCTTCTTCCACCATGAAGACAAATTGGTGCCAGTTAAATTCTCTACCCACCAGATGGCCAAGATGGCACCAATTAGACCCAGCATCCCTACTTCAGTAATGATTATATTTGAGAGTGGTTTAAAACTTCCTTTTTCTTTGTTCTTTTTTAAAATTTCAATGTCTTTTATTGTCAAAGGGATGTAAAGAGGGGTTAGAGTTAGATAAGTTAGTGATTACATTTCTTGTTACCCCTCCCTCTTTCCCTACCCCCCTCTCCCACCCACAAGTTGTACAGATTATTTCCAATATATTGTTTTGTGAGTATAGCAGTTGCATTGGTCCCTACTTTGTCCATTATTTCATAATTTTGTTGTTCCCCTTCCTTTCCCTAGTTCAGATAAATGTATATATAATAACCACTGTACCAAAATCTAATATAGTGAAAATAGGGAAATACAAGAATGGAAAAACTCACATAGTACAATGAGGACAACAACAAAGAAAAACCATTGGTGTCTATGTCTTAGAGTTTATTTTGCTTAGCATCATATTATATGGCCATATGTACATAGTTATTGAACTATTCTGCTCATTTGCTAAGATTATCCTAGATGTATACTAATTATTACAAATAAGGGAAACCAAGGGACCTATTTTTCATTGGGTCTGGCTTACTTCACTTAATATGATTTTTTTCCAAGTCTGTCCATTTCCTTACAAATGGGGCAGTGTCATTATTTCTGATGAAATTATAGAATTCCATTGTGTATAAATACCACATTTTCTTTTTTTTTTTTTTTTTTTGTCGGTCGTGGGGCTTGAACTCTGGGCCTGGGTGCTGTCCCTCAGCTCAAGGCAAGCGCTGTACCACTTGAGCTACAGCGCCACTTCCTAAATACCATATTTTCTTGAGCCACCTACTGAGGGACATCTGGGTTGGTTCCCTACCTTAGCTATGGTGAATAATGCTGCGATAAACATAGTTGTGATGGTAGCTTTGATGTGGCCCTCTTTGTAATCATTTGTGTAAATGCTAGGTCATAGGGGAATTCTATGTTTAGCCTTTTGAGGAACCTCCATACTGCTTCCCAGGGTGGTTGAACAAGTTTACACTCCCACCAACAGTGTAATAACTATCTCTTTTGGCCACATCCCCTCCAGCATTTGTTGTTATTAGATTTCTTTATTATTGGCATTCTAACTGGGGTGAAGTGGAACCTCAACGTTGTTTTGATTTGCATTTCTTTTATGGCCAGAAAGTTGAGCATTTCTTCATGTGTCTAATGACCATTTTTATTTCCTCTTCAGAGAAGTCTCCCATTAGGTCTTTAGCCCACTTATCAATGGGGTGATTGTTTCATTGAGGATTTGTTTTTGGAGATATATTTTTTAAATTATAAGTATATTTTAGATATGAGGCCCTTATCTGTCATAAGGCTAGTGAAGATCATCACCCAACCTGTGGGCTGTTCTACTGATCTTGCTAGCTATGTCCTTTGCCATGCAGGAGCACTGCAATTGTTGTTGTTGTTGTTTGTTCGTTTGTTTTCATTTCTGTACTGGGGCTTGAACTCTGGGCTTGAGCACTATCCTTGAGCTTGTTTTGCTCAAGGCTAGTGCTCTACCACTTGAGACACAGTGTCACTTATTTCTTTTTCTGTTTGTGTGGTATTAAGGAATCAAACCCAGGGCTTCATGTATGCTTTGCAAGCACTTTACCAGTAAGCTACATTCCCAGCTCTTGAAACTTACTTTTATACTGTTTTGTAACACATAAAAATATTTTAAAACATTGAAACATTTAAATGATTTTATTTTACCACATTCATAGTAACTCAGTGTTATTAAATAGTATTTTTATGTGGATTTTGATGTGGTCATTTGAGTGATAGAAATGTAAAAATATTTGATTTTGTATTTACTCCTCTTGGATTTCTAAAAGAAAGTAAGTGTGCTTATTCAATTTTCAGTGCTTTTGTAAGAGACATCTTTATTTTATAAAACTCTGATCTCTTAGACTTATTTCTGCCAAGGAAGGCAATATATTAACATAATTATGGTATTATTTCTTTATATGTCTCCCTCCTTCCATTCTATCCTCCATGTTTCCTTTCAATTTCTCTCCTTTTATTTTTCATTATTATTGTATTTGTTTAGTTACTATTATGGGTAAGTATAGTAAAATTCAAATATTAGTATTAGGGAAAAGATCCCTTCACTCCCATATATACAAATAATATTTGACAAATACATTATTATATTTTTTATGTTTTTGTTATGCATTATGAAACCTACTAAAAATAATTAAACTTTGTAGTAGCAAGAGAATCATAACCTGTAGATTACTACTTTTAGTGTCATATTCAACATTTTCTTCAGTTGTGTGATATTGCTTATGAAAAGGATATTAATTCAATGAAAATCATATGACAAATTATGAATAGAGTTAATTAAAGAAATTTACATTTCTAATAGAGTTGAATCATGTATGCTAATCACCTCAACATACATGATTTAACTCCATTATAAAATTCTTATTTGATTATGAGATGAAGTTACATGTATAAATTAGAGTTGAACCAGTAGCATATGAAATCCAGTTTTATTTTGTCCACATTTAAAATTTTAAATTGTCAGTTGTAATAAATCTTTTAAAAATCATCATAACTCTACTGAAACTAGGCATAATTCATTATTGTACTAAAAATTGTGACAATTTTGTTTCTGAATAATTCAATAATAAAATAATAAAAATAATTATGCACTTATATTATCATAATCCATTATCAGATTAATTATATCTGAGAATTAAGGACTTACAGCTTTTACAAAATTTTTAGATAAAGATTTGTAACTTTGTGAAGGGTTTATTACAGAACAAAGAAAAAAGTTAAAAATCTGCTTAAGTTATTCAAACATCCAAAAGTATGACATATTAAATCATAAGGACAAAAGAGTTATAGGAATAAAAACAAAAGTCAAAGTAGTTTTATTCATATTTTTTCATAATAATTTGGCAGGAATTGATTAGAAAAATGAAGGTAAATATGTACATTCAAATGTAGGTATTTTTAGATCAGATTTTGGAGATGTGTCTATTAGAGACAATGATCCAAATCTTCATCAGTATAATTTATAAGAAATATAATTTTCTCTCTTTCTCTGACACACACACATATGTATAATTTTGTCTTTCATTACTATATCTCTATATACTTTGTCTAACATATTTATGTCATATTTTAGTAATTAAGGTGTATTCTTTAGCAAACATATTTTATTTTATAACTGATAGATGTTAATTTTATTTTTATTTTTTCACTTCTGTATTTTTACTCTATTAAATTTCTCAAATACATCAAAATAAAATATAATACCCATGACATGAAGTAGTTGCTTATTTTAACTTTTTTTTTGGTTTGGGGGTCTGGTCATGGGGGCTAAACTCTAGGCCTGGGCGCTGTTCCTCAGCTCTTCAGCTCAAGGCTAGCGCTCTACAACTTGAGCCACAGTGCCACTTCCGTCTTTTTTCCTTTTTTTGCTTATGTGGTGCTGAAGAATGGAACCCAGGGCCCCAGGCATGCAAAGCAAGCACTTTGCATGAGCACCTTCCCAGCCCTAGTTGCTTATTTTAAAGGAAAATTAAAATTGCAAAACATGAATCATTGGGCTTTATGACTAGGATTTACATAAATAAAATATTTGTGTCAAAAATACATATGAAAAGATTTTCCAGCTTTCCTATGACAGGACTCTAAATTAGTTTAGGCAACTTCTCCTGGGAGAAAGATTATTAAGATTACAACCCTTCAGTTTACACAGACAATTTTGAAACTTGTTTATCATCTATGGATGGTACTTTTAGAAAAAAAAGGAAATATTAGTATAAGAAGTTGAAAGCAGATTTTGTTGAATTTGATGTTCTTACATTGCACTAACCTAGGAAATAGACTAATAATTTACTTTTTATTATTTATTATTTTTTATAATTTTTTGTTGTGAAAATACTGTACAGAGGAGGGGTTGCACTTACATAATTTACTTTTCATTAATGAAAATGTGCATATTTTCTTACTCTAATGTGAAACAATAAATATTTCCATAAATATTAATATGTATATAATCAATGAAATTATTGTGTCTGTAAGCAGGATGGAAAGGATCTCTGTGATTAATGTTCATATATATGTGTAAAATTAAAGGACATTAAAGTTAATGGTTTTTATGATTTAATTTTATAAATCACTTAAACTATATAATTGGCATGTGATACATTTTTATTACTGCTAGTATTTATACCCATTTTAATAAACTGGCATTTTATGATGTTTACTATCTGTAACACTCAATTTAGTTACATGAATTACCATAATATAATTTAGTTTCTAATGTAAGATTTTTGTTTTTGACTGAATGTTCACCTTATTTTTAATAAAAGTCAGAAAATGGTATGAGAATATGTATATCACATAAAATAGCACATCAGATAGTAATTCTTAAATTTAAAGAAAAGCTATGGTAAATAATGCTGCAATAAACATAGTTGTGCTGGTACCTTTAGGACGGTCTTGTTTGTCAACATTTAGGTAAATGCCCCAAACTTGGATCATAAGGGAGCTCTATGTGCATCTGGGTTGGTTCCATATCTTAGCTATGGTAAATAATGCTGCAATAAACATAGTTGTGCTGGCAGCTTTAGTGTGGTCTTGTTTGTGATCATTTGGGTAATGCCCAGAAGCAGGATTGCTGAGTCATAGTGGAGACCTATGTGGAGTCTTTTGAGGAACCTCCATACTACTTTCCAAAGTGGTTGAACAAGTTTACACGCCCAACAAAAATGCAGTAAGGGTCCCTTATGTCCACATCCCCTCTAGCATTCCCAGATTATAGCCATTCTAATTGGGGTGAGGTTGTATCTCAATGTTGTTTTGATTTGCATTTCTTTTATGGCTAGGGAGGTTGAACATTTCTTCATGTATCTAGTGGCCATCCTTCTTTCCTCTTCAGAGAAGTTTCTCTTGAACTCCTTAGCCCACTTATTTATTGGTATATTATTTCTTTGAGGATGTTTATTGGGGAATTTAATTTTTGAGTTTCAGATATATTTTAGATATGTGACCAATATCCATCGTATGCCTAGTGAAGATCTTCTCCCAGTCCATGTGCTTTCTATTGATCTTGTTAGCTGTATTCTTTGCCAGCAGAAGCTCTGCAGCTTCATGAAATGGCATTTGTCTAACCTTTCTTTGATTTGTTGTGTTTCTGGGTCTCTATTAAGAAAATTTCCGCATGTGCAAAGGAGACCTAGGGTTTCTTCTGTTCCTTCCTATAATGTTTTCAGGGTATCTGCTTTGACTCAGAGGTCTTTGATCCATTTTGAGTTGATTATGGAACCAACCCAGATGCCCTTCAGTAAATGAATGGATTGAGAAAATATAATATATATATATATATATATATACATATATATATACATATAATGGAATTCTATGCCTCCATCAGAAAGAATGACACCACCCCATTTGATAGGAAATGGAAAGACTTGGAAAAAATTATATTAAGAGAAGTAAGCCAGGCCCAAAGAACCATAGGTCCCATGGTTTTCCTTTATTTGCAATAACTAGTATATGATTGGGACAAGTAGAATAGGTCAAAATCATTGTACATATCACCAGATAAGATGATGTTAAGTGAAATGAACCCCAAGATTGTGACAGAAGTAGTTTTTTCTTTCTTGCTATTGTTTCTATCATATTTATAAGGTACCATGTGATTTTTTTTTTTTGCTTTGTATGTTCTTCTCCCATGGTACAACCTCTGTTTTCACTGTGTCTTGTATTGCTATAATTTGGGGAAGGGAAGGAAAAAAAGCCAAAATGTTTAAATAGGGATATAGGTACAAGTTGAACCATTGTAACAATGAGATATACAAGACACTATGTTCAAAAACAAACTTTACAATTTAGGCGTAGGGTAGGGTAGAGTGTAGTTGTGAAGGGTGGAGGGAAGGGATGAAGGGAGGAAAAAAAGGAGGAGGCAACAATGCTTGATAAGAAATGTACCCATTATCTTGCTCATATAACTGTAAACACTCTCACAGTTTTCACAATAAAATACTTATTATAAATAAAAATAAAACAAGAAAAAGTATATTTGAGTCTAAAAGACGTGAAACTAAAAGTGACAGGAGTCGGAGAAAAATGGCAGAGGAGAAGCTAGAGGTTAAACAAGGTCTCACATAGAAAGCAGTTTTAGGTTCCAGTGAACAGTCCTAGCCTACAAAATCACACCAAGTGTGCCCTCACAGTACAAAGAGTTTGGCCAGAGAGGGAGAATCCAGGCAAGGAGATGGATCTGAGAACTTGCTGGTAGCTGTGGTGGTGGTTGTGGCAGCAGAGGAGGCAACCATAGCTGCCATACCTACAACAGAGAGAGTTTGGGAAAAAGGCATCATACACAGCTGGCGAGTGGATTCTCCTTAACACCAGTAAGAAGTGACAAGGAGCAGATATCTTCATCATGCTGATCACAGACCTGAGATGGCCCAGGATTCAAGACTCTGGTGTGAGTACAACCCTGACATCCTCACTCCTTTTCAGGGAGCAGAGGAGGGAAGGCCACACTTCTGCCACCACCGGAGATCTCCATCTTTGATACTGACAAAGGCCAGGCTGAGCAGCTAGCTCCAACTCAGGCCTTGGAAGAAAACAAAAGAGTCATTTAGCAGGTCACAGGAACCAGACTTAACCTGCCAGGCTCAGCTCCACCCAGGAGAAAGTCACACCGCCCAAGCTGAGGAAACTCCTCCCCCAGAGGAGTGACTTTCTTCACTGGGTAAACAGAGCCAGAGGCTGCCCCTCCCTACAACAGCCTAGACAATCAATTGAAATTCAGTAAATGAGAATGACTCCAGGCTGGGTTCTGTTAGTGTCTCAGGAGCTAGCTCCTCAGGGTAAAGCTACTGTTTGCTGAAAGGCCTCAACTCTACCCAGAACCTAGCCTCAAAACAGCATCTCCAAACTAGAGGAAACAGCCATCTTCCTCTTTTGTGATACTCAAAGCAGATCTCCCTCCTACTGAACTATCCTGAGAGAAGGATCATTTTTCTGCCTGCTCAAACAAACTGACTTAAGAAACCAATCAAGCCACTGGAAAACCAAACACCACAAGCAAAACAGAGACTCCACCAAGAGACTGGGTACAGACATAGGGGAAATACAGGATCTTCCAATCCACCACCCCCACACAAAAAACAACCAAAGACAAAGTCAAAAAAAAAACAAAAAACAAAAAACAAAAAAAACATTTCATATAGTGGCGCTGTAGCTCAAGTGGTAGAGCGTTCGCCTTGAGCTCAAAAGCTGAGAGACAGCGCCCAGGCCCAGAGTTCAAGCCCCACGGCCGACAAAAAAAAAAAAAAAAAAAAAGAAACAACCAAAGAACTTTTTTTCTAACTTTTTTTACTTTTTATGTTTTAATTGTTTTCTATTAATCTTTTTTGTCATCTCATAATTTTTATTTTAGGTGTATATGTGCACTTTTATTTATTTTTTAATCTGTTTTAATCTATTGATCTTTTAGTCCTTTTTTAAAAAATCTTTCTTTTCATTTTTTTACTCTTTCTTTTTTTGCGTAATTTAATTGTTGTTTTGCTCATCCCCAGATATATGCCCATTGTCCGTTATTAGACTTTATCCCTCATTGTGTACATACTTAATCCAGAAATTTATTACTCAATTCACAACCTCTTAGGTATAACTTCTTTAATATCAGTATTATCTCTTTATAACTATATAATTGTCAAGTAACTAATTTTAAGAATTTTTATTTTTTACTTTTGGTGTCTCCTTTCTATCCCTTCGCTCCTCTCATCCTATCCTTTTCTTCTCTCAATATCACTTCTTTATACTTACATAATTTTTAAATGTTTCACTTTTTAAATTTAAATTTTTGTTTTTCCATTTTTCTTTTCTTTTCTTTTCTTTTACATCTCTCTCCTATCATTCTGTCCAATCCATTTCCCTCTCTGAGATAAGGACTTGGTTAAATTCACTCTCCTTTTACCTCTCCACATCAATCTAATCCTATTTTCCCCCACATTTCTCCCCAAACCTAATAATTTCTGGTTTGCCAAATTCTTCTTTGCAGTTCTTAGATCATTAATTGATAGTTTTTGATGTTGAAATATTGTATCTATTGAACTAGATTGTATCTGTAGCCATTTTGACTGTGTAACTACAAGTCTCTGATTGATGCTTGCCTTAAAATAGTGGTAAAATAGACTTCAAATTAAAATTAGTGAGAAGAGATTAAAAAAAAAGGTCACTACATAGTGATTAAGAGATCTCTCCTTCAGGAGGATATTACAATTCTTAATCTCTATTTGCCAAACAATGGAGCACGGAAATTTATCCAAGAAACATTACATTCCCTCAAATCTCTCATAGATCCAAAGACATTCATTGTTGGGGACTTTAATACACCACTATCCCACAAGATAGATCAACTCTGCAAAAACTCAACAGAGAAAGCACAGATCTAAACAACTGCATAGATCAACTAGTTTTAACAGACATCTACCAAATGTTTGACCCACCAGCATCAGAATACACGTTTGTCTCAACAGCACACGGAGCATTTTCAAAAATAGACCACATTTTAGCTCACAAAGCAAACTTGTCCAAATTCAGAAACATTGAAATTATACCTTGCATTCTCTCAGACCACAAGGGAATAAAATTAGAACTCAACATCAAAAACCATCAAAGAAAGTCCTATAATACAAGGAGGCTGAACAACAAACTATTGAATCGCCAGTGGGTCATGGAAGAGATTAGAAAGGAAATGAAAATGTTCATGATATTCAACAAAAATGAAGACACAAATTACAAACTCCTCAGGGACACAGCAAAGGCAGTACTCAGAGGCAAGTTTATTGCTCTGAGTTCCTTCATCAACAAATTGGAGAGGTCTGAAACCAACAATTTAATGAGACATCTGAACCTCTTTGAAAAAGAGCAGCATGATAAACCCCAATCCAGTAGATGGAAAGAAATCATTGAAATTAAAACATAATGAAACAAATTAGAATCCAAAAAAAACATAGAAAGAATCAACAAAACAAAGAGTTGGTTCTTTGAAAAAATTAACAAAATTGACAGACCCTAAACAAATCTTATCAGAAAAAGAAGAGAACACACCCAAATAAAAAAATTCAGGGATGAGAATGGAAACATCACCACAGAAGCAACCAAGATTCAGAACATTTTAAGGGAATACTTCTCAAACCTTTATGCTAATAAGTTTGAGAACTTGGCAGAAATGGACCTTTTCCTATCAAATATCGACATGCCGAGACTAAACCAAGATAAGTTAATCCATCTTAACAGGCCCATATCAAACACTGAAATAGAAACAACAACAAGAAAAGCCAAGGACCAGATGGATTTACAGCAGAATTTTACAAGGCCTTTAAAGCAGAGCTCACACCAATACTCCTTCAAATCTTCAATGAAATTGAAAGAGAAAGTTCACTACCGACCTCATTCTATGAAGCCATCATGATCCTCACCCAAAATCAGGCAGGAAATCATCAAAGAAAGAGAACTATACACCCATTTCTTTGATGAACATTGATCCAAAACTTATCAGCAAAATTTTGGCCAATTGACTTCAACAATTTATCGTAAAAATCATACACCACAATCAAAGAGGATTCGTTTCAGGGATGCAAGCTGGTTCAAGATATGCAAATCAATTAATATAGTTCATTACATCAACAAGAGCAAGGATAAGAACCACATGGTTATCTCAATAGATGCAGAAAAAGCATTTGACAAGATCCAACACCACTTTATGATGAAGGTTCTGAAAAATTAGGAATCAAGGGAACATTCCTCAATGTAATAAAGGCTGTATAGGAAAAACATACAGCCAGCATTATTCTTAATGGTGAAAAACTAAAACCATTTCCTCTTAACTCAGGAATGAGACAAGGATGTCTACTCTCTTTACTTCTCTTCAATTTAGTATTAGAATGCCTAGCTACAGCAATAAGACAAGATGCAAGCATAAAAGGGATCCAAATAGGGAAAGATAAAGTAAAACTCTCCCTCTTTGCAGATGACATGGACTCCACTCCCAAATTACTCAAGCTGATTCAAAACTTTGGCAAAGTAGCAGGACATAAAATTAACCCTCAAAAATCAATTGCTTTTCTGTATGCCAACAATGAGAAAAGCATGGCTGAATTCAAGAAAACAACTCCATTCTTAATAGCTCCACAAAATTAAAATACCTAGGAATTAACTTAACCAAAGAAGTGAAGGACCTCTATGATGAAAACTTTAAAAACCTAAAAAAGGAAATCAAAACATAACTTAGAAAGTGGCAAAACCTCCTATGCTCCTGGATTGGAAGGATTAACATCATGAAAATGGCAAGACTTTCCAAGACTATTTACAAATTCAATGTGATACCTACCAATATTCCAACCTCATTCTTCAAGGAAATAGAAGAGGCAATCCAAAAATTCATAGAGAACAATAAAAGACCCCAAAGAGCAAAAAAGATCCTCAACAGAAAGAACAGTGCTGGAGGAATATCAATTCCAAATTTCAAACTCTACTATAAAGCCATAGTAATCAAAACAGCTTGGTACTGGCACAAAAACAGACCTCAGGACCAATGGAATAGAATTGAAAACCCAGAAAAGAACCCACAGACCTATAGACATCTAATCTATAAGGGAGTTAAAAAAAAATAGAATGGAAGAAAGCCAGCTTCTTCAGTAAATGGTGCTGGAAAAATTGGTTAACTACTTGTAGAAAACTAAAGCTAGATCCTTATATGTCACCCTGCACCAGAATCAACTCCAAATGGAGCAAAGACCTCGACCTCAGAGTCAAAGCAGACACTCTGAAAACATTACAGGATGGAATAGGAGAAACCCTAGGTCTCTTTGGCACAGGCCAAAATTTTCTTAATAGAGACCCAGAAACACAACAAATCAAAGAAAGGTTGGACAAATGGGATTGCATGAAATTTCATAGCTTCTGCATGGCAAAGGACATAGCTAGCAAGAGCAATAGAAAGCCTACAGGTTGGGAGAAGATCTTCACTAGCCATACAACGAACAAGGGTCTCATATCTAAAATACACCTGGAACTCAAAAATTAAATCCCCCAACAACAAATTCTCAAAGAAACAACTGCCCAATAAATAAATGGGCTAAAGACGTAAAGAGAAACTTCTCTGAAGAGGAAAGAAGGATGGTCAATAGACACATGAAAAAATGCTCAACCTCCCTAGCCATAAAAGAAATGCAAATCAAAACAACATTTAGATACCACCTCACCCCAGTTAGAATGGCTATAATCAAGAACTCTAACAGCAACAGATGCTGGAGGGGATATGGACAGAAGGGAAACTTATTGCATTGTTGGTGGGAGTGTAAACTTGTTCAATCACTTTGGAAAGTAGTATGGAGTTTCCTCAAAAGACTCTTCATAGAGATCCCCTATAACCAGCAATCCTACTTTTGGGCATTTACCCAAATGTTCACAAACAAGACTGTACTAAAAGTACCAGCACAATTATGTTTCTTGCTGCATTATTTACTATAGCTAAGATATGGAACCAACCCAGATGCCCCTCAGTAGATGAATGGATCAAGAAAATGTGATATATATTCACAATGGAATTCTATGCCTCCATCAGAAAGAATGGCATGGCCCCATTTGTTAGGAAATGGAAACAGTTGGAAAAAATTATATTAACTAAGCCAGGCCTAAAGAAACATAGGTCCCATGGTTTCCCTCATTTGCAATTAAGAGTATATGTCTGAGACAAGCAGAATAGGTCAGATAAGATGATGTTAGGTGAAATGAACCCCAAGATAAGGACTCAAGTGTTTTTTTCTTTCTTGTGATAGTTTCTAACATATTTATTAATGATTTTTTTGTTGTTTTGTATGTCCCTCCCCCATGGTATAACCCCTGTTTTTACTGTATTTGATGTTGCTATAATTTGTGGAGGGGAAGGGAGAAAACCAATTGTTTAAATAGGGATACAGGTGGACCCATTGCACCAATGACATGCCGAAAAACAAACTTTACAACTTTGGCGGGAGTGCTGGTAGGGGGTGAAGGATTGGGGTTGTGGGATGTTAAGGTCGGGTAAGGGGAGGTGTGATTGGTGGGGTGGGGGAGATGGGATGGGGAGGAGACAACAATGATTGGTAAGAAATATACTCATTATCTTGCCCATGTAATTTAACTCCTCTGTATGCTATTTTCACATTAAAAAAAATAATTAAAGTGACACATTTCTTCTTGTAATCTATCTGAATATGGAAATATCAATAGTGGGTTATTTCTTAATAAAATTTCTTTGTAACTATAGGCTTTTTGGTTGCTTTCAGAATGAGAACAATTACTACATCAATTTTAAGATGTCACAATTTTACTTTTTGTTATTCTTTGTCTTCAACGTTAGTTTTAATATGGTTCCTGTTATCAGTAATACAGGCATGCCATTATTTCCTGGAAACCAAAAATAATACAGACTAGTAAGCCAAAAAAATATCTGAACTATTCTTAGATCATGTAAATGTTCTCTGCTAACATTTCTTCTGTGTTTTCTCACTCATTCTTGTGGATCTGGTTCTACTGCTTTTACAGAAGCTGCAATAATCTGCTTTAAACAATATGTAATGTTAACTTCATTTGATTTCTCAACAGTATATGTCAAAATTCTTTAAGGACATAATGAAGTTCTTTCCTCTTCCTTTACTATTGTTTAACTCATTCAGACTTCTTTTTTTGTCTTCTTGTAAGTTCTTATTTTAATTATTTTATTAAATGTAATAAACCAAGCCATCTAATTTCATTGCCTCTTCAAAATTTTTCTTTTTTTAATAAGTTTTTTATTGTGAAAATCCTGTAGAGAGGGGTTACAATTACATGAGCAAGGTAATGAGTACATTTCTTATCAATCATTGTTGCCTTTTCTTTTGTTTTTCCCCCACCATCCCTTCCCTCCCATCTCCAGAACTGCAACCCCCAGGCCTAAATTGTAAAGTTTGTTTTTTGACATAGCGTCTTGTACATCTCATTGTTGCTTTTTATTTTTTCCCAAGCCTACTCTTCAGAAATATTCTCAATAATTCATTCCACCTTGGATCTGGAGCTGATGTCTAAGGACAAGTTCATAAGAAAACAAAACAAAAAAAAAGGCACAGACCTAAGCCCCGTTAATCCACAGAGGTGGCAAATATTATCTGACAGATTTAGCTGGATTAAGATATACAACAAGGGGCTGTGAAGGTGGCTCAGCAGTAGAGTGCTTACCTTGCATGCATGAGGCCCCGGGTTTGATTCCTCAGCACCACATAAGCAGCAAAGGTAGGAAGTGGTGGTGTGGCCCAAGTGGTAGAGTGCTAGCCTTGAGCTGAAGATTTGAGGGACAGAGCCCAGGCCCAGAATTCAAGCGCCATGACAGACAAAAAAAAAAACAAAACGATGCACAGCAAAACAGTACAAGCACAGCTCTGGGTGTGTCAGCTCAAGCTTTCTAGTAGATAAGTAAATAGATGGGGGAAAATTTACTGTGAAAGCAGCAGCTCAGTCCAAAAGCCTGAGATCCATATGAGAATAAAAAATGAGGGAGGAGGGCAGGGCAAATTTACACACACACACACACACACACACACGCACACGCACACGCACATGCAAGCTGGATTTTTCATGATGTGGTAGGGTTTTATGCATAGTCTATGTACCTAAGACCGGCAAATTTCAAGATTTTGAATCCATTATTATCACACGTTCACCAGCATACTTCCTGGGAAGCCCTTCTGTATTTGTACCAACATCCATCATTGCTTTCTTCTGGAACATCTAGGTTCTAGGGCAGAGTAGCTATTAGTTTTCCAGTTTGTTGATGGCCCACATGAGATTTTATTGCTTCCCATCATGAAAATTAGTTTGCTTAACCTCTTTTATTTTGGGGGGGGGGGATGTCCGGTCATGAGGCCTGAACTCTGGGCCTGGGCGCTCTCCCTCAGCTCTTCAGCTCAAGGCTAGCGCTCTACCGCTTGAGCCAAAGCCGGCTTTCCGGCTTTTTACTTACGTGGTGCTGAGGAATCGAACCCAGGGCCTCATGCATGCAAGGCAAGCACTCTACCACTGAGCCACCTTCCCAGTCCTGCTTAACCCCTTTTTATAAGGCATACACTTTTATTTTTTCAGTGTATGATTTATATCCACTGATGATTTTACGTAAAAAAAAAAAAAGCTCAAAAAACTCTGAAAGAAGCATCTTGAAATTAATTTTCAAAATGTATGTGTTGATAATTAAAAATATTTAAATTCCCATGCCTTTTTCTGGCAGATAGCCTTTTTTTTAAAAGACGTTATGCATATTTAGTTACCAAAATTTCTCCTCATGTGCTATCACTATTACTGATTGAAAGAGTTCTCATTACTTCCTCATTTATTTCTCTTCTTTGAACTCCTGTGGCTATGACTCATTCATTCCTTGTTGCTTAATATACAGAACAGAAAGTTCTGAGGAATAAAGGAGAAATAAATGTAAAAATATCCAATATTCTATACTACTATAATTTCAGTAAATAATTATAGCAAGTTTATGAGTACTTGGAAAACATGAACTGTTAGGAAAAATATACCATCTGACAAATATTTTCATATCTCTTAACAGTCTTACTTTTTGGAAATAATGTTAGTTAAGTATCTAATGGCCCCATTAGGCATCTTTAATAGTTAGTGATGTCTTTTTAATCTCCATGACTTTCTGTGTAAAGTTACAAAGGGAGTTACATATTATCTTTTATTCTAGGATGGTAAACTGAACAATAAAAGCAGAAAAGTAATGCATTTGACAGATGTACCCTTTTCTGTTCTTGGTTTCATTTCCCAAATCACTTCATGAGCTGGCAACCCGTCATAAGTAAGGTATGAATAACTATTATGCAAGCCTGATGATAAGGTACATTTTACATTAAATGGCAGCTCAGGTCTCCTCCCAGCTTTTACTATGCTAAGACTAAAGACAACTTTTGCTACGAATAGCAGATCCGAAAGGCATTGAGGCTGAAATTATGTGAACTCAGCCTAAGAGCAAAGGAGGCAATTTTACTTTATTATTTTTAAGTTGATTTTTTTTTCAGTTAGAAAATCAAAGTTAAAGTAGTACATAATTTGTGTTATGAATGTATATATTATTTAAACATTTTTCTTTTAAGATATTTCTCATATTTTTCATACTAGAGTTACTTTGAAATGTAGTGATTGATTGATAGGATATTTTATTTATTTTCCAGTGCTGGAGAGTTAATTGAGGACATTTTCTGTAATTGCTCTAACACCTGAACACACCTTCAAGATTCTTTATCTTTCAGTTTGTTTTCAAATCTGGGTCTTGTGCTAACCTTTCTTATTTTATTTTATTTTTACTTTTTGTGAACATACTGTACAGAGGGGTTACTTGTGCTAACCGTTCTCAAGCTAGATTGAAACAAAAATCTCTACATCTTTTCCTAAGTACTTTAGACCACAGAACTACAAAACCTAGATTGACTCAGAAAAGGGAAGCCTCCTTCTCCTCAACCTCCTTCCTCCCAACCCTACTTCCCCCTTTTTCTTTCCTTCCCCTTCTCCCTCCTTCTTCTCTTTTCCTCCTCCCTCTCATTCCCTCTCCCTATCCCTCTCTCTCCATTTTTTTCTCTTTTTTCTTTTCTTCCTATTCTATTTAACTATATTCGTTAATGCTATAAATACAATATTGAATCAGGTAATTGAAGCCAAACAAAGCTAATAAATTCTTGAATTAGGGTAATATGTTCCATATTCAAGCATGATAATTTTAGTTATATGCAATTATAAATTTGAATTGGTTAGATTCTCATTTTTTCCAGAAAATTAAAAGCCAATGAGTAGCATTAAGAATTACTTTCAGAGTAAAAGATAAATATATCAATATCTCCTTCCTTTTTCTTCTTATCCATTAATAATGCTCAGTCTTAGGTTGACTTATACTTCTGTTTCTCCATATGCTTTAAGTCAACATGTCTGTAATTTGTTTCTTTGCTTTCGTGATCTTATAAATTTTACCATGGATCTAATCAAATGTCTAAATTCAAGATTAGGAACTTTGGTGATATGTGAGCTCAATAAGTAATTTGTATTCTTAATATCTAGGCTTATTTTTTACAAAATTAAATTTTAAAAAAACATTGCCTTCTGGAATCGTATCTCCGATAAAGATGGGTGGGAATTTTAAAAAATAAAACTAATTTTTGTCACTATAGACAAATATTCTGTTATGAAATATTAAGAGAAATTACACATTATCCATAATAGAAATTATATAAATAATATAATAAAATCTAAAATATAAAAAATAAAAATATTACATTGAAAAACTGAAGGTTCAGAAAGCCATAGTAAATTAGAAAACTATTATAATTTTGAATTTCAATGAGACAAAATGAGAAACTGGGTGGGAATGATTTTATGTTTTGAATATTGTCAAACTAAGCATATCCCAAGAAATAATTCTCAGCATTACTTCATCAGTTCTAGATGCAGATAGGAAAATTAGGATTACCTGTAGATGTTTTTGTCCTGGCATCTGAGTAGAAACTATAAAGAGATCAGAGGAATCATTTGTGTGATTATGTTACCAGAATGAACTCAAATTGTACAAAGGCAAAACTGTAACCACAAAAAAAATCTATGTATAAATGTGCACCAGTGTACAGTTTCTTGAATTTATTTTAATATGGTCTATTATGTAATATGGTTGGAGGTAAAAGAAAATAAAGTAAGAAGAGTCAACCCACAAGATCCAGCCACATTTGAAACCCAGTTATTGTAAACTGTGTGAAAGAAAAAGGAAAATAAAATATAAGAGTTAGCAAATAAGTTAGAAATATGCTAGTATTTTTCCTAAACAATAAACTATAGGTGATTTTCTTCTTACATGTTTATTACTTCTCCCAGATTTTCAAATTACTTGGGATTTTGAGATATTTTGCTATCATAATATATGTTATATATTTTTATATAAGAATTTTATATATATTTATATATTATATATAGGAATTGCTTTTCCAAGTGTCTACGATGCACTAAGATTACAGTGAAACTATTCCTGCTATTGGTTGTGTACTGACAAAATGTGCAAAATGCCCTTTCATGTAAGAAAACAAATATTAATTTGTTGCTATTTTATAACACATATAATATCACTTCAGATATTTACTTGATAATCATTCTAAACACACACTACTGCTTATATTCTCATTGTATTGTTCAAGAGATGTGAACAGCTATTTCTTCAAATGTACTGTTGCTGACTTTATTAGCACTACATCACTTTAAGTCACTATGCACTAGCCTTAAAGTATCTTTCAATATTAGACATTTCCTGATGCTGTTGTGGTTTGGATATGGTTTTGAGCTTGTCTACCAAAGCTTCTAACCTTGACATTTTACCCCTTTGTGAAAAACTAAGAAGTTGAAAACTTAACACAGACAAGGTATCTAACACCTAACTCAGCAGATAGAGATTTGATGCCAGCTCTGGCAAGAAATCATTGTGTTTCCCATCACAATAAATAGTGTAGCATCATAATGAATACATGTGCACCTTGCATATATAGGAAGATTGCGATCCAGGTTCGTCCCAACAAAACATGTACAGCCCCATCAGAAAATATCTAATAAGAATGATAAGAAGCATGAATCAAGGAGTAGACTCATTGACCTGGCAAGCAACAGTGAGTTTAAACTTCAGTACCAATACCACACCAACAACACTCACAATAACTGAAGTGAACATTTAATCTTACTATGGAGCTTAAAGTTAGAGCTTTTAGGAAACATGTTAGAATTAGCTAAGATCATTAGTGACAAGGCATATTGACTAAAACCTAATGTGTTTGTAAGAGGAGAAAGGAAAAAAAAAAAGGGAACATATATCACCGTGTGTTTCATTTCATTGCTTTCGAACTTTAACAACAGGAAAATTATCACTAAAAGTAGTCTATTCATCCTGGAGTTGTGACCACCAGCCAAAATAAACTTGATTTATTTCGAATTTCATCTGCAGAAATGTGTTATTAGTAACAGAGAATAGAATAATGAAGATGTCTACACAATATTTAATCTCTCGCTGCAGCTCTCAAACCTCTGTGCCCGAGGGTTAGTTCTAAAACAGTTTCAGTAACATGTCCTATTTGTCCAATCGTATTATCATTTTCCAAAACAGTAATTACTTCAGAGACGGGTAGCTCAGTCTTGGCTAGTGAGATTAAAAGTCTCAAAGAAAGAGCATTTTCTTCCTGTGCAGGGAGTGATCTCTAAAACTGCTGCAGCTGTGTTGACATGACGCCAGGGCATATAGAGCAAAGTGAAGGGGAAGATTAAGTCTGGGTAGTGGATAGTTTTGTTGATTTGTTCATTCAGACAATTCTGAAACTGATGCCCATGCTATAATCATAGAGATATCTTCCCCAAATTCCTGTTAGAGTCAGATCTTCTTATTTTTGTAACAGTAAGTACCAAAATGTATAACCCAATATAATCATTATTTTTTTGTTCATAGTGAAAAAGAAAACTTTGATATCAGTTTTGCTTTTCTAATAGTAAACTACATGAATGGCAATACTTTCAAAATAATAAACTTTTTGCAGCAAACTAGCATATAAAAATGGAATCACATATACACACATTAAACAAGTTAAAATTTTTATATCATTAACATTAATTTTTCTCAAAGGTCTAAATATTTTGTTGAATGTTAATTTGTAATATTTTATTAATCATAAAATTAGAGTTTATGGAATTTTTCTAGCTGAAAAGAGGCTAAAAAGGGAGCAAGGGAAAGAGAGAGAGAGAATGGATGAGTTCCAGAGGGTCAAGCTGTAATCCTAGGTTTTCAGGAGGCTGGATCTAATTGTGGTTTGAAGGCAACCTGGACAGGAAAGTCCATGAGATCCTTCTTTCAAAATAAGCACCCAAACGTTGGAGGTGGAGCTGTTGTTCAAGTGATAGAGAACTAGCCTTAAGCAAAAAGCTCTCCTTTATCTGAAAAGCTCAGTGACAGTTCCCACATTTTGAGTTCAAGACTTAGGAATGGCACAAAAATAAATAAAGCTGGGCGCTGGTGGCTCATGCCTGTCATCCTAGCTACTCAGGAGGCTGAGATCTGAAGATCTCGGTTCAAAGGCTGCCAGGGCAGGAAAGTCCGCCTGACCCTCTCTTATCTCCAATAGAGCACTAGAAAACTAGAAGTGGAGCGATAGAGCGCTCACCTTGAGCTGAAGAGCTCAAGGACAACGGCCAAGCCCATGACCGACAAAAATAAATAGATGAATGAATGAATGAATAAATAAATAAATAAATAAATAAATAAAATAATCATTTAAACTTTCTAAATAATCTTAAATCCTCATGGAAATGGTAAAAAGAAAAAAAAAGTTTATATGGTGATAATACAGAGCTCAGTATATTTCTGGTATCTTTTTTTCCCTTCAGAATGTTTAATTATGCCAAATAGTTTTATATATGATGCCCTTGAAGAAGTATTTGAAATCTTCCTCTTGTTCCAAAGTTGTTACTGTGGGAAAACCATTGATTTCTGAATCACAAAATCAGAAATCAGAAATTAAGAGAAAATTTTGCAAAATTCATTCTCAAAAACAAAATTCAAACAAATGTACTTGTGATGCACCTAGTGGGTGGTCTCATCTTCACAGTTTAGAATAAAAAAGAAGAAAGAAAAGAAAATTAAAAATGATTAATTTTTTGGTGTATATGGAGAGCTTCACATAGTATTGTGATATTTCCATTTTGTTTTCTTTGAAGATTTATTTGGATATTTTCAGTATCTCTCTCTCTCTCTCTCTCTCTCTCTATATATATATATATATATATATATATATATATTTTATTTTATTTTATTTTTTTTACATCCTATTACAGTTTAGTGTGGTATGTAAAGTTTGGTTACAGTTTAGTATGGTATGTAAAGTTTGGTTACAGTTTGATGGAATCTGTATGTCACAATCCTCGACACACTCAAAAAATACTTAGAACATATAACTATATTCAACAAAGATGAAAATTTTTTTTAAATCATTTTAAAATTTAATAATTCAATTTACAAAAACAATAAAAATCTATGAAAATTTAGCTGCGGGCATGAATCATCTCTACAATATCGACTAAAAATGCTTGTGGAAATAAAAAAGAAAGTGGAAAGTATTTTGGCTGCGGTTAAGTCCAACTGTCTGTTATGTGAGGAGTAGTAGCTCCAACTAATATTAGCAATTCCAGCACTAGATGCGGATAGTATGCCCTGAGGCAAAGATTATTTTTAAAGACAAGCCTAAGTAAAATATACCTGCAATTGTATCACCTGAAACTTATCACAAAGGTGTCTTTCCCTAACTTCTTTTTCTAAAATGCTCCTTTAAAATTGCTTAACTAATGAACTTGCTTAATTTAGTTTGTATGTGGTTTAATTTGCAAAATTGAATCAATACAAAAATATTAAAATCTGAGTTTTAAAATATCATCCCATGGTCTCTCAAAGATAATTAAAAAGTGTTTCAGCCCTTCACAAAATTGAACTTTTAAAAAGACGTCCAGCTGTTAAGTAATAATAAACTAATTGTAGTTTCCAAGTCAAAAACCACAGGGAAGATTACACATCCAGAGAAACTTAAATGTGAAGTTTTCCCCCAGTTTCTTATTATTGCTATTATTCTTCATTCATTTAACATTTCTGTCACTTAGGATCATCTGGAAACTAAGATATTCTGTCTATTGTGTTTTCTTCCTGTTACTTTAAGATAATTTTTCCTAGTTTAAATACTTTATTTTCATTTTTTTATAATGTCTTCATAGAATGATTTCTTCTATGATAAAGTATTGCAAATGTTTTAAATAATGGCAAAGAATAAATGAAATTTACACAAATGAATTAGTAACAAGTTCATAATTTATTGTGTTCTATTGTATGCAAATAAAACTTTGAACAAAAAATACAATCTATATGAACACCAAAACAAAAAATAAGGGGAAAAATCAATACTGTAAGCAATAAAAATTGGATTATCACTGAGGGACAGCATCCAGGCCAAGTTCAAGCCCCACGACTGACAAAAAAAAATTTTAAAAAAGAAAAGAAAATTAAAAATTGGATTATCAGATTCTAATTTTGTTTGCTGTCTTGTCATACATGTATAAAATGAGGAACATCTGTAAGAAAAAATCCATAGAAATTATTCTAACAGAATACATTTTATTACTTAATTTTCAAGGAACAGATTTCCAAAAATTGTTAACTTATGTCTCAATAATTAAAAAGAAAAATAATTAAATTAATTTCCCAGCCATTTATAGGAAATATATTTCAATGAATTTTGGGTATCTTCATTAAGAAGCAAGAAAAATATCTATAGCAAAAATATTCTAATAGTGATTTTTTTGTAAATGGTTGATAAAATGTTCAATTTGCTTCAATATTTCATTTGAAATGTTAAAATTTTATAGACAACAGTCATATGCTTAAAAAAAAAAAAACATCGACAATGTTATATTTGTTAGTAAAAGTACCAGAGGATGTTAAAATGTATGAAATGTAATTGTGGAAATAACTATAAAAGTTTCCCAATAAAGCCGGGTGCCGGTGGCTCACACTTGTAATCCTAGATATGCAGGAGGCTGAGATCTGAGGATCATGGTTCAAAGCCAGCCGGATCAGGAAACTCCGTGAGACTCTTATCTCCAATAAAGCACTAAAAAACCGGAAGTGGTGCTTTGGCTCAAGCGGTAGAGCGCTTGCATTGAGGTGAACAGCGCAGGGACGACGGCGCCCAAGAGTTCAAGCCCCATGACTGACAAAAAAAAAAAAATCCCAATAAAGACATAATAATTCTTCAATAATATGACTTTTTTCTTAAAAGGGTTGCTAATTATATATATATGGACCACTTGAAAGTACATAAGTAAAGTGTAAATAGATGATCCAATTTTCATTGATTATTATTTAATTGTATGATAATTCTATAATCAGAACAAAATAATAAATATTAAATCTAGAGACAGTTCTGTATCCAAAATAAATGCCTTTGAATTAATTCAAATACATATTATTTAAACAAATATATAAGAATATATTATTGTACTGAATGTATTTATTCTTTTCAAAAGAAATCAATTCTATTATTACTTAGAAACTAAAATGTTTAAAATGTAATTTATAGTCAGAACAATAGTTTGAGCCAAATAGCATCAATAAATTTAATAATACATTTAAAATATTCTAAAACAAAAATCTCTTAGTTTGGAAGAACTCAGTTACATATGAGTTATCTAATGAGTCAATTTATTTAAACAAGTTATTATCAGGTTGGTACACATCATAAACATTTAATAAATAAAATATTTGAAAGCGTAAATCCAAAACCAGTGTGACTTAAGTTTATAAAATTCTGAAATACTAGAAGTGAAGGGAGGGTTACAAGCTGGGAGTAAATAATCTAGATCTCTACTCACGAGAGTACTAGTGGGGATTTTACAATCTATTTATATTTTTCAAAAATAACATTTCCTTTTCTGTTGCAATAAGAGTAGTTGTGTGTAGAGATGAGTTAAATTTAAAAAGAATGTCATTCTGCATCCTAGTGGTTGTGGGGATCTTCTTAAAGCACTGTCTTTTCCCTTCTGTACTTCTGAAAACCACACCCTTATTTGGATGCCTCGCCTTTAAGGGGAACATAAATACTTTAGGCAAAATTTTGAAAGAAAGGCTTAAAGTATGAACTATTTCTGCTATGTGAACATTTCTTATAATGGAATAACAAATGTATTAACGAGGGATGATAACAAAGGGACATTGAGCACTATCCAATAAATATTTCATGCATTTTCATATGGATTTTATGCAAGATAAAGTGAATTACAGACAAGTTAGTAATAATTCCATAGTGTTTGTATGTACTGTTTGGCTTCTGGTGTTAAATTAAAGAGGATTATTTTTTACTTAGAGTTCTGTTTTGATATTGTTCAAGAAATTCCTCCTCATAACGGAAAGCAATCATATGATTTCTGTAACACTGTGAGGAGCAAATACAGTCATTGAAGATACAATTTTTAACAAGACATTTGGGGAACTCTGTGGATTATCCTTTTAATTGAAAATTGAATGACAACCTCTAATTGTTGATTTAATAAAGTGTGTCAAGTTAATCTAGTCTTCTGAAAAGAGATAAAACTTGCTTCACTATTAGGAAATATTGTTTAGTTTAAATCTTTCAATATATTGTAGGTACTTTTTTCTCTTTAAGTTGAATTGAAACCTAACAATGACCTAGCAAAGATATAAATATACTAGATACAAAATTCTACTAAATAATATAACATCCTTTATCTACAAATAAAATTTATTTTTATCATTAGCCACTGTTCTGGTACTTGAGAAAAATATACAAAATATACAGAATATTAGTGCACTTCTATACTTTTTTTGTACAATTGGGCCACTATGATTCTGATAATTTATCGTTTTACTTGAATTAAGACGCAGCTTATCTCTGAAAGATAAACTAAAATGTAGAAACATATAAACAAATGTGTTTTCATTTCACTAAACCAAACCATTTGGGTTGCACTCAGCTGGAAGAGTGAAGGTAAATCTTTATCATGATAATTCTCGAATCACATGTTGATTGTGTTTCTCTCTTGCACATTATGCACTCTTGCATATTAACTATACTGAAGATATAGAAGGAAAATGGCGATTATTTCTCATATACAGAATATTACTTAGCTGATGAAAACATGTTGATTTCTGTCCTCAAGTTTAAAAATCTCATAATTGTAAATCATGTGGGGATGGACAAAAATTATTAGTATCTCATTTGTAGTAGCAGCATTAGAAGAAATGTTATTAGTTTAAATTAAAGCACAACAAGACACTTGTTCATGATTCAAACAATTCAACAAATTTTAACTTCCTTATGACTATTTCTAAACAGCCAGACTGCTTAAAGACAATGAGAAAACTATTTTATGAGGACTGGTTACAAGGGGATTGAATTAACAGCCAGGAAAGTTTACTATCTGCAAAACACATCTGGGATATAGATGATGTTGATATACATAGCTAGGTATTAAGATGGACATAGAGATATAAACATAAATATAGACATAAATATTGAAAGATTTAGAGAGTGGGGGATAGAGATAGAGATGCGATACACATATACATACAAATTAGAGGACAGCCAGATAACTGCCAGTCCAGGCTTTAAAGAATAAAATTAAAAATGAAATGGAAAAAATGTATATCTTGGGATAAGTTGAATCCAGGAAAGTCTTTATAAAATCATTCATTTCATTTGCTTTATTTTTAATGCTTTAAACAAGCAAAATATCAGATCTCATTACATTAAGGAATGAACACATAGCTCAACTATACAAATTGTCTTCTAGAATCACAACTAAGAAATCCATTATTTGTACTGCAGGAGACTCTGGAAAAACATTTTATTTTCAAACATCCTTACACTTTCAAAGTATATTTTTTTGTCCTGTGAACTTTAGTAGTGAATTGAATTGGCAAATAACACCTTTTCTCTTTCCTAAGTTCCTACATGTATGCTAAACCACATTAATTACAAGAAGTATTTTTGTGTGAGATATTTATATCTGTCTCAAATTCTTAGATCATATTTTTATGAGATAAAAATTGGAGTTATTGACATAGGAATAAATTCTCTAATATCCAAATGTTAGTAAAATATATATGTTTTTAAAACACAATAAAACATATTACATTCTGTGTTTTCTCATTATTAATAGATTTTTTTTTTTTTTTTTTTTTTTTTTTTTTTTTTTGTTGGTCGTGGGGCTTGAACTCTGGGCCTGGGCGCTGTCCCTCAGCTCTTCAGCTCAAGTGAGCACTCTACCACTTGAGCCACAGCATCGCTTTCGACTTTCTGGTGATTTATTGGAGATAGGAGTCTCACGGTCTCTCCTGCCTGGGCTGGCTTTGAACCGCGATCCTCAGATCTCAGCCTCCTGAGTAGCTAGGATTACAGGCGTGAGCCACCAGCGCCCGGCTTATTAATAGATTTCTAAAATATTTATTGACTACCATCTCTGATCCTGTCATTTTATAGTAGAGATACAAGTGGACTTAGTCTCTATCCCTATTCAGAAATTTTTAGGCAATTACATAAAACAGTATAAGCATCAGGTGCTCAGGTATATCACTTCATGATATATATATTTATGATATATTGCTGGGATGCAGAAAAAAAACTGCAATGAAATTGTATTACAAAGGGACATTTTCTCTTTGAGGACGGCCTGTGTGTGGAGTGATTATCCATACCAACTAACAAGAAAATGCATAAAATAGACTGTGTTGAAGATAGTAACAACAACAATGATTTAAATAGACATTATTTAAAATAACAATTGCCAGCGGGACACTGCTGGCTCAATCCTGCATTTCTAGCTACTCAGGAGGTTGAGATTTGAGGCTTGATGTTAAAAGTCAGCCTGAGCAGGAAAGTCCATGAGAATCTTATCTACATGTAACCAACCACGGGGTGAGGGGGGAGGGGTTGAGACAAACAAACCGTGTCTCTGAAAAATTAGGTTTTAATTAAAATATCAAAGCTTCATTGTATTACTCATCAGTCGATTCAGAAGTATTTTCTCAAAACTTTCCATCAACTTTGTTTCTAATATAGTTTAAGAAGCCATTCTATGGTTTCTCATAGTCCATTGGATTGATAAATATAAGATTGGCAATTTAGTCGAAATGTTAACTGATCTTGTAAGGTTCCAGTGAATGCCATCGCCTGTTTTTCCTTATTCAACTTTCTGGTCTTTGCTGCTGGATTGTTTCTATGTGTCTTAGTCATGAGTTGTTCAGGCAGTGTAGTTGTGAAACAATAATCCCCATGAACAGTGGCTGACATCAGTAGGTATTTAATTATTGCTCCTTGGTCTTTCAGGTAGTAATGACCTAATGGGCTTTAATGCAGTTCAGATTCTGGATGTGGTTTAGTTCTGTTTTACTATTTCTCTGTTTCTTTTGGAACTATCAAATCTGAAATACACTCTTTATGGTAGGTCACAGGAGCAAGAAAAATGATGTAGCATTTCAGAATTCATAAACTTTCACCTTCTTTTCTACATGCCTTTGGTCAAAAGACACAAAAGACAAGATTAACACCCAAAGAATACTTTCCCTATTAACTTAATTCATTTTCTTTGAGTAAGGTATGTTTTAATTGAAAGCAGCAGAAAAACTTATGGACAATTATTCATTAAAAAATTACAAGCAAAACATCAGAGAGGCATTCCTGTATGTCCCGTTTATGATACTTTATCTACAGTTAGCAAAAAATCCTAATTTTGCTATAATCATCATGTAGTTTTAATTTTAAATTTTGTCCCCATGTAAACATTCTTTTCAGTTAATTAGTTTTCTTTGTTATGGATTTTAGGAGTTATATTTTGTAATTTATGGTATGTCTTCACAGATTTAATGACATTCTAAAATATCTATATCTATATCTGTATAGTTATATTCTATATCTACATATATATAGAGAGAATGATAATTGTTTAATGTTAGTACTGGGGCTTGAACTCAAGACTTCATGCTCTCTTTCAACTTTTTCAGCTTGCACTTAACCAATTGAGTCAAACTTCTATTTTTGGCATTTCGGTGGTTAATTAGAGAGAAGAGTCTCAAGAACATGATTGTCCCAGCTGACTTCTAAGTTCACTCCTCAAAGCCCAGCCTCCTGAGTATCTTCATTCTCTTATTCTTAGTTATGTATATCTTTTACTGGGGATGTGTGGTGAAATTTTGTTGGCTGTACTTTTCCAGCAGAGGGGAAATACTGTAGGCACAAAACCAATATTGTTTTCTATAGTTTCTATATTACAATTAACCTCTAAATAGTTTTTTTTCTAAGTCAGCTCTCACAACCCATTACTTTGAGATCAACGATATCTTTGAAGCCATGGTAACATTTAAATTTAATTAAGATTTAGATGTAGAATTTTGCCTTTTTTTGAAATATTTCCTTCCTAATACACATTAATCACTTTTGTTCTTTTTTTTAATTTTCTTAAAATTTTGTTATTTTGTAATTTCTTAACAAGTATTTTTAGTTTTTTAATGGAATTGGAGATTAGAGTCAGAGCTTTATGCTTGCTATTAAAGTGTTCTATCATTTAAAGCATGCTTTAGTCCATAGTTCTCTTATTAAATTTTATATGCTTTCTCAAATCAAGGGCTCTGTTTCTTTATTTGTTCTTTTTGTCCTCACAGAATGGAAGAAACATGATACATAAGAAGTAATGTTACCAAATAAATTTTCCAACAGGTAAATATGAATTGTCACCTCTTTTTATTCAAAGGAAACCTATAGAGTACAAATATGGAACAATTGAAAACTAAGGTTTGATAGCTTGTTTCAAATCCATACAGAAATAAGAAGTAAGCAAGGTGAGTTATTTTAACCCTTATCTCAATAGTCTTTTTAATATAGCACATAAGTATTATAAGATAGCTGTTGATCATTTAAAACAAGATATATATATATGTATATATACAAATATGTATACATATATATATATTTTTTTGTCGGTTGTGAGGCTGGAACTATGGGCTTAGGCGCTGTCCCTGCACTCTTCAGCTCAAGGCAAGTACTCTACCGCTTGAGCCACAGAGCCATGTCTGGTTTTCTAGTGGTTTATTGAAGATGAGTCTCACAGACTTTCCTGCCAGGCTGGCTTTGAACCACAATCCTCAGATCTTGGCCTCCTGAGTAGCTAGGATTACAGGTGTGAGACACCAGTGCCTGCTAGGAGATATTTCTTTCCATATAGTTCAATATAGTCATATATATATATATATATATATATATATATATATATATATATATATATGTGTGTGTGTGTGTAGTTCATATATAGTTCAATATAGTTCATTATATATATATATATATGTATAGTTCAATATAGTTCATTCAGCCCAAAATGTGGTATTTTTTCTATCTAAGTGCTATTATTTTGTTTTTAGTTACTTTCTGTTTTTAGCTACTGTTCTAATAGGTGAAATGCATGTATTTGGATTAATCTATACAAAGAAATTCCAATACCAACCATAGTTAAGTAGATGATATTAATAATCCCTTTTACAGAAAATACAGATGGAGATAGAAAACAGACGTTTGAAGGCAGGGGAGACCAAAACCCAGGACCGAAGTCTAAACCGCTAAAGCAAGGAAAGTGAGCTCCACATTCATCTAAGGCTTGTTCACTAAGGGAAATGGTTAATTGAACTTGATGTAGAAGAATACGTTACAGCAAAAAAAAAAAAAAGACCAAAAACCTGCCATCTTTCTACACTAAAGAGAAATAGACTGAGATTCAGAGTGATCAAACCCTTAAGATTTAAGGGATAGTATAGTGGGAAAGGAGAATAAACACCAAAACCAGGTGCCCAAGTGTTTTTATTGTCCTTAAATGGTAAACATACCCAACCTTCACAAATACGAGTTCAGAATTAAGTGCCTTTTGGAGATGTGAAAGAACTGAGCTGAAATTTTTGTGACTGTGAGTCTAAGGAGGCTGAATTTGAATTCAGGACCTTACAAGGTAGAGCGTGTGATCACTGTCTTTCTGTTTTGTCCCTTAAAACTCAGAAAGACTAAATTCCTGAATTACATGATAAAATGAAATCTACAACTTTTAAAAGCTATTAAAAAAATAAACTCCGAATAGAAAGAAATGGACTGCTTACATTCTTTCTCCATTGTCCGAGTTAACATCAACTTTGGCAAAGGAAGATAGTATTTTTCAGAATTGCAATCAAATTTCAGATTCAGCTATCTGTTTGCAATTCAGAATATGTAGACTTTCTATCTCTAAATGATCTAAGTGCCAAACACTAAGAACAAAATCTGTTAGGCAAAATAAATGCAAAAGAAATTATGTTTTGGATTATTTATATATCTCCTACCTCCTACTTATAAATTCTGGACACTACTTTGATATTCATACCTTACGACTCCTTCCCTAAGCAGTTTATTTGTTATAGAAAGCTAGTCATAATTATAAAAGAAAGATTATCTCTCCCTCCCATCTAATCAATAACAAATGGATAACATGCTTTAAATATTAAAAACAAAAAATATTATCACCCTCAAGGTTAATTCCTAGCACATAATGTGGATTCAACAAATCTCCATTTATTTGCCTGTTTTGTATTTTTTCTCTTTTCTCTGAGATAAGAGTTCTGCTCTGGGGATAATTGGTTTCCCAATGTGAAATAAATGGTCCCTTGAAGATTTTTTTTCTATTTTTTTTTCATTTTCTTTTTCTGCAAAAAGCTTTCCCCTGAATTATGTAAAATACATTCCTGTGACCACCCACTTTTTTTTATTGCTTCCCACATAAGCCAATTAAGTAAATGAATAGCCATTACTGTGAGGCTTACTAAGTGATTATATTTAAAAATAATATCATGAAAAATTGTCCAGTGTTTGCTGAACACCATTCCCAATTTACATTCAAAATTGATTAGTGTATTTGTTCTGCCTTTCTGAGCAAACATACAAAACTCATATTGAAGTTGTACAGATGCAAGGGAAAATTAAAGTGTAGGATTAAAAAAAAAGGTATCCATATTCCTATCAAGTATTTGACTGAAACTGAGACAACCAAACACCCACACCCTCACCCACACGCACACCCACACCCCACATACACCCACACCCCCCACACATAAGCATCCACAAGCAGAAAAACCACAAATATTTATGTTTAATACAAAAGAAAATGTAAAATTTATACATGAAATATAGATGCAAATTAAAATTACATATCTAAGGTTATTGAAATAATCAATTGGCATTAAGAGAGCTGAAAGAAAGATAATCAACTGATAAATATATAGACAGAGATAGATAGATAGATATCAGGTAAACTATTTTCTAAAGTAATCCTTGCTTTGTCCTTTATTATTCATCTTTTCTATACACATTTTAATTTCTGTCTTGATTTTTCTACATTCAGTTTAACTAATATCAAGGTGAAGTCTTGCCTTATCAGCTACTGTCTTTTATGTCAGATTCTATTTGTATTCTGGAATGTATTTTCTTTTGCCACTGTCTTGCTTGCCTTTCATTCTAAAATAGATGCTTGTGTTTCAGGAAAGTAACATTTTGAAATATGTAATTTTGCCTGAATACTAACTAACCCAATATACTTTAAATAGAGAACAAGATTTCATCTTTTCCCCACGTTAGATTTTTGTTGATGCCATTAGTTTTTCTAACACTAATTTTCTGTGTACTTACAGTTTCATCATCCATCACAAACTTACAATGTTCTCCATGAACATTTTCAAACATAAATAAAATATTTTATTTTCCTCTATGCAATTTTCATAAATATGTCAGACCAAAACAGGATTTAAAGAGCAAAGCAAGGCAGTAAATCCCGTTATGTTCCACCTTTTATTTTAGAGAATTGGTCAACCAAATGAAGTTTACTTCTCCTAGGCTTTCTTAGTCATAAAAGCCAACCCATGTCACTGATCAATAAGTTTGGTGAGATTGTTTGAAATAGCAAATGGGAAGTCAGTTCATTCACAATTTCTGTCTACTTCTCTCATTGGAGAAAATTTATCTCAGAGTCTTTCTTTTTTTATAATTCTTTTATTTTATTGTAAAAATGCTGTTACAGTTACATGAGAAAGGGATGAGTACATTTCTTGTTAAACATTGTTACCCACTCCTTGCCTTTCTTTCTCTCTTTCTCTCTCTCTCTCTCTCTTTCTCTCTGTCTTTCTCTCTTTCTTTCTCTTGGTTGGGCATGGGGCTTGAGCTCTGGGCCTGGGCACTGTTCCTCAGCTCTTAGCACTCTACCATTTGAGCCACTGCACCATTTCCAGTTTTTTGGTGGTTAATTGGAAATAAAAGTCTCACGAATTTTCTTGCCTGGTCTGACTTTGAACCACGATCCTCAGATCTCTGCTTCTTGAGTAGCTAGGATTACAGGCCTCAGCCACCTATGCCTGGCCTCCTTACCTTTCTTAATATCATTTTACTCTCTAGTTAATATTTATCTATATACACTTAAAATGACAGGTTCACATAAATACAATAATCATTACTGTATCTTAACTGACAACTTAAAAAGTGTAGACATACAGTGTAGAATACAATATTTTTATGTACAAACATAATAATCATGTGTATTTGCTTATATTAACAAAAGGGTAGACATACTTATTTTCAACATGGAGCATATGACATCTACATTCTGTGTCCTGTAATTATACAAATATTATACATTTAAAAGTGTTATACTTCTTTTATTCCATTTTGTCTTTTTTAAAGTACTTTTTATTGTGAAAATACCATACAAAGGGGTTAAAATTACATGGGCAAAGTAATGAGTACATTTCTTATTAAGCATTGTTGCCTCCTGCTTTGTTTCCCCTTACTATCCCTTCCTATCTCCTCCTCTACCCCCAACCACCTTCCCCCCTCCCTCCCCCTGCGCCAAAGTTGTAAAGTTCTTTTTAGTCATAACCTCTTGTACATCTCATTGTTGCAAAGGGTCCACCTTCCCCTCTACAAATGATACCTACGGCAAATACAGTGAAAACAGTAGTTATTCTGTGCGGGAGGGACATACATAGCAACAAAGAAATATTTTATAAATATGTTAGAAACCATAGCAAGCAAGAAAATGCATTTGAATCCTTATCTTGGGGTTCATTTCACCTAACATCAATTTATCTGACCATTTCTGCTTGTCTCAGACATATCCTAATTATTGCAAATAAGGGAAACCATGGGACCTATGTTAATTTTGGCCGGGCTTACTTCACTTAATATAATTTTTTCCAAGTCTTTCCTTTTCCTAACAAATGGGGCAATGTCATTCTTTCTGATGGAGCCATAGAATTCCATTGTGTATATTTACTACATTTTCTTGATCCACTCATATACTGAGGGGCATCTGGGTTGGTTCCATATCTTAGCTATGGTAAATAATGCTGCAATAAACATAGTTGTGCTGGCAGGTTTAGTGTGGTCTTGTTTGTGATCATTTGGGTAATGCCCAGAAGCAGGATTGCTGAGTCATAGTGGAGACCTATGTGGAGTCTTTTGAGGAACCTCCATATACTTTCCAAAGTGGTTGAACAAGTTTACACTCCCACCAACAATGCAGTAGTTTTCCCTTCTGTCCACATCCCCTCCAGCATCTGTTGTTATTAGAGGTCTTGATTTTAGCCACTCTAATTGGGGTGAGGTATCTCAATGTTGTTTTGATTTGTATTTCTTTTATGGCTAGAGAGGTTGAGCATTTCTTCATGTGTCTATTGGCCACCCTTCTTCCCTTTTCAGAGAAGTTTCTCTTTAGGTCTTTAGCCCACTTAGTTATTGGGCAGTTGATTCTTTGAGGATTTGTTGTTGGGGGATTTGATTTTTTGATTCCAGGTATATTTTATATATGAGACCGTTGTCCATTGTATGGCTAGTGAATATCTTCTCCCAATTAGTGAGCTTTCTATTGATCTTTTTAGCTATCTCCTTTGCCATGCAGAAGCTCTGCAATTTCATTCAATCCCATTTTTCCAACTTTCTTTGATTAGTTGGGTTTCTGGGTCTTGTTTAAGAAAATTTCGACCTGTGCCAAGGAGACCTAGGGTTTCTCCTATTCCATCCTGTAATGTTTTCAGGGTTTCAGCTTTGACTCCGAGATCTCTGATCCATTTGGAGTTGATACTGGTGCAGGGTGATATATAAGGATCTAGCTTTAGTTTTCTACAAGTAGTTAACCAATTTTGATAGCACCATTTACTGAAGCGGCTGTGTTTCTTCCATTCTATTTTTTTAGCTCCCTTATAGAAGATTAGATGGATATAGGTCTGTGGGTTCATTTCTGGGTTTACCAATTCTATTCCAATGGTCCTTAGCTCTGTTCTTATGCCAGTACAAAGCTGTTTTGATTACTACTTTGTAGTAGAGTTGGAAATTGGTATTTATATTCCGCCAGCACTGTTCTTTCTGTTGAGAATAGTTTTTGCTATTCAGGGTCTTTTATTGTTCCATATGAATTTTTGGATTGCCTCTTCTATTTTCTTGAAGAATGAGGTTGGAATATTGATAGGTATCTCACTGAAATTTTAGATAGCCTTGGGAAGTCTTGCTATTTTCATGATGTTGATCATTCCAATCCAGGAGCATGGGAGGTTTTTCCACTTTCTAAGTTCTGTTTTGATTTCCTTTTTCATGTTTTTAAAGTTTTCATCAAAGAGTTCCTTAACTTCTTTGTTTAAGTTAATTTTGGGGGGACTATTAGGAATAGCATTGCTTTCCTGATTTCAGCCATGCTTTTCTCAATGTTGGCATACAGGAAATCCATTGATTTTTGAGGGTTAATTTTATACTCTGCTACTTTGCCAAAATTTTGAATCAGCTTAAGTAATTTGAGAGTGGAGTCCATGGGATTATTTAAATACATGATCATGTTATCTGCAAAGAGGGAGAGTTTTACTTTATCTTTCCCTATTTGGATCCCTTTTTGCTTGCATCTGGTCTTATTGCTGTACCTAGACATTCTAATACTAGATTGAAGAGAAGTGGAGAGAGTGGACATCCTTGTCTTGTTCCTGAGTTAAGAGGAAATGGCTTTAGTTTTTCACCATTAAGTATAATGCTGGCTGTATGTTTTTCCTATCCAGCCTTTATTACATTGAGGAATGTTCCCTGGATTCCTAATTTTTCCAGAGCCTTCATCATAAAGGAGTGTTGGATCTTGTCAAATGCTTTTTCTGCATCTATTGAGATAACCATGTGGTTCTTATCCTTGCTCCTGTTGATGTGATGAATTATATTGATTTCCTTATGTTGAACCAGCTTTGTTTCCCTGAAATGAATCCTCTTTGATCGTGGTGTATGATTTTTACGATGAATTGTTGAAGTCAATTGGCCAAAATTTGTTGAGAAGTTTTGGATCAATGTTCATCAAAGAAATGGGTCTATAGTTCTCTTTTTTTGATAAGTCCCTTCCTGGATTTGGGATGAGGGTCATGATGGCTTCATAGAATGAGATCGATAGTGAACTTTCTCTTTCAATTTCATTGAAGAGTTGGAGGAGTCCTGGTGTGAGCTCTGCTTTGAAGGTCTTGTAGAATTCCACTGTAAATCCATCTGGTCCTGGGCTTTTCTTAGATGGGAGGTCTGTTATTGCTGTTTCTATTTCAACGCTTGATATGGGCCTGTTAAGATGGTTTAACTCACCTTGGTTTAGTTTCCGCATGTTGATATTTGCTAGGAAAAGGTACGTTTCTGTCAAGTTCTCAAACTTATTAGCATAAAGTTTTGAGAAGTATTCCCTTATAATGTCTGAATCTTGGTTGTTTCTGTGATGATGTTTCTATTCTCATCTCTGAGTTTATTTATTTGGGTGTGTTCTCTTCCTTTTCTGATAAGATTTGCTAAGGGTCTGTTAATTTTGTTAATTTTTTCAAAGAACCAACTCTTTGTTTTGTTGATTCTTTCTATAGTTTTTTTGGATTCTAATTCATTTAATTCTGATTTAATTTTAATTATTTCTTTCTGTCTACTGGATTGGGGTTTATCTTCCTTATCTTTTCAAGGAGGTTCAGATGTCTCATTAAATTATTGGTTTCAGATCTATTCAATTTGTTTATGAGGGAACTCAGAGCAATAAACTTGCCTGTGAGTACTGCCTTTGCTGTGTCCCAGAGGAGCTAGTAATTTGTGTATTCATTTTTGTTGAATATCATTAACATTTGAATTTCCTTTCTAATTTCTTCCATGACCCACTGGTGATTCAACAGTGTGTTGTTTAGCCTCCATGTGTTACAGGACTTTATTTGGTTGCTTTTGGTGTTGAGTTCTAATTTTATTTCCTTGTGGTCTGAGAGAATGCAAAGTATAACTTCAGTGTTTCTGAATTTGGACAAGTTTGCTTTGTGGCCTAAAATGTGGTCTATTTTGGAAAAGGTGTGTGCTGCTGAGAAAAACATGTATTCTGATGCTGCTGGATGAAATATTCATTAGATTTCTGTTAAATCTAATTGATCTATGCAGTTGTTTAAATCTGCAGTTTCTCTGTTGAATTTTTGCCGAGTTGATCTATCTAGTGGGGAAAGTGGTGTGTTAAAGTCCCCAACAATTAATGTCTTTGTATCTATGTGATTTGAGGGAAAGTAGTGTTTCTTGGATAAATTTGGGTGCTCCATTGTTTGGTGAATAGATATTTAGATTTGCAATGTCCTCCTGAAGGAGAGATCCCTTAATTAGTATGTAGCGACCTTCTTTATCTCTTCTCACTAATTTTAATTTGAATTCTATTTTACCACTACTGTAAGGCAAGCATCAACCAGAGTCCTATAGTTGCATAGTCAAAATGGCTGCAGATACTATCTAGTTCAGCAGATACAATCTATTCAACATCAAACAACTATGGATTAATGGGCTAAGAACTGCAAAGAAGAAATTGGCAAACCAGAAATTATTAGGTTTGGGGAGAAATGTGCAGGAAAATAGTATTATAGCAATATGGAGAGGTAAAAAGAGAGTGAATTAACCAAGTCCTAATCTCTGAGTGGGAAATGGATTGGATAGAATGATAGGAGAGAGATTTAAAAAGAAAAAGAAAAAAAAGAAAAAATGGAAAAACAAAAATTTAAATTTAAAATGTTAAACACTTAAAAATTATGTAAGTATATAGAAGTGATATTGAGAGAAGAAAAAACAGGATGAGAGGAGGGGATTAAACACTTAAAAATTATGTAAGTATATAGAAGTGATATTGAGAGAAGAAAAAAACAGGATGAGAGGAGGGGAGGGATAGAAAAGAGACATGAAAAGTAAAAAATTAAATTCTTAAAATTAGTTACTTGACAATTACATAGGCATAGAGAGATAGTACTGCTATTAAGCAAGCTAAGCCTATGAGATTGTGACTTGAGTAATAAATTTCTGGATTAAGTATGTACACAATGGGGGATAAAGTCTAATAATGAATGGTGGGTATATATCTGAGGATGAACAGAATAGCAATTTAGTTACACAAAAAAAGAAAGAGAAAAATGAAAAGAAAGAAAAAAAAGGACCAAAAGTTCAAGAGATTAAAAAATATAAAAAAAAAAATAAAAGCACACATATACACCTAAAATAAAAATCATGGGAAAAAAAGATTAATAGAAAACAATTTAAAAAATAAAAATTAGGGGCTGGGAAGGTGGCTCAGTGGTAGAGTGCTTGCCTTGCATGCTAGAGGCCCTGGCTTCGATTCCTCAGCACCACATAAACAAAAAGAAAAAAGCCAGAAATGGCTCAAGTTGTAGAGCACTAGCCTTGAGCTGAAGAGCTGAGGGACAGTGCCCAGGCCCAGAGTTCAGGCCCCACGACTGGACCCCCCCAAAAAAAATTTAAAAAGGTACAAAAAAGAGTTCTTTGATTTTTTTTGGGGGGGGGATGGAAAGATTCTGTAGCTCCTGTGTCCTTAACCAGTCTTTTGTTGGAGTCTCTGATCTGCTTGTGGTGTTTGGTTTTCCCCTGTGGCTTGATTGGTTTCTTAAGTCAATTTATTTGAGCAGGCAGAAAAATGCTCTGCCTTACCCAGTGTTTTGTGATCCTCCTCCCAGGCTAGTTCAGTGGGAGAGAGATTTGTTTTGAGTATCACAAAAGAGGGAGATGGCTCTTTCCTCTAGTTTGGAGATGCTGTGATGTATCTAGGTTCTGGGTAGCTTTGAGGCCTTTCAGCAAACAGTAGCTTTTCCCTGAGAGGCTAGCTCCTGAGATACTCACAGAGCTGAGCCTGGAGCCATTCTCAGGGTTTATGTTTATTGAATTTCAATTGTTTGTCTAGGCTGTTGTAGGGAGGGGCAGCCTCTAGCTCTTACCCAATGAAGAAAGTCACTCTTCTGGGGCCGGAGCTTTATCTGCCTGGGCAGGTGACTTTCCCTTGGGTGGGGCTAAGCCTGGCAGGTCAGGTCTGGTTCCTGTTACCTGCTAAATGACTCTTTTGTTATCTTCCAAGGTTTGAGTTAGAGCTAGCTGCTCAGCTGGGCCTTTGTCAGTATCAAAGATGGAGATCTCTGGTGGTCGGAGAGGTGTGGTCTTCCCTCCTCTTCTCCCTGAGAAGGAGTGAGGATGCAGGGTTGTACTCACACCAGAGTCTTGATTCCTGGGCTGTCTCTTGTCTGCAATCTGCAAGTTGAAGATATCTGTTCCTTGTCAGTTCTTGCTGGTGTTAAGTAGAATCTGCTTTCCTGCTGAGTCTAGCACATTTGTGCTGAACTCTGTGTTGTAGGTATGGCAGCTATGGTGGCACCCATAGCCACTGCAGCCAGTGCTACTGGCAAGTGCTCAGATCTGTCTCCTTGCCTGGATTTTCCCTCTCTGGCCAAACTCTGTACTGTGATGGCACACTTGGTGTGTATCTCTAGCCTAGGACTGTTCACTAGAACACTAAAACTCTTTCTTTGTGAGAGCTTGTTAAGCCTCCAGCCTCTCCTCCAGCTTCTCTTTCACCCAACTCCCTCTATTTTGTCTTTGTGTGTCTCTTTGGACTTTTAAAAAGTTTTCAATCATGATGAATAGTACTTTTCTACCTTCTAGTGATGGTATCCAATGATTTATTACTTGATTACATATTTATTGGTTAAATTTTAATTTAACTTAACTTTATAGATTTTGTTTAATTTTGAAATTCTTATAATTTTAACACTTTCACCAATATTTCTTTTATTTTTCTCTTTTCTAAGTGTTCTTCCTTCTATCAGCTTCTCCTTCCTAGAAAATCAACTCTAATCCCATGAATTTATGAGTACAGGGACTGCTCAGATATCAGCACGTGCCAGAAGTCAACTTCACATAGGACCATGGGGCTGTGAAATTGTGTCTCATTTACTTTTCCAGGTTTGTAACACATTCTACACTCTATAGTCTCCAAATTATGGTTTCTATATTCTTTCTCCAAATGTTCTACTTTCTTCTACTAGTCTTCAACTACTTGAATATATAATAGGAGATTGATTCTTATTAATTAGTGTTCTTACTATAAAATTTTCTGACATGTTATTAAAGAATATTTCTCTATGAAAGAATTCTCCTGGATTTTCCTCAAATGGTTTGTAATTTTCATATAATATATATTTATATGTGTGTGTATTATATTTAAATAGTTATATACAGTGGTGGTCATTTTTCAAAGCAGTATATGAATGCGATGCATTTTGATAAAACCTCAATATGTATGGAATTAGAGATAAGTATGATAAGTGAAATCAGTTCAAGGAGAGACAATAACTACCACATGATCTTACTCATAAGTAGATGCTGAAAGAAGAATGATGGTTATCAGAAATTGAGACTGATAAAGGAGTGGGTGATCAGTGGGTAAAAATAAAGTTACATAGGAGTAAGCAGTTCTGGCTTATTGATATACTTACAATAAATAAATGTGGATGTTATGTTTCTAATTTTAATTATTTAAGATTTTTATTTACATTTTTTATCACTTCGGCCAACTGGTTATTAGAAACAGTGTGTTCTATTCATATTTTAATTTAATTATGTGATTCAAGAATATTGTCTTTCCAAGGTGTTGTATCCTTGTTGGAAATCTCTTTGTGCTCATCTCCAACCTATTGATTTCATACCAATTTGTAAGTAAATGTAAAGACTTGGAAAAATTATATTAAGTGAAGTAAGCCAGACCCAAAGAAACATAAACTCTTTGGTTTCCCTCATTTGTAATAATTAATATGAATCAAGGACAGTCATAGAAAAGGATCAAAATAGCTCAATAGCTATGTACATATTACCATGTAAAATGATGCTTATTGAAATGACCTCCAAGATATGGAAACAAGAAATTTTTCTTTGTTGTTGTTTTTAATGTTCTGTGTGAAGTTATTTCTGTTTTGTTTCATTCCCCCCTCCACTTTTAATTTATCCCCTGTGCTCACTGCATTTGACTTTGGTACCCTATGTTTTGTATATTGGTTTACCTGCTTTGGGGAAGGAAGAGGGACAACAAAATAGTGAGACAAAGAACAAAGGGTGAGCTACTCTCACAGTGAGACTCACAAGAAATTATGTTGTAAATGAACTTTACAAATTTTAGGGAGAGAGTTTGGGGGGGAGGGAAATTGGGAGAAAAATTTAAGAAGGAGTAACAATGATAGACAATGGACAATGGACAATTGCACATGTAATTGGAACACCTCTTGACAATGAACTTTTTAAAAAATCTCTCTTTGGGTCAGAATTACACGTTACTTATACACAATGTATTGAAATGTACTTTAGCACTTAATCTACATTTCCAGTGCTAAGGTACATAGTTATTATCGACAAAGCCCTAAAAAACAGGCTCAATTGTGATACAAAAGTACATATGTAAAAGGACAAATGTAATCTACTTCCATGAAAAAAAATATCAGCCAAGTAAGCTAATTGACAAAATCAGTGCTTAACTAAGTGTTGATATGATATTTTGTTACTTGGTGTTGGTGCACATTAAAGGTTTCAGTAATGCTGGCTCATCTTTATAGTTTACTTACTTTTTTATATTTTTTTACAAAAGAGGTAGCATTTTCTTATTTCATTGACCCAAGAAATGCAGGCTAAGCTTGTTTAGCTCTTGTAGACAGAGCCACACTATTTATGTGGCATTTTAATGTTATGATGAACACTGGAATTTATATCAAACATATTTTTTGAAATAAGGCAGTCTGTTCAAAGTACTTTTGAACTTAATTATAAATGAATTTAATTTAAACTTTAATAGTGTGCAGTAAATGATTTATTATAGCATCCAATGCATAGTCTCCTCAATGGCATAATAATTTTCCAGTTCATTGCCATCATTTGAAAATGATATAAAAGTTTGGCTCATTTAAAATATCTTCCTGTTGCTAATAATTCATTGTTATTCTCTGGGTATCCAAGATAGCTGGTAAACTTTTTTTATCAGTGAAGTTTTAAAATATTTAATGACTTCAGGTCATGGGCACATTTTTTTTCAAAAAAGATATTGACTTTTTATTGATCATATTTTGGAAAAGGAATGTAATAAAAAAAAGTTATCCAATAGCTAGGTAGATATGTAGCTAAATAGACTATATATATATATATATATATATATATATATATAGTCTATATATATATATATATATATAAAACCTCATATCTATTATATGCCAATTCTATTCAAATTGTTTTGTCAAACAAAACAAATAATTTATAGATCTTAATCCTACCAGCTTAAATCAAAGGAACATAATAGTACCTGGTGTTAAAGGTGACAAATTATTTTTTCACTTTAATATATGGATCTAAGAGGGTTCTTTTCTCTACAATTAATACATGTTAAGTCAATTTTCAAATTTTCAAGTAATTAAAATAGCTTGTTCTTGTAAGAAAAACTCAATTTGTCTTGCAATATAATTCTTTTAAAGAATCTTAAAATTGCCTCATATTAAATCTAATCTGAGTCTCCCAGTCCCTTCCTGATCATTGTTCCTAACATTTGACTTTAATTAGCTATTTCTATAGTATGTGTTTTTTAAAATAATTTTTAATTGCAAAAATACCATACAGAGGGGTTCCAATTACAAGAGCAAGGTAATGAGTACATTTCTTATCAAGCATTGTTGCCACCTCTTTTGTTTTTCCCCTACCATCCCTGCCCTCCCACCCCCATGACTACACTTCCACCCTTTCTGCCCCACTCCAGCCAAAGTTGTAAAGTTCGTTTTTCAACATAGCAGTTTGTACAACTCATTGTTGGAATGGGTCCACTTGTATCCCTATGTAAGCAAATAGTTTTTTTTTTCCTTCTTTTTTTTGGGGGGGGGGGTTTGGTCGTGGGGCTTGAACTCTTGGCCTGGGCACTGTCCCTCAGCTCTTCAGCTCAAGGCTAGTGCTCTACCACTTGAGCCACAGCACCACTTCCAGCTTTTTTCTTATGTGGTGCTGAGGAATAGAACCCAGGGCCTCGAGCATGCAAGGCAAGTGCTCTACCACTGAGCCACCTTCCCAGCCCCAGCAAATTGTTTTTTTTCCCTTCCCCAAATTATACCAACATCAAATACAATGAAAACAGGGGTTATACCGTGAGGGAGGGACATACAAAGTATGTGTTTTACAAATACAAGTAAGCATTCTTTCTGGGAAAGTATCCAAGTGACAAGTCTGAAACCTACACAAACTTTGTTAGTCTATATCTTGTTTTTAACTTCATAAGTAATGTTAGTGACTGCTCATTCTTCCAGAATTGTGAAAAATTTCAACTGAAAACGGATTGTAATAAAACATTTCTCATATGACTGTTGAAAATCTTCATGGTTGAGAATTTTTACCTACAGCTAGGGCCGGTGGCTCACGCCTGTAATCCTAGCTTCTCAGGAGGCTGAGATTTGAGGGTCGCGGTTCAAAACCAGCCCAGGCAAGAAAGTCCGTGAGACTCTTATCTCCAAAAACCCACTATAAAACCAGAAGTGGTGTTGTGGCTCAAGTGGTAGAGCACTCACTTTGAGCTGAACAGCGCAGAGACAGTGCCCAAGCCCAGAGTTCAAGCCCCATGACCAACACACACACATACACCCCCCCCCCCACACACACAAAGTAGTTCAATGGTAGATCTCTTACCCCACAACTGAAAGGCCCTGCACTTGGTTCTCTGATAACTGAGGAAAAAATGTTAGCCTATTCCCAACTATATTTCTTTGTTAGCATCAATTTTTTCCCTAAAAACAAAATAGAATATCATGTAGTAATAAATCTACTTCAGGTTTCTGTGGTGATGTGTTTGCTAAACTCCAATATGTTCATAGACGATCAGCTTTAATAGAAAACTAATATGAATATTTTAGATTGGCAAAAAAATGTTTCTGATACTATTGCATATCTGTAATCCAAAACATTAGCATTTAGATACAAACTCACATAGTAAATTCCACTTGGAATTGTAACTGAAGGGTGATTGTCTATTCTCATAAATGCTTACTTTCATCGGATGAGAAAACATAATGGAGCAACCTCCACTTAAGTCTAGTACACAGGCGGAGCAATTCTACTTAACAATGTATTCCAGCAGAATGTAAACAATAATTCTATCTGCATCTCATGCTGTCTACTAAGTTAGTTATTTTTTGAGAAGTAGTTTAATGAAAGTTGACAGCCTTAAACCAGATATTTAGAAAATATATAATGTGATAAATTTTGGTGTATTAATATATTCCTAAATAGGTTACAAAAATCAAAACAAGGAACATTTACTTCATTCCAAACATTATCATTCTTTTTTTTTCAAGTTTCTTTTTTATATTTAATTGTTAAAATGCTGTACAGAGGGATTATAATTACATGGTCAAGGTAATGAGTACATTCCTTCCGATTTTCTTTTTTTTTATTTTGAAAACACTGTACAGAGGGGTTACAATTACATGGGCAAGATAATGGCTACATTTCTTATCAAGCATTGTAGCCTCCTCCTTTGTTTCCCCTTCCCATCCTCCTCCTGCTCCCCCACCCAGTTCTACCTGCCCCCCACCAACGTTGTAAAGTTCATTTTCGACATAACGACTTGTATATCTCATTGTTGCAATGGGTCCACCTATAGCCCTGTTTACACGATTTGTTTTTCCACTTCCCCTCCACAAATTATACCGACATCAAATACAGTGAAAACAGGAGTTATACTGTGGGGGTGAGACATACAAAGCAACAAATAAACATTTGAATACATATCTTAGGGTTCATTTTCCTAACATCACCTTATCTGACCTTTTCTGCTTGACTCATACATATACTAGATATTGCAAATAAGGGAAACCATGGGACCTATGTTTCTTTGGGCTTGGCTTACTTCACTTAATATAATTTTTTCCAAGTCTTTCCATTTCCTAACAAATGGGGCAATGGCATTTTTTCTGATGGAGGCATAGAATTCCACTGTGTATATTTACCACATTATCTTGATACATTCATCTACTGAGGGCATCTGGATTGGTTCCAGATCTTAGCTATGGTAAATAATGCTGCAATAAAAATAGTTGTGCTGGTAGCTTTAATGTGGTCTTGTTTGTAAACATTTGGTTAAATGCCCAAAAGTGGGATTGCTGGGTCATAGGGGAGCTCTATGTGGAGTCTTTTGAGGAACCTCCATACTGCTTTCCAAAGTGGTTGAAAAAATTTACACTCCCACCAACAATGCAGTCAGGTTCCCTTCTGTCCACATCCCCTCCAGCATCTGTTGTTGTTAGAGTTCTTGATTTTTTGCCATTCTAACTGGAGTGAGGTGGTATCTAAATGTGGTTTTGATTTGCATTTCTTTTATGGCTAGGGAGGTTGAGCATTTCTTCATGTGTCTATTGGCCATCCTTCTTTCCACTTCAGAAAAGTTTCTCTTTAAGTCTTTAGCCCACTTATTTATTAGGTAGTTGTTTCTTTGAGGATTTGTTGTTGGGGGATTTAATTTTTGAGTTCCAAGTATATTTTATATATGAGACCCTTGTCTGTTGTATGTCTAGTGAAGATCTTCTCCCAATCCATGGGCTTTCTCTTGATCTTGCTAGCAATGTCCTTTGCCATGCAGAAGCTCTGCAATTTCATGCAATCCCATTTGTCCAAGCTTTCTTTGATTTGTTGTGTTTCTGGGTCTCTATTAAGAAAATTGTGGCCTGTGCCAAAGAGACCTAGGGTTTCTCCTATTCCATCTTGTAATGTAATGTCTTTGTTCCCTTTGGAGTTGATTCTGGGTGCAGGGTGACATATGAGGATCTAGCTTTATTTTTCTACAATAGTTAGCCAATTTTGCCAGCACCATTTACTGAAGAAGCTGTCTTTCTTCCATTCTATTTTTTTAGCTCCCTTAGAGAAGATTAGATGGCTATAGGTCTGTAGGTTCATTTCTGGGTTTTTAATTCTATTCCATTGGTACTGAGGTCTGTTCTTGTGCCAGTACCAAGCTGTTTTGATTATTATGGCTTTATGGTAGAGTTTGAAATTTGGTATTGATATTCCTCCAGTACTGTTCTTTTTGTTGAGGATCGTTTTTGCTCTTCGGGGTCTTTTATTGTTCCAGATGATTTTTTGGATTGCCTCTTCTATTTCCTTGAAGAATGAGGTTGGAATTTTGATAGGTATCACATTGAATTTGTAGATAGCTTTGGGAAGTATTGCCATTTTCACGATGTTGATCTTTCCAATCCAGGAGCATGGAAGTTTTTGCCACTTTCTAGGTTCTGTTTTGATTTCCTTTATCAACTTTTTAAAGTTTTTATCATAGATGTCCTTCATGTCTTTGGTTAAGTTAATTCCTAGGTATTAATTTTTTGTGGGGCTATTAAGAATGTAGTTGCTTTCCTAATTTCAGCCAAACTTTTCTCGCTGTTGGCATACAGAAAAGCCATTCATTTTTGAGGGTTAATTTTATACCCTGCTACTTTGCCAAAGATTTTAATCAGCCTGAGTAATTAGAGAGTGGAGTCTATGGGATTCTTTAAATACAAGATCATGTCATCTGCAAAGAGGGATAGTTTACTTCTTCTTTCCCTATTTGGATCCCCTTTATGTTTGCATCTGGTCTTATTGCTGTACCTAGGCATTCTAATACTAGATTGAAGAGAAGTGGAGAGAGTGGACATCCTTGTCTTGTTCCTGAGTTAAGAGGAAATGGCTTTAGTTTTTCACCATTAAGTATAATGCTGGCTGTATGTTTTTCCTATCCAGCCTTTATTACATTGAGGAATGTTCCCTGGATTCCTAATTTTTCCAGAGCCTTCATCATAAAGGAGTGTTGGATCTTGTCAAATGCTTTTTCTGCATCTATTGAGATAACCATGTGATTCTTATCCTTGCTCCTATTGATGTGATGAATTATATTAATTGATTTGCATATATTGAACCAGCTTTTCATCCCTGAAATGAATCCTGTTTGATTGTGGTGTATGATTTTTTTGGATGAAATGTTGAATTCGATTGGACAAAATTATGTTGAGATGTTTTGGATCAATGTTCATCAAAGAAATGGGTCTATAGTTCTCTTTCTTTGATGAGTTCCTGCCTGGTCTTGGATAAGGGTTATGATGGCTTCATAGAATGAGTTTGGTAGTGAACTTTCTCTTTCAATTTTATTGAAAAGTTGGAGGAATCCTCTTGTGAGCTCTGATTTGAAGGCCTTGTAGAATTCCCCTGTAAAACCATCTGGTCCTGGACTTTTCTTAGACGGGAGGTCTCTTATTGCTGTTTCCATTTCAATGCTTGATATAGGCCTGTTAAGATGGTTTAACTCATGTTGGTTTAATTTCGGCATGTTGATATTTGCTAGGAAAAGGTCCATTTCTGCCACGTTATCAAGCTTATTAGCATAAAGTTTTGAGAATATTGGCTTATAATGTTCTGAATCTTGGTTGTTTCTGTGGTGATGTTTCTATTCTCATCTCTGAGTTTATTTATTTGGGTGTGTTCTCTTCTTTTTCTGATAAGATTTGCTAAAGGTCTGTCAATTTTGTTGATTTTTTCGAAGCACCAACTCTTTGTTTTCTTGATTTTTTCTATTCGTTTTTTGGATTCTAATTCATTTAATTCTGATTTAATTTTAATTATTTCTTTCTGTCTACTGGATTGGGGTTTATCTTGCTGCTCTTTTTCAAGGAGGTTCAGATGTCTCATTTAATCGTTGGTTTCAGATCTCTCCAATTTGTTGATGTAGGAACTCAGCGATATAAACTTGCCCCTGAATACTGCTTGGCTGTGTCCCAGAGGAGCTGGTAATTTGTGTGCTCATTTGTGTTGAATATCATAAACATTTGAATTTCCTTTCTAATCTCTTCGATGGCCCACTCATGATTCAGCAGTGTGTTTTTCAGCCTCCATGTGATACCGGACTTTCTTTGGTGGCTTTTTGTGTTGAGTTCTAATTTTATTCCCTTGTGGTCTGAGAGAATGCAAGGTATTACTTCAATGTTTCTGAATTTGGACACGTTTGTTTTCTGGCCTAAAATGTGGTCTATTTTTGAAAATGTTCCATGTGCTGCTGAGAAAAACGTGTATTCTGATGCTGCTGGGTGAAATATTTGGTAGATGTCTCTTAAATCTAGTTGATCTATGCAGTTGTATAGATCTGTGGTTTCTCTGCTGAGTTTTTACTGAGTTGATCTATGTAGTGGGGAAAGTGGTGTGTTAAAATCCCCAACAATTAATGTCTTTGGATCTATGTGGTATTTGATGGAAAGTAGTGTTTGTTGGAAAAATTTAGGTGCGCCGTTGTTTGTCAAATAGATATTTAGAATTCTAATATCCTCCTGAAGGAGAGATCCTTTAATTAGTATGTAGTGACATTCTTTATCTCTTCTCACGAATTTTAAGTTGAAGTCTATTTTATCTGATATTAGGATTGCAACTTCCACCTGTTTATATGGGCTGTTTGCTTGGTAGATTTTGTTTCAGTCTTTCACATTCAAAATGTGTTTGTTTTTATGGGCAAGATGTGACTCCTGAAGGCAGCAGATAGAAGGATCTTGCTTTTAATTCCAACTAGACAGTCTATGTTGCTTAATTGGAGAGTTAAGTCCGTTAATGTTGAGAGATAGGACTGAGAGGTATTTGGAAGTTCCTGCCATTTAATCCACCTTCTTGAGGGTTACAGTTACTGGTTTTTTCCTATGGTTCTGGGATTCTGATTTGGGGTGTGGTTTCTTGGCCTTTACTGTTGTCTTGTTGGTTTTCTATGTGTAGGAAATCTTTAAGAATCTTTTGTAGGGCTGGTTTTGGAGATATATTGTTTCAATTTTTCTTTGCTATGGAAGGTTTTTATTTGGCCTTCAGTTATGAAGGAGAGTTTAGCTGGGTACAGTATTCTTGGTTGATAGTTGTTTGTCTTTAGGGCATGGCATACATCCTTCCAGGCTCTTCTTGCTTTGATTGTCTCTGCTGAGAAATCTGAGGTGATTCTAATTGGTTTTCCTTTATAGGTGATTGATCTTTTCTGCTTGACAGCTTTAAGGATTTTTTCCTTGGTCTGAATTGATCCTGTGTGGATTATAATGTGATGGTGGGATGTCCTATTCTGGTCTGGTCTATTTGGAGTTCTAAATGCTTCTTGTATCTGAATAGGCCTATCTTTTTGCATGTTTGGGAAGTTCTCTGCTATGATCCTGTTAAACAAATTCCCTAGACCATTAACTTCTGTTTCTAGGTACTCCTCTACACCCATTATCCTCAGATTAGGCCTTCTGATGGTGTCTTCCAAGTGTTGAATAGATCTATCATATTTTTTGGACTTGTCTTGGATGGTTGTATGTTCTTTCTCTATAATATCTAGGCTGTCTTCAATCCCCAAGATTCTATCTTCTGCATGGTCTAACCTGCTGTCAAGACTTTCTACTTGTTTTTTTTTTTATTTCTTTTCCTTCTAATTGGTCAGCTTTGATGGCTTCAAATTCTTAGTTGTAGTTTTGTTTTAGATTTTATATGAACTTCTTTACTTCCTTTATATGGTGTTCAGTGTTTATTCTCAAATCACTTCGTTGATTGATTATTGTTTCCTTGGACTCCCATTCCTTCTGTTGAGTTCCATTCAGCATTCCCTTTGTGGTCTCCCTGACTTCCTTCAGCTCTTTGTTAATGGATTCCATTATGCCTTTAATGATCTTTGTTTATTCTCATCCTGATCTCTCAATTCCTGTATTACTCTTAGCTTAGCTTCCTCATGTTCACGCCATTCCTGTAGTTCTCTTTGAGTGTTCTCAACCTGCTCATGCCATTCCTGCCTTTCTCTTTGAGTTTTCTCAAGCTGCTCATGCCATTCCTGTATCAGTTTTTGAGTAGCTTCCTCACGCTCATGATATTCCTGCATTAATCTTTGGTTTGCCTCCTCTCTCTCCCTATCATGCTTATGCAGAGTCCCATTGTAGGTTTTCAATGTTTTCATTTGCCATGGTTACCAGCAGTGTTTATAGAGCTATTTGGGAACTCTCCTCTGGATTATTCATTATCTATTCTGTCCCCTGATTATCATGAGTGGGAGTTGTGAAAGCCAGACTTGCCATTTTTCTTGTGTTTTTACTGCTTACTCTGCCCATTTGGGATGAAAGTAACACCAGCTTTGTGCTAGAACACTATCTTCAGGCAAGCATCAACCAAAGTCTGTAGTTGCACAGTCAAAAGTCTGCAGATACAATCTAGTTCAACAGATATATCTATTCAACATCAAACAACTATATATTAATGGGTTATGAACCGCAAAGAAAAATTTGGGAAAACAGAAAAGTAGGAATAGGGGGATGTGGGAAGGCACAGGGAGAATTAACTTAACTAATCCTAAATCTCAAAGTGGGAAATAGGTTGGATAGGATGAAAGTAGAGAGAGAGAAAAAAAGAAGAGAGAGAAAGAGAAAAAAGAGGCAAGAAAAAATAGGAAAGCAAAAATTAAAAAATAAAAAGTTCAATGCTTAAAAATTATGCAAAATGAAAATGAAATATTCAGAGAAGAACGTGGATATAATCAGAGAAGGTTAGGGATATAAAGGAGATGTGAAAAACTTAAAAATAAAAATACTTAAAATATTATATAGGTATAAAGATGTAGTACTGCTATTAAAGAATTTAAGTCTAAGAGGTTTTGAATTGAGTAATAAATTTCTGGATTAGGTGTGTACACAATGGGGGATAAGGTCTAATAATCAACTACGGGTATATCTGAGGATGTGCAGAACAGCAATTAATTCACACAAAGAAGACGAAAAAGAAGAAAAGGTGAGAAGAATGAGAAAGAAAGGAAAAAAAGATCAAAAGTTCAGTAGAGCTAAACAACAAAAAAAAATTTTTAAAGAAGAAAAGAAAGGAAAATGCACACACACGTATATCCCTAAAATAAAAATTATAAGAGGAAGAGAAAAAAATGTTACGAGAAAACATTTTTTAAAAAAGGTAAAAAGTAAAAATTAAAAATTAAAAAGAGGTTTAGAAAAAAAAATTATAAAAGGTACAAAAAAAATGTTCTTTGATTTTTTGGGGAGGGGTGGGAAAATCCTGTATCTCCCTTGTGTCCATAACCAACCTCTTGTTGGAGTCTCTGGTCTGCTTGTGGTGTTTGATTTTCCTGTGGCTTGGTTGGTTCCTTAAGTCAGTTTGTTTGAGCAGGCAGAAAAATGTTCTGCTTTTTACCCAGGATTTTGTGATCCTCCTCCCAGGCTAGTTCAATGGGAGGGAGATTTGCTTTGAGTATCACAGACTTGAGGATCCTCAAGTTTCAGAAACTTGAGGATCCTCAAGTTTGGAGATGCTGTGATGAGGCTAGGTTCTGGGTAGAGTTTAGGCCTTTCAGCAAACAGTAGCTTTTCCCTGAGGGGCTAACTTGTGAGAAACTCACAGAGCCCAGCCTGGAGCCTTTCTCAGGGTTTATGTTTACTGAATTTCAATTGATTGTCAAGGCTACTAAAGGGAGGGGCAGCCTCTGGCTCTGTTTACCCAGTAAAGAAAACCACTCCTGGGGCTGGTGGTCTGAGCTGGGTGACTTTTCCCTGGGTGGAGCTGAGTCTGGCAGATCTGACTAGGTTCTTGTGACCTGCTAAATGACTCTAGTTTTCTTCCGACGCCTGAGTTGGAGCTAGCAGCTCAGCCGGGCCTGTGTCAGTATCAAAGATGGAGATCTCCGGTAGTGGGGGTGGGGGTGGCCTTCCCTCCTCTGCTCCCTGAGAAGGAGTGAGGATGTCAGGCTTCTACTCATTCTGAGTCTTGGTTCCTGGGTCATCTCTGGTCTGTGAACTGCAGGGTGAAGATGTCAACTTTTTGTCAGTTCTTGCTGGGGTTGAGTAGAATCCGTAAAATCCGTTTGCCCGCCGTGTCTGGCTCCTTCTTCCCGGACTCTCTGTGTTGCACGTACGGCGGCTACGGCCACCACCACCACCACTGCTGCCAGAGGGGCGGCTGCTGGCAAATGCTCAGATCTGTCTCCTTGCCTGGATTTCCCCCTCTCTGGCCTAACTCTCTGTACTGTGATGGCACACTTGGTGTGATTCTCTGGCTTAGGACTGTTCACTGGAACACTAAAACTGCTTTCTATGTGAGACCTTGTTTAGCCTGCAGTTTCTCCTCCCCCATCTTCCCAGAACTCCCCATTATCATTCTTTATATACTCTTTCTCACCATAAATCCCTATAATATCCTGCTATATTATCCTCAGACATTGCTTCTTATATTCTATGTCATTTAATATTGAGAGGATTATGTATCAAGCAATATTTTGAGGCTCTTTCCATCAAACAATAAATTTTACAGTATTAAACATGAATTAAATAAATTGCTAAGTGAGGTTATAGTTATTGTACTACAACTAATTATACATTGATTGATGGATAAATATTTAGGTTATTTTTTTGTTTTATTGTATAACAAAATTGCTTCTATGAACATACATATGAAAATATTCATATGAACACATATTAAGGTTCTCTTAGTTTTCTTCCTAGACAAGATATAACTGTATTGTTTGATGGTTTAAAATTATATTCATGACAACTAAGATTTTTCACAATGTGTGAACTAGATATTTATAGGAACTCCAATTGAACAAAATTGTCAACAAAAAAATTCAGACTTCTTGTGATCAGTCATTAATTTGAACTATCAAAATGAATATACCAAGAATTTCTGTTGATATTTTTGTTTTATTACCTAATGAATATCGTTTGCATTTATCCATATTCCTCCTAACCTGAAGAACCTTTTCAAATATTTTGCTGTTTATTAAATGCACATCTCATGCTGCAATTGCTTAATTTTGCGCATATTTATATTACAAAGGCCATTAGATATCGGTTTTTTGCATGTAACTCATGTATTTTCTGTTTTTATACTCAATGATGAAAAAGTTTCAAAATGCAAAATATTTGATTTATCAATGTATTATTTTAATTACATTTCTGTGGTATATACAAAATCTTAGCTTAATACTGTAATCCTACATTTTATCCCATATTTTGCTTGGATTATTTTTTTAAAAAATCTTAGATCCCTAAATTTAAGCTTGTGGGCCAATTTTAATTAATTTTGGTTTAGGGTGGGTTACATAAATCACAGCATATTTAATCCTTTTAAAACTATTTTTGAAGACTGTTCACAGATTTGCCTTTGTAGTGTAGCTGAAAATCAATATTGTATGTGCATCTGTACTTGCTCTGTATACTGTATTTAGTTCCCTTAACAGCTTCATTTATCTTTATGCCAATACCACTTGCCCTAATTAGTGAAACTTTAAAATAAGTAAAGGTAGGCTGGGAACCAAAGGCTCAGCCCTGTTGTCTTAGCTATTCTGGAGGTAGAAATCAGTTATCAGCATTGTGTTGTGTGGTCATCAAGGGGAAAACTATACTTGAGATCCTGTTTTAACAAATAGCTCCTTACAGTGACATTTTTCTGTCATCATATGCTGGGCTGCATGAGACAAAAAATTGTAGTCCAAAAAATATGAGATTGTATTTCAAAAATAATCAGAGCCAAAAGGGTTTCAGTAGTGATGCAAGTCTACCTAATACAGTTCAAACCTCAGCACTCCCAAAATAAAGTAATTAAAGGTACAGGTAGTTTCTGTTCTACAAATATGTACTGTCACTGCAAAGTGTTGGGGTGTGTGTGTGTGTGTGTGTGTGTGCGCACGCTGCTCCTGGGGAGCCTGGGTGCATTCCCTGAGCTCTTTTTTTGTTGTTTGTTTAAAGCTATCACTCAATATAAGTTTTTCCAAGTCTTTCCAATTCCTAACAAATGGGGTGGTGTCATTCTTTTGATGGAGGCATAGAATTCAATTATATATATATATATATATATACATATATATATATATACATATATATATATCATATTTTCTCTGAAAGAAACATAGGTCACATGGTTTCCCTTATTTTTAATCACTAGTATATGTCTAGGATAATCTTACCAGACAAGCAGAAAAGTTCAAAAGCTATATACATATGACCATATAAGATGATGCTAAGCAAAATGAACCCCAAGGTAGGGACACTAGAGGTTTTTTCTTTGCCACTGTTGTTTTTAATATTCTATGTGATTTTTTTTCTTTCTTTGTATGTTCTCCCCCTATGGTATAACCCCTGTTGTCACTGTATTTGATCCCAGTGCTCTGCATCTTGTATAAACATTTTTCTAATTTGGGGAAGAGAAGGGAAATAACAAAATGCTGAAACAAGGATACAGTTGACCCATTGTAACAATGAGACTGAAAAGACACTGTGTTGAAAAGGAACTTTACAACTTGGGGAAGGGGGAGGTGGGGAGGGAAGTGATGGTAGGGGGAAAAACAAAGGAGGGATGGTAACAATGCTCCATAAGAAATGTAGTCATTACCTTACTCATGTAATTGTAACCCCTCTGTACAATATCTTTACAATTAAAAGAAAAGATTTTTTAAAAAGCTAGCACTCCTTCTCTTGAATCACAGCTACAATTCCAGCTTTTTGGTGGTTAATTGGTAATAATAATCTCTTAGACATTCCTATTGGAGCTCGCTTCCAACCTAAGTCCTAAATCTCAGCCTGCATCAGCACCCAGCTAGACCATTTCAATTAAACACACATATGCACACACACACACACACACACACACACACACACATACACACACACACACACATGCACACACACACTTGCAATTGTTTTGTCAATTTCAAATTGAATATCCCCTGGGGATTTGATTGTAATTGTATAAAAATGTAAATGTAAATGTATAAAAAATGTAAATGTATAAAAAACTTCCACATTCTGGCCTGGCCTGGCTTTGAATCCAAATCCTCTGATCTTGCTTCCTGAGCTAGGATTAAAGGTTTGCGCCACCAGTGCCTGCTGACTCACTTGGAAGACTTATAATCATTAAGAAAATGAAAGGAGGGAACTGTTCTTGAGTGGGGTAACTGAGATCTTAGTTGTCATCTGACATTGTTTATACCATAATTTCATTTTCTGTAAAATTATAATAGTAAAGACAATTATCACCAGATTAGATCATAAAAATAAGGGATATAAAACAGGATATGCTTAAAATTAATTGGCTACCATTAGTACTGAATTAAGTGACTTGTTACCTTTTTATTATATTTATGAAATAATATTTAAATATCGTTCACTTATAAGAAGTCCATATATATCTCTGATGTGTCCCATGAGTTAAGATACATTATTTTATTTATTTATGCATGTATGTATGCATTTATTCATTTATTTATTTTTATTGGTCGTGGGGCTTGAACTCTGGGCCTGGACATTGTCCCTCAGCTCTTCAGCTCAAGGTCAGCACTCTACCACTTGAGCCACAGGGCCACTTCCGGTTTTCCGAGTGGTTTATTGGAGATAAGAGTCTTATGGACTTTTCTGACAGGGATGGCTTTGAACTGTGATCTCAGATCTCAGCCTGTTGAGTAGTTAGGATTACAGGAGTGAGCCACTGGCACCAGGCTAAAAGATACATTAATTTATAAATATTTCCTAATCTGAAAGAAATATATGTTAAAAGCATAATAAAATGAAGTTAAAAAAAACACTAGTATAAAGGGATTTGATGTTTAGAAAAAGTATAATGAAGCATTGGTAGGATGCAGCTGTGATTTGAAAGTTTTTGTGCAATCTACAGTAATTAGAATTTTCTACTACTTTCATTTACTGCAAATGAGTTACAGTAAATGACTGATTTTCCTTTGTGTATGAGAAGAAAAGTCTCTCAGATACTTACTGAATACTTTAATGTTATTTTAAAATTAAAGTAGAAAAATAAATATGTTAACTTCAAAACAAATACTCCAAATATTTATCCTAGGAACCAAACCTTCTGAAAAGCAAGGCAAAAAGCATTAGTAAACATATAATGTTCCACTCGAATCAACTACTTCAATATATTAAAGTTGCACTGGCTTCTACACTTGCATATTTTTCCTAAAAAATATCATTTGCACATTTTGCCTATTTTGAATTTCATTACATTTTTAACACATTGAACTACCTCAAATAGAAATTATTTTTTACTTGTCTCAGACATATACTAGTAATTGCAAATAAGGGAAACCATGGGACCTATGTATCTTTTGGCCTGGCTTACTTCACTTAATATAATTTTTTTCTAAGTCTTTTGCAACAATGAGACGTACAAGTCGTATGTCGAACACGAACTTTACAACTTAGGTGGGGGGGGAGGAGGGTTGAGAGGGGGAGGAGGGTTTTATGAGGGGGTGAGGGGAGGGGGAGAAGAGGATGGGATGGGAAGAGGAAACAAAGGAGGAGGCTACAATGCTTGATAAGAAATGTACTCATTATCTTGCTCATGTAATTGTAACCCCTCTGTACAGTATTTTCACACACAAAAAAATTATTTTACCTGAAAAAAAATTAAAAAAAGAAAAAAAGAAATTATTTTATACATTTGTAGATTAGAAATAACTGTATTGTATATACATTATATATTGTATATACACATACATATATATTGTATATACACATATATATTGTATATACATATACATTACAATATCTTTTATTTAATTTCATTTAATTGATGGGATTATAAATAACTATGTGCTAAATTACTTAAAGTAATATTGTATTACATAAACAACTGATAATATAAATCTATATATCTATCAGCTCTTCATTTAATTATTACAGTAAATATTACTGAAAATAAAGCATTGAAAATGTACTATTTATTTTGAAAAAGATAAGAAGCAGTGAACAAAATCCAGAATTCCGGTAGGTGCAATTCCAGAGTTCAAATTTCTCTGAAGTCTGACAGTTCTCCTCGTTACTACCACTACTACTATATTTGTATAGCATAAATCAAACAGATGGAGGTTATTTACACTACCTTTATGGACAAATAAGTTTCAAATAAAAACATTGATTGTAAATATGATGACAGAATAATCTAAGTGTTCTTTTAAATCTCCAATATGTTACACAATTATACATGACTCAGGTTAGGGGTTTGAAGAAGAATTCAAAATGATGGTCTGGGCACCCATTATCTGTTAATAATAAAACATATTTTAGCGTTTGCAATTGTATTAAATAAATATAAGTTCCTTGAATTTCAACAAAATAAAGAACTTATGTCATACTTAACCCAATTTCTTTTTGATATATTGATTGGTTATTCTGGAAAATATATAATCATAATGACTACTAACCAAGGTTTCAATACATAAATCAAATCTTGTAAGTAAGAAAGAGCAAAAAAGAAAAAAATGTAATTTATATGAAAGTATCTAAATCATAATTTATATGTTAGCATGTTTTTCTTATAGTTGATAAAATGAACAAGTTAAGAATATACAATTTTGAGAGAGCCTGGTGCTGATGGCTCATGTCTGTAATCCTAGATTCTCAGGAGGCTGAGATCTGAGGATCGCTGTTCAAAGCCAGCCCAAGCAGCAAAGTCTGTGAGACTCTCATCTTCAATAAACTACTAGAAAACCAGAAGTGGCACTGTGGCTCAAGCTGTAGAGTGCTAGCCTTGAGTTGAAGAGCCCAGGGACAGCACCCAAGCCCAGAGTTAAAGCCCCATGACTGACCAAAAAAATGTATATATATATATATACATACAATTTTGAAAATTGTAATAAATAACTGGATAGTATGTATAGAATATTTCATTCACATAATATCCATTTTTAAAAATATATGAAGAAATTTTGTAGCAGTAGCTTATGGAACACAATGTGAATTCCCGTCAATCTCACATGACAATTTAAAAATTCCTATATTTTTAGAAATTTCAAAAATTATATCATAATGTTTTAATTTTAAACACTGATATTCTAAGATATGGATCATTGAATTTATAGTGTAAGAGATTGTGAATGTAAGATCAGATCAAACAGAACTATTAGTTATATGCTGAACAGCTGCCACAAATTTTATATGCAAATTAGTCTAATTACATTGAGTACAAATTTCTGTAAATATGGATTTTTCATGTAAAGAGAGATAGATACAATTATTTTGTTCTATATGTTGACTTTATCTTGCTTTGCATAATTAGTTATGAGAAATATGAACATAACATTTTTTCTAAATAAAGAAAATACTTGAAGGGCTGTAAGATTTCTGCTGCATGATTTTAGAATGAACCAAAATTTTATGTCCTTAAATTTTTTACTATCAATGAAATTAATATAACAACTGGCATGTAAAACACTAAACCTATAATAATAATTGAAATTAAAGAGCCCAGCAATACAACTTAGACATAAATAAATTATAGTAAATATAGTGCAGTTTTTGCATAGGTTCACATATACCAGTTGACACATCTATAACTAAAAGATTAGTAGACTGCAGTATTTGCAGAATACATCCTAAATTTGAAGATACAGCTATATTATGAGACACTATGTAGTGATACTACATAGAAAAAAATGAGAGATGAAGGGAGAAAGGTAAAGAATGAGAAGGTGGGAGAGGAAGAGAGACAGAGGAAGGAAGGCAAAAAGGGAATGATGGAGAAAAGGAGAATATAAGAAACAACAAAGATAATTCAATATTAAATTCTTTAAGACTAGAGAGCAGTGAGATGGCTTCATTATCCTCTTCATCTACTTTTTGTGTAAAGGTCACTTGAGATGTCTCTAAGAATTTTTATTTGTAAATATCATATAATACAGACAGCTAAAATGAGTAGGTGATATATTTGGGGTAGGTCAGAGAGCAGGCATGCTGAGACACTACATGAAAATTCAGTAAGCATGTAGAAATAGGGCATTATTATTATTATTATTTACAATTTTCAGAATCAAATGAGGTAAATATAATATGGCTAGGGTCACGGGGTCATTGAAGAGGCTGAAGATCAATTAAAATGTGCTCATTACTATGAATCCTATTTTATTCATTTCAGTAACTTTAGATGTTCATTTATGTGCTGTTCTTTCAATTTTGTGTTTGAATCAACACATTCTGGCAAACATGTGCCTCCACAATGCACACAGTACATTTAGAGTAATTTCACATCTCTACCACGTTCCCTCTTATTTCTTCCCTACCTCATTTTACATTTTTCAAATAGTATTTGCAGGTTTCCCTTATGTTACACAATGCATACATGTAATATCCTTCCATCTTCTAAAGTCCTCAATATTTCTTCCATTCCTTTGGCCTTCTAGTAATATTTTCCTCCACAGTCCCCCTTTTACATAAATATGCTATTACCATTGCTATTTTCATTTCTCTGTGTGAGAATAGCAATCATCAAGAAAGCAAACAGGACATATGTAGACAAGGATGCAGGGGTGAAAGGAAACCTCCTATGTTTTTGGTGGGAATATAAACAAGTAGAGTTACTGTGGAAATCTTATGAAGACTCCTCAACCATTTAAACACGGTTCTGTTTCTAACACTGCCAAACAATTATTGAGCGCATATCAGAAGGAAGGTAAAACAATATACCATATTGGTAAGTGCAAAACCCGTATTCATTCATTTCACTTAACAGTTTTAACATGTGATTTCTGATCTATGTGATATTAGTACTTTGTCATTGCTGCTGTGAAAAGAACCTCATCAGGATGACTATTTTTCATGTCATGCACTCACTAGATGGTATGCAAATGTGACCCTTTTAACTGATCTTATTTGACATAAAGCACCAAAAACATGAATTTCCTTGGTAAAAGACATATAACCTATAATATACTTAATGAAGTCAACAGAAAAATATTGTTTGATATGAATTCTAGTTTAATATGTTATGATTTTAATAACATGTACATATCAATAGCAAAGTTTATGATAACAGAACAAACAAAATCTATGAAAATAGTATTTTGTAGTTCTACATATTTAGGATTTAAACAATATAATAGGGGCTGGGAAGGTGGCCCAGTGGTAGAGTGCTTGCCTTGCATGCATGAGACCCTGGGTTTGATTCCTCAGCACCACATAAGCAGAAAAAGCTGGTAGTGGTGCTGTGGTTCAAGTGGTAGAGTGCTAGCCTTGATGTGAAGAGCTGAGGGACAGTGCCCAAGCCCAGAGTTCAGTCCCCATGACCGATAAATACACACACACACACACACACACACACACACACACACACACACACACACATACACACACACACACACACACACACACACACACATACACACACACACACACACACAGAGTAAAGCTATACTCTAGTCATAAGAGCTAAAATGCAATTATGTATTAGAAAGATATAATGAATTTGTTTTGTTTTAAAATGTATGTAGTGAGAATCTAGTATTTCTCATGCCCTAAATGTTCTAATCCGAGAAAGCATTAAAACAAAAAAAACAAAATTAAGTTTAGATCCATTAATAATTTTCCTGGATAATTCTCACATGAATCCAGCTTGAAAATAGCAGTTTCACTAAAATTATTATTGTCACTAGTTTTGTTAAACATTTGTGTAACTTGACAGGGTAATTGGTACTTGACAGAACATGTGTCAGTGAATAGGAGTCAAATAACTAAATAATTAAGATAGAAAATTAAAAAAGAGACATACAGAAGTTTACTTGTAGCAGATAAAAAGATGTAAAAAATTAGAGTTGGTATATTCTATAGAATTATAATTTCAAACTCTAAATTAGAATATATTCAAGTTATCTTGCCATTTTGAAGAATAAAAGACATTCAATTAGTTGAATCTCAGTTATTTTGATGTTGGACACAGAGATATGTAGGGATTGATAAAATTGTTTATTTTCAGTTGGTGTAGATTATACTCATAATTTTCTCTTTTTGCCAACTTCAGGATAGAATTTGATATTGAAATAAACTTTTTCAAATTCAAACTTATTTTAGGATTGATTTCATAAGCAGCTTTGGAAGCTTTTTTTATTTTTTATTTTATTTGTGAACATACTGTACAGAGGGGTTACAATTACATGGGCAGGATAATGCGTACATTTGAGGTTAAAAGAAGAAATATGTACTTGAATGCAAATGAGCCTTGAAAGATTTCAGAGGGATTGTTAAGGTTTGAGTTATTATTTATTCAACTTCGTAGTCTTTAATCAAACAACAGCTCAATATATGATTCCTTTTATGAGAAACTTTCTTAATAGTTGTTAGCAAAATTTGCTTCAGGCTTGACAATTTTACCAGGAAAATTAAGAGCCCAAGATGAACTATGGGCTATTATCAAAACCAGTAATCTCTGAAAATATATGTACCTGTTTTCTTGAAGACAGTAGTGATATTGAATATAAGGTACAATATTGACAACAATCAGAGCTAAAATTTTATTGAGTTGTTTTAAATGGTGTGATTTACATATCTGAAAATAAGTGTGCACCATAATCATCATGAAAGTCCTCAATATCCAGGGATCTTTATGACTCAACATCTGTCTTTCAGTTCTTCTTGTAATGTCAAGCTGTTCATGTGTGTGACAAATTTCATATGAGAATAATTATCCTGACAAATTTTCCTTCTTTTATATTAGCTTAAACAATATAATGAGGGAAACAGTGATTCATTTATTCCCTAAGGTAGACTTAATTACATCCTTCTAACAAAATGTAACAGATTTATATTGCATGTCTAATATTAGTGCTTTATTGGACCCTGGGATAAAATAATGTGAATAATGGACCAAAATAAGAGCTGATATACACTGAGCACTTTGTTCCATTCACTAATCTAGGTGTTTTGTGTCATTAATTTATTTAAACATCAGAAAGAAATTGAAGTTTCTTTTTGCTTATTGATTTTGTTTGTAATAGTAAAATTAATTCCTAATAGTATAGTCTGAACGAGACATATCATCAATTATCATTAGCATTTTATTAAAATATTACAAAGTATATTCAGAAATATTATCAAATCTATAATTATGTTATGTAATATATTAAAAATAAATATTCATCATCTAATAAAAATAATCAAGAAGGGACTAGAGAGATATTGATAGACCTCACCTTTCTTCTCATACTGATATTCAACACAATAAGAGACTCTGTGGACCATAAAGAAGTATCTCTAGCCAGATTGTCTGTAATCATTCAGATCTGAGAATTGTGGTTTGAAGCTAGCCCAGACAGGAAAGTTCATGAGACTCTTGTCTCTGATAAAGTACTCAGACAAAGCTAGAAATGGTGCTGTGACTCAAGTGCTGAAATGTTAAGTCTTGAGCAAAACAAGCTCAGGAATAGTGCTCAGAATTTAATCCTTGGGACCAGCTCCCCCTGTACCCCATCTCTATAAAATATAAAATGACTGAGGTATAAATCTATTACAGTAGGTATCTAACTGAACACAGGCCTTAAGACCTTAGGCACAACAAAAATACATGAAGAATGATAAAGAGATTTAAAGTGCCACTTATTAGATTTTAATGATAGATCTTAAGATGCTTTCTTATACACAGTATTTTAAAATAGAAATTAGATTTATTAATATAAATTTTGGAAAAACTCATAGTGTCTTTATTGCTCAACTGCATACAATTGTTTTTGCATTTCTAATGACCATAGCAATTACAATATAAAAAAATAGTAAAGACCATGCACAGGTGCCTCATGCCTGTAATCTTAGATCTCAGGAGGCTGAGATATGAGGATAGTTTGAAACTAGCCTGAGCAGGAAATGCCATGAGACTCTAAATTTCAAACTACCCAAATAACTGGCAACAGATCTGTGGTTCAAGTGGTAGAGCATTAGACATGAGCAAACAAAAGCTCGGAAACAGTTCCTAGGCCCTGGTTCATGCCTCAGGACACACACACACACACACACACACACACACACACACACACACTCCAGTGTATTGATTTTACTTCAAGTTAATTCTTTTTTTCCTTTTTTATTGTGAAGAAGGTGATATACAGAAGGGTTACAGTTACATAATAAGTACATTTTTTTTGTCAAAGTTGTTACCCCTTCATTCATTTTTCTTTTACTTTCCCTCCCCTCAATTCCCATTCCAAGTTGTACAGATCATTTCCAAAATATTGTCTTGTGAATATCACTGTTGCATTGGTCCCCCCTTGTCCTTTGTCTCAACTTTCTGTTGTTCTACTTCCCTTCCCTAAATCAGATAAACATATATACATTACCAGGGTACCAAAATCAAATACAGTGAAAACAAGTATATATCATAGAGGGAAGAACACACAAAGAAACAAGAAACTAGCAGTATGGAGGTTCCTCAGAAGACTCCACATAGAGCTCCCCTATGACCCAGCCATCCCACTTTTGGGCATTTACCCAAATGTTCACAAACAAGACCATACTAAAGCTACCAGCACAACTATGTTTATTGCAGCATTATTTACCATAGCTAAGATATGGAACCAACCCAGATGTCCCTCAGTAGATGAATGGATCAAGAATTCTATGCTTCCATCAGAAAAAATGACATTGCCCCATTTGTTAGGAAATGGAAAGGCTTGGAAAAAATTATATTAAGTGAAGTAAGCCAGGCCCAAAGAAACATAGGTCCCATGGTTTCCCTTACTTGCAATATCTAGTATATGTCTGAGTCAAGCAGAAAAGGTCAGATAAGTTGATGTTAGGGAAATGAACCCTAACATATGTATTCAAATGTTTTTTTTTCTTTCATGTGATTGTTTCTAACACATTCATAGGATTATTTCTTTGTTGCTTTGTATGTCCCTCCCCCACGGTATAACCTCTGCTTTCACTGTATTTGATGTCGGTATAATTTGTGGAGGGAAAGGGAAAAAACAAATTGTTTAAATAGGCATATAGGTGGACTCATTGCAACAATGAGATATACAAGTCCTATGTCGAAAACGAACTTTACAACTTTGGGGGGGGAGGATTGGGTGGGGGGATGGAGGGTGGAATGGGAAGGGATGAGAAGGGGAAACAAAGGAGGAGGCTACAATGCTTGATAAGAAATGTACTCATTATCTTGCCCATGTAATTGTAATCCCTCTGTACAGTATTTTCACAATAAAAAAAAGATTCAAAGTAAAAAAAAATAAACAATAAAGAAAAACATCTTGTGTCTATGTCTTGGATTTCATTTTGCTTAGCATCATCTTATATGGTCATATGTGTGTAGCTATTGAGCTATTCTGCTGATCTGCTAGGATTTCCCTAGACATATACTATTTATTGCAAATAAATGAAAACATGAGACCTGTGTTTCTTTGGGTCTGGCTTACTTCACTTAATATGAAATTTTCCAAGTCTTTCCTTTACTTACAAATGGGGTGGTATCATTCTTTCCGATGGAAGCATAGAATTCACACACACACACACACACACACACACACACACACACACACATATACATTTGTATATATATATATATGTATGTGTGTATTCCATATTTGTATCCATTTGACTACAAATTTACTTAATTCAGAATATTATTGTCAATAACTAGCTTCATGAAAACCTCTTAAAATATAATTCCTCTCTGAAGATGGACAGAAAAATCTTCTCCATATAAATGATTTTGTGTACTTTGTGCAGTCTCATACATGTTCATTAACAATAAAATCATTAACACATTGTTTCATAGTAGAGTGCATATAGAAAAAAATCCATGTGTTTTTCCAAGATCTAGAAGAATTTATTCTGAAACTTAATATCATCAAGAAATAATAAATAGCCTGGCACTGGTAGCTCATGACTGCAATCTTAGCTACTCAGCAGGAGGGGATCAGAGAATTGTGGTTCAAACTCAGCCAGGCAGAAAAGTCAATGTGATTCTTATCTCCAATGAACTGCTCAGAAAAAAGCTGGAAGTGGCACTGTAGCACAAGGGATAGAGACTAGGCTTCAGCACAAAGAGGCTCAGGGACAGCCCCCAGGAGTTCAATCCCCAGGTCTGGGGGAAAAATAAATAATAAGAAGAAAGAAAATAGTAGTGGTAGTACTAATACAATAATAAATGTTTGAGGAGATATATATGTTCAATCTGATTTAAGTACCATATAAGCCATATGGTAGTGAAACACCTAATCACATTATTTATAAGATTTTGAATTTTTGCATATCAATTAAAAGTAATCTTTAATAAAGAACAATCTAAACTGAATTTAATAAAAAAAGAAATAAAATAGTACTTGACTTTACATTCCATATGTAAAGCAAGAAGAATTTTTCAACAAGTTCAGCATTACTAGGTATATATTACTAGGTATATATATATTACTAGGTATATATATTACTAGGTATACATATACTAGGTATATATTACAAAGACTCAACTAGGTATATATTACTAGGTATATATATACTAGGTATGTATTACAAAGACTCAACTTTTTTACTTATAGTGGGGAATATAAGTCTACAATTAAAAATAAGGGTTCTCCTATTCACATGTCTTATTTTCATGTCTGTCCATCATTTGAGGAGTCTCTTCTAATCTATATTTAGAGATGTAAGTGGCAATATTTTATTTTGGTAGTTTTGTGAAGATTCTATAATGCTTCTAGAAGAAAGTATTTTTGAAGTATTCATTTGGCTAGTTTCTCAAGTGACAACTGAACAATTTAACAAATTAAATTGTTGTGATAGATAAAAATGAATTAAGATTTGAAGGCGGACAATTTCCCAAGAAATAATTATGATAGTCTCATAAACTGCTAGACATATACTGATTTAATGTTTTGTTTCTAGCCATCTTTCTTCAAAAAGTTCACACGCTGAGAAATCATGAGACATGTACTATAACATGCAAATTTTTTAAGTTTATGGCAAAGCTCTGAACTGTGTCTAACTAACTCATCATTCTACCATCTGCTTAACGTGGCTTTATCACTAGGTACTGGCTTGGAGCAAATAATCTTGAACTTCTCTGTTCAAGACAGAGAGAGAGCCGTACAGCTTCATCGACACAGCCTCTGCAGGATTTCTGTGACTCATCCAGAATCATGCTTAATACAAATTCAATGAAAAAGCAAAAGCAAAAATATAAAAAGATTTATATCCAGCTGTGACCAAATTGTAGCTCAATGCTTAATGTGTCCTGTAAATCTAGTACTGAACTGAGAACAGCTGTTTGGGCCATGCTACTCTTTCCTTATTAACCCTATTTAGAAAAAGTTTCCAGAGAAGTTTTAATCTTAAAGTATTACCTAATGTAATAGAGCACTGCTTATGGCATTAGATCCATACTAGTCTAATAATCAGATCTTAATTGGTTGTTGACCGGATATAGCATCTTCTTTAATGGTCCAAAGAGTTATGACAGTTGAGTACGCTAGTTTTTAATTTATAATATTTATGGTAATCAACACAATTTGTAACAATTAAACTAATATTTCTTCTTTTATACTGTGTATGCATGTATTTCTACATAAAGCACCCACTTTTTCCTGTCACAAAATATATTTTAAAGTACTTCTGGGTGTCAGCTTTCCATTGTTATGACAGCATGCTAGAGGAAACCAATTTGGGGGAGGGGTTTTGTTTTAGCTCATGGTTTCAGATGAATCAGTCCATAGTAGGCTGGCTTCATTGTTTTGAGGCTTGTGAAGAGGTAAAATAGTATAGCAGCCAGTGTGTGCCAGAGCAAACTGCTTATCTCATGGTAGACAGGAAGTAAAGAGAGGATTGAGCCAAGATTCAAATATAATTCTCACAGGCATCCCTTTAACAATGTAATATTCTTCTATTCGACTTCACTCCAAAAAGATAACACAACCTCCCATCAGTGCCACAAACTGATGCCAAACTGTAGCCTATGAGCATTCAGGGGATTATTAAGACTTAGATCATAAAGCCTGTTTACATTTGTAGAAGATTATATCCTTCCTATACATGTTATTATACTCAGGATTCCAAATGTTTTCAAAGATGACATGAACTCAGTTATATTTCCTAAGACAGGAATATTTAAAAACAAAGCAAACTCTAAATAGTATGATTATATCTGAAGATATAATATAATAAATATATAATAAAATAACCTGTGGACCTATGTTTGGAGATAGATGATTTAGAAAGTAAAACTTTGTCAAAAAAGGTAAAAAAAAGACATAGAGGAATTTTCCTTGAACAGAACTTAAATACAGACTATTAAAATAAGCATGAAAGTCATGTGTAAAGTTTAGAAACAATAGGAGCAGATACACTGTTGCAGTAATTTATTTAAATAAGAAAAGAAAGTAAGCAATGGAAGTAGAAAAACTTAATGAATGGTCCAAAATATGGTAAATGAAAGAAAAAAAATGAATGACAGCTATAGGTCTGGAGTCCAAACAACAATATCAGCATGAATATGTGTGCATATGCGCGCGCGCACACACACACACACACACAAAGCAAACCCAAACTTAAAATTTTCTAAAATATTGTGTTGCAAGTATTCTCGCTATATACAGAAAGAATTGAAAACATGAAAAAATTATTATTTTGGGAAGATTGTGGTATTTATTTCAATATATGTCCCTGTGAGAAATATCATACTACAGAAGTTAAATATATGCAATTAATTTATGTATATCAATTAATATTTTAACATATATACTAATGAATGTATTAATGTATATCAATAAAGTTATAGCAACAAAAGACTTTGTACCTATTATATAAAGTCATAGACTTTCATTTATTAATAAAAATTTTCATCAATAAATATATTAAATATTCAATATTATAAAGTGGATAATTTTCAATGACAAATTGCTTTGACCAGCATGAAATTAATAATAAAATATTATATTTTATTGTGAAATACCCAAGTTATAAACTAGATTATAAAAAACAAGTGATATAGAACAACTACTATGTGATTATTTTAATTAAAAAGGCATGTTGCTGTCTTGAGATGGAATTGTGTACAATGCAAGTATGATGGTCATTTTGAGATGTATATTAATGTGAAAATGAAATGCAAAGATGAAGACAGCAAAAATGAGAAAGAAGGGAGAAATTAGGGATGGCAAGACAAGGAAGAGGAGCAACTGAATTATCATTAGAAAGATGAATATTTTGACTCAGTAGCATCAAATCTAACAAAAAGTCATTTTCATGTATGCTTATATAAGCCAACAGTCTAACAAAAACTGAAAGTTCATTTTTTAAAATTTTCTTGCACTTTTAGATGAAAGGGAGTCATTGTGTAACTAAAGTATGTGTAAGGGAGTGGCTAAGTAGCTGAGAAAGGAGTTGTTTGTCCATCTAATATGAAGGCAGTTAGTTGACAATGGTAGTATTAGTGAAGAAAGAAGAATCTCAGTAAATTCTATTGAATGCTGTATTTAGATAAAACACCTCTATCAATTTCACAGATGTCTGTGGCACCAAAGTCTTACATGAGATAAGATAAACTTCATCATTCCATCTCTTCTCTTCTCTTCTCTGCTTCAATTCCAATTAAACCTACATATGCACTGCTAAAGGTTCCCTCAATTCTTCCCATATGAGATTACTGCAATTTCATCATGTATTTAAGCTATTTAATTCTCTCCTTTGGATCCCCTGTAAAATTGTTCTATCTAATAGACTCATTTTTCTATGAGAACATGAAGAATGCAGAAGCTAAACAGTCTCCCAATTTGGAGGAAAACTAATAAAAAATTCCATGTTTTGCTCAGTATTTTATCATAATTTCTCTGCTTCTATATGTAGAAATTTGTACTGTAGTGTTTTTGTTTTAGAAAAAGGACATTTATACACTGCCTCCAGTTTTTCACATGCCATTTACTCCACAAAAATCTACAGCATTTGTTTCACATTTACTGCTTCATTTAAGAGCAGTTTTAAAATTCTACAATATTCCTTTCGAAATCCATGGCAGAATTTCTAGACATTTTGAAATAAAGTATCCACCTGTATTACTCATGATAGTCTGTGTGTTCATAAAAGATCTTACATAGTTCTACTGTGATGTTTATTAGGGAATGATGTAATTCTGTTACTTCTATGTTATAGTGCATATAACAGCATATTTTTATTTGTGGTTCAATCTCTTAATGAATAACATAGTATCCAACACATTGTGAGGGTATTAAGATGTTTCTATTAACAGTTGTTGAATCTGAGTTGAGGATACAACTCAGTGATAGAATACTTAGCTTGCATACACAAAATCCTGGGTTTGATTTCTGCTTGGTGAGAAGGCAAATAATAACAATCATAACAACAAAACCCATTCTTGGTTTGCAGTAAATAATGTGTTAAATATGTATGTGTGAATAGGTAGATATAGGTAGATATATATCCATATATATGGTTATATATTTATTCAGTGACTAAAATTAGAAATCTTAAGTATACACTAATACAATTTCATATATTGTATTCAAGTCTAGACTTGTTTACAGGTGATTAATTAAATTTCTATGATTTCTTAAACTAGTCACAATGTGCAGTTAACTTGGAGTTTCTAAGACATAATAGTTTATGTAAAATGTGTCTTTATAGATGAGTTTGAATGATTTTGAGTTCTAAAGAATATTCAGAGGCAGCATAATTGTACTTCTAGATTAAAAAATACTCTTACAGTAAGGTGATTGAAGTAATGTACAGTAAACTATGGAGATAATTTTTATTCGGTTTGCCTACCATATCAGGTTTTATCTGTGCACTTTGACAAATATTCCCATATATTCATTGTGTTTTACATGCTATATGTCTACATTTAAAACTCTGAGAAAATTATTGAATCATAACTTTTAGCAAATACTCTCACATATCAAAAACAAAATTGTTATATCATTCATTTCTGCACCATAATGACATTAAGTCTAATTGTGAATCATATTATAGTTTTGGAAAGACTTTATAATTCTCTGAAGAAAAATTACCACACATTATGCACATTCTTACATTTCATTTTATATAACATGCAATATTTAAGTACTTAATTCTTTCAGTTAAAATACCTTTAAAACACATGCTTTCTGATACTGAGGAAATCATATAGAAACCTAACTTGGATACTGAGAGAATGACGAGTTTTCCCAAAGCTTCTTTCTTTTAGAGAAATAAGTGCACCGATGTGTATTGACAGTTATGTTAACATGACTCTAAGCAGGAAGAATGTTATATTTCCACTCTGTACATCTAAATCACCAAAACTTCTTTCTATTGAGAAGACAATGATTAGGAAACTGTATAAAATAAGTCATAGCCTAATAGGAAGGCCTCATGATTTAGAAATATTTGTAATCCAGCTTCTGTTACATTTTTTTTCAGCTTCACTTGTAGTCAGAGATTAATGCAGTTTATTGTGGAACTCAATAAACATAAATTTTGAAAAGGCGCTTACCTAGCATGCTATTTTATTTTAGACTGCATTTTATTACAACAAATTGATGTGCTTATGCACAAAAGTATAATTACAGGCTAAATATATTATTTTCTTTTATTTTTTTTCTTCAAAAACTTTATCAGTGCCATATTGACTTCATCCATGCATCGATAAAAGGCAGTTTTAAAAAAAAGAATAACTCTTTACCAAGAAGAAGGAAGCAATATTTTGGGGAACTTGATACGGGAAAAAATTGTTTCCATATTTATAAGATGATTTCTTTGTTGCTTTGAATGTCCCTTCCCCACGGTAAAATCCCTGTTTTCACTGTATTTGATATTGGTATAATTTGTGGGGGCGGGGGAAGGGAAAAAACAAATTGTTTAAATAGGAATACAGGTGGACCCATTGCAGCAATGAGATGTACAAGAAGTTATGTCAAAAAACGAACTTTACAACTTTGGCAGGGTGGAGTGGGAGGTGGGGGTGAGGGGATGGGAGGGCAGGGATGGGAAGGGGAAACAAAGAAGGAGGCAATAATGCTTGATAAGAAATGTACTCATTACCATGCTCATGTAATTGTAACCACTCTATACGGTATCTTCACAATTTAAAAAAAAAGAATTGTTCCATTAAACTCTACCTCATATTTCTTTGGGCAAATGGGATATGCCCATTACTGAAATACCTGACAAAATTTACATTAGTGTTAGGCCTGATGAGAGAATGACTGAGTTTTCACTTTTCTGTCCAATGCAAGACAATTTGGAGGAGGATTGATGACATGAATAATTATGTTCATATTTAGAAAGCAAAAAGCTTACAGAGATTAGTCTTCTGTTATTCAAATTTGGTCCAAGTACACGAATCAAATTGAAATATTATTTATTTTTCAATACTATCTGAATAACTATAACAATCCATCAATGTACACAGATTAAGCATTTTTATAGTGCATACCCAATAATGAATAGAGAAGAAATTTACTTTGTCACAATTAGTAAAAATGTGGCCCTTGTTAAGCCCACAGGGGGAAAAAATTAAAAACAGCTATGTAAATGATGTAGATTTGACAAGATTAACATTTTTTAAATAAACCTAAAGTACACTAAAATTCTTGAGAGTATAGAAGCAACGCTCATGGAGTTTTGACAAACAATAAGGATCTGGGTAATTCTGTGTGCAAATATATGGTGTAATGCAGTAAACTTCTAATAAAATCTATGTAGTATGGTTTAAAGAAAAAACTTTTATTTTTCCCTAGTTACTATTAAGTTACTATTTCTTTTTTAATAACTTAGTTTCCATCTTTATTGCCCATCTGTCTTCTCTGCTTTCCTATTTTGTTTATCCTCATTTTCCCTTGCATCAGGGAAGCTGTCTCTGGACGTTTTATAATCATTTATCCTTACCACTCATGTGTTTTAGAAGAACATAAATGATTCAATCTTGAGAATCCATATTTATTTTTCTAAATAATTTTCATTGAATAAATCAAGTATCTATACCAGCAAGGTAAGACAAGTTGTCATATTACAGGAAAGATTGTTCTTATAAGCAAGAGAGGCTAGGATAATAAAACAATGTACCCACTACATAGTATACTGTAGCAAACTATTCATTGGTGATTTAGATGTAAATAGTGAAACAGCTGTAGTTTTATGAATATCAAAGTTTAAATTGTCATGGAATTGGGAATAATAGAGATGTCAGTAGTGTAGATGACACTGTATCTTTTTGTGATACTCAATGAAGTAGTTGCCATATGGCACTATAATTTTTGTCATGTGGATAATCAGTGCTGTAATCAATATCCCATAAGCAACTTGAAAGATTTGCAGGATTTCATGAGCAGAGAGAAAGTACAACTAAGGTAATATAAGTTATGGGACAAATCACATGTCAAAGGAAGGAATTGAACTTGACAATTTACCTTTCTTTTATAAATTAGAACATCAAAAACTATACTTAGGGGAACTTATTTAATTAGTTCTGAATTTCATAAAATTTGCTGAACACATTTTATTATATTCATTATCATCCATGAAACAATTTGGTATTTCAAATAAATTGTGTTAAAATAAATATAGAAAATAAGGTCCTGTCATAAACTGATAGTACAAATAATTATTTAAGTAATTGTACACAATGAGGAAAATTATAGATTGTTGTTTAAAGCTTTTCTGTAGATATTATGCTAATACAAAAATATTGTATTTAACTTATGTGTATGTTTAATAACCTGCAATGTGAAGTTCTGAGAAATCCACCCATTACCATATAACATAAAAAAGCAAAATATTTTAGCGTGGTTTAAGGCAGAAATTTTAATATCACAATGTAGTAAATGATATTCTTTACTTGGAAAGTGTTTCATTGGAAATTATGAAAAAAATAGTAGGTTGGAGGCAGAACACATCTGAACAAATGCAAAGACCTTGGTTAGATCCTTAGGATATGTGTGTGTGTGTGTGTGTGTGTGTGTGTGTGTGTGTGTGTGATATGAGACAGAAGTACAGATAAACATAGTCATAGACAGAGACAGAAAATAGTAACTCAATTTAACATAAAGTGTTAAATATTATCTTAAATATGAATATAATAAAAGCATTATTCATTTAGTCTGAACTGATAAAATACATAGAATACTTGAGTGGCAAATATAACTGACTCAGCTAATTTCAAACAAATACTGTAAAAGTAAATCTTGGGATAGTTCTAGTTTTTATGACTGTGTTTTCTTCAATACTGTTATTATTCTGAGTTTGTTTAAATAGAAGCAGAACAAGATGTAAGGACCATATTGCAAGGGGATTTGGGAAGCTCCTCTGGTGTTAAACGGTTTTCTGTTATTTATGTGATCACTGTGGCTTAGTAGTTTCCCTGGAAATGAAGAGAAGAAATGAGAGATAGCACCCCTCTTTCCTCTAATTCCTTAATTGTAGAAATTTACTGAAACAAGTAAGTAATATATGCAGTCTCCAAACTGCATTGCCTTTTATTCCAACTTGATTTTAATTTTATTTGATAAGGTGAATTCTATGAACCTTCATGGTCATTGTAACCTGCTTCTGAACAAGTATTTTGTATTTATTAGATCTGTGACACTAACCTCCTGAAGGAATAATTAATGTGCCATTTCAAAGAACAGAAATAGTTACTTTAGAGAATTCAATATGTGTTTATTCCACTGTCAAGGTTACAACTATTATTTCAATAGACATTTTTATCTAAATTTCCACATATTTAAACTATCACATATCTACCTAATGACTCTAAAGATATTGAGATCACTTGAAAGCCAGACTTCTCAATTTTTTTCCATCTTGTTAGTCATGGTAAAATCAAACGTCATCTAAAACATAGATATAAATTTAAAAAATTAATTAATACAATTTTTCCTATCCATTTTATTTTGAGAAATTATATAACTTAGTTGACTATTAATTTTACTTAGTAAGATATCTTATCTCCTTAAGTGTTATCAACCAATCAAGCTTGTTTAATCTGATATATTCAATTAAGCAATATAACCAATAACAAATTTTATTCTCACTTGATTGAGCATGAAAATATAAAATTAAAGAAATTAATATTAAAAAGGCTCATAGTTCTACCTTAAGCCACAAAATAATAGGTCATTCTCACATGTTTATTTACTACCCTGTAAAGTTGCCTCATTAATCTATAATGCTACCTTTTTGGGTAAACAGCAAACAAATGCTGAGACTCTGACAAGCACTAGGTCATTGCTTGTACTTTATTGGCTTTTTGTTTGAAAGATGTTTCCATATTCAGAACAATGCTTGCTTATTTTCTCTCAAGGGTTTCTCTGGTATTTCCACTTTGTTCAATTCATCCTGCATTTAGAGTACTTCTTTCTAAATCCTTTCCCACAGTGGGTCTGGTGCTAAGACTCAAAGACTGTGATTACAATATGGATCTATTGCCACAAATTTTAGTGTACACCAAAATCAGGTGCTATACTGACAAGTCTTGCCTGATTCTTATCATGTGATATTCAGTATTGGTATAGAAAATAAGGAAGGAAACTCATGATTTTCAGGAAGAAATATTTACAAGCTAGGCATATTTTAAAAAAATATGTGAAGATCGCTAGATATGGTGGCACACACCTTTAACTCAATTACAGGGCTGGCACAGAAAGTTAGCATCATGTTTTGAGGCTATCCATGGAAAAAGTTAGAGACTTTATAACAACAAATAAACCACTGTTGGAAGTACAATTCAGTATTCTCAACAACTTGGGAGATGGAGATAGAAGGATAACGGTCACAGGCTAGTCTAGACAAAAGTAGAAAGAAAAACAAGCTCCAAAAAGCGAAAGTATGGTAACCATGGCTCAAGTGGTAGAGCCCTGATTACCAGGCCCAACTTCGATCATCAGTACTGCAAAACAATGTTAAAATTGCACAAAGGATGTTCACAGAACAACTCTACAGTTATCCTTTACAATATAATGCATATTTTTTCTAATAGATTACAATTTGCAAAAACAGCAGTAAAAATGAAACAAAAAGGACAAAATAATTTCTTCTGTTGACTACAATTATGATATGTAACAGGATCACAATTATAGTAATTTATGTAAATTTCAGTCAAGACTAATGTAAGCACCATCCATAATTGCCTCAATTTCAAAAGGCCTTTTATTTGAGGAAGCAAAAACAAAAACAAAAACAAAAGGAAAACAGAAGAAGGTGCATCACATAATTAATTAAATCAGTCATTAAAGAAAATTTCCATCAAGTCTAGGATAGTTTTGAGTATAAATTAAGCCAGTAGATATGTGAATGACGAAAGTTTAATGATGGTACATGTAGAATGATGTCTCTGAAAATTTCCTATGTGTAGTTATTTCTCCTTTCATACCTCAAGTTAAAATGAGGTTCTAGAGATAGGCCTTAGTTGATAAAATTGATGTTGCAAGCCTTTATGATGAAGATTTTGGAAAAATTAGAAATCCATGGAACATTCCTCAATACAATAAAGGCTGTACATGACAAACCTACAGCCAGCATTATACTTAATGGTGAAAAACTAAAGCCATTTCCTCTTAACTCAGGAACAACACAAGGAGGACCACTCTCTCCACTTCTCTTCAACCTAGTATTAGAATGACTAGCTACAGCTATAAGACAAGATGCAGACATAAAGGGGATCCAAATAGGGAAAGAAGAAATAAAACACTCCCTCTTTGCAGATGACATGATCTTGTATTTAAAGAATCCCATAGACTCCACTCACAAATTACTCAAGCTGATTCAAAACTTTGGCAAAGTAGCAGGTTATAAAATTAACCCCCAAAAATCAATGGCTTTTCTGTATGCCAACAATGAGAAAAGTGGGGCTGAAATTAGGAAAGCAATTCCATTTGTAATAGCTCCACAAAAAATAAAATACCTAGGAATTAACTTAACCAAAGAAGTGAAGGACATCTATGATGAAAACTTTAAAAACTTGAAAAGGGAAATCAAAACAGAACTTAGAAAATGGGAAAAACTCCCATGCTCCTGGATTGGAAAGATTAACATCGTGAAAATGTCAATATTTCCTGACTATCTACAAATTCAATGCGATACCTATCAAAATTCCAATCTCATTCTTCAAAGAAAGAGAAGAGGCAATCCAAAAATTCATATGGAACAATAAAAGACCCCGAATAGCAAAAACACTCCTCAATGGAAAGAACTCTGCTGGAGGAATATCAATTCCAAATTTCAAACTCTACTACAAAGCCATAGTAATCAAAACAGCTTGGTACTGGCACAAGAACAGACGTCAGGACCAATGAAATAGAATTGAAAACCCAGAAAAGAACCCACAGACTTATAGCCATCTAATCTTTGATAAGGGAGCTAAAAAAAAAAGAATGGAAGAAAGACAGCTTCTTCAGTAAATGGTGCTGGGAAAATTGATTAACTACTTGTAGAAAACTAAAGCTAGATCCTTATATATCACCCTGCAACAGAATCAACTCCAAATGTATCAAAGACCTCGGAGTCAAAGCAGACACTCTGAAAACATTACAGGATGAAATAGGAGAAACCCTAGGTCTCCTTGGCGCAGGCCAAAATTTTCTTAATAGATACCTGGAAACACAACAAATCAAAGAAAGGTTGGACAAATGGGATTGCATGAAGTTACAGAGCTTCTGCATGGCAAAGGGCATAGCTAGCAAGATCAATAGATAGCCTATGGATTGGGAGAAGATCTTCACTAGCCATACAACGGACAAGGGTCTCATATCTAAAATATACTTGGAACTCAAAAAATTAAATCCCCCAACAACAAATCCTCAAAGAAACAACTGCCCAATAAATAAGTGGGCTAAAGACTTAAAGAGAAACTTCTCTGAAGAGGAAAGAAGGATGGCCAATAGACACATGAAGAAATGCTCAACCTCCCTAGCCATAAAAGAAATACAAATCAAAACAACGTTGAGATATCACCTCACCCCAGTTAGAATGGCAAAAATCAAGAACTCTAATAACAACAGATGCTGGAGGGGATGTGGACAGAAGGGAACACTACTGCATTGTTGGTGAGAGTGTAAACTTGTTCAACCACTTTGGAAAGTAGTATGGAGGTTCCTCAAAAGACTCCACATAGAGCTCCCCTATGACCCAGCAATCCCACTTTTGGGCATTTACAGAAATGTTTACAAACAAGACCACAATAAAGCTACCAGCACATCTATGTTTATTGCAGCATTATTTACCATAGCTAAGATATGAAACCAACCCAGATGTCCCTCAGTAGATGAATGGATCAAGAAAATGTGGTATATATACACAATAGAATTCTATGCCTCCATCAGAAAGAATGCCATTGCCCCATTTGTTAGGAAATGGAAAGACTTGGAAAAAAAATTATATTAAGTGAAGTAAGCCAAGCCCAAAGAAACATAGGTCCCATGGTTTCCCTTATTTGCAATATCTAGTATATGTATGAGTCAAGCAGAAAAGTCAGATAAGGTGATGTTAGGAAAATGAACCCTAAGGTATGTATTTAAATGTTTTTTTCTTTCATGCAATTGTTTCTAACGCATTTATAAGATTATTTCTTAGTTGCTTGGTATGTCCCTCCCCCACAGTATAACCTCTGCTTTCACTGTATTTGATGTCGGTGTAATTTGTGGAGGGGAAGGGGAAAAACAAGTCGTTTAAATAAGGATACAGGTGGACCCGTTGCAACAATGAGAAGTACAAGTTGTCATGTCGAAAACGAACTTTAAAACTTTGGTGCAGGGGGGAGGATTGGGTGGGTGGGGTTGGGGGAGTGTGGGAAGGGATGGGAAGGGTAAACAAAAGAGGAGGCTACAATGCTTGATAAGAAATGTACTCACTATCTTGCCCATGTAATTGTAACCTCTCTGTACAGTATTTTCGTAATAAAAATTTTTTTTTAAAAGTTGATATTGCATAAGAAGGGGTAAATACAGCAGAGATATACAGATGGAAGGTCATGAAAAGACACCAGCTGGTAATGGCCATTTACAAATTAAGGAGATGCCTCAGAAGAAACAAAACTGGCTCACACCTTATTCTTATACTTCTGGAGATGTTTGACTCTGCTCAGAGAAGAATAATAGTAATGTACACTTCCTTGGTTATCTTCCCTGTAGAAATCGTAGTGGTTTCAAACCAAAGTTTTATAGATACATATAACAGTGGATTATTTTTGTTTGTTTGGTTGACTAAGTGCTGTGATGAATTCCAGCTGTACATAAGTTACTAGATAAAATAGAGAGAGTATAATGATGATTATATAAGGTAATGAAATTGTCCAGGGAGAAATAAATAGGGATAGCTGAGATATATTCTTGCGCAGTTACTAAACTTTAAGAGTTACTAAAATAATTGGATGCAAAGTTAAATAAATTTTTTTTGGAAGTACTATTTAAAAATGTGTAAAGTTTCTAAAAATGTATCTTTGTTAATAAAATTCAGTTTCTTCTGCCCAATAATATGTAGAAGTAAATATTACAGAGTTGAAATCAACTAAATAGGGAAAATATCAGAATATTTCAGTTAGTTTCATAAAGGAACTATACTTAACATTGTTAATCGATCTAATTAACTGAATGATATTTTTATAACAATTTAAAAATCATAGTGAATTCAACTTTAGCACAGTATCAATATTTCAATTAAGAATATGTTTGAAAAACTAAGATTTAGAAATATCAATGATACTACTATTGGGGAAATATCAATGATACTACTATTGGATAGCATAGTTTGAGGAGAAAGATTATTTTGTGAGCTGATTAGCTTTCTGGTGCTGTGGATAGGGTTCCCAGCTGATATTCCTGTTTTAAGGAAAATCACTGCATAAGAAATAGTGTGATACCCTTTACAATAAAATTTAAATTAAAAAAAGAAAAAACAATAAAAAGGAAAAGAAATAGTGTGATATTTTAAAAAGAGAAAATCATAATCCTTGCTACTTGGGAGATAAAAAAGAAAAGTTCTGACACAAAGCCCATGTAGACAAAAAGTTACTGATGCCCTATTAAAATCAAAGCTGGACATGATGGCTCACTACTGTAATGCCATATGCTCTAAAAATGGATATAGACAGATTGAAGTTTAAGACTAATCAAGTTAATCTTAGCAAAAGATTCTATTTAAAACAAAACAAGTGTGCTCATGGTTCAAGTTGTACAGGACCCAATACCTCAGAGTAAAACTGTGTAAATGCTACTTGAAAGAATAGTTGACATTTTGAGAAGATTAATAGAAAATCTTGTTCATCTATTTTATTGTATGGTTTGAAACAGCTCCATACATAGGTAAACAAAAGAAGCAATGCAGCATTTTCAGTAGTTTTGTGATTGTGCATTGTCATTATCCCATACTATGTTGCTAGAATATTCTATTCATTATGCATTGACATTTGAGTGAACACATTTCGTATCTCCATCAATCTTCATCTTTGCCCTTGTTCCTCCTTTTATTAAATCCATGAAAATATAAGCCTTATTTTCCAATTTTTAGGATTGCTATGTCCATAGTTGTGCCCATAACCTGTTATTGGATTACCTTACCTGTGTGACTATTTTTTAGGACTCTTTGATTCTCTGTTTGACTTCATTTATTCCCTTCTGGAAACTATATTACTGATTATTAAAACTCCTTTGTGTGGACCACCTTATGTGTACTTTACCAGTGGCATACTTTTAAAACTTCCTCCAGTGTAATATTCTACTCCATCTACTTCCACCAGTGTAATATTCTACTCTGTCTATAGACTTTTCATATCTCATGAGAGCATTATCAGGGGAGCCATTGGAATACTAAATTTGAACTGACAGGTCTACCTCCACTGCTCATTGAAATACTGCACATTATATGGCTGAGTTTATGACTATCTTGGCTAATTTGAATATTACAAAGGGAAACCAAGGGATTTCTTTTTTATTGCCTTCTCCCAACTCCACACATTTTTTATCAAGTAGGGACATATGAGTATGAAAATGAACCTGGTTTAAAATAATCAATTAAGTTAAATTGACCATGAAATATAAACTTTATGGTAATTTAAAACCCTTTAAAATGATTACAGTACTTAATTTAAGGATCATTGAATATTGTTTTCTTCTGTGTGCAAATTAATTTTATCGGCCATAGCAACAACATGTTGTTTCATTTCTGGTCTCCTCAAATTTATGGCTTTCTCGGCATTTGGTATGGTCAATTTACTCACTTTTATAGTTTTAATTAGATAATTGTACAACAACCAATACTGAAATGATATGAAAAGAGCATTTGGCAAACAGAATTTGAAAACAAGTGAACTTTATTATTCTTGGAAAATTTTCATTAAATTCTCATCAAAAATCTTGCAAGAGTCCCCTTCCCCATGGTTTGTGATTTGTAAAAGCACATTTAACCAAAAACATTAAGTGCTTATCCAATTTACTAGGTAAATGATGACAACCATTGGGTCAATAATGGACACAGTAGCTTTACTTCTTTATTAACTGTGTTTTGCAGTTTTAGGCTCATTGCCCTCGTACACCTGGATTACTTTACCGTGATTGTATGTAGGTTTTAGGAAAGAGAGGAAAAGGGATACCCAGATTATAAATGATTACAATTCTTTCTGTGAAATTATTGTGGGGAGGAATTTATTACCCATTTTTGGAGCTTTATCTTTATGAAAATTGGAATTCTTAATTGTCTTCTTATCTCTTTGAAATAGATATGATTTAAAATCAAATTATGCCTCGAGCAAGCGTGAAGATTCAGGAATCCTTTCCAGAATCAGAATAATGAAGAAGATAGCGCCTCTGCTACCTGGAGGGTGTGAAAAGGCAGAAGACTCCCTTCAGCAGATGCTTTGCTCTGCAGTTCAAAACTGCCTCTTGTCAAAGTAATACAAGGAATTCACTGCCTTTTCCTTCATTAAAAAACACATGGTTTCCTTTATTTGCAATAACTATTATATGTCTGAGACAAGCAGAAAGGTCAGATAAGTTGATGTTAGGTGAAATGAACCCCAAGATAAGTATTCAAATGTTTTTGCGTTCACACAATTGTTTCTAACGTATTTATAAGATGATTTCTTTGTTGCTTTGTATGTCCCTCCCCCTATAACCCCTGCTTTCACTGTATTTGATGTTGGTATAATTTGTGGAGGGGAAGGGAAAAAACAAATCGTTTCACTAGGGATAAGGTGGACCCATTGCAACAATGAGATATACAAATCATTATGTCGAAAAACGAACTTTACAACTTTGAGGGGGGATGGAGGGCGGGGAGTGGGGTGGGGGGAGGGGAGATGGGAAGGTATGGGAAGGGGAAACAAAAGAGGAGGCAACCATGCTTGATAAGAAATGTATGCATTATCTTGCCCATGTAATTTTAACCCCTCTGTACAGTATTTTCACAATAAAAAAAAAACACTCATTACTTTAGTCATGTAACTGTAACCTCTCTGTACAATAAAAATATATACAAAAAACAAGGTAATACAGATGATTATCTCATAGACAAAATCATATTTTTGCCAATTGCTTATTTTGTAACAGCTAGATACATAAAAAATATTTCAATAGCTGGGCACTGGTGGCCCATGCCTGTAATCTTCGCTAATCATGAAGCTGAGATCTGAGGAGTGTGGTTCAAAGCCAGTCTGAGCAGGAAAGTCTGTGAAATTCCTATCTCCAATTAACCACCAGAAAACGGAAAGTGTAGCTCTGGCTCCAAGTGGTAGAGCACTATCCTTGAGCAAAAGAGCTCAGTGATAGTGCCCAGGCCCTGAGTTAAAGCCACAAAACTGACCACAAAAAAAGAAAGGAAAAAGAAAACACTTAGAGACTATATATCAATTAGGAAACATTTACTGAGTTTCAAATATATTATGTGCCAAACTATATTATAACACATGAATTTAACAGTAATTGTACTGAAACATTATGAGCACTTACATGTATTAAAATGTTCTTCTAAGATGGCATATTAATCTATAACCTTCATAAATTCATCAAAGATGGCATATTAATCTACATCCTTTATATATTAAGTCATCTAGTATGAGACATTGTGATTGGTTTTGAAATTTTTACATATAATAATTTTATATATTATTTATAATAATATATTAATATATAATATTATATAGTATATATTTTATATAATATATTAGCCTAGATTATATATTGGAGTGTGAATTATCTTAAAACTCAAGATTAAAGGACTTGTTACTTTATTAAGTATTCTTTCATAAATTGTTTTGCATATATTTGACTAAATGTCGTTGGCTATGAAAAAGGAATCCCTAGACTATTTATCTTGTTATTTTGACAGTAATATAATATACTCATAAGGCAAGAAACACATAACCTGGAGCTCAAATGTAGGCTGTGATTCTCTAAATCTAGGATGTAGAAACATAATCTTTTATTAGGCTAGTGCCTTCATACTGTTCTCAGGTTCATGTGACAAAATTTTTAAACAGCATTTCTTGGAACAATGATATATAACTTGGTTTTAAAGAAGTGTAAATTGAAAAGGAAAGTAACTTTCAAACTGTCTATGGCTGCTTTTCTTTTCTTTTTTACAATAGATAGGTGAGAAATCCTATATACCAGAATAAGATGTTTGTAGTAATTATTCATGTATATAAGATTTTTACTAGCCAGGCACTGGTGGCTCATGCCTGTAATCCTAGCTACTCAGGAGGTTGAGATCTGAGGATCATGGTTCAAAGCCAGCCTGGGCCAAAAAGTCCATGAGACGCTTATCTCCAATGAAGCACTAGAAAACCGGAGGTGGTGCTGTGGCTCAAGCGGTAGAGCACTTGCCTTGAGCTGAAGAGCTCAAGGATAAGCACCCAAGCCCAGAGTTCAAGCCCCATGACTGACACCAAAAAAAAAAAAAAAAAAAAAAAGATTTTTACTTCCTGAATGAATATGGAAGTTTAAGAATTCTTGTGTAGATGTAAAAGACAAGAGGCAAAACTAGTCACCAGGTGACTATATGCATACTTAAATTTAGGAAGCAGGGTAGGGGGAGATGGAAAAGGATGGTAAGGGAAAACAAAGGAGGAGGCTACAATGCTTGATAAGAAATGTACGCATTACCCTGCCCATGTAATTGTAACCCCCCTGTATGGTTATTTTCACAATAAAAAAATTAGGAAGCACTAGCTTAAATGATTTATGACATTTCTGAGGCATTCTGTTTAATTGTATTAATAGTGTTCTGGAATTAACTCCTCTCTAAATTAGTAATTAGCCCCAGGTACTATAATTTTTCAAATTTCCTCAGTCCACTTCTCAAAACACAGTTCACTTAGAAGTGTGGTTCGTTTGCTTGTTTGTTTCAAAGTGGCAAAAAAAAAATTCCCTAAAGACAAATGTGGTCAGAAAGGGACTATAGAAAGCACTTCAACTCCTATGGGCATTGGTTCCATGATTATATTAATTCTGTAGAATCTAGAATGACAAGTTGCAGATGATCATATAAAATGAAGCTTATTGAAAAGAACTCAAAGAAAAAAAAAAGGTTTTTATATTGTACTGTTTGCAGTTCTTTTTTTTTCTTTTTTCTTCTTTTTTCTCCTTTTTGTTTATGTTTTGAATTTCTGTACCCTTTGTCTTGTATATATGTTTATCTGACTTGATGGGAAGGGGAAGTACAGAAAGACTGGGACAAAAGGTGAGCCAATTCAGCAGCTATACTCACTAGACACTATATTCGAAATGTATTTGCAGGGGTTAGGGTTAGAAGGGGTAAAACTAGGAGAAAATGTGGGAAGGAATGAAACTGTTCAGAGAGAAATATACTCAGTACCTGACATGTAACTGTAACCCCATTGTACATCACCTTTAAAATAATAAAAGAAAAGAAATAGAAAATATAGACTAATCTCTTTGGTGACAACAAGGTTTATAATTACCAATAAAATTCTTACAAACTGCATTCAACAACATATTAAAAGAACATACATCATAATCATAATCAGCCTCGTTGAATCCAGAGGAAAATTTCATTCAACATAAGAAAATTAATAAAAATAAAATATCACTCTACCAAAGAAAAAAGAATTATCTGATCATCTACAGAGAAAGCTTTTTTTTTAAATTGTAAAAAAACCATACAGAGGGGTTACAATAACATGGGCAAGGTAATGAATATATTTCTTATCAAGCATTGTTACCTCCTCCTTTGTTTCCCCTCCCATCCATTCCCATCTCCCCCCACTCCAGAGAAAGTTTCTGATACAATTCATTATTTTCTTATAAAAATCTCAAAAACAAATCTAGGAATAATAAATATGTCAATATGTAATATTTACAAACATGGACAACATTATACTAATTGAGGAAAACAAATATTTTCCTGTAAATTCAGAAACCAAATAAGTATGTCCATTTTCTTCACTTTTATTCAATATGGTATTGATATTAAAACAATACCTTTTGTTTCCTAAATTAACATTTCCTGACTTGGTCATAACATTTATTCCTTTCATTACTATCTGGTTTCCTAAACAGTACCTCTAGGCCAGGAAATGAGTACTTCTATCATGTGAAAAATCAAAAAATAGTAATAGCCTGGTTGTTGATAAGCATAGCTTATCTGTCCTTGGTATTCAAATCTTCTAACTCTTGGCCTCTTAGAAATCTAGCACCAAATTCTCTACCAAAACTTATTAAAAATAATCAATGCTTCTTTTTTTACATGTCCTAGCATACTGTTTCTAATGTTCTGCTGCATTTTGAGACATTAACAATACACTCAATTTGTCTTCCACTTGTGTGTCATTTGTAAATTCCCTAGAACAGATCTGTAATACAAATAAATCTCTGGCATTTCATAAATAAGTAAAAATATATCAAAGAAATACTCTTGAAGTATTTCTTTCAAGAAATACTCTTGAGTGCTTACCCACGCTTTCCAGCTTATGCATTATAACCAGCATATGAATTACATGATTTTAAATATCATCCTCTTTTCCTCTTCTCTTAAATTGAGTCTCATCTTGTGTGTGTGTGTGTGTGTGTGTGTGTGTGTGTGTGTTTGACACATCCTCATTTCTTTTTATTGTGAAAATACTATACAGAGGGGTTACAATTACATGGGCAAGATAACGAGTACATTTCTTATCAAGCATTGTTGCCTCCTCCTTTGCTTCCCCTTCCCATCCCTTCCCATCTCCCCTTACCCTTCAGTATATGTCTGAGACAAGCAGATAAGTTGATGTTAGGCAAAATGAACCCCAAGTAAGGATACAAATGTCTTTTTTTCTTTCTTGATATTGTTTCTAACATATTTATATTTCTTTCTGCTTTATATGTCCCTCCTCCATAGTATAACCCCTGTTTTCACTGTATTTGATATAGGTATAATTTGTGGAGGGAAAGGTGGACCCATTGCAACAATGAGATGTACAAGACATTATGTCGAAAAACAAGCTTCATCTTTTCTTGAGTATTGCCATTATCTTTTCTCTTTCCCAGTTAACACTGGCTAATAGTTATTGAATACTGCCATTTCTTACATGCTCACCACAAACCTACTCACCCCATAATTCTCTGTAATTCTTGTAACAGCCTTAAAATGACTTGCAACACTTCTCTGTGCTTCGTACATGGAAAGAAGTTGTTAGCTTCCTTGTAGTCCATGTGCATTTGGCATACTTGGTTAGAAAAATGTAATATATGGTTGTCAATACCCACAGAATGGGATTTAGCCAGGTTGGAAACCATAACCCCAAACACTGGATTTGCTTCCCACAGCACTTCATTTGCTCTCTTATATGACAGTAAAACAGATTTCCTTTTTGAAGATTCCAAAAGGGTGAAATGAGGTAAAATCTATCTCCTCACAAAGCTTATTCTCCATTGTCTCAGAGTTCAACCACTACTGGAAGAAGCCAATGCTCTCCTAATCTTTTGTCTTGGGTTTCAGCCTGGAGAAAAATGAGACTATTGCTATCCAAACTCCTTTCCCCACACCCCGATCTAGGGTGAGCACCTCTGTAAGCAGCCTTATCATCGTCTGCACCATTCCTGGAAGTCTCACCTGCTCTTCTCTTCACACCATCCTTCGGTTTTCCATTATTAACTTGACCCACATTCTTAAAATAAACTGTAATTCTTACATTCACTGGGTAATAGTATAAATGAGAATGAGAAATGCTAGCATACTTTTCTATGGACCTGTGTAAGATTTTTATTTTATTGAAAGGTTTAGTAAGTCAAAAGCTGTGGACAATTGCCTATATATATATTTAGAAGGAAAGTTCAGCAAAATGTCATGAATGTATATGCAGTTACTGGGCACTTGCTGGACAATTACAGGAATCAGTTTCTTAAGTTTTCTTTTTCTCTGTTTCCTTTGTTAGTATTAGAATGAACTCGGAGACTCACACTCACTAAGTGAGTGCTCTACACTATTAGCCATGGCCCAATTTCTTTTTCTTTCTCTTTCTTTCTTTCTTCTTCTTTTTTTAAAATTTTTAGTGAAATTCAATTTAGTGTCCTGTGAACCAACTGGTGTATTTGTTCACCTTTGTTCCTCCATTTCGGTGCCCCACCACCCTTCCAAATACAGATAAACAAGTAAGAAAAAAACTAACAAAAATACCTATTGTTTCCATTTCCTGGAGTTCATTTTGATAAATTTTATTTTATGTGATCAAATTGCATAGGCATTGTGTCTTTGTGCATACCTAGATTCTTGTATAATTTATCAAGGTCCAGTTTCTAAAATTTCTTAAGTTTCTGTGTTTATCTCCTTGTCTATTTATGTCCCTCGCTCATGTCCAATATCAGCATGAAAGGTGGGCAGATGGAAAATACAGGAAAGTGCTGCTCAACTACAAGCCCAAACTCCCTCTTCCTACAGAACCTTAACTAGTACCCTTGTAAAATCTTAGTGTGATTGCAACAGACCAGGTCATTTTGTGAAAAGCAGTCTGCTTTATCCACAGTCTGTGGATTTCAGTATTAATCTCCCCTTTAAAAAATTACCATCATAGGACCTATCATGTCGAAAACGAACTTTACAACTTTGGTGCGGGGCAGGGGGAAAGGGGGGATGGGGGGGCGGAGGGAGGCTGGGAAGGGATGTGAATGGTAAACCAAGGAGGAGTCTGCAATGCTTGATAAGAAATGTCCTCATTATCTTGCCCATGTAATTGTAACCCCTCTGTACAGTATGTTCACAAAAAATAAAAATTAAAATTAAAATTAAAAAAAATTACCATCATAGCAAAATCTAGACTGGTGTTCAAACAAATAGCTGGATAGTTTAGCCTAGCCATGTTGACTTGTAAAAGTATCCAACAAGGGAATGCCTAAAAACACTGTTGTGCAGCATTCTTTTAAAAATCAGTTCTTAGATTCTATGAAGCAGCTTCTAAACTCCCTACTTTTAATGCTATATATCCCTGAAGATCAACACACACTTATACAACCTCCATCCCAGTCATTACAGCTGTAAGAGAGAAGAGAGAGAAAGAAAATGAATGAAAAAGCACAATGAGCTATACAGAGAATGTGTGGAAGTATGTTATTCTGAAGCTCACATTCCAAAATTTGAGCACCCTGAATCTTCCATTTCCCCACCAAATATGCTCTCTCCTTTATATTACTGCACCTCACTCTGCCTCATCTTCTTGATTCTGTTTTTCCTCATTTGTCTTGCTTTTTACTATTCTCAATGATTAAAAAAAAAAAAACTTCAGAATTCTTAGCAGCAGATTTATTTCTCTGTTACTACCCATCACCTCTTCATTACTATTCTCTATTTCCACCTTCTCCATAATCAGAATATAATTATCTCAAAAGTCTATTTTTGGGTTATGGTTGTTCCACCTACTAAGGAATTTGGCTGCAGTTTGATTCCCTTTCACCACTGAAGCAATTCCCACAAAAGTCATCTGTCTTACAAAACTTAGTGTGCTCAAGAGGAGCTATTTGCATTGTACATACTTTAAAAAAATATTATGTCAGAACTAGAAATAACACCAGAGACTATCATTGTGATTCCACAGTGCAAAGTAGATGCCAAAATATATCTAGATTCAGATATTGTGAACTTCCTTTCCTTGACTCATTAATTCTGAAGAGCTTGATGCTGTGGTAAAGTAGGATTGCCGATTTAGTTTAAGCTCCCCAAAGTAATGATTATGTTTTAGCCAATGGAAAAAAAAATAGCCAGTAAAGATCAGAGTAAATCAGATTCAGCAGTAGAGAGGAGAGTTCAATAAATTATTTCTGTTTTCTTTGACCTCCTGGATTCAACTTTATTCCATTTATTGATCAACAGCCTTCCAGAGACTTGTAGGTAAGAATAGGAAATATTTAGAAAACTCCTAAGTTTGTGGAAAGTTGAAATAGTTAGGATTTGTAAGTTTTCTGAAGTTTGACTGAGAATTGGTTGTTGGGGAGTAATTTTCCTCTGTGTGTATATGGTGTGTGTGTGTGTGTGTGTGTGTGTGTGTGTGTGTGTGTGTGTGTGTGTGTGTGTGTGTGTGTGTGTGTGTGTGTGTGTTTAATTCTTACTATTGCTTTGTTAAAATACTTTCCTTTGCAAGAAAATATTCAGGACAATTTAACAGAAACTTTGGTTTCATTTTTTGGGGTCCTTCAAATATTATTTAATTTCCTGTTCGTATATTCTATTCCATCATTTTTCTGTTTCAAATCCCCAGCATCTTTTAAGCATTGGTAATTGCCATTACTATAAATTACTAAATATAATAATTGACATTACTATAAATACCAAAATGTGACTGAGTTCCAAATGTGAAATTCTGATTTCTTGGAAGGTCAACTTGGAGATTCAGCCTAGACAGCAACATATTTTACATTATAGGAATCCTGAATTAAATTAATTATTTTAAGTAAAGTATTTTTCAAAAATGTATCTATAGAACTATTTATCTTAAAAGAACTAATCAGTGTTTTAAAGATACTAATATTTAATCACAGCATTTTTAGAAAGCTCTGCAGGTTTTAGTTCCAGTTGAAATTTCTACACTTGATTTGTACACATTAGGCAATTTTTTAAAATATTTTTATTGTTTATACTTCCAGAAAATGTTATTACAGGCCTTCAAGTACTTCAAATACTTATTCTAAGTTTATTTTATGTAATATAAAATTTTTTACTTTACTGTTTTTTCCCCAGTACTGATTTGTAGTCAGGGCCTCAAACCTGCCCAGGTTTCTTGTATGTCTCATGTCATACTACTATTATATGCCTCCATCCCTACTTTTTATTAATTATTTTAGAAATAAAATCATAATGTGTTTTCTCAGGCTAACTTGAACTTCATATCTCTAGATCTCCGACTAGTGATTGGCTAGGGTTGAAGGTATGACCCTGCTATCTCTGGCTTGCTTATACTTTTAATATAATCATTTTACCATGCGGTTATGATCATGATAATCCAATTCTATTTTATTAATGCTAATTTAAATAATTTAAATGATTTATTCTATTGACTAAATTAAGAGTAACTATGGAGCAGTTACTGTAAAAAAGTCATCAAGGGCTGGGAAGGTGGCTCAATGGTAGAGCGCTTGCCTTGCATGCATGAGGCCCTGGGTTCGATTCCTCAGCACCACATAAGCAAAAAAGAAACAAGCCAGAAGTGGCGCTGTGGCTCAAGTGGTAGAGCACTAGCCTTAAGCTGAAGAGCTGAGGGACAGCGCCCAGGCCCAGAGTTCAGGCACCATGACCGGACCGCCCCCCCCAAAAAAAAAAGTCATCAAATAGGTTGGTGAATGAATAAAGTGATATGATTACCAATTCTGTTCCATATTATTATAGGAAAATCTTCTCAGTCAAAATATGTTGCATTAAGCTGGGCACTGGTGGCCCACACCTGTAATCCTAGCTACTCAGGAGCCTGAGATCTGAGGATCATGGTTCAAAGCCAGCTCAGGCAGGAAAGGCCATGAGACTCTTATGTCAAATTAACCACCAGAAGACCGGAAGTGACACTGTAGCTCAAGTGGTAGAGTGCTAGCCTTGAGCTAAAGAGCGCCAGGACAGTGCCCAGGCCCAGAGTTCAAGCCCCATGACTTACCAAAAATAAATAGATTAATTATTTAGTTGGAAACTGTTATGTTTTGGTCTCTCTATTCACTATGTCATCAATTTTTATAGCTTTATTTTTTCTCCTGAGGACCGAACTTGGGGCCTTACACTGAGTTAAATCCCCAATCCCTATGCCATAAACTTTTTATGATTATAAATAAGAGATATTTTGTAGCTTTCCACTAAACTTGTTTCTCTTAATATAGTACAATAATGTGCAATATACATGAAGATAAGAAGCAATAAAAATTTACATAAGCCTGAAATCACATTTATATTTATATTTGCACATGAGCAAAATACTTATCAGGTCATCTCTTCAGTTATGAAAGGAAGAGTATGTGTGTGTGTTAAAGAAGAGAGGCAAAATAATTGGAGTTAATGATATGTGAGGATATTAAATTCATCTACTCAAGGACAGTGTGCTAGGTTTACTTTTTGCTAAGTTTGCTGTAACAAAACATTTGGGATAAATTAGTTTAAGAGCTGAAGGGTTAAACCCGAGGTTTCTGATATGTCAGTCTTTTCATGGGCAGGTGCTTTTAAGTTTGGGGTAGAACAGAACATTATAGTTTCCAGTGTATTGGAGAGGGCTGCTCACCTCAATATAGCTAGTTGACATAGACAGCTCACTTTAATTAACAAAGCCTTTGCTCTGAAAGCAGTTAAGCTCTGTATGAACACACAAGTGGAGTGATCCACTCATGAGGTAGGAGTCCTTATTAACCAATCATCTTCTGAAGTCCTTACCTCCAAACATTTCTGTACTAGAGACCAAGCACTTCCTATCCATATCATAGCATGAAGAATTTCTACCAGGTTTATTTTCAAAGACAAGCTACGAACAAATAAATATTTTAAAGTGAACTAGAACCAGAAGAAGCTAATAAAATGATAATTGAAAGAAAGTTATCCTCTTTTTATATTCAAATAAGTGTGATTTTTGAAAAATATTCTGGTTGGCTCATTCATATGAAGTTCCTTGGAAACATAATAATAAATGGTTATAAATAATATTTTTCCTACACTAAAACTAAAAATAATATGAAAATATCTAATAAGACTTTCAGTATCCAGAGAGCATATTCTGATAACATCCTCACATTTCTTTGTAGCTTGTTTACGATCTAGTTCTCCATTAGACTATATTCTTCTGTTTTTTTAATGTGTTATTGCTATGTTTGTTCCGTAGATTTCAAATATGAGACATTGGAGAAAAATTAATTTGATCCAGATAAAGCTTGGTGATCAAAGTCTATTAGCAAGATATCTGTGGCTACAGAATGTTTAAATTTTTTAGCTTTGATGCAACAAAAGATGAAGGCCCTCAGCTGTACTGGGACATCCAGGAAGTAAGGACAGCCTCTGGATTCATAGCTTCACAGTTACCTCCTATTTGGTGAGCTGATGTAAGGCTCAAAAAAGTAGGATGCTGTCCACTCAGAATCCAATCTCCAATCTTCCTTTCGCATACCCATGATCTCAGTTATGTGAATGGTTAAGTCCAGTCAACTTCCTTTTGAGATCGCTCATTTTTACAAGCTCAATTTTAAGTTTTCTTTTGGTAGATGTTAGCATCCTCATTTGATTATTATACAGCCAGTTCCATTCCCCCCCCCCGTTTTGCATAAAACTTAAACTCTTAAATAGTTTCGAAAGTAGTTATTTTTCTAGGCCTAAAAACTGGAATCATAAGATATAGCATAATGAGACTAGAACTAGGTGATAGGCAGCCCCTGGGATAATGCAGTTTCTAGGGACAAATTCAAGCCACAGAATCTGCCCGGCCTGGGCAGAGGAATCCACCAAGAAGTTGTGTTGTATAAACAGCTGGGTCTCCACATTCCCTGGGCCTGGATTGAGTCTGCCACATAATTTTCAAACTTTGTCAGCTAGGACAAAATACTTAGCCCTATTCCAAATATGGACTGTTATCTAACAAAAGGGATAGTTCCAAGAAATAGAAAGAAAAAGTGCATATGCTAATTAGAGTTCCTCTAGTTTACATAGCCCCACAATGTTTCTCAGTGAAGCAATGGGATGGCCTTTCTTCACCATAACATGTATTCTTGCTCAAAGAAACATTTTTCTGTTGTTTCTTTGTTTAAAATTTAAATTATATTCAGATATACCTCAGCTATTTCTCTTAATATTGAAAACGTGTCTGATGATATGTTGACTAATGTCTCTGCTTCCTTGTGAAATACAAGTTCTCTAAGAGTAGACGCTTTATCTGAATCCTGTACATTATCTATCCATAGTTTAGCATAATGTCAAGTGGGGATGTGACAGATATATAGTAAATGATTAAAATATAGAGCTTGTGCTATGGAGCTTACAGAAATGCACATAGTTGAGCTTTAAATTCCAGAGAGGACTTTCTAGAGAATTTAACCCATTAATAAAGTCTTCAATATTGAGACAGATTTAGGCAGGAAATTAAAGTTTGAAAAGTTGTTAGAATGTTGAAGCCTGTATAGAGTTGATGAAATTATATCAAAGTCAGACTTGAGAATCCGACTTTGTCTCTTAGATTCTGAAAAGTATTGAAGCAGTTTAAGCATTTGAGATACTCAATTATCTGTTTAACTTTAAATGTTCAGTTAACAGTCTCTCTGAATATACTTCAGGATACACATATATAGTATTTAAGGATAAAGGAATTTGCTCTCTTAATTTTTAGGTTGAGAAAGAAATTCATGCACTGAGTGAGAGCCAGTGAACACAAAGTAGAGAATATTACTATCTCTGAAATTTATCGTAAATGATGTTTTCATACCATTTATATAATCTAAGCCTATTGAAAAATCTAAGAAATTTCAATGAGAAAAGAAAGCAATCTGTATGCCATATATTAGAAATGCAAAAGTTATGTTTTTGTACATAATTTTCCAATGCTCAATTAATTAAATTGAATTACTAGAAAATTTTACTCTGCACAATAGCAGGCATAATTTTACCAAGCTTCTCCACAGATTTGTAGAATGTTCTCAGTGACACTGAGGTTTATCTTATCAAATTGTACCATCCAATCAGCCTCTGATTGCTCCTCTATCTGCTCTATCTATCCTCTAGATACTCAGTACTCTAAGCAAAGAATGGAGAGCGCTGTAAAAAAAAATCTGCTGACAATTTTTGGCAGATGGATCAGATTCTCCTTAGTGTTTTGGCTTTCCAACAGCAGGTAGAACAGCCAGGAAAGACTTCTTTATTCCGTGTATGGTTTATTTGCCTTGCAGATAGACATTCTTTGCTAGATTACACTTCTCCTATGGCCTCATGAAGGTTGATCTTGTTTTACAGATGGAGTCATTGTGAATAAGAGAGGAAGGAGAACTCTAAGTATAGAGGGCAATCACAAAGCACTGATTCACAAGCCCATTCCTTTGACTCAATGTCCTGTGATTTGACTCTACCCTAAATCATACAGGCCTGTGCAAATAACAAGATGTTCACCAATGCTGCCATACATTGATAATATTTGCATATACATATATGTACACATTAATATACATATGTACACATATATGTATGAGTATATATATACATACTCATACATATACATATATATACTCATATATACACTCATATATATACATGTATGATAAAATATCACAGGTATGTATATTCACATGTATGTATATATACACATATACATATATTAGACTAAAAGCAAGTATAAATAAAGTAAAATAAGGGCTAAGAACTATCTACACTCTTCTTCCTAGAGTAATGTGAAAGAAAACTAGCTGAAGGAGAACTCATTGGATCAGTGAATCTTCTTGCTGGTGGAAGATTGTTTTCGTTGTTTTATTTTCCCCTCAATTTCTAAGTGATGTGAGATACAAGGACACTGGCTTCCCCACTGCTCTAAGGTTGGTCATTGTTTTCTTGATATTAACCCTTTATTCAATGAATAGCCAGCAAAAATGTTCTTCCTGCTATAAATTGTGTCTTAATCCCAGAAATTACTTCCTTTGCTGTGAGGAAGACTTTTAATTTGATGAAACCCAATTTGTCAATTCTTGATCTACGTTCCTGAGCAATTAGAGTTCTAGTCAGAGTCATTATTTTTTTTCTTTTTTCTTTTTTTTATTGTGAAAATACCATACAGAGGGGTTACAATTACATAGGCAAGGTAATGAGTACATTTCTTATCTAGCATTGTTGCCTCCTCCTTTGTTTCCCCTTCCCATCCCTTCCCATCCCCCCCTCCAAGTTGTGAAGTTTGTTTTTTGACATAATGATTTCTATATCTCATTGTTGCAATGAGTACACCTGTATCCAATTTGTTTTTTCCCTTCCTCTCCACAAATTATACCAACATCAAATAAAATGAAAGCAGGGGTTGTACCGTGGAGGAGGGACATACAAAGCAACAAAGAAATCATCATATAAATATGTTAGGAACAATCGCAAGAAAGAAAAAAACTTTGAATATTTATCTTGGGGTTCATTTCACCTAACATCAACTTATCTGGCCTTTTCTGCTTGTCTCAGAGATACACTAGTTATTGCCAATAAGGGAAACCATGGGACCTATGTTTCTTTGGGCTTGGCTTACTTCACTTAACATAATTTTTTCCAACTCTTTCCATTTCCTAACAAATGGCATTCTTTCTGATGGAGGCATAGAATTCCATTGTGTATATATACCACATTTTCTTGATCCATTCATCTACTGAGGGGCATCTGGGTTGGTTCCATATCTTAGCTATGGTAAATAATGCTGCAATAAACATAGTTGTGCTGGTAGCTTTAGTGTGGTCTTGTTTGTAAACACTTGGGTAAATGCCCAAAAGTGGGATTGCTAGGTCATAGGGAAGCTCTATGTGGAGTCTTTTGAGGAACCTCCATAGGACTTTCCAAAGTGGTTGAACAAGTTTACACTCCCACCAACAATGCAGTAAGGTTCCCTTCTGTCCATATCCCCTCCAGCATCTGTTGTTATTAGAGTTCTTGATTCTAGACATTCTAACTGGGGTGAGGTGTTATCTCAATGATTTGCATTTCTTTTATTTCTAGAGAGGTTGAGCATTTCTTCATGTGTCTATTGGCCATCCTTCTTCCCTCTTAAGAGAAGTTTCTCTTTAAGTCTTTAGCCCACTTATTTATTGGGCAGTTGTTTCTTTGAGAATTTGTTTTTGGGGGATTTAATTTTTTGAGTTCCAGGTATATTTTAGATATGAGACCCTTGTCTGTTATATGGCTAGTGAAGATCTTCTCCCAATCCGTGGGCTTTCTATTGATCTTGCTGGCTATGTCCTTTGCCATGCAGAAGCTCTGCAATTTCATGCAATCCCATTTGTTCAACCTTTCTTTGATTTGTTGTATTTCTGGGTCTCTATTAAAAAAAGTTTGGCCTGTGCCAAGGAGACTTAGAGTTTCTCCTATTCCATCCTGTAATGTTTTCAGTGTCTGCTTTGACTCTGAGGTCTTTGATCCATTTGGAGCTGAGAGAGTCTTTATTTATGCCTATATATTCAAGTGCTTTTCATATGTTTTCCTATTTTGATACACTAACAATGGTAACATGTAAGGCAAATATAATTATTCCTGAATTTTTGGGAGTCAGTGTTCCTTAGCTCAGAAAGGGACTAGTTATTTAATTATGCCATTTATTTTATTAGACTGATCAATTGTACATAAGGAATTTCAATATATTTCCATAGTTTATGCAAGTACTTTGACTGCATCCACCTCCTCTATTGTTCTTTACTGTCCTCCCTCATTCCCTCCCTTTTTCTTCTCCCTACTAGACTTCTTTTTCTTACTTAAGCTTGTTTGGTTAATTTTGTTTAATATCTCTTTAGTTTCCACAAATGGGAGAACAAGAAAAAAAGTGAGATTTTGCTCTGTGATTGCCTTAATTCACTTAGCATGGTGACTCTCCTGTTTCATCCATTTTCCAAGAAATGATAAAATTTCATTCCTCTTTATATTTGATAAAGACTTTATTTTCCTTCTAGTCCATAGAATTTCCTTTTCCTTGAAGAGGAGTAGGGGACTAGATCTCAGTGAATACTCTGTCAGTGGAACTTTAATGTGAAAATGAAAATCAAATTCCCGTAGACCAATCACCAATCATTTTTATTCTTTCTTAAATGTACATCTCTATTAATTTCCTAATGTATATGTACACATATTCTAAACTATTTCTAGAGTAAAAACATATTTCTTCCTGTAGTTTCTTTTGCTGATTGGCCTCATTCTCTGGTCTATTTCTACCTAAGTTATTCCAAAAATTCCACGTTCTCTGTAATTTTGCTATCCACCTCTAATACATTCATTATTCACCCATTCAAGGTATGTGACCTAGGAAGGCCATGATTAATTTTGTGCTCATTTTAAATATGCTCATCGCATTTTCATTATTTCCTACACAATATCAGCTTACAATCAAAATTTCCAGAATGACCTTGATTTCCCACTTAAGTCTATCACTATAGTATTAAATAGTTTAAAACTTGTTATCTTTGAGACAGAATAACATTTAACAAATATCCACACAAAAGAAATGCAAATCACAAGATTCCACCTCACCCCAGTTAGAATAGCTAGAATCAAGAAATCTAGTAACAACAGATGCTGGAGGGCGTGTGGTAAAAAGGGAACCCTACCACATTGCTGGTGGGAGTGTAAATTTTTTCAACCACTTTGGAAATCAGTTCCTCAAAAGACTCCACATAGAGCTCTCCTATGACCCAGCAATCCCACTTTTGGGCATGTACCTAAAGATCACAAACAAGGCCATACCAAAGCTACCAGCATAACTATGTGTATTGCAGCACTATTCACCATAGCTAAGATATGAAACCAACCCAGATGCCCCTCAGTAGATGAATGGATCAAGAAAATGTGATATATATATATATATATATATATATATATATATATATATATATATATATATGTGTGTGTGTGTGTTCTATGCCTCCATCAGAAAGGAGGGGGTAGCAATGCTTTAAGGAAATGTTCTCATTACCTTATTCATGTAACTGTACCCGCTTTGTACAGTATCTTTACAATTAAAATATATTAAAAATAAAAGAGTTATTAAACTCTAGGTAGTCTTATTCCTGAGAATAATTCTTCTTGAAATTTGCAAAATGTCTATAAATGAGTATCCAGCATGCATTATTTGGCTTGAAATTTATACATGGGAAAATAATTTCCTCTTTAAAATGTGGATGAGGTTTCATAGTTTTTGCCCATTCTGAGCTAATTATATATTTAAGTTAGATTTAGATAATTGTTTGGTAGAGACAAATGCCAACTATTTGAAATAATTAGCCTATTAAGAATAATTGCAAAGCAAGTGCTCTTTCCTGGGGACTTTCAACTGTTGTTGTGATCAGATATGTTAAAGTAAATAGAGTTATTTAAATCCAAGTGGGAAAACTCAATGTGCATATAGAAATAAAATGTTTCATGATACAATCTAAGTAGTGTTGTTCAGGCTTTGCATTTTTAAGCACAGTATTTTAAAAAACGTCATATAATTTCTTGCACTGAATTGTCCTAAATACAGTTGTAAAAACTACAATTTTTAAATGAGTGGATTGAGATTTCAAAATATGATTTTTCCTGACTTCACAACTAAAAGTAGCTGAAGCAATTCCCAATCCAATGAGTTTAGAATTTATTTTATTTTCAAAATTGTATTTTTAAAAAGTATCCTAATTGTAATTAATATTTGTGTGGGGCACAATATGCTGTTTTGATACATGTATACAAGTTAATCAGACTGAATCAATTACTATATTCACTACTTCAATCATCTTTTTGTTTCTTTGTGATGAGGCATCAAATGTATTTATTACCTTACTCATGTAACTGTAACCCTTCTGTACAGTATCTTTACAAAAAATAAATTTTAAAAAATGCACTCTAGCTATTTTGATATGTACAGAGTATATTGAATAGCACATGAGAATAAAATATACATTAAGTAGCACATGAATCGAACTCCTGATATCACAGATACTTACCTCTTTTTTAAATTTTTGTTAAAGATTGGCAAAATAAATATACTAGTATTTTCATTATAATGAGGTCTATTTTGCTTATCAAGTTTTCTTAGGGGGATCTCTATGGAGAAATCATATAAAATTCCACAAACATGTTAATTGCATTGATATTATTCTTAACATACCTTTTCTGAATTTTTAGCAATACAGATAGTAGAGTGTCACCAACAGGAGCTGCTGGTGCCATATAACTACAAGGTTTTTCGTTTGTTTGTTTTACAACAATGCCTATTTGATAGTTTAACTTATTTTTCATAATTAAAAAGATAATAATGGAGGCTTTGTAGATCTTGTATTCCTGAAAAAGACTCATGAAAATTAGCTTTAAATGGCTTTATCCAAACCACTGAAAATGTTTTATTTGATTTCAGTTTGTTTATGCAATTATAACAAATTAGCCTTTCCAGAAAAAGAGTATTAAAAAATAGGTAATCTCATCCTAAGACCAGTTAGCCATTTAAAAGGATATTTTTAATGTAAAGTAGAAACATTATGTATAAAATATTTCTATGTTTCACGTGACAATACCTAATTAAATAATAAAAGATGTATAGATATATATCTGTTTATTGAAAATTATATCAAACACAGGAACATATAAGTGCTTTTATGGTATCTGTAAAGGTACTTGTTATCATACTTATGGCAGAGTGTGTGCTGTATATAATAAGACAGGACTTAACATTTATAAATGTTAAAAAAACATCATTTTTTCAGATAAATGACTGGAAGCATGAAGATTAAGGCAATCTCTCCAAACAGGAATGCTTATTACAAGAAAACTCCTATGATCTTACATATATAGTGATGCCTTCTTGGTAACTTTATAATCTCTGATAAATCTACAAGCTAAATGTATAGCTTCTAAAATGATAGAATTTTCACTGTTTTAATAATGAAGAAACAACATTCCTGTTTGTGTTTGACAGTTTTGTAGAGCTGAATTCCTTCAAGCCATCCCTTTTGCCTCTTGCCGTAAATAACTTGCAAGCAGTCAGTGACTAGCGAGCAACAATTCCCTGCATGATCGCAATGTCAAAGCCAAACAGAAAATGTTTTTCAATAATTTTACTTAGTGTCAGTATGTAAGTAACAGTCTGAATTTTATTTGAAATATATACATGAATGTTCCTAAAACTTATAGATGAATAACAATGTACAGATCAGCTATTCAGTGTACTCAACTTCAGTTTGCTTGTCAGTAAAACAGTTCTCATGATTCTTTTGCAATGTCAGGGTACTGAAGACACATCAAGCAAAATGTCTGATGTTTGGTTCAGAAAAGCATGTATTATTTTCCTGAGGACTTTTGTTTTCAACTAACCATAACACTTGCCTCGTGTGATATATTTCTACATCACATGTACTGTGTTATATTCAGAAAAATGACTTGCATCTAAAGACAATTAGCTTGCAATTGAAGCCCACTCAATTAATATAAACAATGTTTTTCAAATTACAATTGGGATTTTTGACAGTGTAGGAAGTATGAACAAACTATGATGATATTAACTCTGATCATGTTTCTTTGAAAACCTTGGATAAGTAAAAATGAAAGTTAAATGGCTATGATTTTAATATCTGATTCCTTCTTTATTCTGCATCTGGCTGGGAAAACAAGCAAATATGTTAGACACACACTATTTCATTTATCACTGAGCACACTGACTATTTTCACATTCCATATTCCCTGCAAGCTGTGCCTAAAGATATGGTAAAAGAGATCTCACCTTGTAAGGCAGGCTGCAAAACTCTTGGAGGAGAAGAATGACTGGCAATGCCATGCTCAAATCTATTCTAGATTATTCTGATTACACCAATGGGAAGTACAGTCTTCGGCTGCAAAACACAAAACAAGCCTGAATAGATAGTGAAATCTCAAAACACTTCCATGGCAACCACGGTAGACATCAGTTGAAAAGTTCTCCAGAAACATTAGATTGATCTTTGATTAAAGGGGACTTGGAGACCAGGTATCAGGGGCTCACCCTCTAATTCTAGCTACTAAGGGGATAGAGATCTGAGGATCGCGGTTCAAAGGTAGCCCTGATAGAAAGTTCAGTGAGACCAGACAAAAGCTGATTTGTTTGGTGGTTAGTTGGAGATAAACTACTGACAGTGTTGATGTGTTAGAGTGCCAGCCTTGAATGGATGAAATTATGTGGCAGCGCCCAGGCCCTGAGTTCAAGCCACCGATTCTACACACACCTGTGCAAGCGCACACGTGTGCACGTGCGTACACAGACACAGACACAGATGCAACTGGAGCAATGGTTTTTTTATTATTATTTTATTTATTTTATTTGCAATTATTATTCTTTTTTGCTACAGTTTATACTTTGCTCTAGGATGATCTAAAACTCCTATTAAAATGTGAGAATGGAGTAAGAACAGGGTCTCACAACTGTAATCCTAGCTATTCAGGAGATAGGTACTGAGAAGATCATGGTTTGAGGCCAGACTATGTAAAAGTGCATGAGACTACATGTTAACAAGGAATAAATAAAACATATGGTGGTGGGTGCCTGTTTGCCTGTCATCCCAGTTACATGGCAAGATAAATATATCATGGCCTAGGCCAGCCCTCACAGAAAATGAGATCATATTAATAAAAACAATAAAAGAAAGCAAGAAAAATGGGCTGAGTGTGTTGCTCAAATGATAAAGCATCTGCCTAGTAAGCACAAAGTCCTCAGTTCAAAACCCACAATATTACACAGATACGCTCACATATTATAAATATATATATTAGATAATAAATTTTAACTGATCCTTTGTCATCCTCAGAATTACATATATATATATATATTCGATACCAAAATAACCATAACCTTAATATCTATATAGTAAATTATTAAAGTAGAGAAAGGTGTCACATAAGTTTATCAATTTCAATGATAATAGATAATAGATAGATAATAGATAATAGATTATAGATTATAGAATATACTGTGATTATAGTGATTATACTGACATATTGCAAATTTTAGTCTATTTGTTTTTGTTTTCTAATCTCAGTAAATGCACAACCAAAATCCAATATATGTGTGAAAGGCTAATAAATTTACCCATTTGGGAAGGCATTTTCTTTAATATTAAGGAAGTAGGGGTACTTAGGAAGTTAAAATTAGTATATTCTAAAGTTAACATATAAATTAAGTACATACATACAACAAATGTGATGGGGTACAAATACATAAACTTATGTACTTATAAAAAAACTTCTTTGGCAGCATCTTTCAATCATCACCTGATTTCATACCTATTTGAACTGTTTTGTATGTTGATGCTGGGCTTGTCATGTCACTGTTTTCCATGCCTATTTGTGTTCTTCCCTGTATTGATGGGAGCTCCCTCCGTGATGGTTGCTTTCCCAATGGAACTCCAACACCCTATTACAAATAACTTGATAAAGCTTTTTTCTTTTCTTTTCTTTTTTTTTTTTAAACAGGGGCTTGCCCTGTTAGCACTCTGCTGCCACCATGTGATAAAAATCAGTTGTAACAGCTTTCAGAATGAAGGATTCGGATAAGGAAAACTGGAGATGCTGTTGCTTCTTCAACATCTGTTATTGGATAGAGACATTCAAGCATATGGTTCAAAGACAACCAAACAACCAACAGGACAAAGCAGATGAAGAACATATGAGTGCAATGTGTTCCACCAGACACATCAGGGTCTACCCATTGACTATGAAAAGACCTTTAGAGAATGATGACAAACTTTGTGCTCATTCTACCTCTCATGTACATTTCTCCTGAGGTACAAAGCCATCATAAGTGACATTTCAGACTACATTTATCAGTTTCAGCACATTTTCTCAAATTAGTTGTATACCAGATTCCATCTAAACATGATGCCTAAATGAACCTAATTAGATCTATCATTCACATAAAATAACAGTAAAATTGTATTTCCATCTTAAAATATACAATTAATTTTAGGGGGAAAACATATTAACTTTTTCTATGAAAGTAAATTCATAAAACCCACACAGCTCTCAATCTCTCTTGAAATGATATACAGGACATGGTATCTTTTGAAATCTATAGATAAAATACAGATGTTTAGGAACAACCACAATTAGAACATCAGTGGAGTGAAAATAGAATATCCAGAAAATTAAAAATATAATAGAGAAATAATTTGTATTCCTGATTACATATAAATATTTCATTTATATTTTCCATGTAGTTAGTTTTTTCTTAGAATTCAAAAATTAGTATAACTACTATAATCTCCTGTTAGGTTCATGGTATATATGTGTGTGTGTGTGTGTGTGTGTGTGTGTGTGTGTGTATACATATATGTATATATACATATACATATATGTGTATATATATATAGATATATATAGATAGATATATATAGATATATATAGTAAATGTCTCTGAAAAGAAATCTGGAAAGAATTTTTCAAAAAGTAATCCAGAAATCACAAGTTACCAATTTCCAAAGAAAGCATAAGAAATGGAATTGCATATCATAGTTTATGAGGAAATACTCTATTTTTGTGGGTCTGCAGAAAGCATCTGGCCATGCATTAACGGTACCTAATACAGCCAAAAGTTGAGTGCTTCATCAAGTGACTAGATACTTTGAAACTCACTTGATTACTCTGCAGATATTTGCCATGATATTTTTATTGAAAGGCAGATGTATTACAGAAAAGTTTCTTCTGGCTGGGGAGACTATTCTTGACCCAATCTCTGGCTATTAGCCTTCTAGAAAATGCCTGGTGTTGATTAAAGAACACTTACGAAAAGTCACACTGAAATTCCAGAAATTCCAGGTTTAATTCAATGTCCTGCCTCTGTGAAGATTAGATAGATGATAGATAGGTAGACAAATGATAAATAATAGATAGATAGATAGATAGATAGATAGATAGATAGATAGATAGATAGATAGATAGATAGATAGTTTAATTTGTGGTGTCTTCTTCAAACAACTCCCAAAGGTTAGATTCTAACATCTGCAGGAGCGGGCTGGGTACTGTAAGAGTAGATTGACTTCTGCTTTTGCATAATTACACCTTCTTCTCTGTCTGCCAACTCCATCCTACTTTCTGTTTTCTGGGGTTAAAATTAATACCAATAAAGAAGTCTGAATAATTAGTGCTAAAATTGGATGTTGGCTCTGGATCACCTGTTAACATACTGATAATTAAGAAATCATTGCTATGTGTGCTGAAAGTCTGAGAACCCTGCCACATGGTAACAGGAGAACAATGAGAACTTCTGTATATTGTAAACTGGTACAATAAGCCAAAACGATGCAAATATTAATGCAGGAGTTAGCAAACTATAAACCACCACTTGTTATTTAAACAAGAAAAAGGTTTATTGACACACATCTACAGCTAGTCTGTAGACCATATTATCATGCAACAGTGCATTGGAATAGTTGCTACAGAAACAGCACTTCTGAGAGGCTAAGATGTTCATTCTCTAGCCCTTCGTGGGATAACTTTGTTGAATCATGCATGAATGTGTGAAAATTAGCAGGCATCTGGGAATTGTAGCAGAAATAATAATTATAAGTATAACAAAATTGGATAGCTGGCATGCCTGTAATATTATCACCTGGGAAGCTGAGGCAGGAGTGTAATGTTGATGGAATCTGAATAATTCAGAAACAAGGGCAGTATCAAAATGTAGGAGATCATTAGATTCTTACACTAAAGAGGTCTGCTTTACTAAGATCAGGGACCTGCCTGAAAAACCGAAAAACAAAAACGAAGCCCACAGAACAGAACAGAGATGTCTAGGTTGATGCACTGAAAGATCCTGAAATCCTATACACTCCCAAACCTCAAAGCCTACAGATGGGTTTCCTTCTCTCTTTAAAAGATAAAGCCATCATGTTCACTGTGAATTCTTCTAACACATCACTTGCAGAAGGCTGTTTGGAGGTTGCAAAGGGAAAAAAGGAAAACTAAAACATTTCTGAAAATTTGTGAATATAGCAAACAAACTAGCTTGATAGCTGAAGTGCAAATTGCATCATATTGAAATTAAAGTGGGTGCATATTAATGAATGCACTGATCTCTGGAAGATGGAAGCGTAGGAGCTAGTGGAATCATTTTTAATGTACGGACCTTCTGTAACTCCACATACTTCATAGTCAGTATTGGAAAGAACAAGGTTTCATTGTTGGTTATTTCCTTTGGAGGGAACAGGAAGAGGAATGACTCAGTCTGCTATCTAAGGTTTCACACTTTTCTTTAAAAAAAAAAAAAAAAAAAACAGTTGAATCGGGGCGCCGGTGGCTCACACCTATGTAATCCTAGCTACTCAGGAGGCTGAGATCTGAGGATCACAGTTCAAAACCAACCCGGGCAGGGGAAAGTCCGTGGAACTCTTATCTCCAGTAAACCATGAGAAAACCGGAAGTGGTGCTATAGCTCAGGTAGTAGAGCGCTCGCCTTGAGCTGAAGAGCTGAGGGACAATGCTCAGGCCCAGAGTTCAAGCCTCATGACAAAAAAAAAAAAAAAAAAGACAGTTGATGGAAATGAAAAACAGAATTTAAATCATGTTTCAGTTATCTACCATCATTGTCTTTGGGGAGATAAAGGTATCTCCTAAAATATATAGCAGTGACCTATTTTTGTTATCAATAGGTATCATTTCTATGAATGGCATGAAAACTCTGATTTTATTTTATTTTTTAAAATTTCATGTTAGCTATCTTGAAGTAGTATACAAAGGAGTTAACAAAGCAGTTTATGGATACAATGTCTCTTGATTAATGTCACCTCTTTCATCATTCTATCCCTCCCAACCCACCTCTTCCCACACCATTCTTAATTGTGTAGCCTATCCATTGAATTCTTGATTGCATTCTCTTCTTCTTCTTTTGTCTACATCTCTTCTCTTGACCCCACCCACGGCTTCTAGAACTCACTAGCTGGTGTTTATTTTTTTGAACGTTGACTGCTTTTGTAAGGAATTACACTTGAGTTCTACCTTTGAAGCTATCTTATTATTTTTTAAAGGATCTAATCTGTTATTGAATCAATTCTCTGGCAAATGGATTTTAGGCTATATCTATCAATTTCCAAAAAAAAGTCTTTGAATTCAGACTACTTTTACACGTAATTTATAGATTGATAAAAATTTGTGTAAAGAGACACAAAGGTTTTCATGAAATATACAACTGTATGTTTACAGTTGTATGTTTACAAAACAAAAATTAAACTTTCAAGATACCATCAACAGAATTGGCACTGCTATCAAAAGGAGTAATTGGATTCCAGGCATGGTGACACACTCCTGTAACTCCAGCACTCAGGAGGGTGGGGATATTATAAGTTCAAGTTTAACCTATGGTAGATAGCAAAACCTTGTCTCAAAATATCATGTAAGAATAAAAGAAGAGAAAATAAGCAAAGTCAAAAATATTTGTTTTGGACTACTTTTAGATACTTCATAATAACAGAAAGTGAATGTCAGCTGCTATTAGAAAGCACAATAAAGAATTGGTCCTCAATAAGTGTCAATTTTTCAACATAAATGAATTTGAGTTTCCTGTATGAGTCCCTGGTATTTACTATATTTTTTAAAGGGTCACTCTTATGTTGACTTTTCTTACAAGAGTAAAATTACAATTAAACTGGATGCCAGTTGTGCATGCCTGTAATCCTAGCTATTCCTGAGAATTGTGGTTAAAAGCCAGCTAGGACAAGAAAATCCATTAGAGTCTTTAATAGATGGATTGATAAACCATAGAAAAGTTGAAAATTAAACATATTACTCAAGACATTCTAACATATGCACAGGAGAACACAGGATTTGGGAAAAAAATCATATTAAGTGAAGTAAGCCAGACCCAAAGGAATGTGGGTCCCTTGGTTTCCCTCATTTGCAACAATTAATATATGTCTAGGATAATTTTATCCGATGAGCAGAAAAGCTCAAAATCTGTGTACATATGACCATATAAGATGATGCTAAGTGAAATGAACTGGAAGATAGGGACACAGAGGTCTTTCTTTGTTGTTGTTTTTAATGAGCATATGGTTTTTCTTTTGCTTCCTTTGTGTATTCTTCCCCCTATAGTATACCCCTGTTGTACTTGATTTTGGTACCCTGCATCTTGTATGTATATTTGTCTAATTTGGGTGGGAGAAGGGGAACAACAAAATGCTGAAACAAGGACACAAGATGACCCATTGCAACAATGCTACTCATAAGATACTACGTTGGAAATGAACTTTACAACTTTGCGGGGTGGAGGAAAGGGAAGGGAAAGGGAAAGGATAGTGGGAAACAACAAACGAGGGGGTAATAATGCTCAACCAAAAATGTACTCATTACCTTACTGATGTAACTGTAACCTCTCTGTATAGCATCTTTACAAAAAAATAAAAATATAACTAATAAAAAGAGATATATAAATTTGAATACTATCTAGTTGTACATATCTACAGGAACAAATAGCTATTGCAACAAGCACACATGTCTTACATGAAAAATTAATGAACAGCTAAATGTGGCAATATTCACCTGTAATTCCAGCTACTGAGGAGGTTTGGAGGGGAAGAACATAAATTTGAAGCCAACCTAGTCAGGAAGTTAGCATGACTATGTTTCAAAACTAAAAGTGTAAAGGCTAAGGACACAGTACAGGTGGTAAAGCGCTTGTCCTCCATTTGATAGGTCTTAAATTTAATCCTCAGCTCTGACAAAGGTAGGTTGTTGGGTTTTGACTTAGTGTCTCTCCATAGAGTCTATTCCATTTCAGTTTATTCATTTGTAACCTATTTCTTACTACCCAGTGTATTTACTTATAGATTTACAGACACATTCTAGCTCCCACTAATGAGGGAAAGCATGCAATCTATTTTTCTCTGTGTCTGACTTACTTTGCTTAATATAATTTTTTTCCAAGTCTTTCCATTTCCATACAGATGGTTCAATTGCATTCTTTCTGATGGATGAATAGAATTCCATTATGTATATGTACCACATTTTCTTGATTCATTAGTCCATTGAGGGGCATCTGGGCTGATTTCATATCATAGTTGTAGTAAATAATGTTGCCATGAACATGATTCTGCTGGTAGCTGTAGTGTGTCCTTTTTTGTGCTCTATTGCATAAATACCCAGAAGTGGAATTGTTGGGTCACAGAGTGTCTCTAGTTTAGTTTTATGAGTAACCTCCATACTGCTTTTAGGAGTAGTTGGACAAGCTTACACTCTCACCAACAGTGCAGTAGCATTCCCTTTTGGTCACATCCACATCAGCATTTGTTATTGTTAGTTTTCTTCTAACTAGGGCAAGTTTGGAATCTCAGTGTTATATTGATTAGTATTTCCTTTATGGCCAGAGATGTTGAATATTTCTCCATGCATCTATTGACTATTTTTACTTCTTCTTCTGGGAATTGTCTCTTTAAGTCACCAGAAAATGGGTACTTAGAAGAGAGGAGGAGAAATGTAAAGGACAAATGGGTGAGTACTTTGGGGGTGAAGATAAAGCAGAAAAGCAGAAAAGGTCAAAAGCTATGTACATATGACCAGATAAGATGATTTTAAGTGAAATCAACCCCAAGATAGGGACACAAGTGTTTTTTTTTTTCTTTCTTGCTATTGTTTCTAACGTATTTATAAAGTACCATTTTTATAGGGTACCATGTGATTTTTTTTGTTGCTTTGTATGTTCCTCCCCCACGGTATAACCCCTAATTTCACTGTATTTGATGTCAGTCTAACTTGGGGAGGGAAGGGAAAGAACAAAATGTTTAAATAGGGATACATCGATAGGGCGGGGGGGCGTTGGTGAGTGTAGTTGTGGAGGTGGGAAGGAAGGGATGGTAGGAGAAAAACAAAGGAGGAGGAAACAATGCTTGATAAGAAATGTACTCATTACCTTTCTTATGTAACTGCAAACCCTCTGCACAGAATTTTCACAATAAAAAATTTATAAAATGGAGTGAAATAAAAAAATTCATCATGCACATAAACTTTTTTGTTAAATGACAAAAAATTCAATATATATAATCTAAAATTAAGATAAGGAAAGGAAAGGGCAAGTTGGGAGTGCCAGATGAGAATGTTGAATGGAGTGACAGTGATCAAAATGTACTGTATGCATAAACTCTGTGGTGAATGGCAACTCTTTTATTATAACTATAATAAGGTAACTATAAAAAGATAATAAAAATATTCAAAAAAGAAAATAATAACTAAAAAGGAAACTGTTTTGATGTAAAGCTATAATATATACATATACAAATATAATATAGACAGATAATATATATATATATACACACACACACATATATATATATATACACATACATACATATATACATACATTAAAAAAACAGTTTTGCGCAGGGTCTGAGTTCAAGCCACAGGATAGGTACATATACAAAACAAAGTAATATTTGTAAAAGAAGACACATATAAGCCACATATAATAATGACTTTTTATCTAGAACATGCAAAGAACTCTCAGAAAACTCAGAGTTAATAAATTCCTATTAACAAAGGAATTCAATAGCCTTCACTTCCAGATAGTAGGAACTGATAGATTAGGTCCCAACATATAAATCTGAAAGACTATAAAATGTGCATTGCATAAACATTTATATACTTTACATGCTACCTATTCTTTTTAAAAATATACCATATGTTATCTCTAAAATTGAGCAGTTTTTCTAAATAATATTCTTGTTACTTTAAATTTCGACTTATTTTTCAATGTTTCAATATTTTCCAATATCTCCTTGTAGTGCTAGTAAATATTCATTTGAGTTTTCAAAAACAATCCCAATTTACACCTGTTGTTCCAGCATCCCATCTGGTTCAACATTTGTTTCTGAAATAAAGCATCTCAGTTTGGACAATATATTACAGAGAGAGCTTATCTATAACCAGAATGTCTCTCATGGAGGATCTTTATACATAATTCACATTCAGTAAGAATTTTTAGCCATTTAATTTTGGACTATAATTTAAATTCTCTCTCACACACAAACATTTATCTATACTTCATGGAGTTATTCTTTAGCAAGAAAATTAAATTTCATATCACATAAAATATTCCTTCTAGACACAGTGCTATCCAAAAGATAAACGTATTATTCAACTTATGTGCAACCAATAGTATGAATTTAACTCTTCGAACCTCTAAAAATAAATAACTGTCATGTTTTGTTGTTTGCAAATGAATGATGGAATCAACTTATAAATTTAAGGCTAAATAATAAGTTATGAGACTACCGAAATACCATCCAAGTAAAACGTCCCTCTGTATGCAATTTTGAAAAGGGGCCCTCTTACCCCACTTAATAAAGACAAGTCTCCCTTAGAGGTAGAAAATGGATCTAATTGAGTAGTGCCTCAGTACCATATTCATGGGATTGAAATCATATTAAAATTCGTATCTCACCAAAGAAATTGTAGATTAAGCATAATTAAAAATTAAAGCAGATATAATGTAGAAGTCAGATACTTAAACTAGAATTGAAATAAATACAGTATATTGGATGCCAGGTAGAAATGCTACTATACTTATACATTTCATGTGAAGCTGGAGTGGAGGCTCCTCCATTCTGTTTTTATTGATGAAAACAGGTTAAAAAATTTGTAGAGAAGATTCACTGCACACTTAAGGAATGGCAACATTTCCAATACTATGGAAATAGGTAAATGCAAGGTAACAATTTTTTTTTACCCAAATTGATCTCTTCCTACAAGTCAACAACTAAAAACCCAATGAATGTTTTCAAGAAGCCTGTGATAGAGAAATGGCAGGAATAGCGATATATAAGCTGGGTGTGGTTACTCTTGACTTTAATTACAACTCACGGAAGACTAGACAGAAAGATCAAGTTTAATGCCAGCCTGAGATACACAGTGAAAACTTACCTCTAAAATCTAACAAAAATAACAGAAAGTGGAGCTGTGGTTCAAATAGTAGAGCAACAGCCTTCATTTGGGGAGAGGGGAGAGTGGATAACAATAAAGAAAAATAATACAATAAAATAAAAGAAACAAAGCAATGAAGAACATGTGGCCACAAAATTTCATAACTCCATCAGTAACTAGAAATTGAATTTCCACACTTGAATCTATATCCAACTAGTTTAGATAGATTCTGGCACTACTCTTCACAAGGCTACTCCGATTTAACAGGTAAAGAAGTTTGGTCTAAACTATGAGAATAGAAGAATCCAAGTAAAGACAAACCTATATTCTTCAACTGGTACTCACATGAATTTCTGGTTAAAAAACTTGTATCTTCCTGAATATACCTTTATGGATGAACGGGGTAAAAGCATTACTTACCTACCACACACTCAAACCATGGAGTTGTGAGAACTAGCAAATTACTGTTTAAAAACAGTAAATTTGAGGATGATTTATTATGCGGCAATACAACATGGTTACTATTCATTAAGACATTCAGAAGTAGTATTGAAATCCAGTCTAAAAGTCTGAAAGCAGATTGAAGGTTTAGGAGCTAATACTAATAATGTAGAAAGTTTTCAACTCTATGGCTTTATTGTTCTTTAACTTTGTAGTATTTCTCTCACAACCCTGGTATCTTGAAAGTTGAGCAGTTATATAATGTCAGAAGTAGGGCAGAAGCCTCTTTTTCTTTTTTATTGTTTCCTAATAAATACCATATGAATCCTATTCAGCAAAGCAGCTGTTATTAATATTGCAGTGCTATAACCAACAAAATTAAAGGTAATAAAATATTTGTATTTTAATAAAACATAATGTCACAGGCAAACTAGTAACTGAAATAAAATTATTTGACTTACTGCATTAATATTTATTTTCAGTGTGAAAGTTTAGCACTTTAATGATACCATCTTCAATCCAGTTTAAACACAGAAACCACCAATACGGATATCATATGGCCATTATACACTAGGCAGTTTTATGCACTGTAATTTTATACAAATTATGAGGTCCATAAAATCAAATTAATTAAGAGAAAACTAATAACAAGCACCATTTTTTGCTTTTCTGTGAATACTTGATACAGATTCATATGGAAGTTAAATTTGTTAAATTAAACAGCGGTATTTAAAATCAACAGTAATCTATGCTTATTTTAACTCTCATCTGAATGTTAATTTTTTAAGAAAATATAGTTGTGACCATCTTAGAAAATAATGATTTATATGAGAAAGGTAAATGCAACATAGTACGTACATATCCCTTTTCTTACTCTTTCTTTGTCCAGTGGATACCCAAATTATTCTCCTGTGTCCATTCAGTCAAATTCTAAGGCAGGTTGAAGTTCCTTTCAGACTTCACAAACTTATTTCACTGTCATGCTTTTCGTTTTGAGTCAGAAAGAGAGTGAAAGATTATTGCTGAGTTTGGAATACAAAATGGCTATTTTACTTTCATTTCAAAACTCTCAATTCATGATAGCTCCTGAGAGGAGCTGAGATTGCCCAGGAAAAAGAGAATAATACAATGCGCAAAATGAATTTTATAAAAATGCACAGAGCTACACTGGCTTCTGAGCATGCATGGGCATCACAGGTGTCCTGGCCTGCCCTGTCAGCTCCTTCGCTCATGGACAGTGAAACTCCACATACTTGACGCGTTCACACATTTGCTCACAGCCAAGAACAAAAAAGCATGAGTTAAGCCCTCTCCAAGTACTGTCTTCCATTATTTTATGAAGGTAAAAGTAAAATGAACCACTCCAAGGCTCTGTTACAGAAAATGTTGCTTTCGGTGACCAAAAATAATGGATGACAAAAAGTAGCACACAGACATTGGCAATTTAAGTTGAAAGATGAATAACACTTGACAGATAAAAGGAAAAGACAATTTCATATTTATACTTATTTCTGTACTAAGAAATGATGGTCCATTGTGCTCACTTTAAAATCCTATCAATAAAAGTCTTTTCACTTCAAAATCCATTCAGAGTAATAAACATGTTTTGAATTGAAAATAACAAATATTCATAGAATATGCCCTGAAGACATGTTAAATTAATATCTCATCTATTGCAAAACACTTTGCAGAAATATCTTACTTGAATGTTAAAAAATGAAAAGGATAAAATGTGATTATACTCTGATGCCATTGTATTAATATATTTTGACTAAATTGTACCTCTGCTAATTGTGCAATGGTATTTCATTGTGATATTTTCACGTATTTTTATAAGAAATTGGTCAATGCCCCCTCCTGCTATTTTATTCCCTTATCTCTTTTCTGAACATTTTAATGGATTTCATTATCCTATTTTCCCGAGTTAATGATTATGTTCACCTCAGCCCATCAACTTATACTTCTGTTTTCCATGGCTCCCTCCCTAAAATGCTGCCCATCTATCCATCATTTCTCATTTTTAACTACATTCTGCATATTACAGAGGAGACATGATGTTTGTCTTTCTTGACATATCATATTTCATTTAATACAATGGTCTCTTAATTCTATACATTTCCCTGTAAATGACTTAATTTCGGTCTTATTTATAACTTATTATTACTCCATTAGTTTGGTCTGAAAGAGAAAATGAAAGATCATGTGCAATATAGATTAGAATAAAATTGTGAATATTTAGATTGGTAATTTTTCTTCATAAGATAATCACAATATACTCAAAGAATGCTTAGCATAAACATGCTTAACAGCTAAGTATATACCTTTACCTAATATTGAATTTCTAAAATTGCTATTGAAACATGTCAAAAATTTACAAATTTAGTAATGCTTATGCATTGGAATGCATTAAAAATATTTTCCTAAACTATGTAATTATATTACACAGTAATAACAACACATGATTACATTTTAGTTAATAATAATATTTTGAAAAAACAAAATAAAGTGAAATACAAGAGTGATAGTACAATATTATTACTCTACCAAAATTTTTTCCATAGATACAAAACTATACAATATGTTACATATTATATTTTATATACACATCCACTTTGGTGGGTGTAGATTAAATTTGACAAAGTCTAAAGAAAAAAGCAAAGGTCAAAAGAAATTTCAGTTATTTGTCATATATGGTTAGGGGAAGAAACAGGAAAATATTTTCCTCTATCTACAGAGATTAGATGTGGAGATAGTTTTAGAAATTAAGTCCTGCTTGAACTGACAGTATTTATAAGCACAATGCAAGGTATGTTTGGTGTCTTAAATTAACATCAGAGGTATCTTATCTAGTTGTCTGATGGAGCAAAAAATGCTATTAATATAAGATTCTGGACATAGATTGTGATAAATAATGATGTGTGTTCCCTTTTGGAAGCTGGGTATCTGGGTCCAGTATGGAAACTAGCTAACAACTTATTAATGTGGCAACCAAATTTCCTACACCTGGATAGTCTACTTCAGGAAAATGGGATGTTGGAGACAGGCCACCTGAAAAATGGGGAAAAGTATCATTGTAAAGAAATGTGAATGTTAAAACAAGGGAGGGAAAAGGACAAAGAAACAATAAAACTTGGATGATGTCTGGAAAGATTGTGCACCCCACATTACACACCCAATGAGGAGTCCTGGGAAGAACTGGTGCCTTAGTGAATAAATAATTTGTTGTAAGCCTTGTCTGGGTGTGCCTGCCTAGTAGATACTTGATCTTGCAAGACTAACATTGAACTGTCTCTTTACCCTATCTCTTGGAAAGTCAATTTTTTTGAGCTTGCATAGGTGAATGTGTTTCTCACAGAGATTTCCTAAATTATCTTTGTAAGTCATACAAGAGACACCAACATGAGGATAATAAAAAAATGTAACTATGGATACAGAGACTTGAATGGCATAATCATTAGCTAAGAGATGCTGTTAGCAATCAGTCAGTAGAAGAGGTAAAGATGTCTTGATTCCATCCCATTGACTCTAATTTTTAAATGTCTGCATCCAGTATTTTGAAAGAATATTTTATTGTTTTAGCTAACAAATTTGTAGTAATGTGTCAGAACAACATAAAGAATTGATTTGTCATGTGTTTCAGTTAGTATAACTGTTAGAATACCACAGTTAAGTATAGTAAAAAATGGCAATTCATTTCTCATAGCGCTGGAAGATAGGAAGTCCAGTGTCTATTCTATGTCTGTGGAGGGCTTGTTTTCTTAACTACATTTTTTTTCCACACAAAATGAGAGAAGTGAGTGTGTTCTCCTGAGCCTTTCAGAAAGACACTCATTTACAAGCTTTCCATTTCCTAAGTGAACCACAACTCAAAGTTGTCTACTGAAAATATCATCATATTGGGGACTAGATTTCAGCCTATGAATTGTGTGAACACAACAGCATCCTGTTTAATATTGGTGTGAAAATCATAGAAAAATTAAACATACCTAGCAACTTCAAAGTTTGCCTTTTAAGCATATATTTTTAAGGTTTCTCTGATATACGATGCTGCTGAAATTCGTCTGAGAATAGGTAAAAGTGTGTGCCCATAATGTTATCGAAAATAGAAACTGAAGTCTGATCACAGAGACTAACTGCTAAAAGATGTTGGGTGGATGTCCATGACCCAAAATTATAATGAAAAATGAGAAACGCACATGAATGTGTTACTGAGTAATATTCCTGACCTAAACATGGTACATTTGCTTTTTCTCTCACCCTGAAGATTTTGCTTAATATAGTGGATATAATATTTCTCCTAAAGAAAGAAAAGAACATTTAGAAATTTCATAATTGTCTTTCTCACCAGGAATAAACCACTGCATTAGAACTATCAGGTTGTGTTGTTCATAACCTATGTGCAGCTAGAGCTAAACTTAAAACCTATCAGACATAACTTGTTGGTGCAGATTACCATTCTTGATGTTTCTTCCAGCCATAGACAATAGCTGTAAGTATATGCAGGTTTCTTTCTATGCTGGGAATGTAAAGGGACTTAATAACCTGCAGAATTTTATGGCATGCTAGATCTTCTCTATTTGATTTCTCACAGGAACAATCTACTTACAAAACCAAACGTTCTTATTACAGTGTAGTTGACACCAAATAAGTCAAAGCATCAAATCCATCACTCCATTTTATTTTCACACTAATAATATCTTATGACTGCTTCTTGAATACCATAGATATAATTTTATTTTATGTGGGTTTTTTGTTTTATTTCACATTTTTTCATAATTATGTTGACAATTGTTAGGTGTGATGTTTTATGAGTGTTCTTAGAGGTCCAAATAGTACAATATATATTTCAAGCACAAGAATTCAGACGTACAAGGAAAATCTCATAGATCACAAATAGCATTATGTGCTAGCAGTCTTATGAAACTAAGTCAGTTTCTTAATTAAAAAAAAGAAATACTTATTGATCCCTTTTTACTGTTCAAGCATCACCAGGGTGGTCAGCAGTAATGAGTACCTTACAAAAGGTGGCAAAAATGGAGTCAAGAACATAGTAGTTGGGGGCTGGGAAGGTGGCTCAGTGGTAAAGTGCTTGCCTTGCATGCATGAGGCCCTGGGTTTGATTCCTCAGCATCACATAAGGAGAAAAAAAGCCAGAAGTGGTGCTGTGGCTCAAATGGAAGAGCGCTAGCCTTGAGCTGAAGAACATAGTAGTTGATCCATTTTCTAAGAAAGATCACTAGTTATGAGGACTCAATGAATCAAAATCTCATCTGATGGTCTCAAGGGCTAGATGTTTAAAGTGAGCCTCGCTGATCTGCAGAAAGATGAAGTTGCACATAGAAAACTCAAGCTAATTACTGAAGATGTTCAGGGCAAGAATGCCTGAGACCAAATTCTACGACATAGATCTCACCTGAGGTACAGTGTGCTCCATGGTCAAAAAGTGGCAGGCCATGATTGAAGCTCATGTTGATGTCCAGACGGCAGGTGGTTATTTGCTTCTTTGTTCAGTATTGGTTTCACTAAAAGATTCAACAATCAGATACCCAAGACCCCCTTGAGCTCAGCAACAACAGGCCTTCCAAACCTGGAAGAAAATCATAGAAATCATGGTCCAAGAAGCACAGACAAATGACTTGAAAGAAGTACTTCATAATTTGAATCCAGACAGCATTGGGAAAGTCATAGAAAAGGATTGTCAGTCTACTCATTATGTCTTCCTTAGACAAGTAGTACTGCTGAAGAAGCTCAACTTTGAATTGGGAAAACTCACAGAACTCCATGTGAAGATGCTCTGGAAAAGCTACTGGGGACATGACCGGTGCTCGAGGCGAATGAGCTGACGGATACAAACCACCAATCCAAGAATTTTTTAAGATTCAGATTTTTAACTGTGACAAAGGGCTATTTTTGGATGAAAAAAATACTTATTGATATGAATACTTAAGATATATAATATAATGCTATTAAATGCATATACACAGTACAGTTTTCAACATAAAATATTGCTTACATTTTAGCAAGTCTTTACAATTTGTTCCACATTTTGATCTCAAAAGCCAGACAGGATTCCAATATTGTGGTTTTCTGAGTTACAATCAATAAACCACTTGTACCACATCCTGAAATTGCACAAGTATAATGGCTCAGCTCAAATAATTTTGAGAATTGGGATTGCTGGCTCTGAGTTGAAATGTACCTCACGTATGAATCTTGCAGTTTGACTAAAATCATGTGTCAAGAGGAAATGTTTTGAGTAGATATTATGTGGTTTATTTTTACCTGAGTAAGTATGGCATTAAATGCCACAAACTGGATTTGAAAACCCAAAACATGAGGCCATGTGAATTGCAGTCTGCGTTATAGGATGATTGCAACACAACACTGATGATATATTATTCAGAATGCCATAAGAGCCAGGGCACTGCTCCACATTGTGGAAGAAGTTGGAAAGAATGAAGCTGTGCTGTAAGAAGTTCAGGTCCTGAGCAGCTGAGTCTGGTTGAAATAATGCTTCCTGTACATCGTGTGCAAGACATCAAAATTAAGAGGAACATATACGCATGAGGGAGCAAAACTAGATATACCAAAAGAGATTTCAAAGAAATTGGCAATGTTCTGTTTGTAATCCTGGGGGAAAGGCATAAAAAGTTAAATTAATGATTATTTTTTAACTTGCCATAACTGTGTTTTTACAGTTAAAAGGCACAGTTATTGAGTATATAATTCATCAAATTTTGATAAAGATATGTCTGAATATGTCAGCATAATAACCAATGTGTGAGATATATCTGTTGATTTTAGCAAATTACTGTTATCTGCTACCACTGTAAATGATTGTTTTAGTTCTTCAGTTTCATTTGGAATTTACTTTTATTTCTGATTTTCATTTTGGGAGTCAGCTATGCTATTGTATAGGTGGTTTCTCTTTTACTGTATGAAGTGAAAAACAACCACACCAAATTAAACTCATATATAATACAATTGATCAAATTGTAATGAGTTAGACTTTTAACTAGATTTGGGGAATATGTGTGTGTGTGTGTGTGTGTGTGTGTGTGGAGAGAGAGAGAGTACTCACTATTCATCAGCCTAATTTTGTATTACTTTTTTCCTTTTTTTATCCCATTGGAGTTCAGTCTTCAAACTTACTATCTGAAGCTTTACATTCATTAACACCCTACCCACTGAGCCTAGCCTCCAAACCTGAATCAATATAACTTATTTTTCCTCAAGATCAATACAAAATGTGATAGCAAAATGATACACAGAAACCAAGAGAAAAAAACAATTAATTTAAGGTTTTATAAATTGTGAATAAAAAGTGAATATAATTCACTGAGACATCTCAACTATTAATTTGCTAATTTTAAAATTTAAGGGCTGGGATGTAGCTCAGTGGCAAAGCGCTTGCCTAGCAAGTGCAACGTCCTGGGTTCGATCCTCAGTACCAAAAAAGAAAAGACAAAAAAAAAATTTTTAATGCAATTGTTTAAACAAAAAACTTATAAATGTTACTGGAGTTTTAGTTTTATATTTATCAATTATAATTTCAAAATCTAAAGCAATGCTGGACACTAAATGGAGAAGAATGTGAAAATCCTTTGAAAGAAAAATATTTGAATAAATATAGAATTGTGGAGATTAGAAATAAAAAGAGCAAAGCATCAGACTGATAAAAAAGTATCAACACTATATTATCAACACAAAAAGCCTAAATTAAGAGTCATTTTGTGTATATATCATTTCATATGGTATTTAAATTGTGTTTAAGAAATTAATATAAATACCTACCATGTATATTGGGCACCCATGTATACCATTTTTATTTACCTCCAATTACTGTATTGGAAATTATGGAATCTATAATTTTTTTTGCTGTTTTTATTTCAGAACAAACTAGAAAAACGTGTTGCAAACCAGTTTCAGTAACTGCAAATACAGGAAATTTACATGCTTTCCTTGCCAGAACTCACTTGCCTGAGTTCATTTTGCCATTCATGACTTGAGCACTTAAATTGGGACCTTAATGCCAAGTCACAAAGTCACAGATACTACTTTTCTTCAACAAAATAACAATCAATATCTACAGTGAAGGAAGAAGATAAAATGGAAAGGGAAACAAACAGTAACCAGAAGGGACCACAAATGAATATAAATATAGGTACAGTACAGTTTTACTGAGGACACTACAGGATGATCTTTATACTATAACCATCCAGGTGGTATTTAACTTGCTATATAACTGTTTAATAATAGAGAAATTTTTAAATGTTTTTTTAATAAATGGCTGAGAATCATTAATTAAACCAATGAGTCAGCAAATACTGTGGACTGAGACAGGGATAGAAATATCAGTAAGCTGCTGTTAGGTACAATTGTATCAGAATTGCCCTAGTCAGGATTTTCAACATTGGCTGAAAGTAGATTAGTAATTTTTTTACCCATCTACAGGAAATAGCCTCAAGGAAAGAAACGATACATTTACTTGCCTCATGCTTCAGTCAGGTTAATGAACTTTTAACTTCCAATGGACTTTTGAAAAAACACAAAAACAAAGACATAAAAGAATGGGGAAAATGAGAGAGAGAGAGGCAGCAAGAAGAGAAAGAAAGAAAACTTTTTTTTTAGGGCAATTTGCCTAAAGGCATATGACATCCATAAAACTCTACTTTTTAACCTAGTGTTTCTAGACCCAATTGCACTATTTTTATAGCTTTATTTCTGGATTTATTTAGCAGAAAAGCAGAGGTGGCAGAGGATTCAGTAGGAAAGTTATTCCCCAGGGTATATCTGCCAGTCCTTTCTTTCCCCAATACATCTTATTTTAAACTACAGCAGCAGGAAGAATGGAAGACCTATTGAGCAAAGAGAACATTCTTTCAATGTTTCCTTGCCGCCGTGTTCACCTCCACACCAGAATATAATAACTTAAGCCTAAGTACCAATACAGTGACAATATAAGAAGCCTTCTTTCTTCCTAGCTCTCAAGTAAAAAGAAATAAAGTTTGGGACAATCCAAACCCAAAATATTTCTAACTATAACAACAATGCAACTCACATTTATTAATCCATCTTATTGGCCAGTACACAGAAATATTTTTATATATACTATATATATTTATATATGATATACTTATAAATATGATATGGGTGGGTATATATATAATTTATTTATTATATCTATGGTCTTACAGGAAACAATATTTGTTCCTCAACTAATCAGACTTGCCAGCATCATTAGTCACATGGAATGGTTTCCAAATACTCCTGTTAATTTTGGTGATTTTATATATTAGCTAATTAATTTTAGCCAGAGGTACAAATTTTCAAATTTTCTTTTTGACAGAAGATAGTTCACTAGATGGAGAAAGTTAGATTTCTACTTTCCTGCAGATAAAGGTATCATTTACTCTGGTGTTTACATTTGAAAACATGACCAGCAGAATCTTGAAAGATTCTTCTAGGTTTTGAAGCTGACAAAAGAACCATCTAGGGTTCAAAGATTTGTGTGTGTGTGTGTGTGTGTGTGTGTGTGTGTGTGTGTGTGTGTGTGTGTTTCAAAGGTAATTTTGTACATTCAATGAACTAAGAAAAATATTTTCCTTTATTTGTGGTCAGGAAGAGTTAAGACTATTTCAATTTTTATTTGTCCTTACACATTTCAATTGTTTATTAATTTATACATATTCATCAAATATTCCTAATATGTAATTGCCTAAATTTATGATCTCTTTATTCATTTTTGCTGTTGTAACACAGGATTTGCATGACTGTGTGTGTGTAGTGTGTGTATGTGCACACATGTGTGCATGCTCATGTATGTCTGGAGAAGGGAGATTAAGTGATTTATATTTCAGATCAAGCTTTTAAAGTAATTCAGTGAAATTAAGCATATTTTTCCATAGTTATGTACCATAATTTATTACAAGTGAAGCAAAATTTTAATCTCATATAAATCCTAGTTTTACTTAAACATAGCTGAAAACAGAGCTCAAAAGCAAATCTTTTATTTTAGATCCTTGTCAATAAAAAGTAAAAGGGCAATTAAAAACATCTAATAAAAATTTTCTTTTCCTCTAATAGAACTCATATTCAGCCTAAACTAAATATAAGCAAAGACAATACTGAAGACATTTTTAATAAAAATATCCAAAACTAACATATAATAATAAAGACATTGTAACTCTGAAGTTGTTTAAATTTGTTTGAAAAGTATAAAATGTTCAGTCAATCCCTAATTCATCAAAATTCCATTTTTTTATAAAGGAAATGTAAAGAGGGGTTGCAGTTACATTAGTAATGACTTGAGTACATTTCTTTTCGAACAATGTTACACCCTCCCTAATTTTCTCCTGTTTTCCCTCCACTCTGACTCTGCAACCCAGCAAGTTGTAAAGTTCATTTCCAACATAGTGTCTTGTGAGTATCACTGTTGAATTGGTTCACCCTTTGCCCATTGTCTCACCGTTTCTGTGATTCCCCTTCCCATCCTCAAATTAGATAAACTTATATACAATACAAAGGGTACTAAAATTTAAAAAAATGGTGACAACAGGAGGTAAGCCAAAGTGGGGGGAAATGAAATAAAAAAGAAATAATTCCATACAGTACACTAAGAAAACAAACTCTACTTGTTTCCATATCTTGTAGTTTATTTCAATCATCATCATTTTATAAGGTCCTATGTACATACTTATTGAGCTATTGTGATTACAATAGCTCAAAAATTTTAAATTTAAGAGCACAGAAATATGTTTTATCCTACAATGCTGCCATTACTGGTTTTCTTCAGGGAATACCAGTCATGTCTTGAGCATGCATGCTTGGCAGCTGAAAGGCTAATGTTACTGACATGTGATGGGTAGAGGCCAGAATGCTTCTAAATACCCTACAATGCACAGAACAGCCTACCAACCACAAAAAAATCCATCTGGTCTAAAATAATATTGATGAGGTTGAGAAAATCTGGTGAGTTATAGTAATTTTTCACAGCTGATATTAGCAAAACCTTTACCTATTTGTGCATTATTCATTTCTACTTAAAACTTTTTAATTTTCACAAAATAAGTAAAGTATTCATAAAATGACTTTATTCCCAGAGACCTGAAATTCCCTTTGCTCTGATTATATTGTTTCAAAATCCATTACTTCTCAACACCATCTCTGAAACAATTTTTACTGTGATTGTACTGTATCAAAACCTGTTTCTCTTATTCACCAAATAATAGATTTTTTTTCACATTTTTGGAAGTGGGCAAAGTAACAGCTTCACTTTGATTATATTTGAAGTCTAAATATTCAACTTTTACACAGCCTTCCTTTACACTTGTCATTTCCAGGACTCAGTACTATTTGCAAAACCACTTAAAGTCCTGTTCTGAATAAATAAACAGAATCTCTCATTATAAAGGTGACTTCAAAATCACAAAAGAACAAAAAGGAAAATCCTTGGAGATATAATTCAAGCTTTTGTGTTTATTATAGTCAAAATTTTAATAGCATCTAAAACTGGTTTTCAAGATAAAACAACAAAAGGGAAAAAGTAATTTATAAAGAAAACACAAATGTGTAAGAGATGACCTGTGAGTAGATTAGAGAAAAATATTTATGAGTACTTCAGAGCTTCATGATATTTAAGCTCATGTAACCATATCTTTCTAAAATTATAGGTCCTGAATAGAATTTAACTAAAAATATTAATGTATAAAACTGAACATTAATTTAGAACTTTGGAAAGCTTTTATTTATTAATCACTATGTTTCTACTAGTTTCTATAGTCACAAGGCAAATTTTTACAAATTTGTTGGCCTAAAACAATACATGTATAACTCAAATACAGTGGGTTTTCCTGAACTCCCAGCACTGGAGAAACTGAGGTTTGTGAGTTTGAGGTCAGCCTGAGCTGCATTGGGAGACTCCAAAGCAAACTAAAACAACACATGTTTAGTGTGAGAAGCATCAGGATGACATAAGGGCAATCTTTGCGTAGGTATTTTCTGAGGCTGAATCAAGGTGTTGTACCACATTGCATTACCATCTAAAGACTAGACTTTGTGAAATTTGGTTCCCAATCCACCCTTGTGGTTTGACACTGGTTATTTTTCTTGCTGACTGTTGCGCAATGGGTTGCAGCAATTTGCTGTTTTTGTTACTGTTGTTGTTCGTGGGGCTTGAACTGAGGACCTGGGCAATATCCCTGAGTTGTTTGGCTCGAGGCTAGCACCCTACCACTTTGAATCACAGCACCACTTCCGGTTTTCTGGTGGCTAAGTGGAGATAAGGGTCTCATGAAATGTGCTGCTAACTTTGAACCGCGATCCTCAGATCTCAGCTGAAACTACAAGTGTGAGCCACCAGCCAGGCTTCAACAATTTTCTAAATTTTTACCAAAGGCTGTAATCAGTTTGCCGGCTATGTTCGCCACATAGGTCAGTTCACAATGTGCCAACTGCATCTGTCAAAGCCCACACAAGATAGAGTCTGAGAGAAAACACAGCAGTTATATTATTATGTAAGGTAACATCACTGTTTCCAACTAGTATGAAAGAAGGCATTGGGTTCTTCACATTCTGAAGAAAGGATGACTGAGAAAGACCACCATAATGCACGTATCAACACACTATAGAGTGTGTTCTACAGAAGTGCTAAAATGTGATCTGGGAAGGTGGCTCAGTGGTAGAGCGCTTGTCTTGCATGCATGAGGCTCTGGGTTTGATTCCTCAGCACCAAATAAGCAGAAAAAGCCAGAAGTGACACTGTAGCTCAAGTAGTAGAGCACCAGCCTTGAGCTGAAGAGCCGAGGGACAGTGCCCAGGCCCAGACTTTAGGCCCCACAACCAACAAATAATAATAATAATAACAACAACAATAATAATAATGTGCTAAAATGTATGGACCACTGTAAGTTCCAGAAACTTCTGGTTTCCAAGAATATATGCTACAGATTTTTGCCTCCCTTACGAATAACTACAGTTAAATTGCCAATGGGATATGAGAGAAAGGGGCATGCCCTATTTCTCTCTCCCACTTTCTGGGGTGAACAACTTTTGATTATGACATCAATATGTGAGTTTCTTATGAGAAGTAATACATTTATTGATAGTATATTTTAACAGGTAGGGAACCTAATTGTTTTTGTATTATAGATAAGAAAATGTGAAATAGATTATCCAGAGGCACATTGTACGTGCCCAAATCATACCCTAAACACAAAGAGAAAACATTCAGCATTTATGGCTTTTTGTTGTTGTTGGTGGTGGTGGTCATGGGGCTTGAACTCTGGGACCATGTGCTGTCCCTCAGCTCTTCAGCTCTAGGCCAGAGCTCTACCACTTGAGCCACAGTGCCACTTCCGGTTTTTTGGTGGTTAATTGGAGATAAGAGACTTTCCTGCCCCAGCTGGCCTTGAACAGTAATCCTCAGATTTCAGTCTCCTGAGTAGCTAGCATTACAAGCATGAGCCACTGGCACCCAGCCATAGAGTTTATAACTTTTATTTATCATATGAATTTTCATCTTCATAATTATCCTTAATTATCTACTTATAACATTTTTTGTAAGTGTACCACAGAAAATTCTTACAGTAGAAAAGAAAAATCATAAGTGGACTTATTTGAGAAAAAAATCAAGTTCTGTTTGTTAAGACAAAGTGTTTTTTTAATACCATTTAAAGTTAATAAAGCTACCAGTATTACTTAAACTTACCTCCAGTTTTAGGATAATTATAATGTTTAATCTCTGTTTTTCCTCATTTTGGTGCCAAGTGCTTTCTTAATTAAAGTGTTTTTGTATCCATGTGAGCAAAGCTCTGTGCCTCACTATTTCTTATTGCAGTATGTAGCAATTTGATAAAGTAAAGCCAAGCAAGACATTTTAATATTTTTTTTTCATTTTATAAGAATAAAACTATCATAGGTAAAGCTTATTTGATCATGGGAGTTTCTTTCAAAATCAGTACTAATATCTTCCACCCTACTTTGCATTTTTTGATATGAGTTCTCACTACAAGATAATTTATCACCAAATGCATATCTCAATACTGTTTTCCTCTTTAAATAATATACAAAGAGACTCATACCCTCACATCCATTTCTCACCAACTCACAAAAACTCCTCATTCCAAACTTACATTACAGAATACTCATTGAGTTGGTCTGTAAACTAGGGAAACCTAAACATTTACTGTATTTGTTACAGAAAAATAGCAAGTTAATAGATATTCCTTTTCTCTCTCAAAGTCTAATATTAAATGAACAATGATTTCACTTGATATTTTTATGAATAAATATTTTAAGTAATCAAAATAGGTTACATAATTATCAGATCTGTTCTGTAAAATTAGCATTTTCCAGTTCCAATCATTATTATTTAAATTCTATGTCAGGAATACTATCCTTTAAGAGCATATCTCCATTCATTCAAAATATAAATTATAACAAGAACTATAGACTATTTATGGTATTTGAGGAGTCACAAGGCAAACATTTGCAATTTATAGAAGGCAGTTGTGGTAGTCTAAATAATGACCTACCAAAGATGTCCATGCTGCAATACAAACAACTTCATGAATAGGCTGCATTGGGTGGCAGTAAAAACTCTGAAAATTTGACAAAGATGTTGAGATGGGAGGACACACTGAATTTCATGAATGAACTCAGTCTAACCACATAAATATAGAAAGCAGAAGGAGTGGGAAGAAAAGAGAATTTGAAGATGAAATGGAAGGAGAAGAGGTACAAATATAAGAGAAAGGGACTTCACCATCACTGACTGTATGGATGGAAGAAGGAAGCTAAGAAATGACTGCTAACTCTTCAAAGGCTTACTGCTGATAGACATCAAGAAAATGAAGGCTTAATTCACATGATTTGACATCACTGAATTCTACCAAACACCTGCCTAAAAGAAACCTGTCCTCCCCTAAAGTTATTAGAATGGAGTGACACCTTATTCTCATTTTAATTTCAGTCTCTGCAGAGTAATATTGAAACTCTGACCTACAAAAAAGTGATATAATAAAGGTGTACTTCTAAAGCTACTCATTCTATGATAATTTGTTGTGGTAGCAACTGGAAACTAGATAGATGATGTGACAAAGAAGGACAGAGTTTGTCAAATGATAACAAGGACAGTGACACTGAAGTTTGGCTTTGCAAAGATATTTCCACATTTCCCTTCCTAAATCAAAGATTGGCATATATAAACTGTAAATATTTTAATGTCAAGATGATAATCTGTCAATAAATAGCCAAATTATTTCTTAAGCTTTCTGTGCATCACACACACACACACACACACACACACACACACACACACACACACACACACACACACACACACACACACCACTGAGGACACTTGTGACATTGTATTTTTAATTTATCCTTAAGTATTTGTTGAGAGGGGATTCATTTCAACATTTTAATTTATGAGTACAATGGATTTTGAATGACACTGTTTTAAATCTGTGCTTACATATTTGTTCTTCTAGATCAATATCTTTAGGATCATATTATTGTTACTCACATGGGTAGGATGAGAGGGAGAGATCAAGAGAAAGAGAGAGAGAGTGAGCATATGTATCTGATTTTAACTGAGGGCCTCATTCTCTCACTTGGCGTGCTTTTTTAGCTGGTGCTCTACCAATTGATCCATACATTCAGTGAGCAAATATAATATTAACTGTTTTGAGCTTGGCTTTTTTTATTCAATATGATAGTGTGCGTTTCCATCTATTTTCCAGAAAATGATGTACTTCATTCTTCATGGTTAAATATTACTCTATTGGGTATGTGCATACACTACAATTACTTGATACAGTCTTTTAAGTGTTAGAATACTAGGTGGATTTCACAACTTGGCTACTGTGAATAGTTCCACTCCAATATGGGGGTGTATGTTACCTTTCCTTCTTTTTGATATATACTCAATAATAGCGTAGCAGAATCATATGGCAAGTATATTTTTAGCTTTTCATGAACCTCCATACTGAGTCCATGGCTCAGAAGCTAATTTACTTCCCACTCACAGCATATAAAAATTCTTTTTTTCCTGCATCCTCACCAGGATTTTTCTTTTCTTTTTTGGGGGCGGGGATCTGGTCATGGGGCCTGAACTCTGGGCCTGGGCACTGTCCCTCAGCTCTTCAGCTCAAGCCTAGTGCTCTACCACTTGAGCCACAGCACCACTTCCGGCTTTTTTCTTTTTGCTTATGTGGTGCTGAGGAATGGAACCCAGGGCGTCATGCATGCAAGGCAAGTGCTCTGAGCCACCTTCCCAGCCCCCAGGATTTTTCTTTGTTTGTTATTTTGGTGATCATCATTCTGGCTAAGGGAAGAAGGAGTCAAATGAAAAACATACAACAAATTCTGTCACTTAAACTTTAAAGGACAAATAACTATTGATAGCATATCAGTCTTTTTTAAAATCTATTTTTAGGCTTATCAGAAAAGTTTTGTAACATTTAAATCTAATGCCCAACATTTCTACCTGGCCCTAAATGAAAGACTTCACAAAGATATTATGCATAAATGATACACAATGTTACTTAATAATGATGATTGCATTTATATATATTCTTGAGAGATGTGCTTTATAATTCAGTAAAGTCTTAGAACTTTTAAAAATTATTTGTCTATAATTATCTAAAATAAATTTTCTATTTCCATTTACAGGAAACAAAGGGCCAATCATGTCTAAAATTCACCTGTTTTTGTTTTATGATTATATTAGGTTCTATTTCCTCGTGCATAGAGTTCTATATTTTCATTGTCTTATTTATATTGAACATGAGTAGTTTTATTCTAGTGTGAGGTTAAACATATAGAGTCTTCTAATGAACAATAAATTATCTCACAGCTTTTAGATTTTAAGATTCTGAGTCTTTATAGAATTATGCTTTACAAATGGAGACTATTTCACTTGAGCTTTCGTTCTGTCTTTGAAACCAGGGGAGGCTCCTCATTTAGATGTTTATTATAGCTTTATTTATGTCCCCCAAAATAGCATTATCCAAATGAAATAAGAAAAGTTAAATAATATTTTAAGTGCTCAGAAATTTCCTTCAGAATCAGCCAGCAATATGCATTGCCTGTAAAAAACAAACATATATACATGAGGAAGGGTGGAATTAAGAGAAATGAGGGGTAAATGATGAATGAGGTCAACCTGATTAACATGCATTATACTCAGAAAGTTAAATTCCAAGTTGAACTCCTTTATACAACTACTTAAAGATAGTAAAATTATGATAATACAGAAGAACACATATATTTTTAAAATAAACTAGTTGTTTATTTTGGTTTTGTTACTATATATACTACCTGTAATTTTTTTTGGGGGGGGGTCCGATCCTGGGGCCTGAACTCTGGACCTGGGCGCTGTCCCTCAGCTCTTCAGCTCAAGCCTAGTGCTCTACCACTTGAGCCACAGCGCCACTTCCAGCTTTTTTCTTTTTGCTTATGTGGTGCTGAGGAATTGAACCCAGGGCCTCATGAATGCAAAGCAAGAACTCTACCACTGAGCCACCTTCCCAGCCCACTACCTGTTATTTTTATGTAACTGTTACATGCAATAATCAGTAGCTACACTAATTTAAAATATAGTATGTTAACAAAAATGTTGCCAATTATCTCAATAAAGATACTATTTCTTAAATTTTTTTATGTGTAAAACAGCATCCCAGTTCATTGTTAAGTTTCCAAAGCACATCGCTATATAAATGATGCCAACGTTGTGTACTTTCTTTTTTTATTTTACTTTTTTTGGGAAGTTTCAACAATTATTTCAAAGACTTTTCTATTGAGATTAAACAATTACATAAATTTCACAGTACTGTGGCATAGTTATACTTAGCTAAAGTGACATTCCCAATGATAAGTAGCCTCATTCTAATCTACAAAGCTTATGAATAATGAAAAATACAAAAACCACAAGTTTTACATAAGAAACAGGAACATTAACAATAAAACTATTTCTTGCAGATCAGGTGATATGTACATTTCTTTTCTTTTGCTTGATGTCATCTGTTCCCTCTTCTCTCTCAATCCCTCCCTCCCATCACAGCCCTTGAGTTGCTTAGTTCACTTTCATCAATGTCCAGTACAGTTGATGCGCCCCTCTGCTCTACTTTTTCACCCACTTTCTTCTGATTCTGTGCCTTCTAATGTTGTCTACTTTCATGCCCCATTCTACTTCAAATTTTGGCACATCCTTTCATTATATAATTGCATACATGTTCCATAACTAAAATGGTTAGGTGCTATGGGGTATTTTATTCTATTTGTTTGATTCTTGTAGCACTGGCTCACCACTTAAGAAGTTAGGTTACTCAAAGGCCAATAAAGATGTGGAAATCCAAACATTTGATGATGTGATGTACAAAAAAAAACAGAAAAGGAACATTCATCCTGAACTGTTTAATACATTTCTGCTCATGACTAGACAATTGGGTGAACCCTCCAGCTTTTTGTATAGTATAACTGATCCAACAGACGATGCCAGGACCAGCTACTTTCTGCAAACAATGACTTGTAAGCTATTAAGCAAGATTTACACAACTATACTGAAGCAACTGCTAATATTTTGATAGAGAAACACATTTGTATAAAGCTGAGCCACCAAGTTTTTGGATGGATTTATCATAGAGCAACAGATAGTAGAATGGCCCATCACAACCAAGTTGTTATATTATTCCTCTTGCTTAATATTCTCTCTGTTCCCTGCTTCTCTCTCTTTTTAATGCTATTCATTATTTAAGACTCATTTCTTCTCTGTTGCTTATTATTTTCCTCATTTGCATTAGGAACCTCTTTCCAGTTCTAATTGCCTTATTTTTTTCTATTATGATAGCTGTCATAGTGTTATAATTTAATTTTTTTCCCATTGTCTTAAGGGGACTGTAAATCATCTAAAGAAAGACATTTATTCTATCTCCCATCTGTTTATCTTCAGTCAAATCATAGGACTTTATAATGAAACAGGCGCTTAATTATTCTATTGCATGAACAATGACTGAATCTAAATTCTCTTCTAGAATTATTGGCTTTATTGGTACCAACGCCATATATGTTGAAAATTTGTAAAGAAAAAGTAATTCTTGTGAAAAAATATATTAAATGAGGTAAGTTATGCCAGATAGACTAAAGGCTGCATTCTTTCCTTTGCATGTGGAAGCTGGAATTTTAAAAAAAAAGTAAACTTAGAAATAAATATGTCAGATGATAAGCAATTTACAAATATATTAACTGAAATATGATAGCTTCAAGGTAGAATTCCAATAGAAATAGAATTCCTTAGAAAACCAAAGTCAAAGCCCAGCAAAATAAGCTGGATACTTGCAAGGGGTAGGGTGGAGTCAAGAGGAAAGAGGTAGACAAATGAAGAGGAAAAGACGGTAGAATGCAATCAAGAATTCAATGTATATCCCACAAAATAAATAAAAGTAAAGGAGGTTAGGAGAGATGGGTGAGGACATTGAAAGGGATAACATTGATCTAGATATATTGTGTTCGTAAACTGCTTTGTTAAACAACACTGCTTTGTGCAACTACGTAAAGATAATTGCACAAAAATAACTGAGGATGGAAGATGGAATGCAATAGAACTCTTACTCAAAATTTAAAGTTGTAACTTCATAAGATTGGAACTGGCAAAGAGGTTATACAACCATAGAATAACCACCATAGTTTCTCACCAACCCAGGCTTTAGTTCTTATCTGGAATGTATGAGAGTTTTAATCATCAGGTTACCCACTGTGGTATAGGTTCAGTGTTGTTGAGCACATAGTCAAACCATATGACCCAGTTTCATAGCTCTCCTCACCTTGCCATTCCAGGTCAAGACCAGCCAATATGAAAAGTATTTCACAGAAGCACAGGATTCAGGCTTGCCCATTAACCATACTAGTGTACTTAGCCTTCTTTGCAAGGTGAAAGCAATGTGAATGCTAGTTTCAACTCACCCAATTAGCGAAAGCATCCTAATGACTGTAGCTCTATACCTGCCTCTGAAAAATCCAGCATTCAAACTAAGTCTCATAAGCCTAACCTTGAAGACAGAGCATGTTCAACATTTTCAACCTAGATTTCACACCATCTCTTACTAGCTGGCTTTAAGCCAGCCTATGTGGCTCTAAGTGTCATGACTGAATCTTTGATTCCAGGAACTGGATTATCCCCCATGATATACAGGCTTCATATTTTACTATCACCAGACTGATCTTGTTCTTGGAGAGACATTGAGATCTTTGTCTAGCAAGAGAATTCAGGTAAGAAGTCTGAATAGTGAAAGTGACATAAAATTTATTACGGAAGGAAAATTACAGGTTTAAGAATGCACCTATTTATACCAAATAAACAAACACTATGAAAGGCTGTGAATGTAGCTATATTATATACTATCGGCACGTTACATGTAGATGGCATTTCAGCTCATCATGAGCCATTTTGGATGTGTAGAGAAAATAATGTACAGATATAAGATTTAAATAGAAGAATAAAAGAAAAGGAATAAGATAGATAGATAGATAGATAGGCAGAGATACGTGTGAAAAGAATTCTAGCTAGGTACAGCCAGATTGGTCATTATGTAGATTCTGTTTCTCCTGAGTGCTAGAGCATTTATCACTGATGATATTTGAAGGGAGCAATCCTGACCCTCCTGTTCCAAGGTGCAGCCTCATTTTTATAGAAATTTTTCTTCATATGTGGTTGGTCTATTCCACAAGGGTCTGCTGTCTTAAGGGTTACTGCTCATTCTTGTCATAAAGATGTCATTGACCTGTCTTTTCTTTTTTAGAACCCATACTGATTGCAGAAAGTGACTCTAGCAAGAACAACTTATAGCAAAGGCAAATATAATATGGAGGCAGATGTCATGATTTTGTTCTGCTTTTAGGTTATCATCAATATCAATTATTTTACGTTATTCAAAATTCCAGGGACTATATTTTTGTCTGATGATAGATAGCATAGTATATTGTTCTATACTAGTATTATAACAAATATGATTTTACCATATTACCATGGTTTTCTTTAGCTCCAATATATTCATATGGAAATAATCTTGTACATCCAAATCATATTTGCTGAAACATGATTGTGCTTGACTCTGTGTGTGTACACATGTGTGTATGAATGTGTGTCTACCATATTTTCAAACGTTTTCACATAAACTATCCATATTGCCTTATTTTAAGTAATAATGTAATTCTACAATATGATAGTTCAAAATAAAAGATATAACTAATTGAAGTCAAAAAGAAAGTCACACAGAAATGTGATCATAACATTGCTGATACTACATACAACATAAACACATATATCAATACTCCAAAATTAAATCAAATTAGTGTTTTTTGATATGTGTAGACATTTGTGTGTATGCCTTTACCTATATGTCTCTAAACTAGCTTGACAGCTTTCCTCTTTCTTTGCCCTACAGTTTATCATGATTCATGTGAAGAAGAGGAAATTTAATTATACAGTCTTAACTCTGTAATTAATATATGAATTAACAGTTAAAATAGACAGTCAATCTCAAATATCATCATTATAGATGTAACTCCATTTTATAAAATGACTGCTTCACCCCAGTCCCCATATAATTTCTGAATCTTAACATTTTGAATTGAGGAAGGAATTTGGTTTAGACCGTATTCCTTGCATATCTAAAGAGTCATAATTAGCCTAATTATCTGCTCCAGTGCAATGCTAAAATGTTTTAATACTCCACTTTATCTCTTGAGGAATGTACTTAGTTTCCCAGAAGTTGCCATCTGTTTTTATTTGAACCCTCACCATACATTGACAATCCACTTGTGTGTTCACTGTTATCAATACTATCCATCAAGAACTTCCTATTTCAAGAGTTGACACTCTGAAAATATCAATAAGAGGCATAAAAGCAAGAGAAACATTGCGTAAAAAGCCAGATCTGTGATAACCTTCTCTCTGCTTTTCTAGGAAAATATAGATATTTTTCATTCTTTTTCAATTATCTTCTTTTGCCACTGAATAATAATTTTATACTATTCATCCACTCCAGATTTATCTTTTCAGCTCTGTGTAACTTCCTCCAGACTTCTTTGATAAGATATGTCTTCTTTATGAAGCATTATTCAAGTGTTGGAATTTGACAAAATGAATATTGAAAATGAGATTCAATAACACAATAACCCCATATTTCAATAAACTTGAAACTTCACAGAAGAATGTAAACTTGTTTTAAAGTTACATAGATGTCAACCAAAAATAACAGCTTACACCCTTTATGTTTGTAAATTTGCAACGGTAGTGTTTAATAAAAGGAAATTACTGAATTTGAAAAGATGTGATTTGTTAGTAATCTACCCTTTCGTTGCCTGTATGACAAATGCATTCTGAAGTTTTCACTTCCAAGGTGGCCTCTGTTGCCACATGCTCTAGAAATGACAAGTACTTTGTCTTACGTGAGGAAAATGCCAGAGACCAGACCTGTTTTAAGTTAATTAACTTCCAATTCACTCATGAGGATGTAATTTTTATGATTTAATCATTTTCTCCATAACCCTTCCTCTTAGTATCTCACAGTGAGGATAAACTAGTAGAAGAATATTCAAACCAATCCATTTTAACAATAAATATATTAGTTCATTTGGTTGAAGATGGTTAGAACACAAGCAAAAACAACAGTTTTATTCTACTATGTTTCAAATTAAACATTATCCTACATTAAGTTTTATACTACTCTATGACCCAGCAACCCCAGTCTATCAACTAGAGTACAAACTTTTTTTTACAGTAAAGCCATCAGAACAACCATGCTCATTGCTGCACAATTCACCTTAGCCAAAATATGGAATCAGCACAGATGCCCCTCAATGGATGAATGAAGCCTGGTGCTGGAGGCTCACTCCTGTAATCCTAATTGCACAGGTAACTGAGATCTGAGGATCACGGTTAAAAGCCAGCCCAGTCAGGAAAGTTTGTGAGACTCTTATCTCCAATTAAACACTAGAAAACCAGAAGTGGCACTGTGGTTCAAGTGGTAGAGTATTAGCCTTGAGCTGAAGAGCTGACAAACAGTACCTAGGCCCACAGTTTAAGCCTCATGACTGAAAAAAGAAAAAAAAAAAAGAGTTCAGGGGCTCAGGTACAGTGGCTAGGCTTGGAATTCAAGCCCCACAACTGACAAGAATATAAGTAAGTACATCAACACATCATAAATATATAAAATAAATAGATCAATAGATAACTAAACTTTAAAAATAGAACATAAATTAAAGGGCTGGGAAGTGGCTCAGTAGTAGAGCGGTTGCCTTGCATACATGAAGCCATGCATTCGATTCTTCAGCACCACATAAGCAAAAAAAGCTGGAAGTGATGATGTGGCTCAAGTGGTAGAGTGCTAGCCTTGAGCTGAAGAGCTGAGGGACAGCACCCAGGCCCAGAGTTCAGGCCCCATGACTGAAAAATAAAAATAAACCCATAAATTTACTGGAGAGTGAATGGTATTGTACCATTTGTAAAGAAGTTGAAAAAAATGGGAGAAACATACTAAATGAAGTTGCCTAGACCCAGAGAAACAAAGACTGCAAGATTTCTTTAATTTATGTTAGGAGAATCTATGTATAAATCTATACCTAAACACATTGGGGTGTATGCAAGTAGTTACAAATGAATGAACTCTATGGAGATCTCAATATAATCAAGAAATACTAGGTCAAAGCCCAACAAAAGCAACACCAGGAAATACTTACACAAAAGAGGGCAATGTGGCCAATTAAATAGGAATAGAGTAACAAAACAGGAAAAGAAGGAAGGATATAGTCAAAAATTCATTGTATATATCACAAAATTAAGACAGGTAATGGGAGAGGTGGTTGAATGTGTAATGCACAAATAATGGGAGGGGTGGTTGAATGTTGAGTGGGATGCCATTGATCAAGATACATTATATTCATAAGCTTCTTTGTTTTATAACACCTCCTTTGTACAACTACTTAAAATAACTTTTAAAAATTAAAAAAATAACCAAAAGTAAAAGAACATGAATTATATGGTTAAATTCCACACACTCACCCTTCTGCTCTATTAGTACTGAGGTTTCAATTCAGGGCTTCACCTTTGCTCATGGGCACTACACCTCTTCACCTGCTATCTGCTGATGCTGCTCCTGTTGCTGTTGTTGTTTTGGAGATAGAGTCATGGACTTCTTTACCTGTGATTCCTTTAAATATTAATCCAACAGGTCCTAGCCCTGCCCCCCCCAAAGAAACTAGAATTAAAGACTGGAGCCACTGGTTGCATATTCAAGGGTTTTGTTGGGGTGGGGTTTTGTTTTTGTTTTTTTGTTTTTGTTTTTGGTTGTGGGGCTGGACACTGTCTGGGAGCTTTTTTACTGTAAGGTTAGTGCTCTCCCACTTTGAGCCATAGTGCCACTTCTAGTTTTCTGGTGGTTAATTGGAAATGGGAATGTCACGGAAGATGTCTGTTGAGTCAAGTTGATCTATGCAGTTGTTTAAGTTGGAGCTTTCTCTGTTGAGTTTTTGCTGGGTTGATCTATCCAGTGGGGATAGTGGTATGTTAAAGTTTCCAACAATTAATGTCTTTGGATGTATGTATGATTTTAGGGAAAATAGTGTTTCTTACATAAATTTGGGCACTCTGCATTTGATTCTGGTTTACTGCATCTTGCATATACATTTTTTTTTCTAATTTGGGAAGGGGAAGGGAAATAACACAATGCCGAAATGATACAGGATGACGCATTGTAACAATTAGATGTACAAGACACTATGTTGAAAACGAACTTTACAAGTTCAGAGGGAGGAGTTGGGATGTGGAGAGGAAAGGAATCAGGGGGAAAACAAAGGAGGCAGTAACAATGCACAATAGGAAATGGACTCATTACCCAGCTCATGTAACTATAACCCCTTTGTACAGTATCTTTATAATAAAAATATATATTAAAAAATAATGTCAGGATTTTTTTGGCCTGGGCTAGCTTTAAATGCATATTCAAGTTTTAATTGTAGAAATGACTCAATTCCAAACCATTCCAATGTTAATAACTATAACACCTAATAGTAGAATTCCAAGAAGATTTAAAGTCAAGATACTTCCTGAGTTCTTTTCCAAACAAGACCTTAACTCATTATTTGTTCTTGCCAGCCCATGTAAGAAGAATTGAGTCATTTCTTAAAGACTGTTCAGACACAATGAAAGACATCCACTTTCTATTAGAGATTCTTACAAGGAATACAAAGAGGCTAAAAATTCTTCTCAGGTACAAAAAGCATTGAAAATGATTTTATTTCACAGTTGCTAGTAATAAGGTTTTCAGGAAGTCTTGTATAGATATTATTTTGTCCTTCCTGTTTCACTTTCATTTTTGTAAAAAAATTAGCTATTGAAGATAAGATGATTTATTGTCTAAGGAAAACCACTGATTCAGAGTTAAATACAACTCTGTATATTTTGACCTATTCCTTGAGAGGTTAGTATGTCTATTAAGGGTATTTATTGTGAACAACAAGCCTAAGATGATGTATATAGGCAAAAACTCTTTTAGCCTTATAAGGACAGGATTTGTTATGCAATTAAGTATAATTTAAATTCCCTGCTTAAGGTTACTAGCTATTGATTAGCTTGTCTGATATTGAAGCTCTGAAAAAAATCTACATTTGACATAATATCATATATTTTAATGAAATGGTTTGTACTTAAACATATTCTAACAAATCACAAACCAAATAATTATATTATGTAAAGAAAAGAAAATTGTGCTATACTGATGGCAGAGGTGTAAATTAGTAAGCCATTACAGAAAAACATATGGAGGTTCTTCAACAACTTAGAAATAGAATGACTACATGATTACCAAGTTATTTACCTAAAATACTTGATACTAGTTTAGTCAACAAATAATATTTTCCTTCAACAGTCAATATAGCACTATTCTTGAGAGCCAAATTTTTGTGAAAAAAGGTACATGTCCATGGTAAAGAATGGTTTATACACACACATACATACACGCACACACATGCATACATATGCACACATATATGTACATATACATATATATTTGCAAACAATAAAAATCTTGTTTAATCTTTAAAAGAAAATTCTGTTGTTTGAGACTCATATGTTTCAGACAGTTTTTGTTAGTCATATAACCCAGATTAACAGACAGATGCTACATGTCCTGGCCTCTGTCAGGAATCTAAAACACTAGAACACATGGACCCAGAGGACAGGACAGTGCTTATCATACATGCTAGATATAAAGGAAATGGGGATCGTAGGTAGGCATTTGAAGTCCACAAGACTTCAAAGAACTATTGTACAACATTGCACACAAAGTTGTTAATGAGTCGAGGAGGGGGAGGAAAAGTGGGAGAAAACAAGGGAGGGGGTAACACTGTTCTACAAAAATTATACTCATTTCCTAACTTATGTAACCTTTCTGTACATAACCTTTCTAATAAAATAAAAAGAATATAAAAACAAAATACAGTGATTTCAAATGTCCTTATTATTCAAAGCGATAAGTATTTGATGTGGTGGATATAGTAATTCACTTGATTGAAATAGTTCATATTGCATCTATAAATGGCATAAAATCACTTTAGAAAACCACAGATTTATGATTAGAAAATTTCAAATTTTGGATAAAACTAAAACATAATAAATATTTATTCCTATGTGAAATGGAGTGAGTGGCAGTTGATTCTTGCATAAAAACATGGGGAAATTTTTCTAAACCCAAAGGTAAATCAGATGAATATTGAATGATTAATCTTTTAAATTTGGAAATGATTTTGAAATATATACTATGAGCTTATGCATGTAATCAAAATGTTTTCATTAGAGTAGAAGGTGAGAAAAATTAATAAAACGAATTATGAACACACTGGATTAAAAAATAAGAGGTTAGGGCTAGGGTTATAGCTCAGTTATAGACTGTTTGCCTAGCATATTCACTACCCCAGTACCACACAAAAAAAATAATTGGTTGATATGTCTGTTTTTAATCATGTTTGTTAGGTGAAGCAGGAAAACTGGAAATGGGATCATACCTCACATGGAAACTGGTTTTTCTACTTTCTATACAGTAGTAGTTTAGATTAACATAAATATTAGGAAAAATAGAGAAAATTGATATATTCATTTTTTATCCAATCTCGGGATTTGTTTATCTAAAAGGGTACACATATATTTAAATATGATGCCAACATTATTCACCATATTCTTAAATAGTATTAAAAATCAGATCTCTCACTATCTTTATGCATCTACCTTTCCAAGGCATCTTTTTTTTTTTTAACCACAATTACTTATAGTAGCCCACTTTTCTCACTTCTGATTGATTTAAAAGGACATCGGCCATGATCTTGTTGTAAAGACAATACAAATCATAATGTTCTGATGAAAGCGTTCGCTGCTTGCTCACTCACACAAAGTACAGGCCAATCTCTCATCTGGCTTATAGGGCTCTGCATGGACAGGGTCCTTCAACCTGTAGCAGCATAACCCTTACTTTCCTCATCCTTATTCGATCACATCTGACATTACTGTTGGTTCCAACAGTTCAAAACTGTCTACAACCAGTAGAACAGTACTAATTATTAAAAAATAATAATAAATAAATGATGGGATTTTATAAGCTTTAATTTTTAGATGAAGGATACTGTTATAACAAGGATGTCTTACATAGAAGAAACATTTGCACTCTTGATCAGAAATCTTAACATATGGAAGTCCAATGATTATTTCATGCCATCAAAAATTCCAATTCTCCTTTCAACCTTTCTGTAATTTTATCTTTGATAATTTCTTTTGCAAATGATCATGTTCCACCTTCATATTCCTTTGACAACAAAATCTGGGGCCTACAACAAACATCATTTCACCACTATCTTTTCTTCTCTCTCTCTTTTTTAAAGGAAGTATTTTCAGAAGTTCAAACAAGTATATTTTTTGGTCTACATCATTAGTTAAGTAAATGTTTAAGTGCTACTACCTAAGCAAAAAACTAACAAAGAAGTAACATTTCTCAAGTAACTGTCCATTCATTCAATTACAGAATCTTATTATCAATTGGAAGTAATAAAATCATCAGAGAGTTCAGGTATTACTATTTTTTTAAAAAGTGTCAAGGCTATGAAGACTGAAAAATAATGTTCTATCTCTTTAGGTTGGGGCTAAAGAGAATTGTGCCAAAAGAAGATAACCATAACAATGTTTAGTTTCTGATCAAATGAAAAGAGAAAGGCAGAGAAAAGATAAAATGAATAAGCAACTAAAACATCTGAGACATTATTAAGCTTAGTCCTTGAAAATTTTTATGATAATCATTAGAAATATATATGTATTTACCTCTCTTATTAAAATTTTGTTTGATCAAAGCTCGCAAATTCATTCTGCTTATTTGTGCATAATTGCACATGATACAATGTGCTCTACTTGATGAAGAAAGAGACTTCTGCCTTCAGAGAACCTTCAGTACAGACTTTAAAACTCCAGGATATCTTTGTCACATCGGGAGCTCTCCTGCTCCATTAGAGTTTGACACTTTAGTAGCACTGATAACCAATTACTTTAACTTTCACTGTTTACCTACTGTGTGGATGACCTTTTGAAAACCAAGAAAAGTAGTGAACCTGTCCCACACCACTTATTGAAGAAGCCTCCTTTTAATCTTATTTTCAATAGACTTTTGTCAGAGACTTTTTAAGTAGGTTGACTACAAAGTCTCCTAGAGGCAATTAGTCAAAACATAATTCTTAGTAATGCAGATGAATTCTACTTCCAAAATACATCAGGGTCCTCTTTAGCACTGATCCAAGGAAGTTCTAGGGAAGGTAAGAAGGACCTGATAATATTTTCTTTTTTTTTTTTTAATTGTATTTTATTTTATTTGAGAACATACTGTACAGAGGGGCTACAATTACATGGGCAGGATAATGCATACATTTCTTACCAAGCATTGCAGCCTCCTCCTTTGTTTACCCTTCACTTCCCTTCCCCGCCTCCCCCCTCCCCCCACCCAATTTTACCCCCTCCCCCCACCCAATTATACCCCCTTCCCCCCCCACACCGACATTGTAAAGCTGGTTTTGACATGACATTTTGTACTTCTCATTGTTGCAACAGGTCCACCTGAATCCTTAAACGACTTGTTTGTCCCCATCTCCTCCACATGTTATACTGACATCAAATATAGTGAAAGCGGGGGTTACACTGTGGGGGAGGGACATACAAAGCAACAAAGAAATAATCTTATAAATGCGTTAGAAACACATGCATGAAAGAAACGAAAACATTAAAATACATATTTAAGGGTTCATTTTCCTAACATCACATTATCTGACCTTTTCCGCTTGACTCATACCTATACTAGATATTGCAAATAAGGGAAACCATGGGACCTATGCTTCTTTGGGCCTGGCTTACTTCACTTAATATAATTTTTTCCAAACCTTTCCATTTCCTAACAAATGGGGAAATGTCATTCTTTCTGATGGAGGCATAGAATTCCATTGTGTATATATACCACATTTTCTTGATCCATTCATCTACTGAGGGGCATCTGGGTTGGTTCCATGTCTTAGCTATGGTAAATAATGCTGCAATAAACATAGTTGTGCTGGTAGCTTTAGTGTGGTCTTGTTTGTAAACATTTGGGTAAATGCCCAAAAGTGGGATTGCTGGATCATAGGGGAGATCTATGTGAAGTCTTTTGAGGAACCTCCATACTGCTTTCCAAAGTGGTTGAACAAGTTTACATTCCCACCAACAATGAAGTAAGGTTCCTTTCTGTCCACATCCCCTCCAGCATCTGTTGTTGTTAGAGTTCTTGATTTTTGCTGTTCTAACTGGAGTGAGGTGATATCTCAATGTTGTTTTGATTTGCATTTCTTTTATGGCTAGGGATGTTGAACATTTCTTCATGTGTCTATTGGCCATCCTTCTTTCTTCTTCAGAGAAGCTTCTCTTTAAGTCTTTCGCCCACTTATTTATTGGGCAGTTGTTTCTTTGAGGATTTGTTGTTGGGTGGTTTAATTTTTTGAGTTCCAAGTATATATTAGATATGAGACCCTTGTCCGTTGTATGGCTAGTAAAGATCTTCTCCCAATCGGTGGGCTTTCTATTGATCTTGCCAGCTATGTCATTTGCCCTGCAGAAGCTCTGCAATCTTATGCAATCCCATTTGTCCAACCTTTCTTTGATTTGTTGTGCTTCCCGGTCTCTATTGAGAAAATTTCGACCTGAGCCAAGGAGACCTAGGGTTTCTCCTATTCCATCCTGTAATATTTTCAGAGTGTCTTTCAAAACTTTGGCAAAGTAGCAGGTTATAAAATTAACCCCCAAAAAGCAATGGCTCTTCTATATGCCAACAATGAGAAAAGTGTGGCTGAAATTAGGAAAGCAACTCCATTTGTAATAGCCCCACAAAAAATAAAATACCTAGGAATTAACTTAACCAAAGAAGTGAAGGACCTCTATGATGAAAACTTTAAAATCTTGAAAAAGGAAATCAACACAGAACTTAAAAAATGGCAAAACCTCCCATGCTCCTGGATTGGCAAGATCAACATCGTGAAAATGGCAATACTTCCCAAGGCTATCTACAAATTCAACGCGATACCTATCAAAATTCCACCCTCATTCTTCAAGGAAATAGAGGAGGCAATCCAAAAATTCATATGGAACAATAAAAGACCCCGAATAGCAAAAACGCTCCTCAACGGAAAGAACACTGCTGGAGGAATATCAATACCAAATTTCAAACTCTACTATAAAGCCATAGTAATCAAAACAGCTTGGTATTGGCATAAGAACAGACCTCAGGACCAATGGAATAGAATTGAAAACCCAGAAATGAACCTACAGACCTATAGCCATCTAATCTTCGATAAGGAAGCTAAAACAATAGAATGGAAGAAGGACAGCCTCTTCAGTAAATGGTGCTGGCAAAATTGGTTAACTACATGTAGAAAACTAAAGCTAGATCCTTATATATCACCCTGCACCAGAATCAACTCCAAATGGATCAAAGACCTTGATAATATTTTCTAAATCAGTATGCACTTGAAAATGAGAGCTTTCATTGTAAAGACTGTGAGGATTGTAAAGACTGTGAAAGATTATTAAAATTCATATCAGATCATTAGTCAAATATTTAAGTAACACAATTTGAAATTTTAGATCAACATAAATACCATTGATTGCTCATATTATGAACACTTTTTAATAGTTTTAAGTCCAGGTAAATGAAAATTTAACCACAATGTTTTCCATAAAGCAGTATTAAATTAAATAGTTGAGAATTCCGCTATTACAAGTTATGATGGCTTTTGAATATACAGACCCCATTTCCTTTGTTTTCTGTAACTGAGTACACAGCTGCTTTAAACATTTTTTTCAATTATTTCCCTAAACCCAATTGAGAAAATTTGGTTTCTGGGGTGGAAAGTTAAGAATATATAAGTCTAGTGTCAGCAGTAGAAACTTTCAAGTTCCCAAACTTTGACTATACTCCAACATTCTTCTACAGTTTTCTTTTGCAGCAGATAAAAGAAGAGAAGTTAACAAATAAAAAAACAGAAGAATGAAAGTAAAAGACAAAGCACTCTAGCAACTTAGAGAGAAATCACTTCTTGATGTCATAAGCAAGAAGGAATCTGTAGAAGGGAAGGGATTGGACTTGAGACTTGAAAATTAGTACTAGTAATCAAAGCTACCTATGCCAGATCACAGATAATTCATATGTACATACTTAACTTAGTTATTAAAATCATTCTATGATTTAATTAGTATGAGTGCCCAGATGGATAGTTCCATAGTTTAAGGACATTAATTTTCCTGTCCTCTTTTTGAAGTCTATAAAAGTCAATTCTGTGAAATCTCACTAGTGCATTTTACATTTTAAGCCCACCAGTGTATGCGGGGATGGGGGATAGCATTCTGGGGTACTCTAGTGGAAGCAATTATCACTAGAAAGAGATTAGGGAGCCATTGAGAGATTTTTTTTTGTCATTGAGGTATCTGTACATTGACTGGGTTGGAAGAATGTCAAGTATTCTCTAAAATATATATGAAATTTACATAGGCAGACTAAATACTGGATAAATATGTCAGGTGAGAAATGTGCAAATTATTTCTACATAATGGAAAATACCAGAATTTTGAAATAATAATGAAAAGAACAGAATACTTAAAAGCTTGATTGCTAAGAGTTTGTATTTAGCAAATACATTGGGGGGGAAAAGCAACCAGTGTTTTGAACCAGGAGAATGACAAACAATGTGATTCTTTGTGAGATTTATTTTAAAATTAAGCAACCTAATTATGGGGGTAGGGAGACCACAACTAGAATGTTTTCTTTGCTGGGCTGAAGCTTTGAAGTTTTGTCTAGTCCTGTTTAGCATTGCTTTTTCTTTGTATATCTGAGATTTTCATTTAAAAGAGCATTAACTACACCAATGTCAGCATTTCCTTGATCTTTTAATAGTTTCATCATTTTAGTCATATAGTAAGTCTTTATTTTGAGTTGGTTTGTGTATGGTGTGGGATGAAGGTCAGAATTCACTCTTATATATGGATATCCAGTTTTATTAGCAGTACTTATAGAAAAAACTGTAAGATTCTCCATTTAACTAGGGATATTGTACATTGAAAGTTGTTTGGTAGGTTTTCAATATCATGAATGTACCAGATATACACTGATGAGTGCTTTTCTAATGATTTTTACTATTATATACATTGTCTGTATTCATATTGAAGGGAAAGAATTATGATTACACAGCAAAAATTCTTAGTTTTGAATCATGATTTAATAATTAAAAAGTAAAGAAACATGTGATCCAATATATAATTTTTTATACCTTCACTCCTCATTTCAATTGTGATTCATCCAAATGATAATTATAACCGAAGGGCTTTGACATTCTTGTCAATAAAACAGAAAAACACATCCTTTGAAATATAATAATTAGCCCCCCTTACTTTCAAGATTCTTCCACTGAATGTAGAGACATTTTTTCTCTTTTTGAGAGTAATTTTCTCTCCATTTAAAAAAATATCAGTTTAATTCAAAAAGTAATTCCATTTAAGTCAGTGACCTCCAGATATATTTGCAATTTTTTTACTGCTTAGTGGTGTGAATTCTCTGCCATGTGAATTTTTGGTGCATTTCTACAGAAAGCCTGAAAAAGCCTGAACTAATGTCAAGCAAAAACCAAAATAACATGTAATTAAAAGTTGTGGTTTTATCAATTTGCAGCATTACCAATAACCAACTTATTTTAGAATGGACCTTGTAAGACAGTCTCATTCCTATCAAAAGCTTCAATGGAAAAGCCTTCCCTTTTCTTATTAAAATTCAGAATCCCAGAGTGAATCCCATTAGCATCATCATGAAGCAGTGATCCTAAACTATTTCCTGTAGTGAGAGCTTGTCTCTTGGTCTAGCTTCCTACATTCAATTCCTTTGAGAATGTACTTTGTTTTAGTTCTGTAATTTCACTTATTTTCCATCAAATTAATCTAGTTCTATTAAACTCCTGTTTACATATGTGTTTGTATATCTCTGAGTTAATTATTCTTTATAGAAAGAAAGAAACACTTGAACCTTGGCAGTTTAACCCATGATCAGTGATGTTCTCACCATCGAAAACAACATGTTAAAGAGAAAAATATACTATTTTTTAAAAAGCTAGAAAATTTCCTCTATGGAATTTTGAAGAATATTATAAACACAGATCTTTGGTTTTATTACTTAATTATAAATCAGTTAAAATGAACCCACAATACAGCGCATAAAATACTTGTATAACTCATGGATCTAACACATTTTACTATTTATCTTATGTGTAAAGAAGTCTACATGATTTTTATTCTCATTAAAGACAAGACCAGTAAGAAGTAAACAAATACATACACATGTCATGTAAAAAGTAAAGTATGTAAAGGAAAGTAGCTTATAGAAAAGGGTAGAGTAAAATGAGAATGAGGACTGAGTTTATCTCTGCTGCTCAGGAAAGGCTTCTGTGAAAAGATGCATGCCATATGGCTGGCCGGGGATGAACGTTACAAACTAAGGTGGGTGTGCATAGAAGTGGGTGTTCAGATAGACTATGCAGCTAAGAAACAATACTCTACAGAGTGTAGTGAACATGAGGCAGATTGGAGAGTATTGTATGAAAGCAAGGAAGGATATTTGCTTCTGTAGGGTTTGTAGTTTATTCAAGAAATTTTGGAAGCTCTTCCCAATGAACAAAGATATGAGAACCAGAGAGACACTGGGTGGAAATAATACCCACTATTATTACAAATTGTGTAACATGAACTTGCTCATTGATGTAGTACAAATTTACAACTGTGTATTCTGACTAAGAAGCATTCAATATTATTAAGTGCCATAAAAAGAAAGCAGTGCAAATCCTACTAAGAAAAGAATTATTTCTTAGCTATGGGAACCAACCCAGATGCCCCTCACTAGATGAATGGATCAAGAAAATGTGGTATATATACACAATGGAATTCTATGCCTACATCAGAAACAATAACATTGCCCCATTTGTTAGGAAATGGAAAGACTTGGAAAAAATTATATTAAGTGAAATAAGCCAGTCCCAAAGAAACATAGGCCCCATGGTTTCCCTTATTTGCAATAACTAGTATATGTCTGAATCAAGCAGAAAAAGTCAGATAAGTTGATGTTAGGCGAAATGAACCCCAACATAAGTATTAAAACGTTTTTTCTTTCATGAGATTGTTTCTAACACATTTATAAGATGATTTCTTTGTTGCTTTGTATGTCCCTTCCTCACGATATAACCCCTGCTTTCACTGTGTTTAATGTTGGTATAATTTGTGGAAGGGAAGGAAAAAAACAAATCATTTAAATAGGGATACAGGTGGACCCATTGCAACAATGAGATGTACAAATTGTTATGTTGAAAAACGAACTTTACAACTTTGGGGGGGGGATGGGGGTGGGCAGATGGGAAGTGATAAGAAGGGGAAACAAAGGAGGAGGCAACAATGCTTGATAAGAAATGTACTCATTATCTTGCCCATGTAATTGAAACTCCTCTGTACAGTATTTTCACAATAAAAAAAGAATTATTTCACAAGAGCACTATTAAAAATATTTTAGTGATTTAACAAACAATTGTGTATACAACTGTTGTATATATAATGTACATATACATTCTGCTTTACATATGTATATATGTGTGTGTGTCTGTATGTGTGTATGTATATGTGTGTGTGATATATATGGGGACCCATATCATTTTTAAGTACTATTTCTCTCCCTATGAATTTTCTGTTTTGAAATCATTATTGAGTCATTTTTGAATACATGAAAAGAAAACTTCTTCACTGAGATGTGCAAATTTGTACAAAGCATTTTTTGTAAAATTCAAAGAGTCTGTAATAATTCAACTTTTAGTGTTCAAATGAAGTTTATCAGAAGAGGGCTTTTATGGCTATAGAATTCACAAATTAATCTTGATTGTTAATCCATGGAAGTCTGTCCAGGCACTTGCTCTAAATTTCTTTCATGCTGCTTCTGTACTGCTTGCAAAAATTATTAGGTGAGCCAGTATCTACAGAAACTTTTCTATAAAGTGCCTTTCATTTTTACAAAATTAAACTAAGCAATATAATACTTTACTCATCTTAGCTCAAGGTTTTGGAGCCTTTGCAAGTCTTTCTTCTCAAATTTACATTCCCATTCAGAAACAGTTTCAGTTTTCTACTGCCTTTCCTTAAGACTCAGTAGAAAAGTGCCTCAATGAATTCTTAGAGGAATGGGAATCTGACTTCAACTCCCTTGCTCTAGTCTGTACAGTGTTGTTGTTGCTGTTGGTGTTTGGTGGGTTGGTTGGTTTTGGTTTTTCTTGAGACCATTTAATTGAAATAATGCATATTTATTAGTAACTTGTTTGTAATGTCTTCAAAGAGATTTTCCCACTATATTTCAATTTCTATTTCTGTCAACTATTTTCTTTGTTATTGTAAAGGTGATGTACAGAGGTTTTGCAGTTACGTAAGTCAGTTAATGAGTTTATTTCTTTTTGAACAGTGTCACCTCTCCCCTTATTTTCTCCCAGTTTTTCCCTTGTGGCCTCCTCCTCCACAAGTTTTATTGTTCATTTTCAACATAGTGTGTAGGGAGTACCACTGCTGCATTTGTTTACCCTTTGTCCCACCATTTCTGTGTTCCTCCTTATCTTCTGCTAAACAAATAAACTTACATACAAGACGAAAGGTACAGAAATCGAAAACAGAAACAAAGAAAAAGAAGGAGCAAAATCACACAAAACCTCATTTCCATTCCTGGGAGTTCATTTTGATAAACATTTCATAGCATCATATGCCCATAGTTATTGAACCTTTGTTATCCTCTCCTAAGAATATCTTCCTTTGATCTCACTGTGTGAATGTGTAGAGTCCTATATATTTTATCATATCCAAGTGTATTTTTTATCCCTTATTACCCAGTGTATTTACCTGTAGATTCACAGATACTTTCTATTACAAAAAATGAGGATACTCATACAACCTATGTTTCTTTGGTCGGGCACTTAATATATTATTTTGCCACTAATTATACAATACTGAGCCCTTTTGGGGTACTTAATACATGAACAAAACTTTATGATTATTTTATTCTGTGCTAATGCTTACTTACATACACGAACTCTAAATAAAATACAGAGACGCAACAAGAAAATATGTGTACACATCAAATATTTTTGTATACTTCAATAATTCTGCAACAAAAACAGACCTATTTATTTAAGAAGAAATATTTTCCAAATTGCAAAGTTATCTAAAATAACTAGTTGAAACTCAACAATAGTGTCATTATTCTTCGTAATAATTTGACTCTCTATGCATTTTAGCATCATGAAAATTAATATGCTACAAAATAGTATAGTGGATAAAGAAACTAGATGGAAACAAAACTCAAGGCCATTTTTACAATAGTACAAAATTTTTCCTCACAAAATTCAATTATGATGATAGGTACACCTAAGGGTGTTGTTAATATTGAAACAAATGCAAATAAACTAATTGTTCCCAGTTTGTCTCCTAGATTGTCCTCAATATGTTTACAGATGAATAGATTTTTATCTGATAGTACCAAGAGTTTGAGAAAGTGTAAATTACAATTCTGACTAGTAAACATAATTATTTTAATGAAAAAATAATTTATTGGGAAAGTGATTAATGCTAAAATGTTGATATTAGTTACACGACTATATTGTTCCTCATATTAGTACCTGGGAAATCATTTGTGTGTGGCAGAAATGAAACATGAAGAGGTTATTGGTATGTTCATTCTTGTACATAAAGTTGATTTGATTTGTTTTTTTTCTTTTAGTGCTTTCATAATGATCCTGTTAAGAAACATTATTTATAAGATTATTTAATATTTTAACACTACATTATATGCTCCAAAAATTCTAGTGGTTCAGGAAAAAAAATCATATGATAAATGCATTATAAATCATTACTTTCTGATTTTTTTTCTACACATGAAGAGCAAAGAATATTGATAAAGTTAACTGTGAAATTATTTGTGAGATGGCATTAAAATATTTTAAACAATGTTGTATAAATTAAATGATCCCTGTTTGTATGTCTATGTGTCTCTACAAATTGACCTGTATGTTTAAAATATGTGATGTTAGGTTTTTTTTTTTTGTAATGAAAGTCTGTTGCTAGACAAGGCTTAATGTCAAATACCTCCTATCCTAGCACTCTGGAGGTAAAAGCTGGAAGATCCCAACTATACTGGAGTGGGCTCCATAGACACTGTGAAAACAATGTGAGGTGTTTGAAAGAGAATTTCATAAATTTTAGTATGGCACAGGATTTGATATCTAATTGTTGAATAGATAAATGGATACATGATTGAGCAAGTATCTACAGTTATGAAGTATGAAGTCCAAAAATATATTTTTGTGCCAGGTGCTAGTGCCTTACCCCTGGAATCTTAACTTTTGAGGAGGTTTATAGCTGAGGATTGCCGTTCAAAGCCAGCCCAAGCAGGAAAATCCATTACTTTTACCTCCAATTAATTACCTAAAAACCAGAAATGGAGCTGTGTCTCAAGGTAGTAGAGGACTAACTTTGATTGCAAAAGCTCAGGGACAGCACCCAATACCTGAGTTCAAGCCTTATAACAGAACAAAAAATAACAAATATTTTTAAAATGAGATTTCAAAATTGCATGAAAATGAATGTCACTCCAATACATTTTTACAAATTTGCAAGTCAATAATTTGTCCTCTCTAGCACTCTTTCTTCTTTGAGAAGCTGCATATTACAATTTTGCCAACTACATATTTTCCTAAATAATTGGGGTTGTAGTGACAAAAACTGTTCAAATGCAAATCTGAAATTGAGGTGTTTTAAGAAATGACATTTGAATTACATCTTTAAGAATTAAAAGTTTCTTTGGGATATAAAAAGTGAGTGAAGAAATTCAAGGGATAATACATATACTGTTTAAAGGATATAAGAGCTATAACTAAAAGTGAGTTAGTAACTGGAAGGAAATGAGGCTGGTAAATAAATTGATTTGAATTAATAATTCCAACATGTAGTGCTAAAGAAAATGGGCCCATTAATGTTTTTAATGTGGAAATGACAATTCCTCAGTTGGAGAATTAAAAAGTATATATATATATATATATATATATATATATATAAAATAAAAATCTAATATATATATATGTGTATATATATATATATATATTAGATTTTTATTTTTTATTTTTATTTTTTTAATTTTTTTAAATTGTGAAAATACCATACAGAGGGGTTACAATTACATGGGCAAGGTAATGAGTACATTTCTTTTCAAGCATTGTAGCCTCCTCCTTTGTTTCTCCTTCCCATCCCTTCCCATCCCCCACCCCACTCCCAGCCCCTCGGCCAAAGTTGTAAAGTTCGTTTTTCTACATAACGTCTTGTACATCTCATTGTTTCAATGGGTCCACCTGTATCCCTATTTAAACGGTTTGTTTTTGCCCTTCCCCTCCACAAGTTATGTCAACATCAAATACAATGAAAGCACGGGTTATACCGTGAGGAATGAACATACAAAGCAACAAAGAAATCACCTTATCAATATGTTAGAAACAATAGCATGAAAGAAAAAAAAAACATTTGAATTCTTCATTTCACCTAACATCAACTTATTTGACCTTTTCTGCTGACTCAGACATATACTAGTTATTGCAAATAAGGGAAACCATGGGACCTATGTTTCTTTGGGCCTGGCTTACTTCACTTAATATAATTTTTTCCAAGTCTCTTCATTTCCTAACAAATGGGGCAATGTCATTCTTTCTGATGGAGGCATAGAATTACATTGTGTATATATACCACATTTTCTTGATCTCATCTACTGAGAGGCATCTGAGTTGGTTCCATATCTTAGATTTGGTAAATAATGCTGCAATAAACATAGTTGTGCTGATAGCTTTAGTTATGGTCTTGTTTGTGATCATTTGGGTAAATGCCCAAAAGTGGGATTGCTGGGTCATTGGGGAGCTCTATGTGGAGTCTTTTGAGGAACCTCCATACTACTTTCCAAAGTGGTTCAACAAGTTTACACTCCCACCAACAATGCAGTAAGGTTCCCTTCTGTCCACATCACCTCAGAACAGACCTCAAGAATAATGGAATAGAATTGAAAATGAACCCACAGACATATAGCCATCTAATCTTTGATAAGGGAGCTAAAAATAAATAGAATGGAAGAAAGACAGCCTCTTCAGTAAATGGTGCTCATAAAACTGGTTAATCACTTGTAGAAAACTAAAGCTAGATCCTTATATATCACCCTGCACCCAGCATCAACTCCAAATGGATCAAAGACCTCGGAGTCAAAGCAGACACTCTGAAAACATTACAGGATGGAATAGGAGAAACCCTAGGTTTCCTTGGCACAGACTGAAATTTTCTTAATAGAGACCCAGAAACACAACAAATCAAAGAAAGGTTGGACAAATGGGATTGCATGAAATTGCGAGCTTCTGCCTGGCAAAGGACATAGCTAGCAAGATCAATAGAAAGTCCACAGATTGGGAGAAGATCTTCACTAACCATACAATGGACAAGGGTCTCATATCTAAAATATACTTGGAACTCAAAAAATTAAATCCCCCAACAACAAATCCTCAAAGAAACAACTGCCCAATAAATAAGTGGGCTAAAGTCTTAAAGAGAAACTTCTCTGAAGAGGAAAGAAGGATGGCCAATAGACACATGAAGAAATGCTCAACGTCTCTAGAAATAAAAGAAATGCAAATCAAAACAACATTGAGATATCACCTCACCCAGTTAGAATGGCTATAATCAAGAAAGTCAATATATTTTAATCCTAAAGTTCACACTGTGTTAACTCTGCTGGCATAAAACAACTATGAACTGTCCTAATTCCTATCAATGCCTAATATCTGCACAACGTCATAATATATTAGAAAACATTATTTTTATCCTTCTACTTTTTATTTTCATCAGATTGGAGAAGTTAGCTCTCATGGCAACCTGGATATGGTTAGTGAAATTATTAAATATTTTACATCATCAATCTGAGAAAATTATTAGGCTACCTTTATTGAAAATGAATATTAACAGATATATAGCTATATAGACTCAATTAAGGAAGCTATTATTGTAATTATAAATCTTAATTTTCCATTAGTAAGATTTCATATTCTTGTAAAAATTCTGTTCAGATCAGCTAAGCACTACATTGTCTGACTAAAATCAGGGATATTTCTTCCCATTCTGCAGTTTGAACTCAGGTAATCTCATTCATGGTTTGGCCTTTTTTTTAACTAATGCTGCTCTATCACTTGAGACACAAGTGCAATCTGATATTTTGCTAATTGACTGGAAACAGAGTTTCTTGCACATTGAAACCTGATCCTCATAGCTCAACCTCTAGAACATTTAGGATTATAGGCATAAGCTACAGACACTTGTCTAGAAACCTTAAAAAAGCAGATCACTTAAATAGCAACTATTATTGCATCATGCTATTAAGTTACATAAAATACCTTATTCCAAAGTTTGGTTTTTCAATTTTTTTGGCAAAGAGTTACTCAGTTTTTTACAAGTCTACATACTTCTTTCTAATTCTGCCACAACAATTGAACATCATATTTCTTAAGCAGGAAAGAGCTCCCAACTCTCTTCACAACTTCCCATTAAGATTTAGTCATGATTGTATATTTCCAGTGGCAAAATTGCTACTTCAAACACAACTCAGATTGCATCCCTCTAATATAATTGATTTATCCACCTGGTACAGTTCTCACTGTGAATAAAGTTAAATCTTACCTATTTCTGTATTCCCAACAATAATGTGTGTGAACAAGGTATTTTCTTTTATTATGTATCCTAAAAATTAATTCAATGTAAATGATAAATGCAATCTAAGTGATAAGAAAGAAGGCTCTAATATAACATTAAGAACCACATAAATGCAGATGATAAAATGTCAGCTCAAATAGGCTCCTGAAAAGTGATGATTTTCCCCCCTGATCAAGAAACTCAGGTGAATAGTTTACATATTTTCCCACTTGATGTGGATTCAGAAACACAACCATTCTGTGAGAAATGACTGCTGCTTTAAATCTCAAATGATGCACATTTAAGCTTATTTAAATTCCCTGCATATAGATAATCCAAAAAAGATATTGACCTTATTAAATAGCTCATCCTTCCTTCTCACTTTGTACCTGCCAAATTATCTTGAAGGACTACTTTAGATAAAACATTTGCATTTTTGCACTGTGGGCCTAAACTTTCATCCTGAGTAGGTTCACAAAAATTCAGGCCAGTATAAGAAAATTGTATAATGAAGAAAGTAAGGTCAGACAAAAAGTATTAAACATATAACTAACATATGTGTACTATGCAATACTTCTAAATCAAAAAAGATTAAAATTTCCTAGCTGTTAAATACAGGAAAATTTCATGATGAAGGTATTACACTTCAGTTAAGAAATTTATAAAATAAAGTACCGTCAGCTGATGAATTAAGATATGACTGCCATAATCCCACTGCAATATTGAGTATAATGGTTCACAAATAATAATAATCCAAAAATAATTGTTGGAATGACAATAACACAATTATTCATCACATGCATTCACAGCCTAGTTCTTTGATTCAGGCATGTCTTTGATGAGACATTAAAGCTTAGGGATTTTTCGTGATTCACAGTGTTCCTTGCCCTCAGATCTCTGAGCGGCTGGGGGAGGTTACCAAGTGGAGGAAGGAAGAGAAAGAATCACATCTCCTCTGAGATGTTGAACCAACTTTTATGAGCTTTACCTGTCGTGCCTTCAGAAAAGATTTTTTATGGTAAAACAGCATTCCACAGTCACAATACATTTTTTAAGCCATTGCTGCTCAAAGATAACACCTTTATAGGTCCGCGTAAATCATAAATGGAGCACCTAAAATAAAACAAATATAAGGAAGTGTACTGTATTTGTTACCAGAGGGCTGAGCAAAGACGAGGGGTAAGTAATGCCATACATGGCATGGCTGCAGGATAGCAATTTGTATTCACCACTCCACTGAGCATATTTCAACAGTGGCATTTTTATCGAGAGGAGACAACATAGTTATATTTTAATGTTATTAAGCATATCAAATATCATATGTTTAAAGAACCAAAGATGCATATCGTCTTTTTTCATCCTAAAAGTATCTTATTATTTACTTCTCAAGTAGAATCAGAATACTGGCAGATAATATAACAATTTATGAACTGTGAACGAAAAATGAAAGTCTAAAAGCACAATCATATTAGGATTCCAGCTATGCTGATCTCATTATCTCAGTCAGCACCAAAGACATTTGAAGACATTTAGCTACAGAGGATGTTAACTGTTTTCAAAAGAATGTTCTTAAATATTTCACTCGTAAAATGTGAGTGTGGAACAATGGCATGGCTTGAGAAAAGGGCCTAGATAGTTTATTCAATATTGACATGAATATGTGTAAGCCTTACTCAGTTTGATTACAAAGGTCTGAATAGGTGTTTTCACCAATTTTACTCACCAGGTTTGGATATTTTGTTTCCTTTGTTTGTTTTGATTTGAGTCAAGATTAACATTTAATTGGACATCTTCCTTGTTATACTTTGTATCCTTTAAAATCTATAAAGAATAAAACACAAGACTTTGAAGAGCTCATACAAAGTTATATTTTTTTCTTTTGCTCTTTATGAAATTGGTGAAAGTCAGATTCCATATCAAACTCCAGAATAATATGAACATTCTAATTTTAAATCATCATTCCTTCTTTACGAAGAGGGTAGAATTTTTAAAATTAATTTTTGGTTGTACTTTATGATGCTCCTACCTCAGCCTCCCAAAGGCTGGGTTAAAGACAGTCACCATATCTTACTTCAGAGTATCTTAGAGGAACTGCCAAATAACATGAAACTTCTACATAAATTGTAAAAGATGTAATGTTATTACTTATCATGAACATTCTAAAAGCATAATCTTACACAAATATTTATCTTTTCATGTCTAATTGCTCAGGAAAAGTCTCCACATAACGTTATATATGCTCTATCTATGTAAGTGTCATTTGTAATGAAAAAATATCTGTGTCAACAGACAGAAACCTAAGAAGGAATTACTTATGAATAGACAAATTAATTTACAAAGCTAAATCAATAAGTGTAATTGTAAACAGTGCAAATTAATTTAAATAGGCTCTATCTGTAATTAAGTAGTCATGAAAATTTCAGTATCTATTTGAGGGAAAAGATTAAAAATACAGATGTACTATAAATATGATCTTAACAAGGGCTTAAATTCTAAGTTCTAAGGCAAATAGAAGTGAGGACGATGTTTATTTATTGGATATCTAAAACATATCGTAGTTGACAACATTGTAACTAGAAAGAAATACTGATCTTCAGATGACCAGATATTAGAATTAGCAGATAAAAATTATAACTCAATTGTTATATGTATGCTAAAGAATATAAAGGAAATATGGATTGTAACTGATATCACACTTAACCCTGGATGGAAAAGTAACTATGTTACATGAGCATCAGAAGAGTAGAAGGGTTATTTCTTTCCAATTTTTTTTTTTTTTGGTCGGTTATGGGTCTTGAACTCTGGACCTGTCACTGTCGGTGGCTCTTCAGCTAGCACTCCACCACTTAAGTCATGGCACCACTTCTGGGTTTCTAGTGGTTAATTGGTGATAAGAGTCTCAGTGACTTGCTTGAACTAGCTTGGAATTGCAATCCTCAGATCTCAGCATCCTGAGTAGCTAGGATTACAGATGTGAGCCACAGGTGCCCGGCTCATTCCAAATCTTATCATCTATGATTTAGCAAAATGTGATCATTTAAATTTTAAACAATTGCTAATTTTAGTAACATAAGTCTCCCCATTTGCTGAATAAGAATAGTTGCTAGACATAATTTAAACTGTCTTATTACTTCCAGTCACAAGCACAAATAGTGAAACTCAAAGCAAAATCTATCCATCTAAATCCAAATCCATCTAAATGAATTTGCCTTCATGTAACTATAGATCTAAAGCTTAATAACATTTCTTCACAGCCTACGTAGGACAAATGAATAAAGGAAATGGTATGATTTCACCTTCTAAGTCCTAAATCTCTGTCTCAACAACTAGTCACTGAGGAAAAATCTATAATTATAAAATTTAATTCATCTGTCATCTGTTGTCCTAATCCTTTCATAAAATTTTAATAACTCCAGAAAGATACGATATTCTTATCATGAAGTCTCCTCAATTCAGAGTGAGCCTATTCAATAAAATATTTTAAAATTTAACTCTGAATTATTTTAAAAAAAACTGAATTGTTTGAAGCAGCCAGAGCTTGGAATGTTCTTGGAGTTAGATTCATGTTGTGCTAAAAAGTGAAGACCTGAAGTCATAAAGACTGTGTGTTCTCATAAGGGGAAAAATTATTTTACAATAACTTCATGGTGTTTGGACTAGACAAAACACTAGTTCATTTCTCAGTCTAATTGGAGAAAGTTGTTTCAATAAAGCAAAAACTGACAAGAAAAAACAAAAACTTTTTTTTCTTGAAAATTATAGCATATGCTTTCCAGAGTAGTTGAACAAGTTTACATTCCCTTTTGTCCACATCCCTGCCAGCATCAGTTATTGTTAGGTCTCTTGATATTGGACATTCTAATTGGGGTGAAGAGAAATTTCAATGTTGCTTCCATTTGCATTTATTTTATGGCCAGAGATATTGAACATTTCTTCATGTGTCTATTGTCTATTCTTACTTCTTCTGAGAAGTATCTCCTTAAGTCTTCAGCCATTTACTAATTGGATTGATCTTTCTTTGAGGTTTTATTTTTTTAGGGGGGTTAGTTTATTTTAACTAGAAAGTGCCTAAAAATCTACAAGTAAACAAATGGATTGCAAAAGAAAATATATACTTGGATATGATAAATTATACAAGACTCTAAACATTCACACAATGAGACCAAAGGAGGAGGATACTCTTAGGAGAGGATCACAAAGGCTCAAAAGGTATGCACATATGATCATATAAAATGATGATTGTCAAAATGAACTCCAAGAAATGGTAACCAGAGGTTTTTATGTTATTTTACTTCTCTTATTTTTTCTACTTTATTACTGTGTTTTATTCCTATACCTTTTGTTTTATATGAGAGTTTATCTGATTTGGGGAGGGTAAGTGGAGTACAGAAATCGGACCAAAGAGTGAACAAATGCAGCAGTGATACTCTGTAGACACTACGTTGAAATGAACCACACAACATTGTAGGGAGGGAAAAAGTGGGAGAAAAAAAGAGGTAACATTTTTTCCAAAAGAAATGTACTCATAACCTGACTTATACAACTTTAACCTCTCTGTACATCATCTTTATAATAACAATAAAAATAAAATTAAAATTAAAAATAACAGCTTAATTTATTAAACAGTAATGCAAATGCAAATTACTTGATTTTGCTGTCCTGATAGTCTGCTTCTTAGGTCATTTGCATACTGTTCAATGATTAGATTACTGGCGAGAAGGAGAAATCTCAGAAGTATATTCTACATATTCTCATCTAGTTCTGCTTGTATAACTACAATAAGCAGAAATCTTAAGTCTGTAACATGATTCTCATGGAGGCATATAAAACTTCTTTGGATTTAGATGAGTTTGAGGAGCTTTAAATTTACCTCTTCCTTTTATTGCTTGGAATGTGAATAATTTCCCTGACAACTGCAAATCATTGAGCCAGTAGTTTTTAAAAACATCTTCAGTACCATACATTAGATTACAAAGAGTTTCATAGTGGTATTTCCATAAATGCATACAAAGTATTGTAATCTCGGTGCATCTCTTCCCTCTTTCCTTTTCATCCTTCTTAAAACAATTTCAACAGATTCCATTGCTCTATTTTCATATTCTCCCTCCTTCTCCCTCTTCCTTTCATCTTCCCTGTACCTGCTGATACCCAACCCAACAAACAGTCTGTTTTACTTTCCTGTCATTTATTTATTTTTACCAAATATTTATTGTACAAAGGGATTTACTATCTCTTACACATTTACTTGTTGTACTTTATTTATATCAATCATATCTATTGCTCTTTTCCAATCCCCTCTAACCTCCTAATACTCAGTGCCTTTCAGTGAGTTACCTTACATAGACACTATTTATTCTTTTTATTATTCAAACTCTATCATTCCCTCTTTCCATGCTCCTTCCTTCTCCTAAACAGTTCCATTGTCTTTTCAATAATGGCTAGTGGCAGTAGAAAAAAAGAAAGGAAAAGAAAAGAACAAACCCACGGTATAACCCCTGCTTTCATTTTATTTGACGTTGGTATAATTTGTGGAGGGGAAGAAAAAAAACAAATTGTTTAAATAGGGATACAGGTGGACCCATTGCAACAATGAGATGTACAAGTTGTTATGTCAATAAACAAACTTTACAACTTTGGCCGAGGTGGGGGCTGGGGAAGATGGGAAGGGACAGGAAGGGGAAACAGAGGAGGAGGCAACAATGCTTGATAAGAAATGTACTCATTACCTTGCCCATGTAATTGTAACCCATCTGTAAGGTATTTTCACAATTAAAAAATCTTAAAAAATAATTTTAAAAAGAAACAAAAAAAGAACAGAAAAGAAAAGAAAAACATCAGAACACTTCCTGGTTACATATAGAAATGACAGTTTTCTTCTCCACCTTCTTTTTCCTAGCCATTCTTACATTATTTGAGAATACGGCATTGCCTCCCAGTGCAAGTCATGGGAAAGAAAATCTTTTCTGAACTTCCTGAAAGATACAATATGCATATTACCTTACATTTTAAAAACCAGATTCTTAAGAGCCAGCACAAAAGTAATATTGTATTACTATTATTACTATTGTATTAATATTGAACTCTTAGGATGTAGGAAGTTATCAAAGACAAAGCAAGAATTTTATAATGATTTATTAAAATTTTTATTAAGGAATGATGAGAGATAACATTGATTAAGATCTATTGTATTCTCAAACTCACATGTTCAACTGCAAACCCTTATACAACTACTTAAGAATAAGAATGAATTCATGAAATGATTAAGAACAAAAGTAAAGTAATTCGTTAAGTAACTAAAACATATTGTCCCAAAGACAAACTAAGTAATAACTAATAACACTTACACTGGTATCAATAACCAATTATTTAAAGAAAAAAGCAAGCATAAACTATATTATACATTTATAATGTATGGTATATACTGCATTATATATTAATATATTATTGTATATAATATACTATATATAATATACTTTATATTGTATAGTATAATATATATATATATATATATATATAGTATAATATATATATATATATATATATATATATATATATATAATCATTCAGTGGGTTTACTTGTAGATTTGTGTGTTTTGTTTTGCTTTGGTTTTTGTCTGTCAGGGAGCTTAAATTCTGGGCTTGGGCACTGTCCCTCAGCTTTTCAGCTCAAGACTAGTGCTCCACCACTTGAATCATGAGACACTTCTGGTTTTCTGGTGGTTCATTGGGGAGAAGAGTCTCAGGGCCTTTCCTTCCAGGGCTGCTTTGAACTGCAATCCTCAGATCTCAGCCTTCTGAGTAGCTAGTATTATAGGTGTGAGCCACGGTACTTGGCTTTACTTGATGATTTGAAGGCACATTTTACCTACCATAAATGAGGGAAACAATGTAGACTATATTTCTTTGGCTCTATTTGTATTGGGGAGGGTAAAGGAGGGCACAGAAAAGCTGGAACAAATATTAATGAATGCAACAGTGATACTCTCTAGACACTCGATGGAAAATTAACTGGATACCTTGTAGGTGGAGTTGGAAGGGTAAAACCAGTAGAAAGCAATGGAAAGGGAGACATAATTCAAAAATAAGTGTACTCATTACTTATTACCTGATTCATGTAACTGTAACGCCTATTTATATCAACACTACAATAACAATTTAAAAAAGAAAACTTAAAAAATCTACATCGAGTGGAAGAAAATGATCCCTAAATTCAAAGTGGTCTAGACAAATATCCCTGTTTAAATAAAAACGTTTCATAATCATTTTAGTTCTAATCAAAATGAGAGCCATCTGTTTCTTAATACCTTTATTTGTAAATATGGCCACACTGTGGATATAGATTTCATGTTAGAAGTCTGAGATAAATTCTATGAAACTCTTTAAATGAACAATTCATATATTATTTATCATCATTATTTTGCTATTCCTTTATGCTATAAAAGCAAACATTGTCCTCAGTACAAGGGAGACTCCAATCATTTCCCATGGTTATAGTTATAAAATTTCATTCTGGCTTTTATCCAAAATGCTGTTTACTTCCTAAGAAGTTGTTACAATTAACGGGTGTTTTAAAGCCTAATCCATTAACAAACCAAACATACATATACAAATATGAAAATGCATAACAATTCTATTGACTTTTCATGAGTAATCGGTATAAAAGCTACACTTGGAAACAAAGAGATTCTTTTAATGGTATGATGTCAAGTGCATCATCACCGCTGACCCTTGCACAAACACAGGCTGCCTCCCGCCTGGGGCTCTGACATTTCCTCATCATTATTCTTATGTTTACACTGAAGCTGTCTGTGCTCTGTAGAGTAGGTGCAGAAATGTAAAATACTAGCTTTTCTTGTCCTCTTTTATTATGTATTTGTTTATTTACCTTAAGTAGTCCAGTACAGTTTCTCCCAATTTCTATGATATGAGTCTCCTTATATGAGCGGAAACCTCATTAACCTAATTAGTCCAAAGCTCTGCCATCTAATACCATTATATTGGAGTTTGAATTCTAATGCATGAATTTTAGACTGATATTTGAAAAGCCAAAAAAAACCCACAAATAGATTAGGTAACTCCCCCAAAGCTGCCTAGCATTGGCAGAAAGTAGTATTTATTAAATCATGATTCTTGAAAGTGACTTTATATCCTATATATATTTTCTGTCACTCTAGGCAGTACATTCTACAATAGAATAGTTCGAAGAAAAGATAAATAACTCTTAAAATTTGACAGAATCTCTCATAATTCTCCTAACAGTCTCTTCCATCTTGTACTTAAACAAAAGGATTGGAAGCACCCTAACATATTTATGTACATCATATATTATAAATTTAAAACATACTAAATTACAAAGAATGTTTTATACCATTATTGCATTGTATTGAACTAACTTATTTACTTCCTCAGGTCAGAAACAATGTATGTATACATTATGAATTTATTTTTTCTTCTTTGTAATAACTCTTGTGCCTCTATTTCCTCACCTCTGGCTGAACCTGAGTAGATCTAGCAGTTCTCCCAAAGCTGATAACCAAATGGGCAAGGTCAGGAGAAAGAATATTCTGTAAAGGATTAAGTCTGCCTACCTTGCATGCTAATGGTATTCCTGCTCACTAGGATGAAAACCTATGTGCATTTATCAACAGCTGACCAAATTCACATTCAGTTCAGCAGGTAGCCATATTGGAAACAGGATTAGAAGTTATTGTAAATGTAAGCATTTTTCAAGATTCTTTGTGCTACCATGAGGCAGGAACGGATCTTGGAGCTTCTTGTATAGAGCAATGTCTGGCTTTAACTTTTTTACAGAGCAGATCAAGGAGAAAGATCAGGTGTTCCACCACTGGGAAGCACCTTGACTATCTAAAGGACAGGTCACCACCAAGGCTTCTTTGGGAGCAAGGCTCTAACCAAGCATAGCACATTTAGTTAGAAAGAGATGAGAAGTGAATATTGAATATCACTCTCTTCTCTAGGCATTTGGTTTTGGAGCAAGATTCCTGCACTCAAGATTCCAGCTGGAAGGGTGTGGATTCTTGCTTCATTTGCTCGGTCTTAAAACTGTCTATGGAGCTACACATGAGGAGACTGCTGGTCAACTGCCCTCATGATCCCCAGCGTCTGCCTTTACTCATTCTCACCTTGGCAATATCCCTGATTTGAGAGAGGGACTTCATGGGCAGCTAGCCCAGGTTAAAAATGGTCATGAAAGCTGTGGTGCCTATCATCACCATCTGGAGAATGGGATCCAGAGTGGGATGACTTTATGCCACCAATTGCATGGAATCTTTTTTTTTTTTTGGCATGGAATCTTATCTGTATAGATTTACCATTCTAGAACCTCATACCAACACTTCTTAAATATGAGTAAGTAATATGAGTAAGTGTGTGGTGTTCAAGAACACCAATTTGAAAATTCTACATCTTTGTTCTTAGTAATCCTAAGACTCAGTACTTGAGGACTGAATTTATGATAGTACCAAACTATAAGAGCAATATAGATTTTGTACTCACGTTCACCTATACTATATTCATTAATTAGGCAAACTAAAATACTAACAACAATAACAACTAATAATTATCACAATATACTGTAATAAATGTAGTATAAATATACTCATTTTTGTATCATTGTCTCAGGTCCTACTCTAAGCGTTGTGACACAGTGACAGTCTGTCTAATAATCAAATATACAAATAGCAACATGGCATTGTTATGGTGTATAACAAATCTCATAAAGGAAGAAGCAGTGTTTATTTTATCATGCTACACATAGCTATATACAATAAAAAAAATAACAAGTGTTTCTTTCTAGACCTTCCTAAGAATTATGGTTTAAGCTAGGATTCTGAAAGGGTAGACAGTGACACTATGGTTAGGGGAATATCTCCTGTACAGACATCTTGTATTTACAAGGTCTTTTTTTACTGCTTTGAAAAATAACAAAATATTATGTTGCCAACTTAGGTAAGATATTCAAAACATGGTTTCATTAATTTTTGAGGATTTTATTTGTAGAGAGTATTTTAAAATATGCTCAATTCTAACACCTGATAAGTATTCCTGGTCTATGCCTTTCTTTAGTCTGCATGTGTAGTATATGCAAACTAGTTTTTTTTTTTTTTTTGGTCAGTCTTGGGGCTTGAACTCTGGGCCTGGGCACTGTCCCTCAGCATTTCAGCTCAAGGCTAGCACTCTACCACTTGAACAAAAGGGTTACTTCCAGTTTTCTAGTAGTTTATTAGAGATAAGAGTCTCACAGACTTTCCTGCCCTGGCTGGATTTAAACCACGATCCACAGATCTCAGCCTCCTGAGTAGCTAGTGTTACAGATGTGAGCCACTGACACCTGGCAGACTAGTTAAGTTTTTACAAAGGAAAGTATAATTACAAAGATAAAGTATCCTCAAAGTACAAAACATATTCTCTTCACACATACATTCATTGATTTTCTTAAAAGTAATTTCATCAATTAGAACTATTGTTCACTATTCTGTTTAGCTATTACTCTAGCAGTGAACGTATAGGTTCTTTATTTCTTGTAAAAAAATCATTGTGGAATTAGTCTTTGCTTTTGAAACAGTTGAGAAGGATATTTTACTTACAGATTGAAAAAAATATATTTTTTTCACAAGCTGTGATTTGTGATTATAGAACAAAGTTCCCCTTTTCAATATGCTTTCCTTGTTACTGTCTTTTAAAAGAACCCTGAGTATTTCTTGCTATTTTTACAAGTGAGAGTAGAATTGGCATTTGGGCCAACTTTTCTTGTTGTTGTTGTTGTTGCTGTAGTTGTTGTTGTTCGTGGGCCTTGAACTCTGGGCCTGAGTGCTGTCCCCCAGCCCTTCAGCTCAACCACTTGAGCTACAGTGCCACTTCCGGTCTTCTATTGTGCAGCTTTATGGAATGTATAGCTAAACTTTCAGAATCCCTGACTTAAAATCACCCAAATGCCAATTGATCTGCTTCCTTCATGGTAACAAACAAACAAACAAAAAGTATTTCTCATCATTTGCAAAATATTTTTAGTGCAATATTACACTTACCCCTCCAACTTTTTAATTTTTAAGCTGCAGTTTTATGAGTTTATTATTGTGTTGTTGCTGTTGGTTGTTGAAGTAAGTCTATGTTACTCAATTGATCTCAAACTCCTGGTCTCAATATCACAAGTAACTAGGACCACCACTTAGGCCTCACTCTGCCTGATTCTGGTCTTCAATTCTTAATAGTCAAAACTTTTTTTTCACCCCACTCATTGTATACCTCCTCTTGTGCTACTTTTTACTGCTAAGGAATTCTGTCCCTTGCTTCATCTGCCACTCTCATACACTGGAAAAAGTTTTACTGCAACAAAGCCCAAGAATAAATATCTCCTAGTACATCATCTACAGTTTTATACAGTGCCTTTTTGGTGGACATTGACATTCTTCTTACTATTTTCTAGAAGGATAAAAGACTTGCTTTGTCAAAAGGTAACTGAATCATAAAAATAAAAGAGAGAAAGAGGAGAGAGAGAGAGAAAAAGAAAGAGAGAGAGAAAGAGAGAGAGAGAGAGACCTATTAAAAACAATCCAGTCAATAGAAAAGTAATTAAGAAACCCTGGCAAGCTTTATCACCCAGAAGCTTTTATTCTCTTACCTGTCAAGGTCTTGGGGAAACAGAATTAATGTCATATTAAAATGGAAATTTCCAGAACTTTCCAAGGAATATTATTAGTCGCTGTGGCCAAACTTTTGCTGTGAGTTCTCATGGTAATTAGTAAACTTTTCAGAAGAATCAGCCTAGCCCCAGAAGAACGCCCCACCCTGGGCTCCATTTGATGAGGATAACAATTCTCTCCTTTACTCTGCTCTTTTTCAGATTGATCTCACTAATTAATTGAAAAAGTTTACAATAATGAAATTATTTTATACCTGTCTATGATTAACAGAAATATGTAACTTTAAATATAAACAAGGTCGAGGAACTTCTCCCTGTGCTTCCAAGGAACCTCTACATGTGCTTCCAGTAAGAGTTCTGACTTAATGTAAACCATGTCAGTGTAACTCTCATCTTAAATTTCATAGGAAAGGGTCCCATCAGCTACCATTAAATACTACAAAGCAATGAAGAAACAGAGCATGAGTCCAGGGTTTATGTTTCCAAATACAGTGTAATGGTCCAACCACACTTGGAATATATAAACAATAGTCTTACAAAGCAGATTTATATCATAAAAGAGTTTTGCTGTGAGCCACTGAGTATCATACCTTCTTTATCTTACATCTCTCGTATTCTCACTCTCACTCTTCTCTCGTTGTATTACCATTAGTGGTTGTTGTCAGTTTTGAGTTCACAGAATCAGGATCCTGGAGTTGGAAGAGGTCTGGGTTTGTTTTGAACCGATTCACCTCCAAACCATTGGCTTAAAATTCCTTCTAGAATTTCCTCATCCTCAAAAATGATAAATTTCTTGAGGCATTTTCCTCACGGGTACTGCTGAGTAGTCATCTATGAACGCAACCCCAACCCACTCCCAACTTTCCTTTTAAATTCTCACCTTTTCTTTCCTTAGATTCTAATCTTGGACGTGCATCAGTGCTTAACATCATCAGTACTAGGTTGCTATGTGGAAGAAGCAGAGTGTTCTCTCGTTGATTCTTTTCCATTTTTTTTGTATTTTTTTTGTCTTGTCCCTGATTCATTGCATACAAAAAGATAAAATAAGGAAACAATGACAAATATATTTTAAAATATTTGCCCAGTAAATTATTTTTCTGAATACAAATACCATCTGAAAGCCTGCATATTCCTTGGATTACCAAGATTTTTGTTGTAAAACCATTTCAATTTTTAAAAATTTATACTAAGACAAATTGCAGAAAGCTGAGTTAAATAATTTATTCTTCTATGGCTGACCTTTATTTCATTCAGGCTTAAACTGTGAAGAAACTGATTGATGAAATTTTGTATAATTAGTCAAGCATTTTCTTTGGGTCAGTCACATATCCCCTACACATTATTAACTTTTGAAAATGTGGTCATGGCTGTAACACTTGTTTGTATCTCCTCAGAACCTAGAACAGGGTCAGCTATGGTAAATGTTCAATCAATATTTAATTGTGAGCTAATCTTGACACACTTCCCAGGAAGTAAGTCTCCTTAAATTGTAGCATATAGCTCTGTTTCTGTTGTTTGGGGCCAGGCTAGTATTCTCATTATTAATGGGCACGTTATCTTAGTTTTGAATTGTAGCTTCATCTTTTTTTCCCCCTAAATTTGGAACCATTACAGGACATCTAAGTCAATATTCAGAACATTTCACTTTTAATCTATTTTGTTTTACTTTCTATTAATGATAAAAAATGCACATTATGCTCCATCATCATCAACATGCTTCAGTTCCAATACCTAGTTAAACATTGATGATCTTTTATCAGCTGTTCTGAAAATGAGCCCTTCATATACTACAAATCTAAGAACCTTGGGAATCCATTTCAATGTTTGCTAATTATAAATAGGTCTGCACAATAAATCAACTATGTCTTCCAGGGCCCTATGTGATTCTTCTCCACTCCAGGATTAATTTATTTTTCAATTAATAGCAAATGTTTTTTTTTTCTCCAAACCTCAGACTTGCAGTCTTGCTATTTCTGTGGGTATGTTTACTATTCTAGAGTGTCTCATATTGGAGGACATGTTTATGTTAGCCCTGGAAACTGAATTTCTAAGTTGTAAAGTATCTAGATCTTATTTCTTTTATCAATGTAATGAAATGATTTCCAAAAGGCTATAAATCCTTATCAGAATTCTTACCTTTTTTTTTTTTTTCCAATCATGGGTTTTAGGAGATTTGCTCAGGCAAGAAGGGAAAAAATAGCACCTTACTTTTAAAAGGGCTTGAAAGAGTATGACTTGATTGTATGATTATACTATGATTTTCTACTCTAAAATAATTATCCTAGGTTTTTAGTTATATCCTTTTAATGGTTTCAACAATAGGTGTGTACTTTTAGTAGCTTTTTTTTCTTGTTGAAAAGCCATTTTTGAAAATGAAAATAAATATTGTTACAGAAAGGATTTTATGAATAAGTCATCCCAATAACTTTCATGCTTTTATTTTTTGATGTTCTAAGTGAGCTAATTTACTTTCTTAAAAGCTTCAGAAATCATTTGATGAAGCATTAAAAAAAATCACTTTTAGACCTCAAAAATTCTGTGATACCAAGATTCCAAACTCTTACATATAAGATATTTTCAGTACATCTGACCTAATTCTAACAGAGACCACTGCTGTTTGAGTACTACACAATAATCCATATAAATCCCTTTCTCTCTTATGACAAGTTTTATCACTGCTTGTTGTACCTTGCTTTGCTAATTTAACTATTGTAGCTCTTCTACATTTAAGTATAGACTTCTGCTCTACAGACAAAAATAATTGCAACTTTTTAGTACTGCATACATTTTAATGTATATGAGCAAGAATATCTTATATCTTCAATTGAACTTTTTTTTTTTTTTTTTGTCGGTCGTGGGTTCTGAACTCTGGGCCTGGGCGCTGTCCCTCAGCTCTTCAGCTCAAGGGTAGCACTCTACCACTTGAGCCACAACGCCACTTCCTCTTCAAATGAACTTTAATGTAAATATGGCCAGATAGACTTGATGAATTACTTTTATAAAATTCATCATTAGAAATAGAAAAATAGCCGGGCGCTGGTGGCTCAAGCCTGTAATACTAGCTACTCAGGAGGCCGAGATCTGAGGATCGAGGTTCAAAGCCAGCCTGGACTGGAAAAGTCAGTGAGACTCTTATCTCCAATAAACCACCAGAAAATAGGAAATGGCGCTGTAGCTCAAGTGGTAATGCGCTAGCCAGGAGCTGAAGAGCTGAGAGACAGCGCCAGGCCCATAGTTCAAGCCCCCTGACCGACAAGAAAAAAGAAAAAAAGAAAAGTATAGGATTTATAGGTATGACTTAGAAAGACAACTCTCTGTTTACTTAAATTAAATAAATATCAACTAACTGATACATAAATGGCTAAAATCTCTACTACCAATTTTGTCAGTGACATTTTAAATTATTCTTTATTGGAAGTAATTCACTTTTAAAATTTGTCCTATGGTAGTAAACTAAACACTTAAGCCTCCCAAGCAATATTTAGAAACACAACTCAGTAATATCCCATAAATATTGTACCTGAAAATTTACAAGGTTCATTTTGTTCATTGTCTTTACTTTTTTAATTTTTGTTTTGTAGGTTGTGGGGCTTGAACTCTGGGCCTGGGCACTCCCTGAGAGAGCTCATTCAAGGTGAGCACTCTTCCACTTGAGCCACAGTGCCACTTCCAAGAAGTACATAATTATTTAAAGCATGTCAAAAAATTGGAAAGATTATGTTAGAGTAAGTAGGGAATTATAATTTTATTTTATTTTTTCTCTTTTACCAAGTAGAGTAATATCTAAGCTGTTGGGTAAACGTACTTTGTGTTCAATGGCATAAACTCTTACATACTATGATATTCTAGATAGCTAAATTCAATTAAAATTTTCTTTCATATAAAAAGCATCTCCAGATGGCAGTAGAGATGAAGGTTTCCATATGGGTATTGTGCATTATTTAAGACTGATTTTCATTCTCCTCACTAGAGCTGCAGATGTTGGTGTAGTGAAAATTTGACAAAGACCTCCAGCTACTTGTTAAACTCAATCCAAGATTCTATACAGAAAAAGGATTGAAATGTCTGTAATCACAATTCTATTGCTTCTTACATGTATAGTCCTTTTGAATATTCTCTCTTATAGAAATAGGTCCTATTTGTATGATATTTTATCAAAAAATTCAGAAAGTTTTATAGTAGGCAAATTGTAAATACTAGGCTCAGGCCAAAGACAAAATTTTAAAGACTTTCATGCATGTGTTTCTAATGCATTTATAAGATTATTTCTTTGTTGCTTTGTATGTCCCTCCCCCACAGTATAACCCCTTCTTTCACTATATTTGATGTCAGTATAACTTGTGGAGGAGATGAGGAAAAACAAGTCGTTTAAGGATACAGATGGACCTGTTGCAACAATGAGAAGTACAAGTTGTCATGTCGAAAAGGAGCTTTACAACGTCGGTGGTGGGGGAAGGATTGGGGGGAGGGGGGAGGCTGGAAAGGGATGTGAAGGGTAAACAAAGGAGGAGGCTGCAATGCTTGGTAAGAAATGTATGCATTATCCTGCCCATGTAATTGTAACCCCTCTGTACAATATGTTCACAAATAAAATATAAAAACAATTAGGGTCACATTTTACAATTGATCATACACTCTCCTTTCACAATTTTAAATATTGTTTTAAATTTAAATTAGCATGCAAGTATTTTGCATAGTTAAGAGGTATGGAATGAAAGGGAGTACAAGCATACAATGTATAATATTAATGTATAATCATATAATGACGATATCAGAGTAATTGGCACACCTCAAATGTTCAATATTTTGTGCTGAACATTCTAATCCATTTATTTTGCTTTCTCCTGTTAGTTATTGTCTTTGGTTACCAACACCAATTATAAAGCATCAAGATATTTTCTTCCTACCTTACTGCAGTCCTGTTTCTGTTCACCACCCTGTTTTTCATTGTCTTCCCTATACTTCACAAAATAAATTAAAATAAAAGCAATAATATGATATCAGCAGCATTTTACTGAAGTGATTTTCAGTTTCTGTTCTGTAATGCTTCATGTCATGGGACCTTCAGTAAAATGTTGTTGTCATAACATTTCTTTGTTTTAATCTATTTTCTAAATTGATCAAAATTTTAGTGATTTTTGGACATTTTTTATTCCTTTTTTCATCCTAATATAGTCAAAATAGCAACATTATTTTAGTAAAAAATATTATTATTTTAATACAGACTATATTTTTTAGAAGGTAGAAGTTTGATATAAGTTGAACTTTGAGTAGTGGCAGCAAGATTAAATGTAAGTTAGGAAAAGTAGAAATTAAGGAAATCAACTTTTTCTCTGAAACCTGGTAAAAGAAAAATAATTAAACTTCTGCATCTAAAAACTCTATCTAAACACTTAGAAACTCTTAGAATATTCTCATATGATAGAACATATTTGTTTTTATGTCCAGAACTTGACTATCATCCTTACTTATATATAGCTAAATCGGTTTTTAAATGGCATAACAATAAATACAATGTGAAATATATATCAAACAGTTAAGTTTTTCCAATGAATAAAATGCAATTAGCTACCTTTTTTTCATAGTTTTCTTACTGCAGATGTTTCGTAAGCTCAAACTCTATTAAGAAAACTCTTCTTATCAAACCTCAAGAAGTGTCAGATCACAAATTTTAGCTGTACTACTCAATTACTTTGGATATTTACAAACAATAATGGAATTGCTATATCACATTTCTAGGTTTAATATTTTAAGGAAATTCCATAGTGATTTCATATAGTTGAACTCAGGTACATTTCTATCAATTTAGGCAAGCATTCATTTTTTTTTTCTCCACGTACCCAGCACTTCTTAAATTTTACCTTTGTGAATAGTCATAAGCATACTGAAGATAAGTGATGTAGGATTTTGATTTCCCGTTAGTGATAGTGAGGATTTTTCATATAATAATTAGCCATGTTTTGTGTTCTTCTGGGAAGTACCTATTTAGGTCTATTGCTCATTTTTAATTGGATTATTTATAATTTGTTTTCTTTTTTTTATTACTAAGTCTTAACTTTCCTTATGTTTTTTGATATCCATTACTCTCATATAGTTTACAAATGTTTCTTTCATTTGGAATGTTGTCATTTTGTCAATTATTTGCTATGAAACCCATTTTAACTTTGATTGAATTACATTTGTCTACTTTTGTTTTTCTTTATTGTACATTTGAGCTGTCTAAAATTTTCTAACTTATTCTCATTTCCTAGAATATTTAGCTGGTCCTTTGTTCTAGTTTAATCATGTTTGCATCAATTTACTCTTTAATCCACTTAGAGTTTGTTTTTGTAAGTGGAAAGAAATAAGGTTTTATTTTCATTCTTCTTCATGTGGATATACAATTTTGCCATTGCCATACATTGATAAGAACTTCCTTGCTCTGCTCTGTTTTCAGAACCATTTAGGATCTCTTGGTTGTAGATGGGTGATTTTACTTCTAAGCTCGCCATTTTATTGACTGCTCTATTTGTTTAGAACACATTAACATGATAATTCATTGTCATACTATATTTTGAAGACAGCACTTTGCCTTCTGTTTTCCTTATTTTGTTTGAGAAACATTTTGGCAACTTAGATATTTGTCTCTCACTCTTACTCACTCTCTTTCTTTTCTTTTCTTTCTCTCCTTTCTTTTTTCCTTCCTCCTCCCCTCCTTCCCTCCTTCTTTGCTTCTCTTTTTTCTTCTCTACTTCCTACCATTCCTTCCTTCCTTCCAACCTTCCTTCCTTCCTTCCTTCCTCCCTTCCTCCTTTCCTCCCTTCTCCCTTTCTCTCTCTCTTTCTCTTTCTTTCTTTCTTTCTTTCTTTCTTCCTTTCTTTCTTTCTTTCTTTCTTTCTTTCTTTCTTTCCTTCTTTCTTTCTTTCTTTGTCTTTCTCACTTTCTCACTTTCTCTCTCTCTCTTTCTTTCCTTCTTTCTCATTCCATACAAAATGAGATTTTTTTATATTGCTCTGTAAAATAGTGACTGTTTTGATAGACATTAACATTGAATATACAGATCTTTTGGGTAGAATTTCTCTTTTAATAATATTGATCCTTTCATATCTTCAGTTTTTTTCATTGGTGTTCTGTAATTTAGAGCATAAGAATCTTTTACCTCCTTGGTTTGTAGTTTGTTGACAATAGTGAGAAACAAATAAAAGTAAAATTAAGTTCACTGTTTAATAGTTAAGATAATTCTATTACTGTTTTTAATGACTAAACTGAGGAAATTCTATTGTCTTTTAAAGAAAAAAAGACAAAACTGCTTACCTTCCTTCTAAGCAAGGAAAGTAAGCACTTTGATACCGAATGCAACATGAATTTTTGTCTTTCAAACTCTTCAGATCCCCAAATCCTGAGGAAGTGATCTTTCTATTAAAAAAAGTATTTTCCATTTACAGAATCTAAGCAATCACTACAATCTAAAAAGCAATGAAAGGCCTTCTCCCACAGGTATAGACACTACATTCAGATTTCACTTATCTTGTTATTTGACAGCTTTGATTATCAGTTTAATGCAACCAGGAATATTTGGTCTGGGCTACAAAAGAAAACATTGTATTCAGAGGAGCTATAACTATTAGCTCACATTAGCAGAAGTCAAAGGAATACCTGTGGGACCTAATCTTCAACTTGACCAAGAGAAGATTATAAGACTATATGATTAAGTTATTATTATTGACTTGTAATCACATACTTGAGACACAGAATGTAGTAAATGGTGAGTATACTAGGATATGGTGACTTCTAGTAACCAAAATAAAGTGTGACCAATGATGAGTTTAGTTGAAATTCCCTAATTACCAGAACAAATGGTACAAGAAAGATTTAAAGGCTGAGACTTGACCATTCTAACATGCATATATTTTATGAAGCTAAAAGACAACTAGAGGATTGAGTTGTATAGGTAAGGCAAATAACAAGATATTTTCCAAGACTGCACATCAAGGGCTTATGAAAGAGACACTAAGAAGCTCCATTGTAGCTCCCTCCATTAGCTAGAGCTAAGATAGAAGCAGCTGTTGATGAGCTTTGCTCATTGATAACAATGGGTACTGTTTACTTCCACCAGGCAGGCCAAGTGTCAGCACATAAAGATCAGAAGAGGGTTAAGAGCTCTTGAAATCAAACTGTTTGACAAGGGGACTTGATTTTCAGAACCTGACCTGGTCCTGTTATCCCAGATATCTTTAATAGGAAATAAATATGTCTAAGATAAAGAGATGGAGGAAAAGTGTCCCAGTAACTAATTTCCTTTTATCTTTGCAACTCTGGAGTTTACAGGGCTTATGCTTCCAGTCTCAATATAAAGTATCTCTTTTTACACAGCATTGACTTAGAAGTTTTAACTTTTGTCTTAATTCTTTTTTAAAAATAAGTTTTTTTGTGTGAAATTACTGTACAGAGGGGTTAAAATCACATGAGCAAGGTACATTTCTTTCTTTTAATTACTTATTTATTTTTTTGTTGGTCGTGGGGCTTGAACTCTGGGCCTGGGCGCTGTCCCTCAGTTCTCTCGAGCTCTCTACAGAGAGAGAGCTTCCGGTTTTCTAATGAGTACATTTCTTATCAAGCATTGTTGCCTCTTCCTTTGTTTTACCCCTACCATCCCTTCCCTCCACTTCCACAACGACATTCCTCCGCCCTCTCCCCACCCAAATTGTAAAGTTTGTTTTTCGACATAACGTCTTGTACATCTCATTGTTGTAGCGGGTCAACCTGTATCACTATTTAAACAATTTGTTTATTTTCCCCTTCTGCTCCCCAAATTATACTAACATCAAATGCAGTGAAAACAGGAGTTATACCATGGGGGAGGAACATAAAAGCAACAAAAAAATTACGTGATACCTCATAAATATGTAGAAACAATAGCAAGAAAGAAAAAAAACACATTTCGCTTAACATCATCTTATCTTTTGGGTAATTATGTCCAAGTTTCTATTGACAAGATTCACTATCCAAATTAAAATAGGTGTGTAAAAAGAGAGAAGGTGGAACAATTCAGAGAAGGAAGAGTCTATGTGGAACTCAGGTAATCCTCTGAGGAAATTCCTAGTATTTTTTGTTCTCAATGGTGACTATCAAGGAGTAAGTGCAATAATTCCAGCATGACAAGAACATGGTTCCATGGAACCAGTCGTTTTAGAAATGACAATTTGAGGGACACCATTAAGTTAGCAACTAAGAACAGGAGAAATAATAAGAAAAGAAAGAGAACTTAGAATATTTATTAGAGAAAGAAATACTGAGTTCCACAAGCCTTTCAAGATTAATAGGGAGGACTGTTAGAGTTATTCTTAATACTGCTCCTCCTTTTAAATATTTCCTCAAAAACTGGTCATTTATTTTGACCCAGTACCAACACACACACACACACACACACACACACACACACACACACACACAAATACGTGTAATTTAGGTGGGCCAATTTATAGACTGGACAGTGGTCATTTGAAACCTTGGAGAAACTTTTACCATGATCCATTTGTCATCAGTCTGTGCTGTGTAGGGAATAGAAAATTATGGGAGGTATGTAGCTCATGTCTTCAATAAAGCAAGTATTTATTACTGAGATACATACTTTACTCAACTACTGAACATGTTTGAGCTTCTAGGCCTGGAGAGTTCTTCCTAATTCAAGACTATCCCAAAGGTCAATCTGAGATTAATCACAAATATTTTCACATCTGTATCCTAATCTGATGGTATACATGCCTAATCCTGCTTCTCACACTTCTCTTCCCAAAATGTGAGCTCTGAAGGCCAGTTAAATGTTTCTTATAATCTTTGTACCTTTTACGGTCATTGAACCTGTCTATCCTTCCCAAAAGATTCAGTGGATATAATACTTATTTTAAATCATTGAAACTCTAAATAAACATTTGGTTTCATTACTTCCAGGACTCTGGGAAAATTAGTCTCACTCTAATTGTCACTTAGGATCTGGAGCAGATACAAATTTCTCCATCTACCTCCACAGCATTTCATCATAAGGAAAACAATACATTCTTAATTTTAGAAAATTGTGTATGTCCATAGTCTTGGGTTGACAAGATTAAAATCACCCTCTTTATTTAGTGTACTATAAAAACAGGTAGATTTTATTCTTAACACCATATGCAATTTATTTAACATATTCAGTACAATTTTCAAAAGTAATTCTTTAGTACAATTCATGACCCATATTAATAACTACAGAACAATGCAGATGAAAAGCAGGGGTAGGTGTTTTGAAGATATGTGAATATGATTCATATGGAAAAATGCTTTAAAACTTTGCTGAATGCAATTTCCTTATTCTGAGAGTGAAGGGGGTGATTTTTCTTTCTCATCCTTCTTTTGTACTACTTCATTTTATTAATTTAGAAAGGAGTCAGCATATTTTTGGAACTAAATTAAAAATACTTCTTTAACATCCTTCTGTCAGCTTAGTTATTGTATGATCTCAAGAAATATAGCCACTTCCCACCTGACTCACACTTGTAGAACATAAAAAAGATGAAATCAAATATACTACATCTTGGAGATTAAAAATAAACAAACAAAAAAAGCAAAAAACTAGCAAGGCTAAAAGTGACTATAGAAAAAAAAATGTGATTTAGCCAGGTGCTGGTGGTTCATGCCTGTAATCTTAGCTACTCAGGAAGCTGAGATCTGAAGATCACCACTCAAAGTCATCCCGGGCAGGACAGTCTGTGAGACTCATCTCCAATAAACCACTAGAAAACTGGAAGTGGTGCTGTAGCTCAAGTGGTAGAGCTCTCACCTTGAGCTGAAGAGCTGAGGGATAGTGCCCAAGCCCAGAGTTCAAGCCCCACGACCAACCAAAAAAAAAAAAAAAGTGATTTAAAGCTCTGGTAGTTAAATGCAATGGAATGTTGAAAGCTTATGGGACAAATTGACTAAATAATTAAAATTAATAATGTACATATGAAAGTAATGTCTACGCAAAAAAGTTAATAATAATTCTATGGTTATTTTCTACAATAAAATATGGTTGTTTCGATTATTTTATAAGTAGAAGTAAAAGTATATATTCAAAGCACCCTTTTGTGTTGGGAAGACACTGTATTCATCATACATAGACTCAATCTAGGCATTGAAAAATATTAACTTTTTGTTCAGTTGTAGTGGAATTAACTACCATATAAAAGGTTTGTTTTGACAATGTAACTAACTGAACTGGGGGGTTCTTGAAAGGATTGTCATAATTGATTGAACATAAAACAAAAGATTGAACATGAAACAAATATACAAAAGCCAAAGCAACACAAAAACATCTCACTAGGTGGAAGGCAAAAGAAAGTCAGACCTATGTATTGTAAGTATAGAAAACCATTCTTACTACATATGACATTAAGATATCAAAGTAGTTCTCTCTTGAAGTGAATCTACAAATAGTTTTTAAAAATTAATAAAATTATTAAATTTAAAATCAGATATTCACATGCAGAAGAATAAAAATAGACCATTGTCTTGCATCATGCATACACAATCACCTTAGACTTATTAAATATTCAAGTAAAAGATCTATTTTACTACTAGAAGAAAACACAAGTGGAAAATTGCTTGACTTTTATAACTACAAATCCTCTGATTTTTAGCATTTTCAAAACAAAATTCCATGACACTATTCTAGCAATAGTTTTGGTATGACCCTAAAATTACAGATATTAAAAGCAAAAGTATGCAAATAAGATGCATTTAATTTAAGAACTTCTGAACAACAAAAACAAAAATATTTAACCTATTGAAGACATACAATCCAGAATAGAAAAAAAATATTTACAAATCACACCTATTTTAAAGGGTTAATGATCTTAAGCATGTAAATTGTAAAACTATTTTCCAATAAAAAATTGGGAAGCAATCTGAATGGGCGTAAAGCAGAAGTAATGTCCAATAGCTTCCGACAAATGGGAACAAGAAAAAGTACTCACCAACACATGTGATTGTAAATATTCAAATTAACTCACCAAGATATAGTATCTCAAATTGTATACAATTACCATCTTACATGTAGGGATAAACTTATCAAAACTTCCAAAAATATTAGTACTGAAAATTACTGCAAATCCCCATATTTCCTCTGGTAAACATTCTAGAGATATCAGAGAGATGACAAGGCAGCTAGGGAGGTAAATGGGCAGAGGTACACCATAGCATTTGTATTAGTGTGAAGAGCTGAAATGTCCTCAGTAGAACATTTCCATTTAGTGTAGATTTTTTAGTGTAGATTTTTTAGTGTAGATTTTTTTATTGTCTTATTTCAGGTAGTGTTAAAATTTTATGCTACAAAATTATAAATCAAGGTGGTAAATATTACAAATGTATTGAGAAAAGTAATTTTCTTGGGTGCAGGCACATTATAATCTAGCCAACAGAGTTTTAAATCAAATGGCTATGAATTGCTTGTTAGAATATCTTTGATTACTTCTCGCAGAGAAAATGATTCTATGAGTGCAGAAGAAAATATTACAGCAAACTCTGCAATTTAAAATAAAAAAAAACACAACATTTGCATTCAAAGAAAACATGGAAGACTGGTCATTCAAGTTCGTTGTGTAATTGGGAAAAGCAAGAACTGGAGATAGGGGTCAATTTCCTGACATCATCCACCTATTAGTTATATCAGCAATTCCAGTGATTTAGTCTAAAACTGAATTCCACTGAAGAGTATGAATTGTTGGCATAGAGCTAAAAATAAACTAAGTTGCAATTAATCCTGTTCCATTTCTAGACCAAAAAAATGTTTATTGACTTTGTCTTATCAACGAGGGATAATTATCTCTCATAAAAAATGAGAGAAAAAGATGTAAAAATTATTCCTTGAACTTAAAAGAGGCCTCATGTTAAATTATAGAAATAGAACATCTGTGCACTCCCACTCTAAATGGAATAAAACCTGTACTTTGAAAATCTTGTCAAATTTGTAGCAGATTAGAAATATGACCACACTTCTTTACTTCTCTACATACTCCATGTCATTTGTAATGTGGACTTTGATGATGTCCATATCAAGACAATTCATGATTTCCTGTAGGCACCGAAACTCAGTGCAAATCAAGGGGTACCAGTTCCAAGTCTAGGTTTCAAGAAACTTCATGAATGACTTCTCTACCCAGCCACTTTGTGAGGAAGAACAGGCCATTCTCACAGGATGGAGACACACAGATCAAGCCAGCTGAGACTATCTTGGAACAACCACTCAGTGTCCAGCTGACCCAGTAGGCAACCTGGAAATTTATACCATTGCTTGCAAGGATGGCATCTGTTCTAGATCATCAGAACCACCTTGCGGCCGCATAGAGTTATGATCTACATTGATTATTTTGGTTGGGAGTCATCAAATGTTGATTAGTATTTTTAATGAAAAGAGCTTTACCACTCACTTTGCTTAAATACAAAGCCAATAAACAATATGGATACTGAATATTACATTATGAGTTACTTACAGGATATGTAAAAGCTCATTTTAAACCACTAAAAAAACAATAAAAACAATAAAAAACAATAAAATATGCAATTAAGTATTATATTATCCAAAGATCCAATTTGTGTCCAAATTATTAGATAAAAATATTTTATTAATATTCCAAAATGATAGATGTGTCTATTTGATTTTGTATTATTGGCATTGAAGTTTTCATGATCACATATGAGACTCTCATCTAACTCATAAATTTATAATGAGCTTTAAAAATACTGAAAATTCTTTCATCTTTTAATTTACATCATATATAAAAGTCAATGCTAAAAATATACAAATCAGTAGTCTCCATGTTCATAAATAAACTTGGTTAAAAGTGACTGACAGATTTGAAGATTAAAAGAGTGTTATTATGAACTAATGGTTTTTGAATAGCTAGCCTCCATTTCTTTTTTTTTCAACAAGATTTTCAACAGGATGCTTAAGTTCTAGAGAATAGCTGTATAACTTTCTACCTATAAGTAGCAATACTATAGGACCATTTAAATATACGTTGAAGAAACTATATTGTATATTGAGAACTTTTACCATAATTAGTAAGAGATTTTCAAAATAGTATTAAAGTGAATGAATTCATGTTATGAAAATTCAGTATATTTAGTTTGCTATTCTGCTTACAAAAAGTGAACAGAAACAAATTGTCAATTAGAGCATGTTTCTTAATTTATATTTATTAACTAAATTTGTATATGACCACAAGATAGAGCTAGTATAATAATATCCTGAGAGAATAACAAAAGTATACTTAATATATATATGAACTTATTTTCTTTATGCTGCATAGAATATGATCTCATGAGTCTTCAAATTAAGGTGATACAACTCTAATTTCAGTATGCTATATTCAACCACTGTGATTATTGGTTTTCCAATTGTTATCTTCTTAGAATGCACTATTAATTTAATTATTTGTACTCATATCCTAATATCATATTATATTTCAGAAGCATGTACATGAACTGGATCCCAACGCCTTCTAAAACAATTTTGTGGTAAACTTCTAATATGCTTTCTCAGTCTGTATGATTTATCTGTTTGCAATATTTATTATAGTATTTATCATGCTGGAAGGAAATAAGGCTTTTCACTTGTAAGAGATAACGATATAGACTGATGCGACCTTCTTAAAGCTGGTATTAGGATAACTAAAATACAAATGTCCTCTCTTTATGTCAGTGGAGAACAGACTTCCATTATGTTATGGAACAAGCACGAAGGACATCAGCTTATAATAAACTTGATGCCAGAGATCATTCCTTTTTCCCTAGGTCCTATTTTACTGTCATCTTCATCTTCATCATCATCATCATCATCGAATGGAAGAAGAATGACAAGAATTATTTATGCATAAACTAAGTAAGTGCATTATTTATAAATATTTTTAAATTTACCTAACCTTTAGTCAATGTAATGCATGTAGTTTGCTGTAATTTCAAATTTGTGATTTCCCCAAAATCCAAGTTTCAATTTGTAAAAATGTCTTCATTTTTTAAGATATAATATCATTATGTTGCCCAAATGGCCTCAAACTCTCAATCTTCTTGCCTCCAACTCTTTTAATTTGGGATAATAAGCCTGTGCCACCACACCTTGTTTAATAATTTATAAAGCTTTTAAAGCATAATTTTAAAATAAAGTTAAAAAGTCATTTGAATTTCCTAGCCAATAAAACACCTTTCCCATATGTTTTAAAGTATAACAATTTCTTAGAGGCATATTAAAAAGTCTATAAACCATAGCTCTAGAAAATCATACATGGCAATTCGGAGATATATCTTACAAATTTTATTAAGTCAAGCACTTACAATAGATCTGACACGAAGTCTACACATTATAACTTCAGTAGTATAAAGTGTATTTAATTGGACATCAATGTTAAGTTCATAGAGACCTGAAACCTTGGCCTCAATTATTTAATTAATAAAATGGGATACCAATGGCAACACAAATAATTATAAAAATTAAACCATCTACAAATAGCAATGTATGACATATTTACCTCTCCAATTACCCCAAAAACTGTGAATATTCACAGAAATAAGTGATGTCACTGATAGTAATTCTTGCTATGCTTCTATGATTTTATTTTTTTCTCATCACTTATTGGAGTATGCATTTCTAGTTAATACATGTTTACATGACTTGCAATGTCATTTTATCTACTCATAATTACTTACAATGCTATTCATGTTGTTTATTTAAAAAAAACACCTCAGTTTTGGAGCAGACTGAATTGTTACAAGTTGTGTAATACAAGGTGTGTTTGCCTTGTCTACCATGAAAGTTTAGATGTCAGGAAAATATACAACAGCCTTTTCTTATGTGGAACCGTCAAATAAAACCATCAGAACTACCTCCTAAAGAAAATTTAATTGAATGTTGTCAGGTAATATTTTAAATCCATTTTTTGTTATATGGTTGCTCATAAAATTGTTAACGCATGACCCTCAGTGAGACCATTGAACTAAGATGATTGTACACTTTTCCACTTACATAATCCTGATTGCTGACATTATTGTATTGTCTGGAAAAAAATATGTACTGTGTTTAAAACACAATGAGCCCTCTTTTAATAGTGATAAATTTTAAAAGATGTACAGATATAATGTACTCATTAATTTTGAATAAAGAAACTATCTCATAATGACAATGTTAAGAACTCCTTTGGGTTAAATCAACAATGGTAATAAAAGACCTACATAGCAGTGTATTTTATCCAAATATTAAACTGCATGTTTCAAAGGTAATCAATTTCAAACATACTCATATTTATATTTAAGGGACAGAAAAAAATACCAAATACAGTTTTTGAGCCTGAATTAACTTATAGACACTCTCTTAAGTGCTCTGTGTCTTAAAACCCACTTAATCCTGGCAACTCAATAAGGTAATTGTATTCTTTTTCTATTTTTATAAGTGAGGAGATTGACATCTAGAGGAAAAACATGAGCATTTTTAATGTAAATGGCCTCTGTGCAAAGTCCGTATCATTTATCTTCCCACTTGTTCCTCTAACTCTTCTGTAGTTCAAACTCTTACTACATCAGGGAGGCCTTTAATGAGGATAAGGATGCTCAGAAAATTCATAAAAGTTTTGTTCAAACCTATTTTTCCTACCAATTTTCCTAAAATTCAGTTTTCCGTGGGATTCTTGAACAGGCCCATGTCAAAATTATTCCTTCATGTATAGACCTATCTCACCTTGATTTGTATCCCAATATCATTTTCATCACTGAAAATCCCACTTAAATCTTTCATACTTTGTAACTAAATGTTCAATCAGAAAATCTTAAGCTGGCTAAATTCCCCAATACTCTCTTTTTCAATATACATTCATTTTCTGAAAATAACTTTGTAGTTTAGGATATTTTCCATCTGTTAAATCACAGCCATCACATTTAGAAGATTTAGAAGTGACCCACATTTTGCATAATTTATACCTTCCTGTATAAAGATCTCCTATGAGAAAATTCATTACCCTTACGGATCCATGACTTGCCTTACAAAAAAATCTCAATTGAACAGGAGAACTTCCCTTGAGAAATCTCTAGACATGAAGGTCTATAGGAAAGAGCAGTCAGGGTTTTGCACAGATTTTCCTTTTGAAATTATGGCTGGATCTTTACTAAACGTTGCCCATATCTGTGCATGATCCTTTCCTTATAAAAGAGATCAATATGATAGACATTTGTTATTTCAAAACCCTATCAGTAGCACACTTAAATAATATGATATGGCACTTTATAAGTTTGCCACTTTATAAGTTTACTTATTACATAAAGATGTGATAGCAAAGTTTCTGTTAATTCAAAAGATAATGCAGAAGGCCTACAGATTTCTAAGTTGTGTAGCATATTTTTTTTACTCATCTTGAAATGAAAATCAGAAGTTGAAAATTATTCAATTAATCCCTTATTCATTGTGATGCCCTTCAAGTACAACTCCTTCCACTCCTGGCTCCCTGTACATTGTCTAATGATGGCTATTCATTAATATATTTGGACAACTGCAGTAACATTTTATATTTAGAATAGAATGCAGTTGACTAGGCCTCCAAAGTTGCTCTCTCAAGCAGTTGACATGTTCCTGATCCTTTTGACAATGTCTAGGTACAGAGGGCAAACAGTTAGTCAAGGTAATCACATAATCTTGTTTAGTTAAGATAATCAAATCAGAAGTGGGCATATGTGGCTCATGTATATAACCCTAGCTATTCAGGGGGCTAAGGCATGGTGGATCATGGATGGAAGACACCTGGGCAATAAAGGTCACAAAACTCCATCAATTAATTGACAAAAATGCTGGACTGGAGGCATAGATTAAGTGGTATAGTACCAGGTATGAGTGAGCAAGCCTAACCAGATCTAGAGGCCCTTGTGTTCAAAACTTTGGTCAGGCACCAAAATAGTAATCAAAGTATTACTTCCATACATATCAATGAATAGCATCTATTTTTTCAACTCTGCTCAATTAAATAACCAAAAACATTATCCTCTTATGTTTGACAAAGGCTTACTTTCATGAAGAAAAAAAAAAAAGGAAATTGCCTGTTTCACCTGTGGATGTTTTTCTGTGAAGAAGCAATGCCTCTTACTGCTAACACAATGTTGTAAACCTTGGGGATTTAACATCATGTTGAGAGTGGCAGAATTGGAAATAGACAGATGGAAATAGAGCTAATAAGTGTGATCCACTATAAAATAATCTCTAGACATTTCATCCTGCAACTTTGCTGTTTAAGCATTCTTAAGAAAAGTTTCAATGAGTTGCAAAAAATTTTTCTCATTCTATGCATTTTAATAATCCTGCTTTCTCTTAATTTATGTTCTAGATGAAAGTATTAAGGACATCAACTTTAATCCTACTGATATTAAATAAAGCATCTTTTTATGTTAAATAATATTTTACTAAATATTATTCTTATGAAGATTATCTTTAAGATCTCTAATAATTTGGTAGATAATAAATATAAATGTATATTTTCATTTAAAATAGCTTCTTAGAGTTAGTATAGCAGAGAATAAAAAGTATAAGTGTTATAAGGGAATTGAATTTTTCCTCACATTTTAAAAACCCATAAGTGTTTAAGGAAAACCACAAATAAAATTATATTAATGTAATGAATATATTTATAGTATTTGGAGAAAAATAGAATATTTGGGGGGAATTAATGGTATATAATTCCCAATTATAGTGAGTAATAAATTATAGCAAGTAATAAATGTGTATTCCAAATTAAAGTTTCAGTATAATTTCCTCCTGTTTGAAATAATTTGTGAATTTAACTTTTAACATAAGGGTAAGTTTCTGGTTTGGGATTGGTTTGTGGGGTCTTCTGATAGGAATAATTATCAATATAAGTTTTTTTTAAGTTTAAATTATTTTTCACTGTATACCATTTATAAAGGCATGAGTTGTTACTATTCTCTTATTCTCATGATAATAGGACAAACTAATTTTAGAAATAACATTACTTAGCAAGCTAAGACAAATAAAACAAAAATTAGACAGATGTAATCTTATTTTCATTTAGTGTAATCTTTTTTCTGTGGCTTTAGTCAAAATCTGTTAAGAGCTTCGTGATTTTCTGACTCAGAGTACAGTTACTAATAACTACAATAAATGACTAAGCAGCAAGCATTCTACAGAAGTCCAACAAAGAGTCCTAGGTAAAATACAATAAAGTTACAGTTCTAAAATGGAGAAATTGAGGTATTTTTTTTCTTACAATTGGCTGAATCATAAGACCAAGAAACAAATTGCATCCTGTAAGTTTTGGGCAGTTCAGTACCACTACAGGATAAGATTTGTTACATACTATGGAACTGTTGATATTCAACAATTTTGAACTATAAAATTTACAGTTTCAAGTTTAATATAATATATTAATCATTGCACTTTAGAAAGTTGAGTAAAATTAGAAACAAAAAGGTTTGCACAGTGAAAATAGTAAAATAAAACAATTCAGTTGACTCTGGTGGCTCATGGCTATATTCCTAGCTACTCAGGAGGGTAAGATGTAAGGATTAATATTGCAAGCCAAAAGAGGCTGTCATCTCCTATTAATCAAATAGCCAAAAGTGGAGATGAAGTTGACTGAGTGCTAGTCTTGATCAAAAAGCTAAGGAAGAAAGTATAATTCCTTGAGATCAAATCTCGGTAGACACACACACACATACACACACACACACACACACACACACACACACACACACACACACATAAATTATTTCAATAGGTGTCTCACACTTAGGAGGCTGAAAGTAGAAGGATAGTAGATCAAGGCCGTTACAGATAGAAAAAATTTGAGAGACTCTATCTGAACAAGAACAAAAATAAATAAACAACAAAAACAGGACTGGAAGTATGGCTCAAGTGATAGACCATCAGTCCAGCAAGTACAAGGCCCTGAATTTAAATCCTAGTATTTCCAAGTGAAAAGAGTTTCAAAAAGAAACAAAGGATTAATTGTTGCTGATAATTTGTGAACTGATAAAGTCCAAAAATTAGCCATTGTCTTTGGAAATATATATTTGTCATAGGGCTTGAACTCTGGGCTTAGGCTCAGAGTTCGTCAGGTCTGTCCTTCAGCTCTTCAGCTCAAGGCTAGCACTCTACCACATGAGCCACAGTGCCACTTCCAGATTTCTGAGTGTTTTATGGGTGATAAGAATCTCACAGAGTTTCCTGTCTGGGCTGGCTTTGAGCCTTGATTCTCAGATCTCAGCCTCCTGAATAACTAGGATTAAAGGCATGAGCCACAGATGCCTGGCATGGAAAGATGTTTTTCTTGTACTGGGGTAAAGAGACTGAAAAAGAGAGATTGATATTTGTGGCCTAATACTCTGTAAAGCAGTTTTGGTGTAAAGATTATTTGCTGTCAATGTAACCAAATCTCCATGGATACTTGAAGTTAATTGGCTGTGTAATAAGGCCAATAGATACCAGATACTTAGTATTATAGGTAGGTCCAGAAGGTAAGATTGAAATTGAAAATCAATCAACTACGTTTGTAATGATTTGATATAGTATACTAAACCTGAACAACTGAAGACCAATGTTTTTATAATTAAAATTATTTTTCCAATATTGTTTTTATTTTATATTTGTTTCAATTTTTGATTGACACAAATTTAAACATATCTATGAAATATAATGTGATGTTTTGATGTGTCTACATTGCATATTGATTAACTTAGAGTAAGTAGCATAACCAGTATTTTAGATTTACATTTGTCTTTATTTTTATGTATCCATTTTTATGTTTTTGTCAGTAGTGGGAATTTAACTCAGGACCTGGTCACCATCCCTGAGCTTTTTCACCATGGCTAGTGCCCTACAACTTTGAGCCAGAGCACCACTTTGGGTTTTATGGTGGTTAATTAGAGATAAAAGTATTATAGAATTTCTTATCCCTGACTGGCTTTGAACCACTATTTACAATCTCAGCCTCTTGAGTATGTAGGATTACAGGTGTGAGCCACTGGTGCCAGGCTTTTCAAAAATTATTTTATTCTTCTTTTTTTTTTTAATTGTGAAAATACCGTACAGAGGGGTTACAATTACATGGGCAAGATAATGAGTACATTTCTTTTCAAGTATTGTTGCCTCCTTTGTTTCCTTTCCCATCCCTTCCAATCCCTCTCAGCCCCAGCTTCTATTTTTTATTTTTTAGTAATAGTACTGGAGATTGAAGTCAGAGCCTTGTGCTTTCTAGGCAGACACTATATCACTTGAGCCACACTTCTAGCCCACCTTGCCCTGTTTATTAACAAGTTAGCATCTCTCTTTATGTCTAGAACATCCTGGGCTTGATCTTGTTTTTAGAGATGACTTTTCCAAGCCACTGGCTGAGGTGGAGTAACTTGAACTTTTTGTTTGGGCTCATTTCCAACTGAGATTTTGGATCTCCACTACCCCAGTAACTAAGGTTACAACTTGAATCACTGTGCTCTGCTATTCTTTTGTATGTTTTGCTATGATATAGTATTTAGTAATGCATAACTTTTACTTTTTGATTTATAAAGGACTCTCATTCTTTTTTTAAAATATGCTATTCCTGGAGCTTTAACTGAGGCCCTTAGCACTGTCTCTAACTTTTTGTGCTCGATGCTCTACTATTTTAGTCATAGCTCCACTTCTGGCTTTTTGGTAGTTTGTTGGAGATAAGAATCTCACAGAAATTCTGGCCTGCACTAGATTTGAATCCCTGGTCCTCAGATCTCATCCTTCTGATTAGCCAGCAGTATATGCTTAACTCACTAGTACACAATTCACATAGAATTTTATTAATATATTCTATTATTTACTCCTCAGATTACCTCTATAAAAGAAAATAAAGTGATTTAGGCTAGTAATGGACTAAAATGTATAGATACTGTGATCTCTCAGAGGTCATTATTAAAAATTAAAACCTAAAATATCAAATCATATTAAAACCAATTTTTTAAATTTTTTTGAAAATTCTTTATTATGATTAAGTGATTACATAATTTCACAAATTTTACAGTATTGTGGGATAGTGATGCTCAGTTAAAGTCACAAACACATTCTAACTTTCATGGGGCAGTGAAATTTATGAGTTCTATGAGCTTTGACAATACAGTTATTTCTTCCACATCAGGTGATGTGTACATTCCTTTCTTTGTCCATAGTGTCAGCTGTTCCCTCTTTTTCATTTTATTTTATTTTATTTTATTTGTGAACATACTGTACAGAGGGGTTACAATTACATGGGCAGGATAATGCGTACATTTCTTACCAAGCATTGCAGCCTCCTCCTTTTGTTTACCCTTCACGTCCCTTCCCAGCCTCCCCACTCCCCCCCAATCCCAATCCTTCTCCTTCCCCCCCATTCCCCTCCCCCCCCCCCCCCCCGCACCGACATTGTAAAGCTCGTTTTGGACATGACAACTTGTACTTCTCATTGTTGCAACAGGTCGACCTGTATCCTTAAACAACTGGTTTTTCCCCATCTCCTCCTCAAGTTATACTGACATCAAATATAGTGAAAGCAGGGGTTATACTGTGGGGGAGGGACATACAAAGCAACAAAGAGATAATCTTATAAATGTGTTAGAAACACATGCATGAAAGAAAAAAAAAACATTAAAATACATATCTAAGGGTTCATTTTCCTGACATCACATTATCTGACCTTTTCCGCTTGACTCATGCATATACTAGATATTGCAAATAAGGGAAACCATGGGACCTATGTTTCTTTGGGCCTGGCTTACTTCACTTAATATAATTTTTTCCAAGTTTTTCCATTTCCTAACAAATGGGGCAATGGCATTCTTTCTGATGGAGGCATAGAATTCCATTGTGTATATATACCACATTTTCTTGATCCATTCATCTACTGAGGGGCATCTGGGTTGGTTCCATATCTTAGCTATGGTAAATAATGCTCAATAAACATTGTTGTGCTGGTAGCTTTAGTGTGGTCTTGTTTGTAAACATTAGGGTATGCCCAAAAGTGGGATTGCTCGGTCATAGGGGAGTTCTATGTGAAGTCTTTTGAGGAACCTCCATACTGCTTTCCAAAGTGGTTGAACAAGTTTACATTCCCACTAACAATGAAGTAAAGTTCCTTTCTGTCCACATCCCCTCCAGCATCTGTTGTTGTTAGAGTTCTTGATTTTTGCTGTTCTAACTGGGGTGAGGTGATATCTCAATGTTGTTTTGATTTGCATTTCTTTTATGGCTAGGGATGTTGAACATCCTTCTTTCTTCTTCAGAGAAGTTTCTCTTTAAGTCTTTCGCCCACTTATTTATTGGGCAGTTGTTTCTTTGAGGATTTGTTGTTGGGGGGTTTAATTTTTTGAGTTCCAAGTATATTTTAGATATGAGACCCTTGTCCATTGTATGGCTAGTAAAGATCTTCTCCCAATCCGTGGGCTTTCTATTGATCTTGCTAGCTATGTCATTTGCCCTGCAGAAGCTCTGCAACCTTATGCAATCCCATTTGTCCAACCTTTCTTTGATTTGTTGTGTTTCCGGGTCTCTATTCAGAAAATTTCGGCCTGAGCCAAGGAGACCTAGGGTTTCTCCTATTCCATCCTGTAATGTTTTCAGAGTGTCTGCTTTGACTCCAAGGTCTTTGATCCATTTGGAGTTGATTCTGGTGCAGGGTGATATATAAGGTCTAGCTTAAGTTTTCTACATGTAGTTAACCAATTTTGCCAGCACCATTTACTGAAGAGGCTGTCTTTCTTCCATTCTATTGTTTTAGCTCCCTTATCGAAGATTAGATGGCTATGGGTCTGTAGGTTCATTTCTGGGTTTTCAATTCTATTCCATTGGTCCTGAGGTCTGTTCTTATGCCAATACCAAGCTGTTTTGATTACTATGGCTTTATAGTAGAGTTTGAAATTTGGTATTGATATTCCTCCAGCAGTGTTCTTTCCATTGAGGAGTGTTTTTGCTATTCGGGGTCTTTTATTGTTCCATATGAATTTTTGGATTGCCTCTTCTATTTCCCTGAAGAATGAGTAAAACCAAATTTTTTATAACAACATTCTTTCTACTAGGGAAAATTATTTCTACTTTTTATCTAAATTGAACTGTAACAATTATATGTCAAAATGAATTATGTAATAGTCTAACAAAAGAGGAACTGAAAGAAGGACCTTTTGCAACAATTTCCAGAGAGTTAATTTCCTTTTCTTACAGGTCATATTTATTTGGGGCTTTTTTTTCCTTCTTTTCAGGTGAGAAAATGTAAATTACTGGTTTTGAAATTTATGTAGTGTTGAGCACTCTGCTCATTTTGGAAGCATGTTTTAAATTTGTATTACTCTGACTTCATTATAAATAATCACAATTTATCTGAAGCAACATAACTCTGTTTCCTACTATAGCAACACTAAGATACACTTGTGGTTTTCCCTTGTATTTGAATAATTCTAGATTATTGGCTCATATTTTAAGAAAATTTGCTTGTTCACTTTTTTAAACCTCATAAAGGATAAGTAAAAATTGATGTGTTGCATTTTGTTTGCAAAGATTTCCAGCATGACTATTAATAATGTACATTATTTCATAAGATAACTATTATTTTAATTTAGTGGACTAATTACTTAGCTATTATATGAGGTTTACAACTGCTATCCTCTATTACAAGCATAGTTTCAAAATATTTTGATTGAGGTGATGACTTTGAGTTATAGACAGAAGAGTTACAGAGCTGGAAAAGTAGTTTCCATTACTTTTAAATAGTTATCAGTTGAAAGCTTACAGCCTAACTAGCATTGCACATAGTAAATTTCCCAAAATGTTATATATTAACATTAAGTTCATAAAATATTTTTGTGATGATAATTCTGTATATACAAGTATGAATTTCACTAGGTACAGATTCAAAAACCAAATAATGTAAGCATATTGTAGTTTGAAAATCCAGACCTAAAATTCACCTTTATAGTAACTTCTAGTCTACTCTAAAATATATTATCCACATCTAACCTCTATAATTTTTTGAAAAAAATTCATGACTAATTATCTTGTTATCTGTGTCCTTTGTCATGCCAAAACTTTTAAGTTTAAGTCAATCCCATTTATTAAGCCTTTCTTTGATTCATTATTTCTGGATTTTTACTTAGATAGTTCCAATATGTGCCCAGGAGCCCTCATATTTCCCCTGCAACTTCTTGTAAAAGTTTCATGGTTTGTAGCCTTACATTGATATCTTTGATCTGTTTTGAATTGATGCTGGGATAAAATATACTATGATTTAGTTTCAGTTTTCTGCATATGGACATCCAGTTTTGCCAGCCCCACTTGTTGAACAGGCTGTTTTTATTCCAGCTTTTGTTTTTTTGCTTCCTCATTGAATATAAGAAAATTACAGATCAATGTTTTCATGTCTGGGTCTTCAATTCTGTTCCATTTGTCCTCTGGTCTACTTTTATGCCATTACCACACTGTTTTCATTTGTAGTAGGAATTGAACATAAGATCTTTAGTCCTCCAACACTGATCTGCCTGCTAAGCTTTTCCCCCACTATTCAGAGTTTTTTCTTATTTCATAAAAAAATTTGGATTGATTTCTCTATCATATTAAAGAATGCTGCTAGGATTTTGGTGAGTATTGTAGTGAATTTTTAATTGATTTGGGGACTATTGTCATTTTCAGGATGTTAATTTTTCCAGTCCAAGAACATTGAAGGTCTTTCCTTAATGATGGAAAATAAGAACAATTTTCCTTTAAATCAGAAATGAAACAAGGAAGTCCTTTCTTTCTATTCCTCTTCTTTATAGCACCATTTCTTTTTTTTTTTTTTTTACAAATGATAAGTCCAAGTACTGATTTTAACAATCATAAAAAAGAGAGAATGAAATTGATTCCTAGCCTTCCATCAACCCAAAGGATAAACTTTTAGTTCTTATTGCTGATGAGATGATCACTTATTAATGTTCTTAAGTGGGACCTAAATTCCAAGGATGGTGTATGAATAGGCAAAACAAAATACCTGGAAGAACATATCTGAAAACAAAAAGAAAAATATAAAGAATAATGTTAGCCTGGCACTGGTGTCTCATACCTGTAATCCTAGCTACTCAGAAGACTGAGATCTGAGGACTGGAGTTCAAAGCCAGCCCAGGCAGGAAAGTGGTAGAGCGCTAGCCTTGAGCTGAAGAGCTGAAGGACAGCGTCCAGGCCCAGAGTTCAAGCCACAGGACTGAAAAAAAAAAAAAAAAAAAGAATACTGCCATCCCAGTTTAATGGAACTTCCATACTTCCATAAAAAAGAAACAAAATAAAAATGCATTAACATTTAATGCATTCCCATATGTATGTTTATATTCCATTAATATACAGCAACACAGATTTGAAAAGACAAATAAATAAAGAAAAGAAAATGCTAAGAAAAATATGCCAAAGACAATCAATCCAGCTTTTATAACAAGTCACTCAGATTTTTCATCTCCATTAAATCTTTAATGGCTGTCTGGCCAAAGTCACTTATTACACTTTACTAACCCCTTAAGAAGGTCTGTTTTAAAGAAATACTATTATGTATCTTATAAGGCTTAGCATTTTCAAATAAAAGAAACCACAAATAACAATTTGTATGCTGTAAGACATTATTAATGTTAGACACTACTATTTTTTTATTCTTGGATTTAAAAATTCTCTCTAATTCATTTTTGCAAGATTTCATGAAAATTAATGAAACATATGGTATATATGTTTGTTCAGTAATAGTAGTTGTATTATTCCAAAGACTACTAAGGCCCTGTTTTTCTATACTTTTTTCCCTAAGATGTGGCATTTATTTAGACATAATGTGATAGTGTTGTCCTTGGGACAAACTCTAAATAGTGACTAACTGTGATTTACCTTGTTTTTCTCTGGATTTTACTCATCATCACATTCCCTCCAAGTGAACTATTTATTGAGTTTCAGTAGCACTGAGTGCCAAAGGACAATTAAATTGATTCTCAACAAATTACTAAGGAACACTTTCTTGATTTCAGTGTTTCCCCTTAATTGTGAATCCATGGCAGCTCTACAAATAAATGGGTCACTTAACAGACTTCACTACTAATAATGTAAAAAGCTCACATTACCTAATGCCATTTACGACGTCTCTATTACCACTTGTTATGTAGCCAATTATAAAGAGATGAAGACAAAAATAGTTACTGTATTTTTATCTCAAACTATGCTCAATACTCTACATTCAAACACATGCACAAGCACACACACACACACACACACACACACACACACACACAATCTTGCTGGCAGATAAACATACAACCCAATGAAATATTAAATGGTGTTTTTTTTTAATATTCCAGGTCAGGGGATTTCATTATTTTTATAAACAAGAAACAACTCAAATGATAAAAATAAAATATTTTGGGGAAGATGGATTGCCATTCTCTATTTATTTCAATATACAGCCATTCATTTACTTACAACTAATTAATTTTACTTTCAGAAAAGCAAATGAAAGCTACATAGGACTAATTCCATGTACAAATTTTCCATTATTTCACCAGTAGTTCAGTATTGTTTAATATGTAGCACTTACACTGAATAAAAAAATAAAATAACAGCTACTATTTCTGAAAATGGCTATGATTCCCAGAACTGTATTAAGTGGTTTATGTATCTCAATTCCATTATTTATAGCAACAGCTTTTGCAATGGGCACCACAATGTTCACGCTGCCTTCCACCCTGGGGTTAACTTCATTTCAGGATAAAGAAATTTCCACAGCTCTTGCAACAAAGTCCTACATACTTGGTGGTTTAAATAACACAGGCTTATTAATTTAAAATTCTAGAAATAGAGTCAGGACAAGGCTAAATTTCTTTCTAGAAGGTTTACTAGTGGGGGAAAGTTGGCCTCTGACTGTATGGAGAGTTTGGAGGTCACATGTAATTCTTATTGTCAACTTCCTCCACCTCCAAATCCAGAAACAAAATTTCCAATCCTTGTTCTGTGACTTCTGCCTTTGATGGACCACACTAGGAAAGATTTCTTCTTTTAAACACTCAAGTGATAAGATATGGCTCACTTTGATAACCCAGACTACTTTTGCCATCTCCAGATCTTTACTCACCATCCCACCCTCAGGTAGTCTCTGCCAAATATGTTAACAGCTACAGATTCAGAGAAAATTATTCTGTCTGAAACAACTTATCAGCTTTGCAGTGAGCATTCCCCCATGTGTGTGGCTTAAACTGATATTTGGATTATTTTGATGTTTTGTTTTAGCTATTTATTGTTTATTATAGAGTCTTCCTTCCTTTCTTCCTTCCTTTCTTTCGTTATTTTTTTTTTTTTTTGGTAGGTCATGGGGCTTGAACTCTGGGCTTGGTTGCTGTCCATGAGCTCTTCAGCTCAAGGCAAGTACTCTACCACTTGAGCCACAGCGCCACTTCCGGGTTTTTCTAGTGGTTTTTTTGAGAATGTCTTGTGGACTTTCCTGCCTGGGCTGATTTTTGTGGAGCACATGGGCAGCAAAGATGGCGCTGAGAGAGAGTAGAGTGGGCAGAGCCCAATTGGCCTGCCGATCAGTGCCTAACCAGCCTGTGAAGGCTCAGGTGAATGATAGGGTGTGACCTTGACAGTGATTGGTTCCTCTTCCTCCCTTACCATGCCACCCACCCTTTTTTAATATGGCGAGAACCTGGGCCAGAAGGCCCTCCAGGCAGCTTGGGTCTTGCTGCCCCAGAATCATATCATCCATGTAGGCATAGACAAGGGAGGTATCTGAACCCAACACAGGCTCTAAAAGTGTGGTCAAGTATTGTTGGCAGAAGGCCGGGCTATTGGCCATACCCTGTGGCAACCACCGTCCATTCAAACCTCCGATCAGGCTGGGAAAAATTAAGAGAAGGTATAGAGAAAGCAAACTTCTCTCAGTCATCTGGATGCAGAGGGATAGAAAAAAAACAATCTTTAATATCAATCACAACCAAGGTATATTCTGAAGGTATAGCAGGAGTCCAGGGCATGCCTCTTAGGGGCATTCCTACTAGCTCCATCCTTTCATTTACTTTCCGTAGATCTTGGAGCATCTGCCAAGCCCCAGAGGCTTTTTGAATAACAAATAAGGGTGTGTTCTAAGGACTTATAGAAGGGCGGATATATGCCCGAGGCTTATCTGTTCCTCCACCAGAAGGTGGAGGGCTTCAAGTTTAGATTTGGTCAATGGCCACTGCTCCACCCAGATTGGGCTTCCTGGTTTCCACCTAATGGGAGGTACTCAGGGAGCAGTGGCCTTTAGGATTGGGGGTGCACCCAAGCGGGCCCCCTATGTTCTTCTCTGTAATTATGAAAGTTAAAAAAATCCCTTTCCTTAACTCCCTCTGGATCCTGTTTAAGATTTTGTGCTTCTTCCCCATCCAGGATATCATCATATGATGCTCGATGGTCTGTAGTGACAATGGCATCCATTTGTATTAGCATATCTTGCCCTAGTAAATTCGCAGTGAGGTTCTTTGCCACTAAAGGGCGTATCTTTCCCTGTTCTCCATCTGGGCTAGTCCATGTCATAAGGGCAACCATTTCTTTGGTCTGGGAGTTGTCCCCTGCCCCCAATATTGGGGTCCCAGGTACAAACTTCCAGTCCAAGGGCATTTCCTCCTCCCTGAGTATGGTTCGGTCTGCCCCAGTGTCAATTAAGCAGTGAAATCTCTTTCCGCCTATTCGAATACTCATTTTAGGGTGGAGTCCATCCACCAGGGGGATGGTCCAATGGACCTGGGCCGCCCTGCCATAAGGCTGCCTGGGCCTCACAGCAGAGGGGGCTCCTCCTTGAGTTAACGGGGCTGGAGGATGCCCCTCCCCTAGTTTAAAGGCTTCCCATCTAAATCAAACTTAGATAGACAATCCTTTTTCCAATGGTATCCCTTCCTGCACCTGGGGCAGGGCGTAGGTGGCAGTCTGCCCCCCCCCCCCACCCCGGGCCGGTTGGGTGGGGATTGCTGTGTACAGTCCCTCTTAAAGTGCCACTCCTGATCGCATTTAAAACAAGTCCCTCTCCCCAGTGGTCTTGGGATTCCTTGGCTGCCAGCTCCTGAGCCTGTAAAGCTAAAGCTAGTGATTGGCACTGGTGCTGTTGCCTTCCCACATCCTGTGAGGCCACCACCCATCTGCTCAGGGAACTCTCTCTCAATCCTGCACAGGCCATGTGGTGGTCTGCATTCATCCCTTCCCAGAGCAGCAGTCTTACAAACTGATCTCGGAGGTTCCCTACTGGCAGCTTGCAGTGAACACTCTGTTGGACTCGGTCTATGAAATCAGGTAGAGATTCACCCGGTTTTTGTCTCACTCCTGCTATGGGGGACTCAGTAGGCCCATCATCTAGTTTGTACCACGAGGCAAGTCCTGCCTGCCTCATGGTACGGGCCAGGTATTGCGGCCTGTTGGACACTGGTGGAGTACCCTTCCCCCGTCCCTGCTAGCATGGCATAAGTAATGGGTATCGCGGGTTGAGCCTGCCAGTTAATCTCTGCTCCCACTCTGCATTCCTCCTTAAAGATAGCACACCATTTAATAAACTGAGAACTAGTAAGAACGGCTTTGGCCACATCCATCCAGTCCTTAGGGACACACAGGTGATAGGCAATGTCTTGTAATAGGGTCTGGGCCCAGGGAGAGTTTGGGCCATCCTCCGACACTGCCTTGAGGAGCTCTTTAAGATCCTTAGCTTCCCATGGATACCATTCCAAGGGCCTGTTAGCTCCTGGTGACAGGTTGACTGGATACGCTTGGGGAAGCGAATCCTGTGGCCTAGAGTCTGGGCTTTCGAGTGGCCCTTCCTTTCCAGAGGAGGTCTCCGAGTAGGTTACTTTCCCTGCCCTCGGCCCCTCCAATGAATGTTGGTAGGGTCTGGGTCTTCCAAGTCCCTCTCGCAGGTCTCGTAGGGCGCCATACCTCCCCTCCAATCGGGGGAATAGGGAGGGGGCCTAGGACCGTCAGTATCAGCTGGGTCAGAGGGGGTAACTTTTACCCTCGTTTTGGCTTCTACTGTGCACGTCTCAGTGCGTTCTCAATCGGATTTGACCCTTTCCTTTTCTTTCTCATTTCCCAAGTCCTCCTGTACTCCTTCTAGGCCTAATGTTGCCTCCTCCTCCTTCTTCTGTGATATAGCATTACCCATATTTAGGGTTTCACTTACCCCAAGAGACCGCTTAGCCTCTGCCGGTATCTTTTCCTTTTGTGCCCCACATTGGGTGCCAGATGTTGAGTCTTCGTCCTTCCCACAAAAGACAGACAGGGTCCGAGACAATCAGACACAGCGGGGAGCCAAATCCAGCAGGTAGAAAACTTGTTTATTAACAGAGAGCAGCCCCTTTTAAAGACAAAAAGGGTGGGTGGCATGGTAAGGGAGGAAGAGGAACCAATCACTGTCAAGGTCACACCCTATCATTCACCTGAGCCTTCAAGGGCTGGTTAGGCACTGATCGGCAGGTCAATTGGGCTCTGCCCACTCTACTCTCTCTCAGAGCCATCTTTGCTGCCCATGTGCTCCACAATTTTGAATCATGATCCTCAGATCTCAGCCTCCTGAATAGCTAGGATTACAGGCATTAGCCACCAGCGCCTGGCTTATTGTAGTTTTTATACACAGGGGTTATAGTTACATGAATGAGATAATGAGTACAACTTTTTGAACAATAACTCTTCTTCCCTCACTCTCTCCCAGTTTTTCCCTCTCATCCCCATAGACAAGATGTGCAGTTCATTTTCCACATAGTGTTTAGTGAGTACCACTGTACCATTGTTCAGTCTTCTTCCACACAGTGTCTAGTGAAAAACACTGTTGTTCATCCTTATTCTGCCTTTTATGAGAAACCCTTAAAAACTAGCAAAAAAGATAAAAGGGGAAAAAATTAAAAACAGCTACAATGGCAACTAAAACGTATCTTGTTTACTTATTTTGGAGTTCATTTAATAAAATGTTATTTTATATTATTATATATACATAGCTATTGAGCCTTTGTCAACCACTCCTATTAAAATTCTCCTTTGGCTTCAGTGCATGAATGTCTAGCATTTTATATAAGTTATCATTCCCCAGTTTGTGAACATCTATATATTTATCTGTCTGTTTGGCTGGCTGGCTGGCTATCTATCTATCATTCTATGTCTTTTCTTGTAGATTTATAACCACATTCTAATTACAACAAATGAGGGTAACCATTCAACCTATGTTTTTTTTTGTCTCTGGCTTACTTCACATAATATAATTTTTCTGTTTTACCATTTTCTTATGAATGGTGCAATATCATTCTTTCTGTTGAAAGCATGGAATTCCATTGTTTATATAGCACATTTTCCTGATTCATTTGTGTACTGAGGAACATCTGGTTTGATTCCATATTTAGGTTATGGTAAACAATTCTACAAAGAACATGGTTGTGCTAGTGGCTTTAGTTTGTGGTCAATTGTATAAATACCCAGAAGTGGGATTGTTGGGTCATAAGAAGCTCTACATTTAGGCTTTTAAGGAACCTCTATACTGCTATCCAGATGGGTGAAAACTTAAAGAGAGACTTCTCAGATGAAGATGTAAAGAATGGCCAATAGTTACATGAAGAGGAATCAGACATTTCTTGCTATAAAATAAATGCAAATCAAAAAAAGCATTGAAATTCAACCTCATTCCAGTTAGAATGGCCAATATCAAGAAAACTTACAATAGCAAATGCTGACATAGATGTTCCCACTGCTGGTAGGAACATTGATCTTCTTTCTGGGCACAGTATTTCACTATCTTATTATGTAAAAATAAATTTCTTCACTTCCTATGCCAACCACATAGCAAGAGTTGATTCTATTATATTAGTTACATACTCGTAACTCAAAGCATCTATCTTATGAGTCTCTTATCCAACCATACATAAAATTTTAACTTGCTTCAGATTTTTTTCAATTATTAGACATAATCACTCAAAGAAATCATCCAAAATAAATTTCCAGTCTTTGCTTCACCACAATTTTATATAATTTTCAGCTACCAATATATCAACTAATTATTTTCCTCATATTTCTTGTTTTGCTTTTGCTCTTTCTTTAACCTACATTAAAAAGATAAAATCAAATTCTATTTGTATGGTCAGAGAAAATTATGATTTTTTTTCTCCCAATTAGTTTTTTTTAACTCTTCAAGATCCCCAAGTCTATAGTCAAAAAAGTGTTGGATTAATTAACAATTGGCCTATTTTAAAAAACATTTTCAACAAAAGAGAAAAAAAAGATTCTTGCAAGAATAATACTTCTTCCAGAGTTCAATGACAAACACATTTGATCTTTGTACCCAGTTTGAGTGCCACAACTGTTGTACATAACTTTTAATATGGTTCCTTACTTTACATTTATACTCCTATTTAACAAATGAATCTTTTGTTGACTTTTATTCACCTCTGAAAAGACCAAAAAGAAAAAAAAGAAAAGAAGGAGGAAAAAAATACCCACAAAAGATAGAAGTGAGTTATGTTTTGAAACTGTTTCCTCCACCTATTTCTAATAATTTGAGTCTGAATATTTCCTTTGACTCCTCAAAATGTAATGTTTTCTGTGAACTAAGTCTTCCAGAACAATAAGCAGCAAATGGAATGATTTGTAATGGAGAAGCAGGTTGAAGAAATAAGGTAAAATAAATTCTGAGCTTTTACCTTTACATATGACCTTACAATCACCTTCTTTGCTATTTCTATTAATAAGTAGTTTTAAAAAACTGGTAATTTCTAAGTAGTGATCCTGTACTTCACACACTTAAGTATCAACAAAGGATAAGAACTCTGGAATACAGTAACAAAAGGACAAAACTATTTCTAATCAGCAATTTCTCCATAACTTCTTATGACAAGAATAATTCTGATTTTTTGCAAAATGATATTTGCTTTATTGAATCTCTATGAAGTGCTTTATGACAATAAAAATATAATGAATTTCCTACTGTTAGCTTCTTCCTTGACACAGAAAAGGTCCTTGCTTGTTCATTTTGAAGCAGGCAAGAGAAAATTACATTAATATATTTAGATTTTCTCAACTAAAAAAGTTTAAATTGTTTGTTAAAACGTGCATAATTATGTTTTATAATATAAATATAAGTTTTCTAAGTTCTATATTTATCCCGTAATGTTATAATTTATTAAGTATCTCTGTTTGATTTATTTATTTTTGTCAAACAGCGAAGTCAACCTAAGACTTCATTATCATATAACCCATGCCTCTATAACTTTTGTTTTTATTTGTTTGTGAGATAAAAATTCACTAAATTTTTTACAGGCTAGCTTCAAACTGAGGATCCTCTTGCCTCTTTACAAGGTCTTATATTTAATATCAATTTCTTTGTAAACAAAATACTCTTTTAGAATTTTTTACCCTTTCTCCTGTTGATTTTATCATTCCTCCTCAGTACGAAGGGATTAAGGACTACTCCTCTCTCACTAGTTCTTTAAATGCCAGTATTATCATTTTCTCTTCTACTACACTCAGATGTTGGAACATCTCTACAATATCATCTTCAGTGGCCACAATTTTGCATATTTTCAATTTAGTACCTTTCATTCAGACTTCTTTTCTGAACTACAAGACATATCTTACCTCCTTGCAGCTAACATTTATCTTAAGAAATTTTATTTCAGGTGTGATGGTTAGTCTTAAGTGCCAACTTGATGGAGTTGACAACTACCTGGGAGATTTGCATCCCTCTAGGTATATGAGTAAGAATTTTCGAGAAAGTAAAAACTAATCAGGGAAGAACTGTTACGAATGTGAGCAATAACATCCTGTAGATTGGGACCCTAGATGGATAAACGCGGAAGAGAGAAAGAGTGAGCGAGTATTGAAAATTTCTCTCTTCTGCTTCCTGGCTGCATGATGGACTAAAATTTCTGAATCAATGAAACAAAATAAATCTTGCTGCCTCTGTAAGGTGGTTTGGTTACAGTGATGCAATCAAATGTTTTATTACTGCTTCATTTATATAACCTTAAGTAATTTTAAACATATTTTACAAAGTCGATTAAAATGTCACTATGATGATAATCACTAAGATATTTTGAACAAACTGAAAACTAAAAAACGATATGTTATTTGACATTGTGTTATTAAAGTCAAAATGGGTATGTTTACATTGAAAATGTATTTGAATTATAATTTAAATTTTTGGAGGAAACCAATCAGAATTAAAAATTCTGAATTTGAGTATTTTCATCAAGATATTAAGTACTACTTGGTTTTGTAAATTAGATGAACACCTCACTAAAATTATTCTGGCGGATATGTGAGTTGGTTCCCATTACACATTTTATTGCAATCCATCTGAACACACAGAGGAGTTTAGGGAAAATGTCCTGACATTTGGAAATTCACTGCCGTTAGCTCTATTTCTTTCTATTTTCTACTAACCTATAATCACTGGGAATTTACTTATTCTCCTTCAGGCAGTTTCTCCATCCAAATATTTTAAGTAATAAAGAGAAAATAGTTGAAAACATAAAATTCTAAAGAAGGGCCATTATTTTGTATAGTTTCTAAAATATATTTTCAAAATAGTTTAATTCTTCAATTCCCAGGTCCTATAGTAAGTTCTGCAATTTTATAAAAGTTAAATTCCTTCCCCAGAAACATATAATAATATTTTTATTACCCAATATAATTTTTGTGATAGAGATTAGTATTTGTTTTTATAATTACATTTTATTTCAATATTTATAGAATTTTTAATATTTAGAGAATTGTTATTTAAAATTATAATGTGAATATTCCTGGATAATATAGTACCTGCAGAACAATTAATGAATGAATTTGATTTGCTAATTTTGCCTGATAATGAGTTAGTGGCATAAATTCAACATAAGATTGTTAAAGAATAAATGAGGGTCAATTTCACCATCTTAGTCTAGCAGATACATTTAATACCTACAGTAACTATCTGAGCAGAAGAATAATCCAGAGGTAAATATCTGTTAATGCTTTACCTACAGGCTTATATTTCAACCCTTGTGCCTAACCTTTCTACTTCCAGTTTTGATCGTCTGTTTTGAATAAAGAGGCATGTATTCAAACTGAGACCCTAAGGGGTCTTTCATTACAAAGACTATTCTTCTACCTTAAGAGAAGGCTCATATAAACTGATTAAGAACCTGGGAGGCCCTTTTTTCCCTGAGAATTGGCCATAGAATAATCCTTTCAAGTATCATTCAAGGGATATTATTAAAATATGAAAATGCTATTTCTATATAAAACTACTAAATGAAGATCCACAGAGAAGGAACTCATCTAATAGAACTTCTCATTTGCCATTGCGTATATGAACTCCATTAAGATAAAATATGCTGCATTTCATTTCTTATGTGTCAGCAGTATTGTTTTACATTTCTATACTATTTCTACTTGGTAAAAATAATGTGGATCCAGCTATTCATTGTGGAACAGTTCTAAGATGAGTGACATCTTTCTCACACATATCTCAGTCTTACTCCCTTCAAGTTCATTCAAGTTCATTCATTTGTTCATCATTGTTCACGAGCACATCATCATATTAAAATCTTCATGAATAAAAGTGAACCAAAATAATATATAAATTCAAGGATTCATTTTTGCTTAGTGACAGCCAGCTGCAAGGCAGGAATGATATTGTCTTCTGTTTATAGTCATGAAACAACATCTTCCTCTTTATGTAGAAGGTTCTTTCCTACTAGTTCTTGCAATATCTTCCTAAGAGAAAGCATGTAACACTTGAATTTAGTAGAGGTTCTCTGATATGTATATGTATAGTCAAATATTTGTGTATCCAAATCACATTCTAATTTTATAGGCCATGGTTCTGTTCTTAAAATTGTGTCTATACCATTGCTCACCTTTCTTCTTTTATTATGTAGGGATCTTGAGAGTTAAGTCTGGACTTTACACATTTTTTTGTTCATCTTCTCAATCAATATATGTACAATTCATGAATTGTAATCCATATGTAAACAATTCATGAATAAATGAATTAATAAATGAGTTAATTTTAGTATTGGTCCAGCTTTTTAACCAACTCTAATTATATTAGTTGTTTTCCTACAGCTTTGTTTCCTTCAGTTTTGTTTTCCTCACAGTAATCCTATATCTGAAATACAAGCATGGCTTTAGCAGTCATATAACTGCAAGTACAATCATCTTATGTCTTGGATACAGGCAAGTCAGCCAAGGACCTGATCTGATTTGAGGTATATCCTTTACAAGGTCCATAATTTTCAGCAGAATCTACGTTTTATTTTTCCTTTCTTTTTATTTTATTTTTGTAGCTTGTAGAGGCAGTCACCATTTCCTGTTCTATCACCCTCTCCATCACAAGGCATTTTGCTTCTCAAAGGCAACTAGAATAATGTGTCCATTTTCTGCTCTTATTACTTTGGCATGTTTAAATAACACATATGGGATCATATGGCATTTGTCATTCTGTAGCTCTCTTGTTTTCTTTAGAGTAGTGCCCTTCAAGTCCATCTACATTGTTGTGCAAGATACTTGAAATTGTTTTTTTCCCATTCACATTCTTTTCTATAATTGTTACTCTTAAATAATAGCATTTCCACAAGTGACAGTTCATATGATATTGAGATTTTAATTTAAGTTGATCTAGTAATCAGTGACGCTAACTATTTTCTCATATGCCTGTGAGCCATTTATATCTCATCTTGAGGAATGTATTTTCAAGTTCTATGTCTACTTTCTAATTCAGTTTTCTGGTTTTTTGGTATTAATTTTGAATTGTCTCTTTCCATAGTTAAAGTAAATACATTACTATCTTGAACATCTGGAAGTGTTCCAATGCATTATTTGATACTGAATGAAAAATTAAAACTGTGAGTAAAAGGAGTTAAATAAATATTATGTAAGAATACAACCAGCACATGACAGAATCAGGATGCAGGAGATGTGCTATTCATAATTTCTTTTGCACTACAAAAATAGATAACCTGGAGGAAGGAAAGGCAACAATTGATGTTGTTTATTTGCTAGCTCTACAGAGGATTTGCCTTCCTTTATTTATTTTGTTGTCACTAAATAAGAAATAAGTTTTAGACTTTAGTGAAGGTAGATTAAGCCTCACTGATTAGTAAGTCAATGAAATTACTTAATTACCTTGGCTTCCACGTCATAACATGTATTTCTTCCTTTTTGAATTTAAAAGCATGGAGTTTTCTCTTTGATTTTATCTCAGAAGTTTAAACTCAGAGCTATCCACATGTTAGACAAATACTTTACAATTAAACCACATCCTAAGTCAGACATATACATTTTAAAAGTCAGTCATAAATAAAGCATGTTAAAATATTTAATGAGAAATTTGCCGATCTATTTTTCCCTAAGGACTGTATTTTGTAATAACAAAATATACTTTCATAAAAATAAACAAAAATCTTTTCACAAACATGATTTTTGTAGTTAATTAGTTATTTACAGATGGGGGTCTTATTATTTAGCCCAGACTAGATCTCTAAATCCTCCTACCTCAGCTTTGAAGTGTTGGGATTATCTGCTATGCTAGGCCACATCTCTCTGCAGTAAAATAATATATATATATATATATATACATATATGATTAAAGGATAAAACTTGTATATGATTAAAGGATAAAAAGTGTTTAATGGTGACAAATGGATGCAAATCTTACTTCTGTGAAGTTTGTTGATATATATATATAATTGAATATAGTACTATAATTTGCACAACTGGGTTATACTCTTATTAATACTTAAAATATTTTTATTCATAAAAGGAATGATATTTTTAATTTGCCCCTAAAATCACTACGTGATCTGTACTTCTCAACTCACATGATACAGACTGTAATACCATATTATTCCTAAGTTATTATTCATAGACCTACAGAAGATGATATTACTATACTCTGTGCTGTATGGCATAGAATTCTTAAACTATTTTTTTATCTTTCATTGATATTATGTGTTTTCTTCAAAGAAATGATCATGGAAAGTCATCATAGATTAACTATGTCATTGGGATGATTCTCGTGTTCTGTCTTGTATACAAGCAATTTTCTGCTATATATGACTCAATAAGGTTTGTGTTACTTTTTCTCTTGAGGCCCAAGAGGCCATTATTTGAATAGAGAGGGCAGTTGGAAATAAACAGAAGCGATAGCATGGTTCTGCATGGTAATGCAAAGTAATACTTTCATTGTCAGAGAGCTGACCTTGATAATTATGAGTATTGAAAATGTTCCAGCTGGAAAAATGTTTACTTTCTCCTTGTGGTTTTAGTGGGCTGTTTTAGTAAATAATAGCTTTTATTGTATAAGCAATACATATACTTCTGTGGAAATGACTCTTCTGCCTTTATGCAAATGTACAGGTGATCAATTGGTACAGTTATTTGTGACTATGGGCGCTCTCCTCCAGGTATCTACTTGTGAATGTCCCTTCCACATTTCTACTGATGTCATCTGTGTGTCTTCTGAGTGTTATTTCAGGAATATGAATGAGAAATATATTAGTCAGAATAATAGGGGATTTTTTGGTAATAATAGTTTTATTATTTTGGAGTATATTGTAATATAAAGTAACTTTGTTCACTATATCTTTATTTTTTAAATGTTATTTTATTGTAAAGATGCTGAACAGAGAGGTCACATGAGTATGGTAATGAGTACATTTCTTGTAGAACATTGTTATCCCTTCTTTGTTTTTCTCCTACTATCTCTTCCCTTCCCCACCTCTCCAAATCACCCCCCTCAAGTTGTAAAGTTCATTTCCAACATAGTATTTTGTGAGTTTATTGTTGCACTGAGTGATCTTGTGTCCTTCTTTGAGCATTTTGTTATTCCTCTTCCCCTCCCCAAATTAGATAAATGTATATACAAGATGCAGGGTATCAAAATCAAATACAGTGACAACAGGGGATATACCATAGATGGAAAAGCATACAAAAAAGCAAAACACACACACACACACAGTACATTAAAAACAACAACAACAACAAATCTCTTTTGTCCATACCTTGGAGTTCATTTTGCTTAGCATCATCTTTTTTTTTTCTTATTGTGAAAATACCATACAGAGGGGTTACAATTACATGGGCAAGGTAATGAGTACATTTCTTATCAATCATTGTTGCCTCCTCCTTTGTTTTCCCTTCCCATCCCTTCCCATCTCCCACCCCACTCCTACCCCCTTGGCCAAAGTTGTAAAGTTCATTTTTTGACATAACGACTTGTACATCTCATTGTTGCAATGGGTCCACCTGGTCTACCTGTATCCCTGTTTAAACAATTTGTTTTTTTCCTTTTCCCTCCATTAATTATGCCCAACATCAAATACAGTGAAAGCAGGGGTTATACCATTGGGGAGGGACATACAAAGCAATAAAGAAATCATCTTATAAATATGTTAGAAACAATTGCAAGAAAGAAAATCTCTTCATTTCCTAACAAATGGGGGAATGTCATTCTTTCTGATGGAGACATAGAATTTCATTGTGTCTATATACCACATTTTCTTGATCCATTCATCTACTGAGGGGCATTATATGGTCATATATACATAGTTTAAGAGCTTTTCTGCTCATCTGATAAGATTACCCTAAATGTGTACTAATTATTGCCAATAAGAGAAACCTTGGGACCTATAATACTTTGGGTCTGGCTGATTTTTTTCTCCAAGTCTTTCTGTTCCCTAACAAATGGGGTGGTGTCACTCTTTCTGAAGTACAAATTTCTGCAATAAACATGGTTCTGCTGATAGCTTTATTATGGCATTGTTTGTGATCATTTGGGTAAATATCCAGAAGTGCGATTGCTGGGTCATAGGGAGCTCTATGTGTAGGGGTTTTTTTGTTTTTTTTTGGGGGGGGGTCTTGAACTCTGGGTCTGGGTGCTGTCTCTCAGCTCATCAGCTTGAGGTTAGTACTCTACCATTCAAGCCACAGAATCACTTTTATGTGGTGCTGAGGAATCGAAGGTAGGGCCTCATGCATGTTAGGAAAGCACTCTACCACTGAGCCACCTTCCCAGCCCCTGTGCGTGTAGTCTTTTGGAACTCCCACACTGCTTTCCAGAGTGGTTGAACAAGTTTACAGCACCAACAACAGTAGAGTTCCCTTTGACAACATCCCCTCCAGCATCTGTTGTTATTTGATTTCTTGATTACAGCCATTCAAACTGGGGTGAGATGGAATCCCAATGTTGTTTTGATTTCCATTTCTTTTATGGCTAGATAAGGTAAGCATTTCTTCATGTGTTTACCAGCCATTCTTATTTCCTCTTCAGAGAAGTGTCGCTTTCTTTAAGTCTTTAGCCCACTTATTAATAGAGTGGTTGTTTCTTTCAGGATTTGTTGTTGGGGAATTTGATTTTTTTTTAAATTCCAAGTATATTGTAGATATAGGCCATTATCTGTTGTATAGTTAGTGAAGATCTTCTATATACCAATTTTTCTTGATTTATTCATCTATTGAAGGTATCTGGGTTGGTTCCATATCTTAGCTATAGTAAATAATGCTGCAATAAACATATTTGTGCTGGTAGCTTTAGCTTGTTTGTGATCCTTTGAGTAAATGCCCAAAAGTGAGCATAGGGAAGCTCTATGTGGAGTCTATTCAGGAACCTTCATACTGCTTTCCAAAGTGGTTGAACAAGTTTACACTCCCACCAACAGTGCAGTAAGGTTCCCTTCTGTCCACATCCCCTCCAGCATCTGTTGTTATTAGAATTCTTAATTATAGCCATTCTGGCTGGGGTGAGGTGGAATCTCAATGTTGTTTTGATTTGCATTTCTTTTATGAGTAAAGAAATTGAGCATTTCTTCATGTGTCTACTGGCCATTCTTATTCCCTCTTCAGAGAAGTTTCTTTTAAGTTTTTCCCCACTTATTTATCAGGCATTTGTTTCTTTGAGGATTTGTTGTTGGGGGATTTAATTTTTTGCATTATAAGTATACTTTAGATATGAGACCCTTGTCCATTTTATAGTTAGTGAAGATCTCCCAATCCGTAGGCTTTCTATTGATCTTGCTACTAGCTATGTCCTTTGCCATACAGAAGCTCTGCAGTTTTATGAAATCCCATTTGTCCGAACTTTCATTGATTTCTTGTTTTTCTGTTTTTTGTTTTGTTTGGTTTTGTTTAATCAGTTGTGGGGCTTGAACACTAGGCTTGGGTGCTATCCCTCTGTTCTTCAGCTCAAGGCAAGTGCTCTACTGCTTGAGCCACAGCGCCACTTCTGGTTTTCTGGTGGTTTGTTGGACATAAGAGTCTCACAGTCTTTCCTACCTGGCTGACTTTGAACCACAATCCTCCGATCTCAGCCTCCTGAGTAGCTAGGATTACAGGCATGAGCCACAGGTGCCCGGCTTTTCTGGTTCTTTATTAAGAAAATTCTGGCCTGTGCCAAGAAGCCCTAGAGTTTTTCTTATTCCTTCCTGTAATGTTTTCAGGGTGTCTGCTTTGACTTCAGGATCTTTGATCCATTTGGAGTTAATTTTTATGTAGGGTGAGGATCTAGCTTTACTTTTCTGCAGATAATAACCAATTTTGCCAGCACCATTTATTGAGGAGGCTGCCTTTATTCCATTCTATATTTTTTAGCTCCCTTATGAACGATTAGGTAGCTATAGGTCTATGAGTTCATTTCTGCTTCTTCAGTTCTATTCCATTGGTCCTTAGGTCTGTTCTGGTGTAAATACCTAGCTATTTTGATTACTATGGTTTGTAGTAGAGTTAGAAATTTGATATTGATATTTCTTCAGCACTGGTCTTTCTGTTAAGGATTGTTTTTGGTATTTGGGGTCTTTTAGTGTTCCACATGAATTTTTAGGTTGCTTCTTCTATTTCATTGAAGAATGAAGTTAGAATATTGATAGGTATCACATTGAATTTATAGATAACTTTTGGTAGTATTGCCATTTTTCATGATGTTAATCCAATCCAGGAGCATAGGAGGTTTTCCACTTCCTAAGTTATGCTTTAATTTCCTTTTTCAGGTTTTTAAAGTTTTCATTGTAGAGGTCTTTCACTTCTTAATTAACTCCTAGTGATTTTATTTTTCTGGGATACTACCAAAGGAGTTGCTTTCGTGATTTTAGCCATGCTCTTCTCATTTTTGGCATACAGAAAAAGTCATTGATTTTTGAGTGTTAAATTTTGTATCCTGCTACTTTTCCAAAGGTTTGGATGAACTTGAGTAATTTGGGAGTGGAATCCATGGGATTCTTTAAATATAAGATCATGTCATCTGCAAAGAGGGAGAGTTTTATTTCATCTTTCCCTACTTGGATCTCCTTTATGTTTGCATCTTGTCTTATTGCTGTAGGTAGGCATTCTAATACTAAATTGAAGAGAAGTGGAGAATGGACATCTTTGTCTCATTCCTGAGTTTAGAAGAAATAGCTTTAGCTTTTTGCCATTAAGCATAATCTGGCTGTAGGTTTGTCATATACAGCCTTTAATATATTGAGGAATGTTCCATCGATTCCTAGTTTTTCTAGAGCCTTCATCATAAAGGCATGTTGGATCATATCAAATGCTTTTTCTGCATCTATTGAGATAATCATGTGGTTCTTGTCCTTGCTCTTGTTGATGTGATGAATTATATTAATTGATTTATATTAAATTAACTATATTAATTGATATACTAATTGAACCACCTTTGCATCACTGAAATGAATCCTGTTTGATCATGGTGTATGATTTTTTGATGAGTTGTTGAAGTCAATTGGCCAATATTTCATCCAGAATTTTGCATCAATGTTAATCAAAGAAATAGGTCTATAGTTCTCTTTCTTTGCTGAATCTGGCCTGGTTTTGGGATAAGGGTTATGATGGCTTCATAGAAAGAGTGTGTCTGTGAGTGGGCTCTGGTGGCATGAGCCTGTATTCCTAGCTAGGATTACATGTGTGAGCCTGTAATCCTAGCTACTTAGTAGTCTGAGGTCTGAGGATAGCAGTTCAAAGCCAACCCGGGCAGGAAAGTCCATGAGACTCTTATTTCCAATAAATCATGCAGAAAAACGGAAGTGGCTGTGGCTTAAGTGGTAGAGCACTAGCCTTGGGCTGAAGAGTGCAGGGACAGTGCCCAAGCCCAGAGTTCAAGCCCCACGACCAACGAAAAACAAAACAAAAAAAGATGGTGGCAGTGAACTTTCAATTTCATTGAAGAGTTGGACGAGTATTGGTGAAAGTTCTGCTTTGAAGGCCTTGTACAATTCATCTTTAAATCCATCCAGCCCTGGGCTTTTCTTGGGTGGGAGGTCTCTTACTGCTGTTTCTATTTTGAGGCTTGATATGGGTCTGTTAAGTTTTTTTAAGTCATCTTGGTTTAGTTTCAGCATGTTGATATTTGCTAGAAAATCATCCATTTCTTCCATATATTCAAATTTATTAGTTTAAAGGTTTGAGAAGTATTCCTTTATAATGTTCTGAATCTTGATTGTTTATGTGGTGATGTTTCCATTCTCATCTCTGAGTTTTTGGATATGTTCTCTTCTTTTCCTGGTAAGATTTGCTAAGGGCCTGTCAATTTGTTAATTTTTTTTGAAGAATCAACTTTATATTTTGTTGATTCTTTTTATGTTTTTTTAGATTCTAATTCATTCAATTCTGATTTAATTTTAATTATGTTTCCATCTACTGGAATATGGTTTAGTGCTTGCTGCTTTTTTTGCAAGGAGCTTCAGTTGTCTCATTAAATTGTTGGCTTCAGATCTCTCCAATTTCTTGATGTAGGAACTCAGAACTATAAACTTTCTTCTGAGTACTGACTTTGCCATGTCCCAGAGGATCTGGTAATTTGTCTGTTGATTTTTGTTGAACATCATGAATATTTGAATTTCTTCTAATCTCTTCCATGACCACTGGTGGTTCAACAGTGTGTTGTTCAGCCTCCGTGTGTTACAGGACTTTCTTTGGTGACTTTTGGTGTTGAGTTCTAATTTTATTCCCTTGTGTTCTGAGAGAATGCAAGGACATAATTTCAATGTTTCTGAATTTGTACAAATTTGCATTGTGACCTAAAATGTGGTCTATTTTGTGTGCTGCTGAGAAGACATATATTCTTTTGCTGCTGGGTGAAATATTGTATAGGTCTGAGGTTTCTCTGTTGAGTTTTTTCTGGGTTGATCTATCCAGTGGGGATAGTGGTAAAATTCCAACAATCAATGTCTTTGGATCTATGTGAGATTTGAATAAAAGTAGTTTTTCTTGGATAAATTTGGGTGCTCCAAATTTGGTTTGTTTGTTTGAATACATATTTAAAATTGTTGTAGTATCCTCCTGAGAGAATATTAGAAGAGATCCCTTAATTACTATCTAGTACCCTTCTTTATCTCTTCTCACAAATTTTAATTTGAAGTCCATTTGATATGATATTAGGATTGCAACTCCTGACTGTTTATGGGGGCCATTTGTTTGAGTGATTTTGATCCAACCTTTCACTTTCAGAATATGTTTGTTTTTGTGGGGAAGATGTGTCTCTGGAATGCAGCACACAGAAGGATTTTGCTTTTTGGTCAAATTAGGTGGTCTATGTCACCTAATTGGAGAGTTAAGTCCTTTAATATTGAGAGTTAGGACTGAGAGGTGTTTGGTAGTTCCTGCCATGTTATTCATCTTCCTGCAGTCTGTGCCAACTGGATTCTTCCTATGATACTTGGATTCTCTGTTTGGGGGTGGTTTCTTGGCCTTTATTATGTTCTTGTTGGTTTTTTTTTTTATGTGTAGGATATCTCAAAGTATCTTTTGTAGGGCTTGTTTGGTGGAGATATATTGTTTCAGTTTTTCCTTGATAAAGAAGCTTTTTATTTGACCTTCCATTATGAAGGAGAGTTTAGTCTATTCTTGGATGATAGTTGTTTATCTTTAGGTCATGGCATATATCGTTGCAGGCTCTTTTTGCTTTAACTGTCTCTGCTGAGAAATCTGAAGTTATTCTAATTGATTTCCCTTTATAGGTGATTGATATTTTTTCCTTGACAGCTTTAAGGATCTTTTCCTTGGTCTGAATTTATCCTGTTTGGATTATAATGTGTCAGCTGGATGTCCAGTTCTGGTCTGGTCTATTTGGGTTTCTAAATGATTCTTGTACCTGAATAGGACTATCTTTTTGCATGTTTGGGAAGTTCTCTGCTAGGATCTTGTTAAATAAATTTCCTAGATCATTATATTCTGTCTCTAGGTGCTCCTCTACACCCACTAACCTAGATTAGGCCTTCTGATGGTGTCTTCTACATGTTGAATAGATCTATCATATTTCTTAGATTTGTCTTGAATAGTTTGTTTTTTTCTCTATAATATCTAGGCTGTTTTCAATCCCAGAGATTCGATCTTCTGCATGATCTAACCTACTCTCAAAACTTTCTACTTTGCTTTTTATTTCCTTTCCTTCAGTATCTGTTTGGATTCCATGAATGTCTCCATTAATCTGTGTCTATTTTCATCCCATTCACTCAATTCTTGCATTAAGTATTGATTAGCTTCCTCACACTCACTAAATTCCTATATTAATCTTTGGTTAGCTTCATCATACTCACAAAATTCCTATATTAATCTTTGGCTAGCCTCCTCACGATCACACTTTTCCTTATCCAACTCATGCATTTCCCTATCCCACTAACACAGAGTCCTTTGCAGGCTTTAAATCTTTTAAATCAGTATGTCTAACAGTAGTGTTTGTAGAGCAGCTCGGGAACTCTCCTCTGGATTATTCATTAACTGCTCTGTTTCCTGATTATCGAGAGTGAGAATTGAGATACCTGGACTTGACATTTTTCTTGTGTTTCTGCAGCTTTTTATGCCCATTTGGCATGAAAGCAAAACGAATGGCATGCTAGAACACTATTTTAAGGCAAGTGTCAACCAGAACCTTGCACAGATTATTTGATGCAGTCAACATGAATACAGCTAAAATCTATTTCAACAATCTAGTTCAACAGTAAACAACTATGGATTAATGGACTAAGAATGTCAAGGAAGGAGTCAGCATACCAAAATTAATATGTTTACAGAGAATTGTATGGAGAAAATAAGATTAGAGGAATGTAAGGAGGAAAAAGAGAGAGGGAACTTAGCCAAGACCTAAATTCAGAGAGAAGAAATGAATAGAAGGAAAGGAGGAGAGAGATAAAGAAACAAGGAAAATTTTAAAAGAATTTGTTAAAAAGTCAAACACTTAAAAATTATATAAGTATAAAGAAATAATACTGAGAGAGGAAATGGATAGAAGAAAAAGAGGAGAGAGATTAAAAAGAGTGAAAAAGTTAAAAATTAAAAATGAAACTCTTAAAAGCTATATAGGTATAAGAAATAATACTATTATTAAAGGAGTTAAGGCTGAGAATTTGAATTGAGTAATAGATTTCTGAATTAAGTATGCACACAATGAAGGATAAGGTCTAGTAATCAAAGATGGGTATATATTTGGGGACAAGCAGAATAACAGTTAAGCTACACACATACACACACACACACACACACACACACACACACACACACACGCACACACACACACACACACACACACAAACACCCTAAAAAGACCAAAAGTGAAAAGAGTAAAAAGTGTTAACACACACACACACACACACACACACACACACACACACACACACACCCTTAAATAAAAATGTTGAAAAAAATAGAAAACAATTTAAAAAAAAATAATAGGTTGAAAAAAGTTCATTTCTTTTTTGGTCGGGGGAATCTTGAATCTTGTGTCTCCCCTGTGTCTGTAACCAGTCTCTTGATGGAGTCTCTGGTTGGCATGTGGTGTTTTGTTTTCCTGTGGCTTGATTCGTTTCTTAAGTCAGTTTGTTTGAATAGGCAGAAAGAAGCTCTGCCTTACCGGAGACTTTAAGACCCTCCTGGAATGCTAGTTCAGTGGGAGGAAGATCTGCTTTGTGCATCAGAACAGAGGGAGATGGCTGTTTCCTCTAGCTTGGATTTGCTCTGATGGATCTAGGTTGTAGGTAGAGTTGAGACCTGTCAGCAATCAGTAGCTTTTCCCTGAGGAGCTAACTCCTGAGACACTCACAGATCCCAGCCTGGAGCAATTCTCAGGATTTATGTTTACTGAGTTCCAATTGCTTTTCTCTTACCCCTCCTGCTGCTGAGTCTGCTGCCTAGGCTGCAGTGGGGAGGGACAGCTTTTCTGGCTTTGTTTACCTAGTGAAGAAAGTCACTCCTTTGTGGGTAGATCTACCTCTGCCTTGGAAGGGCAACTTTTCCCTGGGTGGAGTTGTGCTGGGCAGGTCAGATATCTGTGACCTGTTGAATGGTTCCTATTGTCTTCTTCCAAGACCTGAATTACCCAGCTAGCTGCTTTGGGCAGGTCTTTGTCATTATCAAAGATGGAGTTCTTCTCTAGTGGGAGGGAGGGCTACCTTCCCACTCCTGCTCCCTGAGAAGGATGTCTAACTTTAGTTTTCTACAGCTGTTTAACCAATTTTGCCAGCACCATTTACTGAAGATTTCTTCCATCCTACTTTTTTTTTTTTGGCTTCCTTACTGAAGATTAGGTGCCCATTTCCTTGGGATAATCTTCTTTTGTGGTCTGAAAACTTTTCTCTTTCCTTCTCAGACTTAGGAATGGTCAGCTTTAATCAACTTATAACTAGGATGGCATCATTATAACACCCTGCTTTAATCATACATGGTAATGTGGGGAAGGAGTTTTAATACAAGTAAATGAAGAATGTTAAGACATTCAGGCAGAGTGGAGAACATTTTGCAAATGGGAAAATGAAAAGTTACATCAAACTTCACCCTCTCAATATATATAGTATAAGAATTTGATCCTTGAAAGTAGTGAAATTTTAATACTAACAAAATTTGGATAATTCATAGGATTCCAGAAGTATTCATTTTTTGTAGCATGTATTTTCTGAACATGGCAATGTTCATTGTAATCATTAATTCTTCCATATTCATTTACCCTGTATCTTTACAAATGTTTTGTTCCAGACAGTTGGTTCATGGAAGCTTTGTAACATCAGTCATAAGAATTGAATGTCTTCACTGCACATGGTGCTAATTATTTTTTATATCTTTATTTTCCTTAGTGCAGTGGCTTAGAATCCAATTCAGTTTGGAAGTAAGAGCTGATGTAAGCTTCCTTTGTTTAATGTAATTTACCAGGAGTTCTGCCACATTCAGGCTGTTATATTCACATGAAAAAAAAACTGCAGGAAATATTTTTTCAAGAAGAATTTGGTCTTACTTTACAAATTGTCAACACAAACACTGGCAGCTGGCCATTTTTTAATCAAATAAGTAACCTTCACTATTATTAAATCTTGAAAAAGAAACTCATGAGTATTGCAAATCTTTGTGATTTCTGGCAAATACAAAATTGTGTCATTTAGCAAGAGAAAGAGAATAAACATAAGCAGATCTGGACCAATTTTTACTTTTCTGTGTAAACAGGAAATACAATTTAAATATCATTTTTAAACTAACATGTGATTAGAATTGGAAAAACAACAACAGCAAAAACCCAGAACTTTGGTTTACACCTTAGTTTTACATCTGTAATTACAAGAACTTTCATTATGGAATATATATGACTATTTTTTATTTCCTGCTAGAAACTTACAATTGATAGAATAATTCCAATACTTAAGTCACATAGAAAGTTATTCTCAGAAAGAAAGATATGCCCTGGCATAAATTTTGAAAGGGCAAAGGACAACAACTAATTACAAAATATTTTAACATATTTTAACGCACCAAGATACATTTTGAAAATATGGCTTCTTATTCAAAATTACAGCTCTTTATTTTTCAGAAGATATGCTTTTCACTACACTATTGTAAGACAATCTGCCATAAGAACCTTTAAAGACAATACACAGTATCAGCATTTTATATGTTCTCTGTTCCAGTCTGAGTCAATCTCGCAAGTATTGTGGCCACAATCAGTCAGGAACCATGGGAATTTTATGTGTATGTACTCAAAGTGTGCTTTGCTCCTTCCAGACAAGTAGAGTAACAACAAAATGAAATCATAACAAGATCAGCAACAAGACAATCAAGTACTTTCTAGTAACTCACTGACTCATTCCAATTCTATGTTGCTTAAAGGTAGAGGAGAGGGGATGGCAAAGTATTAAGGACGTTTCCAATTCATTTTTTACTTGCAAAATTCCACTATGGTCTTCATGAATTCTACGTCTAGCATCACTTCAAATCTTCTAGGTTTGCTGCTGCCCTTAAATGCAGGAATCTTTTCAAAAGCTAGATAAGGATCTTTCTTGGAAAAGTACTATCAGTTTCTTCTAAGCTAGTGGAATGGACTATATTTCTCTCCCTTTTATCTCCCTCTTTCTTCAGTCCTGATAATCTCATCATTTTTCATATATATATATATATATATATATATATATATTCCTTTATATATTTTCTCCTTGAGAGAAACAATATTGGAGTTTTGAATTTTGGCAAAATGAACTTGCAACTGATGGTGAATAAATCACTCAATATTTTTCAATTATAGAAAGGAAAAGGACACAGTAAAAATGAGCATTCCGAATATTCTAACATTCTTTATATATTTTTTCCATACAAATTAAAAAGATGCCAGGCGCCGGTGGCTCACGCCTGTAATCCTAGCTACACAGGAAGCTGTGATCTGAGGATCACAGTTCAAAGCCAGCCTGGGCAGGAAAGTCTTATCTCCTATAAACCACTAGAAAACCAGCAGTGACACTGAGGCTCAAGCAATAGAGCATTTGCCTTAAGTTGAAGAGCTCAGGGACAGCGCTCAAGACCAGAGTTCAAGCTACAGGATGGACAAAAAAGAAAAAGCAAAATAAAACAAAATAAAAAGACATCTTAAGACAAAGATTATTAATCTATGGCTTGTGACCTAGCCACAGTCGAAAGTTCCATATTCAAAATAAGAATGAATATAGAAAACTGTATATCCAATATAGAAAAATGTTGATCCAACATTTGGGTTTTGACTGTAATGAATGATCTAAAAAGAGTTATTAATAACTTTAGACTGTAACACTTTACTTAGGAAAACAAATAAAGATGAAGGGAGTCATAAAATCCATACACCTAACTACAGAGCTCCTGAAATTTCTTAGAAGTCTCAATTAATGTCAGATAATGAAAATAAGAAGCTTTGAGTTATTTGGGATTGACTCAGGCATAAACATGCATATAACTGTCTAAGAAGTTAAAGAAAAAGGAATTGCATTAGTTGGTTTGAAAACTAACATATCATTCTTTTCCCTGTGGTATTCCAAATATGAAGTGTGATTTGAATCTTATAACTTTTTCTACTGACATCTCCTTGAGGATTTATGTGTAACTCAGAGTTAAAAATTCTCTTGTCTTATAGCCTTTTTAATTCAAAAGAGTTTTTATTATATATGATTTTATAGTGATTTCCTTTGTTTTTATAGATTTAATGTTTTTGTTTTTACAAAACTCCTGTGTTGAAATTCCAACTCTTAATGTGATATGGTTAGGATGCGTGAATTATTTGGAGGGAAGGAAGTTACAAGATCTGGTTTTATGAATGCCCTGCTGAGAAAAAACATGAGGGAACTAGAGTTATAACTCTAGTTATAAAAGACCTGACCATTCGACTCAATTTTCTATCATGTTAGGACTCTGTGAGAAAACAACAATCCTGCACCAAGGAAATGGAAACTTAACCTAGGATCTGTTAGCAGGTCAATCTTAATTGTCTCAATATACAGATTTGTGAAATGTAAGTTCACACATAGACCAACTAATCTAGTAATTTGTTATATCAATTTTAAAAAGCTTACCAAAGGATTTAAAATTTTATACTTACACAACATATTCTTTAAAAATAAAACAAACAATACTAGATGAGTGTTTAGTACATTGATTCCATAACAGACTTTATAGAAGAATATTTGCTATGAAAATATTTATTATATAAAACATTTAATCTCAAAAAGAATAAAAACATGCTTCTCCAGAGGTAACCAGAAAAAATTTATCTTTAAAATTTAAATTTTGACTCAAATGAGTTCTTGTCTTTCTCTCTATCTTTGGCCAGCTCTAGTCCTCTTATCTTTCCTTCCATCCTTCTTTTCTTCCTTCATTCTTCCATTTTTCCCTTCCTTTCTTTTTTTCTCTCATTTCTCCTTCACTTTTATTCTTTGTGCATACATATATTCATTTAAATTCTGAAAAAAAGTATTTTATTTTTGTTATTTCACTATAGTCAAAACACATTTGTTTGTTTCTTATACATTTTTTAGATGAGTAGAAATGGGCAAATCAGAGAAAAAAGAAAACAAAATATGTTTAAGTTTCTATTATTCATATTAAAAAAGATCTAGAGAGATTGGAACTACAGGAAGGGAATTTTTCATATTTTTAAACATGTTAAAGCTGGAGGCTAAAGTAGAAGCACTAGATTCCTCAAGAGGTAATGAACTCTCACATGTTTTCTAGCCCTATTTCTTCATCAAAGAAAGTTCAGATGGAGAAAAAAATAAAAGAAAGAAAATCAACCTCCCAAAGCTTAGTGATTCACCTATCACTAATTTAAAAAGATCATTACTCATTCTGTTTTATAGGTACACCAAGGAGATGTTTCACTGCATGCCTTTTAATCAGTGAATGTGAGGTGATCCCCTCTGGAGAGGTCAGAAGAGGAAAAGAATATGTAATTTTGAGAACTATGACTCCTCAATATTGATAGAGAGGCTTAACAACTTTTACAATGCATTTTCCCATATCTAAATTTTTGAGGTTTTGGTTATGACCCTCCAAGTCCTAAACTCATAATTTGGTCGTACTCCTACATACAAACTGATTTTTTTTTGCCTGTGATTTAAGTTGAAATAGTTTTAAATGGTTTGTTTTCTAAATATTATTGGTGCTTAATTTAAATATTTTGTTTTTTATTTTTTGGCAAAGAAGAGTGGGAGAATCCACACTAAGATGAGAATGAACGCAGTCTTTGAGATGAAGGTTCAAATGAAGAAAAGTTCTAAGGAAAGAACTTCTTGCCTCCTCTGGCTTTCATGTAAGGTGAACTTAAATCTGAGTAAGTTACATGTATGTCGTGTGTAGCCTGAATCTCTTACATACTTATTTGTGATAAATTCATTTTCTACTAGCTCAGTATTACTAAGTTAGTTTCATTTTGTAGATGACTTTGTTCTCTTAAAATGTTTATAATGAAAAAGAGTCCAAAATCCTTCCAGTGTATTTTTTTCTTTAAATATACTTAGGGATTTTTGGAGATGATGGTGGAAAGATAACAGAGAACCAACTAAATACTCTCCAGAAAAACAGAGTTTTAGAGTCTCACCACTCTCACTTCTAGACAGTGATGTCAAGTAAGCTATAATTATACAGAGATTTATACCAAAGAAAAAATTATAAACTGCCTGCATAAGAAGAGAGAATTAAGTACTGGCTGGTGGCAGCAGCAACAGTGGCCTCCGTGCAAGGCAAATATAAAGACCAGGGAAGGGAGCTCACAGCCCAGCCATCCACACTGGGACACAGAGATAATGAGTCACATCCGAGACAGTCCAAACACCAGGGGAAAGTGCAAGTACACCACAAAAAATCCTCCCTTCCTCCCAGATAACAGTAGCCCCTACCCGAAAAGAATGACATACTTGAAAATTGGGAAGAGCTTGCAAAGCACTTGTCCAGAAACACTTGCTGGAAAACCAGCACCATTTGTTTTGAAAAGGGCAAAGGAACCTCCCTGGCAGAAAACAAAACCCCTCCCGTGTGGAGGCAGCCATGCCCTGCCCTCCCCTAACCAGTAAGCAAGGACTAGCTCAGCATGATAGACAATGCTGCTCAGCCAGCAGCCAGCCCAGTACCTTGGAACTACAAAACAAAATGTCTCTAAAATCTCACTGACAACAAACAAACTACCACACACACACACACACACACACACACACACACACACACACACACACACACACACACACACACACACACACACACACACACACACACACACACACACACACAGAGAAACCAAAAACACAATAACAAAAAAAATAATAAATAAAACCTGGATAGGTAGTTAAAGCTGAGGGTGTCAGGAGCTAGTCACGCCCCCTCCCTTACCCCCAGGGAAGACCACTGATTCCAGATACTTTCGAGGCAAGGTACCTCAAATCCCACACAAAATAACTAGGCCATAGAATAGTGAGAGAAAGATCTAGAGATAGTTCTCAAAACGCTTTAAAAACAATGTTGATAAATATGTTGAATGAAAGCATGAGGCTATGCATGAGCATGATGAGACTAACCAAAGATTAGTAGAGGAATTCCTGTAATCCACCAGCAGAGAGGTAAGTGAATTTCAAGAGAAGGAAAAGGAGTCCAATGAGGAAAATATAGTCACTCAGCTAAAGAATATGATAAAACACAGATAATTTGATCAAGGTAGTAAAGAAGTACATATAAGACCTAAAACAAAGCTTCAAGAAAGAGATTGAAGTAATCAAAAATGACCAATTAGAAGGCAGAAAAAAATTTAAAGAAAAGAAAGTCTTGACAGCTTATTAGACCATGTAGAAGACAGAGTCTCTGGAGTCAAAGATAAAATAGATATTATAGAGAAAGAACAGACATTTAGAGCAAATCCAAGAAACATGAAAAGTCCTTACAGGAGCTTTAGGAAAAAATCAGGAGACCAAATTTAAGATTAATAGATATTGCGGAACAGAAGGAAAATAAATTGATAGGAAATATATTTAACAGAATTGTAGCAGAAAATTTCCTGACTATCCAACCATAGGCCCTTTCAGATACAAAAAGCCATTTGAAACTCTAACAGATCAGACTAGAAGAGAACATCCTATAGCAATGCTATAATCCACATAGGCTCAATAGAGACCAAGGAAAGGATCCTTAAAGTTGTCAGGAAAAAAATATTAACTATCAATGAAAGCCAATCAGAATACAGATTGATCAGCCTAAACCATGAAAGCAAGGAGAGCCGAAAATGAGTATGCCATGTCTTAAAGACCAAAAACCAAACAACCAAGAACAGCATACCTACTTAAGCTCCTCTTCATAATTGAGGGACAAATAAAAGCCTTCCACAACAAGGAAAAATTGAAACAATTTATCTCCACCAAACCAGCATAAGAAAAGATAAAGATTTATTACACATATAAAACCAACAAGAACATGATATTGGCAATGAAATGGTCCTGATAAATATAGTAAGAAATGACAAGCATAACCCCTAAGAAGGTGGATTACATGGGAGGAACTATTAACACTTCTCAGTCCTCTCAGTATTAATGGGCTTAACTCTCCAATTAAACAATGTAAATTGATTAGATGGATCAAAGAGCAAGATCCGTCCATCTTCTATCTTCAAAAGACAAATCATGCCCATAAAAACAAACATATTCTGGGAATGAAAGGCTGGAAAAAAAACAACTATCAAGCAAATGGCCCCCATAAGCAGGCCAGAGTTGCAATCTTCGTATCAGATAAAGCAGAATTCAAGTTAAAATTAGTGAGAAGAGACAAAGAAAGACACTACATACTAATAAAAGGAATTTCTCTTACAGGAGGACATAACAATTCTAAATATCTATACATCAAATCCTGGAGCACCCAAATACATCAAGCAACCAGTACTTACCCTAAAATCACACGTAGATCCAGACACACTGATAGTTGGTAACTTTAACACATTGTTGTTGACTCTGGATAGATCAACCTGGGGAGGGGGTGGGTCAGGGTAAAAGCTCAACAAAGAAACCTCAGAATTAAATAATTGCAAAGGCCAACTAAATTTAACAGACAGGTACAGACTATTTCACCCAGCAGCATCATAGTGTACATTCTGAAAATGGCATAATACCCAAAACTAACTACAAATTCAACTATCTACAAAATCACAACAGCATTATTTAATATTCAATGATATATAAGGAGCAAAAATTCATACAGAATAATAGAAGACTCCAAATAGAAAAAAAAATCCTTAGCAGGGAGGGCTGGAGGACTATCAATTACAATCTTCAAACTCTATTACAAAGCTATAGTAATAAAAACAGTGTGGCACTGGCACAAGAATAAGCCCAAGAACCAATGTAATAGAATTTAAGACCCAGAAATGAACCCACAGATGTATAACCATCTAATATTTAATAAGTGAGACAAAGACATGAGATGGGAGTAAGATGACCGCTTCAACAAATTGTGCTGACAGAACTGGCTATACACATGCAGAAACCTGAAATTAATTTTTTATATGTCACTCTGAGGCAAAATCAGCTTCTAATGGATCAAAGGCCTCCACGTAAAACCAAATGCCCTGAATATATTACAGGAAGAGACAGGTGATATGCTAAGGCTCCTTGGCACAGGTCAATACTTCCTAAGTAAAGATCTAGAAGCACAACAAATCAAAGAAAGACTACATAAAATGGATTTTTATCAAACTAAAGAGTTTCTGCATGGTAATGGACATAACTCACAAGATAAAGAATGAAGAAAATAGAATAATGAAGATCTTTACTTAGGTATGCATCAGACAAGGGACTCATATCCAAAATTATTTTATAGAATATATATTATTATGTATTCTGAAGAAGAAAGAAGAATGTCCAATAAACATATGAAGAGATAGTTAACATCTCTGGCAATAAAAGAAATGCAAAGAAAAACAACATTGAGATTCCACCTAACCTCAGTTAGAATGGCCAGTATCAATAAAACTCACAATAACAGATACTGGCAAGGATGTGGCCAAAAGGGAAGGCTACTACACTGTTGTTGGGAATGTGTATTCATTAAACCACTCTGAAAAGCGGTATAGAAGTTTCTCAAAAGACTAAACATAGAGTTTCTCTGTGACACAGCAATCCCATCCTTGGCATTTATCCAACCGACCACAAACCAGGATACAATAAAACCACAGGTATGACAATGTTCATCGCAGCATTGTTTACCATAGCCAAGATATGAAATCAATCCAGATGCCCCTCAGTGAAAGAATGCATGAATGATATGTGAGATATATATATATATACACACAATGGAATTATGTGCTTCCATCAGAAAGAATGACATTGTTCCATTCATATGGAAATGAAAAGACTTTAAAAAATATACTAAGCAAAGTAAGCCAGAGCCAAAGAAATATAGGCTTCATGGTTTCTCTTATCTGTAATAAGAAGATTGTGCCTATAAATCTTCATGTAAAACCAATGTATAGTGAAAGACAAATAATTACACATGAAAATGATTAATTAAACAGTAGTCTAAACATTCACACAGTGAAAACAAAGCAGTATATTCTTAGGAGAGGATCAAAAGGGCTCAAGAACTGTGTGCATATGATCATATAAAATGATGCTTATCAAAATGAACTTCAAGAAATGGAAACAAGAGTGGTTTTTTATTGCACTGTTTGTGGTTTTCTTTCTCTCTCTCTCTTTCTTTCTTTGTTTCTTTCTTTCTTTGTCTTTCATTCTTTCTATTTTTTCCCTTTGGCTTCATCCCTTCAGTTCCTGTTTTTTTATTTCTTTACCCTTTGTCTTGTATATAACTTCTTTCTGATTTGGGGCAGGGAAGGGGAAGCATAGAAATAGTGGGACAAAGGATGAATCAATTCAACAGTGAAACCCATTAGACACTATGTTGGATATGAACTATAGAACTTGGCAGGAGGGAAGATGGGAAGGGAAAAACTGAGAGAGAATGAGAGAGGTGGTGTTACTGTACAAAAGGAAATATATTTATTACCTGACTTACATAACTATAATTTCTCTGTAATCACCTTTGCAATAACATTTAAAAACTATGATTAGCAAGTATAAAAGTTGTTATAACTAAGTTTTATATTGTTTGTTTTTTCTTAAATATATATATCTATTAATTCTTTACATCCCCTTTCATTTAGTATTCAAGAGCAAATGTGTCTGAAGTTGTTTTACTCATTTTAATTTTTCTCAGAACTCCTTCACTTCTGTTCATCCATAATGTGAAAATTAATGGTTGTATACCTCTTACCTCTTTCAATTGAAAAGTAATCAATCATGCTAGCCCCAAAGTCACACTCATTCCATTTTTGGTTCAGTTTGAGATTAGCTTGCATATCCATTAACACTAATTATGAGGAAATATAACTTTGTCTTATGGAAAAGGAGGATATAAGAGCCTGATTTAAACATTTTTTTTCAGAGCTTGTAAAGAAAGCAAAGTTCCCCAGGTGCATCTTTCATTTGGCATGGATTGATGGTCTACATCATTATTTAGGATAAGGAAATTAAGTTTCTCTGATAGCGTTGTAAAACTCAGATAAGGCCTACGTCTTGATCAGATGCTCAAGTTCAATCTCCATTCCATTGCATTATCATATTAGTAGATGTGAAGTAACAAAATTTGCTTCCATTAGAAAATAGGTATTAACATAAACATATTGAAAGTATAGAAAGTTCAAAATACATTTTTCCTAAATTCAACTTCCAAGATACTATGTAGGGGAAAAAATTGTCACATATACTTTAAGGATCTTTTTGTATATTTACATATAAAATACAATTGTTAACAAACTATTTTCATATTTTAGATGCATAGATTTATATTATTAGATACATTGTTGAATAATATACTTTATTACATTAGATACAAAATAATCTATACATTGGACATTTTCTTTAAATTGTGCTGTTAGATATTCTGGTACCTTCCAAGACTAATGAAGATAATTTCCAAAACAAGGGCAAAACTACTTTTAAGACTTATTCTTTAAATTGAACTTAAGATATATTGTAAAATATTTTATAATTCTATCTGTAGTAATATTAGACCATTTAAAGATCAATTTTTCCTCAGTAGATGAATTATTTTCCTAGAAGTGTGATTGAATATTTTATTTTTGGCATAGCCAAACATAATCTTCCTTTGACTCCTTTGCTCAGGAAATGATATTTAATCAGAAATTAACTTTTTAGAAAATTTTGAAAATGTTTTTGGAAATTTTAAGCTGTAAATTTTCTGTGAAAGAGGGTTAGTGTCCTAATCTTAATACAGAAATGTCCTAATGATTTTAATTGTCATTAAGTATGTCTCTTATCTCCTCCATGTTATTATCTCTTTCTGCCCAATTCATACTATGAAATACTACACTTCCTAGTCAATGCTAGGAGGTAGAGGCTTTGGCAAGCTGGTAGGTCATGAGAATTGCATTGTATGTAATTATATATACCTTGACATCTAAGAAGCCCTGAGAATGAAATCTCCATTTTCCCCTTGTAGGTGCATGTCTAGAAAGTGCTTTGGAAGTATAAGGAAGTATAAAACAAACCTTTCACAGATATTGACTCAATCTTGACTGTGCAATAATTCCAAAACAATGAGAAATTTATGTTGATTTTAAGCTGCCTGTAGTTCCTTGTTATCTTCACACCATTTTTCACAGTATATGAAAATATATTCACATTAATGGCTTAAAGAGGAAGTACTTTTCAATCACCAGTATTAAAACCTTTTAATTTAACAACTCATTATTCAGCTAGGCTAGCCTTGAATTTTTCAATCCTCCTATTTCAGCTTCCCTCTTAAATACTGGGATACAGTCATACACCATCACATCAAGATTCCCAGATGAAAAGGAACTGAACTTGGACTTCACTATTTTATTTCTTCATGAGTTAAGAACTGAAGACTATCAGTAAAATACTTCAGACCTTTGTCCTCAAAGGACATACATGGTTTTATTTGCTCATATATTCTCTGCCATTGCCAGGAGAATGACATAAGGTAGTCCATTGATCATAGGGGCAAGAGGAAGGACAGCGGAAATATTAACAGACAAATGATTAAATCTGCTTAAAGTCCTGATGAAATCAGCTGAATATTTAAACATCTGGTACTCATTGTATGTATCTTACTTGAGATGGATATATTGCATGTTATCACAACATGACTAATATTTATAAATAATAATAATAATAATAAATACTTATATTTTCTAATAAAATATGTTAAGCAGCAAGTTAAATGAAATTTGTATAATTATGCACATTAGTGCACATACATTTTCTTTGATTAAAAATAAATAGCATTTGCATTTTTGCACTTCATACTTAGGAATAGAAAATTCAAGGTGACAAAACTCAAAACTGGATAATTTTTAATGTTATTAATTGGCCTCTCCTAAGTTCACAATTGGACATTTCTCTCTTTCTTATATATTTTATTTGTCCTGTTTTCTAAAATGTAATCCAATTAATTTTTTGCTTGTTATCTCATTGTCTAGAGATTAGATATTAGATTTCTAGGAATGTCATTTAACTCTCTTTCATCCAACTCTACATCTGCTATAAATTTCATGGCTAATAAACAGCAATGCTTTCTTATACATTGGAAATAAAGTGGTACTTTTTTTTTGAGAGCTGCTATAGTTGCATTAAAAATTACTACCATTTAGTATTATTAATAGGACTTGACATCTTTCAGATATTCTAACTTTCCATGACTAACCTCAAATATTCTTTGATACTAAAACTCTATCAAAAAGGAAGAATGGGGCTGGGAAGGTGGCTCAGTGGTAGAGTGCTTGCCTTGCAATGCGTGAGGCCCTGGGTTCGATTCCTCAGCACCACATAAGCAGAAAAAGCCGGAAGTGGCCCTGTGACTCAAGTGGTAGAGCGCTTGCCTTGAGTTGAAGAGCTGAGGGACAGCGCCCAGGCCCAGAGTTCAGGCCCCACAACCGGCAAAAAAAAAAAACCACACACACACACAAAAAAAAGGAAGAATGTTTTTCACTTTATACTTTTTCATCTAAAGTAAGATTTATGTTCTCAATCAGGTCCTAGAATCTTCTAAGATCTCTATCTATGCTCTTAGCACACTACTTAGTGAAAAAGCAATTTTAGATATTCTTAAGTAACTCTTTAACAACTGCTTTAGTAACAAATATAAAGCAAGTGCATGCATTGTTTTGGTTTTCAAGACATTAAAAATAATATCGGTCTGGGAAGGTGGCTCAGTGGTAGAGTGCTTGCCTTGCATGCCTGAGGCCCTGGGTTCAATTCCTCAGCACCACAGAAAGAAAGAAAGAAAGAAAGAAAGAAAGAAAGAAAGAAAGAAAGAAAGAAAGAAAGAAAGAAAGAAAGAAAGAAAGAAAGAAAGAAAGAAAAGAAAGAAAGAAAGAAAGAAAGAAAGAAAGAAAGAAAGAAAGAAAGAAAGAAAGAAAGAAAGAAGCTGGAAGTGGTGCTGTGGCTCAAGTAATAGAATGCTAGCCTTGAGCTGAAGAGCTGAGGGACAGTGCCCAGTCCCAGAGTTCAGGCCCCACGACTGGACATCCCCTCCCCCAAAAAATCAGTGATTAATGGATTAACCCAAGTGCTGAATTCATCCACAGATGTAAGAGGTGGTTTCCTCTATTGCTATTTTTCTATTTCTATTTCCACTGATCTGAGAGTCTCTTGAATCAAACTACTTTGTAGAAGGTATATATCCCAGACAATCTCTTCAAATACAGAGTGTTGTTACTCCCAGTATGTGTAATGAAGAAGGAAATTTTAAAGTTACTGATTCATTATTTTTGTCCAATTGTGCTATTTCATCTAAAATTTCATGTATTTGTTTTTTGATGAGTTTATAGAACATTTTATAAGAACACTTTATATTATATCATAGAATGTGTAGAGATTTTAATAATTACTAATCCCAGTTAACTTTCTCACCACTAAAACAATTCAACTTCAATGGAGAATATTGAGCATTTTAAAGTAATGATTTGAATATTTTACCACCTAATATAATACTTTAATGTCTAAGTATAATTTCCATTTTGGACATATATTTAACACTGCATTTTGGAATCAAGAGCATTATTTTCTTCTAAATAGAGAGATAGATTATCGTTCCAAACTTTTGATTATTTTAAAACTTAAAAACCACTAAGAGGCAGTGGTTCATGCTTGCAATCAAGAAACTCAGAACCTCAGACTGTGGTCCAAATCTAGCCACCGCAGAAAAGACCATGTGACTCATCTCTAATAAAACTACAAAAAAGCCAGAAATGTAGCTGTGGCTGAAGTAGCAGAGTGATGTGCTAGCCTTGACCAAAAGTAGCTCAGGAACAGTGCCCAAACCTTGTGATTGAGATCAAGCCCCAGGACACATGTGTGTATACACACGCACACACACACACACACACACACACACACATACATACACATACACACATACACACACCTTATTAATAAATGAATTAAAATTTAAATTGAAATGCATTTGTAAGTATTACTGTTTTATATTTTCCATCACTTGCTTTAAAATTCAACAATAATAAATTTGGAGATAATATGCCATCTTTTAACTCTCTAGCAAGGAAATTGCCAAAACACACACATACAACACTTATACACAGAAATATGCTTGTATAAGTTCTAAGGCACATTTTTCAGTTGGTGTTGACATAAATTTGTGTAGTTACCATTACAATTATGTTGAACATGGCAGTATATTCCAAGGAAAAGGGTGTTATTTTGAAGTATACAGAAAGATTCTTTGAAGTTAGTGTCAGGACAGTTTATAAAATTGATAATTTGGTAAAGCATAAAAAATTTGATAAAACTCTAATGTGAAAGTAACATATTATTACTCTCTTACTCTTACACAAAGAAGAACTTGTTCTTATCTATGTGACATAATTGAACAAAATAGATCATCCACAGAGCATTTAGAACTTTTATTATCAAGGGGAAAGAGAAAATTGCTTTTCAAAAATATTTTTTAAATTTATTTTTACCTCTAAGTAGTACAGAGAAGTTGCCATCAACAAAGTAGTTCTTCTCTGTTTAGCTAACTTTGACAATATAAAAAATACTATTTTCACTTTACTGCTAAATTTTATAACATTCAAATCAAAGTTAAAGCTGCACAGCTTATGAAATATAATGTACCATTCTTTTAACAATAATGTCCAATTTGAACCTTCAAATTTAAAAGAAGCTCAATTAAAAAAAAAAGATATACCAAAAATGAAAAGCTTCATCAATTGAATCCTAACAATGCTCACTCTATTATTTCACTTCACAGGGTTTGACATATGTATCATGCTTCTGTGATTCATTGTTTCAGAACCTCAATATTCGTAGAAGTTCTGAGTTGAGTACACATATCTAGTGAAATTCTGTCTTGGTATTTCCTTTTGACAGATGTAACAATTACTCTCTCTGTTCTACATGGCCACAGAGAAAGAGAACTAAATCCATGTTCAAATTCTTTAAAGAAACAAGATTGAGCCGGGCGCCCATAGCTAGTGCCTGTAATCCTTGCTACTCAGAAGGCTGAGATCTGAGGATCGAGGTTCAAAGCCAGCCCCGGCAGGAAAGTCCATGAGACTCTTATCTCCAATAAACCACTAGAAAACCAGAAGTGGCGCTGTGGCTCAAGCGGTTGAGTTCTCACCTTGAGCTGAAGAGCTGAGGGATAGCGCCCAAGCCCAGAGTTCAAGCCCCACAACCAACAAAAAAAAAAAAAAGAAAAAGAAAAGAAGAAAAAAGAAACAAGACTGAGTACAAAAACTGGCTTGAGGCAGGCACTTGTGGCTCACCACTTTAACCTTAGCTAACTAGGAGACCAAAATCTGTGAATCAAGGCTCAAATAAGCCCTGGCAGGAAAGACCTTGAGACTCTTTCCTGTAATTGACCACAAGAAACCTAATAAAGAACCGACTCCCCCCCCCAAAAAAAAAAACACCCAGAAATGGAGCTGTGAGGAATGAAAGGAAAGGATATGGACAACACCCAGGCCCAGTATTCAAATCCCTGATTAACCCTCCCACCCCATCACCACGCGCATGCAAGTACACACACACACACATACACACACTTAAAACCTTGTTTTTCCCTCCTATTTGATACTGACAATTTTACCAACTCATTTGTAAGACTTCAGGACTGAACTAAACGAAAATTAAAAAAAAAATCTGTCAAGATGGATCCACATCTTGATTGATTTGCTGTTGCTCTAGTAAAATAAAGCTCATAGTGTTAGCATCTTTCTGCTTCCATTATAATTCTGTGATTGTGAATAAAAGCACAGGTTAACTCTGATCTCTGTTTTTCAGAATTATAAGTATCTAGACAACAATAACAAGAAAGTTATTAAACCTGCAGAACTGAACAAGCAACAGGAGATAGGAGGAATTTATGGAAAGAAATATTTTCTCCTAATTAGCTATTATGTTAGTTTGGAAATAGGAACATCAATGTATACCTTCAGAATATTTCCAGTAACATTTTAGAGATCTTAAAATTCATTTCTGAGAAATTTTCTCACCATTTTTTTTCTCTAGGATAATGGTAAACAATATACTTTGTTAGAATTGTCATTTTTAAATACTGACTTAGATATTTTGAACATCTCTATATTTTTATCACTTTTATATACTTACAGTACATATGACTAAGCAGTATAATACATTTTTCTTATCAATCAAAGCAAGTAAAATACCATTAAGATAAAGATGATCCACCTTATAGACAAACTATTGATGAGCATTTTTCCATGGATGGTATTATAAACCTTCCAGAGAATTTTAAAGGTGATCAGTTGACAGACTTGTTCAATCAAAGGAAACATCCCAGCCTAAAAGACATAATTTTCACACAGTTAATCTTTACACAATAACTGTTTCCAAGAAGAGAAAATACCAAAAATACTGTTGGCTATAAAATGTGAGTAAGTGAACCACAATAAAGCATACTTCCTCATGGTTCTAAATCAATCAACTCTAAGAACCAAAATTAAACAAATGTTGGAGATCAGAAGTGAGAATAGCCTTTGTTTTGTGAATTGACACTGTGTTTACAAAACCACTTTGAAACTGTCATAAATCTCCTATAGAACATAAATTGTATTGTATATGTATGCACATACACACATATTTATTTTATATGTAAATATAAATATATATATATATATATATTACACACAGGACTTTCTATCTAATAGGTGTTTAGTAGATGTTAACAACACAAATGTATTTGTATATGTACACCATTGGGTATCTATCACATAATAGAAATTTGCATAGGCAGGAACCTTGTAAAGAAAGTTCCAGGGAGACAGTAAATAGGAGAGAGACCTGACAATGGGATTAAATCAAATGAACATTTTCTGCACAGAAAAGGGCATAATTACTAAATTAAAAAGACAGCCAACAGGCTAAGGGAAAAAATTTACCAGCTAAAAATATCTGACAAGAGCCTGATACCCAAAATATGCATCAAGCTCAAGAAATTACTCCAACCCCCAACCAAAAACCCAACAAATAAACAAATAGGCAGTTGAGCTAAATAAAGACTTCTCAGAAGAAGAAGAAAGAATGGCCAGAAAACACAAGTAGGAATGTTCAGCATCTCTGACCATAAAGGAAATGCAAATCAAAAAAAAGATTGAGATTCCATGTTCTACCAGTTACATTGGCCAGCATTAGGATTTTAACATAAACAAATACTTTCAGGAATGTGGGGGGGGGGAAAGGAAGACTATTACATTGTTTGGGGGGAATGTAAACTAGTACAACCTCTCTAAAAAGTGGTTTGGAGATTCATCACAAAACTAAACATGCAACTGCCCTATGGTATGAGTGATACCACTCGAGCATCTACTCAGAACATTACAGTTCAGGATATGGTAATGACACTTGACACCCATGTTCACTGTGGCACTATTCACAATAGCCAAGTTATTAAAACAACCTAGATGCCCTATGAAGGAAGATACATTCATAGAACAAATCATAACAATTGAGATAAGCTGGGCTCATAGAGATAAATGACATATATTTTCTCCCACATATGGAAGCTAGATCTAAAATTCAGCTTTGCATGCTAGCATAAACTGGACTCACACAAACGAACTGATTAAAGGTGGGGTAAACTGAGGGGAAGCATCCAAAAGCATTACTCCTCTGAACAAGCAACAGATTAGGAAGTGAAAATATGTTTTGACAGTTGGGCAAAGGTGGGGGGGTCACAGAAATTCAGGAATGAATGAAGAGCAAATGCATTCACTACATTCAATGTACAATATGTAAAAACTGAACTACATATCCTGAGGGTAGAAAGAAGAGAGAACAAAGTAAGGGATGACATAACCAAGAAGAATTATACCCATAATCTGACATGAAATAGTAATCCCTTTGTACAAGATATAAAAATAATAATAATACATTTGTACAACTATATGAAGAAGGAGAGGAGGAGGAGGAGGAGATGGAGGAGGAGAAGATGACAACGAAGAAGAAGAATTCTTTGACATCTGGTGCCCTGGCTTTTTACAATGCACTTGTATAATCACACACCTGTGACCCACAGCAATGACAATCTCAGGAATGCAGTCTTACAGTCTTACCTCAGAAGCAATCTTTTCTCACATTTTTTGTCATGCATTTTTGCTTCTTGTATGCATGAATTCATTATAATTTCTGCCTTAGAGAGATTCTGAGTCTTAAACACTATTAAATATTTTATTGTTAATTTATTCCTTTGGAAATTCTATTATTAGGTGTTATTACAATCTCTTCTTTTTCAAAAGGAGAAAATGAGGTTTATCTAATTAACATATCTTACAAAGATAAAAGAGTCAGAATTGAAGTCATTCTTGTCTGACTGAAATCTATATTCTTCCTACCAGGTAGAAGAAGCTCACTAGTGAGCTAATAAGACAAGAATTCATAATGTTCTTTTATTTAAATAATAAAATCCTTGGGATGCAGGGTTGATAATTAACATTAATATTTCAGAACAATACATATAAATAACTTCAAAAAGCAAACAATACTCTCAATCATTATAATATTTTACAAGAGAAGGTGATGGTCTTGTGCTATTTTGGAAAAAAGGGGATATATATTTTCTATTTGTTTCTCTTTCTCTACCTTTAAAAACACCACTAATAATTTCATTTATTTATTATCATAATTTAATTGAGAAAGGGGATTCACTATGATATTTACAACCTGAATATAGTACCTTGATCAAATTGAACCCAAGTAAATTATTCTTTCTAAACTATTTTCTTTCTTCTCTAATTTAAATTTTGTTGGATTTCATTATTTTCTGTGTGTATGAGTGTGTTTGTATGCATGTGTGTATATGTATATAAATATACATACATATATATATATATATATAATTGATTTTCATCACCCTTTCCTTTCCCCTTGAATCACCTACTGGCCATTCAACCCCCAAACGGTCCTACTCTTTGCCCATATTTTCAATCTAGACCTAAAAATTATGATTAAAATGCCATGGTTGTAAAATAATTTTATTTTGATGGTCTATGCCATCATGCTCTTGCCTGTGCCTTACCTCCCACTGAAGGGAGACTCTCTGCAGTAGATCCTAAGGTCAGGCTAACTTGCTCAGATACCTTACATCAATAACTACAGGGAGCATCTCAACTCTAGTACACAGGAGTGTACATGAGTATCTAGGTTAACTTAGGCAACTACAGCTTGGTTGAGAGTGTCTTTAATTTTACCTATAGGTTTACAATTAGCTGCTTCAATAATTTTCTCTTCCCTACTCCATTTTTGGGCCTCCCATCCATTTCATTCTCGTTTCTTGATCATATGTGAAACAAACAAAAATTTAAAAAATATTCTTAAGAAACTATTGAATGTAACTAAAGACAGATTGTCCACTGAATAAGGGGGTACTTATTATAGGGAGTTGATAATCATGTATAAAAGAGGAAGAATAAAATACAGTAGCATTTATAATTCAAAGAGGACACATAGCATATAGTGTTAAAGATATGTTTATAAACTATTTAAGTAAAAGCCTTAGGTATGCATATCTTTCAGAAGAAACCTTCAGATCCAATTTTGAGTGAAGTTTTTCTTCAACAGATTGATGTCACATAAAACAGCTGGTATATTGAACCACATGCCAACTGTGACATGGAGATTATATGGATCATGTTCTTGATGTAAACTGGTACAGGCACCGACCACAGAGATAAAGACTGTGAATCAAATGTTTCATATTTTTACATTATTCTTATAGACAAAGAATTCTTCTAGTCAGTTACAAGCTTATATTAAACAGATTTCAATTCATATGGACTGTCCCATAAAATTGGAATTTAACTGTTATGGATAGGAAAACATGAAGTCTAATCTTAATAAAGAAAAATTCAGAAGGTGCTTCAGGTCTCAACATTGCTATGGTTATGGAATAGAAGATTAATGGAATAGAAAGTATCATGTACAGCTTACTGAATTTCCTTCTCTTTAGACATGGTGTTCATATTCTCATAACCTGGAAATTTTGTAATATCTCTCTTCAAATTTGCTCTTTTAGATAATTATTGCTTTAAAAATCATGACTTGTTTTTATTTTTCTTCAATAACAATTCTCTGGATAATTTTCATCAGTAGTACCATAGCAAAATGTGAATATTTTTTCACTAATGATTGTAGAAAAAAAAATCCTTGCTCTTAGCAAGATAGACATTGTAGCTGGCATTTTAAATAAGCATTTTCTAGATTATTTAACTTTCAAATAAGCCTTGTATGTAAACACATCAAGAGAAGTACAAGAGATTGAATATCACAGCCTCAGTGAATTATTTCAGGTATTACTGTTATTTCCAAGGTTTTGAAAGATACCTTAAATATAAAAATTATTCTGTAGACATTAAAACTTTAAAAATGTCTTATTATTGGATAAAAGCCTCATTTCTAAGGAAAAGTATGCAGAATGATTTATCCCATAATAAATTTCTAGATATGGTCTGTGAACAAGAAACAAAACATTTTTGGCATCAACCTCCACCCCTATTCAAACCTGTAGTTCCACACCCACTTGGTCTTCCTTCTTCCATTTTAAAAAGCTCTCATCATTTTTATCTTTACCCTAATTATGTTCTCTTTTATTTTAAGCTTTACTTTCTGAATTTCAATTGCTAATTACTACAGTTAAGTTGTTTGGTTTTATTTTTAAAATATAGATGGAATTGTATAGAAATACATCTTCATTATGCAACAGTTTGTGAAATATATTATTAGTCCTAACAACATTGAGTATAGATAAATTCGTTTCTACAGCTGCATGACTTTTCAAGTCATATTACTCTGATAATACATCATGTCAATATCCCCCTCCCTCTGCCCCAATAGTGGGATGAACACTCACTCATTAGCAAACTAGGAACGATTACTCTTCATGGCATAGATTCAATGAGATGAACTAGAGATAGGCAGAAAGAAAGAGAGAGGAGAGAGGAAAGATGGAAGGAAGGAAGGAAGGAAGGAAGGAAGGAAGGAAGGAAGGAAGGAAGGAAGGAAGGAAGGAAGAAAGGAAGGAAGGAAGGAAGGAAAGGAGGGAAGGAAAGAAGGAAGGAAAGGAACTCTTGAAAAAAATGTGTGAACTCTCCCAATTACTTAGCCATCATTTTTCAGTGACATCTTGTCTCTTCTGAACTTTGGGTAAGTTATAATTAATTTCAATATTACTTCTCAAACAGTTTTATGAAACCTATTTAACATTTATATCAGATCCCAAATATAATATTTAATGCAATAATACTTAATACAGTACAATAATTAAACATTGGTAAGAATGGTAGATGAGGAAAGAGTAATATACACTTGTGAGAGATAGAGGCAAAAGACAAGAACCAGAGTTCTTGGGTAATTAGATATATTGAGTTAAACAAAGGACTTAATTGCAATGGTTCCTGAGTAACTCAGAACACTGATGGTGGTCATATAAAAAATCTGACAAAGAAGTGGACATCCTTGTCTCATTGCTGAGTTTAGAGGAAATGGCTTTAGTTTTTTGCCATTAATTATAAGGCTGGCTGTAGGTTTGTCATATACAACCTTTATTGTATTGAGGAATATTCCGTGGATTCCTAGTTTTTCCAGAGCCTTCATAATAATAGGGATACAGGTTGACCCATTGTAACAATGAGATGTACAAGACACTACGTTGAAAAACGAAAATTACAATTGGAGTGGGGGTGGCGGGAGTGTAGGTAGGGGAAGAACAAAGGAGGAGGTAACAATGCTTGATAGGAAATGTACTCATTTCCTTGCTCATGTAACTGTAACCCTCTGTACAGTATTTTTACAATAAAAAACATTAAAAAAGAAAAAAATGTTGACAGAAAATTTCTACTGTAGCATATCATGTTGAATATTTTTAAAAATATTAAAGTATGACATGTGACCAAGGGACATACAAAATAAACATTGAAAACATAGATTCTGATCAAGATCAGAGATAAAGGAATGAATGGATTCTGGATGGCATTTAGTTCATTGTTAATTTGTTTTATTGATGCAAGATACAATAGATACGTAGGCAAAAAATGGATAAATAAATGAGCTGGCATTATTATTCTGTCTGTGGCTTCCTACAGTATTTTAACTTGTATATATTTGCAGATAAATTAATATTTTCTTAGTTCCAACTCACACCTCATCACATTGAACTTTCATTGTATTGTTGACTATTCTAAATTTTATTGACTTTGATGTGTCTTCATTGGAAATTTATAACACAAACTATTAACAGACTTTCTCATTGCATTAACATTTTTTCCTCTTTGCAAAGTTATTAATGGTTTTTGTACTGCTGAGTCTTATCTCTTACCCTAAGGGAAAGCAACATGGCTGTCCCAGAGGAATTAGTGGCTATCACATTAAAATATTCTAAAGGAAGCAACAGTGTTTATGCACCTCTTATTATTAAATTTCCTATTCAAATTAAAATTTTAAGAATGAATTGGACCAGTTCATAAATATATAAAAGAGGAGACAAAATTTGCCTAGCTTTTTAGCGCTACAGGCAAATTAAAAAAAAAAATCCATTTAGAGAGGCAGTTCACAATCCTGGCTTCCCTAGAGTTCTGGAATGTTGCTGAATCAGGAAATTTGCTCCTTAAGTAAGCCATGATTATTTTCCCACATCTTCTGAACAGTCTGAATTCAATTCTATTTGAAAACTGCATTTTTTAAATTAATAATCAATCTGTAAACTTTAACCCATTTCAGTCACAAATCATAATCATATTTTCATGATCAATCCCATTCTGATCAAATTTTTATTTTATATTGCACTCGAATTTACAAATATTTTTCACAGTGGTGGGTTTTTAACTTTAAAATCAAATTTATGCCTTAGATATTGTCTTTTTCTTTGTCAGATGCAAAATTGAAGACAAATTTTTATAATCTCAGAACACAAAAAAGGGAAGATTATTCTTTTTCACCCATACCTCTGTTTCTTAAATCATCTAACCCTTTTTTCATTCTTTAGGAAAAGATTTCTTCAATGTATAGTCCAATAATAAAACAATCACTGTCAGCTGCTAGGTTTTACTATTATGACAGAAAATATTTATTGACTCAGTGTAATTTTTTCTAACTTTACAATTGAGCATAATGTGTGGATGATTTACTCTGCTTATCAGAATAAAGACTGTATTTTTCAGCCCCCTTTATAACAAAGTAGTTGCCAAACTTTATTGAAGGAGAAAATATCAGCATATGTTGGCTTCTTTCACTCCTTTTTCAAATGTCTAAAATAAATTATTTCTCTACCACTATAAATTATCTTCAATTTTATCCTCAATAAGAATGTGGAAATTAGCACAAGGGAAATAGGACAAAAATGAAAAGTATTCAGATATTTGTTATAGTGGAGTCACCAAACCAACAATGAACTACCTACCTCTAGACTTATTCAGACATACAAGATAGATTTAAACTTTGTCTCACCTAATCACTTAAGCTACCATGACCAAGATTCTCTCATGAGTGGACTGGTTTAACACTAGCGAAACATGCTTTGTCCAAGTGTCCAATGACTAACCAATCTCTCAGATCTTATAATCCATAAGTCACTGATTTACAGATAGTGGTTCAATTTCTTGCCATTTTTGCCAGTCAACTTGATGTCTGAGAGAGGTTATTTTAAAAAGGATTGCTTTAGAATAATCTTTGCAGATTGTAATAGTTTTTTAAAAAATGAAGGTATAGATGGGAAAGCCAATAAATTTTCTCAATTCTCTTCTACCTGTGAAAAACCTTTAATCTCTTTAATGATTTTTACTTTTCTTGCATTATTTTATATATGAGTAATTAAGAATATTATTTACATTAAGGCTCTAAAATTTATTGGCAGTGGCTTAGTTCAAGATGTTAAGAATCTTTCCTATGTTCAATATGAAATAAAGAACAGGAGATTAATTTCACAAGCATTTATGAAATGTGGGATATTAAAACCATATATAATATGAAATATGTGTGTATGAGAGAGGAGAGAGAAATGCAGCTTGATAGTACAGTTCATGTAGAAAAATATGACACTGAATTTTCTTCATAAATGTAGCCATTCCTTTTCACAAGACACCTCTTTTGAAAGCAATGTAAACATGTTAATAACACTTTTACAAGCAACATTTTTTCATAAATTCAAAGAATAGAGATATTTACTTGGCAGATGGTAACATAATATTTTATTCACATTCTTTATGACAAGGTTTATTTAACTAAACTGATAACTTTTTATCTTTTTGTAAATAACTTATGTTTCTTATATGTGAAATCTAAGACTATTCACCCCACAATACAGCTTAAGTGATTCTAATAAATTTTCAGGACACTTATCTAGCTAGTGAATATGAAAATAAGTAGAAAAGGATTAAAATTGCTTCATATATGATATAACTTTAAAAAAAAAAGACACAGGATCTACTTCTATAAATAAAACATGATAGAAAATATTACAGAGACTTTCTATTTCCTATTTAGGAAATAGAAAATCTATGTTAACATCCTGGGAAATTAAAATAGCAGGTAGTTTGATATAGAAATTATCAGAGTGAATGTAAAAAGATAAATGCAAGCATATTTTTGTATTAATTAGCTATGACCTTGGGCAACTCACAGTGAATACAAGACAGATTTTTCATGAATTCAAGGGAGTTGATTTCATCTGACCTCACCTAAGTAGCATGAAAGCATCAATTTGCTAATGAAAAATGCAGTCAGGAAAATTTAAGAGCTGCCAAGTGTGAGAGCATATAACACATAGAAAATAAGTCAAATTTGTTACAATTGTGAAATAATTTAGTTTATAGGCAAATCAGGGAATTCAATGTAAGCAAAAGTAAATTATTACTAAAATTTGAGTAATATGTATTTCTTGGAAAAGAGACATCAAAATTTTATTTTTATTAGAAAAGAAAAAAAATCATTTGAATTAGAGAAAGCCTAACTTTCAGAAGATTTTTAGTATATTTTAATTATACAAAACAGTGTGTTTCATTATGACAATTTTTGTACATGTATATAAGGTGTTGCTTTTATCCCTATATTACCCATATTCATTGTACTCTCTCCTCTTACTGATTCATTCCTATTTCCTAATAATTCTGTTATGCTTGCATTTTCATTTCTACATTTTTAATTCTATATAAAACAGAAAACATAATACTTGCCTTTCTGGATCATTTTTAATTTTACAAAGCATGGTAGTCTTCAGTTCCATATATTTTCCATCAGATGACAAAATTTCATTTTTCTGTAAATGATACTCCTTTGCATGTGTGTGTGTGTGTGTGTGTGTGTGTGTGTGTGTGTGTGTGTGCCTGTGTGTGTCTGTATTTGTGTTTGTGTGTATGGATGTATGTAATCCCTTTATACTTTCATCTGTCTATGGTCACTGAGGTTGATCCCATGAGCTATAATGCTATAATAAACATGGGTATACAGATGCCTCTACTAGACGGAATATGTCTAGGAATTAGGTATCTGGATCATATGATAATTACCAATATAGTGTTTGTATTTATTTCCATTCCCACCAATAGTTTTCGTTCCCTGCATCCTCACCAATACTTGTTTGTCTTCTTGATGATAAACATTCTTAGATGAGGTGGACTCCCAATGCAGTTTGATTTGCATTTCTTTAATAATTATTTTCCAATTATACTTCTTTATGAGGAAAGCATTTCTTTTTTTCTGAGTAGTTTTTTATTTTATTTTATTTTATTTTATTTTATTTTATTTGAGAACGTACTGTACAGAGGGGTTACAATTACATGGGCAGGATAATGCATACATTTCTTACCAAGCATTGCAGCCTCCTCCTTTGTTTACCCTTCACCTCCCTTCCCAGCCGAGGAAAGCATTTCTTCAAGGAGGGCATTGGTTGCTCACACATGTAATCCCAGGTGTTTGGGAATCTGAGATTGGGTGATTAATGACGAGGCAAACCCAGGAAGAAAACATCTCAAGACCCATTCTGAAAAGAGAACTGGACAAGGTTGGTGCCCACCTGTTATCCAGTCTACAAAAGGAAGCTTAGATGATCCCACCCACACAGACACTTAGCCAGCAGAAAACAAGGCTGGAGGGGCTGAGTTGAAACCCTTAATACGATACACTTTAAAAAATAACATCCTTAATTTTATTTATTTATTTTTTTGTCAGATGTGGGGCTTGAACTCTGGGCCTGACCGCTGTCCCTCAGCTCTTCAGCGCAAGGCTAGTGCTCAACTACTTGAGCTACAGCGCCACTCCGGTTTTGTAGGGGTTTATTAGCGATAAGAGTTTCACGGACTTTCGTGCCCGGACTGGCTTTGAACCGTGATCCTCAGATCTCAGCCTCTTGAGTAGCTAGGATTATAGGTGTGAGCCACCGGCGCCCGGCTAAGGCCTAAGAACACTTCCTAGCTAATAAAATATTATTTTTAATTTACTTTTTAAGTATTCTGAATATCAAAAAGGTTTACAAAGGGGTCACAACATGAAATTAAAATAGGGAGAGAGGATGGGGGAAATAACTAGAGGTGTCTCTAATCTAAAAACACTGGAAACTTAAATGGAATTGCTAAATTGGAATATGCTTTAATTTGTGGAGGGGAAGGGAAAATAAAATCGTTTAACTAGGGATACAGGTGGACCCATTGCAACAATGAGTTGTACAAGTCGTTATGTCGAAAAACGAACTTTACAACTTTGGTTGGGGGGAAGGATAGGGTGGAGGGAGGGGGGCATATGGGAAGGGATGGGAATGGGAAACAAAGAAGAGGCAACAATGCTTGAAAAGAAATGTACTCGTTATCTTGCCCATGTAATTGTAACTCCTTTGTATGGTATTCTCACAATAAAAAAAAAAAAAAGAAAGAAAAAGTCATGATAAAACTACCCTGATGCATAGTACCAAATACTCTTATTTCAAAACAGTACCTTGTAGTTTCTGGTTTCATAGATTTTGAAAATGAATTGCTCAAAGTTTCAGACCAAAATTGGCCAACATTAGGAACATATTAATATATAATTCTAATATAGTGTGCTAGAGATATGCAATAACATTACAATTTATAACATATAAATCAGACAGATGTTACATCTATTTCAAAATGGTGAATAAAACATCCCCTAAATAACATACCAATTTTCCCTGTAACTCAATTTTTCACATTACAGAAATACACAAAACAGAAAACCTGTTATTGCTATGTGATAAATTGATCATTTTCTTTGCTTTATACAATTTCACTTTACCACAGAAATTACAGGGCCTGAAAAAATTCTCAGCTTTTCTAGGAATTCCTTCATGGTTTTAAAACCTAAAATTTGATGTGTGGGGATTACAATGGTGCTCTTGCAAATTAGGATACTATTTAACACTAAATAATTTGCTAGTGATAAGCCAACACTGCAGAAAGAATTGAAGAGAAATGCCTATGAATGACAAATAAATATGAACTAAGTTCAGCTAAGTGTGAGGCAGGAACAGAGGTGCCCAAGCAAGAGAATCAAGAACATCAAAGACTTTGTATATCTCAAGAATGAGACTAATTCACTTATTACTGCAGAAATAAGGTCTTAAGTTCACCTACTCATCACCAGAGTAGTAAAAGTTAAAATTTTTAAATTTTTATTTATTTTTTATTGTGAACATACTGTACAGAGGGGTTACAATTAGATGGGCAAAATAATGAGTACATTTCTTATCCAGCATTGTAGCCTTCTCCTTTGTTTCCCCTTCCCATCCCTTCCCAGACTCCCCCCCCCACCCAATCCTCCCCCCTCACACACCAAAGTTGTAAAGTGCGTTTTCAACATGACAACTTGTACTTCTCATTGTTGCAACGGGTCCACCTGTATCCTTATTTAAACAACTTGTTTTTCCCCTTCCCCTCCACAAATTATACTGACATCAAATACAGTGAAAGCAAGGGTTATACTGTGGGGGAGGGACATACAAAGCAACAAAGAAATAATCTTATAAATGCATTAGAAACAAATGCATGAAAGAAAACAACATTTGAATACATATCTTAGGGTTCATTTATAGCTTTTTTTTGGTGGTGAACAAAGGTGAAGAGCAAGAAGAATCCCAGGAATGCAGTAAAACAAAAGAATAGACATTTATAAAATCTTTCTTGTAATTAAGTACCCATTGATTTTCTTTTGCATTTCTAGCAATGCTAGAAAAATTTGCAGTCGTACAATAAATTCACACAAAGGAAAGAAAACTCAAAAATTATTGTGATCTAATAAAAATTCATAATAGATAACATAAAGTATATATATATATATATATATATATATATATATATACAATAACAATCTCAAGAGAAAAGTTAATGAACAGAAATAGACTCAAATGAATTTTGGTGCAGAACAGTATACATTATTAGATGAGAAAATTCAACAGAGAGAGAGAGTCTCCAACACTTAATTTTTCCTTTCCAAACAAGTGCAGGAAAAGTTTGAAGGGTCCCAATACAAAGAGATGAAATTTTTGAGGAAAAAATTTGATCATTACATATTATAGACATGCATCAATTACCATGATCCACGAGTAAGTAGTTTTTTTTCTTTTGACTAGTGTGTTTAGGTGCAATTTTTAAGAATTTTCAGAATTGAATTTTTATTTCAAATGGCAATATTTCAGCCTTTTCAAAGTTCCTATTTTTTGTGTTATTTTTGAAAATTCTCGTCTTTTAGTTTTTCTACCCTTTCTTATTTTGGGATTTTTCATTTATTTATCCTTTCTGTTGTCTTTCAATGGTTAATACTTTTAAAGCTCCTGTTTACTAATTATCTTTTCATTATAAACATTGATGTACTGTATTTTTCTCTATTATTTCTGCAAATTTGAAGCATTCCAACATTATTTTCCTGACACTTATGTCACACTACTGTAATAGTAGAGTATGTGCAGCTAAGATCCAAAAGTATCATATAAATGTATTAATAAATGGATCCTTTCCCCTTTAATTTTATATTGTATTTTTCTCACTAAAGTGCATGAGTTTGTGGTATATAAATGTGTTCTCAAAACTCCATTTGATTTTTTTTTTTACCAAGCTTGGATTATTAGGCATATAAATTTTGTCAATAAACACATTAACTATCTCTTAAGGTTAATGTGTCCTGTAACTATTTGAAGTATATGTTTATTTTTTCAATCAAACTGACTAATGTTTCAGGGTGACAAGCAGAGTCCTCTTCTATTACATTCCAGACTTCCTAATGTGAATGGTTGATTTTTGAAATATTTACATATTGACTTAACTTTATAATAAAATGTTGTGTTCTTTCCTCTTTCTGCACAGAGACATAATGAGTTTGGAGGGTGAATAATAACAAGTTTAGGATTGCTTGTCACTTCAGTCAAAATATCCTTCTGCTAATGAGAAATATTTTTTGAAAAGCCATAATGAATTATAAATACACCACTTATGTTGCAGATCTATCAGTCTTGTTTTATCAGAAAGAAAGTAAAATGCAGGATTCTATTTTATTATTCTTGAGTTTTCTTTCCAAGTCTATTCTCAAATCTCTAGTTATCTTCCTTTTGTCTGACAGGCTAATCTACCATGCTGACCAAAGTATATTCTACAACCCTGTGGTAAAAACTAGGTTGAATTGTCCTTAATTTCAAGGCAAGAATTAAGGTATGAAATATGAAATAGTAATTTAGAAGAAAGCAAAGAGTTGGATGTGAAGGTTGACTTTTTCTTTTGAATTTTCTCAAAGGACCAATTTACTTGAACTATTTTCTTTGGTCAGATCTTATATCTGCAACCAAAGTATTCACTGATGGATGGAAATAGGAAACAGGAAGCAAATAATATAATTTTGTATCCAATTTAAAATAATGACCTCAATGATTGCAAACATCATTATTTGCAATGTTTCACTATTTTTCTTTATTGAATCATAAAAATGTAATTTTTTAATGTCCAAACTGTGCCATGATAAATAAATATCACTTGCAAGTGTATCATATACCTAGATTTTCTGTATTACTAAAATTATTCTTCAAGAAGTAAAATTGGAAAGAAAAGTTTCCAAGAATACCTGGAAAGTGACCAGTGTAACCCAACATACAAATTAAACCTATCTGCTTCCAAAAGCAAATTCCTTCTTATTTTGTCAATCTATAAATTCAAACTAGATCCCTTAGTAAATTCTATCTTCAAAACCTAGATCATGAATATGTACTTTTTGGACTATCTGATCAGCCAGATGCCAATGATTCACACCTGTAATTCTAGCTACTCAGAATGCTTAGAGCTGAAGATTGTAGTTCAAAGCCAGATGGAACAGGTAAATCCATGAGAATCTTATCTCCACTTATCCATTAAAAACCTGAAATTAAGCTATGGCTCAAGTGGTTGAGCACTAGTCTTGAGCCAAAAATCTCAAGGACAGTGCCCAGACCATAAGTTCAAGCTCCATCACACACACACACACACACACACACACACAACACACACACACACACACACACACACACACACACACACACACACCACACAATCTAGACAATTCTATGATTTATTAATATTGTTTAATGCAATAATTACAAATTTTCAGAACTACTGATCTCTTATATTATATTAAAATCTATTTTATTCAAAAACTGTAACCCCTCTGAACATCACCTTTAAAATGACATTTAAAAATAACTATTTTTAGTAAGAAGCTCTGTAAGTCTTCAGGACTTAGAAGTCTTTTTCACTGGCCTGTACTATGCCTTCCAACTATCAGATAAACTTCAGGAAAGGTAGAGAAATGTCACTTTCTTCCTTTGTACTTTCCAAAATGTGTCTACTACAGTATTATTCTCACAGTGGGCTACCAATTTATTGTGCTAGCTGACTGAAAGATGATATCATTACAAAATAAAATTTTATTTTCTTCACAGCAATTAAAGCCAAAAGAAAATTGTCATGAAGTCTTCAGATAAGAACTATTCAGTAATGAGTATTAGTAATAGAAATCATTAGTTATGGCACAATGCTGAGAATACTAATGAAAACAAGGTACATTTGCCTAATCTACTTTCTGAAATGTGCTTGGTAATAAGTGTTAGAATGGGGTCAAAGTTATCTTCCTTGTTTGAGATGGAAAGGTAATTCTCATGTTTATAAAAGCAAGCTTTGTAGTCTATGAGGAATTTTAATTTCTGAGCTGACAATTTTCAACTCATATCTGATAACAGGTATTGCAATGCACATTCCTTGCTGATACATGAGCCCAAAGTAAGCTATAACTCAAACTAACATAAAAAGTACAACTTTGAACATTGGTCAAATTTCAATGCTTCCAAATTAAGTTAAACTGAAATATTGATGACATCTTTTCTTTGCTGATAGACCACTATCCAAAGCTACTTTTATCTAACAAAGAATTAGAAATAGAAGTGGTTTCATTTAATTGAATAGCTGATAAAAATAATTGATTATTGGACACAAATTTCAACATGAAAGAAAGATAGACATATTTTATATTTTATCTGGAACTGCAGCAAAAATAGACAATTGGAATGACACACAAAAGAATTATACTAGATACTAGTGGCTTAGTTTATTAACCTAGGTATCCAGCAGGCTGTGATATGAAAAATCTCAGCTTGGGTCCAGTCTGCACAGAACAATCTCCAAGATTCTTATATACAATCAGCCATCATAAGGCCAAGAGTAGAAGCATAGTTCAAGTGGTAGAAAGGCAGCTGAGAGCTAACAAGCAAGAATGAGTTGGAGGCTTAGCTCAGGTCCAGTTGTGGAACAATCCCCATCCACACCCACACACACATTTTATACAAGCTGAAGGCACTGAGTCTCACCTGTACTCTTTTCTAACCACTTGATCCACTTGCAAGAATCTTATAAGATGTGCCCAAATGAAAAGTTCATGAGATTTCTTTTCAATGTATAATGGGATGTGGTGATGTGCACCTGTCATCCTAGATATTTGCAAAACTGAGATCAGAAGGAATGAAATGCTAGCCTAGCAGGGGGAGGGAGGAGACAAAACACAAGTAAACAAATAACGAATTCTTAAGGCTTCATCTTAAGGGAAGAACCTGGGAGTTATAGCATGTGCTGTGCTATTAGCTATGGTTTGAAATGTAAACTATGGGGATCAAAGTCCAGGTACCTTCCTCTGTCTCAAAAAGAACCAATTCAAGCAAGCGTATGAGTTGTTCCTCAGTAGTGAAGTAGCTACCCAGTTTGAGAAAGGTCTGATTTTACATCATTTTATACAAAAGTATATATTTTATCATTGCCTTTAAACCTCAAGGACCCATCACAAGTATATATCATTAACAAAAGTAAAAGTAGAGAAGCTGGGGGGGGGAGGGGAGGGGAGGATGAGAGGAAGGTGGCTCAGTGGTAGTGTACTTGCCTTGCATGCATGAAGCCCTGGGTTCAATTCCTCAGCAACACATAAGCAGAAAAAGCCAGAAGTGGTGCTGTGGCTTAAGTGGTAGAGCTCTAGCCTTGAGCTGAACAGCTGCAGGACAGTGCCCAGGCCCAGAGTTCAGGCCCCTTGATTGACAAAAAAACAAAAAAACAAAAACAAGTAAAGAGACAAAGACCAAAGCTGGGGATTTATCTGTCATTTTTCCTCATTTACTATTTTGTTTGTGTTCATTAAAATATTCTTGAGACTACAAATCAAGAAAAGGAATGATCAGGTTAGATATTAAAGAGGAATATTTTATGACTATGAGCAGTCTCATATAATTACTCTAATATTCACTTCAAGCTCATAAAAGGATAAGAACTAGCCAAAGCCCAAAATAGCCTATGGGAATAAATAATAACTATTAGGGCAGAAATCAATGAAGTAGAACAAAAACAAACAAACAGAACAAAACAAAAAACTATACAAAGAATCAATAAAACAAAAATGGTGGTACTTCAACATGAGAAATACAATTTATAAACCCGTAGACAATCTAATTAAAAGGTAGGATTTCTGAGGTTGTGCTTTTAATTGAATTTGAGGAACTTCTGCTGTTTCTCTCGACCTTCTTCAACGATACACTCATCATCCAACAATATGTTGTTCAGTCTTCAAATGGTTTTATTCCATAATATTTTTAGTTTTTAGGTTCTAGTTTAGCCCAATTTTCATCTAATATAATATAGTGAGTTATTTAAATTTTCTTATATTTCTAAAGATTTACATTATATACTGTAACATCGATTTTGGATAAAGTTCCATGGGATATTGAGAAGAATGAGTATTATTTGCTTGTTGGGTGCAATATATGTTAGATCCAATTGGTCTCTGATGTCATTTAAATCTTCCTTATTGACTTTTTGCCTGGATGACCTACCTATGGACAGACTTGGGTGTTAGTTTACTACTATCCTTGTATTGGGATCAGTGAATGATTTGAAGTTGAATAGTGTTCGTTTAACAAAGCTGGTTACATTGACCTTTGGTGGATAAGAACTACACTTTCCTATTTAAGGTTCTCTTTATTGGGCTGGGAAGGTGGCTCAGTGGTAGAGAGCTTGCCTTGCATGTTTGAGGCCCTGCGTTCAATTCCTCAGCACCACATAAGCAAAAAGAAAAAAAAAGTTTATTTTTATTGAAATAATGCGATGTTCTGTATCCTGACTAATTTTAATTTGAAGTCTACATTATCAGTATGAGTATTGCTACTTTGGTTGGCTTTCAGTGTATATTTGCCTGGAAGATTTTTCCAAAAATTTTACTTGAACCAACTTTTGTTCTATTTATTAGATTTTTGCCATATATCTGTTTATTCTTTTTTAATTTTAATTTTATTGTACAGAGGGGTTACAGTTACATGAGTAAGGTAATGAGTACATTTCTTGTTGAAATGAGTACATTTCTTGTTTTCCTCATACTATCCCTTCCCATTCCTCTCCCTCCTCACCTAAGTTGTAAAATTCATTTCCAACATAGTATTTTGTGAGTCTCATTGTTACAATGAGTCATTCTATGTCCTTGTTTCAACATTTTGTTATTCATGTACCCTCCCCAAATTAGATAAATGTATATAGAAGGTGCAGGGTACCAAAATCATACACTGTGACAACAAGGGATATAACATAGGGGGAAGAACATACAAAAGAAACAGAAAAAAAATCACACAATACATTAAAAACAATAACAATAGATGCATTTTTATAGAGAACTTTTTTTTAAAGCAGATCTTACCTTAATATTTTTGACTCATTCTGCATATTTGTGTGGGAGAGAGAGAGGAGGTGATGGAGATTGAGAAAGAGAACTAAACCTGAGCTTCTGGGGCATGGGCACTGCCCTTCAGTTTGTGCAGTAAAGGCTGGCTCTCTATGTCTTGAACAACAGTTTTACTTCTGGAATCTCCAAAAAATATTTCATGAACTTTCCTACTTGGGCTGGCTTTGAAACATGATTCTCACATTTTAGCTTCCAGAGTAGCTAGGATTAAAGGCACAAGCCATCAGTGTTATTTGATCTTTTGAGTACTGAGTCCATTGACACTAAGAGTTAAAAGAGAAAATCATGGAGTGTTTCCTGTCTTTAACTTTTTTAACTTTTATGTTGATTTTTCTTACCTCTTTATGTAGAACTATTCATCTGGGAAGACTGGTTTCTCTACTATTTTTATGTTTGTGTTGATTTTCTTCTTTGTGCAAGATTTCATTCAATATCTTCTGTTGTGCTAGTTTAATGGTGATAAATTGCTTTTGTCTTGTGTACCATAGAATGTTTTGCATTTGTCCTTCAGTTATGAATGATTTTGGCTGCATACAGTATTCTAGTTGGCTTTTATTAACTTTCAGAAATAGAAATAAACCATTCCAAGCCCTCCTTGATTTAAGATTTATCCTAATAGTTTGCCCATTGCACTTGACATGCCTTGCCTTTGTTCCCATATTGATTTTTTTTCCTTATTCTCTGTACTTAGTGGGATGTTTTCTTTTGATATAATCTGTGGTCTAAAAGTCTCTTTTTATTTCATTGTTCATTCTTATCATCACCCTTTTGATCTCAGTAGATAGTCTATCATTGTTATAAGTGCCCACTCTCTTCAAGTTATATTTTAAGTAACAAACTCAGAAATTTCTCCATCCTTTTGCCAAGCGCCATAAGGTTGTTAAATATGTTGGAATATTTTGGTCCAATGTTTTTGATTTTTTTTTGTTTTTGAATTTTTTAACTACATGGATATTTCAGTCCCGGTACCATGGGAGGCACTGTTGTGTGATAATTCTCAATGAATCTTCACATCATCCATTCCATATCCCATCTCTCTTTGTTTCACACAACTACAGTAGATAAGAATCTAAACAGTGTTTTACTATCTGTTTTCTTCTAGTTTGATGCTAGTCAATATGATACCTGTAATGTTTTTCAGATTTCTACAGTAGGCTTTTTCAAAATGTATTTAAAATTATAAATTTTGATTTCCTAGGGATAGAAAAAAACCCTGACCTCATCTAGCAATGAGCTCTCTACATTTTTAAGTACGTGTGTATTTTTGCTGTTGTTTGTTCCTGATTCTTTTAGCTTGACTATTTAGTGTTTTTATTTTATAATTGTTTTATATTTTATCTTATATAACTTTTTCAAGTTTTAAATATTTTTTTAGATCACATTTAATTTACATAAAAGCACTTATGATGCTTATAATTCCCACACTTTGGCATATTTTTATAAATGACACCAAAGGCATAATTTTTAACTCAGTGCAACTGAAATTGTTAGCTCTGTATCAACACGAAGCACACATTTAAATTCATTAGCTCTATCCACTCACCCATTTGTTTACTTACATCTAGTTTGTATCACTACAATTTCTTAATTTTGTAGACTAATTAATCCAAACCACTAATTCGATCTGATTGCACACTTGCAATGAGCAAATAAGGAAACTCATCATTATTAATTGTAATGAATTAAATTTACTTTCATTTGTTGTAAATGAAAACATGCTACCTGGTACGAAATAGATTTCTAAAATGATTAAAGTCAAAATTTTGGAGAAAACAATTGTATCACTAATGAGATATTTCTCCCAAATTTATCAATTTCAGTAACAGACTATAACTTTAAGTCCTAATTTCTTTGTGTTTTGTAGATCACCTGAACTTGATACTTAAATTTTATGAGATATATATTTATGGGTTTCTTGTTGACAATAAAAATGTGTAATATAGTCTGGTCTGAACAAAATAAATTGGTTTTGCTTTAAAATGGTCATGTGTCCTTTGAAAGTGACAAATACTCAATATTTGTGGAAAATATACAAAGGTTCAACATTCTCTATTACATGTATGTCTCTTACTCATTATTATCATAAAGCATCATGATAGCTATCATTATAAAAGTACTGAAATATTTTAAGAACATTTACATACTTAAAGAATGTTTAAGAGTATATGCATTTTTTCACTGAAATATAAGGCTTATTAAAGTTTCCTATCTGATTTGGAAGTATTAAATTACAATTAATATATTTTCTAATTTTCCTTCAATTTGTGGGACAATTAGGCAGAGTTTTGATGAATCTATATCTGGCCCATCTAAATATTTTCTACTGTTAAAGGGTAATAAAAAAAGAATTACTTCTAAATTACTAAAATTGAAATCAAGTAGATAACTGTGTAAAAGTAGATTCAGACTCTTCACCCTTTATCATTTTTAAAATAATTGTGACACAGATCAACAAATAAGAGATGACATTTGACATACCTAGGCAACCTATCAGTTACTTTGTTCACATTAGTCATTATATGACTACATGATGAATCATAGATTTATCTGTTTTCTATTTCCCATGGCTCATTTTCCATGAAACAAAAAATATTTACAGACTTTATAGTAGGGAGATTCTCAGCCCAAAGTTACATAATAAATATTTCATATATTTTTATAAACTTACATTCACACATTTATTTTAAATACTGCATTTAAATATAACATTCGGTCTTTTAATAATATATAAATAGCACAGTACCAAACTTTGAATATACATATTTTCATTTAGTTAACTTGAGTGATTGTATAATAAATTTCTGTAAGTAGGATAATATCTGTGCTGAATACCAAAGTTTGCTTAATCAAATTTAATTCCAATTTCAAGTAAAGGCTAATGCTGTACCATTTGAGCCACAGCACCACTTCCAGCTTTTTCTGAGTATGTGGTGCTGAGGATTCTAATGCAGGGCCTCATGCATGCAAGGCAAGCACTCTACCACTGAGCCACCTTCCCAGCCTAATTTTCTTATTCTTTTACATATTTTGAGGCCTCAGTTAGAAAGCTATACAATACACCAATTTTCTAATTTGGAATATAACTTCTGATTTAAGAAACTGTTGAATTAACCAGAATAACACAGAATTACAAGTGAGTTGTAATATTTCAGATCTTTTAAATTATATTTCAAATTAGCAAGGGAAAAGGGGAAGCGAGGTGTGGGGGGAGAAGATGGGAAGGGATGGGAAGAGGAAACAAAGGAGGTGGCAACAACGCTTGATAAGAAATGTACACATTACCTCACCCATGTAGTTGTAACCCCTCTGAACTATATTTTCACAATAAAAAATTATATTTCAAATTAAAACAATTAACTCATTTGTTTCCAGAAAACACATATTGAACATGACTTTTAACACCCAAATGAGTAGCTCCTGCATCATAGCACTATTCCTACATATAACTAAAATCTACTCAGATGGGTTGTTTAGGAGGAAAATAAAAACGTTGTGCTCATTATACACACCAAAAATGTTTAACAAAAGTGTTTTTATTGGTCTTCAGATAGAGAAAAACAATAATTTGTAATGAAATTATTTTGCTATAATCATTTTCAATTTACCCTATCCTTGAGATTTTTATTTCAAGTCTGAAATTAAGTTAATTATTTTCCCTAGCCCCCTGCCTATAATATGAGTAACTTTTACATGAGATTTCCTATCCTGGATTTCAATTCAGATGCTTTGTAGATCTTTCCTCTTAGCCACTCACAATTTCCTCTCCCCTTTCTTCCTCTTGTTGTAAGTTGATATCATTAAGTAGATAGTTTGTATACCTCACCTTCTAAACTACAGTCTTTCTGTTTAGTCAGACCTCTGATTGGGAGCATGCATCCATTCCATTCTTGGGGAGTGATTTGCCCTGTCATCATCTACCTACCTTAGTTGAATTTGTTTTGTTTTTTCTGTGTGTGTGTGTGGGGGGGTGTGTGCTGGTACTGGGGCTTGAATTTGAGACCTGACTGCTGTCCCTGAGCTTTTTGTTCAAAGCTAATCTTCTAATATTTATGGCATTTCTCCATCTATGGCTTTTGGGAGATTAGTTGAAGATAAGAGACTGACTTCCTTGTCTGGTCTGACTTTGAAGTCTGATCCTAGACCTCAGACTCCTTAGCAGTCATGATTACAGGTATGAGCCACCAGGGCCCAGAGAATTTCTTTTAATGTTTCACACTGAAAAGATAACAAAAAATACAAAAAAAAAGTGGAATGAACCATTTAGTGATGAATTTAAGCTTTCCATCTTGAACATCAAGAATATTATTATAAAATAATAGATTTTTTATGGAAATAGTGGAGTAAAAAGGCTGATCACAAAATGTAATTAACCCTAAATAGGCTCCAAATTAAAAAAAAAATCTACACCACCAAATGGACAAATCTGGATGTATTATACTACATAATTAAAAATTCTGATACACCTCATTTGTAATAACTAGAATAGGTCTATGCTATTCTTAGCAGAAGACTATAAAAACTATGTGCACATGGTTATATAAAATGATATTTATTGAAATGACCTCCAAGAATTGGAATAAGAGGTTTTTCTTTTTGTGTACTGTTTGCAGTTATTTCATTATTTCTGTTTTCTCCCACCCCAACCCCTTTGTTTTATTACCTGTTGTCAGTTTTTTTTTCCTATTCCCTTTGTCTTGTATATAAGTTTATCTGATTTTGGAAAGGGAGGGAGAATCACAGAAACAGTGGGACAAAGGGTGAACCAATGCAACAGTGATATTCATTAAACATTATGTTGGAAATGAACTTTACAACATGTGGGGGAGTAGGGAGGAGGGGAGGAATAGCAGAGGAAAATGAGGGAGGGGGTAAACACTGTTCCACAAGAATTGTAACCCCTCTACACATCACCTTTACAATTAAAAATGCAAAAAATCCTATGCAATAAGCTTTAAAATTTAATACAGGCCAGGGTCCAGTGGCTCACACCTGTAATCCTAGCTACTCAGGAGGCTGAGATCTGAGTATTGCAGTTCAAAGCCAGCCCAGGCAAGAAACTCTGTAAGACTCTTATCTCCAATAAACCACTTGAAAACCGGAAGTGGCACTGTGGCTCAAATGGTACAGAACTCATCTTGATCTGATGAGCACAGGGACAGCACCCATGCCCACAAGTTCAAGCTCCAATGACTGACTAAATAAATAAATAAATAAATAAATACACAAATACATACACACATAAATACATAAAAATAAATAAATACACAAATACATATATACATACAAAAATAAAAAATAAAATTTAATGCAGTAATAGCTTTTACTTATTTATGCTGTTTCATTTGTGTGTGTATGTGTGTGTGTGAGTTGATGTCTCCTTAATGTCCCCACAGTTTGACTTCGTTTATATGAATTCAAATATTACTTTCCTCTCTTTTTAATTTATTTTTTTCCTTTTTGTGGTTTGTTTGTTTTGGTCAGTCATGGGGCTTGAATTCTGGGACTGGGTGCTGTCCCTCAGCTGTTCAGCTCAAGCCTAGAGCTCTATCACTTGAGCCACATGCCACTTCTGGTTTTCTGGTGATTAACTGTAAATAAGACTTTCATGGACTTTGCTGCCCAGGCTGGCTTTGAATCTCTATCCTCAGATTTCCACCTCCTGAGTAGCTAGGATTACAGGCATCTTGGCACCCTGCCTTTTTGTAGTTTTTAACTCAGGATCCCAAACTTTCTAGGAAGTCATTTTTACCACTTGAATCTTGGCCCTGGTTTTTTGGTTATTTTTCACATAACACCTTTCAGTTCTGCCTATTACCACCCTTAGACTTCAATCTTTTTTTTAAATTTAATTTTTATTTTTAAGGTGATGTATAGAGGGATTACAGTTACATACATAAGATAGTGAGAACTTTCTTGTCGAACTTGTTACCTCCTCCCTCATTTATCTCCCACTTGCCATCCCCTCCAACCACCCTACAAGTTGTACAGTTCATTTCCAACATATCATCTTTTGAAAATCACTGTTGTATTCATTCACCCTTTGTCCTTTGTCTCACCATTGCATTGTTCCCCTTCCCTTCCCTAATTCAGGTAAATGTATACACAATACCCAGGGTACCAAAAGCAAATACAGTGACTGAAAACGAACTAAGACCACGTGGACAAAAGTCATGTAGAGTAGAAAAAAAAAATATTGCCAGAAAAGCTGACAAGTCCAAGTTCTCATGAGGGAGAGGAGAAAAATGACACAGACCACCTCCTCAAAGGACCCTTTGATACAGTCAGGGACTGGAGGTGGGAAATGCCTTACCGGCCAGTAGGCACTATGGTTGAGGGTGGAGATTAGATCTGTGAGGTGGGTGTTTGCTATCTTACATTCCCGCCTCCTTTCTAGTTTAATGTGTACAGTACTGGGCAGGGAATATGGGAGAAGGTCTTTTCTTCTGGAGGTAATTCCTGCTGAGAAGGGGTGAAGTAGTTCATGTGCCAGTCACTGTACATGAAGTTGACCAAGGTCATGATGCTTATGCAGATGATACTTGTTCAGAGCGGGTTCCTCTGGCTCCTCAATGACTGGAGGAAGACTGGGCCCAATCTTTTTTATCCATGGAGACAGGGGTCTGGTTGGCTAGGAGGTATATGAAGGTTTATCATGCAGGTGACATTTAAGGTGGCAGAGATGAATCCAATGCAGACAGCCCTGAACCTGCACGCCTTGTAGGAGTAGAGAGAATTATTGAATAGTGTCCTTCCCACTTAGCAGAAAGCTTGGTGGAACTAGATGCCCATGGCAGGTAATTTTTTGAACTGTACACTAGGTCCCCAGCATTAATAAAGGGCCTGGAAGATAATGTGGAGGGCTTAGGGCTATACTCATCCACGTATTTCCAGAGAGAAGTATGTTGATGCTGAAGGAGAGAGGACAGTGTTGTGGGGAGGGTAAAGGAGAGTCTGAAGCCTGAAATAGGGGAGGCCATACATAACTTAATATTAGAAGCTTTTTTGGCAATACCCTTAAGCAGAAAAGAGCCAAAGGCAAAAGTTTTAGCCAATCTAGATGCAGTTCATAGGACAGTTTGGTCAGAGTTTGCTTAAAAGAGCAGTTGGCATGTTCCACCTTTCCTGAGGACTGGAGGTGTTAGGGAATATGAAAAGACAAAGAGATATTTAGAGACTTAGACAATAGCTGGGTCACAGAGGAGACAAATTCCAGGCCATTGTCCATCTGGATAGAAGTAGGCAGGCCAAAGTGGGGAATTAGTTCCTGTAAGAGATGTTGAGACACTTAGGAGACTTTCTTGGTGGTGGTGGCAAACACCTCTATCCATCCTGTGAAGGTGTCTACAAGTACCAGCAGGTACTTGCATTTGTAAATGGTTGGCATATGGGTAAAATCAATTTGCCAATGCACTCCTGTGAGGTGACCTTGAGCATGATGGATTGGAAAGGGAAGTGGCTGCACATTGGTATTAGGATTTGCCTTTTGGCATGCTTGGCAGGTCTGTGACAGCTTCATAAGAAGTTGTGTTTGGGCCAGGGTTAGGGAAAGGGTCTGTTTTAGGAACTCCCGTAAGGCCCCTATCAGGGTTGGACAAGATGGCAGAGGGAGGAGCAGAATCTTCTGTTATTGGTAGTGTTAATGCCCATTGTTTTGAAGGCATCAGAGCCCATTTGGCAGTTTCATTGGCCAGGTTGTTTCCTTTAGTTATAACTGAGTCATCTGACCAGTAGCCCCAGCGGTGAATTATGACAGTGGGTGAGGGGAGAAAAGAGGCTTTTAAGAGGTCAGTAATATATGAATCATTTATTACTGAGGTCCACTTGGTTGTTAACAAGCCTTGTTCCTTCCAAATAGCTGCCTGAGAAAGGATGGTATGGAAAGCGTATTTAGAGTCTGTGTATACCCTCAGGGAGTGTCTTGAAGCCAGGTGGAAGGACTGTGTTAGGGCTACTAACTCAGCCTATTGATTGGTGGTCTAGCGAGACAGGGGGCCAGCCTCCACAACACCAGAAATTGACACAACAGCATATCCAGTCACATGTGAGCCTTCCCAGAGGAAGGAGCTGCCATCAGTAAACCAGGTGAACTGCAAGTCCTTTAATGGCCCTTCATTAATGTGGTCTGGGTGAGGTAGCAGATCTTCCAGAGTCTCCACATACGAGTGTGCTGGTGAGGTCTTTGTATCCGGAATGGGCAATAGGGTGGAGAGGTTTAATGGAGGGCAGAACTGGAAGATCAGGGTGGGTTCCTCTACCAGCAAGAGGATTCAGGAGCGAGGCATTGTGTACAGCCCCCTTATAGCTTAGTAACTTGGAGAGGTGATGGTGGGAGAGGATGGTAAGGGCTGTGCCAAAGGTCAGCTTCTTTGATTACTGTATTCAGACAGAATAGGCAACTAGGCTGTGGAGGCAGGGAGCCCAGCCCCTAATAGTAGCAGGTGTTTTGACAAATAAGCAACTGGCACAAAGTTCCGATCTGCTGACCTAAAACTCCCAATTCAAATCCTGGTTCTCAGTTACATACAGAAAGAATGGGTATGAAAGACCCAGCAGCCTGAGAGCAGGGGCTTGTATTAAGACCCATTGGAGCCTCCTAAAGGGAGAAATGAGAGAGGAGGGGGATAAAAGGGTTCCTCAGGTGAGCCTCTAGCTGCTTCATACAAAGGGTAGGTGAGAGGGAAGTAATTGGGGATCCAGGACCTGAGGTAGCCGGCTAGACCCCAAAAGGAGAGAAGCTCAGAATTAGTGGAGGGGGTAGTATAGTTAATAATCAAGTGTTTTCTGGGGATAGTAATAGCCTTGCGTGTGGGAGTGGGTTGAACACCCAGATAAATCATGGACTGCTAAATGACACCTTATTGGGTGGTACTCAGTATCCCCCAGAGACCAGAAAGTGAAGAAGTCCCTTGCTAAGTTTGGCCAAACAGATGGGACCTATCCCAGAACCCCTGGGGCAACACAGTCCAGGTGAGCTGAATTGAGGTTTGGGTGACCAGGTCAATCCACATAAAGACAAAAAGGTCCTGAGAGGCAGAGAACAAAGGGATAGTAAAAAAAGGCATCTTTTAAGTCCAATACTGAATAAAAGGCAACCATCACAGGGATTGTGGAAAGCAGTATATTAGAATTGGGCACAATAGGGTGTAAGGAGATAACAGCACCATTTATAAGGCAAAGGTCCTGCACAAGGTGGATGAGCTGTTAGGTTTGGCTACTGCTAAGATGTGGTATTATAGGGAGAGTTAGTAGTATGTAACAGCCCTTTTCTCAGTATGTCTTTAACAATAGATTTCAGTCCCAGAGGACTGCAGTGAGAGAGGGATACTGGGCTGTGCAGGAAAGTGTAGATCGTCCTTCAGGGAGATGTGAATAGGAGGGTGGTGCTTAGCAATAGAGGGGTTGTGAGTTTCCCACACCTTGGGGTCCACCTTGGAGGGTGGAAAAGGGAAACCTGAGGAATCACTAGGTGAGCCTAACTAATCTAACCAATCAACAAGGAGATTATGGAAGAGGCTGAATCATTATCACACTGTGACAATTGGGAAGGGCATAAAGAAATAGAGGCTCCAAATTTGACCCAGAGGTTTCTACCTAGCTCTGGAACTGGACAGTGGGGAATAACAAGGAAACAGTGACAAAAGGTCACTCCTGAAAAAGACAAATGATGGGCGGAGGGTGGGTTATAAAGTTTTCCCTCCACTCTGACAATGGTGGTATTGGCTAGGTAAGCCTGGCCATGGAGCTCAGGGAGCACTGAATACATAGCACTTGTATCCACCAAAGGAGAGATTATATTACCTGCAACCATGATTGTCACCCTAGGCTCCTGTGCAGTGATGAGTTTGGTCAGGATCAGGAGTCCAGGGCCTTCACATTCTTTTCTGGTAGCTAGTCCTAAAGCACCAGGAGGGGGTGATGGGGCCTTATTGAATGGCTGCCATCACTGAGAAGATGATGGACAATCCATGACCCAGTTCCCTGAGCCATTGTACCTGGGGCATGGCTGAGCTGGATTTCCTGGCTGTGGGCAGGCTGCACCTTTATGGCCGGGCTGACCGCTTTGACCACATACAAAGCAAGACCCTGGTGGACCCCATCAGGAAGGGGTTGGTTGCAAGGCCTGAGGCTGGTAGATTTTTGCTAGCATCTGGTACTAGAGCTTTTTGGCCCTTTCCTCCTGTCATGATACATCTTACAGGCTACCTCTGTTGCCTCACTAGTGGGTGTCAGGGGCCATCTGTCTAGTTTATCCCAAATGTCTGGCGTGGATTGATTATAAAATGAGTCATTAAACAGTGTTGTCCTTCCACATACTTGGGATCTAGGTTAGTATTCTGAAGGAGGGTCTAACTCAGTCTGGCCCAGAAGGCAGATAGGTTTTCATTTTTGTCATAGTTGATGGCTTTGCAGCCCACTTGTTTGAGACTCTCAATTATACAGGTAATAAAATGGTTTCGCCTTTGGTGACCACCAGGGGAACTGTAATCTCAGTGAGGCTCCTGGTCGGGCACTGCCATAGTCCCAGTTGGATATTCAGGGGTGGTCTGGTGGGTCCGATCTGCATAGTGCAGGCCTTTGTCCAAACTTCATGCTGTTCCTTAGTAGAAGGGTGCCACTCAAGATTGGAACACAAATAAGGGATAGCATGGGAGCTATGTTTCTTTAGGCCTGGCTTACTTCACTTCATATAATTTTTTTCCAAGTCTTTCCATTTCCTAACAAATGGGGCAATATCATTGTTTCTGATGGAGGCATAGAATTCCTTTGTGTATATATACCACATTTTCTTGATCCATTCATCTACTGAGGGGCATCTGGGTTGGTTCCATATCTTAGCTATGGTAAATAATGCTGCAGTAAACATAGTCGTGCTGGTAGCTTTAGTATGATATTGTTTGTGATCATTTGGGTAAATGCCCAAAAGTGGTACTGCTGGATCATAGGGGACTCTATGTGGAGTCTTCTGAGGAACCTCCATACTACTTTCCAAAGTGGTTGAACAAGTTTACACTCTCACCAACAATGCAGTAGTGTTCCCTTCTGTCCACATCCCCTCCAGCATCTGTTGTTATTAAAGTTCTTGATTCTAGCCATTCTAACTGGGGTGAGGTGGTATCTCAATGTTTTGATTTGCATTTCTTTTATGGCTAGGAAGGTTGAGCATTTCTTCATGTGTCTATTGGCCATCCTTCTTTCCTCTTCAGAGAGGTTTCTCTTTAAGTCTTTAGCCCACTTATTTATTGGGCAGTTGTTTCTTGGAGGATTTGTTGTTGGGGGATTTAATTTTTTGAGTTCTAGATACATTTTAGATATGAAACCCTTGTCCATGGTATGACCAGTGAAGATCTTCTCCCAATCCGTGGGATTTCTATTGATCTTGCTAGCAGAACGGTCAGATGAGTTGATGTTATGGGAAATGAACCCCAAGATAAGGACTCAAATGTTTTTTCTTTCTTGTGATTGTTTCTAACATATTTATAAGATATTTCTTTGTTGCTTTGTATGTCCCTCCCCCATGGTATAACCCCTGTTTTCACTGTATTTGATATTGGTATAATTTGTGGAGGGGAAGGGAAAAAAATTGTTTAAATAGGTGGACCCATTGCAATAATGAGATGTATAAAACCTTATGTCCGAAAACGAACCTTACAACTTTGGTGTGGGAGAGAGGGGGGAATGTGAGAGGAAGATGGGAAAGGATGGCAAGGGGAAACAAAGGAGGAGGCAACAATGCTTGATAAGAAATGTACTCATTACCTTGTCCATGTATTTTCACAATAAAAAAAAAAGATTAGAACACACACTACACCAACTTTAGATTGGCAGAGAAAGACCTCAGGCATGTCTCGATCTGAGATAAACCATTCAATGAAAATGGCACATTTACCCTAACTATTCCATAGGCCCCTGCCACTTCACATAATGGGAGAACGAAGGCTAAGGTAGAACTCTGAGCTTCAACCGGTCCTTGAGTTTGTGACTGGGTAAAGGAAGTCCTCAGTGTTTCTTCAAGGAGTGTGACAACTTCTAGGGTGTCGTTCTGTTGAGATGGTTCACAGTGGATGGGCCAGGTGTACTTTTGTCCTGTGGGGAAATTAGGGAGGCCTGAAGGGAAAGAGTGGGTGCCAACGCAAAAGGGCTTGGCCTGGGCTGGTTCAGAGTAGAGAATGCAGGAGTGGGCTGAGGAGCAATGGTAGGGGGAGGAAGTTCCGCCTTTGGCAGAAGTCTCTCCTCTTCCAACGGGAGTCCCTCCTCCTCCAATGGAAGTCCCTCTGGAGCAGGGCTGTTGCTGCCTGAGTTCGAAATGGTGGTGGCTTATCCATGGGATCTGGAAAATAATCGGGGTTTGGGTTATAAGTTGGTAGCCTCATGGCTAGCAGGAGTTGGGCAGGAGAACGTGAGGATTTAGGAAGTAGTTTAGTCTGAAGAAAAGAGAGAAAGAAAAAGAAAGCATCTATGTAGCTGGCCTTGTGTAATCTGCCTGAATGTCTACAGAAGTTGGATAGATCTTGTATAATACCAGAATCTGGTGTCCCATGAATGGGCCCCATGGATTGGTTGTCCAGTCAATATTTGGGCCACACCTCAGTATGGAAGTATATGAGCTCCTGTGGGTCAATGTCAGATTCAAATTTGAGCATCTCCAGATTATTTAAGAGACAACCCACAGGGAAGTCCTGAGGAATATCAGGAATATTAGGTTTTGTCCCCTCCATAGTAAGTGACCTAGAACCAAAAGTTTGCTGTTGAGCAAGTTTGGTTTGTTGTGCAGTTTGGTTTGTAAAAAAATAATAATAATTATAATAATAATAAAGGGAGCTCACCAGTAGGAAAAGTTGTCACAGGGTTTTCCCCACGGGGTTACTTGGCTACAGGAGGCTCTTGCAATGATCTGGGTACGTGGAGCCAAGTTTTCCTCTGACAAGGGCTCAGCAGCCCACCAAGGCCCCACAGGTGGCCTTGATATGGCAGAAGCTTGGATCTCTGGTCTACTGGTCACCTGGGAGTAGGAATGAATTAACCACTGTTGGATGGGTAGGAGTCATTTGGTCAGAAGGAAGCCAGCTTGGTGGTCTTTTGGGTCTGCATTGGACCTCGAGTTAGGTCCTGGGGTGGCTGGTTAGAATCCACACACACACCCCAGCCATGGAGGGGGTAGCAAATTCACCAGAGAACCACAGGCTTTTAGCACCACTTTGAAAGGAAAAGTGACCCCAAAGACTATGTGGACAAAAGTCACATAGTAGAGAAAGATTTATTGCCAGTAGAGCTAATAAGTCCAAGTTCTCACGAAGGAGAGGAGAAAAATGACACCGACTGGTTCCTCAGAGGACCCTTTAATACAGTCTGGGGCCAGAAGTGGGAGGTGCCTTACCTAGCCCACAGGCACTGTGTCTGCAACGGGGAGGGGGGGGCATTTGCTGATTTACAGTGACAACAGGGACTATGACCCAGAAATCCCACTTTTTGGCATTTACCCAAATGACCAAAAACAAGACTTCCATCTTTTTACCTATACCTCCCAGGTAAAGGCATTTGCAACCAGGCCTGGCTTGGCTAAATTCTTTTAAATTGGCACATGTAAGGAAGATTTTATAGTACTGTTGTTCTTTATTTATATATATTTATATACATATACATATATATGTATATATAATATATATTATATATATCACTTAATATATAATTTATTTCACTTAATGTATTGTAAATATGTATATAAATTGTAAATATTCATATATGTAAATATGTATATAAATGTTCTGTTTATATACATATGTAATATAATTTTTGATTTATTTATTAATGGACATGTAGATGGATATGATATTGTGTTTGTGGGCAAGAGTATGATAGATGTAGAATTAGAAATATCTACTATCACTATTCTGTGATTCCTCTGACCATCCCCAAGTCAGATAAACACAAATAATACAATGAGTACCAAAATTAAAAACAGTGACAACAGAGGGTAAATGAAAGAAAAAATAAAAAATGAAAGGGAAAACAAAACACTTCACGTCAGTCCTCCATCATTTTTGTTTTCATATCTTATAGTTCATTTTGATTAGCATCAATTTATATGGTCATATGTACATAGCTATTGAGCTACTGCGATCCTCTGCTAGAACTATCCTAGACATATACTAATTGTTATAAATGAGAGAAATCAGAAAGTCCACTTCTTTGGGTCTGGCTTACTTCAATTAATATGATTTTTTTCCAATTCTTTCCAATTTTTTTATGAATGCAATGTCATTCTTTCTGAAGGAAGCATAGAATTACATTGTGTATATATACCATATTTTCTTGCATAAAATTTTGATATTGTCATCTTATGATAATCAACTTTCATGGTATGTCTATCAGATTATGACATTGTATAACAGAAATATATGTGAAGGTCATTGACCAGTTATGCCCCCAAAAGCTGGAAAAAACAAAAATAATCTTCACATTAGATAAAGGCTCTGACAAGATTTGCATAAATGGGTGTTTTATAAGTAGTAAAATCATAATTACAGTATTTTCAATAAATAAGCTGGTGCCAGGGCTCACACCTGTAACCCTAGCTACTCAGTAAGCTGAGATCTGAGGATCAGGGTTCAAAGCCAGCCCGGGCACTAAAGTCCATGAGACTCTAATCTCCAATAGACCACTAGAAAACCAGAAGTGGTGCTGTAGTTCAAGAGGTAGAGTGCTGGCCTTGAGCTGAAGAGCCGAGGGATAGCACCCAAGCCCAGAGTTCAAGCTCCCCGACCAACAAAAAAAAATTAAAAATAAAAAAATAAAGTATCCAAGTGGGCTCACATTGGTAATTCTAGCTTCTGAGAAGACTGAAAACTGCAGTTCAAAGTCAGTCCAGGCAAGAAAAGTCCGTGAGACTCTTATTTCCAACTAACCACCAAAATATCAGGAAACATAGCTGTAGTTGCAATGCTGTCCTAGAGCCTGGACAATGCCCATGCTCTGAGTTCAAGCTTCAGAAACAATTCACAAAACAAATCAATGGGCTGGGAAGGTGGCTCAATGGTAGAATGCTTGCCTTGAATGCATGAGGCCCTGGTTGGATTCCTCAGCACCACATAAGCATAAAAATCCGGAAGTGGTGCTGTGGCTCAAGCAGTAGATCACTAGTCTTGAGCTCAGAGACATCAGGCCCCATGATCAATGACCAGAAGAAGAGGATGAGGGGGCGACAGGGGGAGGGGGGGAGGAGGAGGAGGAGAAGGAGGAGGAAGAAGAAGAAACAGAAGGCAACAGAGATACTCCAGGAGGTTAGTCACTCAGAATCCATTTTTAATTAACCAGCAACAACCCAGACAGAACACACCCTTGAGGAAACCATCAAAGTGAGTGTGAGGCCCCGGAGGAAAACCCTTGTAGCAGCTTAAAATTAAATAAAAAATAAAAATAGTCCAGGGATTTGGATAGAATGATTTTTTAGAATTGCCAGTCAAAGAAACATCCGGATTTCTTACGTTTATTTCACATTGCCTTTAGATGATAGCTGTGAATGCTGAACATAATGGTAGCAAAAATATATAGGATTTAGAAATTTGCTTTTAGGTTCTAAAGGCATTTTACATTTTCTTTTCCCCAGATGCATATGTGTATATATAGTGATGAGAAGATTGAGGGATTTTCAACATCTCCTTTATGTAATTTAACTATTTTAAGTTATTCTGAGCAACTCTGGGAAGAGTCTGAAGCTCTGATATCAGTTGGTTCCTGTCTTTTTCTCGGGGACATGCCAAGTCGTTTTTTAAATATCATCTTTAAAAGGTGACTGTGCGGCGATGGGAAGGTGCCCTTTGCCCTGCCACATTAAACAGCTTGGTCAATTCCCTCTTCATATGGCAGCTCTGACCCAGATGCTGAGCTGTGAGCTAGCTGTCCCCAGCAGCAGCTGGTGTCCGGGTGGTCTCATTAAGCTTCTGTCTGGCCCTTTGCATAACATCTGTAGGTCTCCTTGTCATTACGCAGATGATGGCTGCTCTGGGCTTTTGTGCCTTCTGTTTAACTCCTGCTCTTGACTAATATGCTTCCACAGATTCTGTTAATTTTTACTAATTTATTAATTAGGCAATCATTATTTGATGCTTGCACAAGGAAGGAGCATCCAAGGTAAAATAAAATCTATAATTACTTCACATCCCAATTTATTGTGAGGTGAGGAGGCCTAATAAAATAAATGAATGAAGTATTCTTTCTTCACCGGACTCCAAAATGTAAAGGAGTGTAATTATGTAGAGAGATATAATGATCTGATGAATTATTTCCTAGTGAGGAGAATTTATAATCCATAAGCATAGGGAAAGAACTACTATATGTACCTGCTGTCATTTTCTTTCTTTGTAAATTGGTTTTGAAAATGTCTGAGAATTCATAGGAACACACACACACAAATACAAACAGGTAACTGATCAATATAGGCATTTAAACCATAGACTAAACAAACTGACAGTTTTGCTCTTCTAATAGCTGAAGATGCACTGCAAAAGCAAAATTACCTTCAGTAATTATTTTAAAGCATTTAGGGTACTTTCATTAATTTCACCAAAGATCAGTTTGTCAAACCCTGAGGGAGCTCTGACTAGAAAAGAGGAAAGGAGAGGGAAAGGAAAGAGAGAGAGAGAAGGAAGAAGGAGGAAGGGAGTGATAGAGGAAGACAGAGAAGACACAAAAGAGATTATCTGGTCATTTGACTTCAAATGGTTGTAGTCATCTTGACTCAAGAAGAGGTCTTATCTTTCTCACTGTCCTTCTGAATGTATTTATAATGTACTATGGGATTTTTTGTTTCTTTCATATGTTCTTCCCCATGGTATAATCTCTGTTGTCACTGTATTTGATTCTGCTTCTTGTATATATATTTTTCTAATTTGGGGAGGGGAAGGAAAAATGTTGAAATAAGGATACAGGATGACCCATTGTAACAATGAGATGTACAAGACACTATGTTGAAAATGAACTTTAGAACTTTGCGAGGGGGGGGGGCGAGGGAGAGAAGAGTGGAGAGAAGAGTTGGGGAGGTGGAAAGGAAAAAGATGATAGGGGAACTATAAAGGAGGGTGCAACAATGCTCAATACGAATTGGACTTATTTCCTTGCTCATGTAACTGGAACCCCTCTGTACAGCATTTTTACAATAAAAAGATATATTTAAAAAAAAAGAATGGTTTCTAAAACATCGTCCAAGCTTCGGTGTTAACATTGCAGAAAGACTTGACATATGAGTCATGTTTTGAAACTCAATTTTACCAAAACTGGGTAAACTTCTACATTGGTAGTGTTCTTACCATTAAAGGAGATACACCTTATTGCTCAAATGTCTCTGAGTTGGATTTTTATGAGTTCACTGAAATGCCAGATAATTCATTCACCTCACTGAAAGAAACCAGTAAGCAGCTAGCCATCGAGAATAAATATGTAAGCCCCATTCCTTACTGCCAATGCCCCTAGCTACTGAAAATCATAGCCAGCATGAAGTCTAAATATGCCTCTAGCTTCAGCCTCACTCTATTGCATAATGTTGCTAGCTAACCCATGGCTATACTGCAGGCTTTATAGGCACAATAAAAAATTAAATAGTCATTCTCCACTTCACTTTAGCCTCCGTTATATCCTTTTAAATTATAGTCACCTATGAAAAGTTTAGTTTGAAAGATAAATGCCTTTTCAGAGAATTTAAAAGCAGATGGTAAGCTGGGCATCTTAATTTGTGTGGAATGACTATTAGTGCAAATTGATTCTTAAGTTCAATTCTAGCTATCATAAGGGAGTAAAGTTTTCTTGTGTAAACTTTGGGTTGTTGTAGGACTATACAATGCTTAAAGTAACAGACAGTGGTTTAATCATTAGCTTTGAATATTAAAGCAAATTAATTGGTATCTTTCAAGAAGAATTTTCTCTTGGGAATTTGCATTTATTTGTTGAATGGGAAAAAAAAACAGAAAACACATGTTACTTTTAAGAATTCACAAATGTTCAATGAAGCATCTGTTATAAAGTTTTAAAACCTGCTCCAAGGCAAAGTACTCATCTCTTCAAAGCACCATTTCTATTATTTCCCTTCTCATCATCCTTAAATAAAGCCTTTGTATGCTTCAAATCTAAAACTCTTATGGATAATCAATATAATAATGTAGAGTGTTTTTATTGTTGTTGTTTTGTTCATTTCTTTGTAACCATTTAGAGCTAATGTGTAAATCATGGAGAATTAAATATTTCTTTCAAACTAACCCCTTTTGATTGTTTCACTTTGAGCAACTGTTGTCAATATATTACAAACATTTCCATGGACCTTTAAATGTTTTAAGAAAAAATGTCAGTTGGTTCATTTTTTTAAATAATAGATTTACTAATTCAATATACTGATCTTTTTGTCTTGCTAATATTTTATTCATTCATTCTATGAATATTTGACATAAAATAAAATTATTTCTTCTCCTTAATAAGAAGAATAGTAACGTTTTGGTAAAATATAACATGGATACTTAAAAGTTTCTGTTTAAAGTACAAAAGGTGATCTTTGGACTATAACCTGGGATCTTTGAGAAGTACATTTTACCACTGGATTTTCCCAGAAGGAAAAGTAATAAACTTGGTTCTTCACAGATTTGGGTCTCTCTTGCTCTGCTAGCTGGCATTATCACTTGGAAGCAACTTTGTTATGGAAAGAATGGGGTCTATTTCTTTTTGCCACTGTGAGATAGTCAGGAGTCCAAAGGTATTTGGGTAAACTTTTCTCCTACTCATCTTCCTCAAAATGTAGAAAGATGAACAGTCCCTACATTTTGCAATCCATCTAAAGCAGTTCGATAAACACATTTAAACATCCTCAGCATCTTTCATGATTCATGACTACAATTTACAATATAATAGCACCCGAGGACATTAGCTCCTAATCATTATAACTTGTAAATATTAGCTTAGTTATGATTACATTAAGAGTTGTTGAGATTAAAAGATTTTTCTAGAATATCCTGGTGAATGTCATTAATAAAAGAGAGCTGAGGAGATTTGATAAGAGTCAGTAAAGAAGTTTATGTGATCATAGGGGCAGAGAATGGAGGAGTACTGTACAAGTCAAAGGATGCCAGTAACCACCTGAGTTACATAAAACAAGGATGGCATTATCAGATTCCCCCAAAGGAAGCACTCCTCTGGCATTCTGATAAGGCCTGGTGACATTGACTTACTCTTCTGACCTTCATGGCTTTGAGAGAAAACTTTTAATGTTTTTCATGTTTGTGATAAACTGCTACAAAATGACAGGAATCAATACGATGATATATCCACAAAGAGAAGAATGCATACTTAATTCTTGAGAACATAAACTCTATCAATTATACAGGGTATTTTCCAAGAGAAGGCTGCTTTTTCCATGACTAATTCTTCATATACTCTAAGTTAGGAAACCATAGGAATTGCCATATAAGGTGGCCATTGCACTCCATTCTCATTCCATTTGAGCACCTCAGGAAACTCTGCAAAGTAGATTCAATCACTTTAGTTTTCATGTGAAATATAGTAAATATATTATGTGGGTGATTCATAGAATTACATATTTGTTGTTTTTGGATTGGTATATAGATACATACTATATTTTCCCTTTAACGCACACATTTTATATTAGGAAGAAGATACATATCTATTTATATGTACACATATATGTACACATATATTTATATGTACACATATATTTATATGTACACATATATGTGCCCATATGTTCATGTCATCTTTATGGAAACAGTTGCACACTAACAATGATTGAATTATATACAGATTTTGTTTTAAAAATGACTTCAATGTAGAAATAAATCATCCATTAGTCCTCACAAAGGTTAAACCTTCATTGGAGTTGAAAAGGAAGTTTTGTAAGTATAAGGATCAATAGTTTGTGTGATCTTCATGCTTTGCAATAGATCCTTTTTTTTCCAATTGTGAAATATTTCAACAGATGTTCACTTATTTTGAGGAGTTCAGAAACATTTTTAAACAATGACAACATATTCTATCAATTTGTATTATTTTAAAGATATTTGTCGACAAAATAGCTGTTGGAGAAAGTTTAAATCTCAAAGGCAATTGCTTTTCTTTTTCTTTGAGTGTGTGCATGCTGAGGGGGGGCAATTTCAATACTTAAATTAAGTTCCTGAGTGCTGTCCCTGAGCTTTTTTTTTTTTTTGGCCGGTCATAGGACCTAAACTCTGGGCTTGGGAGCTGGCCCTCAGCTCTTCAGCTCAAGGATAGAGCTCTACCACTTGAGTCACAGCACCACTTGCAGCTTTTTCTGCTTATGTGATGCTGAGGAACCAAGGGCTTCATGCATGCAAGGCAAGCGCTCTACCACTGAGACACCTTCCCAGCCCCCCTTTAACTTTTTTGTTTAAGGCTAGCACTCTATCGTTTATTCCACTTACAGCTTTCTAGTGGTCAATTGGAGATATGAGTCTCATGGTCTTTTCTACTGGACCTGGCTTCTAGCTGTGATCTTTAGTTCACAGCCTCCTCAGTGTATAGAAGTTTGAGCCTCTCTGGGATTTACAGGCATGTAGGTGTTAAGTTTTTTGGAGCACAAAGCTTGTGTCTGGATCAATACCAGGAAAGGGGTCCATAAAAGTCAAAAAGGAATAAAGTATCTTTCAGATGGGAGACAGTATCACTATATTCCTGAATATAAACTACTTCAAATATAAAGTACAATGTTTCAACCTAAATTAAGAAAAGCAATACTGAATTGAAACTATAGGATGGTGCTAGACAATATGTACAAACCCCACAACTGAAAATTTTACATAAGGACAAATTACTTTGTACAAAGTATCTTTTGATGTTGTATCACTCTTTCTCGATCTAACCAGGATTACAGAATGCTGTCAGGATCCTGCACTTGAAGATTGCAGTATGACTCTAAATTCTAGAGAATCTAGTTCTGTTCAACATGAAGGAAAAATGTAAATTACTTTATATATTCTTTATTGGCTCATTTATATGTCTTGTCAAAAGAATATACTTGGAATAAGAGAAATTTAAATGCTATCACATTAATACTAGATACTCTCATAGTGTGAAATCATTTCTGGCATATAATGATTTATTAAAGGAGAGTTTCCAAATACATCATGACATTTTACTTCAAGTATAATTTATGAATGCTAATGCCATTTTGGCAAGTCCTGTGATTTCAGAGCCTATAAATTTAGATAACAACCATTATGTGTTTTCTTCTATCAGCTATTTTATGAACCTTGTGGAACTTACCAAAAGGTAAGTTATATATTCATAACTTATAAATTATAAACAAGTGTTAAGTCCAAGCCCAGCAAAGTGTCTGGACAAAAAAAAAGTTGCAGCTCTTGGAGAAGTCTTAAGTGGCTGAATAAAATTTCTTTTGAGTATTAGAGTTTTATTTAAGGAAAAATACCCATAAAAAAGAAGAAATTATAAATAGTACAATTCAGCATAACAATTGGCATAGCCTATGATATAGCAGTAGACTATCTAATTTAAAGAAAATAAATAAATAAAATTTACACTTTGAGAAAATTTTAGAAGGAAAAACTCAAAGAAAATAACACTATTGTGTTCAATACTTTAAGCACACTGAGTTGGCATTGGTCCTTAGAAAAATTCTCTGAGAACTTTATATAGTTTCTACTTTGCTTTTGTCACTATTTCTACTAATATTTATAGGATAAATCCTAAATTTCCTTTTCAGCTCAATTGATATTTCCTTCAAGGTCATTTTTGAAGGTGTACTAACTACTACAGTGCCATGTGGATGTACTTAATTGATCAAGATGTACTTTCACTTTACATCAATTATAAAAGTTTAAAAATCATCACAGTAATGTTCATATTATTTTTATTACCTTCGCATAGCACTATTTGCATTCACTGTCCTGATCATCTAGATGTGAAAATAAGTGATCACTACATAAGTGTGGTCAGTATCTATTGGTATTAAGTGAATAAGAAGAGAATATACAAATCAAAAGGATATAGAAATTCAGTACTTATGGTCTAATTTTTACAGATTAGTGGTGCAAAAATTCTATCCATTTTATATATAATAAGAAGAGGAAATGAACCTCAAGTATTAGAAATCCAGAATTACTTTCCAAAAGTCACTACATCACCTCTGGAGATGATTTTAATTGGAGATGATTTTAATTGGGTGAAATAGAATACAAACACTGATCTTTATAAGTCTTAAATTTCTAACACCTACCTTTAAACAATAAATTTAAGGTTTTTTAAAAAAAACATATGTAAGTGTATAAATATAAGTTTTATAAATGTAGTTCATAAACTAGCTACATGTAATCTTAGAGATTCAGGAGTCTTTGGCATGACAATATCAGAAAGTACATATTTAAGAAAAATAATTGAAGCTGTGGAATTGATTGATAATTTAGAAAACAACAAATAACTTGTATATTGAAAGAGCACAGGATATGTGTAGAAATCCTGATTGGATTAAACAAAACTTGCCATTACAGAGGAATATTATGGGAGGAAATTCTTTGCAAATGGACACTGTACAACCAAAGAAAATGTAGCTTCAACTTTATATTCCTCTTTAGGTAGCAGAGACCAACTATAGAAAAGAAAATAAAGGAAAATTACATACTGTCTCATTTATTCTACCCTACAATTTGTAAAAAAAAAAAAAAAGTCTATTAAGTCCTGTGTAACCCTAATTCAATCTTATAATAAAACTGCTTCAATTCCATTTAGTGCTTCCTATTCCTGGGAGATGTGCATAGAGGCACATTGAATAGAAATGTTTGCAAGGTATGCATCCATATTCAAATGGGACTTAAGAATGAGCATGTCTAATCAAAGTAGCTCCTAGAGGAATTTAGATTCTCAACAGATAGCTGACCTTCATGTTACCTATTTTTAGAAGAGTTTGTAGGAGTATTTATGGTTAAATATGTAACCTTGTTCATAGAAATTAAAGTTCCAGAATCATAAGAAATACAAATCCAGATGAGTCAAGGCATAAATTTGTCTCTATTTTTGTCTATTTGATATTTTATTAAGTATAAGTATGACTTTGTTTCCAAGGTAAAGATGAACTAAATAGGAACTAAAGATGAACTAATACCCACTGTTTTTCATTTTGCACAATGATTTTTTCAGTGTATTATTTAGACTTATTTGACAATTTTTATATCAGGCCATGAATTTTATTAGGAGGATGCTACTAAAATAAAGATTCTTCACGCAATAAAATTGTGAGATTTCAAATTAAAAATCTTTTACAATATATGATGACAAGTATGAGAAAGAATACACATGTAAATAAGAAGTATTTTCATAAATATCAGTGGATTTTAATGAGGAAGGATAATGGAATTGAGCAGTGGTAGTGTTTAATGTGTTTTATCTGGGGAAATAAATAATTATCAATAATAAATATTTGCCCAGCACTGGTGACTCACGCCTGTAATCTTAGGGATTTAGGAGGCTGGGAATTGAGGGTCATGGTTCAAAGCCAGCCAGAAAAAAAAGTCCATGAGACTCTTATCTCCAATAAAACATAAGAAAATGGAAGTGGCACTGTGGCTCAAGTGGTAGGGCACTAGGCCTTGAGTTGAAGAGCTCAAGGTCAGTGCCCAGGCCCAAAGTTCATGCCCCACGACTGACAAGATAATATAATAATAACAGTAATAATGATAATATCAAATATTTATTAAGTATACATATATAGTATAATAACCAATAGGTGTTAAGTAATAAGGCTAAATGAGGCCAATAGGAGAGGAAGTAAGAAGAGAAAAAAGCCAGAGAAAGGATTATCAGATAAAAGTCAGCTTTTTTAGCTTTGAGTAGTAACATTGGAACTGATATTTTAACAAAGAAATGATCATTGTCTAGATCCAATGTGATTCACATGGGTGGGGGACGCAGTCAAGTATTCAACATGTGGGGCTGGGAAAGTGGCTCAGTGGTACAGCACTTGCCTTGCATGCATGAGGCCCTGGGTTCGATTCCTCAGCACCACATAAGCAGAAAAAAAGCTGGAAGTGGTGCTGTGGCTCAAGTGGTAGAGCACTAGCCTTGAGCTGAAGAACTGAGGGACAGTGCCCAGGCCGAGTTCAGGCCCACAACCAAAAAAAAAAAAAAAAAAACAAAGAATTCAACATGTATCCTATATGTTGGGGGAAACAGGTGAGAATGTTGAAAATGGTGACATTGTTCAATATATATTGTATTCATATAATTGCTATGCTAAATGGCAATGCCTCTGTACAGCTACTTAAAGGTAATAAAATAGCACAATTTTCAAAAAAAAACCCCAAATTATAAAAATAGGTTATGACAATAGAAATGTGATAAAAAAATAAAAGTTAAGATTATATCTAGTTATCAATTATAATTGTCTGAATTTATACTCTGTAATAAACTAGTTGATGAGATGCCCTATACTGAGAGAGATAAAAGTTATGTATTTGTCAATGACAGACACAATGTTAAAATGATAGAATTTAAAAAAATAATAGATGGGAAGTTGGGTAACAATATCTCATGCCTGTAACCTTAGTTATTCAAGAGGCTGATATCTAAGGGTTGTGATTTAATGCCAGACTATGCATTAAAGACCCTGAGACGCTTGTCTGGACTGGAGATCTATCCTAAGTGCTAGAGTGCCAGCAATGAACAGAGAAAGACAAGTAAGAGGGCAATGCTCTGAATTCAAGTCCCAGTAACAGCTTAACAAAAATGATGAAACACATCTTGCATTTCTCATTTCTCTTTCAGAGAACCAAAATTTTGGAGGAGATTCTGAGCTATTCATAAATATGTGGCTCTCATCTGGGTCTGTTGATATAATTCTGTTTTGTATATTTGAAAGACTAGTAAACTGATTGAGAGAATATATCACACCTACAAATATTTTTGTCATTTTCAAATAGGAGTACAATAACTAAAGGAAAAAATATGTATTATATACTGTTAGACATTGATTCAAAAAATTACCAACAAGGATGGAGTTCTGGAACAAAGTCATGAGCTAACACATAAATTTTGGAGCTTTCAGCATGTTAATCATATGAAAAAAAATACTAGAAAAGATAAGAAGAATTGATTATGACATTTTTCATGGGTAATATTAACATTTAACTGAAATATTTCAGTTGGTTAGTAAGGTTAAGTAGACCACAAAACTGAATTGGAGAGTGTCTGTTATTAAGAGTTGGTTGAAATTCCATGGTGACAAGGATGGATATTGTTATATGTATAGAACACATCCATGTGATTAGGAACAAAGTGTCTATACATAAGCATAGTTGAAAATTTATAGTAGGAAGAAGATAAGAGTTTCCTTACAATTGTTTTTAGTTTCCCAGAGAAATAAAAGACAGTGTTAAGAAATGAGAACAACATAGACAAAATTAGGATAGGGTGGGTGGGCAAAAGGAGTCTCCTATGGAGATGTAATATGATCTGTGTGGCCATTACCTAGTTGAGATAGGAAACTGAAGTAGGTTTCTCTGAAGAAAAACTATTTAAGAGGAGCACTATACAAAGTGTAGTTGATTACGCTCAATGTTAAGTAAAAGATCAGTTCAGGAAGAAGAAATAGCAAGGAAAACATCTTAAAGCAAGAATAAACTGATGTCTAAGACTTTGAAGTCAGACTGGGCTATGTGGCATGGTTAGGAGCAAGTAACTATCATGAGATTCCAATTGCTGCATTTGACCAATACATACATACATACATACTTACTTACTTAACTTTGCTAAGGTAAAGCATCAAAAATCTCTTTTGTAACTCTTACCACCAATTTGCATAACCTATCAGAACATTGGTAGGCACAGGTCATTAGACACGCTTGAATCATTACACTCAGGAGGGTGAGGCAGGAAGATTGTGAGTTTGAGGCCAGTTTTGACTATGAATGAAGTGCGTGAAAGGCCAGTCTTGACTTATGGTGAGTTTGATATTAGCCCATGCTACACAGAGAGACTTTGACTCAAACAAACAAAGAAACAAAGACAAACAACAGTGGAAGTTTCTTTGAGTGACAGATGAATAATAAATTTTAACAGTGCAGGCTTCCTATTCACAACCATATACTTCCCATCCCACAGCTTTTGGCTCAATATTAGGGAAGTGGATGAGAGGATCTAACAAAAGAGGTCCTGCTGTCAGGGTGATAAAATTTAATCATAAGGAATCTGCATGGGTTATACTCTCAGAAATGAGAAATGAATCATAGGTAGGAAATTGTTAGAAAATTATTCATACTGGGATACGATAGAAAGGGAACTCTTAAGAAAATAATGGATCTTAAAACAGACAACTACCACCAACCACAAATTATACAGATTAATATTCAGACTTCTGATCTACAAGACACACTAGCAAATGCAGCAAACTGAATCTCATTAGATTTTTACCATTCCCTCTACAGAATTTGACCTTGCCAATGAAATTCTGGAAAATTGTTATCCTGTCAAAGAGAAGAGAAAGAGAAAAAGAAAGAAAGCATTTACTTTTATTTCCTACAGTCATGAAATTCTGAATCATGCCTGAGTTGGAAAGAAAGATGCTCTAAATTGCGTGACAAAATTGAAGGGTTTATATGTTTGCTGATATTGGTGTTGTTTAATTGGGGGCGGGTTGTGATTTTGTTTTGTTTCCTATGAAACACTCATCATTAGATGCATTTGACTAGAAATAGTTACAGACATAGTTCAAGAAAACATCCTGACTGGAGAAGAAAAAAGTGCAACAATGATTTTGTATGTTTGTGATATGGCAAATAGAAAGTCAATTTCTTCTTTATCATTTTGAGTCCAAGTAAAATAATATAATAAGTTGGTCGTATGGGACTTCTGACATGAGATTTTCTTTAAGTGCTTTAGTCAAATAATAATATTTTCTAATTAACAGATTGAAGAGAAAAACAAGAAGTCAGTTGTATATGGAAAGATGGTGTTATCTAGGATGAAGGCTATGTTAGCAGAAATGGAAAAAATGGAGCAATTTCTGTTTTGAAGGCAGATGAGTAGTGATTATATTACATAGCAGGTCCTAAAAAGCAATGGAGAAACAATTATATTAAATGAAGTAAGCCAGGCCCAAAGAAACACAGGTCACATGGTTTCCCTTATTTGCAATAACTTGTGTATGTCTGAGACAAGTAGAAATGGTCAGATAAGTTGATGTTAGGCCAAATGAACCCCAAGATAAGGACTCAAATGGTTTTTCTTTCTTGCTATTGTTTCTAACACATTTATAAGATGATTTCTTTGTTGCTTTGTATGTCCCTCCCCCATGGTATAATCCCTGTTTTCACTGTATGTGATGTTGGTATATTTTGTGGAAGGGAAGAGAAAAAACAAATTGTTTAAATAGGGATACAGGTGGACCCATTACAACAATGAGATGTATAAGATATTATGTTGAAAAACAAACTTTACAACTTTGGGGGGGTAGGCTGGGAGGGCGGGGATGGTAAGGGGAAACAAAGGATGAGGCAACAATGCTTGATAAGAAATGTACTCATTACCTTGCTCATATAATTGTAACCCCTCTGTACGGTATTTTCACAATAAACAAAAAGGAATGGAGAGTCACTGTATTTTAGGTTCAAACAAATGTTTGCCAATATTTGCTTAGATGAAGAAGATTTGGTATGGATCAGAGAATGGTAGAAGAGAGAAGTCAATGTATTTGGTCATATTAAATCTGAATTGTGTAGGCATGCATCTGGAAATGGCACACTAGCAATGGGTGGTAAGAGTGTAGGAAAAAAGAGCAGGGCACTTAGAGTATGTGAATATAAAGGAAAGAGCAGTGGTGAAAGAGGGAAAATGATTTACTATGGTACTTACAGAGTTCAAGCATAAGGGATAAAAATTGGAGAAGGGGGGCATAGTGATCAAGGAGATAGAAAGGAAAATAAGAAAATGTAACTTAAAGCCCTGAAACTAAACAATTGAAGTATGAATGCATTTTGTCTAATGCCAATAAAGATCCTATTGGAATTAAAACGTAGTTTCCATTTGTTAAAAACTAATTCATTAGTCAGGTGCTGATGGCTCTGCCATAATCTTAGCTTCTCCAAGGGGTTGAGATCTAAGAACCATGGTTTGAAGCCAAGACATGTAAAATAAGTCCATAAGACTTTTATATCTAATTAGCCACCAAAAGCCAGAAGTAGAACTATGGTTCAAGTGGTAGATAGGTAACCTTGAACAATATAAGGTCAGGACAGTGACCAGGCACACACACACATACACACACTCACACACACACACATACACACATTAATTATTTTTAGTAGTGATTCTCAATAAATTGATCAAAAAGCAACCCAAGATTTACAGTTGAGAGAATGAGAGCAAATCTATACACAAGCTACTGATTAAATTTTCTGTCAAGAAGAGAATATATGATAAGAAGCACATATGTACGAAAATGTCTGGGAAGAGCCACTTTGAAAAGAAAACAACACTGACAACTAAAGAGTAAACACTGAAGAACATATTTGAACACTGGATAGCAACAAAGGAGGAATCACTACTGTAAACTACAGTAAGATTAAGCATTTCAAGATTGATACATGAACAGGTAAGTGAAATATGGCACACAATTTAAGGATGTAGTATTGAAAGGTGCAGGAATTTCAGCAATTAGAGGGACAAACCTACAGGTTTAGAGCAGAGGTGCAAGCACTCTAATTCAAGAAAAATTTCCCATTTATTTCCTAAATAAACTGCTTCAGACAAAGGACTTCTTTCCTTTCTGGATAACTGAAACTAATTCTAAAAGATCCTGGTCCTCTTTGTAATATAACTAGCAACTTTGCTCTGAGCGTTGCTGATTATTTGAACATGGTTATAATCTGGTATTCGTTGCCTTTCACTTTATTCTGTAATTAAGAAACTGTTAACAACCTGGTATGTAGGATTTGTATGGGAAAAACAAAACAAAACAAAACACTACCTGAAATCCTGACTGCTATCTGTATTTTCATTTCTCAGAAACCATAGAGAAGAAATATCGTTCTTCTGAAGTGAATTATAAGAAAGTTAATGGGAGTTATTACATTTGTACCTGTGTAACTATAAACAATTCCCTTCCCTGAGATAGGTTTATGTTTTAAACATATAGTTGTTTCTAATATTTCATTTTGCCTATGTTTGCAATGGATTAAAATAAGCCTTTTCAGTTGATAGAAAAATTAAGTCAATGAGAGAGATAGTAAATGTCATTAAGAAGCTAGCTAGTGGAAACTCAGTACATATGAAAGTATCCAATTACCATAATTGCAAGGTGAATCTCCAATAGTTATATGTATCAAATAAAATGTGGACAGCATATCCTATAATAGGGAAATAGCCTTGTATGGTGTGACACACTTGGTGGAAGAGCTTGGCACAGGAATCATTTTTTAACTAAATGACTCCAAGAAAATCTAATTATATGCACCTTTGGCTTCATTACAGCTACTCAGAAAGTGGCTTATTCTACAGTAACCTATAATTACATTTCATTCCTTCCTAGGCAGTAGCTCCTTCCATTTCCCAAGCCATCTCTCAGAGATATGAAGAAAATGTGTCATCCTTAAACATGAGAGAAAACCAGGTACTTGTACCCATGGAAGCTACTAACTTGGAGTAAGCAGCCAAGTCGGACTGTCCCACAGGCCCCCACAGGCCTCAGATTCAGGGACAGATTTGAGTATATCAATTTTATAGTTCCATTGTAAAGAAGCCAAAGTGAACACTATGAAAATTGGCATCCTCATGGGATGCTATATTTTAAAAAGATCATATTTTGACAGAAAAATAAGTAGGATTTATTTTCCCCCTATGTATTTAAAGATTTAGATGCCAAGCATTTTTTTTTACTTAAGAAGTAGAAATGAGTTGGTTCCATATCTTAGCTATGGTAAATAATACTGCAATAAACATAGTTGTGCTGGTAGCTTTAGTATGGTCTTGTTTGTGATCATTTGGGTAAATGCCCCAAAGTGGGATTGCTGGGTATCACTATACAATAAATATTTGATTGATGTACATTCACCAATCAGTTTTTAAGTCTCATGTGTACCATGTATTCTTATATTATCACTCACAGTTCATAATTATGAAAAAAGCAGTAATTCAAATGAATATCTTGAAAAAAACTATATTTGTTGTATACTATGTAACAGATTTGTTGTAATATCATTTGTGACCATAAAATCCAATTTAAAAATGAGCATTTTCCTCTATTTTTATTCTACCTTTCTTTTCCTATTTGTTCCTGATGGACTCAACCAGTTGATATATACTGCAAATATTGGATTCTTATTAATTTTCTGTTCATTGCCATACTCAAGACATACTCAAAATTTAGATATATTATTGGTATTAGTTTCTTACTAATAACATATGATAATAAACTTAGTGAGTTGTGGTAAATCCAAACCATATACCTCATTTTAAATGTTTTTTTTTATTGTGAAAATACCATTCAGAGGGGTTACAATTATATGAGCAAGAAAATGAAATGAATACATTTCTTATCAAGCATTGTTGCCTCCTCTTTTGTTTCCCTTTACCATCCCCTCCTCCCCCCACCCCTGCCAAAGTTGTATGGTTAGTTTTTCGACATAACATCTTGTACATCTCATTGTTGCAATGGGTCCATGTGTATACCTATTTAATCAATTTTTTTCCCTTCCCCTCCACAAATTATGTCAACATCAAATACAGTGAAAACAAGAGTTATACCGTGGGGGAGGGACATACAAAGCAACAAAGAAATCATCTTATAAATATGGTAGAAACAATAGCAAGAAAGAAAAACCATTTGCATCCTTATCTTGGGGTTCATTTCGCCTAACATCAACTTGTCTGATGGTTTCATGTACCTCATTTATAATATACGTTTGGCTTTCAAAAACCTCAAGTACGGTAACAAAAATGACAGTCACTACAGATTTGTTAATGGCTACTGAAAGATATATATTTCTATCCAAAAATTTGCATTAAATTCCTAGAATGGGAGAAACTAAGATCCATTTATTAAGGAAACAGTTTCTCTCTCTTCTCTCAATCTCGTTCTTGCTCTCTCCCTGTCTCTCTTTCTTTCTGTCTTTGTTTTTGTCTCTCTCTCTCTTATAGAGAGATAGTGGGTAATTCATTGTTCTTTCTTTCTTCCTTCCCTATGAAACACCAACAATTATATAGGAATTTGATGTGATTACAATCCTGTCAATGTAGGAGTTGAGACAGTAAATGAGATAAACTATGCATTGAAATATAATTAAGATATTCTCCTCCTATCTAAAACACTGTGTCAACAGTTATAGTAATATTAATAAAATAAATATCAAAACTATAGTACAAATAAAATAATTTGAACACAAAGATAAGTGATACTTTAATATTACCACTTCCTAATCATCTTGCTAAATGGTATTTTCTATGGTTTTGAATATATGTTCATCTATTGCATGTACATAATGGGATTCAAATGCATTTTTCCCAAGTCCAAAATAAAAAATAGCATATTGTTTATCATAGAAATATTTACAACATATAAATTATCTAACCCTACAGAGTTTATAGCTTCAGTCCAGTAATACTTTATTGACCTATCTGCCAGAATCAGGAGTACAGGAAAGTAGGTGATCTATTTAAAAGGTTCCTTTTTTTTTCAGATGGTTAGAAAGCCAATTCAAAACCAAGGAATCATCTACCTAGCAACATTAACCAATGCTATAATTAAGACATTAATCCAGGCATTTTCTTACCTATTTCACACTGAGTGGGATTAGACAGTATAAGAAAAATGAATATAATTTAAAAAGATTTAAGTGGGAAATTGACTGTCATTATCTTAGCCATTGGCATATCATCTTATAGGAAAAATTGAAATGATAATTTTAGTGACTTTTGAAACTATATGGAGTCATTTTTAAAAAAGGAATTATTTTTATCTGCAATGATAACTTTTTATAATTATTCATTTACTTACTTATTTTGCTAAAGGGAAGATAAACAATGCACCCAAGAACTCCTTTAACACTCCTATTTATGGACCTACAAATTGTTCAAGATTATCAGAAGATTTACATTTGAAATTCAAGTTCTTGGTTAATGTGACAGCTATTCAAGAGGAATGCCAGATGTGCAATTAAAGCTCATTTTTATTTTACAAAAGTTTCTTAGAAATCCATGAATATCTATTCTGTTTTCAAGGGTAACAGTTCAAATTAAACATTTAAATTGCAGACATGTAACAAATAAAAAATGTAGTTCCTGATACTAAAAGATCATAGTTCTTTTCCTCATTCCAAATTTTATTATATATACATATATATATTATAAATTTGTGGGTATTCATTGTATCTTAGGGAACTTAGCTTCTCAATCACCTGAACTTCTCTTATACACGTGTATAGAATAGATGATGAATGAATGAAAATTAGTACATGAAATATTGATTCTTATTTATGCTTTTCAAATACCATTTTTGAAATGTATTAGTCTGTTCTAAAAGTTTTGCTAATTTTTCAGGTCAAATCCTATCAAGGGATGACAATTTATTTTGGTTTAACTCAATAGTTCATGTTCATTTTAGCATTAAAGAACTGATTTATATAATGAAGAGCCAAAGTGATTATGATGTGGTTTTGCATAAAATGTAGTGATAAGCTAAGTTAATACTTCAAATACTTCAAATAAATTTAACAATTTAAGTATATTTAAATATCACCCTAAGTAGCTGACAATTGAGGGGGAAGTTGGAGCCTTGAAAGGGAACAAATGGGTTGGAAGGGTGACTTAGTTGTGGGGTGCTTGGCTAGCATGCATGAAGCCCTATGTTTAATTCCTCAGTATCACATAAACAGAAAAGGCCAGAAGTGGCACTGTAGCTCAAGTGGTAGGGTGCTAGCCTTGTGCAAAAGAAGCTCAGGGACAGTGCCCAGGCCTCTGAGTTCCAGTGACAGAACTGGCAAAAAATAAAAATAAAAATAAAAAGGAAGAAAGGGTCAGAAATAGCATTATTTATAGCTGATTAGGTATAATTTTGCACTCATTAGAAATGGACTGACAGGTTAAAAATATAGGTATTTCAAAGCATTTCCAAGCACAAGGAACTTGGGAGATAAGTTGACATGTTGAAATTATACTTCTCTTCAAGAAGAGAAGGAAATTAGAGCCTTAGTTAGGCTCTGTGCTATAAACTTGCTATGAAGCTTTTCTTGGAGTGACCAGTAGCCTTCATGATATTTTGTTCTACATTTTCATTCAAAGGAAGTGAAGTACAGCTGACTTTGTGTCCTTTCCCAAGTAAATGTAAAGCAATTTAAAAAATTGCATAAATAAATCTCATGGTCAGCTATATAGAAAAATATGTAATAAAATATGTATTGGCAAAATTCAGGAAGTGAATGTATCTCTTTAAGCATTAAAAACAACCCAACTATAAACTACTATAAAAGAAATCTCAATGACTTCTAAAATATCACTTGAGAATGAAAATAAAAAGTTGTTTGTGAGACAGACAGCGTGGGCACTGGCAAGCACCCTTACAGTCAACCTTCCATTTGGATGCATTTGGACCACATCATCTGAGATACTTAAGAGCCATCTTCACAAATTTCACAACTTTTCATACGAAGTTTTTCATGCACATCACTGTAGTATCTGAAAGACAAGTTTCATCTTGAGAATTACTCATTGTAGCTCTTCAAGATGACAAGGAAAAAAGAAAAGACAGTTAAAAGTAACACATTTCGAGTCTTACAAAATAATTCCAGAATTACCTCTATATTTTCATTTAAAATAATTTTAAGAAAATAGCTTTATCTTCTAAATGAAATTGCAAAAGTATGATTGAAGTTATATGTTGGTGCTTATTGTTGTATAATACTATGTAATGACTGTAAATTTTACTTCTGATCATGTTGTATTAAGTTAGTTCAGTTGCTCTGAATATAACAAATGCATGAAAAGATGAATTCATTCTATTTAGATGATCGGCCAGCAAAGACAGGAAATATGAAAATCTTAAGGAAACTACTTTGATGTCAACAGATTCAAGCTGTTGAAAACTTTTCTATTATTTTTGAAATACTATGAGTCTTTCTGAACTTTAAGTACATCCCAGATATTCACATTTTAGTTTTGTCTTGTTATCATTTAATTGATTTATCAAGATCCAGACCATAAAACCTTTCAGTTTGGAATATCCTAAAGATCAAATATGAATATGTTTATTTTGTATTCATCATCTTCCAGGATAATTATTTGCAAATATCCCCTTCCTTAATTTTTTTTAAATACTTGAGTCTTTCAGTAATTCCTCTTGAATCTTTACAAAAGTACATTCTCTATAATAAAATACTTTTCACAAATTCAATACTTCATATGTATAGTTTTAATTATTATGTAAACTTAAAACCTGTTTCTAATAATAAGTCCAATCCCAATGATATGAATTTTTCTCCAAATAAAATCATTGTGGATAAAAATTAGTGATAGTGCTTTTGAAAATGTGAAAGACTTAACCTTCCCTCATGCTTGAAATGATTGACAGTAGGAGGAAATGATAGTGAACTTTGCATAATGCATTGATTACACTTTAATGGACAGAATACTGCTCTGACCTTAACAACGATCAGAAGATTTAATTAGTAAATAACACAGCCATTGTACCTACAGCATTAGTGATCTCTCAGATTATTGACACATATATCCTGATCATCTCCCAAACCATCCACCACATCTGATCCTGAGATATGGCTCTCTGAGTCACTGATGAATTTGAAATGTTGTCATGTGATGATTAGTTATTACAATCATTCCTTCAATTTACTGCCTAGAATAAAGACATTTCCAGATATTTGAGTATGATAAAAATGAAATACAGTATGCTATTTTAGTTAGAATATTACTGAGGACTTAGTAACCAAATATGCATAAGTATATCAGTAAAATATTTATAAGAAAATACCAGGAACCTGAGGATTGGGGTACCCTACTTAGGAGGATGTCAAATAACATTTTCAGCATGCTGCTAAAAGAAAAGATGAGCCCCCAAACTTAAGAACAGACAGCCAATAATTCCAACAAGAAATTTATAGAAATAAAGAAACATCTTAAACAAGATAAGGAAACAGAGCTGTGTTCTGATTAAAAGCATAAATTATACAGTTGATATAATGTGTGTGTGTGTGTGTGCGTGTGTGTGTGTGTGTGTGTGTGTGTGTGTGTGTATGTGTGTGTGTGTGTGTGTGTGTGTGTGTGTGCAATTACAGGCCAGGCATACCTGGCTTTAGGCATATGCCTATAATCTTAGTAGAGGAGGGACCAAAGCAAAAGAATCAGGCAAACCTGGGCTACATAGTAAAGACTTCCTCAAAGCAAACTTCAAAACCAGTGAATGAAACTCTAAAATTAATTAAAAAAAACCAATATTCATGTCACACTGTGTAATTGGGACTAGGTGTTTTGTTTTCTTGTATTGCTATTTGGATTTTGCATTGTTTTATTAATATCTTATTTTTAATATTTAGTAAGGTTTTGTTAATTATGAACACAATGCTGTATGTTTTCTTTGTTATTTTTGATGAAATGTTGATGGATAAAGAGGGAGATGAAAACATGATACACTCGAGTTGTAACAACACAGTAAATTCTCATCTTAAAAGTATATTGTCTATTTTTACTTTTAAAAAAACAAAATGGAGTAAACAGGAGAATGATTTGAAAGTTATTGATTCTTCAGATGTAAAAGATCAATTTTCTGTGCTATTTTAGAATTTTGTGATTAAAAAAAGAGTTTACATGTGTATAAACTCTTTTTTTCTCCCCAGGTAACTCTAAATGCTTCAATATAAATGTTCAGTACTACATAGAAGCTCCATGGTTGCACAAGGTTGTCAAAATTTATGGCCTCTATAAATTAATTTCCCAGGTGGCACGTTTAAAAAAATAGGTGTGCAGGAGATATACAAACTTTAGTTTTATACCAAGGTTTCTTTTAGATATAAAGTCTCAGGGGTAACTTCCTACACATAAGTACAAAAATTGTGGAAAATTTATTGAACGTTTCCTTTTACGGAATGTATTTCTTTACTCAACCTTGTACAGACACGAGATCTTAGCTTTTTTCTCCACTGAGAACATGAAAACACGGGTCTGAAGGTAGACATCCTCAGGGCAGCAGTAGGTTTAATACACTTGCTAAACTGGATTCATGATCTCACCTCACGCTTGTCCTTAGAGGACTTTGCTTGCTCTTTCTTGGTAGCGATGTATTTAAAAAGAAAATCTGTTTCACACTATTCATTTACTACTTTAGACATTTTTATAGCAGCTTTATTGTGATGTAATCCCTGCATTTGCCTTTCAAATTGTTGTAACTGAGTACCATTTATAGAATATTTAGACCCACAATTATTGGAAGTAAAATGTTTCAATGCATCTTGATAACTTTCTTCTGTTTATTCTCTCTTGCATAATTTGTTTAGATATACAACTCCCTAGATTGTCCTTTCAATTCTTTCTGTTAAGTGTAGTGTTTTGTTTGTTTGCTTATCTCTAATTTTTTAAGACTACTTCATGGAATTCTTCAGTTGTATATGACAGTTTTTTTCTTTTGCTCTCATATTTTGGATTCCAAATGATGTTACTTTATATATGCTTCCTTCCTTGTGTTTAATTACATAGATACAACACCTCACATTTCTAAATATATTACAACTTTGGGAAATTTTGCGATAATTTTTTTTAGGTTTCTGAACTTTTGTTCTATTCCTATTGAATAGAAGTATTTGAAGTATTGAAGAACTATTGAAGTATTTGCAGAATCATGATTTATTTCTTCTTATTTCAGAACAAATGAGTGTGGATTTGATAACTTGGAGTTGTGGTAGGAATTAGAGTGCATCAGGAGTATAAGACAGAGAACTTCAGGCCAGTTATCAGGAAACCACTAATTCCATTTACTGAATCTATTGCACTATTTCTCCATATAGGAGTCAACAACCTATTGCCTAAAATCACAGTGTGGTTGACAGCTTCTGCATGATCACCAAGGAAAAGTGCTCACAGTTTGTTGTACACTGTGACTATAAACATGAGTTTTATTCCTCCATCTTTATTTCTTTGTAAGCACTGGAATTGAACTCAAGATATATACTAGCTGCCAAGCGGTTTAGAATTGAGCCCGGACTTTGGTCCTTTCCCTTTTACTTTAGTTTAGAGATACAATCTCACACTAACTTTGCTGGGGTTGATGTCCAATCAAAGTCCTCCTACCTCCACCTCTTGACTAGCTGAGGTAACAGGAATATACTAGGACCTCTAGCTTCCAGCTTATTTCCACATATTTCTTTTTCCTACATTTTCTTTTGTTGACATTTGTACTTTAAATCTCCATATGCACTTGGGGACTTCCTCTGAATAAGTTACACATGAGCTTTCCAACACATCTTTGATTCATTGATCCACTTCACTGTGGAACTACACTGTTAAGCTTATTTGTTTTTGCAAAATTAAGGGAAAATAGTAGAGGGGATGAATTTGTTCAAGTAAACTATGTATACGTTTGGAAGTGCCACATTGAAACTCCCTTATATTGCAAATGCAAAAATGTTTAATAACATTTCTTTTAAAGAAAGATTTTAATAAATCTGGAAAAAATGTATTATTAGGGTTTGAACTCAGAACCTCAAGTTTGTTAGGCTGATATGTTATCATGGAGCCACATCTCAGGCTTAGTTTTCACTGATCAGATTTGAGACAGGGTCTACTTTCCCTTGAGTACATGCCTGAGCCCCAATCCACTTACTTTTAGTGTTTCCTTTATTGTGATGACCAAAGGCATGCCACCACTTCTGTCCATAGGGATAACTTACAAGGCTTCTGATCTACGAGTTTGATAATATCATGGATAATTTTACATGGCCTTTGCTGTGAGAATGTTATAGTCGCTACTCCCTATTCTAGGTTTGGCATAGACTTCTATTTATAATAGGGTATGGTAAATTTTAAGCTTTTAATATTGTATCCTGGTGGGTTTTAGCCAATTTGATCTCCACAATCTGTCCAATTATACATTAGAATTCAATTTTAAGTATAGGACTTACTGTCTGCTGAAATTTACTGATTAGTTTTAAGTATCTCATCTGTGAAGTGAATCTGTTGGTTACTGGCAGTTCAAAGAAGCAACTCGCAGTGAGAAATTATTTAAATATTTCATGATAATATAACCAAGCCTATTTATTCTATGGACTTGATTAATGTGAAAATAAGCACACAATTGGTAAACACCATTCATATCAATGTTCTCTTAATTCAATAAAAAAGTTACGTTTGTCATGAGACATCTTTTGTTTTCCTATGAGCAAGATAATCTGAGAGACAACCAGGCAGCCATCTAATCTTGTCATGAATCTTCTGTAAATTGTAATAAATTTTCTATGTTATTATCATTTTTGCATAAATCTTAGAATCTGATCTTAAATTTATTTCAGATCATCAGGGTAGGGGTCTGGAATGAGTGCTTTTAATTCTAATAAAAATAGAGCCTCAGCCACTGAGAATAACAAAACATGAAGGTTAATACTTGGGATACTTTAAAAAAAACACACTAGTAATATTTTTTAGAGGGAGTTGTCAAACTATCTCAAATTTGCTTATTTTTTTAACATTTATTTTAACATTACTGGGGTTAGAACTCAGGACATTGTTCCTTGTTCATGGTTGATGACTTCCCACTTGAGCCATTCCTCCATCCCTGCATTTTGCTGATTATTTTGGAGATGGAGTATCCTGGGTTTAATTGCACTGGCTCATATCAACCTCATATCAATCAGATTTTGGCCTTTTAAATAGCTACATCACATGCATGTCCAGTGACTCCTGCCTTATAACATGGAAATCTAGATACAACTTTCTGCTGGCATGTAATCAGATTTGTATCTTAAAATCAACCTTAATAATTTCAAATATGTGAAAGAAAAAATAAAAATGTAAATTAATCTAGATTCTCCTAAAGTAAAAGGAAAATGACAATGAATAATATATCTGTAAGCTTATGCTTTAAATTATAATTTTAAGTGTTGAACACCCAAAATTTATAAGGTATTTAAATTAATGCAGATATTGTCTATGTATTGGTTAGGCCAATACAGTACAATACAATATACAATACAATACAATACAAAAGCAATGGCTGGGCCATTGCTTCTGATATCTAACTGAGTAAATTCAGTAGCCTGATAGTATCAGTCAGTTTTTTGTGGCTGTGACAAAATACTTCAATAAAACTACTTAAAGCAGAAAGATTTCTTTGGGCTCAGTCCAGGATTAGCTGACTCCACATTACAGCAAGTGGCTTACCTCATGTCAGCCAAGGAGCCCAGGGAACAGAAGGTGTGAGGGAAAAATGCATCCATCCTTCAAAGGCAGATTTATTTCCACAGGGTTCAGCAGAGCCATACGCCGGGACTAGGACTTCAATAGAGGAGCCTATAGGCAACGTTCAAACAGTATATTTATTCCTCTTGTTACTCTTCTACAAACTGTCATTTGCAGAGGTGTTTCCCCACCCCCACCACCCATAAGATAGCTTCAAGGGTTTAACTGGTTAAAATTATTTCTGGCAATAACATATTTTAAAGGCTTAGGCCCAATTATTACTCACATTCAGTAAGAAAAAGAAAATACTTCCATCTGAATCCAATTGAAGGTCCCAGCCTCAGGCCAGGTTCAGGAAAAATCATGCATTTTTGGATACTGCATGTCAATTTTCTTGGTCTCCGGGCGTGATCTTTTGGCTTTCCTTTGAGGCTCTACAATATGAGTAATTTTCCATCTGAACTCCTCCCTCTCCACACACTTTTTCAAAACCAAGCAGAGAAGCTCCACTTTTCACCAAAATCAACGGACGTTATACAGATCACTATAATTGATTTTCCTTTAGCTAAGCTCATGCTGCACACTAAAAACCTACTGGACATTCATATCTAGGAGCAGTTTGGCGCATGTTGATAGTTCTATCCATCACATTGTATTCTTGGCAAGCATCAAATACCTATTGCTTTCCCAATATCCTAATTTAGGAGATTTCCTTACCTTGTTAACTGACTGCCAATAGATACTGCAGTTTTAAAGAAAAGCTAATTAGAAGTCCTTTTCATCTCCCTATCCTACCTCAATAGACTAACAAACATCTTTCAATAAAGAAATGGAGTAGGAGGAATTTGACAAGAGTCAACTATATTCCTACTCAACTTTGTTCATTTCTGTTTTATTTTGTTTTGTCTTTCCTGTATCTTGAGACCTTATTTTTTAACTCTCATCTCTGTCACCCTTTTCTCCTATCTCAGTCTAACAACATCTATACTTAAACACAATCGCACTTGAGAAAGAAAAATTAGTCATGAAACATTTTAATTGCATTCTTTCAATATATTTTAGCCTACTGGTCAATTAACCTAGAGTCAATGAATTCTCATACATACTCAATCAAAATATTTGCCTTTGCTTACTTTGTTTTAAGACAGAAATTTGCAATACTTAATTTATTTTAAAAATAAAATAAATTACTTTGCTTATATCACATCAAAAGTAGATATAACCTTAATTAAGTACTTTTGATTTTCATCTTGGAGGGCATCCAGTCCAAGTACATAAACATGCTTAGTTTCTGTTTCTAACATTTTTTGAACCTAATTATGTTTTCCTTTAAACACAAATTCTCATGTCCAGAACTCACAAAAGGAGAAAGATTTAGAAACCATTCTAAAGCAGAGCTTCATAATAAATGTGAGGGGGAGGGAACAAAACTGAAATGCTCTTTATTTATTTCTGTACCCCTTGTCTTTTCTGTAAGTTTATCTGATTGGGGAGGGGAAGAGGAGGGACAGAAATGGTGGAACAAAGAGACTACCTATTCAGCAGTGATGATCACTGGATACTATGTTGGAAATGAACTATATGGAAGGTTGAGGAGAGAAAAAAAGGAAGAAAATGAAGGAGGTGATTACATTGTGCAAAAAGAAATATACTCATTACCTTATTTATATAACTGTAATTCCTGTTTACATCACCTTTAAAATAAAATTAAGACTTAAAAAAAGAACTAACGTGAACAATGAATATTGTTTTCATGAGTGCCTTTGTCTCAGCATCTGTAGGTTAAAATGATCATAGTATTTTAATGTTTAATATAGAAGACTAAATTATTTTATCAGCATTTTTATGAATACTGCTGATACATAGAACCAATCTATTAGAAATAGTAATGGTATTTAAATGCCTTTTAACATTAATAAGCTATGTTCCTTATGCCATTTATCTCAACCTTTAGTTTGATATAATTTGGTCTAATGAAATGGCTGTGTCATTTGAGCATACTATATCACCTCTCTGGGTCCCAGTTCAGAATTTGCAAAAATGATCAGGCCCAAGCGAAACCCAAAGCCTAAAAAAGTTAATATATACCAATGACTTTCAACAGTACCTGGTACTAAAGAAAAGAAGCAAAACAAAATGAAGTACTATTTACGGTTATTTTGATTTAAATGTGTATATTTTTGTTTTGTTTTGCTTCAGTAATGCTAATCAATGCTATGATTTCAAGCATGCTAGGTAAGTGCTCTACCACTCCACCTCCACATTCCTGAAAGTTTCTGTTTAGGGCACACAGATAATTCTATGTGCAGTGCTTTACCCTTGCACCTTGTTTATTCATTGTTTTTTTGCCTTGTGTATTGTTCACTGCCTTGCTGATGCTTGCAAAAAATAATATGGTCAATTTTTCCTGATGCTTTTCCAAGAAACAATATCAAATTCCTTAAAGAAAGAGCTCACCTTAGAGACTTGGGGAAGAGTTCTCAAGGTAAAAAATATATATATACAAGATAAATATACAAATAAAGTATACATGGTTGTGTTAACATCACACATCCTTTCTGGATCCCTTCTTCTTTCTGCCTCCCCTTACTTCCTGAAAATTAATAAAACCAGAGTGTTTATTAAAATCTAGGAGACAAAAACAGGGATTTTTTTTTTTTTGGTCAGTCATGGGGATTGAACTCTGGTCCTGGGCGCTGTCCCTGTGCTCTTCAGCTCAAGACAAGCACTCTACCACTTGAGCCACAGCACCTCTTCCAGTTTTCTGGTGGTTTATTGGAGATAAGAGTCTCAAGGACTTTCCTGCCCAGGCTGACTTTGAACCTCGATCTTCAGATCTCAGCCTCCTGAGTAGCTAGGATTATAGGCGTGAGCCACTGGCGCCTGGCGAAATTGTTAATGAAAAAAAAATTATTTAATCTCCTGACTGACAGATTTTACAGAGAGAAGGAAGTCTATTTGTTTGATATTTTATGCTTCCCTGGCAAAAGTTATTTTACTGTTGATACTTTATCAATATTACTTGCTTTTTTATTCTTCAACAACCCAACATAGGTCTTATAAATATAAATATATATATATGTAAATGAAATTCATACATAAAAGTAGAACTCAAATGATTAAAATTTTAAACAAAAACATTGATTATGTAATTAATGTTTAAAATTTTAATGTCCATATATAAACTCCCTTTAAATTCTCAACCATTTATTAATGTACAAATTAAAAAGGACAATCCATTATGATAAATTACAAAAATTTTATATTAATTTTTGATTTTCTTAATCTCTGTATCTATTTTCTTGTAGAAAATTTCACTGATCAATAGCTTCTTACATAAATCTTAATGAAATTAAACATACAACATTGTCATAGAAACCTGAACTAACCAAGACACTCACTATTTTTGAGTTTGCATCATATAATTTATTTATTTACTACCTCAGTTTTGAGATGATAGATCCATTTTCTTATTATTCTGTTTAATTTCAATAATTAGAGTTCATGGAAAGCTTGACAGGCATATTTTTTTTTTTATTATTGGTTTCAATTGACTTGATTAAAGGTTCCCGAGTGAGTTTGAAACACTAAACACATACAGAATTTTAAAAGTTATATTCATAAAAATATTCAAAATAAGTCACTGTACAAAATAGCAACTAATGCCTTAAAGGTTCAAATATCTTTAATATTAAGTAGGTAAGAAAATATGCACTACATACCTGATTTGATGTGCATAATATTTAAGGAAAGCTAGCTATATAAAAGAAATTATTTTGGGGCTGGGAAGGTGGCTCAGTGGTAGAGCGCTTGCCTTGTATGCATGAGGTCCTGGGTTCGATTCCTCAGCACCACATAAGCAAAAAAAAAAAAGCCGGAAGTGGCACTGTGGCTCAAGTGGTAGAGCACTAGCCTTGAGCTGAAGAGCTGAGGGATAGCGCCCAGGCCCATAGTTCAGGCCCCACGACCAGATTCAAAAAGAAGAAAAGAAAGAAAATATTTTGCTACTAAAACTTCTTATTTGAGCAATAGGATATTTCTACTTTCTCAGATGTAGTTATAAATTATGTTGTACACCAAAATTCAACAACATTTTTCTCAGAGGCTTCATAAATTAGTAAAAATAATGTCGATTTCATGATATTTTACTTTCCCCAAATTAGTATTGTGGTAGAAAAACATAGTTTTTACATTGAGCATTGAGCACCATAATTAAATATGAAATATCTGTTATAGGCCTGGGAATGTAGCTCAGTGGCAAAACACTTGCCTAGCAAGTGCAATGTGTTGGGTTCGATTACAAAAAAAGAAAAGATGAAAAAATACAGTTAAAAAATACCTGTTATAAAATGAACCCTAAGATATGTATTCCATTCAAATATTTTTTTCTTTCATGCAATTGTTTCTAACACATTTATAAGATTATTTATTTGTTTCTCTATATGTCCCTCCCCCAGCATATACACCATGCTTTCACTGTATTTGATGTTGGTATAATTTGTGGAGGGGAAGGGGAAAAACAAATTGTTTAAATAGGCATACAGGTGTACCCATTGCAACAATGAGATGTACAAGTCATTATGTCGAAAACGAACTTTACAACTTTTGTGGGGGGAAGGGGAAGAGAGGATTGAGTGAGGGCGGGGGGAGGATGGGAAGGGATGGGAAGGGGAAACAAAGGAGGATGCTACAATGCTTTATAACAAATGTACTCATTATCTTGCCCATGTAATTGTAACTCCTCTGTACAGTATTTTCACAATAAAAAAATATCCTTTCCAAGGTAATAAACTCCCCCCCAAATTTTTCTTTTCTTTTTGCTTTCATATTTTGTATGAAGCAAATGTACATGATTTGATGTAACTATTCCCTTATTTTTCTTTCTTTCTGTTTGCAGTACAATTAGTTTACTGGCACCATGTAACTGTTTACAAAGTTCTTCTGCTAATGGATCTCACACATCAAGAGCTATCATCACACTTCTAAGCGTGAACATGTGCACACAAAAACGTGTAACAAAAATGAGCCAAATTAATTAAACCAAGTAGTTATCTGATATGCTTGAAAGCCATGTATTACACAGTGCTATGTAAATCAGCCTTCTGCAACTGCTTGTGTTACAATTCCCATCTTCAGATGTGATCTTTTAAATGCGTTCTGTGATAAAGTAGATCTGATGCTTCTGCAGCTGACTTGTGTCTTCCAATTATTGAGTGGCCTACTAGTAGTACTCCCACAGAAGCATTGGAATCCACCCAGGGTGGAAGTTAAGTAAAAAGACGTATTTTAAGTAAGTTACTCCGTCATCAATCATCAGTTTACTAGAAGAAAGTCTTTATTCTCAGTATCTTAATTCTCCATTAAACTCACAGTTTTATGAAGATCATTGCTACTGAGAGTACGTCACAATAGTAATAAAAATATCACACCCATGATACCAGTATGACAAAGAAATTCATTATAAATGGCAGTGACATAACAGTATGTTTAATGTTAAGATATTTTCTCTCATTGACATAGTTTTCCACTTCCATGTAAAAAAAATCAGAAATAACTTTTTTTTTCCAAGAAGAAGTCATTATCCAGTCAAAAATCCTTCTCACATTCTTAAAAACATACATCTAAGGTATTTTCAGCAATGAAAAATATGGGCAAATTAAATAGAAAGCAAGTAAGCACAGTGGGAGGATGCATGTAGGTAGCTTAATCTGACAAATATAATATTTTAATATATAATCACCTCCAAATTAACAAGAGAACATAAGAAATTCAAGAGAAGATTAGCCAAACAAATTTGCATAGGCAATGTACAGAATGTTTATAAGTGTATAAAAATAAGGACCATTTCTCTTTAGTAATCAGAAAAATGCATATCTCAACAGATATACCATTTTACACTTTACTGACCAAACCGAGTAAGAAAGATCATATCCTGTATGCAAATATGAAAACCAGAGCTCTCTTACTTCCCTGTGGAAGATAGGCTCTTGTCTTTCTTTCTTTTTTATTTCTACCTTCATTTACTGCTGTAAGTTTTTCTTTTAACATTCATTATATTACTATTAAGGAGTTGTACAGGAGGATTCAAATTCCATAACTCAAATACCTATTACAGTTCTTCTTTGACACTGTTACCTTTCCTTTGGTTTTCCATAAGTCACATAGTTCATTTTTTACATATTTTATATTGAGTACCATGGCTGCACTATTCACTTTTCCTCCCTCCATTTCTTTATTTAAAAAAATTATTTTATTGGAAAGATGTTGTACAGAAGGATTACAGATACATTTAAAGTTACATGAGTAAACCAATGAGTACCTTTCTTGTAGAACATTGTTATCCACTCCTTTGTTTTTCTCCTACTATCCCTTCCTTCACCTACTTCCCCCACTCCTCCTGGGGGGGGGGGGGGAAGAGAGGAAGATTTGTTAAGTTTGTTTCCACCATAGTGTCTTCTGCGTATCATTGTTGCACTGAGTCACCCTGTGTCCTTGTTTGAGTATTTTGTTATTCCCCTTCTACTCCCCAAATTAGATAAATGTATATACAAGATGTAGGGTACCAAAACAAAATACAGTGATAACAGGGTATATGTCATAGGGGGAAGAACATACCAAAGAAACAAACAAAAATCACATAGTACATTAAAAACAACAATGACAAAGAATAACCTCTGTGTCCATATCTTGGGGTTCATTTCATTTGTCATCATCTTATATAGTCATGTGTACATAGCTTTTGAGCTTTTCTGCTCATCTTATAATATTATCCTAGAAGTATACTAATATTGCAAATAAGGGAAACCATGGGACCTATATTTCTTTGAGTCTGGTTTACTTTACTTATTATAATTTTTTTCCAAGTCTTTCGATTTCCTTACAAATGAGGCAGTGCCATTCGTTCTGATGGAGACATAGAATTCCATTGTATATATACCAAATTTGTTGATCCATTCATCTACTGAGGGACATCTGGGTTACTTCCATATCTTAGCTATGGTGTGATAAACATAATTGTGTTGGTAGCTAATTCTGTTGGTAGTATGGCCTTGTTTCTATCATTTGGATAAATGCCCACAAGTGTGATTGGGGGTCATTGAGGAGCTCTATGTGGAGTCTTTTGAGGAACCTCCATACTGCCTTCCAGAGTGGTTGAACAAGTTTACACTCCCACCAACAATGCAGTAGGGCTCCCTTTTGGTCACATCCCCTTCAGCATCTGTTATTAGATTTCTTGATTATAGCCATTCTAACTGTTCCTCCCTCCATTTCTCTGTCCTTCATTTGCCCCAATAAAAAGACAACAACAAAAAACTCAAAACAAAAACAAACCAAAAGAACAATAACAAAAACAAAACAATATTTTCATTCCCTGATGTCCATTTTTAATAAATAACATTTTAGATATTCAGAAGATTTATGCCTTTGTGTACTTCCCCTAAGAGTATGTTCCTTCAGTCTGTGTGTAAATGCTTAGAGCCCAGTATAAGTTGATACATCTAGCTGAATTTTAGATCTAGCTTCCACGTATGAGAGAAAACATGTGTACTTTGTCTCAATGAGCTTGGCTTACCTCATTTAATATAATTTCTTCTAGGTCCATCCATTTCCCTAAAATTGACACAATATTGCTCCATCTAATAGATGAGAAAAATTCCATTGTATATATGTATCATATTTTTTAATCCACTTATCTATTATAGCGAATCTTCTTACTATCTTTGTGGAGAAAAATAATACTTAGAAAATAGGGAGACATAATTCTAGGAAATACTCCTATGTGTCCTGGTTCTATACTTAAAAAATATTCACAAACATTCATATAGATTCTAGCAATACAGGAGCTGGAGACTGTCCTCCCCAGTTTTGGTTTGACTGCCTTTACCTTAGTGCCCTTTCCCCCACATCAGGTGACCAGGCCTATCCTGTTCACAATTGTTAGCCTCCACCTCAGTCTGGAAACTATACATATCTCTAGCCTCCAGCAGTCTCAGCTGATTGCTGTTCACCCAGGACTGAGCTCAGCTGCTGACTTGCCCTGACTATGTACTATCTCTAGCTGTGGAGTTCTTCCAGCCTTCAGCAGAAATTCCTGCCCTTTGTCTCCCTGTCCAAACTTCAGCTTCCCTGGCTCTATATAATTACCCTCCCTGTTAAAGGACAGGCTGCTACTCTGTCCTATGAACACTAGCCTGTTATCTCCTGCTGACAATAAACTCCTTTCGTTGTAGTGACTGTGTCCACATGGTTTTCTGGGCTGGTGCTTTCAGGGAGGAGAAAGGATTGTAATTGCCCAGTATCCATTACAGTGACATGATTAAGTGACATGTGGCAACTGATCCTTTGAAATACATATCCTGTCATTGAACAAACAGTTTTACATATACAGAAATTGTTTGGTTTTGTGATGCTTGAGGTTGAACACAAGGCTTTGTGAAAACTAGACATTGACTCTTCCTATGAGCTACATGCCCAGCTCAAGGTACAGAAACTGATACATGAGCCGGGTGCTATGAGACTGTTATGTCCAATAAACCTCCAGAAAACCAGAAGTGGTGATGTGGCTTAAGTGTAGAGCATTTGTCTTGAGCTGAAGAGCTGAGGGACAGTGCCCAGCCCAGAGTTCAAGCCACACAACCACCACCACCACCAACAAAAGAAACTGATAGATGATTATAAATACTTTTTATTCATTTTTAAAGCAAGAAGATGGAAAATATCTGTGTCATGGAACAAGGTGTTTTTTGTACGTTTTTTATTATAAAACATTGTACAGAGGGGTTACAGTTACATGAGCAAGGTAATGAGTACATTTCCTATTGAGCATTGTAAGTTAAATACATTCAATATTCCTAATATATTTTTCAAAAATATTTTACAAACATGGGAATTACCAAACATAATAGAATAGATTCCTTTGGGAAGACAGTAAAGGGAGAGATGATTGGAGCCAAAGGGAAAATGAATGGAGCATGTGAACTAAATAACATAACGTAAAAACAATGAAAATCAGAGTAGATAAAGTCAATTAAACTAAGTCTTACCTACAGTTACAATAAATGTGAAACCACAATTAGAAGAGAATTTAATTTTATGCCTGTTCTTGAAATCTACAATGAAATTCACATATACATGAATGCACACACACACACACACACAAACACACACACACACACACACACACACACACACACACACACACAAACACACACACATACACAGAGCTTACCTGCAGAATATCACTATCTTAATGAACACCAGTAAAGTCAGAGCTGCATTTACAAATATTCACACATAAATGGGGTGGTGGGTTTTGTTAGTTTATAGGAAGATGTTAGACACCAAAGTAGTCTTTGTGTATAGTATATGACTGTTCTTTTCCACTCCCTCTCATAATCCAGGCAATCAGGAATGCATTGTGGAATAATGGGTCAAACTGGAAAAGAAGCTGGGAAATGTGAAGGAGCCAGCTCAATTTGTTTAAGTGGTTTGGGGATATTAAATATTGAGAAAGTTGAACAATGTAAAAAATGTCAAAAGTGAAGAGCAGAAATCACAGAGATGTTTCAAAAGGGCCATAGGCTATAAGACTGAAGTTCTAGTTGGATTAACATAGTGTTTAAAGGAGAGGAATGTCCTAGGGACATTTAAGTTAAGGAAATAAGTTTCTTGCACTTAAGCTTACGATAGCTGAAATTCAGAAATATGAAGATTAATAAGTAAATGTTGGAGAACTGCATTTTGTAAGTATATAATAAAAAGTGAAAAGTTGAAGAACAGACTACATATATTTTTTTTCTTTCAAAGTCTTTCAAACCCCCCTTTCATTGCTTATTTTCCTAATATTTTATGTTCATCAAAAGAAAGAAAAATAACTATTTTAAATTTTGATTTATTTATTCTTTCATGCACCATTATTTTATGGGAATATTTTCCTGAGTTAAAAAGAGTTGATGCTTGCTGATGCATTTCTATTCTTTGGAAATTCATCCAATATTAATAATAAGAACCAGAAGTCTATATGGCTTTTTGAAATTACCTTGACAAATAATTTTTTATAATCTAATGTAAAAAGTAACAGCTCAATTGAAATATAAAAGACAGCTTGGCTGGTGTCTGTGACTCAGGCCTCTAATCCTAGCTACTCAGGAGGCTAGGATGTGAGGATCATGTTTCAAAGCCAGCCAGGGCAGGCTTATTTCCAATAAACCACTCAGAAAACCGGAAGTTGTGCTGTGGCTCAAGTGGTAGAGAGCTTGCCTTGAGCTGAAGAGTTGAGGGACAGATCCTAGGCCCAGAGTTCAAGCCTCATGACTGACAGGAAAAAAAAAAGGGAACTGCTTTGGGATAAGGAAGTATTTTTTTAATGGACTTAAACTTTATTTTCTATAATCTTATTTGTATTGCTGCATTTGAGCTTTTTATACTATCAATATTTCATACGTAGTTTAGCTACAAAGCATGATTTGGATGGCCTTTTTTTAACATTTTTAATTATCATCTTTAAGTAGTTTTACAAAGAGTTTCCATTCTACAAAACAGTATATGAATACAAGTACAAGATGTCTGACAATATTGTCACCCATTGCTCCTAACCCATCTCTTCTCTCACTTTTCTTTTCCTTTTTTTTTAAAATTAAGATTAGGTGATTACATAAATTTCACATATTTCTCAGTGTTGTGGAATAGTGATATGTAGTTAAAGCCACAAACACATTTTAACCTAATGAAGTATTTTTGAATGGTAAAGTTTAGTCCTGCACTAGTTTCTTCTCATGACTGAATTAAGGCATATGTCTGATTGTTCAAGAAATAGCTGAGGGTGTGAGCATATTTTGAGATTACTTGTATACTGTTAGCCTTATTTAGAAGTCACTTTTATGAAAGTACATTTTACCCTATCAAACTAGCTAGTCAAGAGCAGATTGTGAACCTGAGCTCAACCAATCTGAGCAGAGAGGCAGAGCCTGCCCTGCTAGGAATGAATAGGGGGTAGGGGGAACTTACCTCTTGTGTGCTTGTGTGCTTGCCTGCCACATATTTAGTTCATGGCACAGCCTTCTGCAGAAGTAAATTTTATTTTGCTGAGATAATTCTTTATTTTTGTGTCTATTGTTCTGATTCCAGCAGTTCTTGGAGAACATATTTATAGCAAGGGGAACAGCAAATTTAGGAATTCTTTTATTCCAAATTTAATTGCTAATAAATTGTAATAATCAATCTTAGATTAAAGCCTCTTAGCATACATCTCTCTTCATATTGTTCTTTTTCAAGGTTATAGCTTTCTCCCTCAGAAAGACCTAGTTGCTTGTTCTGTATGGAAGAGCTATGGTATAATGGAGTCATACCACATGTACCTTTACGTACCTGTTTCTCTTTTCTTTATACCCAAGAAATTTGGGACACAGATGCTGCGCTCCTTGCTGTAACCAAAGGGGAAGAACACAGGTGCTGAGACAGAGTGGTAGGACAAAAAAGATACAACAAGAAACCACTTGTACCTGAGGGTGACCATGTCCCTGGAGGTGTCCTCTCAGAATTTAGATACACAAACAAAAAGACTTGCTATTATGGCCCCTACTAGCAAAAGATACCAACACAATTAAAGAGATTACTGTCACATAAGCCATATGTGATACATACAGAAAATGTGATACATACTATTGAATATAACCAGCATCTTGTGGTAACTAAAAGTTC